>NC_142648.1:8905000-10155000 GCF_053813885.1 Theobroma cacao | reverse complement strand
GATATTAAGATATAATTTGTGAATACCTTACATCAATTAGCTGACATTTTTACCAAACCACTAAGTGAAGATAGATTTTGTGAGATTAGAAGAAATTTCGGGATGGTTAATGTAAAAGAATTATAAGAAAATCTTGGCTCTCACATTGAAAACAGAATGCATTTAGTCGACTAAGGAATTCTTAGTCAACTAAGAGTGGCCTAACATCCTTAAATAATAAGACACAATGAGTTTAAAGAAATAAGAGTAAATTGTGGTAAAAATTTGATTTACCAAGTGTAAAGAGGAATAGAGCAGAGCTGCCAAAGGTAAATAATCAAAATTTTAGAGGGAGATTTAAAAATATGAGGAAATAAAAGTAGGGCAGTTCTTAAAGGAAGATGAGAAGTTTTTTGAGAAATAACTACTGCTAACCTCTTCTTCCCTCTTCTTCCCTCTTCTTTGTAACCCGTTGCTCTAGAAATAAAAACCTAAATCTTCCTAGTTGCCTCTAAAATCGACTCAAACCTTCAGAAATTTCTAGAATCAAAATGGCTAGAACATCTCAGAGTAAAAAAGTATCAGGGAAGAAGAAAGAAAAAAGGCCAATGGAGGAAGAAACTGGAATAAAAAGTCAAAAGAAGAAACAGAAAATCGTGCCTACTTCAATGAAGGAAATAGTCGAGACACTAAGAGAAAAGAAGCAAAAAACAGACAAGAAGAAAGATACAGAACCCTCACTCCAAAAAGGTATCAGTTTCTCTTATTCTTCAAAATTTAAAAATAAGCTACATAAGTATAGATTCAAGAATATAGAAAATGCACCAATCTCCTATGAAAAGTTTATTGATTGGAAGAGTTTTGAGGAAAATGTAGAAATCCAGACCAGTCTATTTGAGTACTTTGATGAGCTGAAAATTAAAGGTTACAACACCTTTAAGAATAGGTCATATAGTCCAAGTCTAGTTAAAGAATTTTACTCTGGCATTGCTCTAAAAGAAAGAGAATTAATAGATTCTGATGACTATGTAGAAGATGGCTTGAATGTCTATTTGAATGGAAAAGAGTTTATTGTGACTGCTGGAGATTTAAGGACCCTGCTGAAAATAAAGGGTGAAATAGGTGAATTTGAACTTCCAAAAAAATATGATCCGTCCTCACTGTGGGAGATCATCACTGGAAGGAATGAAAAATACTCCTCTAAAAGTAATTCAGGTCTGATAATCAATCCACAGATTAGGATACTGCATTACTTTATTGCAGCAAATATTCAAAGGAGGAGTGGAAGTCATAGCTACATCAGCCTCCAGGATCTTTGGCTGATAGAGCATGCTTTTAATGGAGTGTCTCTAAATCTGGGGAGATTTATGATTGAGAAAATGAGAAGTGCCTGCAAACTTGATAAGGTCAATCTGCCACATGGGAATGTGATTACATCCCTTGTGCAGAAGAAAGGAATATGGGCTAAAAGGTATGATATGGACCTAGTAAAAATCAGAGACCAAGCCGTTTATTATGGCAGTTTAGTTAAGATGGGGCATGTGCTCGATGGAGATAAGTTTATTAAAACCTCCAAAACTGGCCCAAGAAAATATCACAGTCTGCCTACTCAACCTGAAGAAGCTCTTTCCAAATTTTCGAATGAGATGATTTTTAATTTGCTTATGAGGATTAATGGTAAGTTAAATGACCAAGGAGTGAAGCTACGAAAAATGGAAGATAAAATCGCTGAGTTGGAAAACAAGCTGAAGGAGAAGGAAAACATGGCATCTCAACTTGTGGCTGCAGACAATTCTGCCACATCCAGCACTGCACCTGCACAGCAAGGTGTTGAAGGTTCAATAGAGCCAGCAGGGAAGTTTGCTCCTCATATTGGAAGTTCTGGAACTCAAGCTGAAAGCTTTACCTATAAGTCTACCAGTCCTATTCTGTAAACTAAGGACTCCCCACAAGGAGTTGATCAACTAGCTAAAACACCCTCCTTTGAACCTCAAAGCAAAAATGACTTAGAACAAGGGACTGAAGTAGTTGGTGCAGAAATTGAGAAACATCAGGTCTCTTCTCCAAATTCAGAGGAAGTTTCCATTATGGACATTTTTCACCAAATGGTCAAAGATGAACAAGCTGAAAAAGACACTGTCAAGATAGCAACTCAGAAGGATGGTGCAAATGTAAGAAAAGGAAAGAAACCTGTTTCAACTCCCAAACTAAAGGCAAAATAGGGAAATTAGAAACCACCACAGCACCACCAGCTGAGGCAAAATAACCAACCAAAGGAAGGAAGATTATGGCAACTAAGACAGCTTTTCTTAAAAAAAGAAAGTCTTCTAGATTGGCAGAGAAGTCCAAACCAGTTTCAACCACTTCTCTTCACAGTCTAGTTCATGTTTCAGACAAATCTTCTCCAGAATCCTCTCTTAGAAAGTCATCTCTTCTTTGAGAACCCTTTTTGTTTCCTCTCAACCCTTTCTACAGCACTGAATCCTCACCTTCCGACACATCAGATGAACAGAAGCCCTTCCCTTTGATGCTGATAAAAATAGGGAGTAGAATAGAATGGGTGCAGGAACCAGGAACCAGAAGAATAAAATTTAAAAAAAATGTTAAGGTAGAGAAACCAAGGAAGGAACTTAGGAAAGGAAAGAAGACAGAATCAAAGATGAATGAACTTAGAAAAATAGGAGATAGGAAGCAAAAATAGTCCAGGGGCAGTTTCGAAATACTTATTGGTTAACTGTTATTTGTGCCATGGTGGCACTTGAGCACTTGGTTTTAATCTTGTTATCTATATGGTTGTTTAACAAATGGATGCTGATATGATTATGATGCTTGACTGCTGGAAATTGAAATCTGCTATCCTTGGTATTTTTACTGTTGTTGACAAAATCTGCTACTGCATTGATATAGAATTATATGCTGATAATTGATTTTTTTGTGGCACTGTGAATAATTTCTAGTTGAAAATAAATATAGATGTTGTGCATAGGATGTCAATTGAATCATGGAATAAATAAAATCTGATAATTATATGACTGTTGACAGAACTCTGCTGAATTCTTTATGAAAATCTGTTAACTTTCAATGTTGTAAATCATTCTAGATTTCTGCACAAATGCATACTCAAAATGTTTAATGTCATTCTCTCTTATGACAAAAATGAAATTGACTGGAGTAAAAGTAAGCAAAGTTTGCACAAACTAAGGGGGAGCTTATACTTGGGGGAGTAATCTCCATTTTTTGCAGGAAACTAAAAAGAGTAAAAAGACACCATGCTATTAATCAAGGAATGTTTTGTCATCATCAAAAAGGGAGAGATTGTTGGCTCCATTAGTTTTTTATGATAATAAAATATTTCCATTTATTTGTGTCTAATACATTTATTTGAGTGTGCAGGAAATTAATATATGAAATTAATTTTTTAACTCTTCAAAGAGAATTTTTGAAAGAAAAAGAGGATAAAATCAACAAGATGTAACTGAATAACAAGGAGGAAGCTTGTTGGTGAAACAAAGAAGAACATTGGTTGACTAAATTTCAAATTGGAGAAATGGTGGGCTGAAGAGTTTGAGAAACAGAACCAACTTAGTCAACCAAGTTAGTCGACTAAGTGCCCTCTGCCAGAATCTGCAAACCAAAAACAGAATCAACTTAGTCAACCAAGTTATTCGACTAAGAGCTCTCTGTCTACAATTTGAACAAGAGCACTACAAGATAGATTAACGGCTAAAACTCATCCTCAACTATTTCCAACAGCCATAAACTGTCAAACTGCCATCAAAGTTGTATCTCCAAGTATAAAAGAGTCTTCCAACAATGAGAAACAAGTTTTTAGAAGCCTTGAATGAGATTTGAGCTGTAGAAAGTTGAAAAACCAGAAAAGCTTCACTGCACTTGTCTGCACTTAAACGCCTACTCTTTGCCATTGTATTTAGCACTCAATCTTGTACCATTCAGATCAACTTGTGATCATAGGTACTTTCTTTAACCTATCTTCTTGTATACTTAAAGTGAGGGAGTCACTCTAAGGGGTTGTTCAAGCTTGGGAAAGCTTGAATATTATAGGTTGTGGTTGAGCCTTGGAAAACCACTTTGGATTTTAGTTGAGCCTGTGAAAAACTAGTGTAAAGGTTTTGGCTGAGCCTGCAAAAAGTCATTGTAAAAGCTTGGTGAAAGCTTATGAATTTCACTAGATTCTTAGTGAATTGTTGGGAAAATCCTTGGTTGGATAATCAAGGTAGTGGATGTAGGTCTTGGACCGAACCACTCTAAATTGTTGTGCATCTTATACTCTGTTTTTATTTTCTTTAGTTCTGAAAAATAGTTCCACACCTTGTCAAGAGCCAAATTGTGCTATTCACCCCCCCTCTAGCACATATTAATGGGACCAACAGTCCAGAGTTGTTAGCATCAGACGAAAACACAAATCCACAATGAGGCCATCATGCCCTAGGTATCATCAATACCACATTTCGTATTTAAGATTTCTTTTATAAGCTCTAGACATCTCTATCTCAATCTCATCGTGGTGCCTTTAAATCCCTAAGAAATCAATTCATCAATGTCCTCCAAAGGATTACTTATCAAGAGTAATCCACTCATAGACATCCATAATTATCCAAAAGACTTCCTAGTTTACGCACAATCAACATAGGCCACCAAGTGGCTTATATTAAAGGCACACACATCATAGCATATACAATCACATATACATATACATTTATACACATAATTTGTTCTCTAGCTTAGTCATGTTCATCTAGGTCTACCTACAAAATCTAGTACCAGTGAAGCGCATCTATGATGCACCATGCATCACATGCATTTAATTTAACCCACTCACTATGACAGTCGAAGGCACATTCCACCACCAAGTCTCTAATTCTAGCCTTCAATTGTCCTCAACTAACCCAAGAGTTAATCAACTCTGATTTCCCTTAACACATCAAAAAGTCAAAATATAATTAAATTTCTACTTTCAAAAATACCTAGTATTTCATAAATAACTAAATTCTTAACAATCCAACATTCAAGCTCAAATCCCTTAACAATGAGCTAAACCTATACCTTGGAAGCTGGATTGCAAAAATCTAAACTCTAAATTTTTAGCAAAATCAAGAGGGATTTACCAAAGCTGGAAAAATTCAAGTTCTATGTTATTAATTGATTAAATTGAAAACTAATCCGTAAAAACATTTAATCTTATGTTGTTCAATTTTCTACCCATGCAAGTATGCATATCGAAAAAATAATATAATGATTAGAAGAGTATCGTTCCCATATACAATTGTTTTAATTTCTACTGTTAAGTACTAAAATTGTCACACCCTAATCTTATCCAAACAATTAAAATTATAATTAAAACTAATAAACTAATAAACTAAAAATAAAACTAATCTAAAATTTATCAGCAAATTTACTTTATTAAATTCGAGTGACTACCAGACCTAAGATTATGATGTCCCTTAATACTTCATCTGATTATTGTCTCTCTTTCTCTCTCTTAACTCAATTTAATAGATTAAGTTGTTAACGTAGAGTCCTTAATTATTTACAAGTCTCTCTCAAGTTTCTCATAAAAATATCTTTTTCAATTAATTTATTATATGTCTATGCAAATTAAATTGAAAAAAGTTTCATTAAGTTCATGCTTTAATCTTGGCTATGTATGGCTTATAGGTATATGTCTACCCTATATGCAAATCAAATCACCTAATCAACTAAGTGCATTCGATCATACGTTATTTTATTCAAGGTCTACCTAAATCTCCTTCATAAAGGTTTAATCTAGGTTTCCAATTCAATCTATTTAGTGGCTAGTCAATCAGAAGAGTTAAGAATAGAATAAAATAAACAATTTAAATCCATCAAACATAGGTAAAATAGAGATAAATAAATCAGACTACGCATTGAGTTCAATCATAATCTTAGAGAAACAATTTAGTTTCTCATCAAGTCACAAATCATCATTCAATAAAGTTTAAACAATGAAACTAAACCAAGAAAATAGAGAATAAAGAAACTCCAAGAGTGAAACTCTTAATCTCTAAATCTTCTTCAATCCTTCAATTCCATTTCAACTCCAATGAGACTTTTTTTTTCAAAGATTTTGTGGCTTGAATCTCAACTATCAATCTGGTGTCTCCTTTTCTCTAAAAGTCCTTTGAAAGGTTGATTTTATAGGACTTTGAAGTTAGGGCAAGTTGGGTGAATAAAGAAGTCAATTCCAATCAAGATTTTTTCATCAGACTATGTGGGCCACTATCTCGACCCATTAATTAGCAAAAATCGTAATTGCTCTAGGACTGCTACAGTGGTTCAACTTTAACATAATTTTTGACCATCTTTCAGGCTGAACTGGGTAAAGTGGTAAACATAAAATTTGTAGCTTTTTCTCTTATATTGTCAATGGTTTAAGAATTATGTCATTTGGAGCTCTGTAGAGAGAGATATGATCGAAATACCAAGATATATGCAGTATGCTAGCCAAGAGGTTTAGCAAATCTATGAGAAGAAACTATAAAGGTAGGAAACCCCTTATGAGAAACATGCCAAAAGAAGAACATAGTAAGGATCATTTAATATGCTATGATTGCAAGGAATCGAGGACACACCAAATATGAGTGTCCAAATATAATGCTATTTCTCAATAATTCATTATTCATGAGTGATTGTAATTGTTATAGAATAATGAAAATTAAAGCACTCAACTCATGAATATATTCAAAGTGAACATTCAATCATTAATGAATACCAATTGTCAAGATTCAAGAAAGAGATATTTAATTAAAGCACATTAGGCATTCATTGCTAACTAAAGCTATAGGCCATATTTCATTTAACATGTCAAGTTATTCATGGTAACTTATAAGCTAAAGTTTGATGCTCACAAAATCTTTAGATCATGTAAACATTAAGGCTCAATGAAGACATAGTTAACATTTAAATACATATTCAAAGTACATTTCAACTATGTCAACTCACAATATATGTCATGATCAAACTTGACTTGAGTTATGCAATTAAGCACTATAAGAAATTCTATCACTTAAGTCAAGTTATAGTTTTCAATCATTAAGGTCAAGTAAAATTAAATGTCATGTAAGCATGTGATTTGACTAATATAATAAATGAACCAAGAATATTTTCATTAAGTTCAATGAGTTCATCCTAATCAAATTCATATGCATAATCAAGAAATCATTTTTGAAACAATCATTTAAATACAAACATAAAATATATTTCAAGAGTAGTTCCAAGATTAGCATTTGAACATTCCAATTTTCATGAGAAGATATTATTTATATATGCACATGAAGTTCCAATAAGATTAACAAATTCAAGCATTGATGAACAATTTCTCATATCTTTATTTTACCATTGTAAATACATGAGAATTTATAGAATCAATATAAGTGTGATGCTTGGGAATAGATAAATTTAATCAATCAAGAAAGTTTCCCATTTTTCAATAAATGTTGCCACTTCAAGAACATGTAATTGCCCTAATTAATCATGAGAATATTCGCAATGCATGTTTTTAAAAGCCAAGAATCATCTTTAAAAAAGGAAATTCATGGAGGAAAATATTGCAATGGAGAAAGAGTGAAGTAAGACGACATTTTGGAACTCAAAACTTATCCATTTTGGTTTTAGAGCACTCAAGAGTTGATTACATATCCCTAGAGGTCAACTTTTTATCATTCTAGCAGCATTATTTTCATTTTGTTCTCCAATAGATGACTAGCTATGCTTAGGAGTCAACTATGCTTAATCCCTGCACATTAAAAAGTCAGAAAAAATGCAAAAACATGTAATGTTCCAAGGTACAATCATCTCAAAACATGGATTTGTATGAGAACAATTTAGAATTTCATTTCAACCATGTTTAGAACATCATTTGGGACATATATGATCAAAGATTCTTCAAGAAAACATGTGAACTCAAATTTTGGCCTTTATTGCTCATTGTTCACAAGTGTTATAAAGTTGAAATGCTCATTTGAAGAATCATGTCTCTCATATACTCAAGCATGCTCAATTTTCATCATGATGCATGAATATGACTTATAAAATGTACAACAAGCATTTTAAACAACATTTAAGCATAATAAGCATCAAATTTAACAATTTCAACACTTTTCTAGCATATAGACAAAATGCTCTTGAGGTCATTCAAGCATTCATTTGCAACTAGGACAAGTTATAATAGCATTTTCAATATAAGGTAAACTTGTTCAAGTTTTATATCATTGAAATCATTGTAGCTTTAAGCATTACAAAAAGACTTGTTCATTTGCTTAAAATATCATCAATGTCAAATTATCATACTCGTGATTATGCTTAAGAAAACTCTTTCAATCTATTTCATAAATCATGAGAGAAATATCAATTAAAATGGGATTTATGCAATTCATGTATGAAATCAATTTTGCTCAACCATGCTATATCATCAAAAACAATAAATCAATTTCAATCAAAGAGAATAAAAAGATTTTGCAAGAAAATCAATTGATAAAATTTAATTTTTCTTCACAAATTTTTCAACTTGAAACATTCAAGATATGACATGCTTTGTGAAAAGTCATGAGCTCAATATCACTCAATTTTGCTCAATTATGCTTTAAATAAATTATGAAATGTGTAATGAGCATAATGAATCATGTTTATGCATGTCAAGGGTCATTTTCAAATATCTCACAATCATGTGCCAAAAATACCCTTATGACCATTCAAGCTTACAAGCAAGCATGCACATCCAATAAGAACAAGTCAATAAGTATTTTCATCATGAAACGAACTTGTCCAATTCATAAATCATTCTAAACTTAAAAAATGGCAACATTTTTCTCATGCTCATTTTGCTTTAAAAGACACAATTAAAGTAATCAAAACTTGCAAGCTCATTATCAACCATCTTGAACTATTCAAGCAAGTTCTAGAATGTAAATCAAGATTGTTCAAATTGTCAACTTATCTTAAGCACAAGGAATCAAGGCCACTTTTTTTTAACTCAATTTTCCTCGTTTTAGGCTACTTGAATCGGTCAGAGTGTAAATCATCAAGTATACTCATATTTCTGTTACATTATCAAACCTTTCATGTCATGACCCAGAACCTCCCTCGGGCCCATGACAACCGCCGCGACATCCCGATTGACACTCATTATCCGGAATGCCAATCGGAACCTTGCAAGGCTAACGAATCAGTTTCTTGCCTTTCCTATGAGCAATCGTTATTAAATATCGAGTTTTAAGAAAATATAAACTATTTTAGATCGAAAACAATCAAAATAAATTTTTCACCACATAAGAGTATTTTGGTCATTTTTACCAAAAAATTTCGAAACCTGATAAAGATACAACGTATGGTAGAAAAATATCCACTGCCGATTAAAAATAAATTTTTGTAATCTAAATCATTCATTTAGAGTGAAAAGTTGGCTAATTAAACTAAATAAAAATATTTGATAACATATTTCATTTTCTTATAAAATAATTTTTATAGAACTATACATAAATAATTTTTGTAGTATGAGAATAAAATAAATTCATACATACAATAATTTACAAAGTTATAATGTACAATAACAATTACAATGACAAGTGGCCCAAAATACACCCAGTGTTGGTGCTAGTAACCTACTGTCTGTGAGATAGAGGGGTCAACTGGAATCCTCGACAAAATCGGATATCTACAAGCTACCACGAGCCTGAAATGTTTGGAAAGGAGGTGGGTGAGATTTTGCAATCCCAATGAGTAAACAGACATTATCATAAATATCTAAAGGCGAGTAAAATGGAGGCAAGTTTAAACAACAAATCACAAACCATTTCATAAGGTTTTCAATTTCTTTCTTAAACCATAAAACATTTGTAATTTACCAAAACAGTTGCCAAAGCTTATAACCTTTATTAAAAAACATGGCTCAAGCCATAATCTAGTCCTCGAGGATACCTTGGCTGAGGCATCTAACCGAGTCTGCCAAGGTAGTTAAGATATTTACATGTTAAACACATTCTAGTTTTGAAAACAAGTCGTTCCTTGGCGTTGGCCGAGTTACACATTCACGTGGGGGTTCGACGTGAAGTGAACTCTAACACTACCTAGGGAGTTACCCTCCTCGCCTCTACAAACGGAGTAACTATGAAACCGGGTTTACCGTGCCCCTCTAATAGGCAATCCACGGAAACCCGTCACTGCAGTGACTAAACCCATCAATTTTAATAAAATTTCTACAGTATAACGTCGCTTTTATTTATTTATCCAGCCTGCATAGTAAAAGACAGCTTACATTCTATTCCCAATGCAATTATAAAATATAGCCACATATACTCATATATCATAAGCCATTCATAAGAAAATATATTTTTCAAGACAATCGGTAGCCTCCAATTACTCAATTTCATAATCAACACAATATATTTTTATTTGTCACATTTATTTCTAAAACATCAAAAATCCCATTTTAATCTCATTTTCGTTTCATAAAATACATAAAGAGCATTTAAAAATAAACTCTAGATAATTTACAATAATAATAGGTTTACTCACCGTTTGTACAGATGAAATGCTTTCTAGGTGCCCCGATCACTATTGGTCGGGTACGACTTCCTTGCCTTTACCGAAAGGCTCTCCTCCTAGACACATTGCAAAATTTACCCAATTCACCACATTGATGCTAAATCACTATATAATTGACTTAAATCCTATACTAATGCATGGTATGAAATGCACTAGCCTAAAACGGCTTAAACGCGGTATTAACCTATTTTTGGCACTTTACCATATAAATTGCTAACGCGTTCCATTTTAGCTCTAAATCGTCCCATTCTCTCTCCAACATTTCTAACCATTAAATATCAGCCAATAACCTTCTAAAATCACCAAAATCAGTTCACTTTCCTCCTTGAAAAATTTGGCCAAAAATGAGACATTAACTCGGTAAATTTTCTACTTTGTTTTTCTATCACATTTAACCATTTTTCATTATTTTCTCTTCATTTCTCTTAGAATAAAAATCAAATCATCATCATTGTACCTCATTGCAGATTCGGCCAAGGGTGTGGGTATTGTGAAAATTTAATCCTTTCTTGCCCAATTTAATTTCTAAACACATTTAACTAACTAAAACTATCAATTTAACTAAAAATCAAAACCTAAAAATTTCAATTTCTCTCCCCTTGAAATTCGGCCAGCCCTTGATGTCACTTTTAGATCTCTCTCCTCAAGCATGCTAAATGGAAACAAAGGCATAGGAAAGGTAGAAATCAAGCTAAAGTCGAAAAATCTTACCGTTAGACGCGTAAACGAGCAAAAAACGCGAATTGCCCTTTGAATTTTCTTGTTTCTCTTTGATTTTTCTTTTTTTTCTTCCTTTCCTCTCTATTTTCTCTCTTATTCTCCCTTATGGCCGGCCATCACTTAAAATGGGATTTAAATGGGCTGACTTTTCATTAAAATAATATTAAATCATTAAAAAAAATGCCATGTGTCACTTTCCCATTGGCCCATTGTTAAAATTTCATCCATTTGTTTCCAAATTTTCACCATACACTTGTCCCACATATCCATAGCTTAGATAAAATTCTCAGACTTATCCAAAGTCTTGGTGGAGTAATTTTTGAAATTTACACTTTTACCCCCGTAAAAGTGAAAAATTACATTTTTGCCCAAAAAACTGAAAAATTGCCCATAGACATATTTTTCATCCCTTATACTCATACCATTCCCCAATTTGTCAAATTTGATTTAAATTCTCTCAAATCTCAAATTTTGTCTGCGAATGGCAAAATTACGATTTTACCCCTAAACATCAAAATTTTCAATTTTACCCCTAATGAACCCTCGAACTCCAAACAATCATTTTTAGTCATTTTTGGACTATAAAATATTAAATTTCATCCTACAATTCCTATTTGAACTAGTTCGAAGGTTAAATCAACTCAAGTGTACCGTTAGGTACAATACCGAGTTTCGTCTATTCTTAGATGCTTTCCTAGCATAATAACATGCTACTTAGTGCATGTATGTCATGACATGTGTTTATAGGGTCGGGTTTTACATTTCATGTTTCAAAATTATGCTCAAAAATAATTTTTCCTCAAAGAAATAGTATGAAAAGAATTTCACAAAACATAAGGAAATTTTATAGAAACAATTTTCCATAATCCAACAATCTTAATAAAACAATTTTCTCAAAATAAGTATGATGATATATTCAACATGAAATATAGGTACATACTCAATCTTTAGATTCAGACTTCCTTCTAAATTATGCAACTTATAACATGTATCATATCAAATCAAGTTGCATAGCCAAGATTTATCAAGAAAACTCAAAAAAGGGTAAACAAAGAATTATGCACTTAAAATTCAAGCAAGAAAAAGTAATCAAAGTTCGCACTTAAAAAAAGCAAAAAATTTTAAAAACCAAACTAAATCAATGAAACATTCAATAAATAAGTAATTAAAATTCTCATTTAAACAAACAAAAGGCTTTTAGCATAAAAATTACCCATTTTTCTTTATGTGTGACTAGAGAGCATTCATTCTTCAAAAATTTTTCCTCCTTGCTCTAGCACACCTACAAGAGACATTTTTCTTTTGAGTTTTGGTATCCAAATTGCTATGGATCCTTGAAAGTTAGTCTCGTTGCACAAAGTTCCTTTTGGAACCCATACTTGTCTAAATTTTTTAGGTACACATTTTCTAATTAGACAAGTGTATGAACAATAACTATAAAATGTGTAATGATTGCATTTGGTAGTTTTGGAAGATGAGAAATTCATGAAAACCTTTTGTTTCTCCTTTAATAAATCTTCACATTTCTTTTTCACATCAAATTTTTTTTTCCTAAATATCAATTTTCTTCAAGTAAGCTTCAAAATCCTTTTTCAAATTTTCATTTACTTTATCCAAATCAACTTTTGTTTTCACTAAAAATTCATTTTCAACGTCAAGTATGGAAATGATTTTTCTTGTGTTTCAAATCCATTTTCTCAAACTTGAATGCTAAATTCTCAAAAGCATCATGCAATTCATCAAAAGCATATGAATTCAATTCATAAAATGAAGAACTTACCTCTATCTCTTCAAGAGCCGTAAGGCATACTTCAATTTGATTTAAGGATTCATCTTCGTTTGATTCCTTAATTGCATTTTCCTTGTTGCTTTTTGAGCATTGATTCTCACAAGGCTTGTCTTCCAATTCCTTTTCCTTCTTTGTTTCTCCATATAACTCTTTTAATTTTTCTCAAATTTCTTTGGCACTTTTGCACATGAACACTCTATTATATTCTTTATAATCAAGTGCACAAATGAGAGCATACATGGCCTTGGAGTTTATTTATACTTTCCTTATTTCAGCTTCTGTCCACTTAATTTTATATTTAGGAGTTTTCTCACCATTTACCGAATTAGTACTAATAGGGATGAAATGACCATCGATAATGACATCTCATGTCTCATAGTCATAACCCCTAACATAAATGGACATTCTAGTACTCCAAAATTTACAATTGGTTCCATTAAATAGAGGAAGCCTATTTATGAATTGACCCTCAACATCATTAGAATTTTGAGTAGCCATTGGATCTTCCCTTTAGGATATTAAGCCTTAAAATCAAAGATTAGGCTTTGATACCACTTGTTGGACCCAATGAAATGTTAGAAGGGGGTTGAATAGAACTTTTAAAGAAATTTGATGGAAACTTTTAAGGTTGAAGAACTTTTGAAGGATTTTGAAAAAAGAGTTTAAAACTTGTAAAGGCAAAAAATCACCAAGCAAAGAGAAGTGGACAAAACACAAGTATTTATAGCGGTTCGGTCCCTTTGACCTACATCCACTACCTTGATCTCCCAATCAAGGATTTTCAACTCAATTTCACTAAACTAGTGGAATTGACAACTTCTACCAAGTTTTTACAAGGTGAGCTTTTAACCCAAGCTCAAAACCCTTATAAGATTCCCTAAGCTTTCCTACGCTTAGTCTACCTGTTAAAGTGTCTCTCACACTCCAAGTAATTGAGAAATAAAGAAAAGATGAAGTACAATTGTCACGACCCGGTACTCCCCTCGAGCCCGTGACAACAGCCGCGGTGTCCTGGTAGACACTCATTGCCCAGAATGTGAACCCGAAACCCCACAAGGCTTTACTATCAGTTTCTTTATTCCCTTGTGAGCAACCATTGTCAAATATCGTGCTCTAAAAGATTTTAAGCTGTTTCCAACTTTAAACAAATAAAATATTAATTTTTTTCATCTCACAGGGGTATTTTGGTCATTTTCTCAAAGATTTCGAAACTGGCTAAAACGTAATATATAAGTACAAAACAAATAATTCATATTCAAAATGAGTTTAAAAGTCTAAAATTTTCATTTAAAACGAAATTATGGTTATTTCAATATAATAACAAAATAAAAAAAATATTAAGTAAAATATTCTATTTTCTTATAAAACAATATTTATAGAGTTATACGTGAATAATTTTTATAGCGTAAAAGCTAAATAAATTTATACATACTTAAATACAGTAAGCCAAAATATTTAATTTAATTTACAATAACAAGAGAGCTCCCGAATAAACAAAAGTAAAGAGGACTGTGAACTTACGGTTTGGAAAATGCAGATCCCACTGTAGTCCTCGATGAGATCAGCTATCTACAGTCTATACTGAACCTGAAATGGGTGAAAATGAGGGTGGTGAGATTATAAAATCTCAATGAGTAAACAGACATCATCATAAACATCTAGAGTTGAGTACATGGAGACAATAAAGTAAATCATCATAAACTGGGTTATAGCATTAGAACACATTTTGTTCAAAACACGTAAAGAGGCTTATGAATCTCATAAAAATCTAGGCTTGTGCCATAAATACATTCTCGGGGACACCTTGGTCGAGGCATCCTACCGAGACCGCCAAGGCTATTAAAATTCACATTTCAAATAAATCAGGTTTTTGTTTTGAAAACATAGCCGTTCCTTGGCGTTGGCTGAGTTCCCCCTCACGTGGTGGTTTAGCGTGAAGTGAACCTAAACTTTACCCCAGTAGATACCCTACGCGCCTCTCTGTTCGAGGTAAGAAAATAATGGGGTTTACCGTGCCCCTCTAAAAGGCTGGTCCACAGAAACCCCCTACTGTAGTGATTAATTAATATATAATCCACCATATAATAAAACTCAATAACATGATATGGCAATTTTGTAATTCGCAGTTTTTCAAGGTAACCAAACAATTCGCATTTCAATACAATTGCCAACTAGCCAATCATGCTCGATTTATCATAAGCCAGTTAATTTAAACAATCAAATTGCCACAATTAACAGTCTTCGTATACTCTATTTTTCAAAATCACTATTAATTTCAAAACAATTTATAATTTAATTTCATTGAAACTCATTTATTCATAAAACATGAAAATTTATCTTTTTAAATTCCTTTTTCTATAGAATTCGTGAAAGCATCTAAAAACCACCCTAGATAATTAAAATGACAGTAAGTTTACTCACAATGTCTATAATGCAGACTTTCGAAGCACTCTGTCTACTGGTCCTCTGATGCAATTTCCTTGCCTTTATCGGAGGACTCACCACCTTGACACAGTACAAAATCGAGAATTTCACCAAGTTGGTACTAAATCAAAATTAAACTAATTTCGACTACCAATGCATGATATGGAATGCAAAAATGCACTGGTAACTATCTAAACTCAGTATTGGCCTAATTCGTCTTATCACCCGATTAAATTCCTAACGCATCCGTTTAAACTCCAATTTAATTATTTTCAGTTTCTATACCTCAATTGCACCCAAATTAACTTAATATCCCTCAGTGTGGTGCAAATTATCAGTCCCAATAGCAAATTACGAAAATACCCCTAGTGGGTAAAAATTCGTATTTTTGCTTCGAAAATTCTCATTATTTTTCTAGGCTCATAATTCATTATTCCTTAACCAATTCTCCTAGAATAAAATCAAACTCATCCTCACTCACTACATGGTAAATTCAGCCATTAATGGTTGGGGAAGAAAATAAATTCTTTTCTTGTTGTTTTGTTTCTAAATATGCTAAACTAACTAAAAACACTAACATAAATTAAAATCAAATAAATCCAACAACTTTCTCTCTCCTAACCCATTTTTTCAGAATTGAATTCATCATGAAAACATGTAATTTAATCATGGAAAATAAAGAGAAATGCTTGGGAATAAGAAAACTCAAGCTTAATAGAAAAAATCTCACATTTTTCACTTAATTTCCTTGAAAATTCACACTTTTTCTTTGATTTTCTCTCTCTAGGGTTTTGTTTTTGTTTTCTCTCTCTTCTTGCTGGTTTGGCCGGCCATGGGGTGGAAGATGAGCTGATTTTTGTGCCTTTTAAAAAGGAAAATAATAAATTAATAAAGGCATGACACGTGGCATCATGTCATTGGTCCGTTTTTAAAATTTTAAAAATTTAAACATTTTATCTCCACCACATGTTTAGTCAAGGGTCAAAGATGAAGACAAAGGAAGACCATGTGCTGGAAAAAATATCCTGGTGGTGGAAAATTACAATTTTGCCCCTGAGGTGGGAAAATTACCATTTTACCCCTATACTCCAAATTATACCGAAATTAAAATTTTTCACTTTTAAACCTCAAATCATACTCCAATAAGTCAAATTATACTCCAATAAGTCAAATGAGGCCAAAAAATACTTTTCCAAAATTCTCATTTTGTCCTCAAGTGACAAATGACCATTTTGCCCCTAGTTAGTAAAAATTCCGATTTGACTCCAAATTGATCCTCAAACTCCAAATTACCATTTTAAGTCATCCATGGACTGTGAAACTCTTAATCTCACCTTAAAATTCCTATTTGATCTAGTTCGAGGATTAAATAAACTTTGTTGTACCTCTAGGTACAATACCTACTTTTGTAAATTTTTTTGGGACTCTCCTAGCATGCAATCATGCTATCATCACATGTATGTCATGAATAATATTTTATAAGGTCGGGCTTTACAGCACTACCCCCCTTAAAATAAAATTTTGACCTCAAAATTTCACTTACCTGATTCGAAGAAAAGATGTGGATATTGGTTTCTCATCTGGCTCTCGACTTCCCACGTCATCTCCTCCATTCGAGCATTCTTCCACAATACTTTCACCATTGGAATGCTCTTGTTCCTTAGCACTCGATCCTTTCGATCTAGAATACGTACAGGCTTCACCTCGAACTTCAAATCCTCATGCAACTCAATGGGAGGTGTCTCTAAAATGTGAGAGGGATCGGGAACATACTTTTTCAACATCGAGACGTGGAAGACATTATGAATCCGATCTAACTCTAGGGGTAATTCAAGTCTGTAAGCCACTGGCCCAATCCTTTCAATGATACGAAAGGGTCCAATGTATCTTGGATTGAGCTTTCCCCTCTTCGCGAATCGAATCACACCTTTCATCATTCAATAAATACCACAAATTATCACAATAGTATAATCAAATAAGATTTAATACTTGGAAATTTCAAATTATTACCTTTCCAAGGAGAAACCTTAAGAAAAACTTTATCGTCGACTTCAAACTCCAAATCTTTCCTTCGTTTATCCGAATAATTCTTCTGCCTATCTTGAGCTGTCTTTAATCGCTCTCGGATAATTTTGACCTTATCGTTTGTCAAATCAATCAATTCCACATTCACCAATTTCCTCTCACCTACTTCATCCCAACAGAGCGGAGTTCGACATTTCCTTCCATACAAAGCCTCTTATGGTGCCATCCCAATATTAGACTGAAAACTGTTATTATAAGCAAACTCCACCAATGGCAAGTGTCTGTCCCAACTCCCGATAAAGTCAATGACACAAGCCCGTAACATATCCTCTAATGTCTGAATAGTTCTCTCAGATTGACCATCTGTCTGTGGATGAAAGGCAATACTAAATCTCAATTTAGTTCCAAGAGCTTCCTGAAATTTTGATCAAAATCGAGAAGCAAATCGAGGGTGTCGATCTGACACAATAGAAACTGGAACTCCATGTAATCTCACAACTTCATCTATATAAAGTCTTGCCAACCTTTCAATAGAATACGTGCTATGGATAGCCAAGAAATGGGCGGACTTAGTCAATCTATCCACAATCACCCAAATAGCATTCTTCCCACTTTGTGTCCGCGGTAAACCTAACACAAAGTCCATAGTCACGTGTTCCCACTTCCATTCAGGAATCGGTAAAGGCTGAAGAGTACCTGACGATTTGTTATGCTCCGCCTTGATCTGTTGGCATGTGAGACATTTCGCTACAAACTCTGCTATGTCTCGTTTCATACCTGGCCACCAATAACTTTCTTTAATAGTCTGATACATTTTGGTGCTTCTGGGATGTAAAGCGTAGGCGGAAGAATGAGCTTCCTCCAAAATAGCTCATCTCAACTGATCATCCTTAGGGACACAAATTCGGTCTCTAAGCATCAAAGTACCATCATCGCTGAGTCTAAACTCACTAGCTTCTCCATCTTGCAGCTTTTGAACTTCCTGTTTCAACTAATCATCAGATTTCTGCAATTCTCTGATCTGATTCAACAATGAAGGTCTCACGACGAAACTAGCAAGTAGGGTTCCATCCTCACCATTATTCAACTGGATCCCTCGAGATTTCATCTCAAGTAACATCAAAAAATAAGAACTCCGAAGTGTTGCTAACGACGATGAGGATTTACGACTTAAAGCATCTGCTACAATATTTGTTTTTCCCGGATGATAATCAATCACTAAGTCATAATCCTTAATAAACTCCAACCATCATCTCTGTCTCAAGTTAAGCTCTTTCTGGGTGAGCAAATACTTCAAACTTTTATGATAAAAAAACATCCGACAACGCTCACCATATAAATAATGTATCCAAATCTTCAATGCGAATACTACTGCTGCTAACTCTAAGTCATGAGTAGGGTAATTCGTCTCGTGCTTCTTCAACTGTCGGGAAGTATAAGCTATTACCTTCTCGTCCTGCATCAACACACACCCTAATCCCAACTTAGATGCATCGCTATATACCACAAATTCTTTTTCGCTAATAGGAAGTGTTAAAATAGGAACGGAGGTTAACCGGTTCTTTAGCTCCTGAAATCGATTCTCACAAACATCATCCCACTCAAACTTAACTCCTTTACGAGTCAAACGAGTCAGAGGAGCTGCTATCAAAGAAAATCCTTGAACAAATCTCCGATAATAACCGGCTAAGCCAAGGAAACTACGAATCTCTGTAACCATTCTTGGTTGCTCCCATTGCAAGATTGCCTCTATCTTCTTGGGATCGACATAAATTCCAGCTCCGGACACCACATGTCCCAAGAAAACCACTTCCTTCAACCAGAATTTACATTTAGAGAACTTGGCATAGAGTTGTCTCTCGCGCAAAGTTTGCAACACAATGCGCAAATGGGCAGCATGTTCATCATCATTCTTCGAATAAACTAGGATGTCATCGATGAATACTATCACAAACTTATCCAAGTATGGATGGAACACCCTGTTCATAAGATCCATAAAAACTGCCGGGGCATTAGTCAAACCAAACGGCATCACCAGAAACTCATAATGCCCATAACGCGTCCTGAAGGCAGTCTTAGGTACATCCTGCTCCTTAATCCTCAACTGATAGTACCCAGATCTCAAATCAATCTTAGAGAATACCATAGCACCTCGTAATTGATCAAAAAGATCATCTATCCGGGGTAAAGGGTATTTATTCTTGATGGTCACTCGATTCAGCTGACGGTAATCGATACACAATCGAATAGTGCCATCCTTCTTCTTTACAAATAGGACTAGTGCTCCCCAATGAGAAATGCTAGGGCGAATGAAACTTTTATCCACCAAATCTTACAACTGGACTTTCAGTTCCTTCAACTCTGCTGGAGCCATTCTATTTGGAGGAATAGAAATAGGTGTGGTACCCGGAAGTAAATCAATAGGGAACTTAAGCTCTCGATCAGGAGGTAGTCCTGGTAAATCATCAGGAAATACATCAGGAAACTCACTTACTATTGGGACATCCTCTAACTTAGGTTCCCCCTTTGAAGTATCGATCACGTATGCCAAATAAGTCGGATACCCTTTTTATACTAATTTCGAAGCTTTGATGGCTGAGATTACACAAGATGGTAATACTCGACGTTCCCCTACAAACACAATCTCTGCTCCCTCCGAATTTCGAAGAACAGCTTCTTTTTGGAAACAATCCACGTTCGCCCGATGTGCAGTTAACCAGTCCATACCCAATATTAAATCAAAATCCAAGATCTCTAGAGGAATTAAGTCACCCCTAAATTTTTCCTCACCTACCCTTACCCCACAGTCTCTATAACAAGTATTTCTAATCAATTGTTCTCCTAAAGGGGTATGCACTACAATTTCTCCCTCTAATGGTGACAGGTTTCTATCAGCAATTGATGCAAATGTTGTACTCACATAAGATCTATCTGAGCCAGAATCTATCAAAACATAAGCATCTTTATCAAATAAAGACATAGTACCTGTCACTGCTCCAGGTCGGACTCGTGCCTCATCTTCTATCACAGCAAAAACTCTTATCGCGATACGAGTCTGTGGTCTCGAAGGTGGATGTGACGGGGTATTACTCTCCACATCGGACCGTATGGCTACTCTTGTCTCTGTGGTAACCCAGAAGAATCTCTCCTCTGCATATCAGTGCTAGCTGGTGGAGATGATGCAGCTATAGTGGCTTGTCCTAACTGTGGGCAATTACTCCTAATATGACCCGTCTATCCACATTGGAAACATCTTGTTGGCCCTCTACATAGGCCACTATGATAATTCCCACAATTTCTGCATCTGTCAGAACCTCCAGAACTCTTCCCAGAACCAGTCATAGCAGATCTGCTAAACCTCGAAAGTCTCAGCTGTGATGGTGGAAATGGAGGTCGAGGAGATGTCATGGAAACAGAAGTGGTGCTCCCTGAAGTCGCTAAGTCCTTGCCTCTTTTTACTGGCTAACTAGAAGACATACCAAGATTCCGCCTTTTTGCAAACTCAGTCAGAATCTTCCTATTCTCAGTCGCGAGCTTCTTAGCCCGTAAAGCCATTTACACCACCTTCTTATGTGGCTCCCTACTAGTCACTGTCATTCGCTCTTTAATCTCATTACGGAGCCCTTCCTCGAAATAGCTAGCCTGATCCTGCTCAAATTTCACCAGATCCGGCACATATAACATCAACTCGTTAAAACGAGTCTCGTACTCCTTTACAGTTAGATTTTCCTGTTTCAAACTCAGAAATTCTCTCTTCTTTTCTTTCTGATGGAAATAAGTGAAATACTGACCATCGAATTCCTTAAGAAAATCGAACCATGTCTGAGGAGTAGCGGAACGGGACTTCACCGAATTCCACCAAGTACGAGCCCTCTTCTCTAATAATCTCATAGCCACCATCAGCTTCATGTCATCATCTAATCCCATATCAGAGAAAGTCTCTGAAACTTGATTAATCCAGTCCTTTGCCACAGTGGCATCCAACTCACCCGTGAAAGATACACAACCCAATTGCCTAGCCTCCTTCAGCTTCTTGGAAATGGATACATCCTGTACTGGTGGTGGAACTAAAGGAGTAGTTGGAGGCACTACAGGTGGAACTTGACCAGTCTGAGCTTGACCAACCATTGCTGCAAAGAAAGCTGCCAATGTTTGTGCTGCCTCAGTAGGCATGGCGAGAATACCCGGTAGGTGGCTGAGGAGATGGAGGATGTGGAGGACTATCGGCCTGCTCAGTAGCAGGTGCTGCCCGAATGGTAGATACAGCTGATTCCTCCTCTACTGTATCTGGCTGATGACGTTGGGAACGACCTCTTCCCCTCCCAACCGATCTAGTGAGAGGTGGGCGTCCTCGTCGAGGAGGCATTGTAATCTATATAAAAAAAATACGAGCAAGTTTAGGTAACCTTAGGCTCTATATGCAGATGTATGCATTCTATTCAACCTAACCTAACTTAACTTAATCCAGGGCCACACTGATATTGTAAATTTTTAAAACAACTTTAAAACTAAAAACATTGATCTTTAAAACCAAAAGCTCTGATACCAATCGAATTGTCAGACCCGGTACTCCCCTCGAGCCCGTGACAACCGCTGCGGTGTCCAGGTAAACACTCATTGCCCAGAATGTGAACCCGAAACCCCGCAAGGCTTGACTATCAGTTTCTCTATTCCCTTGTGAGCAACCATTGTCAAATATCGTGTTTTAAAAGATTTTAAGCTGTTTCCAACTTTAAACAAATAAAATATTAATTTTTTTCATCTTATAGGGGTATTTTGGTCATTTTTCTCAAAGATTTCGAAACTAGCTAAAACGTAATATACAAGTACAAAACAAATAATTCATATTCAAAATGAGTTTAAAAGTCTAAAATCTTCATTTGAAATGAAATTATGGTTATTTGAATATAATAAGAAAAGAAAAGAAATATTAAGTAAAATATTTTATTTTCTTTTAAAACAATATTTATAGAGTTATACGTGAATAATTTTTATAGCATAAAAGCTAAATAAATTTATACATACTCAAATACAGTAAGCCAAAATATTTAATTTAATTTACAATAACAAAAGGGCCCCCAAATAAACAAAAGTAAAGAGGACTGTGAACCTACGGTTTGGAAAATGCAGATCCCACCGTAGTCCTCGATGATATCAGCTATCTACAGTCTATACTGAACCTGAAATGGGTGGAAAGGAGGGTGGTGAGATTATAAAATCCCAATGAGTAAACAGATATCATCATAAACATCTAGAGTTGAGTACATGGAGACAATAAAGTAAATCATCATAAACTGGGTTATAGCATTAGAACACATTTTGTTCAAAACACGTAAAGAGGCTTATGAATCTCATAAAAATCTAGGTTTGTGCCATAAATCCATTCTCAGGGACATCTTGGCCGAGGCATCCTACCGAGACCGCCAAGGCTATTAAAATTCACATTTCACATAAATCATGTTTTTGTTTTGAAAACATAGTCGTTCTTTGGCGTTGGCTGAGTTTCCCCTCACGTGGTGGTTTAGCGTGAAGTGAACCCTAAACTTTACCCTAGGAGATACCCTACGCGCCTCTCCGTTCGAGGTAAGAATATAATGGGGTTTACCGTGCCCCTCTAAAAGGCTGGTCCATAGAAACCCCCTACTGGAGTGATTAATTAATATATAATCCACTATATAATAAAACTCAATAACATGATATGACAATTTTGTAATTCACAGTTTTTCAAGGTAACCAAACAATTCGCATTTTAATACAATTGCCAACTAGCCAATCATGCTCGATTTATCATAAGCCAGTTAATTTAAACAATCAAATTGCCACAATTAACAGTCTTCATGTACTCTATTTTTCAAAATCACTATTAATTTCAAAACAATTTATAATTTAATTTCATTGAAACTCATTTATTCATAAAACATGAAAATTTATCTTTTTAAATTCTTTTTTCCATAGAATTCATGAAAGCATCTAAAAACCACCCTAGACAATTAAAATGACAATAAGTTTACTCACAATGTCTATAATGCAGACTTTCGAAGCACTCTGTCTATTGGTCCTCGGATGCAATTTTCGTACCTTTATCGGAGGACTCACCACATTGACACAGTACAAAATCGAGAATTTCACCAAGTTGGTACTAAATCAAAATTAAACTAATTTCGACTACCAATGCATGATATGGAATGCAAAAATGCACTGGTAACTATCTAAACTCAGTATTGGCCTAATTCGTCTTATCACCCGATTAAATTCTTAACACTTCTGTTTAAACTCCAATTTAATTCTTTTTAGTTTCTATACCTCAATTGCACCCAAATTAACTTAATGTCCCTCAGTGTGGTGCAAATTATCAGTCCCAACAGCAAATTATGAAAATACCCCTAGTGGGTAAAAATTCGTATTTTTGCTCCGAAAATTCCCATTATTTTTCTAGGCTCATAATTCATTATTCCTTAACCAATTCTCCTAGAATAAAATCAAACTCATCCTCACTCACTACATGGTAAATTCAGCCATTAATGGTTGGGGGAGAAAATAAATTCTTTTCTTGTTGTTTTGTTTCTAAATATGCTAAACTAACTAAAAACACTAACATAAATTAAAATCAAATAAATCCAACAACTTTCTCTCTCCTAACCCATTTTTTCAGAATTGTGTTCATCATGAAAACATGTAATTTAATCATGGAAAATAAAAGAGAAATGCTTGGGAATAAGAAAACTCAAGCTTAATAGAAAAAATCTCACATTTTTCACTTAATTTCCTTGAAAATTCACACTTTTTCTTTGATTTTCTATCTCTAGGGTTTTGTTTTTATTTTCTCTCTCTTCTTGCTGGTTTGGCCGGCCATGGGATGGAAGATGAGCTGATTTTTGTGCCTTTTAAAAAGGAAAATAATAAATTAATAAAGGCATGACACGTGGCATCATGTTGTTAGTCCGTTTTTAAAATTTTAAAAATTTAAACATTTTATCTACACCACATGTTTAGTCAAGGGTCAAAGATGAAGACAAAGGAAGACCATGTGCTGGGAAATATATCCTGGTGGTGAAAAATTACAATTTTGCCCCTGAGGTGGCAAAATTACCATTTTACCCTTATACTCTAAATTATACCGAAATTAAAATGTTTCACTTCTAAACCTCAAATCATACTCCAATAAGTCAAATTATACTCTAATAAGTCAAATGAGGCCAAAAAATTCTTTTCTAAAATTCTCATTTTGTCCCCAGGTGGCAAATGACCATTTTGCCCCTAGTTAGTAAAAATTCTGATTTGACTCCAAATTGATCCTCAAACTCCAAATTACCATTTTAAGTCATCCATGAACTGTGAAACTCTTAATCTCACCTTAAAATTCCTATTTGATCTAGTTTGAGGATTAAATAAACTTTGTTGTACCTCTAGGTACAATACCGACTTTTGTAAATTTTTTTGGGACTCTCCTAGCATGCAATCATACTATCATCACATGTATGTCATGAATAGTATTTTATAAGGTTGGGCTTTACAACAATTGATCACTTAGCTGATATAAAATTTACAAAGTTAAGCTCAAACACTTTTTCAAAGGATGTGAGTGAAATATAACTGTAAAAAGTAGGATTTTGGTCTTCTAAGTTCTAAATCACTTTGGATGGCTTTAAATACTTGGGAGGCTAATGCTGGCTATTAGAGACAGTTTTTAGCCATTATTTTGTCTTTTAGCAGTTAAATTCAAATAAGTAGATAGAGTTCCATTAACTGGTTAAAGGCAAGCTCTAATTGATTAACCATTCTTTGACTTGCACTGTTTGGCAGCTTTATTCACTATGTTAATCGATTAACAAAAACTCTAACCGATTAAGAAATCTCTATGTTCAAAGTCCTCTATCCAACAAACATCCTTTAATTGGTTAACCCTCCCATTAGCTGATTGAATTTTCACTTCTTTCAACTTCCTTCAATCTTAACCAATTAACATCAACTTTAATCAATTAGAAAATCTTTGAATTTGAATTTCTCCATTTTGGCTTCCTTCAACAATCAACCTTATTTTAAATTTGGATTTTGGAGCTCGAAGGTACTTCAGGTTTTATGCTATAACTAATTAATCCCATTCTTTAACCGAGTAGCATGCCTCTATATTTAACTTTCAACACCTTTTTAATCAGTTAAGCTTGGTGATAACTGATTAAGGCTTTTCTGTCTTGCTTTTATCCTATGCCTATTTATGCCTTAACTAGTTAAGGCTGCTTGCTAATCAATTAATAGTTTTTTGTCTTCACTAATCACTTTTTTCTTTTTTTCTTCAACTGATTAATCCATCTTCAAATTTAGAAAGCTTCTTGACTTACCGTTAATTAACAAATAAATTAAAAAATTTAAGCTCTCTCCTACACATTTAAATAATATAATTAAACACCAATGAATGGGAATGTTTTGTTATCATAAAAAACACATGGAGTCAACATTCTCTCTCTCTTATTTTTTATGATGACAAAACACTCTTCGATTAAGAGTGCAATGTCTATGTTCAGTATGAATGCTTTAAATCTTTGCACATAATGAGGATTAATTCCCCTTGGTTAATGCATCTAGTTTTCTTTAAAGATTTGTAACAAAATATTTATAATATCCACAGTATCTAAACAAGATACACAATATCCTCAACAGCTAAGGAAGATATATGGAATATCCATAATAACTAGCACATAATATTCAACAAAATCGTAACTAAGCATCACACAAATAAATTAAACATAAAGACTTATCAAACTCTATTTAACTTAGTTTTCCTTCTCCTTCTTTTTGTCATCATTAAAAAAGATATTCAAACTCCCTCTTAATGAGTGCATCTAGATTTTCCTTTAATCTTTAAATTACATTTTAATGAATGGGAATCATAAGCACTCATACAACTAAGTCATACAAGCTTTATACATATAGTTCAATAACTTCAAGAGTCAAGCTTGTAACTATATAAGAACAAATATATGAAAGTTAAATCATTTCAAAAACTTGTCAAGGATCACTTAAATAATGTTCAACCAAATTTGATCATTTTATCATAACGAAAAATATAATAATTTTAAAGCTAACATAATTGTCTTTATGCTTTTAGTTCTCGAAGCTTGTCCTTAACTCTTTCATGAAATTCGAAAAACTCACTTCTCTATAATTGTCTTAACTCATAGTTTTCTACATGCTGAGTTCGGTTTCACTCGAAACTTGTTACTCACTATTGTCCATGTGGACTAGTAAGGCACCCTGATCTTCACCCATTACAAGCTTAAAACAGATTAGGCTCAATCTGAATAGGAGTGTTTCACTAATCCATGTAAAAGTTATCACCTCATAAGAGCACAACTACTTAACTCATTCCTAATAAAGGACAAAGCTTGGGTCGAAGGCTCAAACATGAATGCAAATTTGTTGTATATGTGAAGGAATGTACTAACCTTTGACCACCCATCTCATAACCCTCTATCGTAAATATCTCACATTTATTAAAACAAATAGATCAATAAATGATAATAAATAAACAACATGTAATCATAAAAAAGTGAATAAAGTAATGTTATCTAAGATTAAATAAAATATCATTGATTAATTGAGATTTAGGATAACTTATAATTATTTACTTGCTCGACTCTCGAAGTCCCTAATAGAGTCACCAAGCTATCGCTACGTGAGGATTCGAGACCCCATCTATCTCAACATGAAAATTTGGAGTTGCCGCCAATCTTTTTTTGAAGATGCGATTAGCCACCTATTAAACTTGTTCTCTTTGATGAGGTCCTAAATTAATTTTAAGTCCATCTAAAGAACAAAACCTAGTCTGTGTGTTTTTTTGAGTTGGGTTCAGGAATATAGTTATGCATGGAGAAGGATTAGCACCCCCATAACACCCGTTCAATGAACAGTACCAAATAATCACTTAGTATCTTATTTTAACCTGAATATTTAATTTTATTCTCATATATTTCCTTAATCATTATTCTTTGATTATACTTTTAATTCTTATTCATCGTTAAATATTGAAGACTTTTCTAACACCCTTCCAACTTTTTGGTTGAATTTTTTTAAAATCCTTCTCACTTCGAGAGTATTCGAAAAGACACACTTATCCCTTCGAGGAGGCTCTGTCATCAAGTTTTACTTAACCATTATGATTTTCGGATTTGGATTTTGTAGATTTTATCCTTTCTTGTCCTTCTTTTTGTTTTCTCTCTTTTTTAAAAAAATATTTTCATTATTTTTTACCATTATATAATTTTTTATCAATGTGTGTGTCACGACCCAGCACTCCCTTCGATCCCGTGACAACTGCCGCTAAGTCTTAATAATCATTCATTACTCGGTATGTCAACCGAAATCTCGCAAGGCTCTTGCATCAGTTTTCCACTTCCCCTATGAGCAATGGTTACTAAATATCGAGTTTTAAGAGAATATAAACTATTTTAGATCGAAAACGATCAAAATAAAATTTTGACCACACGGGGGTATTTTGGTCATTTTTACCTGAAAATTTCGAAACCTGATAAAAATGCAACATATGGTAGAAAGATATCCATTTCCGATTAAAAATAAATTTTTGCAATCTAAATCATCCATTTGGAGTGAAAAGTTGACTAATTAGACTAAATAAAAATATTCGATAATATATTTCATTTTCTTATAAAACAATTTTTATAGAACTATGCATAAATAATTTTTGTAGAGTGAGAACAAAATAAATTCATACACATAGTAATACAGTAAACCAGGTATTCAAAATTATCCTACAGTGGCATATGGACCCCGAGATAAGCAAAAGTGTGCAAGAATGTAGACCTACGATTTCTAAGGAAGTAAGTCCAAAAGAAATCCTTGATGAAATCGACTGCCTACAGATTATCTTGAACCTGAAATGGTTAAAAAAGAAAGGTGAGTTTTCATAAACTCAGTGAGTAAACAAAGTCCGTCATTAACATCTAAAGCCGAGTAAATGGAGATAGTTAACTTTTCATCATACCATAATCCACAACATTTTGTACTTGTTTCAAATCATATAAAACAACACATTTCATTATAATACACATTACGACTTATGATTTTCTTAAAAACTTGGCTCATGCTAAAAATCATACTCGGTAATACCTTGGCCGAGGCATTCAACCGAGTCCGCCAAGGTTATTAAGTTAACAACTACTCATAAAAACATAGTTTAGCCAT
This sequence comes from Theobroma cacao, assembly GCF_053813885.1. Taxonomy (NCBI): domain Eukaryota; kingdom Viridiplantae; phylum Streptophyta; class Magnoliopsida; order Malvales; family Malvaceae; genus Theobroma; species Theobroma cacao. The sequence goes on along the minus strand of NC_142648.1, from coordinate 10,126,283 downwards.
CCCTAGGCATTGGCAGAGTTCATCCTCAAGTGGTGGTTCGGCGTGAAGTGAACTCTATCGTACCTTAGGAGATATCCTTTGCGCCTTTCCTACTAAGGTAAATATAATGGAGTTTACCATGCCCCTCTAATAGGCTAGTCCACGGAAACCTGCCTACTGCAGTGGCTAATTAAATAACCCACCAATCAATAAAATTTTGACAGCATAACGTGGCTAACATAATACTACCCAGCCTGTCAAAGGAAAACAAACAGTTTATATATTTCACAACCCAAAATCCCAACCACATATGTCATCACGTATCAGTTCATAAATCATCAATTCCAAACATAGGTACGTAAACTTAAATATATAAGCAACATCAAAGGTTGGTCTCCACATACTCACATTTTCAAAAACATTATTGAATTGTAAAATAAGTCATAAACATTTTTCCTTAAATCGATTATTAGTCATAAAACATAAAATTCATTTAGGTTCAATATTCTTAAAATCATAAAAACGATTGTAAAAATACTCTAGATAGATAAGATGAACAGTGGTTACTCACTTTGACGGGAATTTACAACACTGCTAGTCTTGATCCTCGGGTGCAATACCTTTGCCCTTATCCTAGGATTCACCACCTATACATAATGTGCAATAGGAAATTTAATATACTTATGCTAAATTGTCACAAAACTATTTTATGTTCTATATGAATGCATGCAATAAAATGGGAGGTGTTCGGCCTATCGTGCACTATACACTATTTAATCGATCTAAACGTCCAATTCAATTCCAATCAATTTATTGCACTTCCAGTACTCCCTAAAATTCCACACACTTCACTAAAAATCTATTCTAATTGCAATTACCGAAATATCCCTCATTATTGTGCAAATTGCTAACTAACGGGAGTAAAATTTTTCGGTACCCGTTTTCGATTTTCGGTATTCCTAAGCACCAAATACAATCTAAAAGGCATGAAAAACAACCAAATTCATCATCAAACCTCACCCATAAAATTCGGCCAAGATAGGTTCTATAATGGGCATGTGGATTTCTTACTTAATTTTCATACTAAATGTTACTAAACACCTAAAAACGCTAAGTTACCTTGAAATTCAACTAAATTCATCACCAACTTTCTCTCTCTAAATTTGGGCAGCATATTGCCCCTCATGAAAACTTGAATTTAATTCATGAAAAATGGAAAAGAATGCATGGGCAAGATGAATTTCAATCTTAAGATTAAAAATCTTATCTTTAGTCACCAATTTCTTGAAAATTCAACAAATTTTCCTTAGTTTTTCCTCCCTAGGGTTTTTCTTTCTTTTCTTCTCTTTTCTGCAGGTGCTGGTCGGCCCTCAATTTCTAAGTGGAAGAGTATGGGTTGGTTTTTAAATGGCAATATAATAATATTTAATTTTTGACACATGTCACCTTTTTATTGGTCCACTTGTTTTAACTTAATTTTTAAGCCTTTTCTCACCACCACAAATGCTCTAATATTTATCCATAGCATAAAATAATAATAGGTTAAATTCTGGAGCTTGACAAATGTCATGGTGGTGTAAAATTACAATTTTGCCACTAAAGTGGTAAAATTACCATGTTACCCCTATGCTTTGAAAAATATCGAAATTATAATTTTTTTCACTTCTTAATCTCAAATCATACTCCAATACTCAAATCATACTCTAATAAGTCAAATGGGGTCAAAAAATCTTTTCAAAAAATTTTCATTTTGTCCCCAAGTGGCAAATGACCATTTTGCCCCTGGATAGTGAAAATTTCATTTGACTCCAAATTGATCCTCGAACTCCAAATCACCATATTAAACCATTATGATACTTTAATATCCTTAATTTCATCTCAAATTCTCTATTTGATCTAGTTCGAGGCTTAAATCAACTTTGTTGTACCTCTAGGTACAATACCTACTTTTGTAAATTTTTTGGGACTCTCCTAGCATGCAATCATGCTATCATCACATGTATGTCATGACAAGTATTTTATAAGTTTGGGCTTTTACAGTGTGAATGAAATCTTTATCTCAAAGAATTTTCTAATACCATCCCAACTCTTTGATGAAGGCCAAAGATTTCTCCTTACCAAGGGAACTTTTCGAGAAAGCTCACTTCTACAAAACCCCAAGAAGATCCCATCATCGGAGGTTGTCACTTACAAACTGGATAAACGTCATTAATGTACATGATGCGACCATGAAATGATGATTTGATTTTTCAATTTTTAATAATGGGGAAAAAAAACCTTGTATCGAAAAAATCATTCATAGACCATCCCAACTCTTTGGTGAAGTCTTGAAGTTTTTTTCACAGCTTGGGAAATTCTTGAGAAAACTCGTCTCTATAAGCTTTCAGAGAAAATCCCATCATCAAGGTTTTATGCCAATTTGCAAGATAATTGACTTGTATGATATGCAAAATCATGGATGATGCAAAATGAATGCTTTAATAAATATGATATTTGTTATGAATATTTTTGTGAATATCCATTTATATTATGTATATCTAGATTGATGGGTTTGGCTATGAAAAGTATGCTCAAAATATGCAACAAAAAAAAATTAAAACTTTAAAACTAAACAACCAAAAGATGCCCCCACCCATGGATCACCTTGGTGATATTTAACACATAAAAGAAAAAATTTAATTATTATTCAAAAAGTTACCATGTCAAGTAATTTCATAATCACAATGGCATTTTTAGAAGCAATCCCGCAGACACCACAAGGAGAAAAAACCCTAGCCAATCAAGTATTTGGCCTCCAACAATAATACACACGATTACACATGAACCTTCAACAAATGAGGAAATTTTTAACTATACTTTGTGCTAGCAAAGAGGAAAACAATTGTCTTTTTTTTCTTTTTCACAATCTTAGTTGAACCTTTCTTGAAAATTGCTTCAAAAGCCATTTTTCTCTTTTACACAAAGGGAGTGGTGGCAAAGAGAGAAAGTGTTTTTTTTTTCTTTTTCTAACAAAAACTAGATTTTCTTCAATTGTGAAAAACTCTTATATGGAAAATAATTCAAAGGTGACTTATATAGTTAGGTTAAAAGAACTTCAATTTTGCAATTAAGCCTTCAATATTCTAACACATTATAATATTGGGCTCATTACTTAATTAAACTCTTTTAATTAACTTCTTGAAAATTAAAGTCAAAATTAATTTCGTTTATATTTTGCAATCAAAGCCTTATAATTATAATTATTTATAATTATGCCTAAAACTTAATTAAACTCTTTTAATTAAGTTTATAGAAGTTAATTACCTAGCATGTGATTTAAGTCTAAGTTAAATTGTCACGACCTGGAACTCCCATCGAGCCCGTGATAACCGCCGCGAAACCTCGACAGACATTCTTCCCCCCAATGCCTTTCGAGACCTCGCAAGGCTTTTGTACCAGTTTTTCCATTCCTCTATCTTTTTTCCTTTCTTTTTTTTTTGAATAATAAAATAAAATTAAAATATTAATTAAAATAATCAATTTTAATGTAAAACAATATATATATATATTTGAAACATCTAAAAATTAATTTTTTGCACATAAAAATAAAATAAATTTATACATATTGTAATATAGAAAACTGGAGTATGCAATTTAAATTACAATGACACGTGGGCCCCCAAATAACTGAAAAGGTTTAAGTCTATAACCTTGCTTTCTATGATGCAACTCCGAAATTTACTTCTCGATGCAATTGATAGTCTACTGCCTATTTTGAGCCTGAAAAATGTATAGGAAGAATGGGTGAGATTATAAAATCCCAGTGAGTAGACAGACATTATCAAAATAATCTAAAGCCGAGTAATAGGAGACAATTAAAATAATTCATCCCAACCCATATAAATAATTGGATTTCATCCAATTACTCAACATGGCTTCTGTACTTTTCAAAAACTTGGCCCTTACCAAAATTCCATTCTCAGGGATATCCCGCGAAGGCATCTTACCGAGATCGCCAAGGCTGTTTATTGTCACACACACAAACACATTTCACCTCTGACAACACAGTCGTTCCTTGGCGTTGGCTGAGTCCCAATTTCACGTGGTGGCTAGCGTGAAGTGTACTTAAATCCTATCTCGGGAGTTATCCTACGCGCCTCTCCAATCGAGGTAAGCTCAATAATTGGGAATCATGCCCCTTTAATTAGGTTGGCCCACGGAACCCCCATCATTGTAGTGCCCACTTTATAATCCACCAACCAATAAAATCACAATAGTATGACATGGCTCACTTAACACATTCAAGGCAAATCAAAGCAGTTCACATATTCTTTAAATCATAAAAATAACCAGTCATACCCACATTTATCATAAGCCATTTAATGTAAAATCATGGATAAACAACACAATCATAGTATAGGTATCCAATTACTCTATTTTTGAAATCATTATTAAATTTTCAAAAATTTTATAAAATCTCATTTTCTCATAAAACACAATAATTTTCCAATTAAACCATTTGTCCATAAAATCACACCATTAAATAAATCTACTCTAGATAATTAAGACGATAGTAAGTTTACTCACTGTACCAGGAGTAGATATATTCCTATTCTCGGTCCTCGGGTGTAGTCTTTTACCCGTATCAGATAGCTCACCACCTATCCACAATACATGATACAAAAAATTCAATAATTTGTGTCAAATCAATATATATTATTTCAGGCTCTTATCCATGCGTATGCACTAGATAGGGTGTGAAATGTTTGGACAATCGCTTAATCACAGTATCCGACCTAACTCGTCTATACATGGTGTAAATTTCTAAAATCTCCAATTCAGCTCCAATTCCATCCATTTCAATTTCAATTATCCAATTATATTCACAATACCTCAATGACTGTGAATGTGGTCCAATTTATCAATTCGGACCACAAATTACGCTTTTACCCCTAGTGGGTAAAATTTTCAATTTTTTGCACCAAAAATTCCCATTTAATTTCCAACCTCATAATTCATCATTTTTCCATCTAATTCTCTTAAAATAAAGTCAACCTCATCCCACACACCATTGGCTAGATTCGACCTAGAGAAATTCATGGAGAAAATAAATATTTTTCTTGTTGTTTTACTCATAAACATGCTAAACTAACACTAAACACTAACATAGTTCAAAATCAAATTAATCTAACAACTTTCTCTCTCTAAACCCATATGATCAGATTTGAATCCATCATCAAAACACATAATTTAACCATGGAAAATAAGGAGAAATGCATGGAAATGATAAATCTTAAGCTAAGCTTGAAAAATCATACCTTTAAACACTTGATTCCTTGAAAAATCACACTTTTTCTTTGAATTTTCTCACTCTAGGGTTTGTTCTTATTTCTCTCTCTCTCCTGCTGGTTTTGGCTGACCCTCCCAATGAAGAATTCTGAAATTTTCAAGCCTTTTAATAGGCTTAATAAAATATTATTATTTTATTTACCTTTTGAATATTTTATTATTTTATTTTTTTCTAGCCATCTTTTTGACTTTCTTTTTCTACCACTCAATCCTCTTCACTTATCCATGTCTTCCATGAAATTTCTAGACTTTTCCAAAGTTTTGGTGGAGCAAATTTTTTAAAAATTACACTTTTGCCCCCGTAAAGTAAAAAATTATATTTTTACGTCAAAAACTGAAATATTGCCCATAGACATATTTTTCATCCCTTATACTCATACCATTCTCCAATTTGTCAAATGTGATCTAAATTTTCTCAAAATCTCAAATTTTGTTTGCGGGTGGAAAAATTACGATTTTACCCCTATATAATGAAAATTCTGGTTTGACTCCGAATTGATCCTCGAACTCCGAATTACTATTTTGAGTCATCCTTGAATTGTGAAACTCTTAATTTCACCTTAAAATTCCTATTTGAACTGGTTCAAGGCTTAATCGACTCAATGGTACCATTAGGGGCAATATCGTCTTTTAATGATTTCTCGAACTTCTAAATATACAAACATTTTATCGAGCATGTGAATGACATTATAATTATTTTAAAAAGTAGGGTTTGACATAAATCATCACTCTCCTAATTTAATTCAAATGCAATCATTGTGTGTAACCCATTAAGTTCCTAATATATTGGCAATGGAATTGATTAATGACTTAATTGATTAATATAAATTTTAATCAATTAATTTATAATCAATTCCATGGACCAAGATTGATATATAACAATGCATCATAGCCACCTAATTGTTAGAAAAGTTAAAGGGTTCTTTGACAACCTTTCATTGTACAGTCTATCAATATAATTTATTCTTTTATCATATATGTCGAACATGATAAGAACTTGGTATAGTATCTACTCTTATTGACATCCATATTTGTTCCTACAACTATAGCATTAGCTTTATAGAGACTTATGAAACCTTTTCATAATCTCCATATTGCATTGGCCAAGGATTTCAATAAGCTAATGTTAACCAAGAATTGATAGGATATTTCCTCTAAAACACTTAAGGTGATGATTCCTATCTTGATCACTCATTTGGCTTCACATGCTTCATATTATACCCAAAATCATCATGTTTTGGCATCCTTGGTTAGGCACCCATAGGGATGAAATTAAAGCATAACATTGCACATACAAGACAAATTGGTTAGTCTTTAATTTCTGGTTTTAGCAAATTAGGTAAGTGACTTGATATCTTTTTGGGATTTTCATTCCCTAAATATTAGCCTTAATGTGAATTTTACTATCATGTTGTATTTTTATTATTGAGCAAAATAGCAAGCTACTAATGAAAAATCATGAATCCGTCTATTTCCTAAAGTGAATGAGGCATCATTTAACAATTATGGTCATGGACATGAAAAAGGTCGCCATAATAATTTACATTAATCACTATTCTAATTCTAAGAATAACTTTACCCACCAAAAGTGGACATATACATTTACCCACCAGAAGTAGATGTATAATTTTACTCACTATAAGTGCATGAATACTTTTAACCCACCAAGAGTGGATGAATATTTTTAAAGAACTAAGAGTGGATGAATAATGAAGAGATATAAGAAAAAGACAAAAGTATACAGAATAAAAGGAATATAGAAAATGTCTTGTCATTGATATGGCATGAAAATGAAAGGCCATTAGTCACGTACTTGTTATACATCGAATCATCTTGTTGAACTTTATCAAGCACCACTGAATGCTAAAAGAAAAAAAATGTTAAACTTTATTAAGCATCATTGAAAGATAAAAAAAAAATATCGAAGCAAATATAAATTTAACCATGGCCAAGTTGATATAATACATTAGGATGTTGTAGACTTCTTTGTCAATCCTGAAAGAGGAATTGATCTTTTGATTAGGGATGAAAATATCCAAGAGTGAAATTTCTTAATAGTTTGTAGGTATGTTTTAATATAACTTTATCATGAAGATATTTTTATATCTTCTTATTATATTTAAATGATATATTTTTTAATCAATAAATTATATATTTAATGTTCTCTTATGTTAACTTATAAGTTTCTTAATATGTATCTTGTCCTATTGAAGAAAAATATTGATATTCATCTTGTTGGATAGAAGATCAATAATGCAACTATATGTACAATGCACATTATATTTAAAGATAAGAAATATTTTTCCCACTTGACAATGGAAGAAACCAATGTCAATAGAATATTTAGTAGTACAAGATTAATTGAAGACTCCAGGAGAGTCTATATGTTATTGCTCAAAGGAACAAGGTTCGTAATAGAAGATGCATTATTTTCAACTAAGTCCCAAGTTTTACTTAACCATTTATGATTTTCGAATTTGGATTTTGTATATTTTATTCTTTCTTGTCCTTATTTTTGTTTCTCTCTTTTAAAAAAAAAATATTTTCATTTTTTTGCCATTATATATATTTTCTATCGATGCGTGAATGAAATATTTATCTCAGAGAAATTTTTCAAGACCATTCCAACTCTTTGGTGAAGTCTAAGGATTTCTCTTTCTTAGGCAATTTCTTGAGAAAGCTCGTTTTACAAGCCCCCAAGAAGATCCCTTCATCAAAGGTTGTCGCTTGCAAACCGGACACACATCGTTAATGCACATGATGCAACCATGAAATGATGATTTGATTTTTCAATTTTTAATAATGAGAAAAAAACCTTGTATCGAAAAAATCATTCATAGGCCATCCTAACTCTTTAATGAAGTCTTGAAGTTTTTTTCTCACCTAGGGAAATTTTCGAGAAAACTCATCTCTGCAAACTTTTTGAGAAAATTCCATTATCGGGGTTTTATGCCAATTTGCAAGATAATTGACTCGTATGAGATGCAAAATCATGGATGGTGCAAAATGAATGCATTAATAAATGTGATATTTGATTTATAACCTTATAATTATATAATTGATATTTTACTTTAATTGAATACCTTTTATTCTTATTATATTTTAAAATGATTATTTGAATTAATGAAGTTTTGGAATATAAAATTAGGATTTTCTCGACGTTTTGGTGAAAATCACAATTAAATTCCTCGTTGAGCAAATCCAACTAGAAAATGTGGCTCTTCATATTCCGAAAGAGATTCCATCCTCCAAGTAGTTCAAATGACATTTTCATTTATAATTAATTTTAAACCACTATACTGATTTTTAATTTTCTATTAATTAGTTAACCTTGTGTATATATATAATTAAGAAAAGAAAAAATTTAAAATAATTATTTGAGTTAATGGAGTATTGGAATATAAAATTAGGATTTTTCCAACAATTTGGTAAAAACCTAAATAAAATTCCTCATTTAGGAAAGTCAACCTGGAAATGCAACTTTTCACATTCCTTAGTGAAGTTCCTCCCTTGGATCAACTCAAATAACACATTTTTATTTTTATTTTTTAAAATTAAGCAATTTTATTACTAAGTGCCATAACTAGAATTAGTTATGGGATTATAGATATAATTGAATACAATAAAAAAAAGTATAATATCTGAAACCATAAACTATTTAAAAAAATTAAAATAAGTCTTTATACTTTTTGTAAAGCTCGACCTTATAAAATACTATTCATGACATACATGTGATGATAGCATGATTGCATGCTAGGAGAGTCTCGAAAAATTTACAAAAGTCGGTACTGTACCTAGAGGTACAACAAAGTTTATTTAATCCTCGAACTAGATCAAATAGGAATTTTAAGGTGAGATTAAGAGTTTCACAGTTCATGGATGACTTCAAATGGTAATTTTGCCACCTCAGGGGCAAAATTGTAATTTTCCACCATCAGGATATTTTTTCCAGCACATGGTCTTCCTTTGTCTTCATCTTTGACCCTTGACTAAACATGTGGTGGAGATAAAATGTTTAAATTTTTAAAATTTTAAAAACGGGCCAATGACATGATGCCATGTGTCATGCCTTTATTCATTTATTATTTTCCTTTTTAAAAGGCACAAAATCAGCCCATCTTCCACCCCATGGCCGGCCAAACCAGCAAGAAGAGAGAGAAAACAAAAACAAAACCCTAGAGAGAGAAAATCAAAGAAAAAGTGTGATTTTTCAAGGAAATTAAGTGAAAAAGGTGAGTTTTTTCTATTACGCTTGAGTTTTCTTATTCCCAAGCATTTCTCTTTATTTTCCATGATTAAATTACATGTTTTCATGATGAATTCAATTCTGAAAAAAATGGGTTAGGAGAGAGAAAGTTGTTGGATTTATTTGATTTTAATTTATGTTAGTGTTTTTAGTTAGTTTAGCATATTTAGAAACAAAACAACAAGAAAAGAATTTATTTTCTCCCCCAACCATTAATGGCTGAATTTACCATGTAGTGAGTGAGGATGAGTTTGATTTTATTCTAGGAGAATTGGTTAAGGAATGATGAATTATGAGCCTAGAAAAATAATGGGAATTTTCGGAGCAAAAATACGAATTTTTACCCACTAGGGGTATTTTCGTAATTTGCTGTTGGGACTGATAATTTGCACCACACTAAGGGACATTAAGTTAATTTGGGTGCAATTGAGGTATAGAAACTGAAAAGAATTAAATTGGAGTTTAAACGGACCTGTTAGGAATTTAATCGGGTGAAAAGACGAATTAGGCCAATACCGGGTTTAGATAGTTACCAGTGCATTTTTGCATTCCATATCATGCATTGGTAGTCTAAATTAGTTTAATTTTGATTTAGTACCAACTTGGTGAAACTCTCGATTTTGTACTGTGTCAAGGTGGTGAGTCCTCCGATAAAGGCAAGAAAATTGCATCCGAGGACCAGTAGACAGAGTGCTTCGAAAGTCTGCATTCTAGACATTGTGAGTAAACTTACTATCATTTTAATTATCTAGGGTGGTTTTTAAATGCTTTCATGAATTCTATGGAAAAAGGAATTTAAAAAGATAAATTTTCATGTTTTATGAATAAATGAGTTTCAATGAAATTAAATTATAAATTGTTTTGAAATTAATAGTGATTTTGAAAAATAGAGTACACGGAGACTGTTAATTGTGGCAATTTGATTGTTTAAATTAACTGGCTTATGATAAATCGAGCATGATTGGCTAGTTGGCAATTTATTGAAATGCGAATTGTTTGGTTACCTTGAAAAACTACGAATTACAAAATTGACATATCATGTTATTGAGTTTTATTATATGGTGGATTATATATTAATTAATCACTGCAGTAGGGGGTTTCTGTGGACCAGCCTTTTAGAGGGGCACGGTAAACCCCATTATATTCTTACCTCGAACAGAGAGGCGCGTAGGGTATCTCCTGGGGTAAAGTTTAGGGTTCACTTCATGCTAAACCACCACGTGAGGGGGAACTCAGCGAACGCCAAGGAACGACTATGTTTTCAAAACAAAAACATGATTTATGTGAAATGTGAATTTTAATAGCCTTGGCGGTCTCGGTAGGATGCCTCGGCCAAGGTGTCCCCGAGAATGGATTTATGGCACAAGCCTAGATTTTTATAAGATTCATAAGCCTCTTTACGTGTTTTGAACAAAATGTGTTCTAATGCTATAACCCAGTTTATGATGATTTACTTTATTGTCTCCATGTACTCAACTCTAGATGTTTATGATGATGTTTGTTTACTCATTGGGATTTTATAATCTCACCACCCTCCTTTCCACCCATTTCAGGTTCAGTATAGACTGTAGATAGCTTATCTCATCGAGGACTACAGTGGGATCTGCATTTTCCAAACCGTAGGTTCACAGTCCTCTTTACTTTTGTTTATTCGGGGGCACTCTTGTTATTGTAAATTAAATTAAATATTTTGGCTTACTGTATTTAAGTATGTATAAATTTATTTAACTTTTACGTTATAAAAATTATTCACGTATAACTCTATAAATATTGTTTTATAAGAAAATAGAATATTTTACTTAATATTTCTTTTATTTTCTTGTTATATTCAAATAACCATAATTTCGTTTTAAATGAAGATTTTAGACTTTTAAACTCATTTTGAATATGAATTGTGTGTTTTGTACTTGTATATTACGTTTTAGCCAGTTTTAAAATTTTTGAGAAAAATGACCAAAATACCCTTGTGAGACGAAAAATTAATATTTTATTTGTTTAAAATTGGAAACAGCTTAAAATATTTTAGAACATGATATTTGACAATGGTTGCTCACAAGGGAACAGAGAAACTAATAGTAAAGCCTTGCAGGGTTTCGGGTTGACATTCCGGGCAATAAGTGTCTACCGGGACACCGCGGCGGTTGTCACGGGCTCGAGGGGAGTACCGGGTCGTGACAATTCGATTGGCATCAGAGCTTTTGGCTTTCAAGATCAAAGTTTTTAGTTTTAAAGTTGTTTTAAATATTTACAATATCAGTGTGGCCCCGGATTAAGTTAAGTTAGGTTAGGTTGAATAGAATGCATGCATTTGCATATAGAGCCTAAGGTTACCTAAACTTGCTCGTATTTTTTTTTATATAGATTATAATGCCTCCTCGACGCGGACGCCCACCTCTCACTAGATCGGTTGGGAGGGGAAGAGGTCGATCCCAACGTCATCAGCCAGATACAGTAGAGGAGGAATCAGCTGCATCTACCATTCGGGCAGCACCTGCTGCTGAGCAGGCCGATAGTCCTCCACATCCTCCATCTCCTCAGCCACCTACTGGTATTCCCGCCATGCCTACTGAGGCAGCACAAGCATTGGCAGCTTTCTTTGCAGCAATAGCTGGTCAAGCTCAGACTGGTCAAGTTCCACCTGTAGTGCCTCCAGCTACTCCTTTAGTTCCACCACCAATACAGGATGTATCCATTTCCAAGAAGTTGAAGGAGGCTAGGCAATTGGGTTGTGTATCTTTCACTGGTGAGTTGGATGCCACTGTGGCAAAGGACTGGATTAATCAGGTGTCCGAGACTCTTTCTGATATGGGATTAGATGATGACATGAAGCTGATGGTGGCTACGAGATTATTAGAGAAGAGGGCTCGTACTTGGTGGAATTCGGTGAAGTCCCGTTCCGCTACTCCTCAAACATGGTCCGATTTTCTCAGGGAATTTGATGGTCAATATTTCACTTATTTCCATCAAAAAGAAAAGAAGAGAGAATTTCTGAGTTTGAAACAGGGAAATCTAACTGTAGAGGAGTACGAGACTCATTTTAACGAGTTGATGTTATATGTGCCGGATCTGGTGAAATCTGAGCAGGATCAGGCCAGCTATTTCGAGGAAGGGCTCCGTAATGAGATCAGAGAGTGAATGACAGTGATTGGTAGGGAGCCACATAAGGAGGTGGTACAGATGGCTTTACGGGCTGAGAAGCTCGTGACTGAGAATAGAAGGATTCGGACTGAGTTTGCAAAAAGGAGGAATCCTGGTATGTCTTCTAGTCAGCCAGTAAAAAGAGGCAAGGACTCAGCGACTTCAGGGAGCACTACTTCTGTTTCCGTGACATCTCCTCGACCTCCATTTCCACCATCACAGCAGAGACCTTCGAGGTTTAGCAGATCTGCTATGACTGGTTCTAGGAAGAGTCTCGGAGGTTCTGACAGATGCAGAAATTGTGGGAATTATCATAGTGGGCTATGTAGAGGGCCAACAAGATGTTTCCAATGTGGACAGACGGGTCACATTAGGAGTAATTGCCCACAGTTAGGACGAGCCACTGTAGCTGCATCATCTCCACCAGCTCGCACAGATATACAGAGGAGAGATTCTTCTGGGTTACCACCGAGACAAGGAGTACCATACGGTCTGGTGTGGAGAGTAATACCCCGTCACATCCACCTTCGAGACCACAGACTCGTACCGCGACAAGAGTTTTTGCTGTGACAGAAGATGAGGCACAAGTCCGACCTGGAGCAGTGACAGGTACTATGTCTTTATTTGATAAAGATGCTTATGTCTTGATAGATTCTGGCTCAGATAGATCTTATGTGAGTACGACATTTGCATCAATTACTGATAGAAACCTGTCACCATTAGAGGAAGAAATTGTAGTGCATACCCCTCTAGGAGAACAGTTGATTAGAAATACTTGTTATAGAGACTGTGGGGTAAGGGTAGGTGAGGAAGAATTTAGGGGTGACTTAATTCCTCTAGAGATCTTGGATTTTGATTTAATATTAGGTATGGACTGGTTAACTGCACATCGGGCGAACGTGGATTGTTTTCGAAAAGAAGTTGTTCTTCGAAATTCGGAGGGAGCAGAGATTGTGTTTGTAGGGGAACGTCGAGTATTACCATCTTATGTAATCTCGGCCATCAAAGTTTCAAAATTAGTGCAAAAAGGGTATCCGACTTATTTGGCATACGTGATCGATACTTCAAAGGGGGAACCTAAGTTAGAGGATGTCCCAATAGTAAGTGAGTTTTCTGATGTATTTCCTGATAATTTACCGAGAATACCTCCTAATCGAGAGCTTGAGTTCCCTATTGATTTACTTCCGAGTACCGTACCTATTTCTATTCCTCCATATAGAATGGCTCCAGCAGAGTTGAAGGAACTGAAAGCCCAGTTGCAAGATTTGGTGGATAAAGGTTTCATTCGCCCTAGCATTTCTCCTTGGGGAGCACCAGTCCTATTTGTAAAGAAGAAAGATGGCACTCTTCGATTGTGTATTGATTACCGTCAGCTGAACCGAGTGACCATCAAGAATAAATACCCTTTACCCCGGATAGATGATCTTTTTGATCAATTATGAGGTGCTATGGTATTCTCTAAGATTGATTTGAGATCTGGGTACTATCAGTTGAGGATTAAGGAGCAGGATGTACCTAAGACTGCCTTCAAGACGCGTTATGGGCATTATGAGTTTCTGGTGATGCCGTTTGGTTTGACTAATGCCCCGGCAGTTTTTATGGATCTTATGAGCAGGGTGTTCCATCCATACTTGGATAAGTTTGTGATAGTATTCATCGATGACATCCTGGTTTATTCGAAGAATGATGATGAACATGCTGCCCATTTGCGCATTGTGTTGCAAACTTTGCGCGAGAGACAACTCTATGCCAAGTTCTCTAAATGTGAATTCTGGTTGAAGGAAGTGGTTTTCTTGGGACATGTGGTGTCCGGAGCTGGAATTTATGTCAATCCCAAGAAGATTGAGGCAATCTTGCAATGGGAGCAACCGAGAACGGTAACTGAGATTCGTAGTTTCCTTGGCTTAGCCGGTTATTACCGGAGATTTGTTCAGGGATTTTCTTTGATAGCAACTCCTCTGACTCGTTTGACTCGTAAAGGAGTTAAATATGAGTGGGATGATGTTTGTAAGAATCGATTTCAGGAGCTAAAGAACCGGTTAACCTCCGCTCTAGTTTTAACACTTCCTGTTAGTGGAAAAGAATTTGTGGTATACAGCGATGCATCTAAGTTGGGATTAGGGTGTGTGTTGATGCAGGATGAGAAAGTAATAGCTTATGCTTCCCGACAGTTGAAGAAGCACGAGACGAATTACCCTACTCATGACTTGGAGTTAGCAGCAGTAGTATTCGCATTGAAGATTTGGAGACATTATTTATATGGTGAGCGTTGTCGGATTTTTTCTGATCATAAAAGTTTGAAGTATTTGCTCACCCAGAAAGAGCTTAACTTGAGACAGAGACGATGGTTGGAGTTGATTAAGGATTATGACTTACTGATTGATTATCATCCGGGAAAAGCAAATGTTGTAGCGGATGCTTTAAGTCGTAAATCCTCATCGTCGTTAGCAACACTTCGGAGTTCTTATTTTCCGATGTTACTTGAGATGAAATCTCTAGGGATCCAGTTGAATAATGGTGAGGATGGAACCCTACTTGCTAGTTTCGTCGTGAGACCTTCATTGTTGAATCATATCAGAGAATTACAGAAATTTGATGATTGGTTGAAACAAGAAGTTCAAAAGCTGCAAGATGGAAAAGCTAGTGAGTTTAGACTCAACGATGATGGTACTTTGATGCTTAGAGACCGAATTTGTGTCCCTAAGGATGATCAGTTGAGACGAGCTATTTTGGAGGAAGCTCATTCTTCCGCCTACGCTTTACATCCCAGAAGCACCAAGATGTATCGGACTATTAAAGAAAGTTATTGGTGGTCGGGTATGAAACGAGACATAGCAGAGTTTGTAGCGAAATGTCTCACATGCCAACAGATCAAGGCGGAGCATCAAAAACCGTCAGGTACTCTTCAACCTTTATCGATTCCTGAATGGAAGTGGGAGCATGTGACTATGGACTTTGTATTGGGTTTGCCGCGGACACAAAGTGGGAAGGATGCTATTTGGGTGATTGTGGATAAATTGACTAAGTCCGCCCATTTCTTGGCTATCCATAGCACGTATTCTATTGAGAGGCTGGCAAGACTTTATATAGATGAGATTGTGAGATTACACGGAGTCCCAGTTTCTATTGTGTCAGATCGAGACCCTCGATTTACTTCTCGATTTTGGCCGAAATTTCAGGAAGCTCTTGGAACTAAATTGAGATTTAGTACTGCCTTTCATCCACAGACAGATGGTCAATCTGAGAGAACTATTCAGACCTTGGAGGATATGTTACGGGCTTGTGTCATTGACTTTATCGGGAGTTGGGACAGACACTTGCCATTGGTGGAGTTTGCTTATAATAACAGTTTTCAGTCTAGTATTGGGATGGCACCATACGAGGCTTTGTATGGAAGGAAATGCCGAACTCCGCTCTGTTGGGATGAAGTAGGTGAGAGGAAATTGGTGAATGTGGAATTGATTGATTTGACAAACGATAAGATCAAAGTTATCCGAGAGCGATTAAAGACAGCTCAAGATAGGCAGAAGAATTATTCAGATAAACGAAGGAAAGATTTGGAGTTTGAAGTCGACGATAAAGTTTTTCTTAAGGTTTCTCCTTGGAAAGGTAATAATTTGAAATTTCCAAGTATTAAATCTTATTTGATTATACTATTGTGATAATTTGTGGTATTTATTGGATGATGAAAGGTGTGATTCGATTCGCGAAGAGGGGAAAGCTCAATCCAAGATACATTGGACCTTTTCGTATCATTGAAAGGATTGGGCCAGTGGCTTACATACTTGAATTACCCCCAGAGTTAGATCGAATTCATAATGTCTTCCATGTCTCGATGTTGAAAAAGTATGTTCCCGATCCCTCTCACATTTTAGAGACACCTCCCATTGAGTTGCATGAGGATTTGAAGTTCGAGGTGCAGCCTGTACGTATTCTAGATCGAAAGGATCGAGTGCTAAGGAACAAGAGCATTCCAATGGTGAAAGTATTGTGGAAGAATGCTCGAATGGAAGAGATGACGTGGGAAGTCGAGAGCCAGATGAGAAACCAATATCCACATCTTTTATTCGAATCAGGTAAGTGAAATTTTGAGGTCAAAATTTTATTTTAAGGGGGGTAGTGCTGTAAAGCCCGACCTTATAAAATACTATTCATGACATACATGTGATGATAGCATGATTGCATGCTAGGTGTCACGACCCGGAACCTCCCTCAGGCCCATGACAATCGCCGCGACGTCCCAATTGACACTCATTATCCGGAATGCCAACCGGAACCCCGCAAGGCTTACATATCAGTTTCTTTCCTTTCCTGTGAGCAATCATTGTTAAATATCGAGTTTTTAGAGAATATTTACTATTTTAGATCAAAAACAATCAAAATAAAATTTTCGCCACACAAGGGTATTTTGGTCATTTTTTTCTCAAAAATTTCAAAACTGGCTAAAACGTAATATACAAGTACAAAATACATAATTCATATTCAAAATGAGTTTAAGAGTCAAAAATCTTCATTTAAAACGAAATTACGGTTATTTGAATATAATAAGAAAATAAAAGAAATATTAAGGGAAATATTCTATTTTCTTATAAAACAATATTTATAGAGTTATACGTGAATAATTTTTATAGCGTAAAAGCTAAATAAATTTATACATACTGAAATACAGTAAGCCAAAATATTTAATTTAATTTACAATAACCAGAGGGCCCCCGAATAAACAAAAGTAAAGAGGACTGTGAACCTACGGTTTGGAAAATGCAGATCCAATAGTAGTCCTCGATGAGATCAGCTATCTACAGTCTATACTGAACCTGAAATGGGTGGAAAGGAGTTGGGTGAGATTTTGCAATTCCAATGAGTAAACAGACATTATCATAAATATCTAAAGGCGAGTAAAATGGAGGCAAGTTAAACAATAAATTTCAACCCATTTCATAATGTTTTCAATTTATTTCTTAAACCATAAAATATTTGTAATTTACCAAAACAATTGTTAAGGCTTATGTCTTTTATAAAAACAAGGCTCAAGCCAAAACTAATCCTCGGGGATACCTTGGCCGAGGCATCTAACCGAGTCCGCCAAGGGTATTAAAATATTCACACGTGAAACACATTTTTATTTTTAAAACCAGCCGTTCCTTGGCGTTGGCCGAGTTACACATTCACGTGGGGGTTCGACGTGAAGTGAACTCTAATACTACCCCAGGAGTTACCCTCCTCGCCTCTACAACCGGAGTAACTATATAACTGGGTTTACCGTGCCCCTCTAATAGGCAGTCCACGGAAACCCGTCACTGCAGTGACTAACCCACCAATTTTAATAAAATTTCGACAGTATAACGTGGCTTTTATTTATTTATCCAGCCTGCATAGTAAAATCAACTTACATAAATTTCCCAAATGCACTCACAAAATATAGCCACATATACTCATTTCTCATAAGCCATTCCTAGTAAAATATATTTTTCAAGTCAGTTTGCAGCCTCCAATTACTCAATTTCATAATCAATACAATATATTTTTATTTATCACATTTATTCCTAAAACATCAAAAATCCCGTTTTCATTTCATAAAATACATAAAGGGCATTTAAAATAAACTCTAGATAATTTACAATAATAATAAGTTTACTCACCGTTTGTACAAACTAAAAGCTTTCTAAGCACCCCGATCACTACTTGTCGGGTACGACTTCTTTACCTTTTCTGGAAGGCTCTCCTCCTAGACACATTATAAAAATTTACACAATTCATCACATTGATGCTAAATCACTATATAATTAACTTAAATCCTATACTAATGCATGGTATGAAATGCAATAGCCTAAAACGGCTTAAATGCGGTATTAACCTATTTTTGTCACTTTGCCCGATAAATTGCTAACGCGCTCCATTTTAGCTCTAAATCATCCCATTCTCTCTCCAACATTTCTAACCATTAAATATCAGCCAATAACCTTCTAAAAACAACAAAATCAGCTCACTCCCTTTCTTGGAAAATTCGACCAAAAATGGGACATTAACTCGGTAAATTTTCTACTTTGTTTTTCTATCACGTTTAATCGTTTTTCATCATTTCTCTTCATTTTCCTTAGAATAAAATCAATTCATCATCATTGTACAGCATTGAGCA
The DNA here is from genome assembly GCF_053813885.1 of Theobroma cacao. Classification (NCBI taxonomy): domain Eukaryota; kingdom Viridiplantae; phylum Streptophyta; class Magnoliopsida; order Malvales; family Malvaceae; genus Theobroma; species Theobroma cacao. The sequence continues at coordinate 10,107,456 of NC_142648.1, read as the reverse complement.
TTCAGCCAAGAGTGGGTATTGTGAAAATTTACTGATTTCTTGCCCAATTTAATTTCTAAACACATTTAACTAACTAAAACTATCAATTTAACAAAAAATCAAAACCTAAAAATTTCAATTTCTCTCTCCTAGAATTTCGTCCAGCCCTTGATATCACTTTTTGATCTCTCTCCTCAAGCATGCTAAATGGAAATAAAGGCATAGGAAAGGTAGGAATCAAGCTAAAATCGAAAAATCTTACCGTTAGACGCGTAAACGGTCGAAAACCGCGAATTTCTCTTTGAATTTTCTTGTTTCTCTTTGGTTTTTCTTTTCTTCTTCCTTTCCTCTCTATTTCCTCTGTTTTTCTTCCTTATGGCCGGCCAGCACTCAAAATTTGGGTTTAAATGGCTGACTTTTCATTAAAATAATATTATTTCATTAAAAAAATGCCATGTGTCACTTTCCCATTGGCCCATTTTTAAAATTTCATCCATTTGTTTCCAAATTTTCACCATACACTTGTCTCATATATTCATAGCTTAGATAAAATTCTCAGACTCATCCAAAGTCTCGGTGGAGTAATTTTTGCAATTTACACTTTTTCCCCCGTAAAAGTCAAAAATTACATTTTTGTCCCAAAAATTGAAAAATTGTCCATAGACATATTTTTCACCCCTTATACTCATACCATTCTCCAATTTGTCAAATTTGATCTAAATTCTCTCAAAATCTCAAATTTTGTCCGTGGGTGGCAAAATTACGATTTTGCCCCTACACTCCAAAAATCACCAGAATTAAACTTTTTCACTTCCTATCATTAAATTATACTCCAAATAGTTAATCTTGGTCAAAAATTTCACTCCATGATCAAATTATTATCTTAGGTGGCAAAATGACGATTTTGCCCTTGAATATCAAAATTTCTAATTTTACCCCAAATGAACCCTCGAACTCCGAACAATCATTTTTAGTCATTCATGAACTATAAAATATTAAATTTCATCCTACAATTCCTATTTGAACTTGTTCGAGGTTAAATCAACTCAAGTGTACCGTTAGGTACGATATCGGGTTTCATCTTTTCTTATGTGCTTTCCTAGCATAATAACATGCTACTCAGTGCATGTATGTCATGACATGTATTTATAGGGTTGGGTTTTACAATTCTACCCCCCTTAAAATAAAATTTTGACCTCAAAATTTCACTTACCAGATTCGACAAATAGATGCGGGTATTGGTTCCTCATCTGATGCTCTACTTCCCATGTCATTTCCTCCATTCGAGCATTTTTCCACAATACTTTGACCATTGAAATACTCTTGTTTCTCAGTACTCGATCCTTTCGATCCAAGATACTCACAGGTTGTACCTCGAACTTCAAATCGTCATGCAACTCGATCGGAGGTGCTTCGAGGACGTGAGAGGGATCTGGTACATATTTCTTAAGCATGGAGACATGGAAAACGTTGTGGATCCGATCTAACTCTGGAGGTAATTCTAACCGATAAGCCACTGGTCCAATCCTTTCAATTATTCGGAATGGTCCAATATATCTCGGGTTGAGCTTTCCCCTCTTCGCAAATCGAATCACACCTTTCATTATCCAATAAAACACCATAATTTATCATGATAGTATAATCAATAAGATTTAATACTTCAAAGTATTCAAATTATTACCTTTCCAAGGAGAAACCTTAAGAAAAACTTTATCATCGATCTCAAACTCCATGTCTTTTCTCCGTTTATCTGCATAGCTCTTCTGCCTATCCTGGGCTACCTTTAGCCTCTCTCGTATAACCTTGATCTTGTCATTAGTTAGCTCGATCAATTCCACACTCACTAACTTTCTTTCACCCACTTCATCCCAACAAAGTGGAGTACGACATTTCCTTCCATATAAAGCTTCGTATGGTGCCATACCAATGCTAGACTGAAAGCTATTGTTGTAAGCAAATTCCACCAATGGCAAATGTCTGTCCCAACTCCCAATAAAGTCAATGACACAAGCCCGTAACATATCCTCCAAGGTCTGGATAGTCCTTTCTGACTGACCATCCGTCTGTGGGTGAAAAGCAGTGCTAAATTTCAATTTGGTTCCAAGAGCTTCTTGAAATTTCGGCCAGAATCGAGAAGTGAATCGAGGATCTCGATCTGACACTATAGAAACGGGAACTCCATGTAGCCTCACAATCTCATCTATATAGAGCTGAGCCAACTTCTCAATAGAGTATGTACTATGGACAGCTAAAAAGTGAGCGGACTTAGTCAACCGATCTACGATCACCCAAATCGCATCCTTTCCCCTCTGTGTCCGCGACAATCCCAAAACAAAATCCATAGTTACATGCTCCCATTTCCACTCGGGAACAGGTAAAGACTGAAGTGTACCTGCTGGCCTCTGATGCTCCGCCTTAACTTGCTGACATACGAGACACTTTGCTACGAATTCTGCTACGTCTCGCTTCATACCCGGCCACCAATAATTCTCCCTGATAGTCCTATACATCTTGGTGCTTCCGGGATGTAATGCATAAGCAGATGAATGAGCTTCTTCCATGATCGCCTGTCTCAACTGGTTTCCCTCAGGAACACAAACTCGATCTTTAAACATCAAGACGTTATCCTCTCCAAATCTGAACTCACTGACTCCCCCATCGGTCAGTTTTTGAATTTCTTTTCTTAACTCATCATCAGACCTCTGAATGTCCTTGATCTGATTAAGTAACGAAGGTCGCACAATGAAGTTTGCCAATAAGGATCCATCCTCACCATTTCTCAACTGGACCCCAAGAGATTTCATCTCTATTAATGTTGAAAAATAACAACTCTGAAGTGCTGCTAAAGACGATGAAGACTTACGACTTAAGGCATCAGCTACAACGTTCGCCTTTCCCGGATGATAGTCTATCACCAAGTCATAATCTTTTATCAACTCCAACCATCGCCTTTGCCTCAAATTAAGCTCCTTTTGGGTGAGCAAATATTTTAAACTCTTATGATCCGTAAATATCCGACAATGCTCACCATACAAGTAATGCCTCCAGATTTTTAAAGCAAACACCACTGCTGCTAACTCTAAATCATGGGTAGGGTAATTTGCTTCATGCCTCTTTAGCTGTCTAGAAGCATAAGCCACAACTTTTTCATCCTGCATCAATACGCACCCTAACCCCAACTTTGAGGCATCACTATATACTACAAATCCCTTACCATTAACAGGAAGTGTTAAAACGGGAGCGGAGGTTAACCGGTTCTTTAGCTCCTGAAATCGATTCTCACAAACATCATCCCACACAAACTTAACTCCCTTACGAGTTAGACGGGTCAAAGGAGCTGCTATTAAGGAAAACCCCTGAACAAACCTCCGATAATAACCGGCTAATCCGAGGAAACTACGAATCTCCGTCACTGTCTTAGGTTGCTCCAATTGTAAAATTGCCTCTACTTTCTTAGGATCAACATATATTCCAGTTCTCGATACTACGTGTCCCAAGAATACCACTTCCTGTAACCAAAACTCACACTTCGAAAACTTTGCATACAACTGTCTTTCCCTCAAAGTTTGTAATACTATACGCAAGTGGGCAGCGTGCTCATCATTATCTCTCGAGTAAACCAGTATTTCATCAATGAACACAATAACAAACTTGTCCAGGTAAGGGTGGAACACCCTATTCATGAGATCCATAAAAGCTGCCGGTGCGTTAGTTAACCCGAAAGGCATGACCAAGAACTCATAATGACCGTACCGAGTCCTGAACGCTGTCTTGGGTACATCTTGTTCTTTAATCCTCAACTGATGATACCCAGACCTTAGATCAACCTTGGAAAACACTGTAGCTCCCTGTAATTGATCGAAAAGATCATCAATCCTCGGTAACGGATACTTGTTCTTAATGGTCATTCTGTTAAGCTGTCGGTAATCGATACATAATCGAAGTGTACCGTCTTTCTTTTTCACAAATAAAACCGGTGCTCCCCATGGAGATATACTAGGGCGTATAAAACCCTTGTCCACCAACTCTTGCAATTGTACTTTCAACTCCTTCAACTCTGCTGGAGCCATTCTATATGGAGGGATAGAAATAGGTGCGGTACCTGGAAGTAAATCAATAGGGAACTCAAGCTCTCGATCAGGAGGCAGTCCCGGTAAATCATCAGGAAATACATCAGGAAACTCACTTACTATCGGGACATCCTCTAACTTAGGTTCCCCCTTTGAAGTATCAATCACGTATGCCAAATAAGTCGAATACCCTTTCTGCACTAATTTCGAAGCTTTGATGGCCGAGATTACACAGGACGGTAATACTCGGCGTTTCCCTACAAACACAATCTCTGCTCCCTCCGAATTTCGGAGAATAACTTCCTTTCGGAAACAATCCACGTTCGCCCGATGTGCAGTTAACCAGTCCATACCCAATATTAGATCAAAATCCAAGATCTCTAGAGGAATTAAGTCACCCCTAAATTCTTCCTCGCCTACCCTTACCCCACAGTCTCTATAACAACTATTTCTAACTAGCTTTTCTCCTAAAGGGGTGTGAATTACAATTTCTTCCTCTAATGGTGACAAGTTTCTATCAGCAATTGATGCAAATGTGGTGCTCACATAAGACCTATCTGAGCCAGAATCTATCAAAACATAAGCATATTTATCAAATAAAGACATAGTACCTGTCACTGCTCCAGGTCGGACTTGTGCCTCATCTTCCGTCACAGCGAAAACTCTTGTCGAGGTACGAGTCTGTGGTCTCGAAGGTGGATGTGCCGGGGTATTACTCTCCACACCGGACCGTATGGCTACTCCCTGTCTCGGTGGCAACCCAGAAGAATCTCTCCTCTGTATATCAGTGCGAGCTGGTGAAGATGATGCAACTATCGTGGCTCGTCCTAACCGTGGGCAATTACTCCTAATATGACCCGTTTGTCCACATTGGAAACATCTTGTTGGCTCTCTACATAGCCCACTATGATAATTCCCACAATTTCTGCATCTGTCAGAACCTCCAAAACTCTTCCTAGAACCAGTCATAGCAGATCTGCTAAACCTCGAAGGTCTCTGTTGTGATGGTGGAAATGGAGGTCGAGGAGATGTCACGGAAACAGAAGTAGTACTCCCTGAAATCGCTGAGTCCTTGCCTCTTTTTACTGGCTGACTAGAAGACATACCAGGATTCCTCCTTTTTGCAAACTTAGTCCGAATCCTCCTATTCTCAATCACGAGCTTCTCAGCTCGTAAAGCCATCTGTACCACCTCCTTATGCGGCTCCCTACCAGTCACTGTCATCCGCTCTCTAATCTCATTACGGAGCCCTTCCTCGAAATAACTGGCCTGATCCTGCTCAGATTTCACCAGATCTGGTACATATAACATTAACTCGTTAAAACGAGTCTCGTACTCCTCTACAGTTAGATTTCCCTGTTTCAAACTCAGAAATTCTCTCTTCTTTTCTTTCTGATGGAAATAAGTGAAATACTGACCATCGAATTCCCTGAGAAAATCAGACCATGTCTGAGGAGTAGCGGAACGGGACTTCACCGAATTCCACCAAGTACGAGCCCTCTTCTCTAATAATCTCGTAGCCACCATCAGCTTCATGTCGTCGTCTAATCTCATATCAGAGAGAGTCTCTGAAACCTGATTAATCCAGTCTTTTGCCACAGTGGCATCCAACTCACCCGTGAAAGATACACAACCCAATTGCCTAGCCTCCTTCAGCTTCTTGGAAATGGATACATCCTGTACTGGTGGTGGAACTAAAGGAGTAGTTGGAGGCACTACAGGTGGAACTTGACCAGTTTGAGCTTGACCAGCCATTGCTGCAAAGAAAGCTGCCAATGCTTGTGCTGCCTCAGTAGGCATGGCGGGAATACCCGTAGGTGGCTGAGGAGATGGAGGATGTGGAGGACTATCGGCCTGCTCAGCAGCAGGTGCTGCCCGAATGGTAGATGCAGCTGATTCCTCCTCTACTGTATTTGGCTGATGACGTTGGGAACGACCTTTTCCCCTCCCAACCGATCTAGTGAGAGGTGGACGTCCGCGTCTAGGAGGCATTGTAATCTATAAAAAATACGAGCAAGTTTAGGTAACCTTAGGCTCTATATGCAGATGCATGCATTCTATTCAACCTAACCTAACTTAACTTAATCCGGGGCCACACTGATATTGTAAATTTTTAAAACAACTTTAAAACTAAAAACTTTAATCTTTAAAACCAAAAGCTCTGATACCAATCGAATTGTCACGACCCGGAACCTCCCTCAGGCCCATGACAATCGCCGCGACGTCCCAATTGACACTCATTATCCGGAATGCCAACCGGAACCCCGCAAGGCTTACATATCAGTTTCTTTCCTTTCCTGTGAGCAATCATTGTTAAATATCGAGTTTTTAGAGAATATTTACTATTTTAGATCAAAAACAATCAAAATAAAATTTTCGCCACACAAGGGTATTTTGGTCATTTTTTTCTCAAAAATTTCAAAACTGGCTAAAACGTAATATACAAGTACAAAATACATAATTCATATTCAAAATGAGTTTAAGAGTCAAAAATCTTCATTTAAAACGAAATTACGGTTATTTGAATATAATAAGAAAATAAAAGAAATATTAAGGGAAATATTCTATTTTCTTATAAAACAATATTTATAGAGTTATACGTGAATAATTTTTATAGCGTAAAAGCTAAATAAATTTATACATACTGAAATACAGTAACCAAAATATTTAATTTAATTTACAATAACCAGAGGGCCCCCGAATAAACAAAAGTAAAGAGGACTGTGAACCTACGGTTTGGAAAATGCAGATCCAATAGTAGTCCTCGATGAGATCAGCTACCTACAGTCTATACTGAACCTGAAATGGGTGGAAAGGAGTTGGGTGAGATTTTGCAATTCCAATGAGTAAACAGACATTATCATAAATATCTAAAGGCGAGTAAAATGGAGGCAAGTTAAACAATAAATTTCAACCCATTTCATAATGTTTTCAATTTATTTCTTAAACCATAAAATATTTGTAATTTACCAAAACAATTGTTAAGGCTTATGTCTTTTATAAAAACAAGGCTCAAGCCAAAACTAATCCTCGGGGATACCTTGGCCGAGGCATCTAACCGAGTCCGCCAAGGGTGTTAAAATATTCACACGTGAAACACATTTTTATTTTTAAAACCAGCCGTTCCTTGGCGTTGGCCGAGTTACACATTCACGTGGGGGTTCGACGTGAAGTGAACTCTAATACTACCCCAGGAGTTACCCTCCTCGCCTCTACAACCGGAGTAACTATATAACTGGGTTTACCGTGCCCCTCTAATAGGCAGTCCACGGAAACCCGTCACTGCAGTGACTAACCCACCAATTTTAATAAAATTTCGACAGTATAACGTGGCTTTTATTTATTTATCCAGCCTGCATAGTAAAATCAACTTACATAAATTTCCCAAATGCACTCACAAAATATAGCCACATATACTCATTTCTCATAAGCCATTCCTAGTAAAATATATTTTTCAAGTCAGTTTGCAGCCTCCAATTACTCAATTTCATAATCAATACAATATATTTTTATTTATCACATTTATTCCTAAAACATCAAAAATCCCGTTTTCATTTCATAAAATACATAAAGGGCATTTAAAATAAACTCTAGATAATTTACAATAATAATAAGTTTACTCACCGTTTGTACAAACTAAAAGCTTTCTAAGCACCCCGATCACTACTTGTCGGGTACGACTTCTTTGCCTTTTCCGGAAGGCTCTCCTCCTAGACACATTATAAAAATTTACACAATTCATCACATTGATGCTAAATCACTATATAATTAACTTAAATCCTATACTAATGCATGGTATGAAATGCAATAGCCTAAAACGGCTTAAATGCGGTATTAACCTATTTTTGTCACTTTGCCCGATAAATTGCTAACGCGCTCCATTTTAGCTCTAAATCATCCCATTCTCTCTCCAACATTTCTAACCATTAAATATCAGCCAATAACCTTCTAAAAACAACAAAATCAGCTCACTCCCTTCCTTGGAAAATTCGACCAAAAATGGGACATTAACTCGGTAAATTTTCTACTTTGTTTTTCTATCACGTTTAATCGTTTTTCATCATTTCTCTTCATTTTCCTTAGAATAAAATCAATTCATCATCATTGTACAGCATTGAGCATTCAGCCAAGAGTGGGTATTGTGAAAATTTATTGATTTCTTGCCCAATTTAATTTCTAAACACATTTAACTAACTAAAACTATCAATTTAACTAAAAATCAAAACCTAAAAATTTCAATTTCTCTCTCCTAGAATTTCGTCCAGCCCTTGATATCACTTTTTGATCTCTCTCCTCAAGCATGCTAAATGGAAATAAAGGCATAGGAAAGGTAGGAATCAAGATAAAATCGAAAAATCTTACCGTTAGACGCGTAAACGGTCGAAAACCGCGAATTTCTCTTTGAATTTTCTTGTTTCTCTTTGGTTTTTCTTTTCTTCTTCCTTTCCTCTATATTTCCTCTGTTTTTCTTCCTTATGGCCGGCCAGCACTCAAAATTTGGGTTTAAATGGCTGACTTTTCATTAAAATAATATTATTTCATTAAAAAATGCCATGTGTCACTTTCCCATTGGCCCATTTTTAAAATTTCATCCATTTGTTTCCAAATTTTCACCATACACTTGTCTCATATATTCATAGCTTAGATAAAATTCTCAGACTCATCCAAAGTCTCGGTGGAGTAATTTTTGCAATTTACACTTTTGCCCCCGTAAAAGTCAAAAATTACATTTTTGTCCCAAAAATTGAAAAATTGTCCATAGACATATTTTTCACCCCTTATACTCATACCATTCTCCAATTTGTCAAATTTGATCTAAATTCTCTCAAAATCTCAAATTTTGTCCGTGGGTGGCAAAATTACGATTTTGCCCCTACACTCCAAAAATCACCAGAATTAAACTTTTTCACTTCCTATCATTAAATTATACTCCAAATAGTTAATCTTGGTCAAAAATTTCACTCCATGATCAAATTATTATCTTAGGTGGCAAAATGACGATTTTGCCCTTGAATATCAAAATTTCTAATTTTACCCCAAATGAACCCTCGAACTCCGAACAATCATTTTTAGTCATTCATGAACTATAAAATATTAAATTTCATCCTACAATTCCTATTTGAACTAGTTCGAGGTTAAATCAACTCAAGTGTACCGTTAGGTACGATATCGGGTTTCATCTTTTCTTATGTGCTTTCCTAGCATAATAACATGCTACTCAGTGCATGTATGTCATGACATGTATTTATAGGGTTGGGTTTTACACTAGGAGAGTCCCGAAAAATTTACAAAAGTCGGTATTGTACCTAGAGGTACAACAAAGTTTATTTAATCCTCGAACTAGATCAAATAGGAATTTTAAGGTGAGATTAAGAGTTTCACAGTTCATGGATGACATAAAATGGTAATTTTGCCACCTCATGGGCAAAATTGTAATTTTCCACCTCCAGGATATTTTTTCCAGCACATGGTCTTCCTTTGTCTTCATCTTTGACCCTTGACTAAACATGTGGTGGAGATAAAATGTTTAAATTTTTAAAATTTTAAAAACGAGCCAATGACATGATGCCATGTGTCATGCCTTTATTAATTTATTATTTTCCTTTTTAAAAGGCACAAAATCAGCCCATCTTCTACCCCATGGCCGGCCAAACCAGCAAGAAGAGAGAGAAAACAAAAACAAAACCCTAGAGAGAGGAAATCAAAGAAAAAGTGTGAATTTTCAAGGAAATTAAGTGAAAAATGTGAGTTTTTTCTATTAAGCTTGAGTTTTCTTATTCCCAAGCATTTCTCTTTATTTTCCATGATTAAATTACATGTTTTCATGATGAATTCAATTCTGAAAAAAATGGGTTAGGAGAGAGAAAGTTGTTGGATTTATTTGATTTTAATTTATGTTAGTGTTTTTAGTTAGTTTAGCATATTTAGAAACAAAACAATAAGAAAAGAATTTATTTTCTCCCCCAACCATTAATGGCTGAATTTACCATGTAGTGAGTGAGGATGAGTTTGATTTTATTCTAGGAGAATTGGTTAAGGAATGATGAATTATGAGCCTAGAAAAATAATGGGAATTTTCGGAGCAAAAATACGAATTTTTACCCACTAGGGGTATTTTCGTAATTTGCTGTTGGGACTGATAATTTGCACCACACTGAGGGACATTAAGTTAATTTGGGTGCAATTGAGGTATAGAAACTGAAAAGAATTAAATTGGAGTTTAAACGGACCCGTTAGGAATTTAATCGGGTGATAAGACGAATTAGGCCAATACCGGGTTTAGATAGTTACCAGTGCATTTTTGCATTCCATATCATGCATTGGTAGTCTAAATTAGTTTAATTTTGATTTAGTACCAACTTGGTGAAACTCTCGATTTTGTACTGTGTCAAGGTGGTGAGTCCTCCGATAAAGGCAAGGAAATTGCATCCGAGGACCAGTAGACAGAGTGCTTCGAAAGTCTGCATTCTAGACATTGTGAGTAAACTTACTATCATTTTAATTATCTAGGGTGGTTTTTAAATGCTTTCATGAATTCTATGGAAAAAGGAATTTAAAAAGATAAATTTTCATGTTTTATGAATAAATGAGTTTCAATGAAATTAAATTATAAATTGTTTTGAAATTAATAGTGATTTTGAAAAATAGAGTACACGGAGACTGTTAATTGTGGCAATTTGATTGTTTAAATTAACTAGCTTATGATAAATCGAGCATGATTGGCTAGTTGGCAATTTATTGAAATGCGAATTGTTTGGTTACCTTGAAAAACTACGAATTACAAAATTGCCATATCATGTTATTGAGTTTTATTATATGGTGGATTATATATTAATTAATCACTGCAGTAGGGGGTTTCTGTGGACCAGCCTTTTAGAGGGGCACGGTAAACCCCATTATATTCTTACCTCGAACGGAGAGGCGCGTAGGGTATCTCCTGGGGTAAAGTTTAGGGTTCACTTCACGCTAGACTACCACGTGAGGGGGAACTCAGCCAACGCCAAGGAACGGCTATGTTTTCAAAAAAAAAAACTTGATTTATGTGAAATGTGAATTTTAATAGCCTTGGCGGTCTCGGTAGGATGCCTCGGCCAAGGTGTCCCCGAGAATGGATTTATGGCACAAGCCTAGATTTTTATGAGATTCATAAGCTTCTTTACGTGTTTTGAACAAAATATGTTCTAATGCTATAACCCAGTTTATGATGATTTACTTTATTGTCTCCATGTACTCAACTCTAGATGTTTATGATGATGTTTGTTTACTCATTGGGATTTTATAATCTCACCACCCTCCTTTCCACCCATTTCAGGTTCAGTATAGACTGTAGATAGCTTATCTCATCGAGGACTACAGTGGGATCTGCATTTTCCAAACCGTAGGTTCACAGTCCTCTTTACTTTTGTTTATTCGGGGGCACTCTTGTTATTGTAAATTAAATTAAATATTTTGGCTTATTGTATTTAAGAATGTATAAATTTATTTAACTTTTACGTTATAAAAATTATTCACGTATAACTCTATAAATATTGTTTTATAAGAAAATAGAATATTTTACTTAATATTTCTTTTATTTTCTTATTATATTCAAATAACCATAATTTTGTTTTAAATGAAGATTTTAGACTTTTAAACTCATTTTGAATATGAATTGTGTGTTTTGTACTTGTATATTACGTTTTAGCCAGTTTTAAAATTTTTGAGAAAAATGACCAAAATACCCTTGTGAGACGAAAAATTAATATTTTATTTGTTTAAAGTTGGAAACAACTTAAAATATTTTAGAACACGATATTTGACAATGGTTGCTCACAAGGGAACAGAGAAACTGATAGTAAAGCCTTGCGAGATTTCGGGTTGAAATTTCGGGCAATAAGTGTCTACCGGGACACTGCGACGGTTGTCACGGGCTCGAGGGGAGTACCGGGTCGTGACACTTTTATTGTGTTCAATCAAGCCCTTATATTTTTATTTTGAGTTAAATAAATTTTTATACTTTTATTTTGAGTCAAATGATCCCTTATGACTAGTTATTAATTTAGTCAAAATGTCATTTATCATTTTATATTGTGTGGCGCTAACATGATATACTAACATATCATAATTGATAATGATGTGAAAATTGACATATCATAATTGATGATGACGTGGCATACTAATTTGATATTATAACATGATCATATGATTTTTTTTACCCTCTATATTGACTTCATGTCAGTGTCATATTGATATAAAATGATAAGTGATATTTTGACTAATGATAATTAGTTAATCATTAATCATAAGAGTTTATTTTACTCAAAATATAAGTATAAGAGTTTAATTGAAAGTAAATAAAAGAATAAAGATTTTTTAAAATTTTTTTACATAATTTAAGAATTTATTTGAATATTATACCTAAAAAAATCATAAAAACTCTAATAATTGAAAGCATGGATTTGGGGATGTCCGGGCCGGCTTTCAAAACAATATAGGCCCACGGTTGCAGTCCACACCTGCAGTGCTCCCTGATGCAATCCCGCAGCTGCTGTCCACGCAGATTTATTCCCAGTCACATATAGAAATCCGTTAGATCCCAATTCCAACACGTACACTAGAGTTGGCCCAAGCGTATTCACGTTCCCAATCCTATCTCATAGGAAAATATGCAACTCTTTCACCCTTTCAAAACCAAACTCCTGAACCCACCACAATTCTATTCAAAAACTTGTAAAAAATAAACCTCTCTTTCTTTCTTTCCTTTTTTTTTAAAATTTTTATTCACTAAACATCTTTCTTATATTCTTTACTTTATTATTATTATTATTAATTTTTATATGTAATTCTATAAAAACTTTCCTACAATTTTAATGCACTGGCCAAATAATATTTTTGTTATATATTTTGAATCTTCATTCCGAGTTTGCAAATAATATAAATTAAATAACAATTAAATTAAATAAATTAATAAATACAAAAGAGGTTAACCCTATACGCATGGCAAAGGAGGGAGCCCATACCTTCTCTGGGCCTAGTAAACCCAAGTTGCTTGGTAACAGGGAAGGAGCCCACTGCCTGGTCCAAGATCAGTGAACACCAACAGAAGCAAGCCTGCTTCTGTCTCCCAGACTCAAGCCCAACAAACTCCCCTCCTTTCAGCTTGAAACGCCCCGTTTGGTGTTTTTTATGCCCCCCTTTGTCCCTCTTCTGGCCAGCTAGCCTTTTTCCTTTTCTTTCTCTTTATATTTTCTTTGGGTTTTGAATCTGGTTTAATATTACTTTGCCTTTGTTATTTGATCTGTTTTTCTATCTTAATTAAACTCAATAGAATCAAAAGATCCAACTATCTCAACATTTGACTCATTAATTAATGAACTATTTCTTATTTAAAAAATAAAATTCAAATCTCCTTCTTCTAATTTTTTTTTTAAAAAACCCCCAAATATATTGATTTTTGAATTTTAGGCACCCTGCACACTTAATAAGAGATAATTGAGAAACCCAAACAAAGCCCTTAAAATACTCAATTGCATGTATACCATCAATATATAGAAGTAAAAAAAATAATGATAAATAAAATTAAAATATAAGTAGTGTCTATATTTATGAGGAGTTCAACCTCTAAAATGACCTATTAAAATAAATAGGTTCCCAAGGCACATATTCTCGCCTATATTCTCTCGCCAACTTTTCTTGACAGTCTCTCATCAAGTTTTCAAAGTTGAAAACGTCTTGGGCAAGTCATCACGGATCCTACCGGATCGACTCGGCCCATGAACGAAGCTATTGATCCTAGGCATCAGAACCATTGGGCTTGGTAACGTAGCGTGCGATTTGAGTACAAGAATTGTTGGCACGACGCACTGATGATTTAAATCACCACCATTCACGCAATAATTAATCATAAAAAAGAAGGAAAAAAAAGCACCCAACCGAATCACAATCCACAGAGCAGAAAGCAAACCTCTTCACTGCTTTGTTTCTCGTCCTTGACTTCCCACTTTCTGCACCAAATGTAAGATCGGATCATCCTATTATATAGCAAAAGAAAAATCTATTCACCAGAAACTTTATCGAGAGAAATTTCCAAACAAAGGCTTTCAGACCAATCCATGGGTTCTTTCAATCCAATGCAACACAAGGTTTGATCTCTCTCCTTTTTATTTCTCTCAAAGAACCAAAAATCTTTTCTGGGTTTTCTTAGATTTGCCTTTGAAATCCACGGCTAAGTCTATTTTGGTGATCTTCCAAGCTTCACGCTTACTGGGTTTTTAGGATTTACAAATTTGGTTCATAAATTTGATCAAGAAATTAGGGCTGTTGCTCGATTTCTAAATATACAAGGTTATAGTTTTTGATAACTGGAACGATGCAATCTAGAAGAGATGAGGAGTATAGGAAACTATCTCCGACTGTTAAGTTGCGTAGTCAACACATGGCTGCTGCTGAAGCGGGTCATCAAGACGCCCATCCGAATGCGCGTCATGAGGTGATAAATAATCAGTCTCCTCAACCTCGTGGACGGGGGAGTTATAGTCCTAATACTCTAGATGCGTTTAGGAGAGGGGGTTTGGTTAGGGAGCGAATGAGCAGATCGATGGATGGGAGGGATTCTTATGGTCGGCATTTGAGTGGTGGTAGCACCGAAAGGGTGCGATCAAGATCACCCCCATATGAGCAAATGCGTAAAAGGTCTCATTATGATGAGGGAGTTGTCAATAGAAAATATGATTATGTTGAGCCAGTTGGTTTTGATGATAATACAAACTCTAGAGTAAGGAGTGTTTACACGTATGATCATGGTACTTCTAGGACCTGCAAAGAGAAGGACTATATGGAAAACAGAGTTGCAGGTGTTGATGGGCATGTAACGATGGATCAGAAATTAGCCCCACTGGAAGATTTTGCATTAAGAGGGTCACATCGGTTGCCACAAGATCTGGATCCAAGATTGAATTATGCAGAAACTAGTGGACAATTACCATTGTCCTCACGAGGTATGGATGTAGGTCAATATGAGCAAGAAAAAGTTCGGCATCGGGAACCTATACCTTCAAATAAGATGATGAATATGGAGTCTTACAGAGAAGATAAATCCATGTTCCATTCACAGAATGTTGCATATAGTATGGCGGTAACATCTCACTCCAAGGAGTTCATGGGCACCTCTCAGCTTAAGGACTTTGCTGGCACATCTCCTGGTATCCCTAAGAGTGGGTTTCTGCGTTCCTATCAGGATGATGCACCGTTGCCTGTTTCTGAAGAGTATCCTAGGATCAGTGGCAAGCTCACAGAACCTGTGGGATATAATAAATATGACCAAAGGCCACTTATAGCTTCTGTGAGAGATCCGGAAACTACTAGAAGGGATATGACAATACATCAACAAGTGGCAAATAGTCCAAGCAGGGCGGAGTATGAGGATTACCTTTACAGAAAACCTAGGGCAATAGCAAGTAATAATCATGGGTATCCAGCTGATGGCATAAAAAGGATGATGCCTTCTCAATCTGGAGTTAGCTATGAACATGCTTCAATTGATTACGGTCATAGAGACATGCCAAAACCAAATATTTTGCACTGTGTTGTAGACAGGATTGATAATACCAATGATTCTTGTGGAAATTTGAGAAAGGGTGTCATATGGGATAATCATGCTTTGCAAAAACAGATAAATTCAGACTATATTGATATGAGCAGTTCATATGCATCAATGCAAGGTGGGGAATATTTGGGTTCAGAGCACACCCATGTTAAGTTTGGAAGAAGGCTACCGCAAGAATATGAAATGTCACATCTGGATGCATTGCATGATCGTCAAGTATCAAATTTGAGATCTGATAATGGTTTTGGTAAAGGAGCAGGTCCAGATTTTCGGAAAGAAAGATTGAAAGATTCTTCTGCAAACTATGATGCAGAGCAATGCAGACTTGGTCTAAGAGCACAGAGAATGGAGGAAGAGCTTGACATGCATTCAGATAGGATCTTTAAGAGGAAGTACCTTATGGAGGAAGATGTTAATAGGCCCAGTTCTGAAACTATTGTATCTAGCAAATTGCATGCACCTGGAGACTTTGGCGGTCCCTATGTCCGTGAGGAGCAGATTGATGAAGATATAATTGGTTTACATGCATCTAGGACTAAAGGATATGGCCACAATGAATATAGACAGGTTGGAAGGACATATGATGGGCGAGACCATTGTGGAGATTTGGCATCGGATGACTGGTTTACATCCCAAGATTCTCTGGCACATTCAGAAAGGGTTCCAGTCAGATATTACAAAAATAGTGGTAAATTTATTAGGGGAAATCCTAGAGCTGGTTCGTTTGTCTCGCATACCTCACACCACAATGACAGACGAAGTAATCTGTACAAACAAAACAAAGTTAGGAAAAGAAATGATGATTATGATGAGTATGTAAATGCAAATGATGATGACATGACAGAAGATTTGGTG
Organism: Theobroma cacao; assembly: GCF_053813885.1. NCBI lineage: Eukaryota > Viridiplantae > Streptophyta > Magnoliopsida > Malvales > Malvaceae > Theobroma > Theobroma cacao. The sequence continues at coordinate 10,090,968 of NC_142648.1, read as the reverse complement.
AATCATGCAGAGGCTGAGCTGTCTGAGGATTCAGAAGAATTTAAGCAATTGGTACATGAAGCATTCTTAAAGTACTCTAAAAAGTTAAATTTGAACCAGTCTGTTCGTAGAAGATACAAGGAGCAAGGGCATGCTGGTAGTTTGTTCTGCATCGTATGTGGCAGAAGGTCTGTTTTCTTTTCTATGACATGCATTTTAAAAAGGGGCCCATATTTTCATGCATTTGTTTGTTCGAATGAGGAGTTCGTAGAGCTGCAATCAAGTACGAACCGGCCGTAAAGGTTTTATCGTTTGGTCTTTCTAGGACTTTCTTATGGTGCTTGAACTTTTTGGAAACCAACAATCTCATTACTATTATTTAGTTGTTTAATTTCTGAAAGGTGGATTGCACTCTGAAATGAAATTCAGTTTTTTTTTCAATTCTGGCCATATAGTTTTTGGGTTAAATGGTAAGTAGGGTCACACAATGGATTGTCAGAGTGAAATTTGTTTCAGGGCTCAAGATAAAATCATATTCTTCTCAGCAGTAATATGCTGACGTAAGTAGATTACTTAATGGAAATGGCCCTAGTACTAATGGTTTATTAACAATTTGCAGGTTTTGTGTAGTGAGCCAACAAGTGAATCCAACTTCGTAATTTAAATTGTTGACTCCATGAGACCTTAGATATGATAATTGTTTTTGTGTACTACTCAAAGAAGAAGAATAGAGAGGAAAAGTGCAGAACATTTTAATTGTTTTGAATTTTGGGTTTGTGGCCCAAAAATTGCTGATAGGGCTAGCATGTTGACTGTGATGGGATTGAGGCTTCTAGTTTCAGCAATCTAAGTTCCATAACCTTTGATATGGAAGTGTATCCACAGAGGTTGGAGATTTTCGGCTTTGGATGACATTTGCCTATAAAAGTGAGCGTGCTGCTGAAAATTGGTTGATCATGACGTGTCAAGTGGAGAAAATATAAGGATTTTATAAGTGTGCTAATATGGAGAATCATGTGGACTTTATTGTGGATACAACTTTTAGCATTCCTTGCTCATTATTGACTGACTTTTGAGAAACAGCTGCTTGGCTTTCAGCGGAATAGGCATTTAGGATGTTTAGGTTGAGCCATCTCATACTCATTCTCCTTAAGAAGCCTGTTATGCTGTTAAGGAGCAAGGCTAGGACCCTGGTGTCTGATAGAGGGGTTTTAGTAGTCTTAATGTCAGACCTACTAGAATGTTGATTACAAATTTCAATAGGTAATTTGATAAAAACTTGAGTCGTGATCTATTTGTCTGTGGCAGATGCATGGTATTTGAGCCACTGGCAGTCGATTGTACTTCTACTGACTTTTTATATGGAGGTCCATGGTGCAGCAGGTCTAAATGTTGGTGTAGACAGGCAAATCAGAGAGAGTAACATAAAAGCCACATGGTCTGTCAAATATGCTAGAGGTCAAACTATTTGAATTTTGTTAACAACTTTGTTAAAAACATTTATTATATTGTTTTGCTGTAGTTTTAAACTGTGATTTCTTGTAGCAAGATAAGTGTTTATCTTAATTATCTGTCTGGTGTCTGGCCAAGATTCTGATTGGATCAGGAGGTTGTATCAGTGAAGTGCCATTTTCTTTCACTGTTTGTGGACGAAGATTCTCTTTTGGCACAAACTGTTTTTCTGAGGTTTTGTTGTTAATATGTTCGTGAAAAATAACTCTCTCTGTGTGTGTTTGTTATCTGTTTTTAAGTCTTTTTTGTTAATAAGAGCTTTTGCATATGCAGTCTACTCTTTTGAAAGGAAAGTCAGGTTATAGTAAAATGTGATGTTTTGCTTGATTAGAGATATCCTTTGGTTTTTCACTTTTCACTCTTTGTTTATCCTAGCCTTACTTTGTCGATGATATGGTCCTCTATATATAAGGAAAATCTTTTGAAAAATGGCCTATACCCCTGTTGGATACAACCATGTCTGACTCTTGAGCCTGGGTTGAGCAACATAGGATATGTTAAGGTAGGTCACATTTTGATCGAAGGTGAGGTTGGGTTCTGGAGCACCATTTTCTACTTTAGTCCCAGTGACTGCAGAACAAATGGTTTGAGGTATACTGGATGGGTTAATTTATATTCTTGATTTTGATTTGAATCTCTGACAAGGATACTGGTTGTTTATCTTCTTTATGTACCTGATAAATTTTTAATGGCTGTGAGAGCATGAATATTTGTGAACAAATTTAAAGATTAATAATTCTTTGAATCAATATCTTCCAAAAATTTAATACTATGATGATTCTTCCCATCTACCTCTCTGTTATTCTTACATCTGTGCTCTTACAGTTACTCAAAGGAGTTCATGGACACCCAACGCTTGGTAACTCATGCCTTCATGTCTCACAAGGTTGGCTTGAGAGCACAGCACTTGGGTCTTCACAAAGCAATATGTGTTTTGCTGGGGTGGGACAGCATAGCACCTCCTGACACTGTAACATGGGTTCCCCATATCTTGCCTGAAGCTGAAGCTTTGGCTCAGAAGGAGGATTTGGTTCTCTGGCCTCCAATTGTCGTCATCCACAATATTTCCATGGCAAACAACGATCCTCAAGAACAGAAAGTTGTTCCGATCGAAGGTGTTCAGGCTTTTTTAAGAGGTGAGTAGTTGGCTGACAATATTAACAAATAAAAATGATAGACAGAATTGTTTAAGAATGACAGAAGATAATCATAAAAAATAAGTTATGAGTTGAATCAGGTTGCCATTGTGCACTTTGAATAATTGGAATTAATCATGATGTTAAAAGTTTTCTACTTATTGGTGAATGTGAAGGACTTTCTTTGACCAGAAGACAAGACTGATAATTTATTTTTTTCATATGTTGTCCTTTCTTTTTTTCTTTTTTTTTTGTCCTTCCTCTTGTTGGTTCTTGACTGATGACAGATAAAGGCTTTATTGGGGGAAAAATCACTGTGTGCCTAGGGAGGCCTGCAGATCAAAGCATTATGGTGGTGAAGTTCTTGGGCACTTTTACCGGACTGGCAATGGCAGAGCGTCTTCATAAGTATTTTGTTGGGCAGGATCGAGGGAGAGTGGATTTTCAGCAAATAACATCAAATAATGGAAAAAGCAGCGTGGGAGAAATGCAAATACAGGTTGACAAGTTGGAGGAGCAGCTTCTCTATGGTTATATGGCAATTGCAGAGGACTTGGACAAACTTGATTTCCATAACAGGAAATGGAGTCTGATAAAGAGCAAGAAGGAGATTCAGGACTTGGCAAATGATCCTGTTAAAATTGATGAGAGGTAGCCGTTTAACAAATGCCGAGGGTAGTGCTGTTGTTAGATCTAAATTGCCTTTTATTTTATTTTATTTTTTTTTGTAAAAGACTGGCAGGAACCTTATCTTATCCTAGAATGAATATTTGTGTCTAAAACAATAGTGTGACTTAATTACTACCCATATTATCTGCAAGCTTTGTAATCCTACAAGTATTAATGTAAACAGATGATAAAAGTGCAACACTTTTCACTATATAACTATTTTTGTTGGTGTTTATGTTGCCTTTCTAATGCTTAAAATCCAGGATGATGGTCTAACCTTACCTGCCTCCATAAAAGGCTAAATGCTTGTTTTCTGCTTCCCTGAGGGCCAAAGGGGGAGCAGGGATAAGAGGAGATGCATCCCCAACCCTTTCACATGCCTTGGTTTATTCTCAGTCTCAACCTTCCTTCGAGAATAGATTACCTGCAATATGGGTTTCATTGGTAATTCATAAGGGATTTTTATTTGTTTTATGCTCCTTAATTGTTTTGGCATCCAATTTTACATAAAACCTTGTCATGCTAGCAAATAGGGCAAGGGGGAAAGTGTTGTTCACCCTATCAAGTTTTGCTATTAGATATCCTTTCAAACACAGCCATGGTTACACTCTAATAGTAACTTGTCTCTATTTTTATAGCTTACTTATTAGGGAAAGTTTTTTTTAACCTTTAAAAATAATGTGTTTTTGAAAATATGCTTTCAGATAATTTTAACTGTTTTTAATCACTAGAATAGATTTTGAGGCAAAAATGCCCTTAATGAGCCATTTTCGTTGACACGTACTCTTAAACAGGCAGAAAATAGAAAAATAAATATGCAAAGAATTTACGAACATCTAATTTTATGCAAAACATCCATTATTTTTTTCGCGAAGTTTGTGCAAAATAAAATAATGTTGCATGAGATGGTTTTTCAGATATTTCGAACATGGCAATCAGATAATAGGAGAAGAGTGATATTAAACTGAATGAGAAACCAATCATGATGAATCGAAAGCTTGGAGAATGATGTGAAACCAGAAATACCTGATACGGTGGTGAATCGAAAAGAGAAAGATGTGAATCCGAAGCAGGAAATGGTCGTGCTACAACAGGCCATACGTGACACGTCTGTGTGACGGTAGGGTTTAGAGTTTGTGAAACGGCATGGTGAGAATGTGTGACATGACATGATAGGAATGTGTGACATGTCATAGTGAGAATATGTGATACGGCTATAACACGGCAGGGTATAGAGTTTGTGACACGACATGGTGGGAATATGTGACATGTCATGGTGAGAATATGTAACACAATTGTGACATGACAGGGTTTAGAGTGTGTTACACGCCATGGAGGGAATCTGTGACACGACAGGGTGATAATGTGTGAGACAGCACGGTGAGAATATGTGACACGGGTGTGACACGACAGGGTTTAGAGTGTGTGATAGGCCATGGTCAGAATGTGTGACACGGCATGGCTTGAACATGTGAAACACCATGGGTTGAATATGTGACATGCCATGGTCTGAAAGAAGGCGGGCAAATAACGAGGAAACCGTTTGGACTTCCACTGAATGAATGAAATGACTATAAAATACCATTTCATTTTAATTAAATATTTTTATGAAATTGCAAACATCTGTGTGAAGGAAGTAAGAGAGTTTCATTCATTCCTTATTCCAAAAGGTAGCAGAGAGTTCAACTTCGTTCTTTGCAAGCTTAACTACATCACAGCAATAATGTCAGTTATCAGTAAAGAGGTCAATCAGTCTAAAATTAAAACTTTCTTCTGTTTGTTGATTTTTTGCTGGGTTGGTTTGATATGTTGGTGTTTTTTGCAATTGTTATGCTTTGCTTAAATTGTTTTCTTCCTAGTTTTTTGGTCGTACCAAAATGTTGAAGGGGGTCCACATCTGCATATGGCATGTTGTGGGTTTACTAGTTTTTTGGGTTTTTAGTGTGTCACGGCTGCATATGGCATGCTGTGGGTTAACTAGTTTTTTGGGTTTTTAGCGTGTCACGGCTATTCGTGGCGTGTTGTGGGTTAACGGGTTTTTTGGGTTTTTAACGTGTCACGGTTGTTTGTGGCGTGTTGTGGGTTAACTGGTTTTTTTGGTTTTTAGTGTATCACAACTGGTTTTTTGGGTTTTTAGTGTGTCACGGCTGCATATGGCATGTTGTGGGTTAACTGGTTTTTTAGGTTTTTAGCGTGTCACGACTGCATATGGGGTATTGTGGGTTAACTGATTTTTTGGCTTTTTAGCATGTCACGGTTGTTCGTGTAACAAGTTAGTAATTACAGTGATTGGCGTGTCACGAGACGCCATGGTTGGTGTGTCACAAGATGCCATGGTTGGTGTGTCACGACATTGATATGCATGGTGTGTCATGTCATTTGACTTGATATGCATATCATGTAACAACATTTTACTTGATATGCATGGCGTGTAACAATATTTATTTCTTTCTTCAGTATACCTTGTTGCACATTATGGGTTAACTCACTCTTGCATGTGTGCCATGTTTTGCATATGCAATCCCAATATGAGGATCTTACTAGTTTGCTTCTTATGCCGAGGGAGAAATGGGCGTTCAATATCGCTGTCAACACCCACTGTAAGTGGTCGCAACTGCATTACATCAACAACACTCTCTAAGAGAAAGGGGAGTACGATGCAGTCAAGCGTACATGTTTCAGAATGCTATTGGACGTATATCCACAAGGCTACTTTTGCGCTGGTTTCCTACATAACATCATGATTCGTCGAATCAATGAAAGAGAGTCAATAGAGCACGAGCTATGGTTTGCCATTGGCAAGAGCAAGGTGTGGATATCAAAGCAGGAGTTCTGTCTTATCACTGAACTGAAGTTTAGTCCAATGCCCGATTTGTTCAAACGACCGTATGAGGTTTTGTGGACAAAATTCATGCGAGTACTGGAATGGGCAGCAGAGCGTTAAGCTGCAGGAGTTGCTTGACACGTTCCGCGGAGGCAACTTTCATCGACCAAGCGATGCGACCAAGATGGCACTTGTTTTGATTGCGAATAACATTTTATTTGGTCAATACTATCGTAGACAAGTGATGCCTTGGCTATTGTTATTGGTGGAGGACATCGACGCTTAAAATGCCTTCCCATGGGGTCACTATGTTTGGAGGCTAACCGAGGACTACCTTTTGAAGGGGTCAAAGTGCTTGCCTCAAACTTGCAAAAGGCTACTCGTTTACGCTACAACATTTATGGATTCACGTGGGTGATACAGGTATTGTCACGTAAATGTTATCAGTTTCCTTTTGACATAAAAATTTATGGTTGCACTCGTTTATCATTTACAGTCTGATAATGTTACATTTCACTTGTAGTTTTGGGCATGGAAGCAATTCCTGCCTTCTAAAAAATAGTTGCCCCCTATGCTCCGAAGGACAACGTCTATCCACGTATATGCAAATGGCAATGCAATCAGAAGCTGAAAGACTTCTATAAAGCAATTAAGAAGTTGGAGTCATCTCAGCATGTGAGTGAACAGCTACTAATTTCTACTGTGCATTTGTATAATAATTTTTCCTAAAATTTAATCGCAATCGCTATTTTCCAATTGTGGGCAATCGAAACCTTGGAGCCCACCCTGAATGAGGCCAGCTGGGAGTATTTTGTGGACATTGATGTCCCGTTATCTGAGGGCACATGGAGGATCGGGTGGACTAGGGCTTAGGTGCGAGGCAAAAGAGGAGAAACTTAAAGGAGAAAAGAGCCACTGGTGCCATGAAACGGAGGCACAAAGTCGTTGCTTTAGTGGATGAGCTGTCGGGCCCTAAGTTGATGGAAGAAGGGGATGACCATGGCAATGACAATGAACAGCCGGTAAGGACGGTTCTAACGGTTTGTGTTCAACAATTCCATATGTGATTATCGAATAACATATCTGTATTTGTAGTTGGACCATGCGATGACATCTCTTCAACCATCGAGAGGTCTTCTTCAGACGCATAATGCTAACAAGCCACTGGTAAGATCTGTTGTAACGGTTTGTGTTCAACATTTCTACATATGTTTATCGAGTAACATAGTAATTTCTGTCATTGCAGTTGAGGGAGGTAATGGCAGCTACTCAACCACCGATCGGTCCTGCTCAACCGCACAGTGGTAACGAGCAGCCGATAAGGATATGAAAATTCTAACGAGTAATGTTCAACAATTCGATATATGATTATTGAATAACACAGTATTATATGTTATTGCAGTTGACCCATTCGATTAGAGTCAATGACTAAGCAGTCACGAAGTGTCAGCTACGACGGATCATGCATCGGCATAAAAAAGACATGTCGGAGCTGAAGGTTTCAATTCAGTCATTGACTCTAGCAATGTAGACATTTGAGGATCGTGTCGTTGCTCGGATTCTAGAGGGTCTGAAATCACAAGTACATTATTCTATCTTCGCTCATATATTGGTCGTTTACGTTTAATAGGTGTAGTTCTATTTTTTGTTCTCGGTTTATGGTTTGTGGTATTTTATGAGCTAACGGATTTTCCCATTTGTCTCGTTCTATAGGGCGGTCCTTCATTTCATGATGTTGGTGAGGACCACGATGATGCTGATGATGGGCAGCATGATGAACCTGGTATTCACATTCACGATGACATTATTGGTGCTGACGAAGATGATGTTGTGGCAGGAGATGTGACCCTTCAATCAGATGATGTTGAAGGAGACCATGTTCTTGAGGCTGATTTGGTTATCGATGCATCTGCGAGAGGGTAGGGGGACCTTCACTCGGTCATGGCTAAAATAGAGCATCTTCTTGAGGCCGACGCATTAGTCGAGGCAACAGTAAGAGGGATGGGAACCTTGCATCACTTCAGGCTGAAGGGGACCATCTTCCTCATAGCACTCCTGAAGCCAGCAGGTCACGATTGTCATCACCAGAGTCGTCTGATGTCCATCATCATGCAGCACAAATTTCAAACCCAATTGAGCGGGCACGAGTTAAAATGGGGAGTAAATACATGGCAAGGCCGTACGTCGACCCCTCATTGAGCCATCAAGATCAAAAGAACTAAATGGTGGAAGCGTATGAAGCTTTCAAGAAAGACGAGTGTGCAAGGTAAGCTCATAAATAACATTTGCAAATATTGTTTTTTAATGAAACATTAATCCACAAAGGCTTTTCAAACTCATTCTGTTACATATGTAGGCGTAACGTCAAGATCTTAAGATATCAAGGGGCTGATTTTTTACAACATTAGAGGATCCTAAAGAAGAAATGACTAGTGGACAAATAGACGCATGCCTTAGCGTACTTTATAAGCAGATGACAGGGTCGAAGTTGAAGCTGTACACTACCCGTGCATGAGTCGTTGACACGATATTCTTCATAAGTTTATTTGAAAATTTTTTAATTCTGAAAATACTAAGTTTTTGATTGCATTAAGTGTAAGCTAATGTATACATGCTTCACAGGACACCATCCATATGCTACACACCGCATTTCCAGCTGAAGATGCTCGGCCCACTATGAAAATTCCAGATGAGTTACGGGGGTACGTGGAGGGTGAGAAGTCGACATTTGGTAAAAAAGGGGAAGATGTCGATTTCATCCTTGCACCTTGCAATGTGGGTGGGAATTGGGTGGTAGCGAAGATCTACTTTGTGAGGTGGACGATCAAGGTGGTGAACTTCGCAAGAACTTCAGATGCTAAGGATAACGGAGTGCGTGCGGCTCAGATGACCCCTTACGACAATTATGCCAATCATCTGCCACCAAGCCATTTATTTCAACAAAACATGCCGAAAGACATGAGATTTGACGCCGATGCCATTGGAAATTTATTTGCAAAAAGCTAAAGTGCATCGGCAGAATGATAGTGTCAGCTGCGACATATTCATGATAGAGTACATTGACGATATTTTGTCATTAGAATCGATTAGAGTTAAACAGAATATGATTGCAAATGTGCGTCGCCAATACACTCTAGAAATTTTTTCCAATAGTTGTGAGAGCGAACCCTAAACATATCGACCCTTGTTTGTACATTTTTTTTGTATATACAATTAACACAGTGCCTTTAAATTAATAATGCAACCATGTGGCATGTCACCCCTGAATACTGGAACAAGTTAGCATGTCACGCAAAGTATCAGCTTCCACTCAGCGTGTCACCACAATTGGGGTGTGCTGTGTCACCCTACAATATTGCAAGAAGTCAGCATGTCACGCCAGAAATCTGCATGCACTCAGCATGTCACCACAACTGGGGCATGTCGTGTCACTCCACAATACTGCAAGAAGTCAACATGTCACCACAAAAATCTGCATGCACTTAGCGTGTCACGCCAAGTATCCGCTTCCACTTAGTGTGTCACCACAATTGGGGCGTGCAGTGTCACCCCACAATACTGCAAGAAGTCAGCGTGTCACCACAGAAATCTGCATGCAGTCAACATGTCACGCCAAGTATCTGCTTCCACTCAGTGTGTCACCACAAGATTTCATTGACATCTACCAATTACAGTCTAATCTCAATTCCCACACCAGATGATCAAAATTGCCACGATGCATTTCTTTTATTAGCTTAGCATAATAAATTTTTTGGTTCATTTTCGTCCTTATATTTCAATTTTATTTTTAAAATGTTTTAATTTAATAAAAAATAATTATGATGATTCATAGATGAAATTTGATTGGATGATCCATAAATTTTTAAAATTTACTTGGTCAAATCATGTGTTTTAATCTTAAATTGCATATGATATGTTTTGAATTAGTCGAAACTTTTCTCTTTCTATACTTGCATCATCTAAAGTAAACTCCATTGGTACATTATTATTATTATTTTGTTAAGTGATTGGCTTAAAGTTTTATATGGAGATATTAATAAGATAAAATAAACGTTGTAATTAAAAAATTATAAAAAGAAATTGAATATTAGGATTTAGAAAGCTACTAAAGTTAGATGAATTAATTTTATATCTCTTAGGAGATTTGATTATAAGAATATAAAAAGTTAAATCAAATGAAATAGAAAGGAATTTAATTAAATCCTTAATTATTTAATACAAGTGGTAATAAAATGTGAGAAAGGGGGTAATAGTATAAGGACTTCGCAAGTCTATTCAGTGTTCAAAACTCTAGACAAAATGAAATGAATAATCAAATAATATATCTACAAAATTAATTAAAAAAAAAACTCATCTACAGGAGGAAACTAATAAACACAAAATCCAAATATGAATGAATGTAAGATACTGCAAGAGCAAATTGTCACAAAGGTATTGCACATGGGCTACACATTTAGTTAGGCCGACAAGCTGTCTTTATCCACAAGACACCTTACGTTTTCAGACATTGTCTTTTGTATTGGACAGTTGTTGCATGTGTGACCTATTTGTTTACAACGTGAAAATGCTTTCGGTCGATGCACTCGTGGAGGCGTCGATTGACTTGGAGATGGCGCCGGATTTGTGGATGGAACTACAAATGGGGATGGGCAATTCTGTCTGTTATGCTCGTACCTCTTGCATTGTGAACATCTCCATGCTCGACTGCCTTCACCGGCCGATGGAATCCTTCTCCTCTTAGGTCTTGCCGCTTAGCCTCGCCAAGGTGGTGGCAAGACGATAATTTGTTTCACATGAGGGGGGATGTCCCACTCACTAAGATGCCTTACCGGGTGAATAGACCCCACATAACCCTCCACCAAAATGGTTGTCTTGTAGTAGTTAGCGCAAAATTTAATGGTTTCACGTTTGCATTTACTGAAAAATACAATGAACTCAATGTTCAAGCACAATGTAAATACTATGTCACTTAGGGTTCAAATAAGAAATAAAGATATTCTGACCTTATTGCTACAATGAAATGGCTGCATGACAGTAAATCTGTTTAGAACTCACAATATGAACAATTCTTCTTGGACAGGTTTACAAGTTCATCCATCTTTCCGTCTGTCACGACCCAAATTTCGGGCCATGACCGGCGCATGGGTCCAATGGACGTAATCCACTAAACCCAAGCAAGCCTATTATTTATCTTACTCATAATTCCATCTATTATCACTAAGTCATATTTCATAACTTTGAATCAAAATAGTGATATACATTGCCAACTCGTACTGGCATTACTCATTTAAAATTTACATTAAGTTCATCTATACATAACAAAATAATACTCGACTTTCAGCGGAGGGACTCAAATGAATATACAGCTACCGAATGCCGAGACACCTACCAAAAGATGGACACAAGTCTACAAGGACACCTCGTCCTAATTATCGGCTGTCTCGTGATCTAAAAACATGAATTTGAAACTGTTGAGTATAAACCTAGTGAGTGAACAAAAAAGGGAACAAGCAACAATTAGGGAGAATTTTAAATCATGATGCACTTGTTTCAAAACAATGCAATTTAGTTCATTCCTATTTAAAACCCCTCCAAACCCGAGAGTTTCTCGCTACAACGAGCATGAATTTCGCTACAGCGAAAACGGAGCAACAAGAGAAACATTTTTCCTCACTCAACAAAAAGCCATCCTGCTAAACTAATAAAATCAACATAAAATTCATGAAAATTCTCAAAGTACAATGTGTCAAATTTCACGTACATTACAACCATAAATCATTGTCCATCAATTTGCTATAACACACATATTTACATATGTATATATATATATATATATATATATATACGTATATACCCATCATCATCATCTCACCAACCCATCATCATCATCACCAACTCATCATCATCATCACCAGCTCATGCGCACTCCCTACTCGTACATGGCTGGGTCATCACCGAGTTATGCGCACTCCCTACTAGCACATAACAGGGTCATCACCAGGTCATGCGCACTCCCTACTGGCACATAACCGGGTCATCGTTGGCTTATGCGCACTCCCTACTCGCACATAGCCAAGTCAACATAATTACACAACATTATATTCAAGCATATATGTATATCAACATAATGCAGCCACAAAGAAATCCATAATAACCACATTTCATAACATAAACCTTTTCTCAAAAGCTTGTTCCCAAGGCATTCATTTTCATGAAAAATTTCATAAAATCATTCAAACACTTTGTTCAAAACAGTCATATTCCCAAAACAATTTTGATAGGCAGTCCACTCACAGGTGTTGAAAATCTAGATTTCGGGTGCACTCGGACAGTCCTCAAGCGTAATTCCTTTGCCTTTTTTGAACGTCTCACTACCTTGACAAATAATAAAGTCGAGGAATTTACTATATTGTCCCTAAATTGATATAAACTAATTTAAATTACTAATGCTTGATATGTAAATGCAAAAATACGTTCGATTACCGCTTAATTGCAGTATCGATTAAATTCGATCGATCACCCGATTAATTGGGGATTGTGTCCAAATCACCTCTAAATTAATTCATTTTTCCTCTAATACCTTAATTTACCACATACCATTTAAATAAAGCCAAATTCAGCATTAGAACCCTCACAGTTCCTTATAGAAAAATTCGGTCACTTGGTGCACTAGCACCAAAATTTTTTTCTACATAACCGTTTCACCTTAATTCATCATTTTCCAAGCCATTTTTCTTGAAATAAAAACAATCCTCCATTGATATTCAACCCTCATGGTTCAACCAACAAGGAACCCTAGAGAAATTGAATATTTATTTTGTGTTTTTGTTCATAACCATGCTTAACTATCCCTAAACACTAACATAGTTAAAATCAAATTATTCCAACAACAATTCCTCTTCCATACACATTTTTCAGAATTGAATTCATCATGATAACTCAATATTCAACCATGAAAATCAAGAACAAAAGCATGGGTAAGCTAGGTATCAAGGAGAATTAAAGAAATTTTAACTTACCTAGCTTGTTTCCTTGATTTCTTCACTTTTTCTTTGAATTTCCACCTAGGTTTTCTTGTTTTTCCCTTTTTTCTTCCTTTTTTCTTGTTGCTGGTTGTCTAGGCCGATTATGGTGAGAGAATTGGGGATTTAATGGGCTGATTTCTATAGAAAATAATAAAATAATCAAGCATGCCACGTGTCACATGCTTATTGGCCCAATTTTTAACTTTTTGACTTTTTCTTCTTAATTTTCCACCACAATTATTCTGGTATTTATCCAATCCTACCACATTTAAAATCCCTTGGTCTTGACAAGTGCTGGGGTAAAAAATTTACCGATATACCCCTGAGGTGAAAAAATTACGATTTTGCCTCTATACTCCGAAATGTACCGGAATCACATTATTTCTACTTTTCAACCTCAAATAACACTAATAGTGATCAATATTAACCAAATGGGGTAAAAAAATTATTTTTTAAAAATTTTCGTTTAGTCCTCTAGTGGTAAAATTACCATTTTGCCCTTGTACTCCAAAAATACCAGGAATCATAATTTTTCACTGCTAAACATCATTTTATACTCCAATAATCATAATTATATTTCATATAATTATTCTTGGTAAAATGTGATCAAATCTTGGCTAGAAATTTCCATTTAATCATCAAATGGTAAAATGATCGTTTTGTCCCTAATCGGTCAATTTTCCTGATGGACTCCAAACTGGACCTTGAACTCCGAATCACTATTCTAAGTCATTATGTGGGTTTCAAAATTTTCAATTTTCTCTTAGAATTTCTATTTGAACTAGTTCAAGGCTTGATTTAACTTAGTTGTACCACTCAGTACAATACCATCTTTTAATCGAGCTTGACAGGGTCTCATACAGTCTTTGCACTCGATTGATAGGTTTAACCACAAAGCTATGTGCATCGTTGAATCGTTTGCTCAATTTCTTAGCAACCTAAGGGCTGAAGGGAGTGGTCACCTTGACGGTCTCTTCGTATCGATCATGGAACTAACGCTGGAACATGTCTTTGATGAACTCGTTCAAAACAGTGATTGGCATTTGTCTTGCATGCTTCAAGCATAAGTTAACACATTCCGCAATGTCGGATGCCATCATTTGGTATCCCCTTGCTGATGAGCATGCACGTGCCCATCTCTCAAGGCCTATTCTCATGAGGTCCGCATGGGCTTCCACGTGAATCTGCTTGAGTTGGTTCGTGTGTCTGTTGAAATCGAAAACCTTATAACAATCTCGAGCAAGGGTGAAAATCATAGAAACGTTGTCACGCTTGAATTTGTCTTTAAAGTTTTTCTTCAAGTAGTAACCACATAAACCATGGTGCGCTTCTAGGTATGCATTTTAGATTGCTTTCTTAACACCGAGAAGCTGATTAAAAATGAACATAGTGCTTTCAGGACAACCAACCGCATCACACAGCTTGCTAAGAAACCACGTCCACGAGTCTTCGTCCTCAACATGGCCGATGCCAAACGCAACTGGATATACTCACTCATTCGTATCTTTGCATACAGCGACAAACAGAACACCCTTGAACCTGTCTTTCAAATGTGTCGCATCAATTGCAACCACAGGATGCATTACATCCCTAAACCCTCGAATACAAGCCTCGTATGACCAGAAACAATATTGAATCTTTTTGCCTCATCAATAGTCACTGCAGTGAATATGCTGGGATTTTCTTGTTCCAACATATAAAAATACAAGGGTAGTAGTTGAAATGGCTCCTCTAGGGGACCAAAAACAAGCCTTTCCTTATACTCCTTCACTTGCCAGGCCTTACCATACAAGCATTCCAATCCCCACGGAACCCTCATCTCACCAATTATGTCCTTAGGTCTCAATGCTACTCTATTAGCCTGAAGCTTGTGTGACATACGTTCACCAATAATCTTCGCACTTGCGGCTGTAAATCGCCCTTGCAAACCATCGACAGTACACGTGTGTACTTTGTGCAATGTCTGAACTTGCCAATATTCTCCTCATTCAGGTAACTTCGTTGCACGCACACTGAACTTGCATGCCTTGTCCTTACAACCAACCTCATAACGACCTTTACATGACCTTTTTACTCTTATCCCAAACTACTCTTTTAGAGTCAACATGTTCAAAACTCATTTCAACTCAACCTTCGAGGAAAATATTCTTCCTTTGTATAAGCGATCATCGACACATGTCGACTCCTTAGTTGTAATTATTTCGAAGAACCTTTTTGCACATGGAATTACCCACGTATGAAATATCCCTGCATTTCCTCTTTCCTGATAACTATAATGGAGCAATGTATCAAGGGAATGAATCCTGTTCTCATCAGCGATGGGGTTATTGTATATGGAGTCATCACACTGAACATCTCCTACATCAACACCTCTAATAGGTTCCATTTCGCCTTCAACATTATTGCAAATTGGAATGTCACTGTCATAAGGCTAGTCATCGTCTGAACTCTCATCATGCCATTCATCAAGCCCATCATTTGAATTGTCACCAAATCTATCTTCACTGGCAGGGAACAAATCTTCATTTCCCTCATCAGATGCAGTATTATCCTCGAGCGTCACAGTGTCACCCTTTAACGTTGCAGTGTTGTCCTCAAGTGTCGTATTCTTATTTGAAAATGCCGTTACACCTTGTATAGTTTCACCCGATCGTTGCATTTGTTGGATAGAAGTAACTATTTGGTTTGATGCATATCCTAATCGAAATTGTGCAGCCAACTGTTCTGTGAATATCGTGTGTCTATCGGGATGCACAAACTCTTGTGCATACGTCAATTGCAATTGTTGTGGGTTACGAACCGAATGCTATGGTATATGTGAAGCATTCTAAATCTCATTTTGATTGAGCTAATTACCATGTTGTTCAGTTTCTTCAAGTGACATAACATTTGTTTGGCGTCCCTTAATGCTAAAATACACAGTTGAAACATTCCTCTGTTCTAGTAGAATTAATGCAACATCTTTATTGTCCTTGATAATTGGTCGTGATAGCTCTCTGGGTGTACTGATCAATGCATGTAACTTAATCTCGTCAATTTCTGAGCTTACCCCAACAACATCTTCAACCAACTTCATCAAGCCCACAAACGACAAATCACTCATAACCCCATGCATTCGTGACTCACCACCCTTGCAATTGCTATCTACCCACTGACCATCATGTTTTATCACAAGTCTCACAATTGGAACCCCATTGAAATTTTAAAAACAAAAAATTTTTTTCAATCATTTAACACATTACATGACATGCCGTGTTCTAGAATTTGTTAGTCATGTTATTACACGCCATGCATATAACATCAAATGCTGTTACACGATATGTTGGCTCCATTAGTTTTTGATGATAATAAAACACTCCCATTCATTTGTGTCTAATATCTCTACTTGAATGTGCAAGACAAATATTGTATGTAAAAATTAATAAATCATTCAAATGCACATATCAAAGAGCATAGGAATAAGGAAGTCACAATTGATCAATAAGACAGAAGCCCCTTAGCTAATTAATGAAGAGTTAGTCTGCTAAAATTCAAACTAGAAGTTGACGGCCTGAAGAGTATTGAAAGACAGAACCAACTTAGTCAACCAAGAAATATGTTAGTCGACTAAGTGCTCACTACCAAATACTGAAAACAGAAAATAGAGACAACTTAAACAATTAAGACATAATTTAGTCGACTAAAAGCATTTTGCTAAAAAATTTGAATTGTGCACTAGAAGACAGATTAACAGCCAGAACTGCTACCAAACTGTTTCCAACGGTCAAAAACTATCTAACTCACATTAGAGCTGATCTTTCAAGTATAAAAGGACTTTCAACGGCTAGAAAAATAGAATGAAGGCTTCCAAAAACACAAAAGAGCTGAAAAACCTACAAATACTCTCTGCTCATTTACTGCACTCAACTTCTATCTTTGTAATTGTGATCTGCACTTCACTTTGTACCACTTAGATTAACCTTATGATCATAGGTACACTTTTATCACTTCTCTCCTTGTATTCTTAGAGTGAACGAGTTATTCTAAGGGATTTATTCAAGCTTGGATTGCTTGATTGAGTGTATAGGTTCTAACTTAGCCTTGAAAAGTTAGTTGTTGATTTTGGTTGATCTCGTGAAAAACCATTATTGTAGGTTATGGTTGAACCTTTGAAAAACTACTTTGGGTTTTGGTTAAGCCCGTGAAAAACTATTGTGAAAGGTTGTGGTTGAGCCTTTAAAAAACCACTTTGAGTTTTAGTTGATCCCGGTAAAAATTATTGTGAAAAGTTTTGGCTAAACCTGGTAAAAGCCATTGTAAAAGCTTGGTAAAAGCTTGTGAATTTCATTGGTTCATAATGGATTAGTTTGAAAAATCCTTAGTTGAATAATCAAAGTAGTGGATGTAGGTCTTGGACCGAACCATTCTAAATTCCTGCACATTGTCTACCTTGTTTTTGTTTTCATTGCTTTTTAAATTAGTTCCTCATCTTGCCAAGAGCCAAAAAGTGCTATTCACCCCCCCCTCTAGCACATTTACTTAAAACCAACAAGTGGTATCAGAGCCTAACCCCTATTATTAAGGTCTAACACCCTTGAGAAAATCCAAATGGCTCTTCAAAAATCTATAGTTGTTAAGGGACAGTCCACAAACAGACCACCTCTGTTTAATGGCTCAAATTACCCATATTGGAGTACAAGGATGTGAATATACATTAGAGCTATAGATTATGAGATTTGGAATGTCATAACCGATGGTCCCTTCATTCTTTCAACATTAAATGTTGTAACCAATGAGCTAATTCCTAAGCCAAGGTTCGAGTGAACAGAAGCTGAAATAAGGAGAATACAAATCGACTTTAAGGCCATGCATACTCTCATTTGTGCACTTGATTATAGAGAATATGATAAAGTGTTTATGTGCAAAAGTGCTAAGAAAATTTGACAAAAATTAGAAGAGTTATATGGAGAAACAAACATGGAAAAGGAATTGGAAGACAACTCTTGCAAGAATCAATTCTCAACAAGCAACATGGTAAATGGAGACAAGGAATCAAGTGAAGATGAATCCTCAAATCGAATTGAATTATGCTTCATGGCTCTTGAAGAGTTAAAGATAAAATTTGAAGACTTATTAAATGAGAAAATGGAAGAAAGAACAAACCTGTGTTTAATGGCCAGAGATAATGAATCTGAGATATCTTTTGCCCTCTGTGATATTTCCTTTGATGAATTGCAATAAGAGTATGAATGTCTCTATGATGAGTTTGAAAAACTTGCATCAAAATATAAAACTTTGAAAAGAAAAACTGCATTTCTTGAGATTGATTTGCAAAAGATAATACATGATTTCAACTCTGTTTTTGAGCAAAGAAATTTTTTGCAAATTGAACTGGAACATTCAAAAACAAATTTTGAAGTTATGAAATTGGAGCTGGACAATAGAACTGAAGCTTTGCAAAAGGCAATAGATTAAAATGTTGCTCTTAAGAATTTAAGTAAAGAATCATAAAAAAAGAGCACAAATTTTAGAAGAAATGCAAATGACTTTTCCCCTAGATTCTATGTTTGTGATAAACTTGGTTATTTATCTTACAACTGCTATAGAAGAAGAAACACATAGAAAACAAAAATGATTTTTGTTCCAAAAGATCCTACATTGCTATTAACCTTAAAGGACCCATCAAAGTATGGGTACTTATTAAGAAGAACTGAAAATTTGTTTTGTAGGTTAAGTCGAAACTAAAAGACACATATTCAAGAGCTCAACTAAAGGAAAAACAACCTTGGTATATGGACAGTGGATGCTAAAGGCACATGACCGGGAATGAAATGCTCTTTGCTAAGCTGAATAAGAAAAAGAAAGGCATCGTATCCTTTGGTGTTGATTCAAAATGTAGAATTCATGGCATAGGAACGATTGGTAAGAACTCTCAAGCTCAAATTAGCCATGTGTTAAAGGTTTGAAACATAATTTATTGAGTATTAGTCAATTGTGTGATAAAGGTTTTAAGGTATGTTTTGACTCAACCAAATGTGAAGTGATAGACATAAGCACCAATAAAGTTTTTGTGAGACCTTGTCAAGCTCGATTAAAAGACGGTATTGTATCGAGTGGTACAACTAAGTTAAATCGAGCCTTGAACTAGTTCAAATAGAAATTCTAAGAGGAATTCGAAAATTTTAAAACCAACAGAATGGCTTAGAATAGTGATTTGGAGTTCAAGGTCCAGTTTGGAGTCCATCAGAAAATTGACCAATTAGGGACAAAACGGTCATTTTACCATTTGATGATAAAATGGAGATTTTTAGCCAAGATTTGATCATATTTGACCAAGAATAATTATATGAAATATAATTATGATTATTGGAGTATAAAATGATGTTTAGCAGTGAAAAATTGTGATTCTCGGTATTTATGGAGCACAAGGGCAAAATGGTAATTTTACCACTAGAGGACTAAACGAAAATTTTTTTAAGCAATTTTTACCCCATTTGGTTAATATTGATCAATATTAGTGTTATTTTAGGTTGAAAAGTAGAAACAATGAGATTCTGGTACATTTCGAGATATAGGGGCAAAATCGTAATTTTTTTATCCCGGGGGCAAATCAGTAAAATTTTTGCCCCAGCACTTGTCAAGACCAAGGAATTTTAATTGTGGTAGGATTGGATAAATACCAGAATATTTGTGGTGGAAAATTAAGAAGAAAAAGTCAAAAAGTTAAAAATTGGGCTAATAAGCATGTGACACATGGCATGCTTGATTATTTTATTATTTTCTATAGAAATCAGCCCATTAAATCCCCAATTCCCTCACCATATTCGGCCAAGGCATCCAGCAACAAGAAAAAAGGAAGAACAAAAGGAAAAACAAGAAAACCTAGGTGAAAATTCAAAGAAAAAGTGAAGAAATCAAGGAAACAAGCTAGGTAAGTTAAAATTTCTTTAATTCTCCTTGATACCTAGCTTACCCATGCTTTTGTTCTTGATTTTCATGGTTGAATATTGAGTTATCATGATGAATTCAATTCTGAAAAATGGGTATGGAAGAGGAATTGTTGTTGGAATAATTTGATTTTAGACTATGTTAGTGTTTAGGGATAGTTAAGCATGGTTATGAACAAAAACACAAAAGACATATTCAATTTCTCTAGGGTTCCTTGTTGGCCGAACCATGAGGGCTGAATATCAATGGGGGATTGTTTTTATTTCAAGGAAAATGGCATGGAAAATGATGAATTAAGGTGAAATGGTTATGTAGAAAAAAATTCGATGCTAGTGCACCAAATGACCAAATTTTTCTATAAGGAACTGTGAGGGTTCTAATGCTGAATTTGGCTTTAATTAAATGTATGTGGTAAATTAAGGTATTAGAGGAGAAATGAATTAATTTGGAGGTGATTTGGACACAATCACCGATTAATCGGGTGATCGGTCGAATTTAATCGATACCGTGATTAAGCGGTAATCAGACATATTTTTGCATTTACATATCAAGTATTAGTAATTTAAATTAATTTATATCAATTTAGGGACAATATAGTAAATTCCTCGACTTTGTTATTTGTCAAGGTGGTGAGACGTCTGAAAAAGGCAAAGGAATTGCGCTTGAGGGCTATTAGTCCTAGTGCACCCGGAATTTGAATTTTCGATACCGGTGAGTGGACTTGCATTTCAAACTTGTTTTGGGAAATATGAAAGATTCTATCCAACTTGTCTTAGAAAATGTACCTTGGGAACAAGCTTTTAGTAAAATGATTTTATATTGTGAAAATGTGCTATACAATGGTTTATGTATTATCACAATATGATAATATGCATTGGATGCTTCTTTACATGTTGATTTGAACCCGGCTATGTGCGAGTAGGAGTGCACATAAGCCGTTGCTGACCCGGCTATGTGCGAGTAGGAGTGCACATAAGCCGTTGTTGACCCGGCTATGTGTGAGTGGGAGTGCACATAAGCCGTTGTTGCCTCCATAGCTTATAGGGCTGGATGCTTCGTGATCTTCCACCCTATGAGTGCTTTGATAGGTATGATCTGTGGCGAAGTATGACTCTCCACCCAAGAGCTTGGAGGAGGAGGGAAGGGACTGCTCCGTTGCTTCGTGATCCGGAGTGAAGTGCACCTCTTGCCGAGTGAAGGGGGGGATGCTTCGTGATCTCCCACCCCCTAGTGACAATAGCATAAGCCGTTCCATATGAGATGATGATAATGGGATGATGTGCATGATGATGATGATGGGATGGTGTGCATGTTGATGATGGGTATATGGTTGTAAATGCAAATATGTAAGTATTTGTTTTGTGGAAATTTGGAAGTTTACATGTGTTACATGTTGCTATTGTTATTTTAGTAGGATGACTTGTTTTAAGGGAAAAAGGAGATTTTTTTTCCTTGATGTTCTGGTTCTCGTTGCAGCGAGAATGAAGTTCGCTACAGCGAGAAACTTTCTGTCCATTTTGCTAACTTGTGGGTTTTTGCCATATTTCCCATTTCTTTGGTACCATAGTTGAGCATGGATTTTTGTAAAGTGATTTACTCATGTGGGATTTACATGAGGGGTTTAAAGAGCTAAAACAATTTCATGGTTTTGAGAAAACGAATGCATCATGATTTCAATAAACATTCCTTATGGTATGCTTGTTCCCTTCCTTGTTCACTCACTGAGTATTGTACTCACGTTTTATAAAAATTCATGTTTTCATATCAGGTTACTGTTGGACCCTAGATCGAGGAGTCCCCGTAGTACATATCCTGGGTATGTGTCTGGCATTCGATAGTAATCCCTTTTATTGTAAATGTCTCCGCTGGAAGTCATGGGTCCTTTTGTATTGTGAAAACAATCTAACAATATGAATATGTGTATGCAATGTAAATTGCTAAATACATGACTGGTATAGTGCATGTATATTATTATTGATAATGCCATTGTGTTTTGGCTATGTTCACACCCGAGAAAAGGTGTGTGTGTATGCATGATATGATAAATTTGTTAAGCAAAGGTAAATGGATAGGCTTGCTTGGGCTTAGTGAGCTATGCTCATTGAGCTCATGCGCCGATCATTGCCCGAGAAATTGGGTCGTGACAGTTTTATTTATAGGAAGAAGATTAAAAAATATGTATGTGTATTTCTTGAGGATCTTGAAATGGATTGTCAAATATGTCTTGTAGCAAATGCTGAAAATGATAGTTGGTTATGGCATAGGAGATTAGGACATATGAGCATGCATACCATGTCAAAGTTGATTAGAAAAAATTTAGTTGTTGGACTGTCGAATCTTAAGTTTGAAAATGATAAGATATGTGATGCTTGCCAACTAGAAAAAAAAGTTAGAACATCCTTTAAAACCAAGAAAGTTGTTTCCACATCTAGACCTCTTGAATTGCTGCACATTGATCTATTGGTCCAATAAATACAATTAGTCTATGAGGAAAATCTTATGGCTTTGTAATAGTTGAAGACTACTCTAGGTATACTTGGGTTTACTTCCTTGCTCATAAGAATAATGCTCTACCAGCATTCATAAGTCATTGTGGAAACGTTGAAAATGAAAAAGGACTTGCTATAGTTAGTATTAGGAGTGATCATGGAGGTGAGTTTGAAGAAGATGAATTTGAGAATTTTTGTGATGAAAAGAGGTTGGATCATAATTTTTCTGCACCTAGAACACCCCAGCAAAATGGAGTTGTAGAGAGGAAAAACCGAACCTTGAAAGAAATGGCTCGAACTATGCTATGTGAGAATAATCTACCTAAATATTTTTAGGCAGAAGTTGTTAACACAGCAGCTTATATCCTCAATAGAGTGTCTATTAAAGCAATGATATCAAAGACTCCATATGAACTTTACAAGGGTAGGAAACCAAATATCTCTCACCTTAGGAGCTTTGGCTGTAAGTGTTTTGTATTGAACAATGGTAAACAACCTTTAGGAAAGTTTGATGCAAAGAGTGATGAAGCTATATTTTTAGGATATGCAATAAACTCAAAAGCCTATAGAGTCTTCAACAAAAGATTTTTAACAGTTGAAGAATCCATCCATGTAGTTTTTGATGAATCCAATACCTTGCAAAAGGAAATTTCTGATGATGAGCATGATATGGATGATCTTAAAAAAACAAATGGAAGAAATAAGTTTAGATGATAAGAAAAACAATGAAGAAAATTCCCTAGGAAGAGAAACAGAACAACCTCCACCCATAGAAACCCTGCAAATAACTGAAAATTAGCATAATGACCTTCCAAGGAGTTAGACATATGCAAAAGACCACCTACAAAAACTAATCATAGGTGATATTTCACAAGGTGTCAAAACTAGGAGAGCAACAAGAGAGACTTCTGAGTTTTCAGCTTTCATATCTCAAATTGAGCCTAAGACATTTGAGGAAGCAGAAAAAGAGGAAAGCTGGATATTGGCCATGCAAGAGGAACTTGATCAATTTAAAAGAAACCATGTATGGTCATTAGTCTCTAGGCTTATAAACCACCTTATTGTTAGAACAAAATGGGTGTTTAGAAATAAGGTAGATGAGCAAGGGAATGTTGTTAGAAATAAAGCTAGGTTGGTAGCACAAGGATACAACTAAGAGGAAGGAATAGACTATGATGAAACCTTTGCACCGGTTGCTAGGATAGAAGCTATAAGATTATTATTTGCATTTGCTTGCTTTATGAATTTTAAGTTATTTCAAATGGATGTAAAGAGTGCATTCTTAAATGGTTTCATCCAAAAAAGAAGTTTATGTTGAGCAACCCCTCGGTTTTGAGGACTTTGAAAAACTAGATCATGTTTTCAAACTTCATAAAGGCTTGTATGGATTGAAACAAGCTCCTAGAGCTTGGTATGAGAGGCTTTCAAAATTTCTAGTTGAAAAAGGTTATGTTAGAGGTAGTATTGACACAACATTGTTTATCAAAAGATACTTAAATGATTTAATTGTTGTTCAAATTTATGTGGATGACATTATGTTTGGTGTAACTAATGAGGCTTTATGCAAGAACTTTGCTAAAGAAATGCAAGGTGAATTTGAGATGAGCATGATGGGTGAGCTGAAGTACTTTCTTGGGCTTCAAATCAAACAAAGTGAGAAAGGAATCTTCATCAACCAAGAAAGATACACTCAAGACATGCTCAAAAGGTTTGATATGCTAAAGCTGAAATCAATTTGTACACCAATGAGTCCATCCACCAGACTTGATTTAGATGAAAAAGGAAAGGATGTTGATCAAAAGCTCTATAGAGGTATGATCGGATCACTTCTTTATTTAACAGCCACTAGGCCTGATATCCAATTCAGTGTGTGTTTGTGTGCTCGTTTTCAATCTCAACCCAAAGAATCACACATGACTACTGTTAAAAGAATTTTTGGATACCTCATAGACACACAAATTTCAAGCATATGGTACCTTAAAAAATCAGCCTTTAGCTTAGTTGGATATTCAGATGCTGATTTTGCTGGTAGCAAAACAGATAGAAATAGCACTAGTGGAACCTGCTAGTTTCTAGGTAGTATGCTTGTGTCATGGTCAAGCAAAAAGCAAAATTTAGTTGCTTTCTCTACAGCTGAAGCCGAATATGTATCTCTAGGCAGTTGTTATGCTCAAATATTGTGGATTAAACAACTAAAAGATTATGGAATTTCAATACATAACATACCAATATATTGTGACAATACAAGTGCAATCAACATTTCAAAAAATCCTATGTAGCATTCTAAGACTAAGCATATTGAGATTAGGCACTATTTCGGTAGAGATCATATAGTGAAAAGTGACATTAAAATCGAGTTTGTAAATACTTTACATCAATTAGCTGACATATTCACAAAACCTTTAAATAAGGATAAATTCTATGAGATTAGAAGAAATTTAGGAATGGATAGTATGCAGGAGCTTTAGGAAAAATTATGAAATTTTCTCAAAGGACAGTAGGCACTTAGTCAACTAAAAGAATCATTTAGTCAACTAAGAGCATTCTGTCACTTTAAATAATAAGACTCAGTGAGTTAGAGAGAAAAAGAATAAAATAGTGAACATGAGCAGTATATCGGGTGAAGAGAATGGGTAGAAAATACTGCTTAGATGAAAAATAAAATAGAAGGCAAAGTTTGAATTTTGAATAGGAGAAAAACTGACAATATTTAAGGGGGAGACAAACGGTTTTTGGGAAAATCAAACTGCCCATTAACTCATTTCCTCTACATTTTCTCTCCTCTGAAACCAACCCACTTAAAACTGAAACCCTCTCATCTCAAATTCTCGAAACCCTTAGTCAGAAAATCCCTCAAATCAAATGGCCAAATCAGGGCAAGCTAAAGAAACCCCGAAAAAGAAAAAGGAGAAGAGGCCACTAGAGGAAAGCTCACAAATCAAAATGCAGAAGAAGAAGAAAAAGATTTTACATGCATCTAGAATCGAAAAATCTGGAAAAACGCTGATCATGAAGGGTCACAAAACAAAGAAGGAGAAAGAGAAGGGAAAAGCATCTAAGAAAGGTAACTCCTCATCCTCCAAGTTTAAGAATAAGGCTCATGAGGATAGATACGAGAAAATAGAAAATGCCCCAATTTCCTGTGGTAAATTCATAGACTGGGATAGTTTCAATGAAACCCCAAAAATCCAAACAAGTTTATCTGATTATTTTAAGGAATTAAAACTGAAGAAGTATAGTACCTTTAAGAATTGATCTTACAATGCCTGTTTGGTTAAAGAGTTTTATGCAAGTATTTCATTAGGAAATGAGCAACTTGAAGATTCTGATGATTATATTGATCATGGTCTAAATGTGTTTATGAATGGTAAGGAATTTGTTGTAACGGCTGCTGATCTAGGGAGTTTACTTAAAATCGAATGTGAGGAACGTGAGTTTGAATTCCCTGAAAATTATGACCTATCCTCCTTGTGGGAAATAATTACAAGGAAGAAAGAAAAATACTCCTCAAAAAGTAATGCCGGTCTGATTACTAGTCCTCAAATTAGGATTTTGCATTACTTTATAGTAGCAAACATTCATGGCAGAAGTGGCAGTTTTAGCTACATTAGCCTTCAAGACTTATGGCTAATGGAACATGCATTCAATGGTACTCTCCTGAATCTAGGTCGATTTATGATTAAAAGAATGAGAAGAACCTGTACAGGGGACAAGATAAATCTGCCATATGGAAATATCGTTACTTCACTGGTACAGAAGAAAGGTATTTGGGCTAAAGAGTATGAAATGGACTTGGAAAAGAGTAGAGACCAGGCTATCTACCTAAGTAGTCTGCCAAAGATGGGTTACAAGATAGATGGAGAGAAATTTACTAAAACACCCAAGGTCTCTGCAATACCAACGCAGATAAAGGCAACACCCTCACCATTTTCCAGTGAAATGATTTTCAATCTATTGATGAGAATAGATGGGAAGCTTACAGAGCAATCTTCAAAAATGGTGAAAATGGAAGAAAGACTTACAGAGCTTGAAAATATGATGAAGGAAAAAGGGAAATCTATTGTTGAGCCTGCAGCTGAGGACACCTCAGCAACTCCAAGCCCAACACCAGCAGGGCAATCTTCTGAAGGCCTTGCCTTCCAGGTTGAGAGTTCTGCAGGCCCTATTCCTCAAGATAAAGATGTTGAACCAATGATTGACCCTGAAGCTGAGCTTGAGAAGGAAAAAGGATCAGATAAGAGGACTGAAGTTCTAGGATCTCTGGATGGCAACTCTCCACCTATTCAAGAACCACACCCAAAACAGTCTTCACCTCCCAAGTTTGAAGAAATATCGATCATGGATCTTTTCCAACAGATAGTCAAAAAAGAGCTACTTGAAAAAGAAGTAGCTAAAGCAAAAACACAACAAGCCATATCTGCACCAACTCATACTACAGAAGGGCAATATGGAAAAGGAAAAGAAAAAATCACTACTGCTCCACAAACCAGATCCAAACCACCAAGAAAAGGGATAAAAAACCATGGCCACCAAAACAAAATTTCTAAAAAAAAGAAGATCCTCACGGCTAGCTGAAAGAGTCAAACCAGCAAACATTTCTTTTCCTCATATTCCACTAGAAGTTTCTGACAAATCCTCACTTAAACCCTCCCCACCTAAATCACCACTTGCAACCTTTCTTCAACCCCTTGCTATTGACCTTAGAACTCCTGAATCCACCCCCTTTGCCTCTATAGAAAAATGAGGACCCCTTGGTTTGATGATGCCAAAAAGGGGGAGAAACGGAAAGCTACGAGAAGGGGAAAGCTAAGGGAAAGGGAGAATTGTCACAACTCGAAAATTCCATCGAGCCCGTGACAACCGCCGCGATGTCCCGATAGACATTCATCACCCGAAATGCCAATCGAAACCTCGCAAGGCTTAACATCAGTTTTTTCGCTTCCCTTGTGAGCAACAATTGCTAATATCATATTTTAAAAGATTATAAGCTATTTCCAAGCTAAAACAATAAAAAAATAATTTTCGTCTCTCAAGGGTATTTTGATCATTTTTCCCTGAAAATTTCGAAACCAGCTAATAATGCAGTATGCGAATGCAAAACACATATTTCATAATCAAAAATAAGTTTAGATGTTTAAAACATTCATTTAAAGTGAAATTATGACTATTTAAATATAATAAAAATATTCAATAAAATATTCCATTTTCTTATAAAATAATTTTTATAGAGTTATCTGTAAGAAATTGTTTGTAGCATAAAAGCGAAATAAATTCATACATACTGTAATACAGATAGTCAAGATATATAATTTAATTTACAATGACACGTGAGCGCCCAAATGACAAAAGTGAACGAAGGCTGTGAACCTACGATTTTTGAAGAAGTAAAGCCAACTGTAGCCGTCGATGATATCAGCTATCTACAAACTATCCTGAGCCTGAAATGGGTGGAAAAGAAGGTGGTGAAATTATATAATCCCAGTGAGTAAACAAACATCATCCAAAATATCTAAAGTCGAGTAAATGGAGACGATTAAAATATTCCATCTCAATCTGTATTTCATAACATAAATATTCATTTCATTTAAATAATCAACATGGCTTATGAGTATCTTAAAAGTTTGGCTCCTGCCAAAATCATTCTCGGGAATACCTTGGTCGAGGCATCTAACCGAGTACGCCAAGGCTGTTAAAAATTTTGTATACACGTAAACATATTTTTAGTTTGAAAAACACAGCCGTTCCTTAACGTTAGCAAAGTTCATCATCACGAGGTGGTTCGACGTGACGTGAACTCTAACCATACCTCAGGAGATACCCTACACACCTCTCTGATCGAGGTACATATATAATCGGATTTCGTGCCCCTCTAATAGGCTGGTCCATAGAACTCACCCACTGCAGCAAGCTAAACCCACCATACAATAAAAATTCAACAGCATGACATGGCAATTTTATTATTATCCAGCCTATCAAGGCAAACAACAGTTTATACAATTTCAACACAAATTCCAATTCAACCATTCATGCCAATATTACCATAAGCCGATCAATTAGAACCATAAATTCACAATACATCAAATGGTCTCCAATTACTCTATTTTCAAAGCCATCATTCAATTTCAAGACTATTTTATAAAATCATTTCATTTAATCACATTTTCCATAAAATTCACAAAATCAAATAAAAAGACCACTTTAGATAATTAAAATGATGATACAGTTACTCACTATTTCGGGAGTCGAATTTTTAGAGTATTCCGACTATCGATCCTTGGGTACAATATCTTTACCCTTATCGGAGGATTCACCACCTAGACATAATGCACAATCAAGCAATTTACCACATTGGTGCTAAATCATTATAAAACTATATGGATGCATGAAATGGAATGCAAATTGTTCGGATTATCGTCTAAACACGGTGTTCTACGTAAATTCAATTGTGTACCTAAATAAAACGGTATTGGCCTAATTCGATCTATCACTCAATTAATTGGCCAATATGTCCAATTCAACTCCAATTAACTCCATTTTTCTTCCAATTCTCCAAACCATCAAACACAAGTCAAATAGCATAAAATTTAGCAAAATCATCTTCACATTTTCCCTTGGAAATTTCGGCCATGGTGGGTGCATCAACACTACGATTTTTCCTACTTGATTTTCTCACCGTAATTCATCATTTCCTAACCAATTCACTTGAAATAAAATCAAATCCACCATACACACTCTACATGGAAAATTCGGCCAATGATAGGTGATAGAAGGAAGTGAATTTTTCTTGTTGGCTTTTCATACTACACATCACTAACTAACTAAAAACACTAAAATACATTGAAATCTAACCAAATCAAACAACAAAACCTCCCTCTAAGTGTTCGGCCAACAAAGGATTCATCATGATTTCATGTGATTTAACCATGGAAAATAAGAAAAAATGCTTAAGAAAGAGAGATCTCAAGCTTAAATTGAAAAATCTTACCTTTTTTCACTTGTTTCTTTGAATTTTCACACTTTTCCCTTGAATTTTTCCACCTAGGGTTTTGTTCTTTCTTTTTCTTGCTTCTCCTTGGTGAGGCCGACCATAATGAAGAGACATGGGCTGGTTTTGTGCTAATTTATAGGGAAAAAATAAAGAAATAAAAGCTTGACACTTGTCACCTTACCATTGGTCCATTTTTAAATTCTTAACTATTAAGCTTTCTTTCTCCACCACATAAAATATTTCAATTATCCACAATATAAAATGTTAATGGATGAAATCCATGGGCATGACAAGTGTTGGGTGTGTAAAATTACAATTTTGCCCTTGGGTGGCAAAATGACTATTTTGCCCTTATCCTCGAAAAAACACCGAAATTAAAATTCTTCACTTCTCAAACTCAAATCATACTCCAAATGATCAATCTTAGTCAAAAATTTCATCCAACACTCACATCTTAACCTCGAGTGGCAAAATGACCATTTTGCCCCTAGGTCATGAAAATTACATTTTGACTCCAAATCGGTTCTCGAACTCTGAATCACCATATTAAATCATTCTAGGAATTTAAAATTCTAAATTTCATCTTAAAATCTTTATTTGGTCTAGCTCGAGGCTTAATTCAACTTAGTTGCACCATTAGGTACACTACCGTCTTTTGACGATTTTTCAGAGCTTTCCAAGTATGCAAGCATATTGTCAACCACATAAATGACATGGCAAGTATTTTATAAGGTAGGGCTTGACAAAAATAAATTAAAAAAAATGTTAGGGTAGAGGTACCAGAAATCTAGGAGAAATTTAGGGCGTTGAATTTGACTAAATTGTCTATGATAGTTAGTCTATGGTAGGTTGTTAAAAATTGAATATTAATCATTGTGCTGAGACACTGCTTATTTATTTTGCTCTTCTGCTGATAACTGATGCTGAAAATGTGTTGAAAACTTATTCTAATAATGCACTGAAAACTTATTCTCATGATATTTTGGTTGGATTGTGAATGAATGCAATGCTGATAAGCTGATGATTGAATATTTAAAGCTGTTATTGAGTTTCTGTTGTTGTTTAAAGATTTGGTGCTGATATTGAACTGTTATGCTGGCAATTAATTGTTGATATGATATTGTGAGTGAAATTGAGATGAAAATAAATATGAATGCTGATATTTTTTACTGGATGGTTTATGGCATGTAGCTTTGGAATGAATTAAGTTTGGAAACAATATGATAGCCAGCAAGCTAAAATAATAATAATGTTCTGTCACCCTGTCACTTACTGCTTATTATTCCATAAGCTTGTATAAATATATTCTATCATCAATTTGAACCCTTACATGTCATTTTCTGTATTACAAGAATAAAAACATGTTGAAATGGATAATAAAACTATGCACACACTAAAGGGGAGCACACACTTAGGGGGAGGAAAACCTCCATTTTGAGCAGAACTAAAAAGAATAAAAGGACACTGAGCTGTTAACCAAGGAATGTTTTGTCATCATCAAAAAGGGGGAGATTGTTGGCTCCATTAGTTTTTGATGATAATAAAACATTCCCATTCATTTGTGTCTAATATCTCTACTTGAGTGTGCAGGACAAATATTGTATGCAAAAATTAATAAATCACTCAAATGCACATATCAAAGAGCATAGGAATAAGGAAGTCACAATTGATCAACAAGACAGAAGCCCCTTAGTCGATTAATGAAGAGTTAGTCAGCTAAAATTCAAACCAGAAGCTGGCGAGCTGAAGAGTATTGAAAGACAAAACCAAGTTAGTTAACCAAGAAGTAAGTTAGTCGACTAAGTGCTCATTGCCAGATACTAGAAAAAGAAAACAGAAACAACTTAATCGACCAAGACATAAGTTAGTCGGCTAAGAGCATTTTGCCAGAAAATTTGAATTGCCCATTAGAAGATAGATTAACGACCAGAATTGATACCAAACTGTTTCCAACGGTCAAAAACTGTCTAACTCACATCAAAGTTGATCTTCCAAGTATAAAATGGACTTCCAACGGCTAGAAAAATAGAATGAAGGCTTCCAAGAACACAAAACAGCTGAAAAACCTACAAATACTCTTTGCTCATTTACAGCTCTCAACTCCTATCTTTGTAATTGTGACTTACACTTCACTTTGTACCACTTAGATCAACCTTGTGATCATAGGTACACTCTTATCACTTCTCTCTTTGTATTCTTAGAGTGAGTGAGTCACTCTAAGGGATTTATTCAAGCTTGGATTGCTTGATTGAGTGTATAGGTTCTAACTTAGCCTTGAAAAGTTAGTTGTTGGGTTTTGGTTGATCCCGTAAAAAACCATTGTTGTAGGTTGTGGTTGAGCCTTTGAAAAACCACTTTGGGTTTTGGTTGAACCCGTGAAAAACCATTGTGAAAGGTTGTGGTTGAGCCTTTGAAAAATCACTTTGGGTTTTAGTTGATCCCAGTAAAAACTATTGTGAAAGGTTTTGGCTAAACCTGGTAAAAGCCATTGTAAAAGCTTTGTGAAAGCTTGTGAATTTCACCTGTTCATAGTAGATTAGTTTGGAAAATCCTTTGTTGAATAATCAAGGTAGTTGATGTAGGTCTTGGACCGAACCACTCTAAATTCCTGCGTATTCTCTACTTTGTTTTTATTTTCATTGCTTTTTAAATTAGTTCCTCATCTTGCCAAAAGCTAAAAAGTGCTATTCACCCCCTTTTAGCACATTTACTTAAGACCAACAAGCGATGTGTATCAAGTCAAATGTTGTTACATGCCATGCATATCAAGTAAAGTGTTGTTACACGCCATGCATATCAAGTCAAAATGTTGTTACACTCCATGCATATCAAGTCAAATGTTGTTACACGCCAACGCTGACATGCCAATCACTATAATTATTGTCTCCTTACACGTACTAGCCTAAAATACCCATGGCATGTGACACGCCAATCAGTGTAATTACTGACTCATTACACGAACTACCCTAAAATAACCAATGTCGTGACACGCTAAAATAACACTAACATATGTTATAGATGCATGGCATGTAACAACTCTGGGCAATGTTTCTAATCCATGTTCTAATTTACACAAAAAGTTTCAGAAATTTATTTGTTGCAACAATAAACCCAATAACATACTTTGATGTCATCTCTGCTATAGGGTTTGTTTATCAACGATAATATGACCAGATGTCTAGAGATAGACCACAGCCCGATGACGATGGTGCTTAACAAAGAGTTGACAGAGCTCATACAGTTCAGAGAGCTGAGAGAGCTGATGACGATGGTGCTCAACAGAGAGTTGACAGAGTTGATACAGTTTAGAGAGTTGAGAGAGAAAGATGAGCGAGTTCAAACAATTGAGCATTTATTTCTATTTTCTTTCTGGCGGGGGGGATATATCAGGAGCTTAATTTGCCACGATGTTTTTAAGGGCATTTTGGTCTACTCATGCTTCTTTTTGGCTAGAAATAGATAACTTTATATGGATGGTTATTTCTGAAATCACCTTATAAGAAGGACCATTTCTCACAATTTCCTCTACTTATTATTAGGATAAAATGCACCTAGAACTTTAAATATTGTCTTAATTTATCTCAGGTCTATTAATTTTCATAAATGGATGCTTGGTTGCAGAAGTTGAATTGAAAAATTACTAAACTACCCATGACTTATAAACACTAAAACTTATCTTGGAAACCAGATTACTTGATTCATTGCTTGTTAATCTTGGTCTGAATTCTTAATCTGATCTAAGAACCAAAAATAGGATAGGGGCGTCCCTCCACACACTATTACACTTCATGAGAGGCTTAAGTACCATATCAGTCATACTTGTAATAGGCATAACAATAGGTAAATGTCACACTACAAAAACAGTGAACTATGGACCATTAGCTACTGACATGGCTCGAGGAGGTCTTAAAAAATGCAAGTCTTAGTTATGTGTTTTTGGAACAGAAACAGATGACATTTAAAGCTGAAAATTCTGGCTACTTTAACCAAGGAAAAAATAGGAATAGATGATTTATTATTATCATAAGGAATAGTTATAGTGTTATAACATGGAATGCTTTAACTATTCTAACAATAAATAGCAATTAGTAGTTTTGAATAAAGTTAGGAATAGTTTATTATTATTACAAGATCAGAAATATTCAACTTAAACTATTAGAACAGGAGTTTTCAGTTGTTAGATCAAGTAAAGCCTAATATCTTATTAAACTCAGTAAAATGGATCGAAGCAGGTTGTATACGTTAGTAAAAAAACGTTGTTGATGAGTACATGATATCAGTAGAGATGCCTTAATTTCTAGCTTAATTTTGAATTCCTTGAGTTTGAAGATGGAGGGAGTATCACAAATGGATACAACAGCAAGAAAGCTGATCTGTTTTGTTTCTAGCTTGCTCCTAAGAAAGGAACATACTAAGAGGGAGAATGAAGAACCCTGGTAGACAATAATAAGAGAATATCTTTTATTGGAATCAAAGAACAATGGAGGATGTGAGCACCCCAACTGTTCGGATTATACAAATTTTTTATGATAAACAAACAATAGACATTAATAAATCCCCCCTTTGCACAATTATTCATGCACAAAGAAAATGTTGGGCATTTTCTCATCTCCTTTGGAAGTTAAGGAACTTGATTCCATAGGCAAAGACAAATAAGAAGAGAAGGACCCAGCCAATATGGGCTGCAACAACTGCTGGAAGGAAACTATAGTCAAACCCTAGGTGTGCCTCAAGGTAGTCCTTCACTGTCAGTGGGAGTTCTCCTGGTATGTCAACAAGAGCAAGTTGGTCACCCACTTGGGAAGTCACAAGGCCATAGATTGTCCATGCGACTGGAGAAGCCCAATAGTACCACCTCCACCAAATTGGAATTTCCTACAAATATTCAAATGTTACAGTTCAGTTTTTCTCTCATGATCTAATAAAAGAGAAGAAAAAAAAATGAAATGCTTAGCAATTAAATTGAAGTGAGATTAAAACATATATAGCATTAAAATGATTGTTTTCATCTTTTAATACATACCGTCCTAGGAATGAGGAAACCAGAAAAGAGGTTCCAGAAGCTTAGAAAGAAGGACATAACAATGGCAGCAAATTGATGGTTAGGAGTGAGAGCTACAAGCATCATCCCGTAGAGTGTGAAGTACATGAAGCACATCAATATGAAGTAGTAGAACAACAAGAACTTTCCAACATCTACGTGGAATCCAATCATTGAGTAAAGCAGTAAACTATACACCAATGTTTGGATTGAAACATATATTGCCTCTATTGCCACCTGCAAGGCATAACGCAACACTAGTTATATCAGCTATATATGCCCTTATGTCCTGATTTTCTCCCCTAAATTATTTTGAGTGTGCATTTGAGGAATGGAGTGTCAATTATTAAGATCAATCTAATGCTAAAATTTCAGCTTCTTTTACCTGAGAAAATGCATAAGGCAATGGTGAATACATTCCAGCTGCTCTTTCACGATAAAACACTGTTCTTTCAATTGCCACGACAGATTGTACTGCTGAAGTGTTGGTGGCGCCAAGGAAAAGGACAGCAGAGTACATAGCTCCCAGCAGATTCATTAGATCTTGTTGCTTGTGTCTGTTCAAATAACGTTTGCAATATCCTAAATGAAATCAAATAAAATGTTTTCCTGATAGGAGATGCCATTCATATTTCTGTTCCCACAGATATATGCTACTGACTTCTCAATGACCAAGAATAACAGGACTGTTATGTGTCAATGCAGAATTAAATAATACGACCAGCTGTTATCAGATTTGATACTTCTTAGAACAAACATTTTATTATTTCAAACCTTTCCCGAAAACTAGTAGAAGTGTAGGAAAGAGCATGCAACTTATCTGGTGTCTTTAACTACAACGCATTATAGGACTTACAACCATTTCATCCATGACTATTGAAGTTTAACTTACAAAGGGACAGAAGCACAAATGTTTTGGAAATTATTTCACATGAATGCAGGATTCTTTAACGGCAAGGTTCAGTCAAGGCATTTTCACAGTATTGGGTAAGGAGAGAAGACCCTAAATATCTGAAGTATTTGTTTGTGTATTGGACTGTAGTTTGTATAATACCATCACAATGATAACTAAATAAGATATTTTGGACTTACATCTTATCCCCTTTGTCCCAGAAAATCATTCCAAATATGATACCAACAATAACTGTCATGAAGAATCGGATGGCATTGTATTGTGGATTCCTCCAATACGACCAGTGCTGCTTCCAGAAGCAGGCTCGACATTGAGTAAAGAAGTCTTGAGAATATTTGGTGGAGAAGTGAAGGTCCTTAGTTCCGGGTACCGGGGTGCTTAAATCTTGGATAAGCTTCTCATTTTTCCTGGTAAGTTAAAAACTCATTTCAGCCTCGGAAGAGATGGAGAAAAAGGGGGAAATAGAGGCCAAAAACGCTGGAGTCGGTGAGATAGTAGGTTCAATCTCAGTTACCTATAAAGTTCAGATTTGGCATAAATTTCAGAAAAATCTACATCAAGTTGGGCCTCGACAGCAGTTGAACTAATTTCCAACATCCATGTGGCAGGATTGTAACCTTCTTTGATTTTTGGAACCCCTGGGACAGCCTGCAGAAAGTTACGGACTTAAGTTGTGAGAGTTCTGACGCCAATGTTAACATGGATGCAATATGAGAGAATTGATTCTCACTTCAAAATATTCTATAAGTTTGTGAGAATGGCGACCAAGTGGTCCAGCGTAAATGGCCTGCCCTCCTCTCTTCATCAAGAATAACTGCAGTCAAAAGGAAATCGTATTAAGCAAATGCAATGGGAACTATGAAAAACAGAGGAAGGAAAGATTTCTAAACTGATACTTTCAGGTTTTAACAAATCTATAATACCTCATCAAAAGCTTCAAAAATGTCTATGCTTGGTTGGTGAATTGTGCAGACCACCGTTCTCCCTGTATCCACTGTATTTCTCACAGTACGCATGACAATTGCAGCTGCTCTAGCATCCAGGCCTGAAGTTGGTTCATCCATGAAGATGATCGATGGATTAGCAACCAATTCAACAGCTATTGTAAGCCTCTTTCTCTGTTCCGTTGAAAGGCCATCAACTCCAGGAAGGCCAACTAGAGAATTCCTGAGAAGATTTAGCTCTACCAACTCCATTACTTCTTCAACAAACATCTGTTGCAATGAATACAACACTAAACTCAAATCATATCTTGAACTTTGAGCTGCGACTAGACATAATATACTTTTTCAATTGACACAAAAGAATGGAGAGAATTAAAGGATTGTATACATTTTATGATATAGTAAGATCTGGGTTAAAGAAAAACATGCCTTTCGTGTTTCTGCATTAACCTCCTTTGCAAGACGAAGCCACGCAGAGTACACAAGGGATTCATAGACAGTAACATGTGGAGAATGGATATCATTTTGTTCACAGTAGCCGCTAACCCGAGCAAAAGTTTCTTGGTTCTTTGGGTAGCCAGAAATGCTAATACTTCCTTCAATATACCCACCAGTTTTTCTTCCTGCTAGCACATCCATCAAGGTGGTCTTTCCAGCACCACTAACCCCAACCAATGCTGTTAGGACACCAGGCCTGAAAGCACCACTTACATCTCGCAGTAATTGAAGACGGGTCTCTTCAATTCCTTGGCTCTTCATTTCCTGATGAAGAGATTTTTACCATCAATGTTTTCCTTCGGTAGATATCAATGTAATACAGCAATTTACTTCTTTTAAAATACATATTGCAAAGTAGAATAAAAATGAAGATCACTAAGAAGAAACATGGTGCTAGTGTAAACGATTACGCTGCAGCCATAGGACAAAAGTGAGAGGAAACAACAAAATTGTTGAATGATCTTCATCTTTTCCATCTTAAGGTAAAATTTCTCTATAGAACATATATTGAGAAAGGACTCACAGCAGGCATGTCAACATAGTAATTCACATGGTTAAATGCAAGAGACAAGGGTTGGAAGGGCAACACCATTCCTCTCTTTGTAGGTGCCTGGTCTGCAGCACCAAGTATTGAGTTGTCAGAAGTATTCTTCAAAGGCATATCATCAGTGCCTGCAATCATTCACTTAAATCCTTCACCACAAGGAAAAACATGTTTCATTGTATTACATTAATTTGTAAGCTCTAGCGTTCTTTCCAATAAACAAATGTAAGGTTATCCACATACTAAAACCACAAAGCAATCAGGCTTCTTTAAAATATGAAATATATATATATATATATATATATATATATATATATATATAGTTCCCTGGAAGAAAGATAAACAACCTTCTACTTTTTTCTTCATTTTTATTTTCTGAAATAAACGTTCCATCAGAAGATTGTTTCTAGTAAGATTGTATTCGAAAATACTCATAAATTTCAGGATAGAAGTGTCAGGTTAAAACATGTCAAACCTTCAAACAATGGAGCAGTTGACGGTTTACTTATTTCTATGGATCTCAAATTATGCTGTCCATCAGAAGATGACTGCTTCTTGCTCTTACTCTCATCATCTTCACTCAGAACAACAGATTTGGAATCTCCCAGAGCTGCATTTTCAAATCATTGTCAAAACCAGAATCATACTTTGCTAATAAAGATGGATATTGGCATGAGTTTAGTAGCTTACGATTCAAATATGTCAATGCCGCAATAAAACAGAGATTAAAAAGCAGAGAAAATCCAAGAAGTGCTGCAACACAAATCCAATACCAGTGCTCTTCTGTATACATGCCTCTGGATTTGAGAAGAATCTTCCCTACTGTGGTAGATTCATTAAGTGACACATAAGGCTGCAATAGACAAAGTATGGAAAATATCAAGATCAAATAGTAACATATACTGTATTATAATGGGGATAATATTTGCATAATCTTAGGAGATCTTACAGCACTCCATCTTTTGTCAAGAAATTCAGTGATGACAATGGCATTTTGTCCATATGACATGGGAGAGACATAGTAGCCCCATATCATCCATGGCTTGATGTCATCTGCAAAAAGAGATTAGAAAAGCTGCTATGGGATCAATAATATCAACAAGGACAAAAGACCTTGAGAATCTTTATATGTCATTACTATCCATGCAACCATAAACAAATATATTGCACCAAATACGTTTGGAAATGGCTCATTTCGGCTAGACAGAAGTGTAAGCAATTTAAAGACAAAAAGTACTAACCTTTGGCAACAACAAATCCACCAAGGACAAAAACTACCAGGAGAGTAAAGGTACCAAGTGTGTTTGCTACAACCTGTGTCCTTCCAACTGCAGCAATGAAGCGGAAGAGAGAGAGAGCCATCTGGTGAATTCCAAAGAACGCCAAGAATTGACGGAAAAACCTGAAACAGAAATGCAATTATAGATTGACATAGCCCACAGGCTGGAAAATAGTAACTGCTGTTCTGTGTGACTGAATATTGTGCATTCTCATACCTACTAGCAGCTGGAGCAAAACCAATAGTGTAGTATGTAAGGATTATCCATATCCCTGACTCTAGCAAGGAGAGGGGGATCCTCAGGACCCAAATTGGCAAGGCAAAGGCCCATGCTGGATAGAACAAGAAATCCCTTTGTTTGAAGAATACTGGAAGCCTAAATATGGTCAGTGCAAGCTCTGCCATCCCATTAAACATAACGTTAATGAGACTGAAGAACAGTGCACCATAGAATTTCACTCCATTTGATATATGACCAGCCTTCATTTTTGTCCTAAAAAACACTGTGAAAGCAATGACAGACATAATGGTAATTTGAGTGGTCTTGAATATATACACGAAAGAGTTGCGCTTCATCAAAAGCCACTCTCTTGCAAAGCAAGCCTTGAAAAGTTCCCAGTTTGAGATTCCATACTTTTCTTTCACCAAAGCAGCTGGATGAGCTTTAGACTTATCATAAGGAATTCTAAGTTCATCATCGAGCTTTTGACCAATGTGGAAAGAGTTGAAATGCTCCACGAACTCTGGTACAGATATATATTGATAAGGTTCATTCTTTCTGCACCAATACTGCTGCTGGTCCTTTCTAGAAGTTACTTCTTGTAAGAAATCTGCTACTCCTTTCCTTTCAGGACATTTGAATCCCACACTTTCAAAGAATTCAAGAACATTTTCTCGTGGTCCTTGATACACTATCTTACCCTCAGAAAGTAAGATAATGTCATCGAAAAGGTCATAGGTTTCTGGTGCAGGTTGTAGAAGAGAGATTATCATAGTTACATCCATGATATGCACCATCTGCTTCATAAACCTTACAATCTGAAAAGTCGTAGAACTATCTAGACCAGTTGAAATCTCATCCATGTAAAGAGCCTTGGCAGGTCCAACCAACATTTCTCCTGCATTTTGTATAAGTCACTCCTCTTAGGCTGCTCTCATAAAGTGAAATGGCCACAACAAGGACTTTGCAAATGATAAAACGCTTCAAATATTAAGGAAACACTAAAAAAAACATATATGGTTGATGTCATGATGTACATAGAAATGATTTATCTCCTTTCTCAGTTTATTCTGTACAAAACTTATTAAACATTGTGCGTAAATATCCTGAATGAATACTTGACTACTAAAAAATAGTACATGATTAGTGCTTGGAATTCCCCAATGGTAACTGCCAATTCAATTGCTATAACAGAAGTTTAGTCTCTTATGGTTGTGTGGTAGGAATTGTTCAGCAGCCAAAGTGTGGAGGAAACACTAGGGCCTTATGGTAATGGCATCAATCATCACAAACAGAGGATAACCTTTTCACCAAGAAACTTTGTAATAATTGATAGCCTTGTTTCAATGAACTTTTCATTTTTTAAGTAGAAAAATAATTCAAGTCCCTTCACATAGATTTATCTTCAACTAGTTTACCTGTAGTTACACGTTTCTTTTGTCCACCGGATATGCCCCTTCTCATTTCATCACCCACCATAATATCAGAACAGATATCCAGTCCGAGAATCTATTACCACGTAATAGTTAAAAAAGTTAAGCTTGAGAATATTGTTGGGCAGGAAAGTAGAAGACAGGAAACCAGTAAGCAATGAATGAAACAAACCTTGAGCACATAGTCAGTAACTAGACTAGTCTTTTGGCCTGCCATTGCTGTAGCTTTCATAAATGCATCAATCTCAGGGTCTGGTTTGATCCCTGCTTGTTTTTCTCTCCTTGACAACTCTGCCAAGAGATCATATCGGGTTCCCACCCCCAAGCACCGCCCTGAGAAATCAAGTGTCTCCCTAACCGTCATCTCTCCATGGTGAAGATCATGTTGACTTATATAAGCACTTGTCCTTTGCGGGAAGAACTCGTGAAATTCATGACCACAATAAGTGATTTTTCCTGATACCTGTTCAAATATTGAAGGTTCTTCATCGGTAAATTAAACCAAAAAAATAAAATAAAACTTCAGTAAGGACTTGTTATAATGCTAAAAGAAAAAATGTTAATTCGGAAGCAACTTCAAGAATGGATTGAGAAAGGTGAAGGACAAGGACAGAAAGAAACAAAAAAAAGTAAAAAATCCAAAGACTGTTGAGATTGTAACTTGTAAGAACTCGGAAGTCATGTTTTTAATTGTATATCTCATTCATAAACTACAGATGCTGACAGACCCTTAAATCAGTGTCGGTCTTCCCAGCAAGTGCCTGCAGCAATGTAGTTTTGCCAGACCCTGGAGGTCCTAGAAGTAGAGCCATTCTGTGTAAGAGAAAGAAAATGAGATAAATTGTTAGGAAAATTCAAATTAATTGAAGTTCATCTGAAAGCTCAACGTGTGGAATTAATCATCTTGAGAAGCATGAATAATTGATTGGTAATTGAGAAATTTAACATGACGCTGTCTTAATCTTAGGAAATTGAAAACGATACCTTGATGGTTTCACTATTCCACTCACATCACGGAGAATATTGACCACTCTTTTCTTAGAAGGGAAAAGCTTGATTAAGCCAAGTGCTCCCTATTTATCAGAAAACATTACAAAATTTTTCATCAGTACAAATCCAAACTTAGGACTTGAAGTGTATATATGTAC
Source organism: Theobroma cacao (assembly GCF_053813885.1). NCBI lineage: Eukaryota > Viridiplantae > Streptophyta > Magnoliopsida > Malvales > Malvaceae > Theobroma > Theobroma cacao. The sequence goes on along the minus strand of NC_142648.1, from coordinate 10,049,399 downwards.
ATATATAATTTCTCCAGAAACATCTTTAAAAACTTATAAAAATGTTAAACAAGATTCCATTAATCCAATTTACAGGAGCATTTATTTGGGGAGAGGAGAAATCACCTCAATTGTGTTCAAGGTTGCATTCAGCAAAGTTGGAAGAGCCCTGGTTCCAAGGTAAGCATCTCCTTCTATAGATAAATGCTCAAACCTTACTTCAATTCTTGGAACATCAATTCCCACCCTTTTCAATGAAAGAATAACATCTTTTAATAGACAAACCAAATTAATTCAAAATTTCAGAAAAGTAAGGAAAGAGGAACTACTACTGCACTATCAAAGGATAAATGTTGTAATCCCAAAAAAGAAACAGGCTAGTATGAGATATAGATATAGGAAGTCACCTATCATTTCTCTCTCTAAGTCTAAGAAGAAACCTCTCATTATCCTCTTCAACAACCCTTAGTACACTTTGCATGAGATTCTTCTTGTCCTGCATATCAAGATTGGTAATATCAACTTCCTCATAGCCAACCTTTCCTTCATCCAGAACATGCTTCAGCATTCCCTTTCTCAAACGATCATAAGTAGGAAGTCTTTCAATGGCAGCCCACTTGAGCTCCTCCTCATCTTCTTCCCTCCCACTTCTCTGGAAAACATCTGTCTGACTATTCCATGCCTCCCGGATACTAGCTGAAGCCCAACCTCTTCTGCTTCCTGAACCCAAACTCATTTTCCGGCTTATTGACGGGCTGCTCATCGACCTGGCAAGGTCATCTCCAGACAATGCTGATGCCATGATGCTTTTTCTTTTTCTTTTTTTTTTTTTTGACTGCTATTACAACTCTTAAGATTATAGATTACCAAAAATGTTTTATAAAGCAAACTTCAAAAGAAATCAACATACGAAAGTATTGAGGGTAGCTTAGTTTTTGAGAGTCAACAATTGTTAAGAAGAAACTTAAAGCACCACAGGGGAAGCGCTGGATAAAGGAAGAATGGTGCTTGGTGGATTCTGAAGGTTGCTCAAGGCATGGTTTATGTAGCTGAAGATGGTTACAGGGAGAGTGTTGTACTGACAGAAAAGGGTATTCCGGAGTTTGAAGAGAGTTGAAAGATTTTCATGAAATGATCCTGAGTTTTGTCAAGTTTCATGAAGACTTGAGTCATCACATTGTCTAGTATTTCCCAGGGCGTTTCTTTCAAGGAATCCTCGACGGCCCGAAGAAGACAGTAAGAAAATATTGATTAGTAAATGGAGACGTTCCCTTCTCTACAGTTGGCGGGCAGACAATATTCTGGTTTTGAACTTTGACCTCTTTGAGACTTCCATAGAAGCTAAAGCTAGTATCCTACCCAATCATGCTAGACAAACATTCCATATTTTGGCCACCAACATATTCTACACTTAAAATATTTGTTAGGCTGATTACAAATTATTAAATTATCCACTTGTTGGATGCCTACCCTTTATCTTATCCGATTAATATTTTTGTGGTTTTTGCTTCTTTTCTTCCATGCGAAACATCCCAAGGTCGAGAGATCAGCTCCAAACGTTTTCCATGTTTGGAGCGAATCCCTCTTAGTGTTCGCTCCGATTGTGAGATTTGTGTGTAAATTAATAAAGAGTCACATTCATTCTCTTGATTGGAGGAAAGGTATATTCCAATTAAACATTTCAAGTAAAATGTCCTAATATAAAAAAGGTTATCTTCTTGAAAAACATAAAATTAATTTATCTTCCGTTTCTAAACAATGACATAACTTAGAAATCAATCAAATATTTAAAAAAACTATTTGATTTATAAACAATATACTTGAAAAAAACTCTCGAATTATTTAAAAACATTCAAATAAGTTTTTATTTTATTATCTTCAATTAAACTCTTACTTTTTTTATTTTGAACCAAATGAGCTCTTATAACTAATGGTTAACTAATTATTGTTAATCTTATTACTCAAAATACCATTTGTCATTTAACATACACTTTTTAACATTTTCCTTAAAGAAGTGAGTTTTAAGCATTGCTTGGACTCTCCCTTGAGAAAACGAGGCACCAACTGATTAGATTTTTTTTTTTATAATTAGAGGAACCCTACTCTTTAAGCGAGAGATCTTATACATCAACTAATAAGTCAAATATTTAGATGCAATTAGATTTTATCGATTGATAAGAAAGAAAGTTGCAATTATGCAATTTGTTTTATTGCAGCTCATGCGTGGCCTTAACAGCAAAACTCACAATTTTGTTTTCATACAGCAACTAGACATATAAGCGGATTGGTAGTCCTTAAGTAAGGTTTGCATTTGTCACACTATGCCAATCCTTTAACAATGCTCCCACTAAAATGCTAAGAAAGTGTTTTCATAATGTGGCGAATTGATTAAAGTAAGAAAAAAAAATTATTAGAAGGTAATATTATACTCCCTCTGTCTTTCTTTTTCCCATTTTTTAAATGTCTCAAAATAATTTTTCCCCAGTTTTGAAAGTCAAATATTCTTACATTTTTTATATTACAAATTTATTTTTTATGAATTTTTTTTCGCATTAAAGGTTATTGAACATCAACATTATTAAAAATTAAAAATTCAATATAAAATACACGAAAGTACAAACTTTTGGATTAATTTTTGTGACAATTAAATAAAGAAATATTTAAAGATGGAGGGAATAATAGTATAGTAAATAAAATGACAAAGTATACCTGGCATATAGGTACCAAAAACCATAAAAACAAAAGAACTCAGCACAAACATGAATGTTGCTTGTTGAATTATAAAGTTAACTTGGAACCAGAGGGTAGTATACATAGTTTTTAAAATATTTCGGAACAGAACAAGAAAAGGAGGTCAACGAAACACAACCAATAAACACATTTACTGAAACCACCGAATCAGCAGATTCCTCCATACCCTTCGCCGGCAACGCCACCTTTTCAAACTCATTAGTATCTATAATCAACACAGCCAACCTGAACTCCATACTGTGAATCCTCGACGTGGTTGTGGCCGGTACATTCGCCTTGCTTGTGACCTGCACCATCGCACAAGCATGGTCAAACCGCCTGTGCTTTAATGGATGATCATCAACCCTCAAAAACTTAACCCAACAAATCTCCAAGAACCTAAAAAATTCTTCATGCCACACATGCAGTGGGACACTCTCAATCCAAACAAAAATTAGGGTTGTTAACCGATAGGGTACCTGTTAATTTTGAGGTATCCGAACTCTAACCCTATAAGTAATAAAGTACTCAAACCCTATTAGCTACCAAAATATTTTTCAAAATTACTACTCTAACCCTAATCCTAATACATCTCCACTACCTTATAATAACCTTAATACATCTCCGCTACCTTATAATTATCTTAATCCATTTAAAAACCCATTATATAAAAAAATTATTAAAATCCTCTTCATGGGTATGTAATTACTCGAACCCGAATCCATTAATAATTAAATTAATAAAAATATACAAATAATAAAATTTAAATTTAAATAATCAAAAATAAATATCTCAAACATAATTAATAATTTTAAAAGTTATAATTTCTGTAATGTTAACACAACATAGAAAGTGAATATGTTTATATTTAAACTGTAAATATACTAAAAGTATTTGTGTGTATATATAATAGTAATTATATTTCTTATAAATAAACCCAATACATATAAAGTACATGTATTAAAAGATATTACAAGTTGATTAATAATCATAAATATATGGGTTTGTCCTTAATTATATGAAATTAAAAAAACTAACTAGGTTTCAAAACTATTATAATCTCATAACTTATTTTTAGATTTATATATTATAAGTTTATATAAACAAATATATATATATATTGTAATTAATAATTTTATAAGTTATAATTTTTGTAATGTTAACACAAAATAGAAAGTAAATATGTTTATATTTGAAGTATATATATATATATATATATATATATATATATATATATATATACAAACACACTAAAAGTATTTTAGTATATATATAATAATAATTATATTCCTTATAAATGAACATAATATATATAAAGTATATATATTGAAAGACAATTACAAGTTAATTAATAATTATATTTTCTTGAATTAATTTAATTAACTATATGGGTTTGTCCTTAATTACATGAAATTAAAAAAAATAACTAGGTTCAAAACTATTCCAATCTCACAAATTCTCTTTAGATTTATATATTATAAGTTTATATAAACAAATGCATATATATTATAATTAATAATTTTATAAGATATAATTTTTATAATGTTAACATAAAATAGCAAGTAAATATGTTTATATTTAAAGTATATACATACTAAAAGTATTTTAGTATATATAATAGTAATTATATTTCTTATAAATTAATACAATATATAAACTATATATATTAAAACATATTACAAGTCAATTAATAATCATAGGTTCATGAATTAATTTAATTAATTATATGAGTTTGTCCTTAATTACATGAAATTAAAAAAAATAGTTAGGTTCCAAAACTATTCTAATCTCAAAGGCTCTCTTTAAGTATTTATATTATAAGTTTATATAAACTTATGAGTAAATATATTTATATTAAAAGTAATATATATAATAGTACTTATATTTCTTTGTAATATCATATAATATTCATATTATTTAAACATAATTAATAATCTAATAATTTTTTAACTTAAATTTATTAATGTCATCAAATTAATAATTTGAGTAACCATACTTTTTGTATATTTGTTAGTTTTTAACAAAAGGAATTGCTTGCAAAGTTGGTAAAAATTATACATTTTTAATTTAATTATTTAAGTAATTATCAAGCCCAGCTCTATTATATACTTGTCATGTCATTCATGTATTTGATAGCATGTCTGCATACTTGGAATGCCTCGAAGAATCGTTAAAAGTCGGTATCGTACCTAATGATACAATTAAGTCGATTAAAACCTCGAACTAGTTTGAATAGAGATTTTAGGATGTATTTGAGAGTTATTGAACCTTAGAATGTCTTATTATGGTGATTCGAAGTTCAAGGATTGATTTGGAGTTAATTCAGGAATTTTCATAACATAGGGGCAAAATGGTCATTTTTTCACCCGAAGGCAAATTTGGGATGGTGGATGAAATTTTGATCAAGTTTGACTATTTGGAACATAATTTGAGCTTGAGAAGTGAAAAATTTTAATTCTGACAATTTTTTGAACATAAGGGCAAAAAGGTCATTTCACGTGTCCATAAGGACATAATTAGAATTTTTGAAATTTTACACCACCTTGACACTTGTCAAACCCATGAAATTCATTTTATACTTTGGATAATTGAGGGATTTTATGTGGTGGAGAAGAAATGCTTAATTATTAAGTTTTATGTATGGACTAATCACATGGTGACAAGTGTTAAGCTTTAATATTATTATATTTTCCTTTATAAACACAACTAAAACTCTCCCATCTCATTTCTCTTGGCCAGCCAAGGCAAGAACAAAAGGGAAAAAGCATAGACCAAACCCTAGAGAAGAAAATCAAGAGAAAATTCATTGGATTTCAAGGAATTAAGCAAATAAAGGTAAATTTTCTTAATTCTAGCTTGTGATCTACCTTTCCTATGCATTCTTTTTTAATTACCATGGTTAAAATTCAAGATCTCATGAAGGATTCATGACTGACCAAATTTAGGGAGAGAAGATTTGATGATTTATTTGGTTAGATTTCAAGGTATCTTAGTGTTTTTAGTTGTTTGGTGATGTTTAGCATGAAAAACAAGCAAGAAATTTCATGCCCTTCACCCACACTCTTGGGCTGAAATTTTCAAGAGAGAAATTGGATAATGGACTTTGATGAATTTCATGCTATTTAAGTGTTTTTAGTTGTTTTATGATGTAAGGTGTAAAAATCAAGCATGAAAATTACATGTTCTACACTAAACCTTCAATGGCTGAATTTTACAAGGAAGATATTGATGATGGATTTTTGTGATATTACATATTATTTAACTTGTAATTGATGACTTGGAGTGTTGAAAGTGGAATCAAGTTAATTGGAGTTGAATTGGATGTATTGGCCAATTAACCGGTGTATAGATTGAATTAGGCCAATACCATTTTATTTCGATACATAATTGAAGCTACTTAGAACACCATATTTAGATAATAATCTGAACATTTCGTATCCCATTTCATGCATTCATATAGAGCCTAAATTAGTTTTATAACGGTTTAGTACAAATATAGTAAATTGCTTGTTGTGCATTATGTTTAGGTGGTGAAACTTTCGATAAGGGTAAGGAGATTGTACCCGAAGATCGAGACTAGAAGTACTTCGACTCCTGATATTGTGAGTAATCTTATTATCGTCTTAATTATCTAAAGTAGTTTTTATTCGTTTTTGTGATTTTATAGAAAAATGAGTTTAAATGGTAAATCCTTATGTTTTATAAGTAAAACGTGATTAAATGAAATGAGTTTTATAAATCATTTTGAAATTGAATGATGATTTTAGAAATTGAGTAATTGGAGACTGTTTGTTTATGTTGTAAATTTATGGTTTGAATTGAATGGCTTATGGTGATATTGGCATGAATGGCTGAATTGGAAATTGTATGAATTGTTTGTTTTGCCTTAACAGGCTGGGTACTAATATAATTGCCATATCATGCTGTCGAAACTTTTATTGATTTGGTGGGATATTGATTAGTCACTGCAGTGGCGGGTTTTCGTGGACCAGCCTATTAGAGAGGGGCACGGTAAACCCTATTATATTCTACCTCGATACTAGAGGTGCGGAGGATATCTCCTGAGGTAAAGCTTTAGAGTTCACTACACGCTAAACCACCACGTGAGGGTGAACTCAACCAGCGCCAAGGAACGGCTATGCTTTTAAACGTAAATATGTGTTTTATGCGTATATGAACTTTTCTTTAACAGCCTTGGTGGACTCGGTTGAATGCCCCGGCCAAGGTATCCCTGAGAATGAGTTTTGGCACGAGCCAAATTTTTAATAAATTCATAAGCCATGTTGATTATTTGAGTGAAATGAAATTATTTTATTTAGTTGAAATGAGTTTGAAACGTTATGAATCATAGTACGATGAACTATTTTAAGTTGTCTCCATTTACTCAACTTTAGATATTTTAGATGATGTTTGTTTACTCACTAAGTTATATAAACTCACCACCCTCCTTTTCACTCATTTCAGGCTCAGGATAGTCTGTAGATAACTGATTTCGTCGAGGATCTACTTTAGGATTTACATCCTTAGAAATCCAAGGTCTACCATCTTGTACATATTTGTTGATTTTAGGAGCCCACATGTCATTGTAGAATATTTTGTATACCTGGCTACGTGTGCCACTGTATGTATGAATTTATTTTGCTTTTACGTTACAAAAATTATTTATGCAGGATTCTATAAATATTGTTTTATAAGAAAATGAAATATTTTTTCAATATTTTTATTTAGTTTGATTAGCCATAATTTCATTCTTAATGGATGATTTAGATTACTAAAATTATCTTTAGATAAGAAATGTATATTTTTCGATCGTATGTTATATTTTTACCAAGTTTCAAAATTTTTAGGTGAAAATGACCAAAATACCCCTGTATGGTAGAAATTATTTTTTGTTTGTTTTTATTTAAAAATAGTTTATATTCCCTTAAAATATGATATTTAGTAACTATTGCTCATAGGGGAGATGTAAAACTGATGCGAGAGCCTTGCGAGGTTTCGATCGACATTCCGGGTAATGAATGTCTATCGAGACATCGCGGCTGATGTCACGGGCTCGAAGGGAGTACCGGGTCGTGACAATAATAATAAAATATTTATAAATGGTAATTGGGTTCGGGTAACGGGTAACCCAAGAGGTGGTACTTGAACTCGATACGGGTAGTGAAATCACTACCTGAACTTGTCCTAAACTCGATTATCAGGTACCTTAACCCTATATAACTAGATCGGATATCTGTGGGTACCCTGTAATAGGGTACCCATTACTATCCCTAATAGAAATTGTAATCCTCTGTTGGTTACCATTTTGGGAGTAAGGGTATTGATACTTAAACCACTCATTGAAAATAGCTTTGAAATTACTTAGCAACTCTTTCCTTTCTGGTTTATCTAATGGGTTTGGCTATGAATGGTATGCTCAAAATATGCAGTGGAAAGAAAACTAAAACTTTATAACTAAACAACCAAAACATGCCTCCACCCATGGATCACTTTGGTGATATTTAACACATAAAAGCACAAAATAAATTATTATTTAGAAAGTTACCTGACAAAGTAATTCCGTAATCACAATGGCACTCCCCGAAACAATCTGACGAACACCATAAGGAGCAAAAACCCTAGCCAATCAAGTGTTTGGCCTCCAACAGTAGTACACACGATTGCACCTGAACCTTCAACAAAGGAGGGAGTTTTCAACTATACTTTGTGCTAGCAAAAAGGACAACAATTGTCATTTTCTTCTTTTTCACAATCTTAGCAGAATCTATCTTGAAAATTGATTCATAAGTAATTTTCTCTTTTACACAAAGGGAGTGGTGGCAAAGAGAGAAAACGTTTTTCTTTTTCTAACAAAAACTAGGTTTTCTTCAATTGTGAAAAACTCTCATATGAAAAATAGTTAAAAGGTGACTTATATAGTTAGGTTAAAATAACTTCAATTTTACAATTAAGCCCTCAATATTATAACACATTATAATATTAGGCCCATTACTTAATTAAACTCTTTTAATTAAGTTATTGGAAATTAAAATCAAAATTAATTTCCTTTATATTTTGCAATCAATGTCTTATAATTATATTATAATTATGTCTAAAACTTAATTAAACTCTTTTAATTAAGTTTATAGAAGTTAATTACCTAGCATTTGATTTAAATCTAACTTAAATCATCACTCTCCCAATTTAATTCAAATGCAACTATTATGTGTGACCCATTAGGTTCCCACCATGTTAGCAATGGAATTGATTTATGACTTAATTGATTAATATAAATTTCAATCAATCAATTTATAATCAATTCCATAAACAAAGATTGGCATCTAGCAATGCATCATGGCCACTTAATTGTTAGGAGAGTCAAAGGGTTCATTGACAACCTTTCATTGTATAGTTTATCAGTGTAATTCATTCCCTCATCATATATCCTAGAGATTATTAGAGCCTGGTATAGTGTCTACTCTTATTGACCTCTATATTTGTTCTTGTAGTTATAGTATTAGCTTTATAGAGAGTTATGAAACCTTTTTCATAATCTCTATGTCGCATTGGCTAAGGACTTCAATAAGTTAATGTTAACCAAGAACTGATAGGATATGTCCTCTAAAACACTTGAGGTGATGATTCCTATCCTGACCATTCATTTGCCTTCACATGCTTCATACTATACTCAAAAACATTTTGTTTTGGCATCCTTGGTTAGGCACCCGTAGGGATGAAATCCAAACATAGCACTCCACATATTATACAATCTAGTGTCTTATGTTTAAGGAGTATTTACACGACTGGCACATGAGAACTGTTGCATAGACACTAGAGTGTATTACCAAATGCACTTCTCATGGTGGGTCATGTTCAGTGGACTTGCTCTCCTAAGCAAGCACTTATATTCTAGTTCCAAGTATCTCTATACTCCAATCTATGAGATCGATTGCTTACTTCCAAAGTCAAGAACATAAAATATACCAGTTTCTAAGCATCATCGATGTCCAGTCTCAATGATACATTTGACCAAGAACATATTGAGATTATGCTTTGATGTATAGGAATCTCATAACTAGAACCCATTACAGTTTCTTTACAAGGCATATTAATCTCATGGACTCCATCCAGTTAGACTTATAACTCATTGTAATTGATGTCTTATTGATGAAGGAAAACCTCTAATCATTCAACATGAATGATACTGTTGCATGATTGGAATCAAGCCTTAACCAATCCCAATTGGCTACAAAGCTCATCCCAACATTATCTACAAAGATAAGAGCCACATTAAGGCCCCCTACTGACCTCACTTCCACATGGACACATTCCCTTTGTTGAATGTAATGCTTGCAAGTGCCAAGTAAGAAGAATGACATGTATCTCACCACATAGATGCCATGCAGGAAGTTGATTTTTTGTTGACTGAGTGAACACCATACGTGGTGTTATGTATGTTGTTATGTAAATGATGCTCTAAAGTTGGTTTGTTTAGTTTAACAAGTGTCAATCATGTTTCTATATGAATGTTTACTACCTTGTAAATACACTGATAGTTTGGATAATGGAAATATGAGAAAAACTTTGTTTCTTTTTCTATCCCTGCTTTAAGAACCTAAAATAAAAGCTTGCACCAGCAACGTATATCGACTCTTAACCATGTTCTTAACATGGTATCAAAGAGTTGTTAAGTTCTTAAGGGACCTTACTAGTGAAAGAACCTAAATACTTTCTTAACAAAACCAATAGCAAACCAGCACGACATTATGACTTTAGCTTCTAACACTACCTTCAGTCATCAAACTCCACCTGTTAGCTTTAAAATTATTGTAGTTTTGATTATGACAAAATGATTAAATTTGCTTGAACATTATTTGAGTAATCCTTGACATTTTCTTGAAATGATTTAACTCCCATACATTTGTTCTTACATAGACACAAGCTTGACTCTTGAAGTTATTGAACTATATCTATAAGCTTGTATGAGTTAGGTGTATGAGTGCTTATGGTTTTCATTCATTAAAGTTTGATTCAAAGATTAAAGGAAAATCTTGATGCACTCATTAAGGGGGAGTTTTGAATATCTTGTTTAGTGGTGAAAAAGAAAAATGAGAGAAGGAAGACTAAATCAAATAGAGTTTAATAGGTCTTCGTGTTTAATTTATGTGTGTGATGCTCAGTTTTGACTTTGTTGAATATTATGTAAAAAAAAATAGATGCATTGACTAAGGGGGAGCACCTTATTATACATAAAGATTTGAAGCATTCATATTGAACATAGACATTGCATTCTTAATCTAGGAGTGTTTCGTGACCATCAAAAATAAGAGATAGAGAATGTTGACTCTATGTGTTTTTTATGAAAGCAAAATATTCTCATTCATTGATGTCTAATTATATTGTTTAAGTGTGTAGGAGAAAGCTTAAATTCATTAATATATTTGGTATTTGTAAGGAAGTCAAGATGCTTGTTCAGTTACAAGATGGGTTAATTGGTTAAACAAGTAAAGAAGAAAGAGCTACAATTGAGTCACAAAACAGAAGCCTCTTAGTTAGATGATGATGGGAGTTAGTCAGCTAAAATTTAAAAATGAAGTTGGTTGGTTTAAGAGCAGATTAAGAGACAGAGAAGACTTAGTGGACCAAGAAGTAAGCTAGTCGACTAAGAGCCTATTGCCAAAAATCTGAACTTTGAGATAGAAACAACTTAATCGACTAAGAAATAAGTTAGTCGATTAAGTGCTCACTACTAAAAACTGGGATCAGAAGATAGAAACAATTGAGTTGACTAAGAGCGCAGTTAGTCGACTAAGATCATTCTATTAGAAAATTTGAATTGAGCACTAAAAGACAAAATAACAGTTAGAAACGGCTAATTTCTATCTCCAACGGCCATAATTGATTTTGCAAGTATTTAAAGCTTCTCCAATTGTCAAAAACAAGAGAGGGACGCCATCCATAGTAATTTTGAGCTTAGAAGATCAAAAACCTTCTCTTTGCACTTGTATTTCACTCTCATCTTTTGAAAAAGTTTTTGAGCTTAACTTTGTACATCTTAGATCAGCTAGGTGATTAATTGTACTTCATCTTTTCTCTATTTTCTGTTTACTTAGAGTGTAAGAGACACTCTAAGGGGTTGATAAAGCTTGGGTTAGCTTGGTTGTTGTGGTAGGTTCTAACTTAGTCTTATAAAAGTTAGTTTTTTGGTTTTGGTTGATCTCGTGAAAAACCATTATTAAAGGTTATGGTTGAGCCTTTGAAAAGCTATTTTGGGTTTTGGTTGATCTCGTGAAAAGCCATTGTAAAAGCTTGGTGGGAGCTTGGGAATTCCACTGTTTATAGTGATATTGGTTGGAAAATCCTTGGTTGAACAATCAAGGTAGTGGATGTAGGTCTTTGACCGAACCACTATAAATATTTGTGTATTGTCTCCTCTGTTTTACTTTTTATTTTCATTCTTTCTTAAACCATTCCTTCATCTTGCATCAAATTTCTCAGCATTGACCTTCAATTTATCCCCGATTAGGAATCAAGTTTAGTGAAAGCCAAAAAGTGCTATTCACCCCCCTCTAGCACATTTATTTGGGATCAACACCACCGGTGTTCAATGGAGAGAGTTATACGATCTAGTCTGTCAAGATGGAGTTTTATCTGTGAAGTCTTGACCTTTGGGAAGCAATTGAATAAATAAAAACCTGTTAAGTGTAAGACAAATGCTTAAGCATAATTATGTCTTATTATTAAGGATATGTCCTGCATTATTTATGCTCCTAATGATGATTACATGATGAGTATTCACTTGAAACAAAACTGTTTCCCAATGAATTGCAATGATGCATGCATGTAGACAACAGAAGTTTAACTCAAATTTTACTACTTTGTGGCACAAGAGATTTGGCCACTGTAATTATAATTCATTGATGCAATTGAGTAATTTAGGTATTGCAGAGAAGCACCCCAAACTATCAAAAAGTTGCCTCATTTGCAAAACTTGTCGGTAAGGAAAATTAGCTCAAAAACATTATCCCTCTACTAGTCTTAACAAATCAAAAGATAAGCTTGACCTTATCCACATTGATGTTGGAGGTTTTCTAAGTAAGGAGTCGTTAAATGGTAATAGGTATTTTGTTACCTTCATTGATGATCTAACCAGGCTTTGCTGGATCTTTCTTATGAAGCATAAGGTAGAAACATTTAAATGCTTTCATAAATTCAAAGCTCAAGTTGAGTTCAAATCTTGAATGAGGATTAAAGCTCTAACTTATGATAATGGATGTGAATATTCATCTTTGAAATTCACTCAATTCTTGGACAAAGAAAGCATTCTTCATCAACTAATAACACCATATGGTCCCCAACAAAATAGGGTAAGTGAAAGAAAAAATCGTACAATACTTGATATGTGTAAGTGTTTGATGCTCGAGAAAAACATGCCAAAAAGATTCTGGGCAGAAGTAACTTTTACTATAGTATATTTGCTCAATGTTATTTCTACTAAAGCAAGAAAAAATATCACTCCATATGAAGCGTGGCATGGGAACATGCCTTCTATTGATCATTTAGAAGTGTTTGGGAGCCTTTGCTATCATCATACTTGAGGAACATAGAGACAAACTTTAATTGAATGCTCCGATTGAGGTTCTGATTGGATACAACTTGAAATCTAAGGCATATAGAATATTTCTAGTTGAATCTGGTAAAGTCTTTATGTGAGACCTTGTCAAGCTCGATTAAAAGATGGTATTGTACCAAGTAGTACAACTAAGTTAAATCGAGCCTTAAACTAGTTCAAACAGAAATTCTAAGAGGAAATTGAAAATTTTGAAACCCACAGAATGACTTAGAGTAGTGATTCGGAGTTCAAGGTTCAGTTTGGAGTCCATCAGGAAAATTGACCGATTAGGGACAAAACGGTTATTTTACCATTTGATGATGAAATGGAGATTTCTAGCAAAGATTTGATCACATTTGACCAAGAATAATTATATGAAATATAATTATGATTATTGGAGTATAAAATGATGTTTAGCAGTGAAAAATTATGATTCTTGGTATTTTTGAAGCACAAGGGTAAAATGGTAATTTTACCACTAGAGGACTAAACGGGAATTTTTATAAAACAATTTTTGCCCCATTTGGTTAATATTGATCAATATTAGTGTTATTTGAGGTTGAAAAGTAGAAATAATATGATTCCGGTACATTTCAGAGAATAGGGGCAAAATCGTAATTTTTTTGTCTCGAGGGCAAATCGGTAAATTTTTCACCCCAGCACTTGTCAAGACCAAGGGATTTTAATTGTGGTAGGATTGGATAAATACCAGAATATTTGTGGTGGACAATTAAGAAGAAAAAAGTCAAAAAGTTAAAAAAAATTAGGCCAATAAGCATGTGACACGTGGCATGCTTGATTATTTTATTATTTTCTATAGAAATCAGCCCATTAAATCACCAATTTTCTCACCATATTCAGCCTAGGCAACCAGCAACAAGAACAAAGGAAGAACAAAGGGAAAAACAAGAAAACCTAGGTGAAAATTTAAAGAAAAAGTGAAGAAATCAAGGAAACAAGCTAGGTAAGTTAGAATTTCTTTAATTCTCCTTGATACCTAGCTTACCCATGCTTTTGTTCTTGATTTCCATGGTTGAATATTGAGTTATCATGATGAATTCAATTCTGAAAAATGGGTATGGTAGAGGAATTGTTGTTGGAATAATTTGATTTTAGACTATGTTAGTGTTTAGGGATAGTTAAGCACGGTTATGAACAAAAACACAAAAGAAATATTCAATTTCTCTAGGGTTCCTTGTTGGTCGAACCATGAGGGCTGAATATCAATGGGGGATTGTTTTTATTTCAAGGAAAATGGCTTGGAAAATGATGAATTAAGGTGAAACGGTTATGTAGAAAAAATTTTGGTGCTAGTGCACCAAATGACCGAATTTTTTCTATAAGGAACTGTGAGGGTTCTAATGCTGAATTTGGCTTTATTTAAATGGTATGTGGTAAATTAAGGTATTAGAGGAGAAATGGATTAATTTGGAGGTGATTTGGACACAATCGCCAATTAATCGGTGATCGGTCGAATTTAATCGATACCACGATTAAGCGGTAATCAGACGTATTTTTGCATTTACATATCAAGCATTAGTAATTTAAATTAGTTTATATCAATTTAGGGACAATATAGTAAATTTCTTGACTTTGTTATTTGTCAAGGTAGTGAGACGTCCGAAAAAAGCAAAGGAATTGCGCTTGAGGACTATTAGTCCGAGTGCACCCAGAATCCGGATTTTCGATATCGGTGAATGGACTTGCATTTCAAACTTGTTTTGGGGAATATGAAAGATTCTATCCAACTTGTCTTAGAAAATGTACCTTGGGAACAAGCTTTTGTTAAATGGTTTGATGTTGTGATATGTGATTGCTATGGATTCATGCATTATTGCAATATGATGATATATATATATATATATATATATGTGTGTGTGTGTGTGTGTGTGTGTGTGTGTGTGTGTTGTGCATGATGAATGATATTGTGTATGATGACTGTAACCGTGTGTGTGCACGATGTGGGGGGATGCACATGCCGGTGATGATGGTGGCGTGAGAGATGGATGATGATAATGCCTGTGTGCACGATGTGGGGGGATGTACATGATGGTACTAATTGTGCACGATGTGGGGGGATGCACATGAGCTGGGTGTGATTATGATGATATTGATGTTTGTCTATCAAATTATGAATATCTAAACTTATGAAATGAAAGCTCATGAATGTGATATATGGTTGACATATATGTGAAATTTGATACATTGCACTTTGAGAATTTTCATGAGTTTTATGTAGCGAGAAACTCTCGGGTTTGAGGGCCTTCACCAGAACTGGTTCTCGCTACAGCGAGAAACTTTCTGTCCATTTTGCTAACTTGTGGGTTTTTGCCATATTTTCCATTTCTTTGGTACCATAGTTGAGCATGAATTTTTGTAAAGTGATTTACTCATGTGGGGTTTACATGAGGGGTTTAAAGGAGCTAAAACAATTGCATGGTTTTGAGAAAATGAATGCATCATGATTTCGATAAACATTCCTTATGGTATGCTTGTTCCCTTCTTGTTCACTCATTGACTATTGTACTCACGTTTTATAAAAATTCATGTTTTCAGATCAGGTGACTGTTAGATCCTAGATCAAGGAGTCCTCGTAGTGCATCTCCTGGGTATGTATCTGGCATTCGATAGTAATCCCTTTTATTGTAAATGTCTCCGCTGGAAGTCATGGATCCTTTTGTATTGTGAATACAATCTAACAATGTAAATATGTGTATGCAATGTAAATTGCTAAATACATGACTGGTATAGTGCATGTATATTATTATCGATAATGCCTTTATGTTTTGGCTACGTTCACACCCGGGAAAAGGTGTGTGTGTGTATGCATGATATGATAAATTTGTTAAGCAAAGGTAAATGGATAGGCTTGCTTGGGCTTAGTGAGCTATGCTCATTGAGCTCATACGTCGATCATGGCCCGAAAAAATTGGGTCGTGACACTTTATCAGTTAGAACGCTATCTTCAATGACAATGAGAGTTGGAATTGGGAGTAAAGTCAAGTTACAGTTTCTAATGAATTTATTGGTATTTCAAACTATCAAAATACAGATTTTCAAAATATTTATGGTAATAAGATGGAAGATCAAACACTAGCAAAGGGAGTAAGATCAATCCAAGATGTTTATGAGAGGTGTCAAATGGCTATTACAGATTCTAAATCCTATGAAGGAACTGCACTTTAAAAGCACTAAATCACTACCATGAAGAAGGAGTTGAATATGATAGCTAGAAACAAGACTCAGTCACTGGTAAATAGACCTAGGAATCGACAAGTGATAAGAGTCAAATGGATTTTCAAAAGAGAACTAAATCCAAATTGCTCTTTAAATAGGTATATGCAAGGTTGGTTCGATAAAAATATTTTACGAGCTTACGAACTAAAATCCGTTATTAATCTAAGTAAAATTTCTTATTTTTTAAAATAGTTTTCTAATTAATTAATTATATATATAATGCAAATTTTCATTTTATTCTATTTATCTTAGGGTCTAATTATATTTATTGCATACCCAAGCTTTTTCTTTTAAAATATTTCTTCTAATTTCTCTTCTTTTTAGTTTCTTTTGATGATATTCACTATGCCATTTCTCATCATCTAGACATGCTTCAATGAATCAACACAAATTAATGAGTAACAAGGCTATATTGCCCATAATTGATTCAATAGTTTTTGATATCAAATAAAAAAAATCAAACCATTGGTCATCGAAATTTCCAATTCCATTTAATTGATTATCATTGATCATGACACCCTAGAAAGCTCATGTTTTTTTAATTTGTCTTTTACCCTAACTCTTAATATAAAATGGTCCTTAATCAATCTAGACAAGCCAAGTTTGCTAGATTTTGGCCAGGCTTAGAGAAAAGAATGAAATTCAAAAATTAGCAATTAAAATTGAATAGCGTAGCGGAAATAAACATAGAAAACCAAAACCTCTATAGGATCACTTGTTTTGGCATTTGATCAAATTAACATTCATGCATACAAGCAAATGATCAAAATCATACCTTTAGTAGTGATTCCCATAAATCACAAATCATGAGCCCTTTCTTGATTACACACCAAAGTCCCGTTGTCGCAAACCAAAGTTGTCCATGTGACTAGCTTTCAACAGTGATCTAGACAAGTGACAGATGAAAGCCTTCTTTAAGGTAAGGATTATGTGTATGCCGTGAAGCAATGGATTTCATAATTTCACCTTTCAAAGAATCGATTTTGGTAAAAAAGATGACAAAAAAAAACGGTTCCTAGAGTCCTAAAAAAATTGTTTCTTAGGCATAGGGAGCTTTTTACCTATTTTTTGTTAAGTGTTTCTCACCTCTAATTCTTCTCATATGGTGCAACATCTACATTTAAGTATTTATAGTTAGGTTAAATTGCTGATCCAACTTTTGGTCAATTATAATTTAACCCTTGTACTTAATTAAACCGTTTAATTGAGTCCAAATTGAAAATTCCAAATTTTCAATTAAGTACAAGTCCCATTTTAATTTCACATTGTCACCTTATTGTGTGTTACCATTAGGCCCCTAACATGTTGGCAATAAATATAAATTAATCCAATTACTTATATTTATAGATCATGAGTGGCATCTAGCAATACATCAAGATCACCCAAATGTTAAGAAAGTCAATACGGTTTAACTAGGCTTTCAGTATATAGTATCTTAGTGTAATTCAATCCTTCCATAAAAATATCCTAGATATGTTATGAAACATGGCATGTTGTTTACTCATGATAACCCATATTAGTTCTAAAGCTTCATATTGACTTATCAAGATCGCTTCGGCCAAGAAGTCTGTCAATATAAGCTAAGAGCAAGTGAGATATGTCCCCTTTAAATCACTTAGGGTGATGAATCTTTTCTGGACTACTCATCTGTTATTTCTCGTTATAACCTTCAAGTTGAAAGTATTTGGGGTCAAGGATATGACGATGCTAGTAACATGCATGGTGAATGGAATGGTTTACAAGCTTTGGTACTTAACAATTGTCCATATGCATATTATGTGCATTGTTATGCTCACAGATTACAATTAGCATTGGTTGTGGCATCTAGAGAAATAGTTCATATTCATGAATTTTTTACACAGTTAACTTCTATTGTAAATATTGTTAGTGCTTCTTCTAAAAGACATGACCAATTACAAACTGCTCAAACAATTGACATTGTAAACATGATTACTAGTGATGAACTTGAAACAAGTAAAGGAGCAAATCAAGTGGGAACTCTATAAAAAGTTAGAGATACTTGATGGAGCTCATACTTTCATTCTATTTGTAGCTTGATGAGAATATTTAATGCAACCTGCACTATTATTAAAAGTATTATTGATGAAAAGGCCAGTTGTTCACAAAAAGGTGATGCTTCTACTGTTAGTAAAATATTAGTATCATTTGAATATATTTGCATATTACACTTGATGTATGAGATCATGAGAATCACTAATGTTCTTTGTCAAGCATTACAATTATGCTCTCAGGATATTTTAAATGTAATTCATCTTGTTTTTACTACAAAATCACTCCTTCAGAAGTTGAGAGATGATGGGTGGTCTAATTTGCTTGAGAATGTGAAAAAATTGTCAAAAACATGAGATAAAAATTCTTGACATGGGTGCACTATATATCTTGGGTAGAGGTTAATCTCGTCAACCAGATGTAACTGTGGAGCATCATTATTGAGTTAATGTATTCTTAGTGACAATAGATTCCTAGTTACAAGAATTGAATTTGAGATTCAATGAGCAAGTTGTGGAACTTTTAACTTTAAGCACTGCTTTGGATCCTAATAACAATTATGAATCATTCACTATTGATGATATCTGCAAGTTAATAAAGAGTTTTTATTCTCAAGATTTCACAGAACAAGAAAGACTTATTTTGAGGTTACAATTGAGGCATTACAAGTTTGATATACCTCATCATCAAAGTTTTGAAGATATTAAGAAAGTTTCTAAATTGTGCCAAAGATTAGCAGAAACAAAAAAGTCAAAAAATTACCACTTGATTGATAGATTAATTTGCCTTATTTTGACTCTTCTGGTTTCTACAGCAACTACAAAGAAAGCTTTTCAGTAATGAAAATTGTGAAAACAAGACTCCGAAACAAACTGAATAATGTGTTTCTTGCAAATATTTTAGTTGTTTATATTAAGAAAAACATTGCTAGCCTTTTCAGTATAAAGTCAATAATTGATGAATGTGAATCCAAGAAACATCGTCGAGTACAACTTTCTTAAATGACTATTATAAGTCTTTTTTTCTTGGTGTTTTTGTTTACATGTTATATAAAATTATTATCTATTATGAATCTTTTGATCGTTGATTAAATTCAATGTATTAGTTTTAAAAATTTTTAGCTCTTAGTCTTTTTTCTCTTTGGCCCTGCCAACAAAAATTGACTAACTCCACCCCTGACTGAAACCCTATAAAAAGGATGGCCCTAAACAAACAACAACCCAGTTTCCAACCCTTACAAGATGAATTGCACAAAGCCGAAGCCTTAAACAAGCATGGTCCTAAAAAAACAAATCTCAAAAACAATACATGCCTCTTCCATTCACAAAAACCAAGCAGATCGCCTCAAGAACAAACCGAAAACATGTGATGGCCACCAACTAGAAGTAGAAAATCACAAGAACTAGACAAAGATCATAAAAAAAAACCAACAGCCATTACAAAAAAGACAACCACAACCTCAATATCGCCATACACCACAATGTTGGAGTAGAATCGTAATGGATTAATGTGATTGTGTAAATGATGGATTTCAAAATTTTCTTTTATAAGGAAGCAAGCAATCCAATTACACAAGCGAAAACACACATCATTATTATTGCAAGTAACGTAATCACATCCTAAAAAAAAATAAGCATATATTAAATGAGAAAAAATCATACCTTTTATTTTGAGATTCTTATTTTCGGGCACCACCACACCAATGAATGATTTCTCGATCAAACAAGTTTACCACTTATTCTTCAAGAATACTTTCAACTTGAACCTTAAGTGGCCAAGGTGTGGAATACTAGACTACAAGATGGCAACCGATTATATCTCTCTTTTCTTTGAAAAAGTTTAAAAAAGGAGAAGATAAGTGATGGCTGAAACTTTTTTGAAGAAAAAGTACGTTCTATTTTTTTCTTCCAATCTCTTCTCTTTTTATTAAAACTCTTGCCTCAAAGGTTTAATCAAAATGAAACACCTTTGAATCAATCTTGACCATCCATTTAGACTTATGGAAGCATCAAACATACTCCATAATTATCAAAATTAAAATACAAGAATAAATAATTTAATTCTTTAATTATCATTTAGAGTTCTTGATAAAATAAAACTCCTTATTGAATAATAACTCTTATATTCATTATTATTCATATTTATTTAAAAATAATTAATAACAAATAAAAGAGTGATAGTCAAACATGGAGTCTCATTTTATCAACATGGATGTCTAGATTCATTTTGTAAGAATCCTCCTAACATTATCTTAATTTAAGACAACTCTTGTCTTTAATTAAGACAAAAATATTTTATCTTGTCCAAATTGAGACAAATATGTTTTCTTGTCTAGAATAAGACAAAAAATATTTTTCTTGTTTTAAATTAAGAAAAACATAATTTCTTGCCTAAATTAAGACCAAACATGTTTTCTTGTCTAAATTAAGACAAACATGTTAAACTGCCATTTTTGTACACAACTTAATTAATCAAATTAAAACATGCATTCCAACTTAAACAAGTTGAATTCTACGAAACTAAGTGGGGAATCTATTTGGACATAGATATTCTAAGCTCCAATAAGCTTAAAATTATTCTTAATCTCATTAAAAATAATTCAAGCTTATTAATCATGAAATCACTCCACCATAGATTCATGGTTGTACTCTTGGATTAACTATAATTACAAGAAATAATTCAATACTTGATATTAATTATTTGTTGTCCAATTGCAAACCTATATTGTGAACCCTCATAACCATCCAATGACAAAAGGTGAAATTACCGTTTTACCTTTTATATCAATTTTGTCCCCTAGTCTCAGATTTCATCCAATTAGTGATTCAATACTCTAGATCTAATCTTTTAAGTATCCAGATGTGATTAATAGCTAATTTATCAATCCACTAGCCCAGATTAATCACCAATCTTCTTGAAATCACTAGAAATGATGTTAATGCTATGAGCTCCATTATTTGGATATATGTTCCTAGATGTTCATCTCGATTATAATCCCAAAATACGAAGTTTAGATCAACGCTTTATGATGATCATGCTCATGGTAAATCAAAGATTATAAGGAGATTAAACACGAGTCCACAATCCATCAGATTTTAGTTTTATTATAAGTAAATGCATAAGTGTGAGATCAAGATTTAAGTAACGGTTAAACATAAATTTGATTCTCAAATGATTCCAGTTCATGTAATAGTGTCATTACTTGAAGTCAACCATTTCAATGATTTAAGACTCATCATTCCCTTAAAGTGAATCACATTCATTTCTTTGAAAGTAATCTGGACACTACAGCCTTAACACAATAAATTGACCAACTTCATTATATGGTTGTGAATAATTTTTAGATTCAATTAAAATACATATCTCCTATGTATGATTCTTCATATAAATGTATTTCAATATCTCAACAAAATCATGGTACCTTAATAACTAGATAATGAATGCTTACTAAAAACAAACTCGTCGTCTTATTATCAAAATGTACTTTCATTACAAATAAATTTAATGAAATTAAATACGAGAATATACTTGCTTTCTAGGGCACCATATTCTTAAAATTCCTAACACACAAACCGAAACCACCAACCAGAAGTCAAGCTTCATAATAACCAAGCCAGAAGCAAAAACAACACATATTGGATAGCCATAACACAACAAAATGTTCCAATAAATCAACCACTAAGGGAAACGCCAATCAAAGGAAGAAAACAACTCCCCTCATCATTGTCAACCATCAAGCTTTTAGTTTCACCTTCCTTGCCTCTGTAGATCAATGCGACCATTAGCCCCTGCCTTGAGATGCCTGTTTTAGCCAAGTGGTCCACACACTTGTTTGTCTTTATGGGAATATTCACCTCCTTGACAAAATCTATCAATTCTTTCATCTTATCTAAAATCTGAAATTCCCTTCACCATCTCCATGGTCTTAACTCTTTTTTTTTCTCTTCATCCATCTTACCTTTCCCAGAAATTTACTTTGCAAAAGTTAAAACTTCCAGTACCATATCGTTGTCGTCAAACTAGCAATATACCTTTTGTCCAAAGAATTCTATCACTTAATTTTCCTCATGTAATGTATAAAGTCTAAATGATATATAAAATAAAAAAACTATTCATGTCAAGCCCAACTCTATAATATACTTGCCATGTCATTCATGTACTTGATAGCATGTTTGCATCCAAGTATACAGATGCCTCGAAAAATCGTTAAAAGTTGGTATTCTACCTAGTGGTACAATTAAGTTGATTAAAGCCTCGAACTAGTCCAAATATAGATTTTAAGATTCATTTGAGAGTTATTGAACCTTAAAATGTTTTAATATGGTGATTTGGAGTTTGAGGATTGATTTGGAGTTTAGTCGAGAATTTTTATAACATAAGGGAAAATGGTTATTTTACCTACCGAGGGTACAATTGGAATGTTGGACGAGATTTTTGACCAAGTTTGACTATTTGGAGCATAGTTTGAAATTGTGGAGTGAAAAAATTTTAATTCCAACATTTTTCGAGTATAAGGGTAAAACGGTCATTTCACATGTCCATGATGACGTAATTGAAATTTTACACCACCATGACACTTGTCAAGCCCATCAATTTCACCTATTATCACTTTATACTTTGGATAATTATGAGATTACATGTGGTGGTGAGAAATTGCGTAATGGTTAAGTTTTTAATCATGGACCAATCAAGTGGTGACATGTGTCAAGCTTTAATATTTTATTAATTTTCCTTTATAAACCAACTTAAGCTTCTCCCATTTCACTCTTATGGCCGGCCAAGCAAGGGAACAAAGAGAAAAAGAAAAGAACAAACCCTAGGAAGGAAAAATTCAAGAGAAATTGTTGGATTTCAAGGAATCAAGCAAGTAAAGGTAAGATTTTTTAATTTTAGCTTGTGATCTACCTTTCCCATGCATTCTTTTTCATTCTCCATGGCTGAAATTCAAGTTTTCAAGAGGGAACCTTTGCTGGCCAAACCTAGAAAAAGAAGTTTTGGTGATGAATTGTGCTAGATTTCATAATATCCTAGTGTTTTTAGTCATTTTGTGATGTTTGGAAGGAAAAATAAGCAAGAAAATCACATGTTCTTCAACCACCCTCATTTGGCCAAATTTTCTATATGGCATGTTAATGATGGATTTGGTTGTAATTCATGTTATTTAGTTAGGAATTGATGAATTATGATGTTGGATATCAAAACCGATTATTGAAAAGTATAGTTCCTTTAGAAAATGGCTTGATGGAAACTGAGAAAATCATAGTAAATGGATTTGGGTTTGATTCCTAATGATATATATAGATTTATGAGACTGTGTAGACATTCATTAGTATGTTAGTTCAGAAGTGAAATGAATTTTGGAAAATGGTGAAGTTAGTCAAAAATCAAGTTCATTGTAATGTTTTGGTATATTAGATTATTGGGAGTGTAATGAAAATATTTTGAGTTGAATCGAATGTTTTGGTTAAATCAATGGTGTATAGTTCGAATTAGGTCGAATACAAATTCATTCCGATCACAATTGAACCTACGTAGAACACCGTCTTTAAGTGACTATCCGAATATTTCTCATTCAATTCCATGCATTCATAAAGAGCCTGAAATAGTTTTATAACAGTTTGGTATAAATATATTGGATTACATGTCGTGTATTATGTATAGGTGATGAGTCCTCTGGTAAGGGTAAGGATATTGTACCCGAGGATTAAGAATAAGAGTACTCCATACTCCCGTTATTGTGAGTAATCAGACTTTCATCTTAATTATCTAAAGTAGTTTATACTCATTTTTATGTTTTAAAGAAAAATGAATTTAAATTACAAACTATTATGTTTTATAATTGAAGTGTTGATTAAACGAAATGTGATTTATAACTTGTTTTGAAATTGAATACTGGTTTTGGAAATTGAGTAAGTGAAAACTGTATACTTGTGTTATATATTTTTTAACATATGGTTTGAATTAATGGCTTATGACAATGTGATGGCAAGCATGGCTGGATTTGTGTTTGTGTGGAATATATGAATTGTTTTGCTTTGCCTTGATAGGCTAGTAATATTATATTAGCCATGTCATGCTGTCAAAAATTTTATTGAATTGGTGGATTATTTGATTAGCTTACTGCAGTGGGCGGGTTTCCGTGTACCAGCCTATTAGAAGGGCACGGTAAATCCGGTTATATTTTATCTTGGTACGAGAGGCGTAGAGGATATCTCCTAAGGTAACGTTAGAGTTCACTTCATGCTGAACCACCATGTCAAGGTGAAACTCAGCCAACGCCAAGGAACGGCTATGTTTTAAACGTAAAAAACTTATTTTATGTGCATATGTTATTTTAACAGCCTTGGCGGACTCGGTTGGATGCTCGGGCCAAGATGTCACCAAGTATGAGTTTTGGCACAAGCTAAATTTTTTAAGAGAATCATAAGCCTTGTTGATTATTTTTTATGAAATGTAATTGATTTATATGGATTGAAATGAGATTTGATGTTATGAATCATATTATACTGAGATGTTTTAAATTGTCTCCATTTACTCGGCTTTAGATGTTATAGATGAAATTTGCTTACTCACTGGGTTTATAAAAACTCACCCCTTCTTTTTGACCTATTTCAGGCTCAAGATAGTCTGTAGACAACCGATTTTGTCGAGGGTTGCTTTTGGATTTGCATTCTTAAAAATTGAAATTCTACAATCTTGTATGTTTTCGGTTATTTTGGGGTCCACATGTCATTGTAGAATATTTTGTATACCTGGCTGCATGTGCCACTGTATGTATAAATTTATTTTGCTTTTACGCTACAAAAATTATTTACGCAGAGTTCTATAAATATTGTTTTAGAATAAAATGGAATATTTTATTTAATATTTTTATTTAGTTTGATTAGCCAAAATCTTATTTTAAATGGATGATTTAGATTACTAAAATTATTTTTTTGATAAGAAATGTATATTTTTCGATCGCATGTTGTATTTTCACCAAGTTTCAAAATTTTCAAGTAAAAATGATCAAAATTCCCTTGTGTGGCAGAAATTACTTTTGTTTGTTTTTTATTTAAAAATAGTTTATATTCTCTTAAAACATAATATTTAGTAACTGTTGCTCACAGGAGAGACGTAAAATTGATGCAAGAGCCTTGCGAGGTTTCGGTTAACATTTCGGGTAATGAATGTCTATCAAGACAGCGCGACGATTGTTACAGGCTCGAAGGGAGTATCGGGTCATGACAATTCAGATTATAGAAGAAATACTAATTTCTTCTAGAATAAAAGGAGAATATTTTTAAACAATTACAAATTCCCACCAAAAATATCCATAGACATGAACAAGAAAAAGATTCAAATTCAATAATGCTAAAAATATTAAAAAGGGATTTTCAAAAAAAAAAAAAGGAAAAGAAAAGAAACTTTTCAAGGTCAACACACACCCTACAAAAGATTGATCTCAAATTTAGAAAATTAAATTTAAACATAATATTAGTTTTTTTAAGGATAAAAAAACTATTCCAACCTCTTTTTGTGCAGATCTTGAGACCAATATAACCGGATCAATAATCATCTTAGACTTGAGATTATATCAAGTGTCTATGAAATAAATTCTCATGTCACAATTGGGTTAGTGATCTTAGACTTGAGATCATGTGATTACCTTTTATGTAAAGTGTTATACTTTGATGTTGCCTAAAGTGGTGCTAGCCAAAGATGTTCAAAAAGGATAGATATGGGGTTTAGCACGAAACATATGAAGGGAAGTCAAGGACCAATAGTGGATGGTCAAATTATGTTTTTAATCCTCATACTCTATAAAAATATGTATTTAGTCCTTGTATAATAATTTGTATAAAATGAATCCCTACATCTTTCAAATTTGTTAATGTCAGTCTAAATATTAACATTTTTAAAATTTCACCGTTAAGTGTACTAATGTGGTGTTTGATCAAGTTAACATGACATTGACCATGCAGACGTGACACTCATTGGATTGATAACAAGTTCTTATAAATGTCCTTTGAGAGGTCTAAAAGGAATTCTAGACTTGGATTTTGTTACAACAATTGCGGTGGTTGAGGAAGAGCTGTTTAAGAAATGAGAAGGAATTGAAAGCTTTATTTGTGGATGCTTTGAGAGGAGAGGGAAAGAGAAGGCAATATGTCTAGGTCGAAAAACGATACGACGTCCTACTACTCTGGTGATTTCTCTTAAAGCTTTTTAGATTGAAAATTTCATCTAATTGATGTGGGGAGTTTGGCCACATCAACAAAGTAATAAAAAGAGATAAATATTCAAAAAAAATTTTAAAAAAAAAGGTAAGCAATACAAGGAGAGAAACAATTTTGACTAGATTGTTTGGCATTGACTGTAAAAATTTTAGCTTTTTAAACTTCAATGTCAAGTGATTTTGTTTGTAAATGTCTGAGGGAAACAATATCTCGCACATGTTGGTGAATTTTTTTTTTTTAGATCACTTGGCTTTTGAGATTTTATGATGGAGTAAATTATTAGGAATAAAAATGAGGTCTACGTTTTTCGTTAGTTATAGATTTTAGATTAGCCAATTCAGAGTGAGTTTGATCATATGATTAACTAATTTTTTAAGAAGAAGAAGCTTCATTTTAATGATTTTATCTACTATTGAAGTAATGAAAACTTTCTTTTTATTTTGTATTATTTACTTTTGTTAGTGGTTCTTATTATGTTTTAAAAAGAACAAATTAAAACACATAGTCAATGTCACGTCAATATGGTCAATATCATGTCAACATGTCAAATGTGTTAGTATATACCCTTGAGCCAATTGGATTGGTCAAAAAATATATATTGTCATTTAATGCATATTTAATTGCATAATTATATGTGATAGAGGTTTTCTTTCATATTAATGTAATAATAAGGATTTATTAAGTACTAATTGGATGAAGCCCATACAACATAAAAGTCTAGCTAGAGAATTGTAAAGTTGTTACAATTATGAGATCCCTATGCATTAAAGCCACGTTCCTAAAATTGTTCTTGGTCATTGTATTGTCAAGACAGGGCATTGACAATGCTCAAAGACTAGTACATGTTAAGCCTCCTTACTTGGGAAGTAAGCAATCGATATCATAGATTGAAGTATATCAGATATTTGAGGATAATATGTAGGTGCTTGTTAGAGAACAAGTTCACTGAACATGACCTACTATGAGAACTCCATTTGGTATTTCACTCAAGTTTTTATGGAATCTATTCTCATGTGATAGTCGTGCAACTAGTCCTTGGACTTGAGACACTAGATCATCTTATATGGGGAATGACATACTTTGATTTCACCCTTATGGGTTTGGAGGTGACCAGATACCTAAATAGGGTGTTTTTAGGTATGCCATGAAGCATGCAAAGGTCAATGAGTGGTCAATAGAGGATTCATCACCCCAAGTGATACAAAGGGATGTATCTCATTTGTTCTCAATTCTTGATTAACTTGTATAAAGTCTTTGGCCAAAGCACGATGAATTTGAGGAAAGTTAGTTTCTTAATTTCATAAGGTTAGTCATGAATTATGAAAACTAAAATGGAATGTCATAAGTCAACACTGAGACATGCTTAATGACATATCCAGGATATTTGATGAAAGAACCATATTGCATTGAGAGGCTTATCACTGAAAGGCTTTATCAAATTCTTTAATTCACTCTCTAACATTTTGGTGGTCATGATGTATTGATAGATGTCACTCATGATCTGTAAATATAAATCAATTATCAAATTGATATTTGATTAAGATTTATATTTATTGCCAACATGTTAGAAGCCTAATGGGTCACACACATTAAGTGATATGATTGGGATTAAATAAGGATAATTAATTAATTTTGACTTAATTGAAAAAGATCAAAATAAAGTGAAAAATTAATTAAGTTCACAAAGATTTAATTAAATTAAAATACAACTGTTGTATTTAAGGTTACAAATTAGTTTGGCTATATAAATATGTTATGTTAGCAAACTAAAACTCTAAGCCTCCAACCACTTCTCAACTATTTCATAAAATAAGAAAAGAAAAATAGTTATCTTTATCTAACAAAAATAAAATTCGGTAAGAATTTTGGTTTTTTTTTTTAGAAACAAAACTTGCTAGCACAAGTAAAATCTTACCTTTGAGAAGTTTTTATTCGGTCACTGTGTGAATTACTGTTAAAGGCCAAATACTTGGATAGCTGAAGATTTGGCAAATCCTAAAGGTGAAGAAGCAAAGATTTTGATTTAATTGGCTCTTAATTACGATATCTAGAGAAAGGTATGTAACTCTTAAACTTATGAGTGTTCATAATTAATTTGAAAGTTACATGAAAAACACAAACATTGATCCTGTAGGATTCAACTGTTTCTCTGATTAAATGCTAGTTTATTTTTTCGTTGTGTTATATTTTTAATTTATTGATTATTTTCATATTTGAGCATGAGATCGAATCCCAGCAAAATGTTATGTCAACACATTTAACATTAGAATTTGAATCGTGTTAGTATTTGGACTTATATTAACAAATTTGTAAAGTACAGAGACTCAATTTACATAAATTATTGTACATGGACTATTTTTACATATTTTATAAAGTACAAGTACTAAAAGTATAATTTGACCATAGACAATTCATCACCTTAAGTGAAAATAAAGAGAATATCCCATTGTAACGTGATAAGTAATGACTCATCAAAGCCCTAAGTCTATGCAATTCAAGATGTTGACAAATGGTTTGTTCACAGTCTCAAGATGAGTTCAATTACTAGGATCATGTTCTGAAATGTAAAGACAAAATTATAGTAAACATTGCACCATACTCTAACTCTTACCGGGATATTAATTACACTACAAAATTATGTACTAAAAGTTGAGCCAAACAAGTATGACTCTTCTTAACATTAAGGTTGTCATGAAGCATTACTAGATGTCAATTTTGACTTATAAATGTGAACTAATTAGTTTAGGAATTGATGATGAATCCAAAGGGTTTGGTTCATTTAATCCTAGCTCACCTTAAATTATATGCCAACATGTTAACAACCTACTAGGACACACACATTAAAAATGTCCATTGAGACTCTAAATAGTGGTTAAATTAAGTTGAACTTAATTAAAAGAAGTCAAGAACTAGCTTATCAAAGAAAAAGTAAAGAACTTCAAAGACTTAATTGAAAGTTTAATTAGTCTTAAGGCAATTATACAATTAGCAAAATGGTTAAGCATAGTCCTATAGGCTTTAGAACTAATTAATGGCCTATAAATATGAGGCTTATGCTATACTTTGATGGGTATGACCAGAACTACTAAACTACAAGAAATCATCCATAAAACCCTGAGAGGCTTGTGAGGAAAATTAGAACGAGTTCCTGTCCTTGAGAATAGGCCTAGCTATCTTTGAGCCATATGAGTCGTCGATGATCATTCTCAAACTATTAGGCATTTCTTTTCTTCTTTTGTTGACTAAGACTCATGTACTATTGTCTATTAATTAAGGTTTAAATAATGGTTGTTTGAAATCCTGTGGATTGGCTAAGGAGAAGAAACCCTATGGATCGCACCTAATCCATTTTGCCACTGACTAATGAACTTTGGAGTTCTTGATTGTGTTTTGGTTTCTTTTGGTTAAAAAAAGTACTTATTGCCATTTCCCTAGCTAGCATTAAGCTCTACAAGTAAAAGCAACCCTACTCTCCATTAGAGCTATTCATAGTTGTCATTCATGTGGATCACCATTAGAGGTCATACACTTAGATAGCTTATGGTTTGTTACAACCCAACTTGGTGCAAGAGGATTAAACTATGTCGAAACCTTGTAATTTCGACTCTAAGGATTTAGGACATGGTTGCCTTTATCCTCTAATTAAGACTAATCCATGATAAATCCAAAGTTTTATTTTGCTTAAGGGAGAAGTTTTAAATTTTCGTTGCATAATGTAATATGACTGACTTATCTAACTCAACATGCAACTTAGAGCCAAGTTTTTGCTACCAAGTACTAGATGCAACAACATAGTTATTGTTGACTTGTATGCAAGTGAGCTCACCGTCATATATCTTAATCTTAAATGTTTTTCCATCAATAATAACAGATGCATGGATTTTTAATTGCAACCATTTCCCTTATATATGTTGCAAGCCTAATCTTATCATTTTTAACCCTAATTATCTCTACCCTTTTTTTATTTACATAGTGAAAAGGACTTTCCCAAAGTGATCCACATTGTTAAACACCAAGTCCTCAAATCTTACTTTTCCAAACTCATCAAGTTCATCAAGTATTCTGATCGAAGTCATATTAATAGTCATACCCTTCCCTATCTATACTAGAACTTCCATAATTCCTTTCAATATCACTTTCAAGATGACATTCATCATTATGATCAAGCACCATTATATCCTCACCCTCAAGATTGTCAATACTAGCTAATTCACTATGTTCATCATAACTTTACATCCAAGTATTTGGTTGATTAATTGGTGTATAATCCCCTCTGTAAAGAGCAGGGTTTGAATCTCTTTCCCTCAATTATAAAAAAAAAAAAAATTGATCGTAACTCTCAACCATCTAGTTAACATCATCACTAGTAAAATCATATTGTTCGTTCTCAGCACAGCCCATTTCAAATCGATTGCAATATAAACTTTTAGCCATTAGATTGTCATAATCAACTCTAACAATGTATGAACTACCAACACATACATCTACATTTGACTTGCTATAGTCCATTTTTTCATTTCCTCTCACACTACCATTCCCACCATCTTGCAAAGAGTCTAACTTATTAATAGTATCATTAACAAAACCAATTTCATAAGCTTGTGTTGAAGAATAACTGCCTTTTTTGGAAGACTTGAACATTGTTTCAAGAGGAATTGTAGGTGGATTTTCTTTGAACCTTCACACGTTTGGAACAAGTGAAGTACTTCAACATCATTTTTCAACTCTAAGAATTCTTTCGAGTTTGGATACCGCCCTTGAATTGCTATTGTCATTTCCATGCTAGTATTGGAATCATCTATAGTAGTTGCAACGTTTGTTAACTTGAAGGAGTACTTATCAAGATCAACATTTTCGATAACTTTTCGATTCGAGTTAAAAGTGGACCACCAAGTCATATAACTTTAAACTCGCCATCAACTGCTGTTCCAACAAAATTTTCTTGTTATAAAAGCATGTAAATTCTTTTGCAATGAAATGGTTCTCTTTGCAAAGTCAGAAAAAAAAAATCTTGCAAGTAGGGTTTAAAAAAATCCAAATTACATTTTATTAGAATTTCACTTACCAATGCAAATGAAACGGTTGTTTGATTTCTAATGCAAAATGACATCTTCAAAGCTTTTCTACTTTTCTCAGGCTTTTCCCTTCCGATGAACTACCAACCACCAAACCATTACAGTTGCTAATGTAACAAAGGTGATAACTTTCCTACAATACGTCTTGACTGACGTTGCTTAAACTGATTTAAGAAAGCCAGAAACTAAAAACAATCCTTGTTCATTGGAAGATGCACCGAGGGTTTGGTTATATATGAAGAAGAAAAAGTGTGAGATTAACACACCAAATTAGGCTGACCTCAAAGACTCTATTGCAAGAAACGAGCTTTTATGTTTTAGTTCATGGTAGTTTAGTAATTGAACCAACTCTGCGAAGGTCGTTTGTGATTTTGGGACAAGATGTTTATTTTCAAATCTAATAGATTTAAATTAAATTATGATAAAATTTTGAGACTCTTGATGGAATTTCACTAAGTTTCGTGGCTTTATACTTGTGACAAGCTTGTTGCTTTTAAGGGTTTGTAAGCGATGATTGGTGGGTACAATAAGTACATAAATAGCAATGTGCTAACCCAACCTAAATTGCAATATATGAAATCAGGTCATGACCACAAAAAAAAACATCCAAAGAAAAAAAGTCGACAACTTTAATTTGTAAGATCAATTTAAATTTATTAAATAATATATAAAAAATTCAATTTAAGTAACAATATAATTTGCCACCGATTTTTTTGCTAACCAAAGATGCTGATAAAAGAGTTGTCCATGAGCTAGACCGAGGTCCAATGGAGCCAACACCTTTGAAGACTTAAGCCTAAAATAGACATAATATTTAATCATAGAATAATATAAAAAATATTTTAATATTTTATTTTAAATAAATATTATAATTGCAATGTATTATTTGTATATTAAGAAAGAAGTTGCCATCTTCTGTACCACGTACAGGCTTTTGACGTGGGAGTGGGATAACTTCAACTGAAATTTAACAATAAAAGCAATAATCCAAAGTCAAACCAAAGCGTGAATCAAGCAAAACTTATTAATTGGCTCCTAACGTGGCTGGCATCATACCACAAGATTAAAAAAAATTTAAAAAGTGGAAATAGAGATAAAAATAATAATATTAATTAAAAATAAAAAACATCTTCAGAATCATCACACACAAGTGACTCACAAGCTTAAATCGAGGCCTAAACAAAATATTTTAAATTGAGATATTATTATATAAATCAAAAATATAAATTTAATTCGAATGAATTTAGATGGACGATCGAGATGCAAACTCATGCTGAGCTTTTACAGGTGTCAAGCAGACCCAATTCCATGAAGTATTATACGTCACACTTTGACTTCGAGTAACCTCAACTAACTGTGATAAGTGAAGGGCATTTTCAATATTTCATATCTTTTGACTTTGGGGGCCATAATGATCATGTTTAATCGCATGTTATTTAAATACATTATTAGTGCCGAAGTTAGTGAACTATGTTTGCATACTAATTAAAAATGCTTATAAGAAAAATTAAATTCGTTACTCAAATTCGTTAAATACCCAAAATTATATAACTCAAATAATTTCAATAATTAAAAATCTTATAAAAAATTAATTTTATATTTATTAAGTTTTAAGAATTGATTAAAATGGCTAAAAGTTGTGTTTAAAATAAAAGGAAAAATATTTGTATCTTACAAATTACAAAATTTTTGAAACATTGGATTAATGTTATACATATGTATGTATATGTATAATCCAATTTGATTTGAGTTTAAAATAACATAAAAGTGTTACCAAAACCTAATCCAAATCAAATATTAAAAGCATTACTCAAATCTACCTAATAACCGAATATAAAATACCCGCACCCTACCCATGCCATGAATACTCTTATATCAAAACATTAACATCCCTACACACAAATGCACAATGCATCAAAGGTGTGGAAGCAGATAAAACATTTTAATATCTTGTTCAAAGACTAAAAATTTCCTGTAATTCTTCCTTTCAGATTTCTCTACCAAATTACCTGGCAAAAAATTTTGGTGTGATGTTACAACAATACAGAATGTACATTCTATTTAAAGCTATACAATATTACAGTACCCTTTTCCAAAGTCGTCTTCCCTGTCCCTGGGCTTCAAAAACAGCTATGCAGCTTGTGATTTCCCAGGAAATAAATAACCCAGATTCCGGCAAACATCCCACTTAAGCTACGAGTACCAATATCTCATAAATCAAAAAAATAAGCAACGGCAACATCTGAAGATTCAGTAAATCGAGCAGCTTCAGCAATTCTAAGTGCCATCATGGCTTTGTAAGTTGCCAAATCCGCATTTTCCATTAGTAACTGTGTGCGTTGGCGTTTGAGGACAGCCAACTCAACAGATCTGCTTGCTGAGACTCTAGCTTCTTCAAGTTTAAGCATGGCGTTCTGTTCAGCCATGGAATCTCGTTCAGCTGCCAATGCTGCACAATTACAAATTATAGAAGTTTCAGCATTGTATCTGAAACGAGGTCCTACAGAAAACAATACAAAAGAAACATGAACACATACAAATAGACAAAATAGGAAGTGTTGAAATAGGAAACAAATCCGAAACTAGGTCCTACCACAAACAAAGCTAAAGAGGGAACATACATCCATCAAATTTATTAGCACAACAGCAATTCTCATGAATAAACAAATCTATGTATTAATGCCACTGCCTGACCCATTACCTAATATAAACGTGTAATTTATCACATAGACATCATCACAGGCATGCAGAAACATAATCATACATCAAAATCAGACTCAAAACCTCAAAAATTTAGCATGGCTACTATTATCAGAAAATTTAACATACCTTGCAACAAATATGGTTGCTTGCCTCTTCCATGGCTGGCCTGACGTTTAAATGACCTCCTTTTACGTAGAAAAGGCTTTGGAACTAGAGGAGCTTTCTTGACCTGATGACCCTGTTAGAATGGAACATTAATTTTGGTCAGATATCTACAAGAGTCAAGTATATTCCATGTTAGCAGTTGCTTGGATTGGTCTAGTTGTGCACAAAAACACCAGAAGGCAGAGCAAGGACTTCAATACGGCAGTGTAAATATTTGGAATTCAATACATTCCTTGGATGACAAAGGTATATAACATGATCACAATGTTTGATTTTTCAATATCATGGCACCTATGGCGCAGTGTAAACATAATCACATGATAGAAGAAAAGTTCCAAATTCTCAAAGAACTAATCTGATGAACAGACCATAAAAGAAAGTTAAAGGCAAGTACACTTGGGTGCCTTGTATTCATCCAACATGCAAGAAGGTTGATTCAAAATTGTAGGCCTCAGATTAATTAAACTTCAATTGAGGAAAAAATAGTTATGAAATTTCCTTCACACCCTGTTAATTTTGCTGCAAATTTTATATATATATAAATATATATATGACTGTGTCTTAACTCGAATCTAGTATTAAATCACTTTGGATGTGTAATTTACTGCAAGCAATCAATGCAACTGCTATAGCAAAAGATCACTTTTGACCTTGGAAATACAATTTCATGAACTAATTGCTTGACAAAATATGGAGGAATCAAACAATGTAAGGGGGAAAACCCTTCTGAAGGCGAATATCCTTCCATGTCTAAACTTCACTGGAAATTGTGAGGAACAAGTGCACTTGGAACAAGAGCTAGAAATTTCTTTATTTATCAAAAAAAAGTGGCGTACAATGATATTATAATACAACTAAGTGAGTGCTAATTTCCCAAATGAATCTACAATGAGACGTATTTCCATAAAGAAATTTTGCAGCAACATCCAATTCCATAAAGTGTGAAGAACTCCTACAAGGCAATCATACACCAGAAAAACAGAAAGGAAATATTGCAAAGATGAAATGATAAATTTAAGACATAATACTACTTTTACCTGGAAAACCCTAAGCAGTGCTGATCGTCTCTGCTTCCTTTTTCTCAACCAGTAAGTATGAACAGCTTCAACCAGTCCTCTAGTACCCAGATCAAGACAGAGATGAGCAGCAGCATTCTCATTAGAGTAATCATCTGGACTACAGAAATAGGCCTTCTCAAAAGCATCAACCATTAGCTCAAAACAATCCTCTGAAAGATGCTCACAATGACCATTTCCAGAAAAAAACTCATTATTGAACTTCTTTAACCATTCCTCATCTTCTGAGTCCATGTCATAATTTGCCGTCCTCTTTGCCAAGGCTCTAGATACCTCATCACCATCTAAAGAGATATAGAAATCTGGTCTGCAAAACGGCACACTGCGTCTATCCTCATACCCTGGAACTTCATGAACCCCAGGCACAGGGATGGCCTTAACAGTTGAAGCAGGCACATTGCGCTCAGAACATTCTTTGTAAAGATCCTTGAAAATAATCCAGTCCTGCCGATTTGGAAACTCAAGCTTCCAATTATCATCCCCAGTCCAAATTATAGCATGAGTGAAACGGTTGCAAGAACTAGGCCTCATAAATTTATCTGCCTTGCATGCAAACTTAGTTGAACTACCTTTTTTTACTACAAGAAGCCATTCTCGTGATGCAGAGAGCTCTAAAGTGACAATTGCTCCTTCTTCCCTGTAACATCTGTCAGCTTCAATGACCAATATGTTGGCAGAGCACTGTGATGAGTCTACATTTTGCATTAAATCCGATATGGAAGAGCCCACATCACTTACGTTTGCCACAGAACTATTGCGTACTGAACTCCTAAGCTTGTTTTTAGAAACTACAGAAGAAAAAGGAATGCCATTTCTCCTACTACTGATCAAATCAGACATTAGAGCACCATTAGCCTTGTGTGTACCAACAATAGAAGGATTTCTAGCTCTCCTTCTCCTCAGCGAACTCCTCCTCTTCTGAATACTGCGAGAACTCAGACCATTTCTACATTGAGCATTTCGACCTGTTAGTTTGGAAGCTCTAACAGATGGATGCAAAACAACTTTGCTCCCAAGATTATCAATCTCAACTGCAGCATTTCCATTCGTACTCTTGCAAACATCTACAACGGAAGTTACACATGGTTCATCTTCTTCACTGTCGCTCACTATTTCATCACTATTTACAGGAACTATTTGTATACGCTTCAATCTAAGAACCTTACTATAATGCATATACAGAAAATAACGGGGAACTGCAGAAAAATCCAAAGAAAACAACGGAATAGAGTCTTTGGCCCCAAAAAACTTGCATATTCCAGTTCTATTTCGAG
This sequence comes from Theobroma cacao, assembly GCF_053813885.1. Taxonomy (NCBI): domain Eukaryota; kingdom Viridiplantae; phylum Streptophyta; class Magnoliopsida; order Malvales; family Malvaceae; genus Theobroma; species Theobroma cacao. The sequence goes on along the minus strand of NC_142648.1, from coordinate 10,012,340 downwards.
GTCCCTGAAAGAAATTGTATAAAAGAACCCCATAAATAAAATGCTCATAACAGTACTAAAGGGGGCATTTTTAACATACTAGGTAATAAAAAAAGAAAGTTAACTTCGTTTTCCACATAACTAATTAATTCTCCTTCAAAATATACATACCATTACCACTTATAATTAAGGGAAAAAAAGTGCCAGTTTTTTGCATGGCAAAAGGAAAAAAGGTACTTACCCAGAAGAAATTAACACCATTTGAAGAGTAAACACTAGATATTGGCTGAGACATCAAAAAGGCAGCAAGCTCAGACAACCTTACTTCTGCCCTTTTCACATAACCCAAAACCAAAATCAAAAAATTGGAAAAACAGCCATTACAATCCCCATTTTCCACAACAAAAGAAAACATTTTAGGCTCTTCAACATCCTCGTTGGTGTTCCTATTCTCAATGGCCTGCCTTCTGGAAATCTTTTTCCCATAATTTCCCTGCTCCGAATTCCCTGAAAGATGTCCATTTTGAACCCCATTTCTCTTCCTTTTTCTAGTATACACAATCCCAAACATCTTATCTACACTCCCACTAGTGTTTAAGGCTCCAGCTTTCATTTTCCTGGATTGTTTCCTTGGATTCTCTTCGTTGCCTAATCTTTTGGGCCTCCCACTTACCTCAGCAGCAACACCGTTTACTTCACTCTTCGGGGCCTTTTTCATCAAGTTGTAGTTTTCATCACCTTCATTAGCAAGCCTCTTGGGCTTGGCCTCACCAGAATCCGGCCAGAGTCGCCGCCCAGAACGAAGAACCCGGGCTACCTCCGAGCTCTTCACCATCCTGAATACCCTTGTTGTCCGCCTCATCCCCACCGAAGGCATCGCCGTTAGGTTAATCTGCCTACACCTAACACCTCGCTCGATCTTTCCTAATACCAATTCCCTAACCCCCGAGTTGACTCAGTAAGTACGTTCCGAGTTGACTCAGTTTAGACACACGAACCACCTAGCTGACTCAGTCGAGACAACAAACCAGCCCCGAAAAGCCCCACTCAACAAACCACCCCGTGAACCCAAAGAAACGTGTCCAGAAACAGAATCGAGAAACGACCCTTCATTTAGGAAGCGGATCTAGACGGATAACTCAACGATATTTATACAAAAACCAAACCTACAATTCAGAATAACTCGGACAGTTCTGACTCAGCTATAGAAATGTTGTTGTTTCGTTTTTTTAAAGGAAAAAAAAAAGGAAACTAGTGTAGAAAATTACAACGTAGTAGTGAGAGTAAACAATAAGAGAAAAATAAGACAACGTCGTACAGAAAAAGATCGATCAACTCCAAAAATTAATACAACAAGGGAAAAAAAAAACCCACGGCCTCTGTTCTTTACCAAGAGAAAGAGGAAAAGAAGATGGGTCTCTCTCTACAACTAGAAATGAAGAGAGAGAGAGAGAGGGAGAGGAGCTCAGGGTAGAGAATAGAGAGACTGAGTTTCACGTGAATCCCGGCTTCGGAAGAGAAAGAAAGAGAGAGAAAGATGGAGGCTAGGGTTTATGATGATGTGATTAAAAACCACTGAAGAGGTAGAGCTAAAGACTAGAGAGAGAGAGAGAGAGAGAGAGAGAGAGAAGGGGAAAAAGTAATTGGAAAATGGAAAACGAATTTGCCGAGTGATGAGAACCGTTGATTTTGGAAAATGGACGTTTTAGATTATTCGATGGCGCCAATGACCGGGGCCTTTTTCTTTACTTTTTGCTCTCTAGTTTTGTGTGTCTCTCTGTATGTTTGAAGAGAGAGCAGGGGATATTTTTCTTCCAAGGTTATGAAGTGACAAAACTAGCCTTTGATGTGATGGGTTGGGAAAAGGTTGGAGGCGATTTCTGATGGCGGCCTTGCAGAATTTGCGTGGAATGCTGGAGGCGCTAAGGCGGTTATAATTTGTTCTACAGTCTATTAGGAGCTAATACAGAGAGGCGGTAAACCGATAAACAATAAAAAGAATTGACAAGATTTATAATTAATTTATTAGAATTTCGGTTTTCACAATAAATCTTATTACTCATTCTTACCAAACACTTTCACTGTTTTTATTGCTCTTAAATGCATATCTTTCCCCTTTTTTTTCTTCTTTGCTTTGAAAAAAAAATAAAGTAAACTATACGATTAGTCCTTATATTATGTAAAAAATATAAATTTAATTTTTATATAATAATTTATGTAAATTAAGCCCTTATATTTTATTAATTAATAATTTTAATTTTTAATTCTAATATCATTAAATTTAACTGTTGAGTACGTTGATGTGATATTTTTAATTACGCTGACATTGCATTATTATAGATGATGTCCTATAATGCTGACATAGCAAAACATTTATCTAGTAAAAAATTACTCTTTTCATATGAGTTTAACAAAGAAATTAAAAAAATTATCCTAACCCTAAATTAAAAATTAAATGAGATTAACAAAAAAATTAAAAATTTAAAAAAATAATTAAGAGAGCAAAAAAATCTATTGCCGAAGAAGGTAGAGAGAGAATCAATTGGTTTTGACTCTGAAATTGAAGATAGGGAAAATAATGGGTTTTCTTTTTGAAGATTCAACTGGTGTTGAATTAACAATTTTTCATTGAGAATTCAATCGGTTAATACAAAGGCCTTTGTTGAGAAGCATCAGTTCACATCGATTGCTACTGTCAAAGTTGCTCTTTTGGATAAGAAGATTGGTTTAACTAAGAAAATAAGTGCTGGCACAAGCATGGTGAACAACAAAGTGAGGGAAATGGACTAGAAGTCTCAAGTTTCCAAGAAGACCGAGTCTGCATTTGCAGTTGTTGAGCAAACAGTTAGTAATGCTAAATCTGCTATTTTGTCAAGAGAAATAAATATAGATGAGATTGCAACAAAGTCTTTGTATTAACCAGTTGAATTTCAAGGAAAAATTGCTTTTTCAAAACCAGTTGAATCTTCAAAAAGAAAACCCATTATTTTCCCTACTTTTAATTCCAGATTCAAAACCAGTTAATTCTCCCTTTTCGGCAGTAGATTGTTTTCTTTCTTTCTTAATTGTTTTGTTTCTTGAAAATTCTTAATGGTTTTTTTTGTTAATCTCATTTAATTTTTAATTTAGAGTTATGGTGTTTTTTCTAGTTTCTTTGTTAAACTCACGTGGGAAGTTAAGCGTTTTTTTACGAGATAAACGTTTTGCCATATCAACGTTGTGTCATATCAGTTTGGTCAAAATGCCATGTTAGTATATTTAATGGTCAAATTTAACGGTATTAGAGTTCAAGATCAAAATTAATAAATTAACAAAGTATAAGGATCCAATTTACATATATTATTATACAAGGATCAAATCTATACTTTTTGTATAGTATAAAGACTAATTGTATAATTTAATCAAAAAATAAAAGAGAATATCACATGGCAATCAATTGAAAAGGACCCTTCAATTGAGAGTTGTAGTGATTGATGATTGGTAACTTTCTCATTACTTTTTCTTAAATAAAAATGAACAAGAATAGAAAATCGATAGTAAATAAGGAGAGATTGGTTTTTAGGTAGTTGAAAATTTAATCAAGATGCCATTAGGGAGGGTGTAGCTGAGATAATAAGTTTAGATGAATTATCTTTTAGATTTGTGGAAGGTAAAGGGTTTACACATTGTATGCCCTTAACATTTCCTAGATTTCGTGTACCATCATGATGGACAATTGCTAGGGAGTTAAAAAAAAGACAACTGAAGCAATTATTGAAAGCATATTATTAGAGTTCTCTCACCACAAACACATGAACTTCATTACAAATAAATAATTATTTGTTTCGCACAACTCACTTTATAGATAATGATTGAAAATTATAAAAAAAAAATTAAATTTGTCTCCCATTTCTAGTCATAAAAGTGAGGCAATTGTAAAGAAAATTGATAAATGTTCATATGATTATGGGGTTCAAAAGGTTTTCTCTATTAGTGTTGATTATGTTAGTTTTGATGATGTTGTAATAAGACATTTAAAGAAAAATTTTGACATTGTCAGAACTAGTATCTTAAAAGGTAAATTTCTTCATATAAAATGCATTGCATATATTGTTAATCTTATTGTGAATGATGGATTAAAGGAAATGAATGAGTTGGTTGCTTGTGTTAAAGAGGCAAGGAGATATGTCAAGGAATCTCTTAGTAGGTTAGCCAAGTTTAAAGAGTGTGTTGTTAGTGAAAAACTTAAAATAAGAGTTTATTATGTTTGGTTGTTAGCACAAAATGGAATTCTATTTATATGATGTGGGATGTAGCTCAGAGTTGAAAAGGATTTTGAGGCATTTGATTTAGTTTATCATTATTATAGTGTTGAGTTATTGATGGGAGATCATGAGGTGCCCAATGAAAATGGTTAGGCAAATGTTAGGAGAATTTCTCTTTTCTTGCAACAATTTTGTGATTTTACTATAAAAGTATTACATTTTTCTTATTTAACCTCTAACACTTTTCTTGATTGTATTTGTAAGGGGTATTACACTTTGAAATAATAGTAAGAAATTTCTAATGTTGATTTTCAATTGATAGAAAATAGAATGAAAGACAAATTTGATAAGTATTAGGAGAATGTGGAAAAAATAAATTTGGTGTTGTACATCACTTTGATTTTTAATCTTAGGAAAAAAACTTGCTTTTGTTGAGTTTTGCTTTGAAAGAATGTATTCTCCTAAGGAAGCTTCATTGGTGAGTAGTGTGGTCAGAAATACAATGGAAGATTTGTTTGATTGTTATAAAAAACTGTTGCAACTACAGTGTAAAGTTTGTTGTGATAGTAGCCAAGAAAGTCATATTAAACAAGCCACTAATGAAAGAGAAAATCAATTTTACCTTTCAAAGAAGAAAAAAATGAAAGTGGGAATCAAAACCCAATGTGAAAAGTTTTCATTTCTACTTATAAAAGATATTAGATGGAAAGAGGTAAAGAAGAGCATAAAACGAAATTGGATAAATATTTAATTGAGAATAATGCTACTGACCAGGATGACTTTGACATTCTCATGTGGTAGAAACTCAATAGTCATAGGATTCATATACTTTCTAATATTGTTCGTGATGTATTCCCATATCAACAGTTACTTCGAAATCCACTTTTAGTACTTGTGGATGTGTGCTTAATATATATAGGAGTTCTTTAACCCCTAACCTCTTGCAAACACTTTTTTGTTTTCAAGATTAGTTATATGGATTGTCCCGTTTTGATTCGAATGACATTGAATATGATTTAGAGGAGCTTGAGAAAGTTGATTCAAGTAATTATCTTGTTTATAGTTTATACCATCATTTCATTTTCTCAATTTTTAATTCCTTTGTTTCTTTTGTTCTTTATTTAAAGGTTAATTTATCTTAGTTGGTGATGTATTTTTAGATTTGTCAGAGATTGCATCGAACCTAGTAATTGAGTAGAAAAAAGGTGTTATTGTTCTTAAGTATTATGCATATTTTCATTTATAATATATTTAGGTTATCTTAACACATTAATTTATAGTAATTATAATTTTTTTTCTTTAACATTTTAGGGGCATGTTCATATGAGATCTAGGCTGTTGATGGATTCAAAATTATCGAATCCGAGGTCCATATTATGGAATATATGGTATGGATATGTTGTGTAGCTTTTATGGATATGCTATGGATATGTACAATTTATTTTTGTTCTTGTAGAATTTATGTTGTTTTGATTATGGATATGTGTGTTTTATTTTTTTTTCTTATGGAATTTGTGTTATTTTGATTAAGGATATGTACAATTTATTGTTATAGTATTTATGTTATTTTATGCTTTTATTAATTTTTTTAAAACATGTCGTAAAAATATTAAAATAATATTTAAATTTGTTAGAAAAATAACCTACCCACTGAGAGGTCAACTCGAATCAGGATTAAGTAGTGGTTGGTTTAGTTATATTGGTTATTTGCCTTTTGATTGGTTAATTTTAATCTTCCTTCTCTCACAGTCGATTTTGTCAATTTTAGAGCATTCTACAATCAAATCGGTCGAATTGACCCAATGCTCTATTTTAAGAAAGGGGATGAGCTAACAATTGTGGCTAAAACCCCCTAAAGATTTTGTATAAATATCAAAGCAAATACCCATATAAACAAAACAAAAAAGGGTAAAATACACTTATATCTCTAAGTTTTAATTGAAATTCTAAATGAGTTCATTAGTTCTTGAAATGGACACTTCGCTCCAAAAGTATAAACACCATTAATAAATGTTATGAAAAGACTAAAATATTTTTTTTCTTTATTAATTTAAAAAATTATTATTATATTTTTTGAAAAAAATAAAAAAAAACCAAGAAAGGGAAGCATTGTAAGGAAAGGAGAGCCGATCGGTGCTCCCCAAATCGGTCGGTGCTCCCTTTGTTGGGGAGCAAGAAGGAAACACCGATTGATACTTTTTTTTTTAATTATTAAAAAAATTAATTAAAAAATAATAAAAATTAATAATTTTTAAAATTAATAAAAAATAAAATTATCATTTTGATATTGTCACGTCATCAAACTAATAAAAACACTAATGATTGATTAACGGCTGGATCTATGTGTCTAGTAAAAAATTCTTTTTGAGATAAAATGTTTATTTTAAAAACTAATGACTTATTTGAAACTTTAATTAAAACTTAAAGAGGGAGACCCAAAAATTTTTTTTCTAAAAATCAACAAATAAACACCGTCAACATAAAAGTCATAATCACAAATCTAAATTATGGAACCACAAACATATAATTAAGACAAAAATAATAAATCACCAAAAACAACAATTTGTCTAAAAAACCCACAAAAAATTATAAAACTAGAAAATTTCTTAGCCATATCCACCAAATTTTATCAAACAAATTCACTAAAAAATTAAATAAAACACAAAAACTCAAAATCCAAAAAAAAGTTCAACCGGAAAACCAAAAAAAGTCAAAAACTTTAAACTATTAAACTCAACATTTGATTGAGAAAAAAAAACTATTAACCTCAAAAAAAGGGACAAAACTCAAAAAATCAATGAAATTAGGATTTATTTAGGCGTATTTTCAGTTTGGGAACAAAGGGAAGGTTCAAAATTATTTTATACTTGATACCAAACTTTAATCATAAAATAAAAACTCAAAGATTCCATGGCCCTTGTATATTTCCCCGTACAAGGCCGAGTGGACTGGTCAAGCCACAAAACTAGTGGTCTAATCATAGCTAGAGCTCTAATCATAACTAGATTTCCCTAAATTCTAATCTATTAATCATATAATATATAGTCTACAAAATAATAACGATTTCAAGGCACTCATAAACACTTTTTCTTTTTATCATACGAATCACATTTGATTAAGGAAGAGCATCCTGTGAATTAATAATTTTTTATTTAAATGAGAAAATTTTAAAATTAGAAAAAGAAATGAATTATGGATAATATTAATGTAGAATTTTAAATTGATGAGCCCATTACTTAACTGCTAAGGAAATAGAAAGGAAATGTAAAGAAATTAGGACTAGTGGGTCCCATTTGGAATGTGTGACAAATGTTCATTCTATGATATGCGAACCTTATCTATCTTTGCCTTCTAATTTAATTAAGTCATATTTTTGTTTTATCTCATCTTCCTAAAATTAGTAATTATAGTATTTTAAGAAAATAAAATAAAGAATTTATATTTTTAATTATTATCTACAATCTTATCCATATATGTCTATTTTATAAATATAAATGTAATGTTTAAATAATTATATATATTGTAATATATCATAAAATAATATAGATTTTAAAATCATTCACAACATAAATATGTAAGCAATTAACATAAAACAAATATGTTTACTTTTATTAATATTAATCAAATTATTGTTGATATATTCTTTCAATTTATTCATTATCTAGTAACCATTGAAATTGTTATTTACTCAATTGCATATCAATTTTATTATTTTATAAAATCATTATCCTCTAAAAATAGTCAAAACATTTTTCACCTACTTTACCAACCACCTATATCTTTTATTTTATTTTCTTTTTCTTTGTTCCATGTTTTTATTTTGTTTACTACAACAATAATTTGATTATTTTTTATAATAAAGTTTTGAATAAAACAAAAGAAAGAAAGAGTAGAATAAATACAACAAATCAAATAATAACAAATTATCAAAGTATTTTTTCACGTAATATTCTAATTACCTGTTTCTTTTCCCTTACTTTCCTCCCTTTTCTTTCTTTCTCTCTCATAGTCCAAACGGCTCATCAACACAAAACCAAACTAGCATTACCCATAACATATTAAACCTACCAAAACAAAAAAGCCAAAAAAAATTAAAGAAAGCTCAATCCAAATCTCTTCAGTTCACATCCAGACTAACCCTCAACTCCAGAATACTCAAACTAGCAAGCTTTAAATTATTATTATTATTATTTTTTTTTTAATTTTTAAAATTACATTGTGTCTTATTAGATTAAATTTTACTACTTAATTGTGAATATTATACAAGTTGTGCTACATCCTACAACCAAAATTTTATAATCATTTTCAAAATTTAGAAGATTCTATCACTGATAATTCAAAAATGTAATTTTTTATTTTAATTTGAAAGCAACTATAGACAATCTTGATGAATCTCAAGTTCAAGGAAAGAATCAAGGCTGTAATGTTGATTGATTTAATCCATTGTTATATTACAGATTCTTTACAAAATCTTTGAAATATCTCAAGTTCTCAACTTTGATCAATATTCATAGTTGTAATTATAAAGTTTTCACTTATATCTTCACATACTTTTATATAAATGCCTAATCATTGTAATATCAAACCCATTAATTAAAAGGTTAATGATTTTCTCTCCATATTTTGTCTTTTAAAATTTTTTATGACATAAAAACCATCCTAGTATTAAGACCTTCGTAATATCATATTTATCTTTTCATTTCACAATGACAATGAAAGCACGATTTACTTATACTCGACACGTACCGTACGATACACGTTCAAATGAATCCTAAATGGGATCTAGCTTTTTTTGCAAGACCCCGTTTAAATTGGTGATGGGTGCACCCACATTTGTTTTTGTTTGGAGAGTGGCACTTATTATGCCACGTCATCCACTTCACAGTGGTCAATGTTTTTTTGACCTTGTAATGTCTTTCTTTCTTTTTTGATATATAAGCTTATATAGAGTTTACACTAAGTCAATGCTATATTCATGTTTAGGGTTTTAGCTACGTGACACCTTTCCAAGCCAAGCTTCAGAGGATCATAATTTCAGTAAGTAAAGTTGTTTGGCAAGGAAAGTGAAGCAAAAAATATTAATTACTACAAATTAACTGACAATTGAAAGTCTCCTCTATGGTTATGACCAATAGTTATTAAGGGTCTGTTTAGTATCAGTTAAATAACTTGTTAAAGGAAAATGATTTCTGTGTAAAATATTTTACTAAAAATTTTAATATTTTTTATTATTTGGATAACCTGTTAAAAATATGTTTTTTGTTTGGATCATCTTGTAAAAATAATTTTCCATCATGACCTATTTTCAATAATTTTCTTTAATAACACTAAAAAAATATTAACATTCATAAATTATGCAATATGTGCAAAACATATTTTCAATATTAAACTATTATATATAACTAATATTTATTTATTTCTCATCATATGGTTATACCGATTAATTTGTTAGGTCAATAAATCATAACATAGAATTTGATAATCGGAAATTTTGAAGAAAATTTTTTCTATGAATAAAATTTTACTGAAAATATAATATTTTTTATTTTAATAAATTAAAAAAATATTTTTATTACTTTGATCACTTATAAGAAATATTTTCTATCATAATCTATTTTCAAAAAAATTTTCACCATGACACATAAAACATTCATCTATTTCCAACCATTGAAACTCATCAAAACACTAGTAAATCAACTCAAACAAAAAAAAAAAAAATACAAAACTCGAAAATCAAAAAATTATTTTCAAAAAATGTAAAAAAATCACAACCATTGAAACATGAAAATCCACCTCAAAACCAACAGGAAAATACAAACGAATATAAAAAAAAGAAAATCAATTCAAAATGGGGTGAACAAGTAAAATGAACATCAACTGTTGGATTAATCAATTAGAAATAACTAAAAAGAAATTTAAAGATTGAGGATTTGAAAATCGATAATTTGAAAAAGAGAGAGATTTTAAGTTGATGTTGAAGCTAAAGAGCAGATTTGTAGAAAAGAGAAGCAAAAGAGTGATTTGAAGCTGAAGCAGAGATAGCTGGAAATAGAAATCTGTGAAAAATAGAACAAGAAGGAAGAACTAAAAAAAAGGGGAGATATATGAGTTTCATGGTGACTAGTGACAGAGACAGGGCAAGGGTATAAAGTAGCTCGTGGGTTTGTCGAAGGAGATGGGAGTAAAAAGCATGGTGAAGTCTTTTGAAAATTGTCTTATGGAGTAAAAAGGGGAAGACAATTTCTCGTGTTTTGCTTTAAGTTTTTCATTGACTTGAAATTATTTTGACCAAGCTATTTTCCCCTTTCCAAACACTGAAATAGAAGGAAATTGACTTTCAGAAACCACTTTCATGGTTACTAAATGGAGCCTAAAAGAAAAATTAATTGAATTCCAATGACACAATAAAGACACATATGTAACAAAACCTTGATGTCTTCCGTAATTTATATTTTGAAAGGTAAAAGGTTCGTATAAATCAAAATATTTAATGCTATAACAAAGTTTACTTAAACTTTATAATTTATCCCGCAATAAATCTAAGCACTTATATGGCACAAAGAATAACCAGTAAGTCTTGTCTAGTCATTAATAAAATGCGATACGTGAGTTTGTCATTTTTTAGTTTCTGAGTGACATTTTCAAATTTTCACTCCTCATTTTCCTTTTTTCCTTCTTTTGTTTTTTTCTCTCCCATAGTTGCCACCTAGGGCTTTTTGTTTTTCTTTTTCCTTCTGTTTTCGACTCCTTCTCATTGGTACCGTTTGTTCGTGCGATGCTCTCCTCGGTTCGACCTCTACCTTTGGGGTATCGACGGTGGTTTGTGCCTGTTGGTTCCTTCTGATTTAGGTGTGTGGGGGTTTTTTCCCTTCTGTTCATTTTTGTTTTTGGGTTTTCCTTAGCGACAACACTCACTCTCTCTGATTTCCTTGCGACGTCACTTCTTCGTTCTCTTTGCTGACGGCTACGTTTTTTTCTATTTTCGTATTTCGTTTTAGATGGTTCTTGAAGGTTTTTTGGTGTTTATTGATTTTCCATGAATGAAGGTTTAATTTATTTTGGTGGTGTTGTGATTTTTAATTTTTGTTGTTTATTCCATGGATAAAAAAGTGCTGTGATTGCAAGATCATAGAAGGTGATAATGGGTTGTTTGGTCTCGGTGAGTGTGGTAATAGCTTAGTTTTGGTGACAATGGTAATGGGTTGGTTCCCTTCTGGATCTTGCACTACCAAAATTTTATTCTTGCTTCATACTATTAAACTCCACTTACTTTGTACTGTAGCATATTTATATTCTTCATTCCTTTATACAGACATGTATCTTTTCAATATATTATAATACATGTAGAAAAGCTCATCATCCCTTTGTACACTTTTAAAAGAACAAAAGAACTCTATTAGTGGTGTTAGTTATTCTTTCTTCATTTTTTCTGTTGTTTAGTACTTACCTTTGGACTTTAAATTGCTTTACATTTTGGACATTGACTTTCATTTACTCATTGTTTTTTCTTAAAATGATAATTGATTTTGCGAATGTGCTTCTTAATTTGTGAAAAAATAAAGTTACTTGTCCTAGACAATGTTTCCATATCTAGCTATGTTCAGCTTTGCATGGTTTGTCACTTGAGTTTAAATGGATAGAACATTTCTTATTGCACTCATTTCCATTCTGAGAAGAAAAAAAGGTGTTTTTACATAAATGAGAAATTTAAACCATGTTTTTTTTTGTTGAGAAAAAGGGTTTCAATTTAATGCTTAAGTGCAATTTTGGAACACAATTTTATCAAGTTTTGATTCCAACTTGCACTTATCTTTTTTCTTTCTTTGAAATGAAGATGTGATGGTACTAATTACATGTAAGAATGTGTCATTGTAAACATTGTTAGTAAGATAAGCTTCAAGTAAAACAACTAAAAGGGGTGAATTAGTTATAAATTAAAAGTTTCCCCTTTTTAAAGAACTTTGAAAATGCAATGGAGATGTGAGAAATAAAGCAACAAAATAGAGTATCAACTAAATAAGCAAAGTGAAAAAAGATAAAGAGTATTCAGTTGGATTTTTATAAAGGTTCGGCCTACCAATGCTTACGTCCTTTCCCTTGATAGCACAAAGAGTTCGAATCTATTATCAACTTGCCTTTTCCACAGGATCAGGTGTAACCTTTATAACATGCCATTTAACAAGATTAGGTGTAACCTTCACAACATGCCTTTTTATAGGATCAGGCGTAACTTTTACCAGGACGTTACCTTTTCAAGTTCAAGCACAACCTTTATACAAGATATAGCCTTTTAAAGGATCAGGCAAAACCTTTTTACCTTTTGAGTAAAGGTATAACCAATACAACAGTAGTGAAACCCCACCCTAATGTAGGATTTGCTAAGTTAGAAATCCTTAGATGAGCAAGTTAAATTGTGTTTTGAAAACATGAAAATTAGTTGTGAATGGAAAATTTTATGGTGTAATGTTTTAAGATGATTTTTATGTTTGGAAAGTTAAAGAGTAAGTTTTGATCTAAGAAAAATTCATGTTTTGTTGCATTAAGATGATTTACAAAGTTTGGTGTTAAAAGGAGTTCAACTAGACATGTTTTTAAAGTTTGTTTTTGCTTTCTGGACTCAATCTATCGATAGATGCTCTTCATTTATCAATAGATACAATCCAGAAAAGGTTTATCAAAGCTGTCCTAAAGAATATCTATGGATAGATGAGCAAATCCATCCATAGATGGTCAAATCTATTGATAGATGGCTACCAAAAAACTTCCAGAAAGGGTTCTAAAGCTCATCTATCAATAGATAACTTTGATCTAACGATAGATGATGTTGTTTTCATAAAAATAAAAAGGCTAAAAGCATATTTTCACTTCTTAAACTATAAATATGACTAAATATTCGAAGGTTTCTCAACCTTCAGCAGTTTTTTTGAAAGGTAAAACCTCTCTAAAACTCTATCTATCCATTTTTAATGAAAAATAATTGCTTTTAATGATTTTGATCTTTGTTTTGAAGGTTTTATGCTATAAAACCTTTAAAGTTCACATTTTAATGCTGAAAATTTATTATTTTTCCAAAAATTTTTTGTTGAGGATTAAAGTTACAGTTTTTGTGATTTCCTTCAACATCTAAGCTCATTTAAGGTAAGTTTAGGAGATTTATGCATTTCTAGCTTAGTCTAGAGAGAGAAAGTGGCTATAGTCAAAAGCAAATAGATTTCGAAAGTTGCTAGATTAATTATTTTGAGATTATTTGTTTAGAAATTGATTGTTATAAATATTGTGTGATAGGAATGCTTGAAACACACCAAATTACACAAAATTGGAGTTGTAATCGAGCTTTCTATAAAATGAGTGAATACACTGCTTTCAAAACTATTTTGATATGTAAAGTTGAAGCATGATTTGAGGTTTAATGATGAATATGATTTTTTGCAAATATTTATGAACTAAAAATTTATTTGTGGATGAGGAAAATATTATAAAACGTGTTTTCAACCTACTATGTATGTAAATATGATATTATGTATTAGTTTTCAACAAAAGGGGACAAGCACATTATGTTTGAGTCCATTTAATTACTTTAGTCTTCGAACTAGTGTGGGTACGAGATATGATTTATAATTAATGCATGAATGTATGAGGTGTATGCTAGATATGTTGAGGCATGAAATGTGTGATGGCTTGTATGATGATTGTCATTTAAGATATTATATTTATGTATATGATGTGTTCTCCATACACTACATGAAATGTTTGAGGAAGCATGATAAATGCTATGAGATTATGTATGTAATGCATGTTTTACATACAATATGATGAAAGAGTTGGCATGAGGAAATGCCATGAGATGTGTATTGTAACACCCCTAATTTTCAATGTAAATTAAGTAAATTGATAATATGTTGTGCATGCTAAGTGTTTAAGGATATATACATAGATAAATGTGCACTTAGGCAAATTTTGAGGAAATATGTGATAAATCCCATAGTTTGAGGTTTTGATCTAAGTTTGATGTTATGGTTATGAATTTATGTGTATGGGATTAAGTTAAACAAATGATTTGAGGTGTGACATTCACAAGGAATGATTTTGGGGTGTTAAACTTGAATTTTTGAAAGTTTTAGAAGCTTAAAGCTGCCTACAAGGGAAGATGTATCGATACATACTCTCATGTATCAATACATTCTTGGCAGGAAGAACAATATGAGGTGTTCTGGAGGAATTCTATCGGTACATTTAAAAATGTATCAATAGATTTGGCAAAGGATGAACATGTATCAATACCTTATCTTAATGTACTGATACATTTGAAGCAAAAAGCACCCAAGACCATTCTGCTTGAAATGTATCGATACATTTCCTCAATGTATCAATACATTCATTTGAAATTTGGGTAGATGTATCGATACATTGCCAAATGTATCGATACATCACAGAGAAAAGGTAAAAATAAAAAGGGGTTTAGGCTATTTCACCCTATTTCTTTCACTCATTTCTTTCACCCTCACTCTCTCTAGAAACCCAAAACCCTAGCCCCCAAATTGTATTTTTGAGCCATTTGAAGCTTGAGAAACCATCCTGAAGGTAAGATTTAACATTTTTACCGATTATTTTTCAATTTAATCGGTTAATAACTTTAAAATCCAATTTTCTCCAAATTTGGTAATTTTTCCTTTTCGGCTTGGATTAGAGAATTTAGAGCTAAGACTCGTACAATCCAACTTCTAAGGTATGGGTTTAGCTCGTTAATGAAGGATTTGAGCTTAAATAGTTGGATTGCTAAGAATTGGTAAATTGTACAAAAGTTGGCATTTTTTGAAAGCCAAGAATTAACTAATAAATGGATGTTTGATGTGTTCTAAGGGAGAAATAGAGTTAATCAGCTCGTTGGCAAGCTAGACGACGATTGGAGGCTAAAGATCGAAGCTCAGTTGGGACTACCTCCAATTTATCACTGTGAGTGGGTTTAAATAAAATACATGTAATGCATAATGCACGATAAATGTGCTGCCATGGTATTAGAATGAAATATGTATGCCTAGACGAATGAACCTAGGTTAGAGAACAATAAATGTGTATATGTATACATGTGAATGGTGTGTGATTGTGTGTTGTGATGTGAGCCACATGGGTGGCGTATGCTATGTGTGCCTAGAGTAAGACGTTTAGATGCTATGATGAACCCTAAGGAATAGATTACCTTAGGTGAATCATATATTGAGATGAATTAATTGAATGATGCCTTGGAGACTTAGAGGCACTTAGAACTTTAACGAGCTTAAAGTCTTGATAAATATGAATTGAGGTTCAATGATAAATAATGTCAATGATAAAGGCATGATGGCCTTATTTGTGGATTCGTGTCTTGTTCGAGGGATGAATTCTGGATGTTGATCTAATTTATGGATGAGTGGAGTTCCTTTCCCCTTGTGATTATATGTGTGCCTACAGGGGTTGTGGTAAGTAGGGATGGTGGCATTAATCTTGCTTATGATTCTCGCTTGCAGTGCTTTAATGCCACCCGTTTGAGAGTACTCCGGGTGATGCCAATAATTTTGATTCTTCGCCAATTGTTTCGGAGCTGTGCGTGATTTGTTCTCCGTCCGTTGCTTAGTACTTCGGGTGATGCCAATAATTATGATTCTCTGCCAATTACTCCGAAGCTGTGCGTGATTTGTTCTTTGCCAGTTGCTTCGGCACGTGTGTGATCTGTTTCTTTGCCAGCGGCTTTGCCCTGAGGGTAATCTGATTTTCTATCTGATTGGCCACCGAACGTGATTTGATTGTGTCTAGGGGAGGACCACTCATTGATTTGACTTGCATATGATGTGAGGTAGCCATGGAGAGGCTTAGATAAATATGATATGATTTTGATGTGATACTTCGGTTACTAGAGTGTGCCATGGAAAATGATTTGAATAATTTTGATCGACTTCGGGGGTAAGCCTAATGATATGTGTGATGAACTTTGGAGACATTGAAGATATTGATATGCCCTCACATTGGAGACTTTAGGGATAATGATATGCCCTATGCTTAGAGATGTTTGATAGAACACCCAGATGCACAGATAGTGCATATATATTTTATATATGTGTTTGTACATATATATGTATGATTTTGAGTGTTTACACCACTCATTGAGTATTATAGTATTCGCCCAATGTGTATTTGTGTACCATGTGCAGATAAATAAACTATGGAGTTGTGTGGCAAAGGTTGTTAATAGATAGACCAGTTTTGCTATCCGGTAGGTCCTCTATTTTGGTCACTCCACTGAGTCCGTCATGAGCTTCCACATATGGTTGGCTTTGATTTATGTAGGCACGATGTGCCATTTGAACTTGTGTAAAGGTTAACATGTATGAACCCAATTTGACTGGCCAATGTGTGGCCTTACGAACATTTGAATGGACTGTGAGCCAAGGATAATGTAATATATTTGAATTTGTTATGAATATTTGATTATAAATCCCTTAGCATTTGTGTTATATGATTTTGGACTCTGAGGTTAGCTCGGGTCTAGTGGGCTTGCCTACAGGGCTCGTGTGTTGGTCACAGACCTTTGGGTTTTAGGTCGTGACATGTATATGATGTGAAATTTGATATACCTTATGCAATGAGTAAGCATGTATGTGATGGTCATTCTACATACTAAATGCTATAAGTACAAAAGCTCAACAAGTGAGATTGATTCCACTCACACGGGGTGTAGTGACGACTTCACTCCTATGATGCATTATAAATGCTCAAGGTGCAATGGGGTTATACATTGCCAACCTAAGGTTGATGGGGGTTGTACCATCACAATGTGCGAGTTTAATGTTAATGGAATGATTATGATTGTTATCTTTATGATATTTTGCATGTTAAGTTCATATTGAATAATGTTTATGATCTATACTCGATGTTGGCATGAGTATGTGATTAGAGGAATAAAATAAGCCATAGAGATAGTCCCAAGAGGTAAGGGGACCTAAGGAACGGCAAAAATACACAATTTTGCCTAGAAAATAGAGGTTTAAAGGCTATCTATTACTACATGTAGAATATCTATCGATAGATACATTACATGATGCAATAGGAAGCATTCTACTTCAATCTATTGATAGATGTTCATTATCTCTCGATAGATAAATGAGTTCCAGAATTGTATGTACTGGCTTGTTTGAAAGCTTTTCAAAGGTAAAAAGGTTTTCCAATGGTTATTCACACTTGTTTATGTAACACCCCACACCCTCGTATAAAAGCCAATAAGACCCTATCGACAAGACGTAGGGTCTATTGACATAAATTTAAGTGTCAAAGAGTGGTAACGGGTAAAAAAATATTTTGAAATAAAATATTATTAAAATATTAATGTTTTATTTATTGTTGAGATTAGTCATGGAAGAGGATTATATGATGACTCTAAGTGGGGGATAAGAAGTAAGAAAGAATTTTGAAGAAAAATAATGTAGTGGGGCTCGCGTGCCTTTATTAAATAAAGATAAAGCGGGTAAGTAAATATTTAAATACTATGGTGATATCTTGGTGAAGTGCAATTTTATATCCTATTTGTACAAGTGTAAAGGAAGGAAGATAAAAGGAAATTGGAATTAAATAAATGTTGGAAGGATCAAATTGTAAAGGATGAAAGTTTGGAGGGTTGAATGGTAAATAAGGAAAAGTTTGAGGACTTATGTGTAATTTTAATTAAATGGACATTTACTAACCAAGAAAAGTTAGATTATGTGGGATATGAGATGTACATGTGAATTCACTATTACATGCAAATTATAGCATGCTAAAAGGAGAAGTTAATGAGGAACATGTGGGATCCCCACCATGTGAAGTAAAAGAAAGAATAAGACAAAAGTTAATTGCATGTAATGGGATTGGTGCATAAGGTGGCCAAATAAGGAAGGATAAAAATGGGATGCATGTGACTTGAATGGTTGAATGAATGGCCAAATAAAATGTGAAGTAAAATTTGTGCATGAAACTTGAGTGGAGAATGAGTTGGTCCAATGGAAAATGAGGAAATAAAAGAAAAAAAATAATGGAAAAAGAATGGACAATGAAGGTGGCAGGTGAAAAGGTTTCAAAAGCCTTTTTACCTTGTGATTTTAACCACATGAAAGAAAAAGGAAAATAACAAAATGACCAAGCCTTGGGCAATCCGCCCATGAGAGAAGAAAAGAAAGGAAATTTGAGTGGTGGGGAACTTGGGAGAATCCGCCCACACCAAGAAATGGCAAAATGACGTTGCCTTGAGAAAACCCGCATATTTGGAAAGAAAAGGAGAGAAAATCGGCTTGGAAGCAAAGAGAGAAAGGAAGAAAGGAGAAAGAAGGAAGGAAAAGGAAAAAAAAAGGTTCGGTCTAGTGAACCCGAGACAAGGTAGGTAAAAAAGATTGTCATTTTTGTTTGAAACAATCTATATTAGTGCTTAAACCATATACTTTCGTATCATAACTTGAGTCATAATTATAATAATCAATTCAATCTTTAAAACATATAATCATAAGTATATACAACGAGGTCTAAAGTCTCCAGTTTAATACTTATACCAAGGCCACTATCCATTTACAATTAAATAAACAAAGTGCTATGACTCGACCTCTAACAGCGGAGTGACTTCGAATGAATTGCTATGAGATGCCTTTACTTATTAGCGATGGACCATAAGTGCCTATGACTTCACGATAGGTTGATCACTATCTGCAAAAGGGAAATAAGGGGATGAGTCTCGCAAACTCAGTGATCATTGGCTCCGTGAGCAGGGAGAAGATGGGAAACAAGCAATAAACAGATCATTATAATGATAAAACCAGAATATAAAATGCAAATCTTATAAACCAAACCACAAGGAGGATATTTGTGCCTTGTAAAAATAATATCGTAAAATCATAATATAATGCTTTTTTTGGCAAAACAGTGTCGAAAATAAGTGTAACAGAAAGAGTTTCAATCACCAAAAACATCATTGCCATCAAAATATGAAATACAGTATAAAGGTAAGCACGCTCCCAAAATGTGTGGCATGTAAAGAAATCAAAGTGTACGACCACCTAAATGAACTCATGTTTGTCAAGTAAGCACTGAAAGCTTTTATTTAAACAATGGGAGCTGCAGAGAAAATCTTAACTCTCCACCATGCAAGAGAGTACGAGTTGAAAACTCACAAGGCTTTCTAGTAGGAAAGTATAATATCAACACGTGGACCCACTTCCACATAATAACAATCTGGGAGTCTTACTCCATCGGATTCCTATAGTTATGGTAGTCTCCACAATGTTGGCCGACATCAGAGAATCAAACGGTCACTACCACGCACATCCGGGAGTCTTACTCAATCAGGGTCACTTGTGGCCTAGCCACGTATACATATCACAGGTTGTGGCCCTCGCCACGCCTAACAGCCAGTCGGCGACTCAAAGGTTCTTTTGCTGAAGCTCACTCGTGCACGAGGGTCACAATTAACTGAAGTTATAGTCGACCTACTCTTGACGCACTTGGTTTGTCAAAACCATTTTCAAAAACCACATTAAGGTTTCCAAGTCTTTCACTTGAAACCATTTGAGAACAAGGTTCAATAACCTTTCAAATTACTTTTCACATAAAAAGGCATGGTGTATTCTCTTATTCAAAGATCGGACTAAAATCGGTGCTCAAAACTTGCATTCTAAATCATTTAACTATTTCATTTAAACTATGCATATCACCCATAAATACAAGGCAAAATTTTTGAAGGCAAAATAGTATAAAGGGCTTGTTTCCCGATTTCTAAAACACTTTACGTATATAGCTCATCTATAGATATATCTAAAACAATTTTCAAAACAACTTGCATCCACAATTTCCTACGAGTTCTACCAACTCATGCTTTCCACAATAACAATGTATAAATCATTGTAAATCCATTTAGAAATCTCCTATCGAGGCTAATAGCTCATGCTTTCCACAATTGCATTTAATAAAATCCGACAACTTTTATAAAACGTATAACAGTATATAGCTATGGAATTTTTTTGAAATAAGCACCCCCACTCACCTTACAATGGCGGATATCACTTTGCCACTTATCCGGGTATGTTTTCTCCTTTAGTTGATCACCACGGTGTCCATTTTCCATTTGCACACTTTCTAGCAATAAACTAAATCTAATAATCTTAGTGTTTATCATTCCCATTTTCCTCCTTATTCAAACATTACTATCATGTTAATAACTCATACTATGCTAGAATCACCACTTTTCCTCACTTAACATTGCATATTCATATACATCTTGACACATTTTTACCAAAGTTACCTTTATCCTTTGCTTGTGTAATTCTTTAAATTATAATTACCGGCAACTTATTTATGATTCTAGCACCCATATTAACCTTTTTCAGCCATTTTCATTCAAATTCATCTTATATTTTCACACAAAACCCACATATATGACCGCAACAATCATTCTCACTTTCACTCAATTATTTTCAAGTTTACATGCATCATTATCTGTCTAACTTTCACTACTTTGTTTCTTAATCCTCCATCCACAATATTCCTTTTTCATTTCTTTCAAACAACATGCCATACAAACTTAACAATTTTCAACTAACTTATGCAAATAGATCCTTTCAACAACCATGATTCCTCACAATATTCAATTAACCGTAGGCTTTAAAACATAGTTACTGCTTTTTTTTTCCACTTTAAGTCCATCATGTACCCATGGGTTTATTGGCTTATATGTCACCAATTTTTTTCCAATCAAGCCAATCTTTGCTGCCATAAGACATTTCTCTTAGTCACTAACACATTTTCAAAGATTACTCAAGCTAAAAACAAGAATCCTTACCTTTCCTTGCTTGAATCACCAAAACCAAGCTTTTTCTTCCTTTCTCTCTTTTTCTTTCTCCTTTCTTTCTTTCCTTTCTCCTTTCTTCCAACTGATCTCATCTATTTTCTTTCCAAAAGTACTATTTTCCTTGCAAAACAAAGCCATTTTTCTTTTCAAATGCATGGTGGCAAAGGAAATGGTGTGGAAGCTTGAAAATGGCGTGGGAGCATGGAAGTGGAGGAGAAAATATCTTTTGGCTGGAGATAAGAACCAGCCATGGGATAAGGATGAAGAGTCAAAGCTTCCTTTAGAAGCTTTGACCAACTTAATGACAAAATTACCATTTTACCCTCTAAGGTTTTCACTCTTTTTAATTGTATCCTCCCACAATCTTTTAATTCCAATTTCTTTCCATTTTTCTTCCTTAACACTTGTATCAATAAAATATCAAGTTCATGCTTCAATGCGGTATCATCAAAATATTTAAATATTTACTTACCCGTGCTAGCTTTATTTAATAAAAACACACGGGCTCCATTAACGTCATTCTTCTCTAAAATTTCCTCATTCTTCTTCTCCCCCATTTAGATTGACCATATACTCATTCTTCATGAAAAATTTTGATACTGAATAAAATATTATTTTATTTTAAAATTTTTTACTTGTTTTCTTGGCATCCAAATGTCTTATTATGCCCCGATTCACTTTCGAATCACTTTTTATAAGTTAATTCATCCTTAATTGATATTCGACAAGTTCTATTAATCAACATATCAAAGTATGGGGCGCTGCAGTAGATCTTGGAATGCATGGTGACTTTAGAGCTAAATAAGCAATGGGTAAGTGTTTTAGTCTTGAAAGCATAAGTAGAAAGGAAAAATGTGATGTATGTTGATTATTTGTGTTTGTGGCAGCAATGGTTGCTAGGATTGGCATGATTAGAGCATCAACGCAGCAAAATAAAAAAAATTGAAATAAAATAAAAAACCATGCCTCATATCTTTGGATACCTTGGTTGTTTAATACAAAGTTAAGCACCACATAAAATCAAAAAAATTGTACCTTTCTAAATTGCAAATTGCAACCTTTGTGTGTAACCCATTAGGTTCCTAACATGTTGGCAATGGAATTGAATTATAATATTATTAATTAATTAATTTAAATGAATCATATTCAATTTTAATTAACTAATTTAATTCCATAGACCATGATTGACATCTAGCAATGCATCATGGCCACCCAATTGTTAGGAGAGTCAAAGGATTTTTGGACAACCTTTTAGTGTACAGTTTTTCAATGTAATTCATTCCTTCATCATATATCCCGAAGATGATAAGAGCTTGGTACAGTGCCTACTTTTATTGAACTTCATATTTGTTCTTACAGTTAGATCATTAGCTTTATGGAGACTTATGAAACTCATTTCATAATCTCCTAATCACCTTGGCCAAGGATTTGATTAAGCTAATATAAACCAAGAACTAATGAGATATTTCCCCTTGAATCACTTGGGGTGATGATTCTTATCTTGACCACTCATTTGCCTTCACATGCTTCATGTTATACCCAAAAGCATCCTGTTTTGGCATCCTTGGGTAAGCACCCATAGGGATGAAATCAAAGCATAGCACTCCACACATAAGACAACCTGGTGTCTCAAGTCTAGGGAGTATTTACACATTGACACATGAGAAGTATTGCATAGTCACTTGAGTGAAATACCAAATGCACTTTTCATGGCGAGTCATGTTTAGTGAACTCGCTCTCCCATGGCAAGCACCCACATGCTAGTTTCAAGTATCTCTATACTTCAACTTATGAAAATGATTGCTTACTTCACAAGTAAGGAACATAACATGTGCCAATCTTTGAGCATTATTGATGCCTTGTCTCAATAATACAATGATCAAGAACTTTTAGGAACAATGCTTTAATGCATAAGGATCTCATAATTGTATCCCAATATAATTCTTTTGCAAGGCATATATAGTTCCATGGGCTTTATCTACATAAGTACAAAAAGTAATTAAATCACAAACTTATGGATAAAGAACTACCTCAATGTCATACATGAATATCTCTAAATTGCAATTCTCATACAACCACAGAATGGCTGTAGGGCTTATACTAACAATCTCCCACTAGCACTAAAGCCAATCACCTATGTATCTAATACCAATGTTCTCTACATGACGATTATGCTTCTGCTGGGATAGTGCTTTAGTGAGAGGATCAACAATATTATCCTCAGTTGGTATACGCTCTATGCAAATGTCTCCTCTTCCAATGATCTCCCTAATCACATGGTAATGCCGCAATACATGTTTGGATTTATGATGAGACCTTGGTTCCTTTGCTTGTGCAATGGCTCCATTGTTATCACAATACAAAGGTATTGGATCGACAATGCTAGGAACCACATCTAGTTCAATAATGAACTTTTTAATCCAAACTGCCTCTTTCGCTGCCTTAAATATAGAGATGTATTCGACCTCGATTGTAGAATCTGCAATCGTCTCTTGTTTGGAACTCTTCCAACTCATTGCACCTCCAATGAGTGTGAACACATATCCACTTTGCAACTTGCTATCATCTTTATCAGTTTGAAAGCTTGCATCCGTATAACCCCTAACTTGGAGTTCACCTCCTCCATAAACTAGAAATACATCCTTAATTCTTCGTAAGTACTTCAAGATGTTTTTCACAGCTATCTAGTGACTTTCACCAAGATTAGCTTGGTATCTACTCGTGACACTTAGAGCATAAGATACATCTAGTCTAGTGCAAAGCATCGCATACATGATATATCATATTGCTAAAGCATATGGGATCTTATCCATCCGATCTTTCTTTTTTTTTATTCTTTGGACACATGTCTTTGGAGAGATAGATGCCTTGCGACATAGGCAAGTGTCCCTTCTTGGACTCTATCATGCTAAACCTCTTTAGCACCTTGTCTATGTATGTGGATTGGGAAAGACCTAGCAACCTTTTAGATCTATCTCTATAGATCTCTATTCCTATAATGTAAGTTGCTTTTCCCAAATCCTTCATGGAGAATTGTTTGGACAGCCAAATCTTTGTAGATTGCAGCAATGGTATATCATTTCCTATGAGCAATATGTCATCAACATATAACACTAGGAAAATTATGGCACTCCCACTAACCTTTTTATAGACACATGGTTCATTCTCATTTTTTATGAAGTCAAACCCTTTTACAGCTTCATCAAAACGGATGTTCCAACTTTGAGAAGCTTGTTTAAGTCCATAAATGGACTTTTGAAGCTTGCACACCTTATTGGCATTAGCGTTGGATATAAAACTTTCAGGTTGTGT
This sequence comes from Theobroma cacao, assembly GCF_053813885.1. Taxonomy (NCBI): domain Eukaryota; kingdom Viridiplantae; phylum Streptophyta; class Magnoliopsida; order Malvales; family Malvaceae; genus Theobroma; species Theobroma cacao. The sequence goes on along the minus strand of NC_142648.1, from coordinate 9,987,968 downwards.
CATGTACACTTACTCTCACAAGTTTCCATTAAGGAATGCAATTTTTACATCTATTTGCCATATTTCATAATCATGGTATGCAACAATTGCAAGCAAAATCCTAATGGATTTAAGCATAGCAACTAGTGAAAAGGTTTCTTCAAAGTCAATACCTTGTCTTTATTTGTAACCTTTTGCTACCAGTCTAGCTTTAAAGGTTTGTACCTTGCCATCTACATTGGTCTTTCTCTTAAAGACCCACTTGCACCCCATGGGTTTTATCCCTTCAGGTGGATCCACCAAAGTCCATACTTGGTTGGTATCCATGGCATCCATTTCAGATTTTATGGCTTCTAGCCATTTCTCAGAATCAATGTCCAACATCGCCTCCTCATAGGTTGTAGGCTCATCATTTATGGGCAATGCGTCATTTTCCAAGAGAAATCCATATCTCTTTGGAGCTTGACGTATTCTACTAGGCCTTTTGAGTGGTTGTGCCTCCTTGAGATAGTGGTTGTACATCAAATGTCACAATTTCAGGCTCAAGTTCCAATGGAATGTCAATTTGTGGGTCTCAAACTTCTTCAACTACAACTTTACTCCTACTAGCCCTTTCATTTAAGAACTCTTTCTCAAGGAAAGTGGCATGCCTTGAGACAAACACCTTTTGCTCAATGGGATTATAAAAATAATATCCATGTGTTTCTTTAGGATATCCCATAAATTTACATTTGTCTAATTTCGCTTCTAGCTTATCAGACATTGTACGCTTCACATAAGTAGTAAATCCCCAAATCCTAGCATAAGACAAGTTGGGCCTTTCCCCACTCTATATCTCATATGGTGTCTTATCAACTAATTTGGTAGGAACTTGGTTCAGTATGCGAGCAGTAGTTTCTAGGGCATATCCCTAGAAAGATATAGGAAGATCTACACGACTCATCATGGATCGAACCATGTCCAATAATGTTCGATTCGTTCTCTCAGACACCCTATCATGCTGTGGAGTCCCTGAATGAGTCCATTGTGCAAGAATCCCATTCTCTTTCAGATAATCCTGAAACTCTTGGCTAAGATATTCTCCTCTTCGATTAGATCTAAGAGTGAGAATACTCTTCCTAGTTTGTTTCTCAACTTTCGCTCTGTATTCTTTGAACTTGTCAAAGGATTCAGATTTATATTTCATCAAATATACAAAACCATAGCAAGAATGGTCATCTGTGAAGGTGATGAAGTAGGAGTATCCTCCTCTAGCACTAGTATTCATAGGACCACATACATCTGAATGTATAAGTCCTAGTAACACCTGAACTCGTTCACTCTCCTTAGTGAAAGGTGACTTGGTCATCTTACTAAGGAGACAACACTCACATGTTCCATAAGATTCATAATTAAATGGATCAATGTAACCTTGTTTTTGTAACTTGGTTAAACGAGTCTCATTGATGTGTTCAAGCCTATAGTGCTAGATGTAGGATAGTTTTGGATCATCTTTCTTTACTTTCTTGACCTCTATATTGAGTATGGGTTTCTTAGGATCAAGAATGTAGAGACCGTTCGAATGTGTCCCTGCACCATAATGCATCTCTCCCTTCGAGAAAGAATAAAAATTGCCCTTAATGCAAAATTCCATATCATCATATAATGCCAACTATGACACAGCTATGATATTTCGAGATATAGAAGGAACATAGTAATTGTCTTTTAATTCCAAGATCAACCCAGAAGGTAAAGGTATGGTAATTGTCCTCACAGCCGATGCATCAACTTTTGCTCAATTTCCTACTTTTAGGATCACCTCTCCCTTCGTTAATCTTCTACTCGTTTTCAACACCTTCATGTCATTACATAAGTGTGACCCACATCTAGTATCTAATACCCATGATGATGGATCAATAGTAGATAGATTCACTTCAATCATCTACATGGTCAAAGGTGAAACTTCTACAAGTTTCTCATTCTTTGACCTTGTCAAAAGGCAAGGATATCTTCCATAATGACATCTATTCTAAATAGATATTTGAGAACATTTCTCAACTTGATATATTAGTCCAAACATTTTGGCCCGAATTTCAGATGACATCAAGTATGCCGCGCAAAGTAATATGTATTCGCATACTAACAACCTAGACATTTAAAGAACATTTATGAGTAATTATGTGTTATAATCAATTAAGATGAGATAGTAAATCTTAAATTGATTGCTCCCATTATTTTTTTCAAGATGAAAACCCTCCATATCACCTCGAGAGATCTCTATAAAGATTCTCTTAGTGGGCTAGGATCCTTATCCATTCTAATCATGACCTTGAGTGTGCTCAACAAACCATGATAGGTGGATTAGGTAGGTAACTAAGCTTACCAATTGTATCTCTGTACAACTCCTAGATCAGCTAGGTGACAACACATTTCCTAAACATATCATATATGTTTCGCCTAGCCATTGCCTTTAGTTTCCATAATAATAATGTTTCCAAGCATCCGAAGTTTATGAAACTAGTTGAGTAAGACCCACCAATAGCTTAAACATACTCATGTAAAAGTTGATGGGTATGGCTATAGATGGCATGCTCAAAATATGCAGCGGAAAGAAAATTAAAAACTTTATAACTAAACAACAAAAATGCCTCCACCCATGGATCACCTTGGTGATATTTAACACATAAATCCACAAAATAAATTATTGTTTAGAAAGTTACCTTGCCAAGTAATTTCGTAATCACAATGGCACTTTCCGAAGCAATCCCACGAACACCACAAGGAGAAAAAACCCTAACCAATCAAGTGCTTGGCCTTCAATGGTAGTACACACGATTGCACTTGAACCTTCAACAAAGGAGGGAGTTTTTAACTATACTTTGTGCTAGCAAAGATGACAACAATTGTCTTTTTCTTCTTTTTCACAATCTTAGCCGAATCTCTCTTGAAAATTGCTTATGAAGTAATTTTCTCTTTCACACAAAGGGAGTGGTGGCAAAGAAAGAAAACGTTTTTCTTTTTCTGACAAAAGCTACATTTTCTTCAATTGTGAAAAACTCTCATATGAAAAATAGTTAAAAGGTGACTTATATAGTTAGGTTAAAATAACTTCAATTTTGCAATTAAGCCCTCAATATTATAACTCATTATAATATTTGACTTATTACTTAATTAAACTCTTTTAATTAAGTCCTTGGAAATTAAAATCAAAATTAATTTTCTTTATATTTTACAATCAAGGCCTTATAGTTATAACTATTTATAATTATGCCAAAAACTTAATTAAACTCTTTTAATTAAGTTTATAGAAGTTAATTAACTAGCATGTGATTTAAGTCTAACTTAAATCGTCACTCTCTCAATTTAATTCAAATGTAATCATTGTGTGTGACCCATTAGGTTCCCAACATATTGGCAATGGAATTGATTAATGACTTAATTGATTAATATAAATTTCAATCGATTAGTTTATAATCAATTCCATAGACCAAGATTGGCATTTAGCAATGCATCATGGCCACCCAATTGTTGGAAGAGTCAAAGGGTTTTTTGACAACCTTTCAGTGTACAGTTTATCAATGTAATTCATTCCCTCATCATGTATCCCAGAGATGATAAGAGCTTGGTACAGTGTCTACTCTTATTGACCTCCATATTTGTTCCCGCAATTATAGCATTAGCTTTATAGAGAGTTATGAAACCTTTTTCATAATCTCCATGTCGCCTTGGCCAAGAACTTCAATAAGCTAATGTTAACCAAGAACTGATAGGATATGTCCTTTAAAACACTTGAGGTGATGAGTCCTATCTTGACCACTCATTTGCCTTCACATGCTTCATACTATACCCAAAAACATCTTATTTTGGCATCCTTGGTTAGGCACCCATAGGGATGAAATCAAAGCATAGCACTCCATACATAAGACAACCTGGGGTCTCAAGTCTAGGGAGTATTTACACAACTGACACATGAGAAGTGTTGCATAGACACTAGAGTGTACTACCAAATGCACTTCTCATGGCGGGTTATGTTCAATGAACTTGCTCTCCTAGGCAAGCACCTATATTCTAGTTCCAAGTATCTCTATACTTCAATCTATGAGATCGATTGCTTACTTCCAAAGTAAGGAACATAGAATATACCAGTCTTTAAGCATCATTGATGTCCAGTCTCAATGATTCATTAATCAGGAACATTTTGAGATTATGCTTTAATGCATAGGAATCTCATAGCTGTAACTCGTTATAGTTTCCTTGCAAGGCATATTAATCTCATGGACTTCATCCAATTAGACTTATAACTCATTATAATTAATATCTTATTGATGAAGGAAGACCTCTAATCATTCAACATGAATGATACTATTGCATGATTGGAATCAAGCCTCAACCAATCCCAATTGGCTGTAGTGCTCATCCCAACAAAAGTGTGACCTTGAGTGTGCTCAACAAGTCTCCGATTAAAAGAGCAGCCAGGTTATCTTGCTATATGGTGGAAGACAACTTAATCATGCGTGGCATGTGACTCAATATGTACCGAGGGATTTTCTTATTTTTAACTTAGTTAAGGTCTCATCTTTGCATGCATAGCATTTATTAATTGCATAAATAAATCTATCTCATGCATATTACTTTGGATGATTATGGACTTGATCTATACTAATTTCCTTGAGCCATCAAAGGAAATTAGCTTGGTCAAACCTAGGGGATAACATACAATATATTGTAATCTTCTTCCTTGTATCTTCATGGTGCCTTTAGGTCTTCATCTTCGAATTGTAAAATAACTCCTAAACTAATCCTAATTCTACACTTATATGTAACTAATTACATTTTAGTAAAGAAACCTCGTGGTACATCCGAGGGGAGTTAGGTGAGGAAAGAATTTTATAATCCCTGAAAATCAAGAGAAAGGCCGGGTGCACAGACCCTATTTAATAAATAAATACCATGATATAGTTTAACCATACATCCATAATCATATTGGGCCTAGTCCATAATCATCCACATTCATCCATCCACATGAACATAAAATTAAAACTGTCTTATCCTAATTGTTAATCATATGAGGCATCCAAAATTAGTGTACAACTAATTTCGAGTTCAGTTTTTTTAATTCCATGTATGGAAACATTTTTCCATATATGGAAAGTCTTGACTAATCAGTATTAGTAATTAGTGTACAATTTTATGGCTTGATGCGGCATAAAATCAAGGAATTTAATTCCCAAATTTTAACCATGGTAAGCTAACATATGGAACCTTTCCATATTAAAATTTCATAATTTTGGGACTTGATTTAGCTGGTCAAAACCCCAAAAAAACACAGCCTATGTATCTTGTACATAGCTACAGTTTTTGGTTGCATATGTGGCATTATGATGCCATAAATTAAGGGATTAAATCCCTTAATTTTAGTGATCTTTTTAAGCATCTTTTGAACATATTCAAACTTCAAAATTTATCCAAAAAGGTACAACAATTGCACAATTTTAGGACTCTTTGAAGATGACTTTCTCAGCAAAATCATGACCTGAAACTACTGCTGGCAGCAATGGTTTCAATCATGATTTCACGGCCTTTCCTTCACCATTCTCAGTTGGTAATTAATCATATTGAAAAAATTTCAATTTAGATTACTTCCAAATTTTTTTCAAAATTTTTGGAGGCTTTTAGACCCTTGTTAAAAACTAAAAATCAAACCAAATGCAAATCTTGACAGAATCAAATTCTATCACCAAACTGCATCTTGTTTCCCATGAATTTGAATCCTTTTCTTGCTAAACTCTTTTGTGCATCTCATGTACATATTGTTCTTCAAAATTGAGACACTTAAATAAGATTTGTTGCTGAAACAAATAAGTATTAAAAATCAAAACTTGAATATGTGATAAACTACTTTAAAACATAATAGAAATTTAACACTTATTTGCTCTCTTCCAAATCCCTCACATCTAGTCAGAATTGAAATGAACAATATGTCATAAACTACTTTAAAACATAATCGAAATTTAACACTTACTTTGCATTAAAATGAGCCAAGGGAGGCTCTGATACCACTGTTGGGAATGGCATGATTAGAGCATCAATGTAGCGAAAAAAAAATTAAAATAAAATAAAAATCATACCTCTTATCTTTGGATCACCTTGGTTGTTTAATGCAAAGTTAAGCACCACATAAAATAAAAAAAAAGTTTTACCTTTCCAAATGATATCGTAATCAATTGGATTCTTGTTGGTGACAAAACGTGAATACCTTTTTTCTGAAAGAATCCCAATCACTCAATCGCTTAGCCTCCAATGATGCACACACGATTGCAACAGATCCTTCTTAGGGAGAGAGCTTTATGCCCGGGCTTGTTCTAGCAAGTGGACAACGATTTGTCCTCTTTTCTTCTTTGATTTCTAGTAAAGAATCAATGGAGAAGTTTTCAAAAGAAAATAAACTTTTCAAGAGTAGCAGCACTCAAGAGAAAATCCTTTTTTTTTCTTTGTGTCCTTCTCCTTAAAAAAAAAAAAGTGGCTATAATGTGATATTTATATCTAGGTTTAACTTATTGAAATTTACAAAATAAGTCCTTAATATTATAACAATTATAATATTTAACTAATACCTAATTCAACTTTTTTAATTAGGTCCTTAGTAGTTAAAACATGAAATTTGATTTAAGTCTAACTTAAATCATTACACTCTCAATTTAATCCAAATTACAACCTTTGTGTGTGACCCATTAGGTTCTTAACATGTTGGCAATGAAATTGAATTATAATATTATTAATTCATTAATTTAAATGAATCATATTTAATTTTAAATTAACTAATTGAATTCCATAAACCATGATTGGCATTTAGCAATGCATCATGGCCACCCAATTGTTAGGAGAGTCAAAGGGTTCTTTGACAACCTTTCAGTGTACAGTTTTTTAGTGTAATTCATTCCCTCATCATATATCTCCGAAGATGATAAGAGCTTGGTGCAATACCTACTCTTATTGATCTCCATATTTGTTCTTACAGTTAGATCATTAACTTTATGGAGACTTATGAAACTCATTTCATAATCTCCTAATCACCTTGGCCAAAGATTTGATTAAGCTAATATCAACCAAGAACTAATGAGGTATTTCCCCTTGAATCACTTGGGGTGATGATTCCTATCTTGACCACTCATTTGCTTTTACATGCTTCATGTTATACCCAAAAGCATCTTGTTTCGGCATCATTGGTTAGGCACTCATAGGGATGAAATCAAAGCATAGCATTCCACACATAAGACAACCTGGTGTCTCAAGTCTAGGGAGTATTTACACAACTGACACATGAGAAGTATTGCATAGACACTTGAGTGAAATACCAAATGCACTTCTCATGGCAAGTCATGTTTAGTGAACTCGCTCTCCCATGGCAAGCACCCACATGCTAGTTCCAAGTATCTCTATACTTCAACCTATGAAAACGATTGCTTACTTCACAAGTAAGGAACATAACATGTGCCAATCTTTGAGCATTATTGATGCCCTGTCTCAATAATACAATGATTAGGAACTTTTAGGAACAATGCTTTAATGCACAAGAATCTCATCATTGTATCCCAATACAATTCCTTTGCAAGGCATATATACGGTTCCATGGGCTTTTTCTACATAAGTACAAAAAGTAATTAAATCACAAACTTATGGATAAAGAATTACCTCAATGTTATTATGAATAATAAAATGTCATACATGAATATCTCAAAATTGTAATTCCCATACAACCATAGATTGGCTTGTAGGGGTTATACTAACAGAATATTCGAAAGGTCCAACGGTAATGCCAGTTGATATGCTACTACTCCAACCTTATCTAAGATCTCGAAGGGTCCTATATACCAAGGATTTAATTTTCCCTTTTTACCGAACCTCATTACCCCTTTTGTTGGTGAGACCTTCAAAAATACATGATCCCCCACTTAAAACTCTAAGTCTCTCTGTCTGTTATCAGCATATGAATTTTATCTACTTTGTGCTGATAACATCCTCTGTCGAATCATGCGTATCTTTTCGGTGGCATTCTACACCAACTTTGACCCCAAGAGTTTCCTTTCTCCCACCTCTAGCCACCCAATGGGTGACCTGTACCTCCATCCATACGATGCCTCAAATGGTGCCATTTGGATGCTAGCTTGGAAGCTATTATTGTAAGCAAACTACATTAAGGGTAGATACTGGTCCCATCTGACCCCAAGGTCCATTACACATGCCCTCAGCATATCTTCTAATGTCTATATTATTCGTTCAGATTGCTCATCAGTCTGAGGGTGGAAAGGTGTGCTAAAATCCAACTTAGTGCCCAACGTTTCCTGCAACTTTCCCCAGAACCTATTGGTGAACTGTGTCTCTCTATCAGATACTATAGAAATGGGGACCCATGCAGTAGTACTATCTCATCCACAGAAACTCAAGCGTACTAGGCATCCCCGTATGTGGTTTTAATTAGAAAAAAATGAGCTGACTTAGTCAACCCGTCTACTATGATCCAAATCGAGTTGTAGCCCCCACTAGTTTGAGGCAAGCACGTTACAAAGTCTATTGCAACATGCTCCCACTTCCATTCGGGCACCGATAATGGCTGTAGTAGCCCTGTGGGCCTTTGGCGCTCTACCTTAACTTGTTGACAAGCTAAGCACTTAAAAACAAACTCAGTTGCATCTTTCTTAAGTCATTCCCACTAGTATACTTCCCTCAAATCTTGATACATCTTTGTAGCTCCCAGATGTACCACGTACGCTGCCATATGTGCCTCTTCTAATATTTCTCTCCTTAATCCATCAGTACCAAGCACATAAAGTCTGGTTCCACACCTCAATGCTCCATCTGTGCCGTTAGTAAACATTTTTCCTTTCCTTTCCTTCCTTAAGGGTCCTCCAAGGCCTTAGTTACAAACTCATCTTTACTTCGGGCTTCTCTAATCCAGTCTATTAAGATAAGTCTAACTTTAAAATGTGCTAACAATGCATTTGGCTCTGAAACTTCAAAATGCACACCCATATCTCCTAAACCTTGCATCTCCCGAATCAAGGATCTCCTATCTATAGATATATGTGCTAGACTCACCATCGACTTTTGACTTAGGGCATTCGCCACTACATTAGCCTTACCAGGATGATAGAGAATAGTATAGTCATAATACTTAAGCAACTCCATCCATCTACGTTGCTGCAAGTTAAGATCCTTCTGTTAAAATATATACTTTAAGCTATTATGGTCTGTATATATTTCGCAAGTCTCACCATACAAATAATGTCTCCAAATCTTTAAGGCAAACACGATTGCTGCCATCTCCAAATCGTGCATGGGGTAATTTTGTTCATGCCTTTTAAGTTGTCTTGATGCATATGCAATCACCTTCCCATGCTGCATTAATGCACACCCTAAACTTGCGTCACAAAATACCGTATAACCCCCTGTGCCTTGTGGTAGGTTTAATACTGGAGCTGTGGTGAGATAAGCCTTAAGTTTCTCAAAGCTATCCTTACAAGCATCTGACCACTCGAATTTTGTATCCTTATGCGTCAGCCTAGTTAGAGGAGCAGCTATTTTAGAGAAATCCTTCACAAAATGACAGTAATAGTCAGCCAAACCCAAAAAGCTCTTAATCTTCGTAACCGATGTTGGCCTTGGCTACTTTTCCACTGCTTTAACTTTTTTTGGGTCGACTTGTACCCTATCCTTAGAGACCACATGTCCTAAAAAGGTAACACTTTTGAGCCAGAACTCACACTTGGAGAACTTGGCATACAATCGATGTTCTCTCAAAATTTGGAGCAGTATGTTAAGGTGTTGCTCGTGCTCCCCTTGGCTCCTCAAGTATATCAAGATGTCATCAATAAATACCACCACAAATTTGTCCAAATAAGGCTTGAACACTCGGTTCATCAAATCCATAAATACTGCAAGAGCATTCGTAAGTCCAAATGACATTACTAAAAACTCATAATGCCCATATCTTGTTCAAAATGCGGTCTTGGGTATGTCCTCATTCCTGATCCTTAATTAATCGTACCGAGATCGTAGATCGATTTTTCAGAAACATTGTGCTCATCGTAGTTGGTCAAATAAATCATCTATTCTCAGAAGGGGGTACTTATTCTTCATGTCACTTTATTAAGCTGTCGGTAGTTAATACACAATTTAAGTGACCCATCCTTCTTTTTTACATATAGCATTGGTGCTCCCCATGGTGAGACGCTGGGGCAGATGAAGCCTTTATCTAACAAATCTTCTAACTGATCCTTAAGTTCCTTAAACTCTGCAAGTGCCATTCGATATGGGGGTATGGATTGGGTCTAGTGTCAGGAATCAAGTCTATACAATATTCAATCTCCCGCTGAGGAGGCAAACCTAGTAGTTTAACTGGAAATACATCTATAAACTTATTCACTACTGATACTTGGTTTATATCCCTGACCTTCGCTTAGGTATCTCTCACAATAGCCAAATAACCTGGACAACCCTGTCTTAATACCCTTTTAGTGACATGATAGACATCAAATTGGTTAGAGCATTACTTTTATCCCCTTGAATACTAAATGATGGCTCTATTGGAAAATCAAATCTAATTGATTTATGATAACAATCCACACTGGCATGGCAGGGTGGCAGCCAATCCATTCCCAAAATCACATCAAAATCTAAGGCGTCTAATACCACTAGATTGACCAAAGTGTCTTTGTCCTTGACTCGAGCTACACAGGACCTATATTTTCATTCTGCTACAAATACCTCCCTTAAAGGGGTAGACACCACTAATTGTTCTTTTCTCATAACACGATCTTTACCCAATCGAGGTGCAAAACATGGAGAAACGAAAGAGTGGGTAGGACCAAGATCAAACAATACCTGAGCATTCCTATCACAAATAGAAAGAGTACTTAAGATCACTACATTAGATGTCTGGGCCTTTTGTGGTCTCAGAGCATACACCCTAGCGTGGCCCCTACCAGTAGAACTTTGACATCCAGACCCAAACAGCCCGCTTTGAGAGGAAGTAATAGCACCTCTACCTCTTGATTCGCTAACCTCCTGGTTAGGTGAAGCAGTTGTTGAAGGAACAGACGAAGCTGGCTGGGTAGAGCTACAAGTAGAACCTTGTGATTGATGAGCCATTGGGCAATTCCTCCTATTATGTCTAGGTTGACCACATGTATAGCAAACCCTGTATCGTGGAGGCATCGTCCTCTATGTTGTACTCCACAAATATTGCAACGATTGATAGTCTGGCCACCCTGCCTTGAGTCTTATTGTCTCACAACATCGAAGGTCTTCTATCCCACCCCAATACTGGCACTTGGCGAGCCATTCCCTTGTTGGGGTAACCATGAGTCCCGGTGTAGGCCCTGATGGCTAGAAGATGAAATGTCGCTACTAAAGTCTCTACGACCCTGATGGCCCTTTGTCTTGGCCTTTTTTATTCTATCCCTTACGGCTCTACTATCGTTGCTCCTTATTTCAATCCGTTGAGTGCAATCCACTACTGCGGAGTAGGTATCAAAATCCTTGGATGTTATGCCCTAAACAATGGCTCCACTAGCCCATCCACATATCTTTGAATCTTCATCTCCTTAGTAGAAACTAGATAGAGCGCATACCGAGCCAACTGTGTGAATTTGATGTCGTATTTCAACACCGTCATACATGGGGTCTGTACTAAGGCCTCAAACTCCCTAGCTCTTGCATTACGTACACTAATAGGTAAAAATCGATCCAAGAATGTTGTACTAAACTCATCTGAAGCGAACAAGGTTGCACTAGTCGGCTTACCTCTACGTAGGGAACCATACCACTATTGTGCCACATCCTCTAATCAGAAAGTGGCTAACTCAATTGATCTGGTACTAGAACATCCCAAGGCATCATAAATTTTTTTCATACTGTCTAAGAAAACTTGGGGTTTTTCTGATGCATCAGACCCCGTAAAAAATGGAGGCTTAAGCTTTAGGAAATCAGGAAGTGAAACCTTTACATGACCCCTCTTAACCTTTATATGATGGCGATCAGCTTGTCCTTATAAACTAGGGGACTCTTGTGTTATATGTCTCCCTTCTACTATTCTCTGTATGTTGTCCATACGGGTTGCCATCATCTCCACAACCCTGTTAACTCCTTGCAGACCTACAGCCAAGTCTTCGATGGTAATGCCCCTAGTTGGATGTCTATCCGCATCAGCTAAAGATTGTTCCTCCTTATATCTACTCACAAGCGTATTCGCCTTTATCGACTAGTGGTCCTGCCACGTCTGCCTCAGCCCTTAAGGGTGGGAGCCCGTGACTTACCCATCGTCTCATTAGAAGCATCTTGCTCCCTCGTTCTTCTCGAGGCGGGCTCGTGTCTTAGGTGACATTATTACCTTGACAAGAGTAAACACCTGTTATTAAACACAAGTTACAATTATACCTAAGGGGAAAGGTGGTTTCTAGAATAGGGAATCTATGTGGTTTCTTCGTTGTAAAATGTGCCGCAGTTCACAATTCACAACCGAAGTTTTCACATAAAGACCCGATACTCTACTAGACCAATAATGAAAATCTTAAGACCTAGACAACCTAAGGCTCTAATACCAATTTTCGGGCCATAATCGGCACATGGGCCCAAAGGGCAAAGCTCGCTAAGCCCAAGCAAGCCTCTTTATGTAATCTCGATCGTCATTTCAACAATCATTCCTAAAGTCATATTTCGTAATTCTCAACTATAAAATATTTAGTGATATACTATGGTAATCAAATACTTACATTTAGATAATCCAAAATAATATCACCATTTGCCAACTCATAGTGGCATCATCAATCAAAACATACATATATTGTTTATGCTATGAATCTTTGTGATTTACATCACGCGTATGTATACACAGGCAAAAGACTCTTAATTACTAGCGGAGTGACTTTGGGTGAAGGTATAACTACTGAATGCCATGGTACCTACCACAAAGACGAATATACGTGGACATTTCAATCTATGACCCAACTACTTCCGACTCTAAAAACATGAAGTTTAAAAGAGTGAGTATAAACCTAATGAGTGAACATAGGAAAGGAACAAGCAAACGATATGGAAAGTTGTAGAAAACATGATGCACTTATGTTAAAAACAATGCAATTTAGCTTAATTTCTTGTAAAGCCCCTTAATTCAATCTTTGGTTATTTAGTCCCTTAGAGTGAAGGATCTATGATCAACAATGAAGTTGAAAAGAGTGAAAACTACAGCAAATATCCAAGCAAGACAAGCAAGATAGAGTGTTTCTCGCTACAACAAGAATGCAATTTCACTACAGCGAAAACAAGGGTTATTAAGTTAAAAGGATTCTTGTTACAACGAAAATCCATTTTTGCTGCAATGAAAATCAATCTGGAAGCAATTACCAATTTCAACATTCAACATTCATTGCAATCACATAATATTTTCTCTAACATTTCTATGGTATGTGTAACATGTATACACCCCCTCAACTCATCAACTCATGTGCATTCCCACACTGCACATAGCTAGAATTGTCATGTGCACTCCCACACCACACAAGGCAATATCATCATGTGTATGCTTGCACCACATCACTACCAGCATGTGCACTCCCACACCGCACACCACCAGCACCATCATGTGCACTCCCACACCGCGCATGCACGGTTATATTAATCAATCAACATTACATTTCAAGACACAATAATACATCACATGCCACAATTCAATTGACAAATCAACATAATACTCAAACGCGTAATTCATAACATTATACGTTTAACCACACATAAAGGAATCACTTTTGAAAAGCTTGTACTCGTGCATAAATTTGGAAAGAGTTTACGATAGATATTCTAGCATTTCATTCAACACAATGGCATTTGTTTCAAAAACATTTTTTTTATGCAAGTTCACTCACTTGTCCTTGTTGATTCTTTTAATCGACTCTAACTTCAATTAATGCTCCCAATGGACCTGTAGGGCCTTGTTGGAACCTATCACACACAATATAACCATAAAAAATATAACAGCCCACAAATCTAATTATTAGCCATCTTTAACAACTTAAAATCAACCCTAACTCATTTCTCACCTTGGTGGACTTGTAGTTGAATTTTCCTAGTGAGGATTAAAATGGGAAAACTCCTTCAAGAGTTTTCAAGCTAATTTGAAGGGTTTGCCTCTCTAAAAATGTTCAGCTAGTGAGAAAAAGTGCAGAGGAAAAACTTTTTTTTGGAGTGTTTTTGACGTGAAAAAGTGAAAGAGAATGAAAAACCCTATAAAAAGTGTGCAAAAACATGAATTTTGGAGTTAGTATGAGAAGGTTATGAAGGTTTTAAGGTTTCTTTCCATGGAGGATGAAAAGTTCTGCAAAAAGGAGAAAAGAAACGAGAGGAAGATGAAGAAGGTGCTAGAACTTTAGATATTTATCTCTAAAATCAATCAAAGTTTCACGTAATTTACAAAAATGCCCCTTTTTATTCTTCTAGTGTAGTGCCTTCACTTTGACAAAGATATTGGCCATTTTCGATCAGAACTTGGTAAAGTGGTAAAAATCAAAGTTGTAGCCTTGCCTCTTGGCTTTCTAATGATTTAAAAATTATGTCATTTGGATTTTTTTAGTGGGAGATATGCTTGAAAAACCAAAACATATGCAAATAGAACAACAGTCCATTATGCACCTTTCTTCACCAATTGAAATTATTTTTGACCCTACTCCTATAAAAATATAAGATAATTATAAATAACGTAAAACAAACATCATTAACTTAAAATAAACATTTAAACATAAATTAAACTAAACTAATAAAATAAATAAAAATACCTAAATTCGATCCTAAATCTAGTCTAACTTAGACTAATTAAGTGTTTAATCTCCCATTAAATATGTGAATTTGATGCACTCATCAGTCTACCTCTAGTTACGCATCTATGGAGGTCGAGGTTTCACAGCACATGCCGGTGATGACAAGTGATTCTAGCTATGTGCGGTGTGAGAGTGCACATAAGCTGATGACTAGTGGATGATGATTCCAGCTATGTGAGGTGTGGGAGTGCACATGAGCTGATGACCGGTGGATGATGATTCCAGCTATGTACGGTGTAGGAGTGCACATGAGTTGATGACCGGTGGATGATGATTCCAGCTATGTGCGGTGTGGGAGTGCACATGAGCTGATGACCGGTGGATGATAATTCGAGCTATGTGCTGTGTGGGAGTGCACATACATGAAATGTTAGAGAAATTATTATGTGATTGCAATGAATGTTGAATGTTGAAATTGTTAATTGCTTCCAAATTGATTTTCATTGCAGCAAAAATGGATTTTCGTTGTAACAAGAATCCTTTTAACTTAATAGCCCTAATTTTCACTACAGCGAGAAACTCTCTGTCTTACTTGTCTTACTTGGATATTTGCTGTAGTTTTCACTCTTTTCAACTTCGTTGTTGATCATAGATCCTTCACTCTAAGGGATTGAATAACCAAAGGTTGCATTAAGGGGCTGTATAAGAAATTAAGCTAAATTGCATTGTTTTTAATATAAGTGCATCGTGTTTTCTACAACTTTCCATATCATTTGCTTGTTCCCTTCCTATGTTCACTCACTGGGTTTGTACTCACTCTTTTAAACTTCACGTTTTCAGAGTCGGAGGCAGTTGGGACCTAGATTGAGGTGTCCACGTATATTCATCTTTGTGGTAGGTACCATGGCATTCAGTAGTTGTACCTTCACCCAAAGTCACTTCGCTGGTAGTCAAGAGTCTTTTGCCTATGTATACGTACGCGTGATGTAAATCACTAAGATTCATAGTATAAACAATATATGTATATTTTGATTGATGAAGCCACTATGAGTTGGCAATGGGTGATATTATTTTGGATGATCTAAATGTACGTATTTGATTGCCATAGTATATCACTGAATTTTTTATAGTTGAGAATTACAAAATGTGACTTTAGGAATAATTATTGAAATAACGATCGAGATTACATAAAAAGGCTTGCTTAGGCTTAGTGGGCAATGCCCATTGGGCCCATGCGCCAGTCATGGCCCAAAAATTGGGTTGTGACAGTGATTGTGTAACCTATGGATTTCAAAAATTTTCTAGCTATGAAAGCAATTTATCTAATTTACACAAGCGAAAATTCACAATCATAAAATATGCAAATCAAAACAATAGCATCAACAATCAGGAATGAAAAGTAAGAGATGTTACCTACTCCGTTCTAGGAATATATTTGATTCTTCTCTCCTAGTGAATGGTTGTATATTCCCCACCGCACCAATAATTGGATTTCTTGACCAATTCAACTTACCACTTATTTTTCAAGAATCTTTCAATTGCGAATCTAGAGTGGGCTAAGTGTGGAATTTTTTTTCAAGATGGTAACTAGATAGTTTTCTCTCAATTTGTTTTGATGGCAATTTTTCTTCTCGTGAGGCTTGTAGAAACTTGCAAATGGGAAAAGGAAGAAAAACTAGAGAGAAAGAGATGGAGGAGTTTGGCTATCACCAAAAGGTTGCTAAGGTTTTGGTCAAAATCACATATTTATAATGTGATTTTCAACCGCCGTTAAAAAATTAGAGAGATATTTCTCTCTTAAAACTTCTAATACTTTAATTAATTAAAATTAAATTAATATTTACCACTTATAATTATAATTAATAAATGATTTATTTATTTAATTATAATTGTTAGTCCATGTAAAAATAGGAATATTCTATTTTATTATTGTTTATCTTTAATTAAAAGGAATTAATAATAAAATAAAAAATCCTAATCATATATGGAATAATATAATTATCTCATAATTATAATTAATTATAAATAAAGAATTAACAAATTTAATTCTTATATTTATAATTTAATATCCTTCATTATTATTTTTATTTATAAGTTAATAATTATCTTAATAAATATTTTGTACTTAAGACAACTCCTGTCTTAAAAATATTTCTATATTAAGACAATTTTGACTTACTAAAAATAATATGATTAAGACAACTCCTGTCTCAATCAACCCACATATGCTTATGTCTATAATTAAGACATAATATGCATCTTGTCTAAATTAAGACAACTCTTGCCATAATCAAGACAACACTGAGTTACCAAATTTGAACATTAATTTACATAAATAATTAAGCAAGCGTTCCATCTTAAATGAGCTAAATTATACGAAGCTAAGTGGGGAATCGAATTAGATGTAGATACTTCAAGCTCCAATATACATAGAACTATTACTTAATCTCATTAAAATAATTCTAGTTTATTACCATGGAATCATTTCACCATAGATTCATGGCTGCACTCTTGAATTGTCTACAATTACAAGAAATATCCAATATTTAAAATTTAAAATTGATTTGTCTAATTGCAAACCTTATGTTGAAAAGCCTTATAGCCTTCTAATGATAAAAGGTGAAATTACCGTTTTACTTTTTATGTCAAATTTGTCTCTTAGTCTCAGATTTCATCTAATTGGTTATCCAATACTCAAGATTTAATCTTTTGAGTATTAAGATGTGATGAGTAGCTAATTTATCAATCTAATAGGTATAGATTAATCTCCAATCTTCTTGAAATCACTAGAAGTGATGTTAATGCTAAGGACTCCACTTTTTGAATATAGTTTCCTAGAAGGTCACCTCAATTATAATCCCAACATAGGAGTCTGGATTAATGCATTAAGATGATCATGCCAACGGTATATCAAAGATTATAAGAAAATAAAACATGGGTTCACTATCTATCAAGATTGCGATTTTACCATAAGCAAATGCATAAGTGTGAGATTTTGCCACTATTAACGGCTCTTTCAAACCAATATAGAATTTGCCTAATAATTAGAAAATTAGGGGGGAGAGGCCTACAATGCCCTCGGATACCAAAAATTCTGGATTTTAGATTCTATAATAACTAAGTTGCCATATTGGCATTAATTGTTTTCACATCCCTTATGCTTATACTTCACTATTTGGGTATCGTATAGCATTAAAACAACCATATGACATGGAGCTTAACTACCATGCCCCTTAGCACATAATAATAAGTATAAAATATATCTCAAAACATAATTAATCATATACATATATAGATAGTTGCTGCATATAAACTCAACACAATCTCTTTAAGGCATTTAAATAATTGTTATTTACTAACATCTCAATTCATTTTTATATGTTCCCTTTTTGTATTACATATTTGTTAGGATGATATTATGGATTGTACCTTGGTCCATAAACGTGTGCATGCACTTTTTTTTTAGCTATTTATAAATTAGCCTTTAGTTAGGCCTCAAATCCTCCTCAAGGCATTTAAATAACTGTTATTGACTAACATCTCCATTCATTTCTATATGTTTCCCTTTGGATACTACATACTTGTCAATATGATATTATGGATTGTACCTCGATCCATAAACGTGTGCGTGTAATTTTCTTTTTAGCTATTCACAAATCAAGCCTTAGTTAGGTCCTAAATTTTCATATGAATATATAATTATACCAATGCATAACTTGATTTATCTATTTGCAGCATGTTAATTTAGCATACCATATTCAAGCCATTTCATGCACGTCCAAAACTTTAAACATATCTCTTAAGTTCCAGTAACTAACCTCAATGATCATAGTCACAATCATATATACATACAAGTACATAAAAAAACATCTAATTAATTTACTACAATGTTCATCAATCTTTCATACTTATATTTAAGATTGCTAATTACAATCATTTATGGACTCATAAGCTTCAAAACACATGTAGGGAGCATACTTGATATGCCAATCCTAGCGGCCTACCCTCTATTATTTATTTTGCGCACGCAAGTATAAGTATCGCTTAAGTAATATAGAGGTAAGTCAAGTGTCATATCCCATAGAGATTTGCCCTTAAACTTTTACTAGGTATTAAATTTTAAACAAAATTTATCCTATCCAAGCAACTTGATTTTGAATACTTAATTAATGTAAAATTTACTATTGAAACTAAACTAAAGATATAAATGTAAGTTTACTAAAGAAACTATTACTTTAAAAACCTAGGATCATGGTGTCTCTCAATATTTCGTTCAAATTTAATCTCTTCCTTTAAACTTAGATTAATAGATTGAATGACTAACCTAGAATCTAATTTTATTTACAACTCTTTGTCGAGATTCTTGCACACATACTCTTCAAAATTAATTCCACATGTCTATGCAAATTAGTTAAGAAAAGATCATTAAGTTTATGTTCTAATTTGGCCACCTATTATATTTTGGTATATGTCTATCCTTAGTATGAATCTATCACCTAACCTCTAAGTGAATCGAACATGAGCTATTCAAATCAATGGTCTAATCTAAATTCCCTTCATCAAGTTGCATTTAGAGACCCTAATCATTTCAACTGGTGATTAAGCAATGAAAAGCATTATACATAGATTTGAATAAACCATACAATACCCATTAATACTAAGCAAAAAAAAAAAATTATATATTCAAACTACATATTGAAATAAAGCATAATCCTAAAAAAAAGAATTTAGTTCATTGTCATTTCTTTAACAAACATCACAATTTCAAGAGAATAAATAATTTCTAAATTAAAAGAATAAGAGAGAAATGAAAAACTAGAATAAAGAACAAGGCTAACCTCGATTCTCGATCTTTAATCGTCTTCGTTTTCTTCTCGTTTCCTCTTTTGTAGAACCTTTTTCTTTCTTTCTTTCTAAACTGCAGTTTGTTTCCTTTTGAGACCTCCCTTTTCAGCTAGATGAAAATCACATATTTATAGCCACCAAAAAGCCCAAAAAAATAAAATCCTGAATGGTTGTGTTTCAGTAAAACATGTTAGAGTGCCATAGCCTTCGTCCTTGAGTGTTACAACGCTCTACACTTCTTTTTTTTTGACTAACTTCCAACTAGTTCTATGGCCCTCCTCCATGGCCGTCGCAGCGTTGAGTGCTCGGGAATTTGTGTGGCTGCAATGTTGCTCTTTTAGGCACTACGGCCTTGAATCCTATGTGGCTGCGACGCTACTTTCTTGTGTTGCCTTGGTGCATAAACTATTGCAGTACCTCATCTTGCAACATGACTTTCTCCTACTTTGAGGCTGATATGGGAAAAATGGTGGACATGAACGTTGTAGGTCTGCCTCTTATCATTTCAATGGTTTAAGAATTACATCAATTGAAACTCTGTAGCTTGAGTTATGCTAGAATTATTGCAACATGTTCAGTGAAAATCTGCACTTAGTCTCCATTGCATAGTTCACCACCATTTCGCTTTATGCATTTGAAAACCTACAAAGACAAGGACTGAATCAGTATTGGCTTAAATTAAGGCGTTCAACATAAAAATGAAATATAATTACTTGAATTGAAATAAGTTAACATGCTTTAAACTAATTAACTAAAAACATAAAAGCTATCTATAATTGAGTTAAAACACAATGACTTAGCTATTTTAACATCCAAAATGTGTCATAATAACTCTATATAATAGAGTTATCACAACCCCAAACTTAATATTTTGCTAGCCCTTGAGCAAAATACAAAATAAAAATGAGATCACATAGTTGAAAATATCAAACTAGGATATTGCACCAATTCATTGATCACCTTTAATTTCTTCATAACGTTTCTTGTTTTCCCAACTAAAAGAAAACATAAATATTGTGTAAGTTTGCATTTCATTGCAATGCAAGCTCATTTTTTGTATGAATTTTTCGTGTTTGATAAATCTCTTACGATGAATATCATTCACTTCGGATAAGTTTATGCTCAAACAAACTTCAAACTATCTTAGAAGTTCATAAGTTTGTTTCACCTATCTCTCCACTAATGTAGGCTAACACTTAACTATGGATCTTTAAGACTTTATTTAGGTTGTAATATATGGCTAGGGTTAAGGTAGGATATAGGATATAGGATATAATAAAGCTCAAATCACCCTAAGCATATCGTTATTATAAGACCTATATAGCCTTACTTCTCTTCACCAAATACACATTTTCTTTCCCTTCACTTTTCACTCATCAAGCATTTATTCTTTTTGTTATGAGGAAGTTAACACCCCCAAACTTATTTCTTTCAATGATAATGGGATAAATGCTTTACATTGAATTTTGAATTTTTCTCCACTTCATCTTTTCCATCTTTTCATCAAATAATTCAACATATGTTTCTTAAAATAATGTACATGTTTAGGAGTGAGGGTTGTCGAATTGGAAAATTATTTAAAAGCTAGGCTAACTTATTTATGGTTGACAAAGAAAAAGGGAAAAATTTTTTGCTCAAAGGGGAATACTAGGGATCAAATGTACTTGGGTTAGCTCAAAAAGCTCAATCAATCCAAAGATGGCCTAAGTCATTTCTCTAACTAAGTGTAGCCTAGGATTTCATCTCAAGAAAGGATCAAACAAATTCTAAAACTCCAAACATAGTTTAAAAATTTGTCTTCACATAATTGTTCTCTAAATCTACACAATGACTCAATATAAGAGATAAAGTGTTCAATTGTGGAACTTTCATCCTACAATAATGCCACACGTTAGAATTCAACATACTACTTCAACAATATTCATGTTTTACTAAAAGTGACAAGAATAACATGACAACTAGGTTTCATCATTGGATAGGTAAATCAATTTCTTGTTACATTTACTCAAACTTTAATTTTCAACACGCTCTTAACCTAACATGCTAACTAACTAGCTTAAACTTAAAATAAATATATACATAACTGCAATATACTAAAATAAAGCATAAAAATTTACCACCAAACTTAAAGTTAA
The DNA here is from genome assembly GCF_053813885.1 of Theobroma cacao. NCBI lineage: Eukaryota > Viridiplantae > Streptophyta > Magnoliopsida > Malvales > Malvaceae > Theobroma > Theobroma cacao. The sequence continues at coordinate 9,966,223 of NC_142648.1, read as the reverse complement.
CATTGTCCCCAATGTTACTAAAAGTAAAGAAAGAGAATACTCCTCTATGCTTGAAGACAATGTCATACAACATCCTCTTCTTCATCATCATCATGGTCATCTAGGGTGGGATCAACTGGCAACGTGGGGAAAATAGCCATGTCTATGCTAATGTGCTCGGCATATGCCCTCATTATCTCTACAATGGCTCGACTATACATTGCCTGATGGTCCATGCGAAGCTCAAGTCATTCCATTCGTTGAGATATTGAAAGATTTTGGTTACGTAATTGTGGCTGAGGGGCTGTCGATGAACTTCCTCTAATGATAGTTTGCTCTCACATGCATAACTTGTGGATGATCCCAACATCCAATGGAATTTTTGGATGTAACAACTCCTTATTAGGTGAGTAAACAACTCCAGCTTGATGAGACAAGGTAGTGATCAATGAAGGGTACAACAGTCCATCACGTGGTGAACAAGCTGTCAGGATAATATTGTTGAAAATCAATTGCCCAATGCCAATGGATTTCCTTGTCACAATTGAGTACAGGAGGACAGCCCTATCCTTTGTCACATCATTAAAATGTTTCACTGGAAGCATTTTGGCTGCTAATAAATGGTGCCAAACTTTGTAATTGCTATCCATGGCATTAACTTTAAAGATATTGGAACACCCTTGTGCAATTTCTATTTTGTACCCAAGATGCTAAGTGATCCAAGAACCTCATCCAAATTGACATCATCATTTAAGAATTGGCCATACTCAATGTTCTCAATATTAAGTGTGTTATAAAACTGATTAATAGTGCGGTTATCGAAAGATACCTAACATCCTCGAACGAACATTCACCCATCCACATGTTTAACGACATTGGCATAAAATTCATGGACAATTGGCATTACTATTTCCTTTGGCTAAACACAAAATTCAGTGTTGGCACATAGACAACTGGAATTACTATTGCCTCTGGCTAAACACAAAATTTATCACATTATCATGCATCGATAATATTGTAGGCGTCAAGACAAAGTCCTTTTCAAACATCAATGCCACGCTCTGATATTGGGTGGAAAATAATATTTTGGAATAAAATATTTTATCACACGAAAAAATAATAATAAAATAATAATATTTTATCAAGGATGAATTAGTGAGTTAAAAGGCGATTTGGAAGTGAATCGGGACAAAGTGAGACACTTTGGGACCCAAGGAGACAAGTAGAGAATTTTAGAATAAAATAATATTTTACTAATAAAATATTATTAAAATATTAATATTTTATCTATAACACCTCGTACTTTGATATGGTGGCTAATAGAGTTTATTGGATATCAATTGAAGTTAATTAAAGTGTTTAAGAGTGTTGAAGGGTGAAAGGAATATTTTAGAATAAAATATTTTATATGCGATAAAATAATAATAAAATAATAATATCTTATTGAGGTCGACGTTGTTGAGTTAAAAAGGTGCTATAGAGCTAAACAGGGGCTAAGTAAGATGTCTTGGAGCCTTAGAAGGCTAGAGGAAAATTTTAGAATAAAATAATAATTTTTAGATAAAATAATATTAAAATAATATAAATGTCAAATTGGTTATGTTACACGAAGAATGTGTGATTTGTACAATTTGTCTAAGTGGGGGAGTGGAAGTAAGGAAGAATTTTGAAGAAAAACGATTTTAGTGGGGCCCGCGTGTCTTTATTAAATAAAGTTAGAGCAGGTAAATATATATTTAAATATTATGGTGATACCTTGGTGAAGTGCAAATTTTATATCTTATTTGTATAAGTGTAAAAGAAGAAAAATAGAAGGGAATTGAAATAAAGGAATGATGGGAGGACCTAATTAAAAAGAATAAGAAGTTGAGGGGTGGAATTGTAAATAATGAAAAGTTAAGAGAATATTTGATGTATATATTTGTGTTAAGGAAAGCAAGATGAAATTCAAGTAGGGTACAAAGTTAAATGCAAGTGGAAATGAAATGTCAAGGAAAAACCATGGGTTGGCAAAGATAACTCATGGTATTCAAAGAAAAAGGTGTAATCATTACACTAAATTGATTTAAAAAAATATATAAAAATATAAAAAAGTAAATAAAAATAATTATAATAGTAAACTAAAGATTAAGTGGGACCATGCTTAAACTAATGAAATAAATAAAAAGAATGAAAATTAATGCATACTTAAGCCAGCAACATAAGGTGGCGTTAATAACAAAGACTAAAGAAGAGAATTTGTATCCAAAGGTTAATATTTTATCTAAACCATCTAGGAACTAATGGCAACTCTCATTGGCCACCAATGTACTGAAAAAGGTTGCATTTTTACATGCCCTTATTGGTTGCCACTTTGCATGCAAAAGGTGCATGCTTATCTTAACTTCATTGGTATTAAATTTAAAGAGAGGAAACACTTTTTGCAAGACCTTTTCTAATTCTTTTCCCTCTCCAAGTGAAAACCCAAGCTTCCCAAAATCCTTCGCAAAGAATTTAAACTTCATAACATCAAATGGGAGCTAAAAAATTGCAAGAAAGAAGGAATAAAAACAAGCAACCGGCCAACATTGGGCATTCCGTCATTTTTGAAGAACTATGGATCTATCATCCTTTTCTTTAAAACCCCGTACATTTAAAGCTTCCTCCCAAGAGATTTGAGCACTTTATCATTGATTTGGAGTTAGGGAATTCATGGTGGAGGTAAGAGCTTTAGTTTTAAGTTATTATAGTTGAGAATAAACGGTTGAATATCGTTATTTTGATTGTGTAGCAAATAGTAAGCTCAGTTTGGAGAAGCTTGCTGCATGTTTGTTTCCCTTTCAACCCGGGCTTGTGTAGAGTGATCTTTAGAAAGTTAAGGCTCCACAATAGAGTTATGGAGCTAGGAGTTTCATTTGAGAGGTAAAAAATTATGAATTTGGTCATTTTATTTAACTCAATTGGTTGAACCTTTTTGTTAAATTATTTAAGGTAGCAAAGGTCCTCCAAGATTTGAAAGAAATAGATGCATGCATGTGGGTTGATCTTAGAAGTGTGGTGATTTTGAGCAAGACAAGTAATGGGTAAGTGTTTTTAACCTTGAGATCATAAGTAGAAAGGAATAATAAGATGTGCATTGATTGTTTATGCTTGTGGCAGCAATGGTGACCAAGGATGTGAGGAAATTATGAACTATATGTGGAATTCAAGCTAAAACCGAAAGGTAAGTATGCAATGTGACTACATTGTGTTTTGTTAACTTTGGTTGGTTGAAAGTATGTGGATTGTATGTTAAATGATTATGAATAATATTGATGAAAACTATGAAATTAGGTTAAGGATTTATTGATTGATGTGCTGCCCGTATATGAGTACAATTAAGTGTATTGGGTTTGAATTGTTGCTAAGAAGTGGGTGAGAGAGGAAGGTTTGTCGTGGTGGTGTACCGAAAGAGATAACGGGTGACCAACAAGTAGGATTAGCTAGATACGCACCCAAATCAATAGCGACGTAGTGTCCTATTATTGTAAGGTGAGTAAGGGGTGCTTGTTTCAAAATGTCCATAACTATATAATGATTTATGTATTGAAAACATTGCTAATTCTCTTTAAACGCATTTGAGGAAAACATGAGTTGCTAGAAAACGATAGGTGGTTTTAAATACTTATTTGTGAAAGATTTATACATTGTTATTGTGGAAAGCATGAACTGGTAAAAATGCTAGGCAATTATGGATGCCATGCCTTTTGAAATTTTTTTGCATATATATATATATATATATATATATATATATATAAGTTATATATGTAAAGGGTTTTAAAAAATCGAGAAACAAGCTCTCTAACATGGTTTATGTCAAAATGTGCCTTATGGTTTGTGTGATGTGCATTCATGAATAAATTACATGCTCACCATGCTGATTTGATATTTAAACCTCATGCAAAGGTTTTTCATTATAAAGTCTTACAAAAAGGGGTTTTTATCATGTCACTATGATTGGTGTTTTTCAAATAAATTCAAAATAAGCTTTTGAAAACCCAATTTGCTTTTGAATGGTTTTATCAAACCGGGAGATTCGAGAGTAGGCCGAATGTCACTTTGGGTTAGTGTGACTCTTGTGCACAAGTGAGCTCTAGCTAGAGAACCTTTGAGTCATTGACGGGCTGCTAGAAGTGGTTGGAGCCACTATCTGTGATATATATACATGGCAAGGCCAAGGTTGATATATGTGGCTAGGCCACAAGTTGATATACGTGGTCGCGACCACATGATTTCTCCAATGTTGGCCAACATCATCGAGACAGCCATGACTATGGGAATCTGGTGTCATGGGGCTCTCGGATTGTTATTACATGGAAACGGGTCCACGAGTTGAATATTTACGATTACCTACTCGAGAGTGATATCTCTTTGGGTTTTCAAACATGAATTCTTTCGCATGGTGATAAATACAAGTTTTTCCACAGCTCCTTTATTTATATGATGATTTTATGTTTACTACCTCGAGGATGAGATGGTTTATGAGCTTGTGAATAAGCTTGACAATGTTTGATTTCATGGGAGCTTGCATGATTATATTGATTTGATTTGAGTAAGATGTTAAATGATTGTGACGGTAGAAATCTTTTACTTACACTGGTTTTAATATATTACTTGAAATGGTTATTTTGCATCACAACTTTTGGGTTTAAAAGTAAGGTACAAATACCCCATTTGATTTTAAGTTGTTTATACATATTCATATGTTTTTAATATTCAAATTATCTATCCTTGGCTTGTTTCCCATCTATGCCCTGCTCATGGAGTCAATGATCACTGAGTCTGTGAGACTCAACCCCTTATCTCCCTTTTACAGATAGTGATCGGCCTAGCATGCAATCATCGACACTTATGGTCCACTGTGGATAGGTAAAGGCATCTCATAGCACTTTATTTCGAGTTGCTCCACTGTTAGAGGTCGAGTCATTTGTAATGTATTTATTTTCTATAAATAGACACTAGTCTCAATGTGATTGTACAGTTAGAGATTATACATTTGGATGTAGTTTTACAATTATGTGGAATAAAGGTTGAACAATTTATAATGACGTTTGTTCAAATTACATTACAAAGAGTTGTACGGTTCAAAAGGATTACCTAAGTTAGTGGAATGAATATAAGGTAATAACAAGAGTTTCAATTAAGGCTGGTTCGGGACTTAGCGGGTTTTCCCGCAAGTCTCAAACATCGGTAATGATCGGGGAGAGGGTCGTTACATTATCTGTTGTTGAAATTAGTCATGAATGAGGACTATATGGCTAATCTAAGTGGGGGAGAAAAAGTAAGGAAGAATTTCAAAGAAAAACGACGTTAGTGGGCCCATGTGCCTTCATTGAATAAAGCAAGAGAGGGTAAGTATATATTTAAATATTATGGTGACACCTTGGTGAAGTATGAAATTGACATTTTATTTGTACAAGTGTAAAGGAAGAAAAACAGAAGGAAATTGCAATTTATGAAATGTTTGAAGGACCAAATTGTAAAAGGTGAAAAGTTTGGAGGGTCAAATGGTAAATAAGGAAAAATTTGAGGACTTTTGTGCAATTTCACCATTTTAAGTTAAATGGAAATTAACTAACCAAGGAAAATTAGATTATGTGGGAGGATGGACTATGCATGTAACAAATACTATTACATGTAAAGATATGCATGCAAGGATCTACTTATAGTGGGGAACATGTGGAAGCCCCACCATGTGACAAATAAAAAGGAAGGAGACAAATGCACAAGGTGAATTATGCATGCAATTTTACTAGTTAAAGAAAGCATAGAAGATTTATGCATGATGGACACTTGGTAGCAATGTTGGACTAAATGAAGGGAAATGTATATACATGTAATGTTATTGGCTAAATGGGAGGCCAAATGAGAAATAATGTGGGAGAATGCATGAAAGGCTATTGGACATAAGTGTTGTTCAATTTTCCACTCACACAAGTGTCACAGCCCAAATTGTGGGACATGACCAGCTCATGGACCCAATAAGTGTGATGCATGGACCCAATAGACGTGGCCCACTAGGCCCAAGTAAGCCTTTCTATGCAAACTTGTTCATTAAACCATCCGTCCCTCATTTACCTTTAAAGTTCTTAATTCATAGTTTTAAAAAATAATCTTTTCTCAATAATAAATCATGAATATATATCATTCACAAAATAATATTACCATATGCCAACTTGTGGCGACATTATCATGCGAACCAAACATACAGTGTTTACAACAAATCTCATGAATTACATTTAAATAACCATACACACATACAAAAGACCTTGACTATCAGCGGAGTGACCCTAGTGTGGATACTATCATGGGGTGTGCTGGTAAACTTACCGTAAGATGAATAGGAGGAAGCACCTCTACCAAGGATCCAACTACCTTCGAGCCTAAAAACTAAAACATGAAGTTGAAAAGAATGAGTATAAACCCAGTGAGTGAACATAGGAAGGGAACAAGCAAACGATAAGGAAAGTTTAGAAATCATGATGCACTTATGTTAAAAACAATGCAATTTAGTTTAATTCCTCGTAAAACCCCTTAATTCGACCTTTGATTATTTAACCCCTTAGTGTTGAAGGATCCATGATCCATAATGAAATCGAAAAGTGAAAACCATAGTAAATATTCGAGCAAGACAAGCAAGGCAAAGAGTTTTTTCGTTGCATTGAAAATCAATTTGGAAACAATTAACAATTTCAACATTCAACATTCATTGCAATCACATAATATTTTCTCTAACATTTCTATGGTATGTGTAAACATGTATACAACCATCGGCTCATCAGCTCATGTGCACTCCCACACTGCACATGGCTAGAATCATCACCCATCGGTCATCAGCTCATGTGCACTCCCACACCGCACATAGCTGGAATCATCATCCATCGGTCATCAGCTCATGTGCACTCCCACACTGCACATAGCTAGAATCACCCGTCATCACCGACATGTACACTCCCACACCGCACACGCGCTGTTACAATTATCACACAATATTATCATTTAAAGCATAACATATATATCATCAGAATATAGGAACACATGGGTTCATCACATTACACATTTTACAACATAAAATGTTTCATCAAAGGCTTGTTCCCAAGCATGATTTAGAGAAAAAAATCAAATAAAATCATTTAAGTGCTTTATCCCAACACATGTGTATTTCTCAAAAATAATTTAATGCAAGTTCACTCACCTTAACAATGCCACCTAACAAGACTCGCACCCATAAGATCTTAATCCAAGTAGTCCCAAAATACCATTAAAACCTATAATTGTCAATAAACAATAATAGCTTCAAATATATCATAAATTTAAACTTAATAATTCTAGTAAGCATACTCTTGATAAACTACATTCTAGCTTAATTTTTAACCTAGAATTCTAATATGATTCTCAAACCCATCATATCAACTATTTCAATTTAAAGGTTCTTTACCTTGGTGAGCTTGGAGGCATAAAGATCAACAAAAACCTAATATTTCCAAGAAAAAGAATTTGAAGAAATTAGGAAATAAAATCTGAAAATATAACCCATAAATTCATAAATTCCAAGAGTTAAAAATATATACCTTTTAGCCTTAAAAATGAAGATTTGAAGTTGAAAATTTAAGTGTTGGTGATGGTGGAGTAGAAATAGAAAATAAAGGAAAGAAAGAGAGATTTTTTTCTTCTCTCTCCTAGGGTTTGGTTATGCTGGAAAATGGGGTTAGAAGCTGTAGGTTTGGTGCCTAAGAAGTTAAGAGAAAAAAGAAGTAAGAAAAGATAGGAAAGGAGAAGAAAGAAAGGAAAGAAAATGAAAGATAATTTGATTTTATGGTGGAGAAAGAGAAAATGGCGTGGAAGGGTTAGAAAGAAGAAGAAAATATCTTTTGGTGAAAATAAGAACCGGTTATGGTTGAAAAAGAAAAAAGTCAAAGCTTCCTTTGGAAGCTTTGACCAAGCTAATGGCAAAATTACTATTTTACCCTTCAAGGTTTTCACCCTTTTTAATTAAGTTCTCCCACAATATTTTAATTTCAAATTTTTTCTATTTTTCTTCCTTAACACTTGTACCAATAAAATACCAAGTTCGCATTTCAATGAGGTATCACCATAATATTTAAATATATATTTACCTGCACTAACTTTATTTAATAAAGACACATGGGCCCCATTATCGTCATTTTTCTCTAAAATTTCTTCGTTCTTCTTCTCCCTCACTTACATTGACCGTATACTCCTTCTTCATGAAAAATTTTGACATTGAATAAAATATTAATATTTTAATATTAACCTCTGATTCACCCAAAATGTCTTATTGTGCCCCGATTCACTTTCGAATCACTTTTAAACATTATAATTAACCTCAATTGGCATCCAATAAGTTTTATTAGCCACCATATCAAAGTACGAGGTATTATAGTAAATGTACGTATGTAAAGATAATATAGAGATGAGTAGAGTGTCGATCCCACAAAGAATTGAATTAATCTTTACCGTTAACTACTAAAATTAACACACCTTAATTTTATCTAAACAATTAAAATTAAAAAGAAAATTTTAAATTAATAAACTAATAACGAAAACTAATCTATACAAATTTACCTTATTAAATATGAATGACTACTAGACCTAAGATTATGATATCTCTCAATACTTCATTTGAATATTGTCTCTCTCTTTTAACTTAGTTTCATGGATTAAGTTGCTAACCTAGAGTCCTAAATTATTTATAAGTCTCTGTCGAGTTTCTCATAAAAATACATTTCCCAATTAATTTACTATATGTCTATACAAATTATATTGAAGAAAGATTCATTAAGTTTGTGCTCTAATTTTGGCTACGTGTGGTTTATAGGTGTATGTCTACCCTATATGCAAATCAAATCACCTAATAAACTCAGTGCATTCGATCATACGCTATTCTATTCAAGGTCTACCTAAATCTCCTTCGTCAAGGTTTAACCTAGGTTTCCAGTTCAATCTAATTGATGATCAGACAATTAAAATCATTAAGAACAGAATAAAATAAACAACCTAAATCTATCAAAGATAAGTAAAAGAGAGATAAATAATTCAGACCATATATTGAGTTCAATCATAATCTTAGATTAAAAACTTAGTTCCCTATCAAGTCATACATTATCATCGAATAAAATCTAAACATTAAAAGCACAACCAAGAAAATAAAAGAATAAAAGAAATATAGAAAAACTCAAGAATTGTGTTCTTGATCTCCAAATCTCCTTGAATCCTGTAAATTCTTCTTAGCTTTAATGACTCTGTGGCTTGACTCTCAGATGTCAATCTGGTGTTCTCTTGTTCTCTTTTTTTTTTCTCCTCTAAAAGGTTGTTTTTATAGGCTTTAGTTAGGCTAAGTTAGTTGTAGAAAGAAGTCAATTTTAGCTGAGATTTTCTCATCAGACTATGTAAGTCGCAACTTTGCCAAATTAATTAATAAAAATCGTAATTGCCATAAGACTACTGCAGTATGTCAATTTTGACAAGATTTTTGACTATCCTACAGGCCGAACATGGTGAAGTGGTAAAATGAAAGTTGTATATTTTTCTCTTTTCTTTCCAATGGTCCAAGAATTGCTTCATTTGAAGCTCTGTAGAGAAAGTTATGGCCAAAATACCGAAACATATGCATTGGAAGTCTGCACCTTGAAATTGCTTTCCTTCTTCTATTAAAATTCTTCTTTCATCAAATACCTAGAAAAACACAATTAAATCAATAACAACCTATCTTAATCATATTAACACCAAATTAAGTACAAAATTAACCAAAATTAGATTGACTCACCTAAAATAACTAATTTAAAATAATTAAATAAAATCTACTAATTTCTATGCATTACTACAAAAACTAAGCCAAATTATTATCAAAATTAAGCTAAAATAACTCTATATCATATAGTTATCAATAAGTAAGGTGGATGAAATGGAAATGCATTAAGAATGCATAAAGATAGATTAAAGAATGGATGGATAAGGGAAGTAGATATTCAACCAATTAAAAAAGATGGAAATTGGATGCATGAAATCTTATAGGTTGGCAAGGTGGCCAAATAGAATAAAAAGGCAAATGTGTGTATGCAATTTGATTGGCTAAGTGGGTGGCCAAATAAATAGCAAAATTTCAAGTGGAAAAAAAAGTGAGAATTGGCCTTGGAAAGCTTGTGAGAACCTACCATTGTGAAAGAATAGAGAAAAAGCTTGGTTCTTAAGAGGTTCCACCTAAAAAGAGAAGAAAAGAGAGGAAAGAAATAGGAAATTAGGTCTTGAAAGGTTTCACCCGAGGAGAAAAGAAAAGAGAGGAAAAAAGAAATAAAGTGGGGAAGGCGTGGGTTTGTGAGGATTCAAGGAAACCATGGGTTCCTTGCTCTTCATTGTTGAGTTTAGCATTTCATCACCCAAAAAGGAATCTTCAACATGCAAGAGAAGAACCATGGAGCTCGAGGAAAGAGGAAGGCTTGGTTCTAAAGATTCAAGAGAAACAAGGGTAAGCATTGTGGTTTTGGTTTGATTATGTTTTGACAATCGGTTGGTAACCATAAGAAATGTATTGTGGCAGCCAAGAAAAGCTTGATTGGAAAGGATTTAGTGACATGCAAGCCATCAAACTCTTGGATGCATGATGGATTCAAAGTGAAAGAGAAAAGGTAAGCATGATAATGTGTTTTAAGGCCTACGATTGGTAGAATTGTTAAGACAATAATTTGTGAATAATGTTGGCAGCTTGGTGATTGAAACTTGGAAGAATATTGGAGTGCATGCGAGGCTCAAGCAATCTCAAAGGTAAAAATGTATAATGCTTTAAGTATGGTTAGAAGATTTTGAGAAAATGGCTATTGTTGTGTTGATTGAAAGTTTGAAAGACACATTGTGAAGAATGATGATTGTTGGAAAGATCTAAAAATGCATGAGCTAGTTAGAAATGTTAAGGTTTCTTGCTATGTTATTTGAAAGAAATAAGGATGAATAATGTGAATGGAAGATTAGGAAATAAAGCATTAAAATTTAGACAAATTATGCATGTAAGCTTGGAAATAATTGAGTGAAATTGGATTGATTGTTGCTACCATATATGTGGTTAACGGTATGAAAATATAAGATGGACTATGATGAATGTTGCTTGGAAAGGTTGAAATGGGCACTTAATGTTATAAATAATTGTTGGTACATGTAATATAGAGAATTATGCGTGTAAAGGATATGAATTCCTTTAGTAAAAATATGTCAATATGCAAATGAATATGCAAAAGCTAATTGAGGAAGCATGGTGATTTTAGCATGATTTGAGTTATTAAAATGATGATTAATGTTTGAATGAGAAAGAGAATGAAATGGGATATAAAAGCACAAAGCTAAGTGTGGGCAGCAAGTGTGAGATATAATAATTTGTAAAGTTGCTAAGTATTTTAAATTTAATTGCTGCTAGAAAATTGACAAGTAAAGGATAGTTGTCGTATGTGTAAATCAAGAAGGATAATAGCTAAACAACAAATGACATTGATCGATTAAGAATGCAAGGAGTTTAAATTGGCAAAGTAATATCTCGCCAAGAGAGGTGAGTAGGCGGTGCCAATTTTAAAAGATTTTATGCTATATTAAAGTATAAGTATAGTATTATTCAATGCCCTCGTGGAAAGCATGAGTTGCTAGAAAATGATAAGTGATTTGAATACATGGTTTGGAATGATTTATACACTGCTTTTGTGGAAAGCATGAGTTGGTAGAAACAATAGGCATTTGTGAATGCAAATTGAGTTAGAAGTTGTTTATGTATACTGTATATATATATATATGTAAGGTGTTTTAAAAACTGGGAAACAAGCCTTTTTGTAATGTTTTGCATCAAAATCGTGCCTTGTATCTTTATGTGACGTGCAAAGTTAAATGCACTTGATAAATGGTTTAAATGCAAATTCTTGAGAGTCGGTTTTAGTCCGAACTTTATGCAAATGTTTACACCATACATTTTAATGTGAAAAACAATTTTGAAAGGTTACCGAACCTTTGTTTCAAATGATTTAAGAAAAAACTCTTGAAAACCTTGATTTGGTTTTAAAAACTGTTTTGACAAATCGAGAGCTTTAAGAGTAGGTCGAATGTCACATCAGGATAGTGTGACCTTTGTGCACAAGTGAGCTCTAGCAGAGAACCTTTTGGGTTACCGATAGGCTGTTAGATGTGGCTAGGCCACGATTTGTGATTATACGTGGGAAGGCCATGGGTTGTTATACATGACTAGGGCATGAGTTGATACACGTGGTTGCAACCACATGATTTCTCCGATGTCGGCCAACATCATCGAGACTACCATGGCTTTGGGAATCCGGTAGAGGGGGGCTTCCCAGATTGTTATTACATGGAAGAGGGTCCACAGGTTGATTATCTATAATTACCTACTTGAAAGCCTTGAAAGTTTTTAGACTCGTACTCTTTCTATGGTGGAGAGATATTGTTTTCTCGTAACTTTTTTTTTTTAATTGAAAGCTTTCAGTGCTTTATATGTTGATCATGAATTGATGTATGTGGATGTACTTGGTTATTTTTACATGCCACACAATTTGGAAGCGTGCGTGTTTTTATACAGCCATTGTATTTATGATGGAAATAAATGATTTCGACGATTGAAATCTATTTTGCTATGCTTTGATTTTGGCATTGTTTGCCAAGGAAAGTATTATACAATGATTTTCATGACATTATTTTTGCAAGGCACAAATACCTTAATTGTTATTTGCTTTTGTAAGGATATCATTTTATACTCTGGTTTTATCTTTCAAATTATTTGCTCTAAGCTTGTTTCCCATCTACACCCTACTCACAGAGCCGATGATCACTGAGTCTGTGAGACTCACCCCCCTTATCTCCCCTTTTGCATATCTTGATCAGCCTAACATGTATTCATCGGCACATATTGTCCACTGTGGATAGGTAAAGGCATCTCATAACACTTTGTTTTGAGTCGCTCCACTGCTAGAGGTCTAGTCTTTCATAGCATTTTTTGTTTGTGAATAGACACTAGTGTTAATGCAAATGTACATTTGGAGATTATAAACCTTGATGTATTTTTTTTACAATTATGTGGAATAAAAGTTAAGTCGATTTATAACGACTTTTGTTTAAATCATATTACAAAGAGTTATACAACTCAAAGCAATTACATAGATCGGTGGAATGAATATAAGGTATTAACAAAAGTTTCAATTAAGGCTTGTTTGGGACTTGTTGGGTTCTCTCACAAGACTCAAACGCCGATAGAGATCTAGGAACGAGTCATTATAGACTCAACACCACAACAATTTGAATAACGTTAATATTACCATAACATCATAATTATATTCTAACTGCGTAAAATTAGAGTTATTCATAACACCCACTTTTCAAAATTCCAAATAAAGCTACAAAACTTAAAAATTCATGAAACCCACATACCACATTATCAAATTTAGCACATGCCCATCAATATTAAGCAATAACTCATCTTTAAAATAGAATTTCATCCATAAGAAAATTTATTCAAAGAACTAGAGCACTTACCAAAATTTTTCTACACTTCACGGACTTTGAAGAAGGACAAATACTTTAAAATCCTCTAAACTTGAGTTATAATTCAAAGAAATGGATGTTTTGAAGATGTTTTGAAGTGGGTAGGTGTTGAAGGGGTTGAAGTTTTGCAAAGTGGGGGAGAATGGTTGAAAAATCTGATGCTACAGTTAAAAAATGGACCAAAGAGGGGTTTTTATAAGGTCATGGGCCCAATATTATGTCACAGCACTGCTTCGGGCCTTTGGCCTTTTACTTTTTTTAAGAGTGAAGTGCTACAACATTCTTTGGATATCGCCGTAATGCTTCAGCCTCGGGTTCCACTATGGAACCCAAGTGCTACTCTAGTGCCGCAGCTTCCCATGGCTGGTGTCGCAGTGTTGGCTATATATTTTTTGAATACTAAGAAAAAGTCATAAAAAAACTTGCAAAAACACGAAAAAGATAATAAAATTAATAAACAATAATTAAAATACAACAAAAACTAAAAATAAGAGTCCACTAAAAATTTGAATAAGCAAGAATTATCTAAGTGTAGAAAACTTGGGCTACCTCCTAAGTACTGCATTCTTTATCGTCTTTAGCTAAACTCTCTTTTTAGATTAAATGGAGTTCGAAAGACTGATAGAGGAATATTGGTGATCGATGTCACTCCCCAATAACGCTTTAGTCGTTGCCCATTTACCTGAAACTTTTCATTGGTTGTGCCATCGACAAGTTCACAGCACCATATGGAAACACTCTTAAAATAAGAAATGATCTTGATCATCTTGACTTTAACTTTTCGAGAAATAGCTTCAAATGAGAATTGAACAACAATACATGTTGTCCTAGCTTAAAATGATGCTTAATAACCTTTTTATCATGCCATCTTTTTGTCTTTTCTTTATAAATCTTGGCATTTTCATAAGCATCTAATCTTATCTCATCTATCTCATTTAATTAAAGTAAACGCTTCTCACTAGTAGCTTCTAAATCAAAGTTTAACCTTTTAATCGGCCAAAAGGCACTATGCTCGAATTCAACTAGCAAGTGACATGCTTTTCCAAAAACTAGATGGTAAAGAGACATACTGATAGGATTTTGGTATGTTGTCTTATATGCCCATAGGGCATCGTCAAGTCTCTAGGCTTAATTTTTCCTTGATGGAGCTACGACCTTTTCTAAGTTTCGCTTGATTTCCTAATTAAATGCTTTAGCTTGTCCTCTTATTTAAGGATGATATGCAGTTGCCACATTCTGAGACACTCCATACTTTGCAAGTAAGGCTGTGAAGAATTTATTATAGAAGTGGCTGCCTTCTTGATTATTATCTCTCTTGGTGTGTCGAATCTTGTGAAAATATTCTTCTCTAAAAATTTCAAGACAACCTTTACATCATTCATAGGCAATGTTGAAGCTTTCAACCATTTTTGCGGCAATCAAGTAAGAATAAAATTTATCAAATGTATACACAATAACTAATAGTTCTTTTTTAGTGGTTGTGTGGTGCATTTGAGTTTCTATCAAGGTCTTGCTAGCATAATATATAGAATGAACAATTTTATATTTTCTTTGTCTTAGCATTGTACCTACAACATAGTAGCTAGCATCACACATAAGCTCAAATGGAAGTGACCAATCAAGAACTATAATAACCGGTGCAAATATCAACCCCTTTTTCAATTCTACAAATGTAGCATGACATGCATCGTCAAACTTAAAGGGAACATCCTTTTCCAACAAGTTACACAAGTTTAGAGATTTTGAAAATATCCTTAATGAATCTAACATGTCCAAGGAAACTTCTAATACCTCTTACCGAATTTGGTGGTGGGAGTTTCTCGATTATTTCTATATCTTCTTTATCCATCTCCAATCCTTTGCTTGAAACTTTATGGTTGATAATTATGCCTTCTTGTCACATGAAATGGCACTTCTCCTAATTTAACACTAGATTTGTCTTTTCACATCATCTCAAAACACTATCAAAATTCAAAAAACAATAATCAAAATTATTACTAAAAATAGAGAAGTTGTCCATAAATACCTCAAGTGATTACTCCACCATATCAAAAAATATAGCCATTATGCATTGTTGGAAAGTGGTTGGAGCATTACAAAGTCCAAATGGCATCCTCCTAAAAGAAAAAGTGCCATAAGAGCAAGTAAATGTCAGCTTCTTTTGATTTTCCAAGGCTACCTTTATCTAGTTTTATTTTGAATATCCATTTAGGAAACAATAGAATTCCTTCCTTACTAGCCCATCTAACTTCTTATCAATAAATTGTAATGGAATGTGATCTTTCCTCGTGGCCTTGTTAAGCTTTCGATAATCCATGCATATCCTCCAACTAGTTACAATTCTCACAGAGATGAACTCATTATTATCATTAGCTACCACTGTCATCTCACCTTTCTTTGGTACACATTGCATTGAACTTACCCACGCACTATCCGATATGGGATAAATAATATCAGCATCTAACCATTTGATGATCTCTTTTTTTAGCACTTCTCTCATGGTTAGGTTGAGTCTTCACTGATGCTCTATGGTGGCTTTATGGTCCTCCCCCAATAGGATCTTATGCATACATATCGATGGACTAATCCCCTTTATGTTTGCAATCATCTATCCCAATGTCTTTGTGTGTTCTCATAAAACTCTCAATAGCTTATTTTCCTGCACATTAGTACGACTAGATGAAACAATAACAGGAAATGTAAATGAGTTATCGAGTTATGCAACTCTCAAGTGATTAGGTAGAGGTTTAAGTTCCAAATTTAGAGGTTCTTCTATGGATGGCTTTGTTGGTGTAGATGAAGATGATGCATCGAACATCTCATACTGTGTCCTCATGACGTAGAAAAGAGCATCCAATAAAATCTTTGTCATTTGTCTCTGAATTAGCTACTAACGAAGTTTCAGTGGGTTAATAGGATGACTTTCCTTAAACATTTTTCTTGTCACTCTATTAACTATATTCATTACATAACACTCATCATGATCATTAGCAAATTTTAAAACTTTAAAAATATTAAAGGTTACCTCTTGTTCTATGACTTTCAAGGTAAGCTCTCCTTTCTCTACATCTATGAGTGCTCTAGTAGTATGTTAGAAAAGTCTCCCCAGGATTACTGGAATCTCTCTATCTTCTTTCATATTAAGTACAATGAAATTTGCTAGAAAGATAAACTTGTCAACTTTCATTGGCACATCTTCGACAATGCCTCTTGGATATCTGATGGTGTGGTCTGCCAGTTATAAAGTCATTGTGGTGGGCTTAATCTCCCTTAAACCCAATTTTTTATAAATAGACAATGGCATCAGGTTGATACTAGCTCCAAAATCACTCAAAGCTTTGGCAAATTACAATGCACCAATGGTGCATGAAATTGTAAAACTGCTAGGATCCTTAAGTTTTGATGAAAGCTTGTTTTGTATGATCGCTCTGCACTCTTTAGTGAGTGCCATTGTCTCGATCTCACCTAATCGTCTTTTTGTCAATATTATGTCCATTAAAAAGTAAGAATCTCTTTGTGGATTATGTAAGGGTTACCATTTGAACTAGGTAAAATGCAAGAATCTTTATGGATTGTGTAAGGGTTATCGCTTACCGTTAAAATGCAAAATCCCTTTGTGAATTGTGTAAGGGTAATTGCTTCCCGTTCAAAAGCAAGAATCTTTGTTAGTGGATTGAAATTCCTTGGTTACCAAAGGAGTGGATGTAGGCATGGAAAAAGCCGAACCACTATAAATTTCTTGTGTCTCTCTTTAATTTTTTGCATTATTATTTATTGTTTATTCTTGCCTTAGTAAAATAGATTTATATTGATTTATTGTTTTACACCTAGAAAAAAAAATTTTTACCTCACATAATTGGTATTTAACTTAAGAAAAATATTTATCTTGATATATTGTTTTTGTGCTTAAGTGATTTGTTGTTGAGAATTGTTTTTGAAGCTATAAAACATTTTTGAGTGAAAAAGTTTTGATCTTTATACTTAAATTTTCAAAGAAATTTTAATATATCAATTCACTACATCTTGATATATTGTTTATTAAGACTTCTACATTAACATCCATTACTTGAGCTTATTGCACTAACAATTAGTATCAAAGCTAGGATTTAACTTTTGTAGGTCTAACAACCTTGAGTGATCCTAAATTGAAGCTCAAATAAGCAAAATGGAAACTATTGCAATCGTTTTTGGCGAAGGACAATCAATAGTAAGACTTCCTTTCTTTGTCGGTGAAAATTACCCTTGTTGGATGAAAAGAATGGAAATGTTCATACAAGCACATGATCTTGATGTTTGGAATATCATTTTAGAAGTTCTTTATGTTCCTTATAAGGAAGTACTAGGAAATAGAGTGGTTATGACTAAAAGAAAGTGGGATGAAAAAGATAAAAACAGATACAAGTCAATGCCAAAGTTGTAAATAATCTTTATTATGCTCTAGGTGTAAATGAATTTAACAAAGTGTCAATGTGTGAAAGTGCACAAAAAATATGGGATACTTTAGAGACCACCCATGAAGGAACTAATCAAGTCGAGAAAATAAGTTTGCTTACATTAGACTATGGGTTTTAGGATAAGAAATGAAAATCTATAAATCAAAGGTATGATAGGTTTACAAATATAGTTGGTGGATTGAAATGACTAGTGAAACACTTTCCAAATGTTAAACTAGTGACTAAATTGCTTTATATTCTACCTAAGTCTTGGAGACCAAAAATTGCTATTGAAGAAGCAAGGAACTTAAATACTCTTAAATTAGATGAACTTGTTAGATCTTTACTTACATATGAGATGATCCTGAAACATGAGAATGTGAGAAATGAGGCAAAGAAGGTACGGTAACTAGTAAAAAAGTTAAAACCAAAATCTAGAATTGAATAAAAATAAAAGAATTGACAAGATTCATATTTAACTTAGAATTTTTTGTTGTAACAATGAATTAGTACTAAATCCTGCAATACATTTCTATTATGTTTATTGTTCTTAAATACAATTATCAATTTATCATATCATACATTATAGTACAAATGAAAAATGATATGAATTAAACGTGGCTTGCATGATACATGTACAATACGATACAACAATATTTAAGCTTTATTTAATCCAATTACAAAAACTCATTTTATTTATTTATTTATCTATTGGTTGAAACATGATAAACTATTTTTTATTGGTTTTAATCATTCAGATTTAGATTTTAGATAAAAGGATACTAAAAAAATCATATTCAGCTTTTAACTTCAACATGTTAAATGTTTCTTTAATTTTGAATTAATAAATTAACATAAAATTCATATCTTATTTAAAATATATATATTATTAAGGAACATGTTGAGAGTTTAAGTCAAAAACCATTTATATTTTCAATTTATATCATATAATTCTCAAAATTATTAATAAATATATTTTTTTGAAAATTTTTCTTTATTTTTATGTATACATGTTACTTATAATTAATTTTAAAATATTTTATTATATTTTATGATGCAATACGATATTCAATAACTAAAAATTAAGATTTCAATACACGATATATATCTCAATTTAAAAACTATGCTCTTAAATATATTTCTTTTTCTCCTTTCTTTTCCTTTTTTTCTTTCTATACTAAAAGCATAATAACACATAGCAATCAATTAAAAAGTATCCTTTTAATTGAGAGTTGTCCCTACTGGTTAATAATTTTAATATTATATATTGATCAATGATTCTTGCTTTCTTATTACTTTTTCGTATATAAGAAAGAATAAAATAAAGCAATTGATGGCAAATAAACATAATTTATAGAAAATAGGTATTTTTTTTTATTTAAAAAGGATGTTATTAAGAATTTGTAAATCAAGTTTTTAGGATTTAAAAGACTTCAAGTCCTTAACTATTGCCTCTTCAAAGATTTATTTTCTTTTTTATACATAGGGCATTTCCTTTTCTCAAAATTACAAAATGTGCGGCATTTTCTTAATAAACCTTTGAAGAGGCAATGATGAGTATTTACTCACTATGTGGTGATTTTTTTTCAAAAACTTTTTTATTTTTGATAATAAATAGTAGAAAGATAGAAAGGAATTAAGAAAGGTCAAGGGATAATAATAAGTTGGTTATAATCGACTGATTGATTGAAGCTGACTACATTTGGCTTCAATGGGTCTGTCGGTGTTTGGGTCCCTCTTTGTTTTGCACTTCAACATTTTCAAGTTGCTCAATCAATTATTAAGGTGGGATTTTCTTACCCAAATCAATCAAACAACCGACCCTTACTTTTTAAATTAAATAAATATATGTTTAGTTGATTAATAAAATTACCTTAATGTCTGTTTACTAATTCCTCCCATTTCCCCTAATCAATTCCCTTTTTTTTAAAAAGTTCTCCTTAACTCTCTTGATTTTTTGAATACCATCTTTCACAACCCTATCCAAGGTAGTGATCGGCATGAGGACTCAATGGACATAGTCTACTAAGTCCATGCAAGCCTCAATACCATTATTTGAGCATACCTCATCCGGGGCCACTCAATCTATAATTTATTATGCAACTCATTTAATCGCATAAATTTTATATAAACATAAAGCACAACCCTACGCAAAATAATTCGTCGCTACTTGTACTTGGCATTATATAATCATATTTAAGTCTACCAACCCATGGCCATACTACCCTACATTAGGCATTTCTAAACTTGTTCATAATCTGTACTTATATACACAATAAGGTCCAATGACCAATCAATTAAAAAAACCATTGATTGACTACTAGAGGAGTGGCTCGGGTGCGAAAGATACTATTGAATGCCTTGATCTTGAACCTACCAAAATGAATACGTAGATCCCTCAAGTGTGTATCATCTTGTTAGCTCCAAATCTACTAAACATGAATTTTTAAAACGGTGAGTATAATTACTCAATGAGGGATAATGAGGGGAGCAAGCAATAGCCAAGAAAAAGTTTATAAACAATGCACATTTACTAGAAACCTTGCTTATTTTTCCTATGCAAATCTGTGATGCAAATGGGTCCCACCCACCAAAATACACATTTTTACCTTAAAAATCATACTTTGTCATTAATCATAAGCTTTGTCATCTTGCCAAGCTTTTAACTTACCAACAAATACTAAATAGCTCACATAAGAACAGGACAAGAGTATCGAGACATCTTGCTCAAGTCTCGATGCTTTGAGAAACTAGAAGCATAAATGACCAAATTGCCTAAGAGGTCTTGAGACTTACCTTGCTTGTCTCAATACTTTATTTCAATATGTAGATTTTTCTGCACATATTTTATAACTCAAAGATATCCAAGCCATCCCTTTAGAATAAATAAAGATTTATATAATCTTTAATTATATTCCCATTTCAACACTTACATTGTTGGAAACCATTTGCACTCCTTGGTTCTTTAATTACATCATTTAAGCCTCAGCATACCATATTAAGACAATTCACTCATCAATAACAGTACAACAATTAACTGCCCACATAAACATGAAAATCAATGGTATTTCTGCCCCACCAAAGGCAATGCCCATAAGGTACTATGAAACCCCACCCTAATGTAGGATTGCTAAATTAGAAAGTCCATAGATGAACAAGTTAAATTTGTATTTTGAACACAGGAAAATTTAGTTTTATACTTAGAAAAATTCATTTTTTCAAAGATTATGATGTTTGGAAAGGTTGAATGTTAAAAAGGGGTCAAATTGGACAAGTGTCAAAGTGTATGTGTACATACTTGAGCAAACGTATCGATACATGAACCTCATCTATCAATACATGTAAAGATGTATTAATAGATTTGGAATTTTATAAACATCTATCGATACATAGCCAAATGTATCAATACAGTTGCCTGATGTATCAATACATTACACTGTTTTCATAAAAATAAAAGTGTTGAAATGGTCTTTTCGCCTTTAAAAATATAAATATTTCACATTTCTCAAGCTTTTACAATCCTAAGCTGTATTTTTGAAAGGTAAACTTCTCCTAAAACTCTCTCAACTCATTTTTGAGCAAAAATCATTTCTTTTGATGATTCTAAGCTTGGTTTTGAGATTTAACGATAAAAATGACATTTTTAAGCTTCGAAAACCTTAAAAGCTTGTCTTTTAGTTCTGGAAATTTTGTTTCTTACTTCGATAATTCTGTTAGAGGATTAAAATTAAAGGTTTTGTGGATTTTCAAGTTATCTAAGCTCATTTAAGATAAGAGTAGAAGATTTATTGATTTTGGAATGGGTTTAGTGAGAGAAAGTGGACTTTGTCAAAAGCAAATAACTTTCAAAAGTTTTTAGGATGATTATTTTGAGGTTGTTAATCTAGAAATTGATTTCTATGATTATTGTGTGATAGGAATGTTTGAATACTCTAAGGAAATCATAAAAGAAAGGTTGTGATTGGGTCTTCGATCAAGGTGAGTGCATACACCACTTTCAAACTATTTTGATATGTAAAGTTAGCATGATTTCTATAGAAATGATTATTTATGCATGTTGAAATGATATCTCTAAAATGGTTTATCAAAGGATTTGAGTTTTAAAAATGAAAATTGTTTTCTAAGAAAATAAATTGTTATTAATTATGATATGATTAACACAATGATTTTCAAACTATTTACGAATCTACTATGTAAGAAAATTTTCTACTATGCACTAGTTTTCAACAAAGGGGGACAAGCACCTAATGTTTGAAGTTCACTCGATTGCAATGGTCTTCAGAATAGTGTGGGTATGAGAAATTGTATGCTTATTTATAAATGCTATAATGTGCATGTGTGGTATGATAAATGCCATAAGATTGTTTATGTGATGTACATTCCATATACCATATGAGGTGATTAGGTGAGCATAATAAATGCCATGAGATTGTGTATATGATATAATTCCATATACCATATAAGATGATTAAGTATGCATGATGAATGCCATGAAAATGTATGTACGATGTAGATTTCATTTACTACATAAGGTGATTAAGCATGTAAGATTGATGTTATATGCTAGTATGTGAGGTATTTTCCACATACTAAGTGATATGAGTATGAGTACTTGATTAGAGTGAGGCATAATTTTACTCTCAGGGTGTATTGACGACTCTACTCCCATGATACATCATAAATGCCCTAGGTGTAATGGGGATTGTACATTGCCAACCCAAGATGCAATTGGTCAAACATTGCTAGCCCAAGGTTAATGAGGGTCAAACCATCAGAATGTTTGAATTAATGATTTATGGTTGACAATCTTGTAACGTTGTTAGGAATGTTGGTATGATATGTTAATTGAGTATCAATTATGATGTATATCTACCATGGCACTAATGTAGGCTTGGTTAGATAGAAATTCGCCTTATAATTAGTCTCAATATGTAAAAAGACTTACAGTAAATAGAAATAGAGAATTATTCCCTAGAAATTTGGGTTCTGAGTTCAAAGTATCGATACATATGGAGTAGATATCGATACATTCTAAAAAAAAATGCTTTATGAGACTTTCTATATGAAATGTATCGATACATTTCACTAAAGTATAGATAGATTTTTAAAAGGTATCAATACATTCGAGAATATCGATAGATTCATTGTAGAAAAGGTTATTTGAGTGAATTTGATGATAATTTCAAAAGTAAATGATTTCCAAAGGTTTATACAAAGTTGTGTTTCATGAAATACTGCATGAATGATGTTATCTGCTATGTTTCATGATCATTATAGAATGAGGATAAATTTATGACTCGTACATGTTCAATATTTTAATTGTATGAAATACTTTTATCCTCTGGCTTGTCCCCTTCCTATATCCACTTACAGAGTCTTTGTGACTAACATGTTATATTCCCTATTTATTTTTATTGTAGATCAATGATAGTACTCCCTTGCTAGTAGCCAATGTCATGGGGTTGTGATCCATTCATCTCTCATTGGTTGGTGTCTAGTAGTTACTTGATGCCTAACGAGTCAGGTCATGTTCTGCTGATGAGTCAATCTTTATATTTTAGTTTTTTTATATACTTGTTGATACTCAAAAGTTAAGCCTTGGAATGGCAAGTTATTTGACGAGATTATGTAAATATTGAGAATGGTGGCCTGCGAGCCTTTATGAGCACCTAGGGTGCCTTTATAGATTTTATGTTAATTGTACTAACTACATACGTTTTGCATGAGATGCGTATACACCTTTTTATGTTGAAAAGTCCATAATCGTGTATTTATGCCTATGCATGGATGCTTATGTTTACATTTATCTATGCTTTATGTGATTGATGATTGACTGAAGTTAGAAGGCTTGTTAGGGCTTAACGAGCTATAGCTGACTGGGTCCACGTTCTGCACAATCCCTCTAAGGAATGGGATGTGACAAAGTTGGTATTAGAGCTCTAGATTCATAAAGTCCTAGGATTTCTTTAGTTGTAAGCAGAATATTTAGAGTCGTATGTAGGAATCATATTTTCGTTATGTGTACCTAAGCACATACCAATAACAGGAGACCTGCATATAATTCCTTATCTATTTAACCCTTTTATGTTTAAGAGATAAGTCTAGTATTGTCGTAAGTCTATAATGTTAAGTTTTACCATATATGATTGCTTTTGTTTGGGTGAAGTATGCCGTTTAGGACACGAACTAATGCTAGAGAGGCGACAAAGTGTGAGGCTCCTGCGGAGACCACTAACAGACCATGTACACTTATTGTTAGAAGCCGTGGTAGATGCAGTAGGGTCACTACTTTAGGGAGGATTGATACCCCCACCAGTGCACAGACATATATATAGGTTCTAAGGTAGTAGTTGAGGGATAGGCTCATGAGGTTGTAACTTTCCCAATAAGGGAAATGACCATAAAAGACTTAGCTGTCAACTTACAAGGAGTCGGTCAAACTATAGAGTTACTAGCTCAAGAGATATTAGATTAGAGGAGATGGGGCAAGGGACACCTTATTGTTCAAGACTCCCCCGAAGCACAAAGTCATGATGACCACCAACAGTTTAGGATTGCTAGAGTCGAATCTAAGGTTCTGTTGTCAATGTTTATGAGACTAAGACCTCCATGATTTTTGGGATCAGATGCAACAGAGGATACTCAGAAGTTTTTAGATAAGATAAAGGTGATATGTAATGCTTTGAGTTGCACTAGCACAAGATCAGTTGACTTTGTCGTCTTCAAACTCGATAAAGTAACCCAATAATGGTATGAGATGTTGCTTAAGGATAAGGCAACTAATGCTACTCTGATGACTTAAGATGAGCTTAACACAACATTTCTAGAGCGTTTCCTATCTAATTGTGTGAAAGAGGCTAAGGCACGCAAGTTTAAGACTTTAGTGCAAACACCAGGCATGGCAATGCTAGAATACAGAGTGAAGTTCACTGAGTTGGCTAGGTATGCTCAATACTTGACCGTTACAGAGAGGATGTAGACCTAGAGGTTTGTGAATAGACTATTATGTCTGTTGTATAGGGTTGTCATGTCATATGAGTTCGCTAGCTATTTTAAAACAGTGAACTACACATAGAGATTGAAGCTTAAGGATGTGAAGGGTTGAACAAATGGACCTAAGCCCAAAGAGGCTAAGATTGGGGGCCGTTAGGGCCATAAAGATTCATCACGCTAATAGGGCCATTGGGGAGGTACACAGGGATTTTATCAAGGGAAATCTACTGAAGGAGAAGGAGCTAGCCAAAACAATAGAGTGGCTCCAGCTTATGGATAGTGAGGTGTTCGACAGAGTTATCCTCCTCTTTTTCCATGTTCCACTCGCAGTAGGAAACATAAAGTGCAGTGCATGTGAGAGTCTAACTTACGCTATACTTGTGGACAGTCAGGGCACTACAGTAAAAAGTGTCCTTCGAGTCATTCCTCTTAAAGAGATGTTTAGGGACACACTTAGCTAGCTTTACCACCTTCATTTGTTGCTACACAGCATCTCAAAAGTGTTGAAAGAGGTAAGGGCAAAGGTATTGGTATAGTTACTTAGGGTAGAGCTTCCAGATCTAGATTTTGAGGAACGGGTACTACTGGTCAAGAACAGGCCAAAGTTTATGCATTGACCCCCATAAGATACACAGGCATCAAATGCCGTTGTTACAAGTATTCTTTTGTTATAGGTATTCTACCCATTTGTTTTATCGATGCACGTGTGTTGTACACCCTAGTGCTACGCATTATTTTGTTTCTTCATACTTTGTATTTAGACTGGGTATAGAGCACTCCAAAAAAAAGCAAGATTTAATGGTGACCACACCTTTAGGAAAAGTGATTGTGGCATGCTATGAGTTTAAAGCTTGTGCGGTCCGGATTAGGAGTAAAGACACCATGGCAAATTTGGTCTTGTTGAACATGTGAGAGTTAGACATGATATTGGGTATTGACTGTTTGTCATCCAATTATTTGAGCGTTGATTGCCACTACTAAGTAGTACGCTTTAACTACCTAGGAGAGGAATCTTTTAGAATTTAAGGGGATTGTGGCATGAAGTCGGGTAGCATAGTTTTAGCTTTGGAGGCTATGAGATTGATTAGTCATGGATGTCATGGATTTTTAGCATTAGTTAAAGACACCTAGATGACAGTGGGTGAGGTAGTTGTGAAAGCCAACCCTAATGTAGAATTTCCAAGTTAGAAAATCCTTATTTGAGCAAATTAAATTGTGTTTTGAACACTTGAAATTTAGTTTTGCATTTTGAAAATTTCATGTTTTAACGTTTAAGATGATATAAAAGTTTGGTTTGAAATAGAGCTCAATTGGACAAGGTTTTTGACTTGATTTTTAGCTACCAAAGCTTATTTATCGATAAGTATTCATCATGTATTGATAGGATGTTCTTCGTTTGAACCTAGAAATGATTTTAATGAATATCTATCGATAGATGTCGTGCATTTATTGATAGATAGAGACCCAAGAGATTTTTAAAATGATTTTGGAGCTCATCTATTGATAAATGTCTCCAATTTATCGATAGATGACCTTGTTTTTAGAAAAAATAAAAGGGGCAAAATGGTATTTTCTCATTTAAAACTATAAATATGACACATTCTTCAAGGTTTAACAACTTTCAACCACATTTTTACAAGGTCTGCCTCTTCTAAAACCTTCTTAACTCTTTTTTGAGCAAAAATCATTCTTTTTAATGATTCTAAGCTTGATTTTAAGATTTAATAATTAAAAATGATATTTTAAAGCATTGAGAACCTTAAAGCTTGTCATTTTGATTCTAAAAATTTTGTTTCTTGGTCTTGAAATTCTGTTGGAGGATTAAGTTAAGGTTTTGTGATTTTTCAAGTAATTTAAGCTCATTTAAGGTAGGCGTAGAAGATTTATTGAATATAGAATGGGCTTAGTAAGAGAAAATAGACTTGGTTAAAAATGAATAACTTTTGAAAGTTCTTAGAATAATTATTTCGAGGTTGTTAGTTTAGAAATTGATTTCTATGATTATTGTATGATGGGAATGAACAAAACTCTGAGAAAATCACTAGAGAAAGGTTGTGACTAAGTCTTGGATCAAGGTGAGTGGATACATCACTTTCAAAACTATTTTGATAAGTAAAGTAGAAATATAATTTGATGAATTTTATTGAGTATGATTTTCTGTAAATAGTTATGAAATGAAAATTAGTTTGTGCAAAAATTTTTAAATTTGTTTACAATCTACTTTATATATAAACATTCTATTATGTATTAGTTTTCAACAAGGGGGAGCAAGCATCTTATTGTTTGAAGCACTCGATTACTCCGATCTTCGGACTAGTGTGGATACAAGATATGATATATGATTAATGCTTGAATGATATGATGTATATGCTAGTTATGTTGAGACATGAAACATGTGATAGATTGCACAATGATTTTTCCATGTAAGATGCTATGTTTTTTGTATATGATGTGTATTCCATATACTACATGAGATGATTGAGAAAGCAAAATGAATGCCACAGATTATGTATATAATGTATGTTTTTCAACTACATGAAGAAATAAAGTAAGCATGAAGAATGCCATGAGGTGTGTATATGATGTAAATTTCATATAATCTATGAGATGAGTGAGTAATAACTCTCTGATGTAAAGTTATTTTGCCACATTTTGAATATTAAATAGCTAAGTCCTTGTGTTTTTAAGTAATTTTATGTAGTTTTTATGCTTTTCGTTATTAAGTTTAATACATGTTGGAATATTTTAATTTTAGTAATTTTAGCTCATTTTTATGTTAAAAAGTCCTAATTTGAGCCATCATTGATTTAGTCCCTATTTTAAAGCTGTGCAAGTGCATAAAACTTCGTTGAGGGGAATCGAGCAAGGATGATTAAGTGTAGAATTTTTTGAACATATTGCAGTATTTTGACCATAACTCTTTCTACAGAACTCCAACTTTGGTGATTCTTAGGCCAATAGAAAGATAAGAGGAAGGGCTATAACTTTGATGTTTACTATTTTTCCCAGTTTTGAACGAATCGTAGTCAAACTCCTTGTCAAAGAAAGAGCATTGTAGTAGTCTACATGGACTGAATATGATGCGGTATTTGGAGCATGTCATTCATTCTAGAAGTCCAATTAACATGATTCTTTAGCCATTGGAAAGTTAAGAGGTTGAGTTACAACAGTCATGTTTACTACTTCCCCTAGTTCAGAATGGAAGAGGGTCAAAAATAATATTTAAGTTGAAGAAGTGCAGCAAAGCCTAATATTTCAAGACAAAACAAAGAGGACCGTGGCCATGGAAGGAACTAGTGTCGTGGCACTCCGATCCACAAAGATACCTTAGACTTGAAAAAGCTTCGGCACCATGGCTACATTTCCCAATGAAGGAATGAGACTTTTAGTGCTTTATGACTTATATTTTGCCTTAGACTCAAGCTCTATTTAAGTCTTCTTTCAAGAGCACGATTCAAGAAACAACAAGTAAGTAAGGTTTTTTTGAAGAAAAAGAGGTATTGAAGCTAGCAAGAAAGCAAGGAAAACAAGGAAGATTGCGGATCGAAGGCTTGATAAATATTAGAGTTCTTTCTTTCCTTGTTATCTTTATATTTTCTTTTTTAATTTTGATGGTTAAATTTCTTTTTTGGATGATGTTTTTAAGAATTATGTTTAACTAAGTTTTTAATCTAGAATCACGATTGAACCTAATGGGTAGTCTGAATTTTTAATATTCTTTCTTGCTTATGATTGATAGTGTTTGAGTTGTTTATTTCAATCTTATTCTTAATGCGTCTGATTAATTGGCCACCAATTAGATTGATTTGAAAACCTAAACGGAACTGGAAGAGGGAGCTTAATGTAAGCCATGGATGAAATAGCATATGTTCAATATCAATTGCATGAGATAATTGATTTGATTCACATGTAGGGTAAGAATACACTTACATGTCATATACAACCATAATTAAAGTTTAAGACTAATGAGTCTTTCTTGATTTCAACTTGCATAAGAATATAGTAAATTGGTTAAGAAAGATATTTTTATAAAAACATCGGAAGAGATTTATAAATAAATTAGAATTCTAGGTTAACAACTCAGGCCTATTTAGTAAGTTAAGAGGGAGTAGTAAAAATTTAGATAAAACATTGAGGGACATTGTGGTTCTAGACTGAAATACCCCATACTTTGATATGGTGATAAATAAAGTTGATCGAATGCAAATTGAGGTCAATTAAAATGTTTAAAAGTGATAAGAGACGAAAGGAATAGTTTAGGATAAAATATTTCGCAAGTGAAAAAAATAATAATAAAATAATAATAATTTTATCGAAGGAGAATTTGTGAGATAAAAGGCGATTTGAAAGTCAAGTGAGGCATAATAAGGTATTTTGGGTACCAAGGAGATAAGATAAAATTTTTAGAATAAAATAATATTAAAATATTAATATTTAGCCGGATGTTGAAGTCAATCAAGAAGAAAGATCATATGGTTGATTCAAGTGGGGGAGAAGATGACAAGCCCGACTCTATAAAAATATTTATCATGACATACACATAATGGATAGCATGTTTGCATGCTAGGAGAGTCCCGAAAAATTTACAAAAGTCGATATTGTACCTAAAGGTACAATAAAGTTGATTTAAGCCTCGAACTAGATCAAATAGAGAATTTACGATGAAATTAAGAATTTTAAAGTCCCAGAATGGTTTAATATAGTGATTCGGAGTTCGAGGATCAATTTGGAGTCAAACCGAAATTTTCGCTATCCAGGGACAAAATGGTCATTTACCACTTGGGGACAAAATGAGAATTTTAGAAAAGATTTTTTTTGGCCTCATTTGACTTATTGGAGTATAATTTGACTCATTGGAGTAAGATTTGAGGTTTAGAAGTGAAAAATTTTAATTTCGGTATAATTTGGAGTAAAATGGTAAAATAGTAATTTTGCCACCCTAGGGGCAAAATTGTAATTTTCCACCACTAGGACATTTTTCCAGCACATGGTCTTCCTTTATCCTCATTTTGACCATTGACTAATTGTGTGGTGGAGATAAAAAGGATTAAAATTTTAAAATTTTAAAAACGGGCCAATGACATGATGCCACTTGTCATGCCTTTATTAATTTATTATTTTCCTTTTTAAAAGGCACAAAATCAGCCCATCTTCCACTCCATGGCCGGCCAAACCAGCAAGAAGAGAGAGAAAATAAAAACAAAACCCTAGAGAGAGAAAATCAAAGAAAAAGTGTGAATTTTCAAGGAAATTAAGTGAAAAAGGTGAGATTTTTTCTATTAAGCTTGAGTTTTCTTATTCCCAAGCATTTCTCTTTATTTTCCATGATTAAATTACATGTTTTCATGATGAATTCAATTCTGAAAAAATGGGTTAGGAGAGAGAAAGTTGTTAGATTAATTTGATTTTAAGTTATGCTAGTGTTTTAAGTTAGTTTAGCATATTTAGAAACAAAACAACAAGAAAAGAATTTATTTTCTCCCACAATCATTAATGGCCGAATTTACCATGTGTTGAGTGAGGATAAATTTGATTTTCATTCTAGGAGAATTGGTTAAGAAATGATGAATTATGAGCCTAGAAAAATAATAAAAATTTTCGGAGCAAAAATACGATTTTTACCCACTAGGGGTATTTTTGTAATTTGCTACCGAGACTGATAAATTGAATCTCATTCACAGTCATGGAGGTAATTTAGTTATAATTGGAGTGTAGAAAGTGAGAAGAATTGATTTGGAGTTAAATTGGAGATAATAGGCCGAATTAGGTGAACACCGCATTTAAGCGATAGTCAGATAAGTTGTATATCATATCATGCATATATACCGAGCCTGAATTGATTTTATAATGGTCAAGTATTGATGTGGTGAATTATGTATTGTACATTGTGGATAGGTGGTGAGCAAAGTACACTGGTAAAAGTACAGAAATTGTGCTTGGAGATTGGGATTAGGAGTACATCGACTCCTAGAACTGTGAGTGAACTTATTATCGTCTTAATTATCTAGAGTAGTTTTATACAACTGTGTGATTTTATGAAAAATGGGTTTAAATGGTAAATTGCTATGTTTTAAGAGAAATTGTGATTTTATAAAATAATTTTATAAATTTTCTGGAAAATCGAATATTGGTTTTGAAAATAGAGTAATTGGAGACTGTCTGCTTGTGTTGCAAATTTATGGTTTTGAATTGAATGGCTTATGACAATAAATGAGCATGAATGACTAAATTGATTTTGGTGTTAGAATTATTTATATTGTGTATTCAGCCTTGAGAGGCTAGGTTGCGATAAATTGCAATGTCATGCTAGAATGAATTTTATTGATTGGTGGATTATATATTAATTATTTACTGCAGAGAGGGTTTCGTGGACTAGCCTATTAGAGGGGCACGGTAAACTCCATTATATTATTACCTCAAATAGAGAGGCGCGTAGAGTATCTCCTGGGGTAAAGCTTAGGGTTCACTTCACGCCAAACCACCACGTGAAGGGGAACTCAGCCAACGCCAAGGAACGGCTGTATTTTTCTCAAACTAAAAATATATTTTAAGTGTATACAAAATTTTAACAGCCTTGGCGGACTCGGTTGGATGCCCTGCGCAAGGTATCACTGAGTATGAGTTTTGACACGAGCCAAAGTTTTAAGAAATTCATAAGCCAAGTTGATTACTCGATTTTTATGGATTGATTTTATTTGGTTGAAATGAGTTGAAAGGTAATGAAATTACAGTATGATGATTTATTTTAATTGTCTCCATTTACTTGACTTTAGATAGTTTAGATGGTATATGTTTACTCATTGGGATTTTATAATCTCACCACCCTTATTTCCTCACATTTCAGGCTCGGCGAATTCCATAGTTAGCTGACTTTGACAAGGACCTTCATTTGGACTCGAATTGGTAAAAGCTGTAGGTTTCCAACTTCCGATGCATTTTGGATAGATGTGGGCCCACGTGTCACTGTAAAAGAAATTTTATATTTTGGTTATTTGCTTTATAGTATATGTGAATATAATTATCTTTTACGCTACAAGAATTATGTACCGATAGTTTTATGAAAATTATTTTACAAGAAAATAGTTTATTTTATTGAATATTTTTATTATATTCAAATGGTCAAATTTTCACTTCAAATGAACGTTTTAGATACTTAATTTTTTTTTAAATCATTAAATATATATTTTCGGCTTACTTACTACATTTTTAGCAAGTTTCGAAGTTTTTGACAAAAATGCCCCTGTGAGCCAAAAAAAATATGTTATGTTATGATTTGGAAATGATTTGTAATCCTTCGTATTTTGATTATTTGATAACTATTGCTCATCGGGGAAGTGCGAAAGCTGATACGAGAGCCTTGCGAGGTTTCGATCGACATTCGGGGTGAAGAATGTTTGTCGAGGCTTCGCGGTGATTGTCACGGGCTCGATGGGGAGTTCCGGGTCGTGACATAGACTTTTGATTGATTGATTTTAATTAAATTGATACTTTTGCTTCCAGTTTTAGTCTTAATTTTAGTTTTTTTAATTTTTAAGTAGTTTTAAATTCGGTTGTTTGGATAAGATTGAGTTGTTTTAATTTTAATACTTAGCAAAATGATTTGAGCAAATTCTCTGTGGGAACAATATTCTACTTTTCATCATATCACTTGTGAAAGATACATGCACTTGTGTGGTAAACCTGACAACAAGTTTTTGGCACCGTTGTTGGGGAACTATTTCAAATTTTCTTTGTTAATATCAATACAAAGCAATCTTAATCTTAATTCAAACTTTTATTTTCTTTGTTTTCAAGTGCTTTCAATCGTTGTATGTGAAGAGTGAGAAGTTTAGAGATTGTTCCTTTTTTATCTAGAAATCGAAAAAGCTCTTTAAAAACTTTGAAAAGAAAATTCACAAGCTTCAACTCAATTCAAAACAATGGCTGATCAACAAGAAGAAAACAAGTTCTTACGAGAATTTATTGTACCTCTCATTCTAGGCCTTCATATAAGCATCTATAAACCTTCCATCCAAGCCAATAACTTTGAGATTAAACTTGCAATCATTCAAATGATTCAGACTTTTGTTCAATTTGGGCGATTGTCGAGTAATGATCCTAATTCACATATTGTGAATTTTCTAGAGATTTGCAATACATTCAAGACTAATAGTGTTTCTAATGATGCCATTAGATTGAGGCTTTTCCTGTTTTCACTGAAAGACAAGACAAAGAGTTGGTTGAATTCGCTTTCAGCTGGTTCCATTAGTACTTGGGATGATTTAGCTAAGAAATTCTTGGCTAAGTTTGTCAAGCCTAGCTCTACAATATGTTTATTATGCCATTCCTACATAAGAATGCATGTTTGCTTACTTGGGTACCTCGAAAATCATTAAAGGACGGTAATGTACCAAATGGTACAATTAAGTTGAATTAAGCCTCAAACTAGTCTAAATAGAGATTTTAAGATGAAATTGAGAATTTTAAAACCCCAGAATGATTTTAAATGGTGATTCGGAGTTCGGAGACCAATTTGGAGTTAAATTGGAATTTTCATGACCTAGGGGCAAAATAGTCATTTTGTTGCCCAAGGTTAAGATGTAAGTGTTGGATGAAACTTTTGACTAAGATTGATCATTTGGAGTATAATTTGAGTTTGAGAAGTGAAAATTTTTAATTCCGGCATTTTTTCGAGCATAAGGGTAAAATAGTCATTTTGCCACCCAAGGGTAAAATTGTAATTTTACACCACCCAACACTTGTCCAGTACATGAATTTTACCCAATATTATCATGGATAATTGAGATAATTTAAGTGGTGGAGAGAGATTGCTTAATGGGTAAGTATGACACATGGACCAATGGAATGGTGACATGTGTCAAATTTTCATCCATTTATTATTTGACTTTAAAAACAGCACAAAATCAGCCCATTTCTTTTCATATGGCCCGCCAAAGCAAGAACAAAGGAAGAAAAGAAAGAACAAGAACCCTAGGGTGAAAATTCAAGAGAAAATTGGTGGATTTCAAGTAATCAAGCAATCAAAGGTAAAATTTCTTGATTTTGACTTGTGATCTACCTTTCCCATACATTCTTTTGCATTTTCCATGGTTGAATCACATGATTTCATGATGGGTATCTTGCTGGCTGAACACTTAGAGAGAGGTTTTGATGCTTGATTTGGTTAGATTTCAATGTATTTTAGTGTTTTTAGTTAATTAGTGATGTTTAACATGAAAATCAAGCAAGAAAAATTCATGTTTTTCCATCACCCATCATTGGCCGAATTCTCCATGTGGAATATTGAGGATGATTTTGATTTTATTTTAAGTGAATTGGTTAGGAAATGATGAATTATGGTGAGATAATGAAGTAGGAAAAAAATCATAGTGTTGATGCACTCACCATGGCCGAAATTCTCAAGAAGAAATGTGAGGATGGTTTGCTAAATTTTATGTTATTTGACTTGTGTTTGGTGATTTTAAGTATTGGGAGAGAAATGGAATTATTTGGAGTTGAATTGGACGTATTGGGCAATTAATTGGGTGATAGATCGAGTTAGGCCAACACCGCATGTAGACGATAATTCGAACAATTCGCGTTTCATATCATGCATTCATATAGAGTTTAGATTAATTTTATAACAATTTAGCACAAATGTGGTAAATTGCTTGATTTTGCATTATGTCTAGGTGGTGAATCCTCCCAAAAAGGGCAAAAAAATTGCACCCGAGGATCAATAGTCGAAGTACTCCAAAATTCAAACTCCTGATACAGTGAGTAACCTTATCATCATCTTGATTATCTAAAGTGAATTTTTATTCAATTTTTTGTGATTTTATGGAAAATGAATTTAAATGGCAAATCTTTATGTTTTATAAACAAAATGTGATTAAATGAAATGATTTTATAAAATTATCTTGAAATTGAAAGATGGTTTGAAAATGGAGTAATTGGAGACTAATTGTTGTGTTATAAATCATGGTTTGAATTGAATGGCTTATGGTAATATTGGCATGAATGGTTGATTTAGTAAATGTGCTGAAAAAGTACGAACTGTTGATTTGCCTTGAGAGGCTGTAAAATAAAATAATTGCCATGTCATGTTGTTGAATTTTATTGAATTGGTGGGTTATTGATTAGTCGCTGCAGTGGACGGGTTCCGTGGACTAGCCTATTAGAGGGGCACGGTAACCCTATTATATTCATACCTCAGTATGAGAGGCGCGGTTGGATAACTCCTAAGGTTAACACTTTAGAGTTCACTTCACGCCAAACCACCATGTGAGGGTGAACTCAGCCAATGCCAAGAAACGACTATGTTTTCAAAATAAAAACATGATTTATGCGTACATAACTTTTTAACAGCCTTAGCGGACTCGATTGGGATAGCCCTCGGCCAAGGTATCCCTGATAACTAAGTATGAGAATGATTTTGGCACAAGCTAAACTTTTCAGAAAATCATAAGCCTCGTTGTTTATTTTGGTGAAATGAATCTATTTTATCTTATTAAAATGAGTTCAAAATGCTGAGAATCATTTTTATGCTAATCTATTTTATTTGTTTTCATTTACTCAGTTTTAGATATTTTAGATGGTATTTGTTTACTCACTGGGATTATATAATCTCACCACCCTCCTTTTCACCCATTTCAGGCTCAGGATAGTCGGTAGATAGCTCACTTTGTTGAAGGCTACAGTTGGACTTGCATCCTTAAAAACTGTAGGTTTACCGCTTTTAATACTTCTGGACGTTCGTGGGCCCACGTGTCACTGTAAATTAAATTTTATACTTTGGTTATCTGTATTACAGTATGTATGAATTTATTTAGCTTTTACGCTACAAAAATTATTTACCGATAACTCTATAAATATTGTTTTACAAGAAAATAGAATATTTTATTGAATATTTTTATTATATTCAAATAGTCATAATTTTATTTTAAATGAAGGTTTTAGACGTTTAAACTTATTTTTTATTATGAATTATATGTTTTATACTCGCATACTACATTTTTAGCAAGTTTTGAGATTTTTGAGAAAAAATGATCAAAATGCCCCTGTGAGACAAAAATTATTTTTTTTATTGATTTAAGTTGGAAATAACTTAAAATCTTTTAGAACATGATATTTGGCAACGGTTACTCACAAGGGAAATGAGAAACTGATATTAAAGCCTTATGGGGTTCCGGTTGACATTTCGGGTAATGAATGTCGATCGGGATACCGCGGTGGTTGTCACGAGCTCGATGAGAGTATCGGGTCGTGACAAAGTTCTTTCTACTAGCTAAGATAACTAAGATGCGGAATGATATCACCTCCTTTAGACAATTCGAGTCTCAATCATGGTATGAGGCTTGTGAGAGGTATAAGGATTTACTAAAGAGATGCCTTCACCGTGGGTTACCTAAATGTCTGCAAGTTCAAACTTTCTATAATAGTTTGCTAGGACCAATTAGAATCATGTTTGATACTACAGCAGAAGGTGCATTGATGAGTAAATCCATTAATGAGGCTTATGATTTGTTAGAAGAGATGACATCTAATAATTATCAATGGTCATTCAAAAGATTGGGTCCAAGAAAAATTGCTAATATTCATGAGCTTGATGCAATCAATGCCTTAACTTCACAATTGGCTTCTCTTACTAAGAAAATTGATACACTGGGTGTCAATGTTATTCAAAGTCCTTTTCCGACATGTGAGTTTTATGAGGAAAGACATTCCAAGGAATATTGTCTTATTTACACTAAAATAGCCCATTATGTTGGAAATAGACAGTCACTGTGTGAATTACTGTTAGAGGCTAAATATTTGGGTGGTTGAAAATTTGATAAATTCTAAAAGTGAAAAAGCAAATATTTTGATTATAGGATTTTAGACTATCTTATTCTCTTTTTAAGTTACTTGTTTCATTACAAGCGTTTTTGGATTTAATTGACTTTTGATTACAATATATAGAGTAAGGTATATAATACTTGAATCTATAAATGTTCATAATTAATCTAAAAATTACATGACAAACACAAACATTGATCTTAAGGGTTTTGGTTATTTTTCTGATTAAATATTTTTTTTATTTTTTTACAGTGTTATACTTTTATTTCTTGATTATTTTTATATTTGAGCATGAGGCTGAATCTTAGCATTTCTTTTCCTTATCTCGTTTTCTTTCACCAAAAGACTTAGATTTTGATATAAAAAATGAATTAAATCTTTTTTACTCAATTTTTAATTATAAACTGATAGAATCTATATGTAATACTTAATTTTGATTATAAAATATTAAAAAGAAAAAACAAACTGCATAAAAAAACCCAAAACTATTTTAGTCCAACAAAATCATTCTTTCAACCGAACACTATCCTACCATTACAAGGCCCATAACAAATAAAACGCAGAGTGAGGGAAGATTTTTATGTGAAAGTCCCTTTTAAATGGTTGGGTGCAGCCACATTTGTTTTTGTTTGGTGAGTGGCACTCAATATGCCACGTCATCCACTTAATCGTGGTCAAGGTTTTCACCGTGTAATGTCTTTTTTTCTTCATTACAAAGACAGAAATATATTTTCGAGTTTATATCAATTTTTTTATTTACTTAAATTTAAGAAAAAAACATTTTTTTTTTGAAAACTAGTTAACTTTTGTTACCAAACTCAATCACAAATAGAAGCTAACAAATTAAAATAATATCGAGTTCTTAAGCATCCCATTCCACAATTTGTTACAAACCTTATTATGGAAATAATCCAATGAGACAAAAAAGATAAAGAAAAAAAAGCACTCCACTTAACATGCCCCATTGAAGGGCTTTTAATTCAAAATATTGTCCTCCTATTAAGTTCAAGCCAAACATATCTCGAATTACATAATCTCTAATGGTGCTCGGCAACGCATCTCTTCCTCCAAATGATCTGATATTTGATAGCATTTGGTATGAAAAAAGTGAAAACACATTTTTTGTAATGTGTCCAATTAAAATATATTGTAATATTTATTTTGTAATAGACTACTGCAATATAAGATTGTAATACAATCATATTATAGCCAAAAGATGTAATGTGATTGCAATTCAAAACTAATGCAATTATATTACATTACACTCTGTAATATTATTAAAGATATTTTACCTTTCAATTTTATTATATTGTTAAAAATATTTTATAATGTTATAATTAAAATAAAAAATATTAAAATAAAATATATAATATAAGAATTAGAAATTAAAATAAAATATATAATATAAAAAATTATATTAAAGAAATAAAAGTAAAATAATAATATTATAATAAAAAATAAAAATAAAATATATGACATTAAAAATACATTTAAGAGATAATATTATATAAAAATTAATAATAAAAAATATAATATATTAAACTTATATTTTAATAAATAAGAGTAATTTTAAAAATTAATATTACATTTCTAACAAAATATTTATAAATAAAAAAATACAATATTATCTTTTTTACATTTTAATAATTATTTTATTTATATATCAAATACTATAATATTATTTTTTCTATCATTATATTCCTTACAATCATATTATCTATAATTATATTATATTATAAAATACTAATCATCACCTTGACTTTTTTTTTTTTTACTAACTTTGCAATGTGGTGAGCAGAATTTAAGTTAAATACTAAAATTAGATAAAAAAAATATAAAAAAAAAAATGAACAAGAAAGAGAAAGCACGCCAAAGAAGAAAAAGGAGACGTGGAAGATTGGTCATGTGAATATCTGGTGTCGCCCGCTGCAAACAAAAAAGCGTTCTGTTTATGTGAAAAAAATGACTCAATAACAATAATCTATGGAAGCGATGGTGCAGTTGCTTATGGGACACACGTAAATAAAAGAGAAGCAAACGTTTTCTATCTCTTTTTGTTTTCTTTTATAAAAACTATCTCAGCTTTTCCCTTCTCTTATGCTTCCCAAACATCCTTTCAAGAACAGCCCCAATAAGGTTAGCAATTTTTAGTTTCTTATTGCTTTGTAATTGTATGTACTTCTGTCTGGGTTTCGTTGCTTTCATGTTGGGATTTGCATTTTTGGGCTTTTTTTTTTGAAGAAAAAATGCTTTTGCGTGTGGGATATTGACAATTTTATTTGAATTTTGCTCCTGGGTTTTTCTGGAATAGTTTGATGATGTAACATTATGTGTTTCTTTTTGCTTTAATTTAATGTGATATTATCATGAATTTCGTTGATTTTCTTCTTCTTCTTCATTCGCATGCTTTGTGCAATGAGCTTCAAGTCTCACCCTTTGTTTAGTCTGTTGAGGAGAAAATAAAAAAAGATATATATATATATTTGGTTGGAAACCATGCACTTCTAATTTTATCTTTGCAAGGCTGTTGTATTAATATATGCTTATTCTTTTAGTTGTTTTTTTTTTGTTTTTTGTTTCCTTTTTCTGGAATTATCTGAACCCCCATTACATGGATTAATTGTTTCCTTTGATTTTTGATTTAAGGTGTAGGTATCTTGAATTGAAGTGAAGCGTCTGGATTTGTTTAATTGGAGGAAATATCATTTTAATACAGTTAATTTGATTTGATAAGCATCATGTCGATGGGAACTTCTGAGGCAGTTCTGCACGTTTTATCTGGGGCTGTCCCTCGGCTTTTTAGTAGTGATCTTTGTTCTAGCAATTTGGATTTAGTATTTTCTTCTAAATACCACATTAAGTCTGTGAACAAAAAAGGCTCGAGTTATATGCAACGCTTCAAGTGTTTGAGATTGGCGAGATGTCAAATAGGAAGCTATATGTGTAAGCCATTAGGTGGCGGTTTGTATGGGAATAGGGCAATTGGTAGATTGAAGCTTCTTAGATGCAAATGCGAGCGGGCTGAAAGTGTGAGTGGAGTAGGTATGGATGAAGGAAATGGGGCATGGTTTGTAGATAGTGCAAAGAAATTAAATCTTAATGGTTCAATAAACTCACCAAACATTCTGGAGTTTGAGGCTGTTGAGCAGTTGAAGAGGGAAAAGGAAGGGTTGACGTCTAATGGTACAGTTGGAACTGGCACAAGTACCTTTCACAAGGCTAGTGTAGATTCTATTGAGGATGAAGCATGGGAGTTGCTGCGGGACTCTATGGTTTACTATTGTGGCAGTCCTATTGGAACAATTGCTGCCAATGACCCCACAAGTTCCAATGTGTTGAATTACGATCAAGTCTTTATTCGTGACTTTATACCTTCTGGTATTGCTTTTCTATTAAAAGGAGAGTATGACATTGTTCGGAACTTCATCCTCCATACACTTCAGTTACAGGTACTTTTATATTCAATAGTATCATTGTAGTGACTATATCTGGTGGTAATTTTTCTGTTTTGGTGGATCTTTCCATGTCTTGATAAATTATTTTCCTCCCTTTTCATTCCTGTTCAAGGACGATTTTGTGAATTTTGTATGTATACATAGGAGCAAAGCAAAAATCACGCTAGCAAGTTATGATCCTAGGTCAGTTAACACCTGATATTATTGGCTAGCCAAGACCATTAATATGGCCATTGTTTCTTCTTAGTTTCTTTCTTCTCTTTAAGTTGATTGTTCTGAAAATTTCCCTATTCTATTTGCTGCCATTGGACTTATATTTATCAAAGGATAGGCATATTTCTTGTATGTAATTTACATTCTTGTGATTTAGACCTTAATCCACGTCAGAGTTGCAACAGAATACGATCAAATTAACCAACTTAGACAGTAGACTAATCAAAACCAAGGCAACAAACAATCAAGAAACTCAAAACAAGAAAGGAAACTGTAAAAAGAGAACAACAACTGTGACAAGCTCCACCTTATGGCTAACTCCATGGTCTGACTATGCAAACAACTCCTTGAAAACCTCCTTGGTCTTACATTCTCCCATCACATCCTTGGAACTAAGAAGGAACTGACACTGCAATCCTCTAACACACAATTGATACTTTAGAAATATGCAACCATCAAGTTTACCATCCATTGCTTGAACCAAAGAACAACAGTGATGCTCACCAGAGTAACCCAACCAACTACTAGGAGTTCCAACAACCATTGCACTGGATGGAGATGAGCCAACCTACCAGGAATAAGCAGTTTCAACTAACACATATCAATTCACCTAGAGTAACAAAGATAGCCATATATCAAGCTCTAAACAAGAGACTATTATTCCATTCTTCAATTATGTGTTGACCCAGTGTTTTCCTAATAACGTAATTTTCCACAATGCAACCCATGCAGAATTTTCTAGACTCACCTTTCTCCAAGCAAACTATGGATTCAATGTCACAGTTTGGTAGTCCTCCCAGTGAATTTCGATTTTTCCTAAAGGTATGGAATGCAACACTATTCACCAAGAGCAATGAAGGCCACATCCACAAATCATCAAGTCTTGGAACTACATTAGATGCAAACCCAGATAGAGCTAGACGCACATAACTTAAACCCACCATGCGTCCCAACCTAACAAGAGCGGACCTCAACAAAGGTGAAACCTCTAAGTCACCAATATGAGCACCGCATGACATAGCCATATATAGTTACACATCAAGTCAACTCCACCTCCAACTACAAGATGTTGAAGATGAGAGAGACCTCTGATCCAAATACCTTGAAGTAAACATGAGTTATGTCACACACATCGAGCAAACCATCCTTCTCGGAGAACTCATAACCAACCTCCTATAACAAACACAAAGATAATAAATTCAGCCTCAAACCTGAAAATGAGGAACCATTAGTTCTCTCACAATACAATCATACATCCTGAAACAAACAACTCCATACCAAACCTAGAGAGGTGAATGTATCTCCTAAGAATTGTTAATGGTTTTTTAGGTAACAAACCACTCCCCCCCTTACTGCACATGTAATAAGGACATGTTGGATCAAGAATCCAAACCTTGCTAGGCTTATTAGTATTAACAGTGAAGCTCAAACCATCATCCTCAAAACCCCAACCAGTAACTATATTAGCTTCATCATCCAACCTACAATCTTTGAGTTTAGGATAGTTTTGCCTAACATGATCTTTCTCTCCACACTTGAA
Organism: Theobroma cacao; assembly: GCF_053813885.1. Taxonomy (NCBI): domain Eukaryota; kingdom Viridiplantae; phylum Streptophyta; class Magnoliopsida; order Malvales; family Malvaceae; genus Theobroma; species Theobroma cacao. The sequence goes on along the minus strand of NC_142648.1, from coordinate 9,924,233 downwards.
TTATGTCACAATCCCATTTTGAATGTGACTTAGATTTAGTTTCACTCTGGTCACCACTCTTCCCTACCCTTTTTCCTCATGCTACTAACCCATGGTGGCAAAGAATGAAAGAGTAAAAGAGCCTGATCTTTATATTCAATTTTAATCTTTATATTTTCAACTCTAAAATTACTTTATTGAACTTACTGAGATGGTCTTTCATAAACATACCTTCTTTCACACGAAGTCTGTACAACCTCTGCTTTAGGTAAAGCTGATTGGTGAGGGATTTGGTCAAATAAATTTTCTCGAGCTTTCTCCATAATCCATGCTGAGTCGTTTCATCCACTACCTCCCAAAGAACCTCCTCCAATAGGCAAACTGCATTGTACTCAAAGGGTTGACTCAAGTAGTCTTCCTTGCTCATCGTTGTCAACAGACCTCATCTTTACATGCCAAAGATTAAAATCTTTTGTATCATCGAATTTCTCAATATCAGCCTTCTCTGTAACTCATGCAACCGAACTCTTGCTACTTCTAAATTTATCGAAAGCCATGACAGACAACCCTATCAATCAATTTCTAAGAAAATTTTCTCTAATTTCAGTTTGTTGTGATTGAGACCTTAACCGAAGTACAGTTGCAGATGAATACAATCAAATTAACCAACTTAGAAATTAGACTGATGAAAAGCAATGCAACAAACCAATTAAGAAACTCAAGACAAGAAAAAAAGAACCACAAAAAGAGAACACTAACCATATTCGTGGTTCGAGAAACAATTCTCTAAATCCATGCGCACTACAAAGAAGAAATCTACTTCAAAGATCCGAGATTACAATGGTCAAGCTAACCCCAAAACCCATTTACAACCATCTTTTATCTTTAGTCACCAACTTAGGCTATCTATATGTTCCCACTTTCTTGATGATGGCTACACATCCAAACCCCCATCCCCCCAACCCACCACCAAAAAAATAAAAAATTTATACTAACTTTTGGCAAACTTTAAATCTAGTATCATGCCTAAAAATAAAGACACTAAATGGGCTTAAGAATCAAGATATAAAACCAAACAAGATTAAAAAGTGAAACAGTGATTTGTAGCTACTCTTGTACTGTTCTGTTTGATTAATCCTTCATGATTATATTATGATGATTAATTCATGAATAATTTCACTTTCCATTCTAACTGCCTCCTGTTGCCAATAAAATTCTAGAAGTGGTTTACATCCTAATGCTTTGTTACCCTGATGGTTATATGCATCGGAGACAGCAGATACTTCTCTAGAAAAAGGTAAAATAGCATAATCATGGATTTGAATATCTTGACAACTATGGTCATGTAATCTTTTATTAGAGAGCATAATTAATATAATTAAAGGAATCTGATGTAATGATCTTGCTTTGAATATGGTCTTAAATAGAATAATATGGAAAAATTTGATCCATGTAGCACAATTAATGGTTCTTTGTAAGTGTCTGTGAATAAGAACTATTTTATATTGTTGTTTCCACATATATGTAAATGTCTTATGTTGGAACCACTGTGATTGCACAGTTCGATATGCAGTAGCATTGTTTGTGCACGTCCTTCTGTGATTGGCTCTTCATTTGTACACATCCTTCTGTGATTGGCTCTTCATTTGTACACATCCTTCTGTGATTGGCTCTTCATTTGTGCACATGCAGTTCTGGTCATGCATCTGCATCTATGTCCATCTGACAAACTTGAATATAAAATGGTTTTAATGGATATCCTCCTGTTAGAAAAATATCCTGCTTTATTTTTGTTATTTAATTTACTTACTCATATTTTAGAGCTGGGAAAAAACAATGGACTGTCATAGCCCTGGTCAGGGATTGATGCCTGCAAGTTTTAAAGTGCGCACAGTTCCTCTTGATGGTGATGATTCAGCAACAGAGGAGGTATTGGATCCTGACTTTGGAGAAGCAGCTATTGGCCGTGTTGCTCCTGTTGATTCTGGTAATGAAGTCTGGTCTAAACTGGGTTTTGTGTTTTCAATTTTTTTTATTGAAATACTTTAAATTTCTGAATTCTTTTGTGACTACCTATTTCAATTGCAGGATTGTGGTGGATTATATTATTACGGGCATATGGAAAATGCTCTGGCGATCTTTCAGTTCAGGAGAGAGTTGATGTCCAAACTGGAATCAAGATGATTCTACGGCTATGTCTTGCTGATGGTTTTGATATGTTTCCTACATTATTGGTGACAGATGGTTCTTGTATGATAGATCGTCGCATGGGGATTCATGGACACCCTCTGGAAATTCAGGTAAATAACAATATCGGAATGCAAAGAGCAAAATAATAGAAGGCTCCATTTGGTTGTTGCTATCGCTACTTACTTTTTGCTTCCTAAAATTTGTTGTAAAATAAAAAGTAAATTATAAAAGGAAAATTATAGTTAATTGAAAATGAAGAACTGATTAAAATGTAATACCACTTATAACATGATTAGTCTATATACAAGTAAAATCTGGCATTTCACTTGTAAACATTACGTTTTTTATTTTAATTCTTCAATTTTCTATCCAAACATTTTTCGTTTTTGCTTCCTTGAAGCAAAGCAATAGGAAGAACCAAATCAAGGCTAATTTATCCCCTTAACTGCCAAACTGACTTCACTGTTTGATAATGATATTGCAACCACTAACTAGATAAACATGGTGATGTACTTTTTGAATTGTTTCATGCTGAGAAAGTGGGAAATCCTGAAAATGAAATTCACTTAGGATTATATATATATATATATTCTCTTTTTGATAGAAAAGGTATGTATGGACTATGAAAGGGATTAAAGATGGCAGGGTTGTGTAATTGAATCCAGACAGTATATTTAGGCTTTGAGTTTTCAAAGGGCTTTTATTTTGGCTTCAAGGAGGTTGAGTTGGGAAAGGTTTTGAGAGTAGGCGGCCTCAGAGCATGTAAGATGTGAAATTCATGTGCATCTCCATATGATACCCATAAACGCACTCATGTTATTTGGGTCAAACTTGGTGAGGGTTCTGTGTTTGGCATGGCTATAAACTTAATGACAGTTATATAACTTATTTTTGTTTTGAGCCTTAGGTAGTTGCCCTTTCTGTGTTCCTGTTAATAGGCAACAAGCTCTTAAATGCTTGATTGCATGGCCGTCTTAGGAGGACTGAAATGGTAAATGCTGAAAGCTGAGAATGAATCTTATCCTGGATTGATTGGATTGTGATGTGTATTAATGGTGTTTAACCATATTTACAGACCACCTTTTGCCCAACAAACATTGTTTTTTTCTTCTATCTATAGAAAGAGGATCAGAAATAGACATTTCTGACCCAAAATATTATAGACTTATCATGACATCCTGGCTAAATAATCTCTCTTGAGATGGTCTTATGTGGTGCTGGTAACATACATCTGGATATGCCAATGCTTCACTTTGAAGGATGCATTTGGCTCCGGCTAATAACTTTCATTGTGTTAATTCAACTTTCGGGTTTGGAGAACTTGGATGTCAATATGTCTAAACTACCTTTTACCCTAGCGTTGCATCTTTGGCTTTAGCTCCCAGGATTGCATCATCAGTAAACTTCTCTGAAGAAGCAATTAACCAGAACTTGACTCAAATACACACATTAATTGGTTTGAAAAGCAACATGCAATATGTGGAACCTGAACCAATTATGCAGAAAACAACAAATTTGAGTCAACTTATTTTTAACTTTCAAGAAATATACATTGAAAATGCAGAGAAATTTCCATACAAGAGAGTGGAAGTGGCAACTATATGGCAAAGAATTTAGTAACAGTATATGGCTTCATTATTGCCATATTTACTTGCAAAAACTCCAGACCTGATCTTGAGATAATTTTTGCTTTCCTGTAGGCGCTTTTTTATTCAGCATTACTTTGTGCACGTGAAATGCTTACTCCAGAGGATGGATCAGCTGATCTTATTCGAGCACTTAATAATCGTCTTGTTGCTCTGTCATTTCATATCAGAGAATATTATTGGATTGATATGAGAAAACTTAATGAAATTTACCGTTACAAGACTGAAGAGTATTCATATGATGCTGTTAATAAGTTCAATATTTATCCGGATCAAATTTCTCCTTGGTTGGTGGAATGGATGCCTAATAAAGGAGGCTTTCTGATTGGGAACTTACAACCAGCTCATATGGATTTCCGATTCTTTTCTCTAGGAAATTTGTGGGCCGTTGCTAGTGGTCTTGCAACAACTGATCAGTCACATGCTATATTGGATCTCATCGAAGCTAAATGGGCAGATTTGGTGGCCGACATGCCATTTAAGATCTGCTACCCAGCTCTTGAAGGTCGGGAGTGGCAGATCATTACAGGCAGTGATCCCAAGAACACGTAAAATATCTACCTCAAATATGATAATGCTCTTAGTTTTTGTTTACATCAGTATTTTAATTGTAAGAAAGATTGTTTGTGATGCAGGCCTTGGTCCTACCACAATGGTGGTTCGTGGCCGACTTTACTGTGGCAGGTTAGTAATGGTGGCATCCTTCTTAGTTTCTCTAAATTGTCTTTTTAATAGCTGGATCTTAGGTTTGCATTTGGTACATGTAGATTTTGAGGATGTTTACTTTTTATTCCTCTTAATGATTTGAAGGTCTTATTAATCTGGAGTTGTACCTAAAGTAATTGTACATGACTATCCATAAAAAGAGGAAAGAAAGAAAAGAAAATGTAGATGCTGGGGACATTTGTTCCATTGTGACTGACTATACTGTTCTGGGCTTACCTTTAGGTGTCAGTGCATTATCCACTATGACATTCCTAACCATTTTCATATCTATATATATCTAATATTGAAAGAGGTTTATTTAGAGTGTAAGCTTGAAAACCAAAGTACGAAATTCTTATATATAAGTCCCATTTTACAGCTCACAGTCGCATGCATGAAGATGAATAGACCAGAAATTGCTGCAAAGGCTATATCAGTTGCTGAGAAACGCATATCTAGGGACAAATGGCCCGAATACTATGATACTAAAAAGGCAAGGTTTATTGGAAAACAATCACACCTGTTCCAGACCTGGTCTATTGCTGGATATCTTGTGGCAAAACTTCTGCTTGCAGACCCAAATGCAGCAAAGATTTTGACAACTGAAGAGGATTCTGAACTTGTCAATGCCTTCTCCTGCATGATTAGTGCTAACCCAAGAAGAAAACGAGGTCCAAAGAGCTTGAAGCAGACATACATAGTTTGAGTTCTCTAAATCGTGTGCATACCTGATTTATGGTACATTTATTGTCTCCAATGGTCGTAATTTGGAATTGGCTGTTGAAGTGTAATATGTATATCATTTTTCTTTTGATTTATTTAATTTAGTCGAGCGTAATTGGTGGAACAACCATATAGATGTATCAAAATTTCTTATGTAAAGATTGTTTCTCTGATTTAGGGTAATAGCTAGTACTGTAACGTATTGTTGTACTCTGGACGGATCCAATGGGAACTCTTCTTTTGTCAAACTGTTATATACATGAATATAGTGAATGTATGTCATAAGTTTTTAAATGTAAATCGAAGAACATTATATCTATATAAAGTTCTTTTTTGTTACGATTTCATGTTTTTAATGTTAATCATTGAGATTAAGGATGGTGGTTTCAGAGAAAGCTGCAATATCCTTGTTGTCAATGTAACTAGATTGTATGTATGCCATTGAAATTCAAGTCTCCTTACCGAGCTGCAGGCTATCAGCTGGCTATGTTTTATGTTTTAGCAGAGAGGGATCTAGGATGGATACATGAGAAGCACCTTAACTGTTTTAATTTAGCACTTTCTGGGATTCTAGCTCCGGGATCTTTCTTTCATTGCTGATATCATCTCATTTTGGTACAATCTGAAATATATCAGCTTTGCAATATATATACTGTTCAAATTGGAAGGTTGAACCTTATCTGCTTTGGCTTTTATGTTTATGTTTCGATAAGGTTGTCTCCTTTCCTTTGTCGACAGAGGTCAGGTTTTGAAAAATTCTCAAAGTCACAGATCATTGTGTTTTGAAAATTCCTCATTGATTGTAGACTAGCTAGGCAGAAGAACACGTGCATATATCGTTTTCAGCAGTTTGGGGTATGCATGAAAGGGTGGCCTTTTCCTTTTCGAATTCTTTGGAGACTTGGTCACTGAACAACAGCTGCTTGGAACAGCATTTTGTATGATGATCAAAATCTGCATAGATTTTGGAAATATTTTATGCCAAATGGATGCTTAACAAGTGGAGAAAATTAAATAGAAAGAATGCCAACAAATGGATGCTTAACAAGTGGAGAAAATTAAATAGAAAGAATGCCAACAGGCTGACAACTCTGGCTGGGGGTATCATCGTGTATCTGTCCCTTGTTGGAAATCCATTTTGACAACTATTTTCCATTACAGGACAACAGCTGCCAAAATGTTTAGATGCTTCTAATATTTTATCAGGGAAAGATTGGGAAATTTGTTACAAGTTAGAGATAAAAAAAAAAAAAGAAGGAATGTCCAGAGAGACATTCAATTGCTGAAAAGGAACTCTTGCCTAATAAAACAGAAAGTTTGCATTCAGATACCAAAAAAGAGAAATTAATTTCATTTTTACCCAAAACAAGATATTTAAACAAGGTAATAACAAAACCCATCATCACAAATTATTTTACCTAGAATACACACAAACCAAATCAAGTGACCTGAAATGTGATAAAAGGAGAAAAACACATAGAAAATGAAGTAATACAATTTTTATTTATCTTGTAGCCCCAACAGTGACATTCAAGAATTCATGGTTTCGAAGGATGAACTCCAATTATGGAAGTACAAAGAACCAGAAATGGGAATTGACCAAGTGGGTCCTCCATGGTCCCATGGTTCAACACCAAACTCTGCCACATGGCCCGACCTCATTTTGCCGGCCCATGCTCTCTTTCCTTACACTTCAAAAACCTCTCCCCCTCTCACTCTCTTTTCCTATTCTCATCTTACACATCCGCTCCCTTTTCCATCAGCAAGGGTGGCTCCAACCCTCCATCACCATGCAACAATGTGTCGATGACCTTGCTGATGACCTTGACAACCTTAGCTTCACCTCCACAACCACTACTTCCACCACAGCCACCACCTCCACCACCGTGCCCGAAACGAAACGTAGCACGAGTTCAGGTTCTGAAGCCACATGGACTCCCTCCAGCCTACTATCCACCTCCACCAAGCACCACCACGCGCCGCCACGTGACCCCTGCTGGCATGCCATCCAACAAGTGAAGTCTGAGAATAATGTGCTAACCCTTGCAGACCTGCGCTTCGTTCACCGGCTTGGCAGCGGTGACATAGGGAGCGTTTACCTAGTGGAACTCAAGGGCGCTAGTGGGTGCTTTTTCGCTGCCAAAGTAATGGATAAAAAGGAGCTTGTGAGCAGAAACAAAGAAAGCAGGGCGACAATAGAGAGGGAAATATTGGAATCATTGGACCATCCATTTCTACCGACTCTTTATGCCACATTAGACTGTCCAAGGTGGTCTTGTCTGTTGACTGAATTTTGCCCCGGCGGCGACCTTCATGTTCTCCGTCAACGACAACCTGACAGACGGTTCCATGAGACCGCAGTCCGGTACGTACATTTATCTGTATTTATATATATGTATATCTACCCATACAAATATGGATTCATATACCAAGTTGAGATATAGCATACATTTGCAAGTATGAAATTACTGAGTGCATAATGAGAAATGATGTGTCATCATAACTGGGGTTTTACCATATGTTAAGTAGTGTTCATTGCATGTGGGCTCCAATGGCTTTATCTATGTCTGGAGGAACAGTGGATGTGAGCCCATTCAGGTTTTCGATGTGTGTCTCACTCTCATGCACTTGTCATTATTATTATACACATGAAGTTTTCTCTCTTAAAGAAAACAAGTTCACAAACTCTGTCTAACTTTGCTCCGCACATGCCTCAATTCATGGCCAGCTTTAGGATACTTTTACTGATTTTGGTGAATCTCATTCATATATATTTAAAATTACTTCACGTGAATTATGGTAGATGATTGACAAGTCAACACACCATGTCCAGGCAGTTTTAAATTTAGCTTTTGTCCTTTTAAGCCTTGGAGCTCCCTGGAAATTTCTAATTTGTCGTTTGCCTGCATTCTTCTAATCGCCTTTTGTAGGACCCCTTCCCCTTTTTGCAAATCTCAACGTCTGCAATAATTTAAAATCTATACATATAAAAGAAAAATATTTGACCCAAAAGAACAAGAGTTTTATAATTATTGTTTTATGGCTATGATTGTCATTTTGAATAATGAGTTTTCATTCTTTGACCAAGGTCTAGAGCATGATGTTAGCGTCACGCTTAGTTCTTCAGAGAAAAATAGATTGAGATGCTTTAGTTTTACAGATTTTGAGATGTTTATAAACGTGATACTACAAAGTCTATTAAATGATTATTTTAGACTGGAGATAATTACCTTATGACAAGTGATATCATAACACATTAAATTCAAATCAAACACTTTTGAAGAGAAGCAAGCAAAAAGATTAACGGTGATCAAAATGTCGCTATCACCAGATTGAATGAGTGTGAGGGAAAAGTGTCACGTCTGGTTTTTGAGAGAAAGTAAATTGAATGCTTCAATCTCATATTGGGCTAGCAAGAGAACTCGAGAAACTTATTCGTATGGGTGCTGCACACTGTATTAGTTTAATTTTTAGGAGGAAGGTTAATGAGTCCGTGACATTAGCACTTAGCGCAAAGTGACAATATATGTGGGCCCCAGCCGTGGAAGATTTGAAGCTTTGCCTTTTGGTTTCCAGAGTTGCCATTTTATATCCCACGCGACTTTCTCCCGTGCGTTTAGGCACTGCATGGGATAAAATGGCTGCTGTTCGGTCGGAACGTACAAAATAGCACCAAGGAGATTTTAATTGTTAATTTGTAGTTAATATATATTCGCAATTTTAATTGTTTCATAATTTTTAATATAAAATAAGTAAAAAAAGTCATAAAAAATAATTTTAAAATATTTAAAAAAATATTAAATGACATTAATATATGGAATCTTATCGGAGTTGAATATTTTATGAATTTGTTTATTCTCAATCACTATGCTTCTGAATCTTTCTTTTTACATATATTGCTGGACTGTGTTTTTAAACTTTGATTGATATTATTTTTATAATTAATTAATTAAAACGTTAAACAGATTTTATGCATCCGAAGTTGTGGTCGCTCTAGAATACCTACACATGATGGGAATCGTCTACCGTGACCTCAAGCCAGAAAACGTCCTGGTGAGATCGGACGGTCACATAATGCTCACAGATTTCGATCTTTCATTGAAGAGTGATAATCCAACATCCACGGCTCAGCTCGTCTCCGATCAAAACACGTCCGCAACGAATTCATCTAGTGATCCTGCGGCTGATCCACCTCCATTTGCCAATTCATCATGCATTTTACCCAACTGTATAGTACCAGCGGTCTCATGCTTACACCCTAAGAGTCGTAAACGTAGAAAAAAGTCAATGCATCGTGGGGACTTGGAGATCGTGGCGGAACCGGTGGACGTTCGTTCCATGTCCTTCGTGGGGACGCACGAGTACTTGGCGCCGGAGATCGTATCGGGGGAGGGTCATGGCAATGCGGTGGACTGGTGGACGCTGGGGATATTCATGTTTGAAATGTTCTATGGGTTCACACCATTTAAAGGGATTGATCATGAGTTGACCCTAGCCAATATCGTGGCTCGAGCACTGGAGTTCCCTAAGGAACCATCGGTGCCAGCCCCAGCGAAGGACTTGATCGCACAGCTTTTGGTCAAGGACCCTTCCAGGCGAATGGGATCAACAATGGGTTCTACGGCAATTAAGCATCACCATTTCTTCAATGGAGTTAACTGGGCACTATTGAGATGTACAACACCCCCTTACACTCCTCGGCCAGTCACTCACAGGGATTTTCTCGCAGTGGATGACAGTACCCACAATTCAGTTGAGTACTATTAGCCACCAGGAAGCTTCAGTGACACAATCCTTTAGTCTCAATACACACAAAAACTGTTGCTCAAAATGCTCTACGTCAAAGCTTTCTAGGACAGGAAAGGAAAGGAAAGCAAGCCTTGGATACCATATTCCAGAGTAGAACCCACTTGTCCCCCTTTTCTTTTCTTTGCCATTCAAATTATTTAAGTTGCTTTACTTGGACAAGTGGGGCTTCTGGGTCAGCTCCCCATTTGAATTGTGAATATTGATATTTGGCATACAAATTGGAAACTCAACAAGGTTGGCCCTAGGCAATCCAAACCCAAATTGAGATCTTTAATTTGTATTACTTTTTTGTTGTCTATGCTTTGGGAATTTATTAGTGGTCATAATATTATATTATATTACATTCAAACTTTTTTATTTCACATTTTTGTCAATAATGTAAAGTTAAATTGTAATTTAGCACTTGATTGTAATTTATTCACTCGTTCAAAATTTCAATATGAAAATAGTTCATATTATCTATTAAGTTAGGCTTGTTTACACCTACAAAGTAATTCAAACTTTTAAAAGTAAATTATCTATTTGATCATTAACCAGTCAAAAATTTATGTTTTAAGTACTTAATTTTGAAAAGTCATATTTAGTTATCAATATTTATCAAATTAATATTTTAGTCACTTATTGGTAAGAAGTTAACGTTTGTCTGACATGTCAATGAATCTTGATCACATGACATGTCCATGTCAACTGATTTGTCACATAATATTATACACATGATAGATGAGTTGATATGGACATATCATATAGCCAAAGTCAAAAAACTTGTCAAATAATCGTTAGTTTTAACGATTGAGTGATCAAAACATTAATTTGGATAAAAGTTTGGTGACCAAATTAAATATTTTTAAAAAGTTATGTAACCAAATAAGTAATTTATCCAAATTCCAATATAAAAAAAGAATTCATGTTTTTAGGTAAGTAATAAAATTTGCACCTGCAAATGAATTCCAGGATAGAATTAAAAGGAAAAAATCCAAAGAAAGAATGTATAGGAGATAGGGCTTATGTGAATGTATTTTATGGGTTTGCTATTTTTTTGGAAAGATTACTAAACTTTTCTTTATTATTGACAAGAAACAAATACAATTTTCATTTTTTATTCGAAGATACAACTGCAGTTTTATTTATTACTTAAAAGCCTGGATGTCAGGTTGAAACTCATCAAGTAGATTGCAACAGGGACAAAATCCGGGACACTGATACTGCCAACATCATGTAGTTTAGTACAGGTAGACGAAGCATGGGAGTCTTCACGCCTAAACCAGTGGGAAGGCTCCACACTTGTGACCCACGGGACGAACAGGAATGTTGCATCTTTTGGGAATGGTCACAGCAACTTCTGGCTTGACTCCAGCATTCTTAGCAGTGTGAGATAACATAATAGCACACAGGCAGCCAGGATTCTTGAGCTTTTTCTCCATGACAGTGCAGCAACTCTTGGAAACTGGAGCTTTCAAATCTTGTGCTGCCTTTGTACAAGGAGCCAGCTTCTCAGCTTCCTTCTCGATGTTATGTTTCCCACATGGCCCATATCCATCTACTCCATTGAAGCCAGCAATGCTCAAAACCACAAGAAACATAAGAACACAGATGTACTTCATTGGAGCTCCCATTTCTTCAATGCAATTCAGGGACACGTCTGAACAACTTATACAGAAACATTGACAGTTGTGAACAATTTATACTGAAACAAATAGCTAAAAGATAGCCCAATACATGTGAACAGTGAATTCCACCAATTACAATGGACGTAGAACTAGAGAAAAGTCTTCTGCCAGCAGTTAGCCCTCCTATTCCAGAACATAGATTCAGAGTTAACCTGCCTATCAACTCATATATTACACCTTGTTTCAATGGACTCTCCTTTTTCTAACTTTACGAAAACGATCCACAGTTTTAACATTCATGCAAACCAGAATCATGCAGCACAAGCCAAAGTCAATACAGCAATAAAATAGTAATGGAAACAACTGAAAGAAGGTATAATTTCAAACCAACCACGCGGAGTTCGCTTATAAAAACCTAGTCTAGCAATTTCTTATGTTACCTAGTTCAAATCTGCCTTCATAGTTCGCTTGTGGTTTTCGTTTTTCTATATGTACTTGTGTTTTTTTTTTTTTTTTGTTTCTGTGGGTCTTGAGCTTGAAATTCAGGTCTTTCTTCCTATTGCTTTCTTGTTTATAATTCGTTAAGACAAACCAGAGTCAATCTTCAAGACATCACTGCCCTTCGAAATCTCAATCAGCAGCTCGTTTCCCTGTTCATGAGTCAATTGAAACACAAACTCTAGCAATTTTCCAAACGCCACTCTTCTGAAACCTGGAGCTAATCTCAGCCCTACTTGATGCCAAAACTGATTCAACCCAGGAAACTTAGAGAATAAAGAAATTTTCTTCACCAATTCTGTCAAACCCGATTTCCCAAACAGATCTCACATCCTTTTGGTAATAAACCTTCCCATTTCATCAAAATTCACCTTAGTCACACTAAAAGAACACAAATATCAATCCTTGAATCTACAAGTCCAAATTTCAATGTGATCAGACCGAGAAGAAGATATGCTATCCTGTATTCAATATTTCATTATAATATCACCTCGATCATACAATAATAATAACAACAAAAAAGATACGGTATTAACCAACATTTTCAATGTTTCAATTTTCCCCTTGTTTCATCATAGCTGCACACCTATATCATACTAGAAAAAGATACCTAGAAGTAATCAAAAACACAAAATAAAGAGTAAAATACCCTGAACTCCTTAAGTTTTTATCGAAATTTCATGGAGGTCTATTAATTTTCGAAATAAACACTTCGTCCCAAGAACACAAATATTGTTAACCGAAGTTATGAAAAAACTAAAATGTCTTTTCTTTATTAATTTAAAAAATTATTATTATATTTTTTAAAAACTAAAAAAATAGCATCGATTGGTTCTCCCAAGGGAGGAGAGCATCGATCGGTGCTCCCAAGAGAGGGAAGCACCGATGCTCCCTTAAAGAGCCCGATCAAGGCTCTTCAGGGGATCTCCGGTGCTCCCCTGATGGGGAGGTTTTTTCGTAATTAATAAAAAATAATAAAATTATATAATAATTATTATAAAAATTAATCAAGGGTAAAATTATTTTTTTACCCTTGCCATGTCAGCTAGTTAACAAAAATATTAACGATTGACTAATGAAAAATACTTTATTAGGATGGAGTATACATTCGAAAACTAATAGATCTCCGTGTAATTTTGATCAAAACTTAAGAGGATCAAGGTATTTTACCCCAAAATAAAGCATCAACAACATTCAAGATCCAATCGTTATAGCCTTGTTCCTTTATAATTCCTTTACACCTTAGATCATACAACAAAATATACTCAGAAACATTAAAATTTCAAAAATCAAAGATAAAAAAGATCAATATACTCAAATTTAAACTTTTTTCTCCTTGATTCAGTATAATACCACCTAGATCATGTTAAATGAAAAAGGACAATATGCAGAATATCCTTTTGTAATGTGAGCTTTGATAGAGAGTGGTAGAACAAGGGTGAATAGAGGGAAACTTTGAGGTTGTTGAAGAAGGTCAAACTACACTTTGATTAAGTACAGCACATATATACAAAGGGATACAAGTTTAATTAAACACTAGCACTTGTTCTTGATGAATTAACAAGTGTAAAACATACTACTCACTGCTCCATGCAATGTAACACGTAAAGTCATCAGGCTTCACCAAAATTCTTTTGCCTTTACATGAAATCGAACCGGAACACACATGTTATAGTATCCACGTGTGATGAGATCATTATATTTCAACATTTCCCTTTAATGCTTGCACTCACAATCTTCATTCTAACTCTGAAGTACTCAAACTTCTACGTGCTCAATGACTTAGTCATTGTTCAACTAATTGCTCATCTAAACAACAATGAATGACAGCCACTTCACCATGTTTTTCAGCATTCCTTAAAGTGTGGTACTTAATATTTATGTGTTTAGTGCGATCATGGAAGACAAGATTTTTTACCATGGCAATAGCAGATTTGTTGTCAACACTATAAGAAAATTGATTTTTTCCAACGGAAAAAATTCCGTTAGAAATTCCAATAGAATTTTGACAGAAATTTCTTTTTACTTTTTTCTATGGATTTCCAATGGAATAATTTCAACAGGTAAATTCTGTTGAAAATCCATCGAAAATTTTTTTGGTGCAAAAAAATTTACTCCTGCTAAACTTTTCGACAGATTTTTGTTGGAAATTTCCAATAAAAAATAATCCGTTGGAAAGTTTAAAGCGGTAAAAAAATTTAAAGCTCACTGAATTTTCCAACAAAATTTTCTATTAGAATAAGACATTACCAACATATTTTTTTAAAGGAATATTCTATTGGAGAATTCCGTTGGTAGTAGTATTTTCAAAATTTTTTATTTAAAATATATTAAAAATTTTCTAAAGTCTTATTAATCCTTTATAGGAAATATATTAATAAAATTAAATATATACATAATGAGTTTAGAATATTAAAAATTTAAATATGTTTTCCTTGGCTTATTATTATTTTTAAATATTTTTGAAAACTTTATTGAATCATAAATTATAAATTAATTGTTATAAATTCATTAATGTTATAAAATTAAAAAGTTTATAAAACATAACATAATAAAGTTTTTAATTTTATAAAAATAGATGATAAAATCAAATAATATATTAAACAAAAACTAATAATATTTTAGGTACATACTAATATTAATTAATATAAATTATAAGAAGACTTATATATATATAGTAAACTTATAATTAGTATAATATATTTAAAATATATTAGTTTATTATATGTACACAAATTATATATATCTAATTATATACAAAACCTGTATTAATATGAAATTAACTGTTATTTATTTTAAATGATATAACTTTATAAGTTGATATATGTATATGTATATAAATATACTTATATATATAAGACATTAAATATCCTACATATATATATTAATATGTTTTATATGTTAGCTTATAATAAATTTTATTCATATGATTATATTTAATAACTTTATAAGCTATTATCTTAGTTTTTATGACATATTAATTATTTACAATTAGTTATTAGTTATACAAACTTTGGAATATATATGTATATATATAACATTATAACATACAATTTGTGCCATTAATATATACAATAAAGTAATATAACATTATGTTTTACATTGATTATATATGTATTAAATAATTCTAATATTACTTTAAGTACGTAATCCTTTACGATTAGTTTTATATTATAATTTTAATAATTGAAATCAGGAGTACTATTTATAAATATATAATCATATAAAATATGCAAAAATAAAAATACTTGATGCGTATACTAATATTAGTTAATATAAATTAAGAAAAATTGATAGTAAACTTAATTAAATAATATACTTAAAATATATTAATTTATTATATGTATGTATACAAATCATAATAATAGAAATTTAATATTAATTATATATTTATTTATAAATCTGTACTAATATGTAATTACAAGTTATATTTTTTAAATGATATAACTTATATGTTAATATTAATATATGATAATAAATATTCTATCTATTAATATGTTATAATTATTCCACCTTAGTAATGTTTGTCATATAAAATGTTATGAATATATATTTGTATAAATATTATATATATATATATTTAATTTTTACATAAATATTACTATAACTTATAATAAACTTTATTTATAAGATTACACTTAAAAATTTTATTAGTTATCACCTTAGTTTTTATAACATATTGTTTATAATTAGTTATTTTTTATACAAACTTTGATATAAAATAGTATAACATATAAGTTAGGTAATTAATTTCATATATATATATATATAATAAAGTAATATATATAAATATATACTATATAAACTTAACATATTACTTATACTTATATAAATAAGTGATTAATATTTTGCAAATAATAAATTTAGTTAATAATTAATAAACAATATATTATAAATAAATAATAAAATAATATTAGTTTTGTTTGTAATTTAATAATATTAAATATGATATATTATACATTAATGTCTAATATATTATGAATATTTAAAGATATTATTAAATATTCATATATAATAATACTTAATATAAATTATTTAAAATTTTGTTGATGTAATGACTCGAACTTGTGGATGGATGGAAAGTACCTTAAACCTTTATCAAATCTACCCCCGTTCAATTTAATTTTAAAAGTGAACCAAACCAAACCAAGGATTCATATACTAATCGCTTACCCCTAACCCATGTGAGTCACTTTACCAAAATTTCCCAAATCAGCCGAACCCTTATCCCTTTGATGCCCCTTCCTGTGTCGTGACCAGACAGACGGCTGAAGCTTCCCGTGTTGTGTCGACTGAAGGTTCCTTGCTTTGCTTTCCAAACTCTTCACTTCTTTTATGGTTTCGATTCACAGCTTTGGAGCTTAAGATTTTTACTTATTCTTCTCCTCTTTTTATTTATTTTTGTTTGGTTACCAAGAATTGTGGAGGGAACTGTCTATACCTTGCAATAATAATCTTTCCATTTTCAATGTGTGGTTGCACCATTTTTTTGAAGATCTTTGTCTGTGTTCTTGTTTCATCAATATCTTTGTTTATATATGAAAAATGTACTTTGATAGTGCTTCCCCCACCCTGCCTCCTAAAACGTTAGAAGATATATGATAATAAGCATGTCTTTTGTGTTCATATGATCTTTATGTAGAAGATTTTTCTATAGATTTTTTACTATTTATTATTTTTTGTTGTCTCTTTCAGCTTTTTACTTGCTTCAGAGCTTTGAGCTCTTTCATGCTTAAAGAAAATCTCGAAACTTCTGTATTTCAGGTAAGCCTTTGTAAGGTTTTTAATGCATTTTTCTCAATTACTTCTTCTTTTTCTCTCTCTCTAACCCCTTTTTTGTTTTTCTTTTCTGTTATGTTATTGATTGCATAATCAATTGAAGGTAGCTGTTTCCATCGCATAATAAATTTTTTTGATGTTTTAACAGTGATTGAAAGGTATCAATAAGTAAACCAACTCTGTGAAACTGAAAACAACTGCCAAATCTGCAAGCTTTAATTTTCTCATTTTCTATTTCCAACCTCCCCTTGAGCTTCTCTAATGAAGTTAACCTTTTCTTCTTGTTTTTCTTCTCTAAAAATTTATGTCAAGGACTTCTCTTGTTTTATAGTGGGAACATATTCCATTGAATGATTATTTGGTTATTTATTTCACTCTTTACTCTTCACTTTGAAATGATCAGGAGGTACCTACATGGTTTCTTGAAGTTCACAAACCCCAGGACAAAAACTATGTCAAAATTAAAAAATTTCACAAACTTCTCAAACATGAATGAGTCTTCTCTACTAATTAGTTTAGAAAAAAGAAATAGTCAGAAAAGTGTTTGTCACCTCTTTCTTGCCTTTTTGTATACATGTTATCTGTTGTTTAATTCTAGTATTTGGTATAGGAAAATACCCAAGTTCCCTTTTTTATTCAAACTGTGTTTTTTTTTATTGTATCAGGTTTTACAAACCTATTAGTTGAAATCATGCATCACTCAAAGGATGCAAGCTTTAAGGGATCATTTCTTATTGTGTTCAACATGGGAAGAGAACTTCGTGAACATCCTGTTGATGCCAAATTTGAGAGTTATCATCTAGGTTGCATGGGGTGTTGGGATAAACTCTACAACCAATTGGGATTGGTTAAGGCTTGATTCTAATTATGTAACAATATCATTTATATTGAATGATTAGAGATTTTCTTTCATCAATAAGACATCAATTATAATAAGTTATGAGTCTATTGGATGAAATCCATGAGATTAATATGCCTTGTAAAGGAATTGTAATGGGTTGCAGTTATAAGATTCTTATGCATTAAAGCATAATATCAAAATGTTCTTGGTCAATGTATCATTGAGATTGAAGATCAATGATGCTTAGAGATTGGTATATTCTATGTTCCTTACTTTGGAAGTAAGCAATTTATCTCATAGATTGAAGTATAGAAATACTTAGAACTAGAATAGGTGCTTACTTAGGAGAGCAAGTTCACTGAACATGACCCGTTATAAGAAATGTATTTGGTAATACACTTCAGTGTCTATGCAATACTTCTCATGTGTTAGTCGTGTAAATACTCAATTGAATTGAGACATTAGGTTGTCTTATATGTGCAGTGCTATGCTTTAATTTCATCTCTACAGGTGCTTAACTAAAGATGCCTAAATAAGATGTTTTTTGGAATAGTATGAAGTATATGAGGCAAATGAGTTGTCAAGATAGGAATCATCACCTCAAGTGTTTTAGAGGACATATCCTATCAATTCTTGGTTAACATTAGCTTATTGAAGTCCTTAGTTAAGACGATATGGAGATTATGAAAAGGTGTCATAAGTCTCTATAAAGCTAATGTTATAATTGCAAGAACGAATATGGAGTTCAATAAAGTTTCATTAATTAAAAGAGTTTAATTAAGTTTTAGGCATAATTATAAATAGTTATAATTATAAGTCATTGATTGCAAAAAATAAAGAAAATTAATTTTGATTTTAATTTTCAAGGACTTAATTAAAAGAGTTTAATTAAGTAATAGGCCCAATACTATAATGTGTTATAGTAGTAAGGGCTTAATTGCAAAATTGAAGTTATTTTAACCTAACTATGTAAGTTACCTTTTAACTATTTTTCATATGAGAGATTTTTCATAATTGAAGAAAACATAATTTTTGTCAAAAAAAAGAAGAAGCTTTTTCTCTCCTTTCCGTTACTCCTTTTGTGTGAAAGAGGAAATTGCTTATGAAGCAATTTTTAAGAGAGGTTCGGCTAAGCTTGTGAAAAAGAAAAAAAGGAAAATTGTTGTTCTCATTGCTAGCACAAAGTATAGTTAAAAACTTCCTTTTTTGTTGAAGGTTCATGTGCAATCGTATGTACTATCGTTGGAGGCCAAGCACTTTATTGGCTAAGGTTTTTTGTCACGACCCGAAACTCCCCATCGGGCTCGTGACCACCACCACGAAGCCTCGACAGACATTCTTCACCCCGAATGCCGATCGAAACCTCACAAGGCTCTTATATAAGCTTTTGCACTTCCCCGGTGAGCAATAGTTATCAAATATCGTAATTCCAAGGATTACGAGTCATTTTCAAATCAGAACATAACATATTGTTTTCTGGCTCACAGGGGCATTTTCGTCATTTTTTGTCAAAAATCTCAAAACTTGCTAAAAATATAGTAGGTAAGCAGAAAATATATATTTAGTGATTTAAAAACAAATTAAGTATCTAAAACGTACATTTGAAGTGAAAATTTGACCATTTGAATATAATAAAAATATTCAATAAAATAAATTATTTTCTTGTAAAATAATTTTTATAAAGCTATCGGTAAATAATTCTTATAGCGTAAAAGTGAATTATATTCATATATACTATAAAGCAAATAATCAAAGCATAAAATTACTTTTATAGCGACACGTGGGCTCACATCTAACCAAAATGCATCGGAAGCTGAAAACCTACAGCTTTTGCCGATTCAAGTCCAAATGAAGGTCCTTGTCAAAGTCAGCTAACTATGGAATTTCCTGAGCCTGAAATGTGAGGAAATGAGGGTGGTGAATTATAAAATCCTAGTGAGTAAACAGACACCATCTAAACTATCTAAAGGCGAGTAAATGGAGACAATTAAAATATTCCATCTAAATATATATTTCATAACATAAATATTCATTTCATTTAAATAATCAATATGGCTTATGAGTATCTTAAAACTTGGCTCATGCCAAAAATTATTCTCATACTCAGTTATCAAGGATACCTTGGCCGAGGGCTATCCCAAACCGAGTCCGCCAAGGCTAATAAAAAGTTATGTACGCATAAATCTTGTTTTTATTTTGTAAACATAGCCGTTTCTTGGCGTTGGCTGAGTTCCCCCTCATGTGGTGGTTTGGCGTGAAGTGAACTCTAAAAGTGTTAGCCTTAGGAGTTATCCACCCGCGCCTCTCATACTGAGGTAAGATACAACGGAGTTTACCGTGCCCCTTTAATAGGTTGGTCCACAGAAACCCGCCCACTGCAGTAAGCTAATAATTATCCCACCAGTAAATAAAATTCAATAACACGATATGTAAATTATTGTAATTCACAGCCTTTCAAGGCTAAATACACATTTCATATATTTCAACTCAAATACCAATTCAGCCATTCATGCAAATATTGTCATAAGCCATTCGATTCAAATCATAAATTTACAGCACCTCAAGTGGTCTCCAGTTACTCTATTTTCAAAGTCATCATTCAATTTCAAGACAATTTATAAAATCATTTTATTTAAACACGTTTTGTTTGTAAAACAAAAAGATTTACCATTTACACTCATTTTCCGTAAAATCCACAAAATCGGATAAAACCACTTTAGATAATTAAGACGATAGTAAGATTACTCACAGTATTAGGAGTCGATGTACTCTTAATCCCAGTCTTCAAGCACAATCTTTGTACTTTTACCAGTGTAATTTGCTCACCACCTACCCACAATGTACAATACATAATTCACCACATTAATACTTGACCATTATAAAATCAATTCAGGCTCGGTGTATATGCATGATATGATATGCAACTTATTCGACTACCGTTTAAATGTGGTGCTGACCTAATTCGACCTATTACCCGATTAAATGACAATTGTGTCCGATTTGGCTCCAAATTGCTCCATTTCATTTCTAATATTTCAATTCACTAAATACAATTCCAATAATCTAAAATTCAGCCTAACAACCTTCACAATTCTTCTTGAAAATTTTGGCCATTGTGGTGCATTATCACTAAAAAATTTTCCATTCCATTTTCTCACCATAAATCATCATTTCATCAATTTTTCAACCAATTCACTTGATCACAAAATCAATTCATTACTTCTACACTTCACATAGGGTTCGGCCATTGAAGGTTCATGGGGCAAATAGATTCTTTTCTTGTTGTTTTGTTTCTAAATATACTAAACTAACTAAAAACACTAACATAACTTAAAATCAAATCAATCCAACATCTTTCTCTCTCCATACCCATTTTGACCAGCCATGAATTTATCATGAAAACATGTAATTTAAGCATGGAAAATAAGGAGAAATGCTTAAGGAAAATAGATTTCAAGCGTAAGTTGAAAAATCCTACCTTTTTCACTTGTTTTCCTTATTTTCCACACTTTTTCTCTTGAAATTCTTCACCTAGGGTTTGTTCTTCCTTTCTTTCCCTCTCTTCCTTGCTTGGCCGAATATTTGGAGAGATAATGGGTTGATTTATGCTGATTTTTAAGTTAAATAATAAAATATCCTAAGCTTGACACTTGTCATTTTCTTATTGGTCCATTTTTCTTTGTATACTTTAATAATTATGCTTCCATTCTCCACCACATGATTAGTCAAAGGTCAAAATGAAGATAAGGGAAGACCATGTGCTGGACAAGTGTCCTGGTGGTGGAAAATTACAATTTTGCCCCTAAGGTGGCAAAATTACCATTTTACCACTATGCTCAGAAAAATAACGGGATTATAAATTTTTCACTTCTCAACCTCAAAATCATACTCCAATAAGTCATATATAATCAAAATCTTTCAAAAAATTTCCCATGTTGTCCTCAAGTGGCAAAATTACCATTTTACCCCTGGATAGTGAAATTTTCGGTTTGACTCCAAATTAATCCTCGAACTCTGAATCACCATTTTAAGTCACTCTGAGAATTTAAATTTTTGATTTCACCCTAAAATCTCTATTTGATGTAGTTCGAGGCTTGAATCAACTTTATTGTACCTTTAGGTACAATACCGACTTTTGTAAATTTGTCGGGACTCTCTTAGCATGCAAACATGCTATCCATCACATGTATGTCATGACAAGTATTTTATAAGGTTGGGCTTTACATTTTTGCTCCTTGTGGTGTTCACGAGATTGCTTTGGGAAGTGCTATTTTGATTACAAAATTGCTTGGTAAGGTAACTTTCTAAATAATAATTAATTTTGTGCTTTTATGTGTTAAACATCACCAAGATAATCCATGGGTGGGGCATGTTTTGATTGTTTAGTTCTAAAGTTTTAATTTTCTTTTCGTTGTGTATTTTTTAGTATGCCATCCACAGCCAAACTTATCATAGGGTGTATATTTAATGTTCTTGACTACCATCATTGGTATTGTCACGACCCGGAACTCCCTATTGGGCCCGTGACAACCGCTGCGATGCCTCGACGACATTCTTCACCCCGAATGTCGATCGAAATCTCGCAAGGCTCTCGTATCAGCTTTCGCACTTCCCCGGTGAGCAATAGTTATCAAATATCATAATTTGAAAGATTAAGAATCATTTCCAAATAAGAACATAACATATTGTTTTTTGGCTCACAGGGGCATTTTCGTCATTTTTTGTCAAAAATTTCAAAACTTGCTAAAAATGTACTAGGTAAGCAGAAAATATATATTTAGTAATTTAAAAACAAATTAAGTATCTAAAACGTTCATTTGAAGTAAAAATTTAACCATTTGAATATAATAAAAATATTCAATAAAATAAACTATTTTCTTGTAAAATAATTTTTATAAAGCTATCGGTAAATAATTCTTATAGCGTAAAAGTGAATTATATTCATATATACTATAAAGCAAATAACCAAAGAATAAAATTACTTTTACAGTGACACGTGGGCCCACATCTAACCAAAATGTATAGAAAGCTGAAAACCTACAGCTTTTCCCGATTCAAGTCAAAATGAAGGTCCTTGTCAAAGTCAGCTAACAATGGAATTCCCTGAGCTTGAAATGTGAGGAAATGAGGGGGGTGAGATTATAAAATCCCAGTGAGTAAACAGACATCATCATAAACATCTAGAGTTGAGTACATGGAGACAATAAAGTAAATCGTCGTAAACTGGTCATAACATTAGAACACATTTCATTCAAAATACGTAAAGAGGCTTATGAATCTCATAAAACCATGCTTGTGCCATAAATTCATCCTCAGAGACACCTTGGCCGAGGCATCTTACCGAGACCACCAAGGTTGTTAAAAATTTCGTATACATGTAAAACATATTTTTAATTTAAGAAAAACACAACCATTCCTTGGCGTTGGCTGAGTTCACCATCACGTGATGGTTCGGCGTGAAGTGAACTCAAATATCACCTCAGGAGCTACCTTACGCGCCTCTACAATCGAGGTGAGCACATATAAACAGGGTTACTGTGCCCCTCTTATAGGCTGGTCCACGGAACTCGTCTACTGTAGTAAGCTAATAATTATCCCACCAATCAATAAAATTCAATAGTATGATATGACAATTATTGTAATTCATAACCTTTCAAGGCAACCAAATAATTCGTATTTCAATACAATTGCCAACCAGCCAATCATGCCAATTTATCATAAGCCAATCAATTTAACAATCAAATTGCAACAAATAGCAGTCTCCGTGTACTCTATTTTTTAAATTTTTATTAATTTCAAAACAATTTATAAATTAATTTCAATGAAACTCGTTTATTCATAAAACATGAAAATTTACCTTTTTAAATCCATTTTTCCATAAAATTCATGAAATCATCTAAAAACCACCCTAGATAATTAAGATGACAGTAAGTTTACTCACAGTGCTAGGAGTTGATGTACTCCTAATCCCAGTCTTCAAGCACAATCTCTGTACTTTTACCAGTGTAATTTGCTCACCACCTACCCACAATGTACAATACATAATTCACCACATTAATGTTTGACCATTATAAAATCAATTCAGGCTCGGTGTATATGCATGATATGATATGCAACTTATTCGACTACCGCTTAAATGCGGTGCTAACCTAATTCAGCCTATTACCCGATTAAATGACAATTGTGTCTGATTTGTCTCTAAATTGCTCCATTTCATTTCTAATATTTCAATTCACTAAATACAATTCCAATAATCTAAAATTCAGCCTAATAACCCTCATAATTCTTCTTGAAAATTTCGGCCATTGTGGTGCACTATCATTAAAAATTTTCCTATTCCATTTTCTCACCATAAATCATCATTTCATCAAATTTTCAACCAATTCACTTGATCACAAAATCAATTCATTACTTCTACACATCACATTAGGTTCGGCCATTGAAGGTTCATGCGGAAAATGGATTCTATTCTTGTTGTTTTGTTTCTAAACATGCTTAACTAACTAAAAACACTAACATAACTTAAAATCAAATCAATCTAACATCTTTCTCTCTCCATACCCATTTTGACCAGCCATGAATTCATCATGAAAACATGTGATTTAACCATGGAAAATGAGGAGAAATGCATGGGAAAGGTAGATCACAAGTCAAAATCAAGAAATTTTACCTTTTGTCACTTGTTTCCTTGAATTTTCACTAATTTTCCCTTAAATTTCTCCACCTAGGTTTTTTTTTTCTTTTCTCCCTTTTGTTCTTCTTTGCTCTTGGTTTGGACAGCCATATGAAAGAAATGGGCTGATTTTTATGCCTTTTTATAAAAATATAATAAAATAATAAAAACATGACACATGGCATTCCATGATTGGTCCATTTTTTTAAATTCTTATCTTTTAAGCTTTAAATCTCCACCACACATTATTCAAGGGTCAAAAATGATGATGGGTGAAGACTATGTGCTGGAAAAATGCTCTGGGGGTGCAAAATTATTGTTTTGCCCTCGAGGTGGCAAAATTACTATTTTTGCCCCTATACTCCAAAAACACCGAGAATTAAAATTTTTTTCACTTCTAAAGCTCAAATCATACTCCAATATGTCAAATGGAGCCAAAAATTTTTTCTAAAATTTTCATTTTGTCCCCAAGTGGCAAATGACCATTTTACCCTTAGATAGTGAAAATTTCGGTTTGACTCTAAATTGATCATCGAACTCTGAATTACCATTTTGAGTCATTCCTGGACTGTGAAACTCTTAATTTCACCTTAAAATTTTTATTTGAACTAGTTCGAGGCTTAATCGACTTGCTTATACTTCTAAGCACAATATCGACTTTTAAATATTCTTCCGGGGTTGTTCAAATATACAATCACTCTATCAGTCTCATGTGTAACATGGTAAATAATTTAGGGCTGGGCTTGACAGCACTACCCCCCTTAAAATAAAATTTTGACCTCAAAATTTCATTTACTGAACTCAAAGAAAAGGTGGGGTATTGTCTTCTTATCTGATGTTCAACTTCCCCTATCATCTCTTCCATTCGAGCATTCATCCACAATACTTTGATCATTGGGATGCTCTTATTCATTCCTGTACGTATCCTCATATTTATGTTTACCTCACATTTATGTAGCTTCAATCTTCTTAATCATATTAGTCTATCAGTTACGGCTTAACCGCGC
This sequence comes from Theobroma cacao, assembly GCF_053813885.1. Classification (NCBI taxonomy): domain Eukaryota; kingdom Viridiplantae; phylum Streptophyta; class Magnoliopsida; order Malvales; family Malvaceae; genus Theobroma; species Theobroma cacao. The sequence goes on along the minus strand of NC_142648.1, from coordinate 9,898,776 downwards.
TACAGATTACATCTCCTTGATACCATTTCCTTAACTATCTCCCAAAGTCTTTTATATCCACACAACTCAATCTCTAATGGGATTTCTTATCGTTACGCTACCTTTATCACTTGTCAACAATCAATAATTCCCACTTCAGAATACTTTTTCCATATTACAACTGCTTCCAAATCAATTTTTCTCCTAAAAGGGTGTGCACTACAATTCCTATTCAAGCATTTCATGATACATAAGAATCAAACACTCTTTATTTGTCCATATATATATTTAACATCACAGATAATTCAAATTTGATAACCATTAATAACCATATTCTCAAAAAGAAAACTCTAGTACTTTCAGGATCGAGTACTTATTAAGTAGATATCTTCTATGACCTCGATATATTTAAATAAATGAACCTACTTTTGGATGTATCCTTATGGACTTAATCAATCCTTATAATTCCTAGGTCATAACCAACTTGTTAGTTATACGTCACATACAAACATATCCAACTTGTGATTTCTCAAAATTTTCTCCAAACACTAGATTTCATGGCCTTATTAGTTCATCAATCTGAAGATGAAAATAAACATTTATCTCCCCTCAAGTACACTTTAAAATCAAAGTATCATTTATCAAGATATTTCTGATATCAATTTCCTTCAGCCCTTTTTACCTTAGAAGATTAAATCCATAATCATCCATTTTGAGTCATGGGCTTATGCCAATCAAGGCAAATTTTCACACTTTCGATTACATGAAGTCGATTGCACATATTCCATTCTCATATGAGAGTTAACCACTAGTTGGCATCATCCCCAAACAACACGTATTATATAAATCAAATTTTTATAGTCAAAGTTCATATTGGAGTAATTCAATCCTATGTCATATCTCATCACTAAACCCTTACTTGTACATGAGTACTTGAATTTTCGAATCATCATTTCTCTTCTAAGTAGATCTTTATAGTTCCCGTAGCGTATTTCTATTCCCTCATACATAATAGTGTCATTTAATCAAACTGTATCATCCTCATTTTCTAAACATTCGAAACACAATTCAACCTTTGTCTACCATTATCAAATACTTTGCCTTGATAATTACTTAAAAATAAATTGAAACTTGTGGGGAAGTACATTTTACAATTTATGTTTTACGTCTACAATTATGTCGAGACCAGAACCTCATCGGCTCCATAAAACAGTAGGATAATCATTGCCTCAAACCAATATTTCCAAGTATACTTATGCTTGTATCCCATCCTCATACTTATATGACATGTCAATCATGAGTCTAACTTGACTGTATAGCCATTTGCTCCTTAAGCTTTAATGTTGTCTCATTGCGAAAATTCTTTCAAATTTATCACAGCAGAGTATTCATAAGGTGGATACATATCCATATTTTATAGTTCAAGGTCTAACGTAGCGAACACTGTCTCATCATTAAAGTTTTACCCTTATCTATCGATCATAGCTCCTTTACACACTTACCTATACATTCCTGGTTTACTTACAAGCCACTCATGGCCATCCAACTTTTGACCTCTTATAGTAAGTCAAACTAATATATTATCTTATGCTTTTCCATACATTTCCTTTAATAAAGTTCCACTCTTTCATACGAATATAACATCATTCTTCCTTAACCAATTTACAAATTGTACTTGAAATTGCAAGACTTAAAACTAGATTCTCCTCAAGTACTTTTGAATATTAATATTAATATTACTCTCAGCTTATAGCTTCCTTTTTATAATCACATAACTTAGTACTTGCTTTTACAAGATCCACGGTAGAACTTCTCTTGGGTATTTCCTTGGGGATATCTATCTTAAACTTATGTCTCACAACATGTGATCACTTAACCCGTAACTTAGCCATTTATGTGGCATCCTCTTCGAGGCCCACTCCAAGGTATTGTTATGTCTGGGTCCCCATCACTTGACTTACTCGTTTTCGTGGCGCCTAAGGGTGACACGACAGGCCCTGCAGGACCTCTCGCCAAGTTTCAAACCCCAGACTTTTTGCTTCTCCCCCTGAAGGGAATGCCTTTAACCATTTCAGCTTTAACTCATTCATATCGATACCTTCCAAAACCTTAAAACTCCAGTTAACAAAACGTAGAATCAAGTTCAATGACTTTAGGTCAACTCGTAAGTTCAACTTCACATCTGTCTCATTTTATTCATGCGTCCTAGACATGAAGTGTTCTTAGCACCGTGGCATGATGGTTGTTGGAGTTTACTTAATCAATGTTATTCATCTATATTTAAGGTTACTACACTAATCATTCTCAACCGTTTGGTTTCCCTTCAAGCTTACGTCATAATTTTTATGACCATTTATATCTTCTTGTGCTCATCACATATATTAGGTAAAGTGAATATTTTCAAATTCATCTCATCCTATAACACTTTTAATTCGTTATTCATACTTCATCACTTAACATTGATATTCCTCATCGATATCTCATACCTTCATCTTTCTTTACACTTATATTCACAATCCTCATAGAATCAAAAATCCATTATAAGCGTCACTTATATCCTTTCAAATTTTGTAGCTGCAACTAAAATTTCAAATTTCACCTTGTCCATATTAACATTGATATGCCTTTATCATAGCATTTAGTGCAAATTTGATGAAGGAATTGTCTCCAAATAACTCTTAAATACATAATTATCAAATTGTACACCATTTAATGTTAAGATCTTGACTTTATTCATCAATAACCAATCACATTTATTAATTGAATAATTTACTTAGTTATCACACCTTGCCTTTGCAATCATAAGATCAAAGTTGTCCTAAACTTAGGATATATAAGTTCTCTCTCTCTTAGAGTATATCCAAATATCAACATTTTCTAAATTCCTTACTCTGGGGAGATCACCTTCAAGACTGATCATTCGTATCATAGACCACACTTTGAATCGAATAAACTTTTAAATTGATCTTTCAAGTAATTCGTATATCAATCTCAATTATAGAACTTCATATGGCACTTAGACTAGATTCGACATTTCCAAGCCATTTAACCTCAAGCTGCCAATTCCACATCTAGTCCTTTAATCCCTTAGCTCCTCCTTACTATGCATAGCAAAGTTCAAGCTCATCCTTAGAGCAGATTTGTTTACTAACTTCTTACTTCATGACAACACATCAATTATAGTAATCATTGATACTCACTCTCGAGTTAATTCACATGCTTACATCCATGAACTATAATAGATCCAATCAATTCTTGAAATCTCACAATCGCTTAATTGAAATCAACACCACTTTTATATAGGCATAACACGCTCAATTAACATAGTGTTCTTATCTTCATGCACATATGTATAAATTTACTCTTACTTCAATGCTCAATTTATACACTCCAAGTGAATTACAACCATCATTATTCATTCTAACCAAAGTGTGCCCCTTATTACCATTATCACACGTGCTCCTTTATATCAACCCCAATACAATCCATAGTCCCCAGATTTTTTTTTTCTAATTAACAACCATGAGTTCAATTATAACTCCACCAAATGAATAAATTATCACGGCCTATTAGTCTAACTCCAAATTTCTCCATCCATAATCGGAGGGATATATCATTTCATTAATCTTTCATTAAGAGCATTCGTTTTAAGATCTCTCCAACACTGGCTCGTGTCATGGGTGGCATCTTAAACCCGAACAATGACCCTACTTATGACCTTTGCATGACATTAACAAGGAAGTGGATTACTGGGAACAGGAGTTCTTATAGCTCTCATAAGATCTATAAGAAGAAACAGAACGAGTCTAAACAACTCTAAATTTTATATGCAGAAGCACGTATTCTATTCTACCTAACCTAACTTAACTTAACTTGGGCCACACTGACACTGTAGTTTTTAAAACAACTTTAAAACAAAAAGCTTTGTACTCTAATCTTTAAAACCAAAGGCTTTGATCTTTAAAACTAAAAGCTCTGATACCATTCTAATTGTCACGACTTGGAACTCCCCATCTGGCCCGTGACATCCGTCTCGAAGCCTCGACAGACATTCTTCACCCCAAATGCCGATCGAAACCTCGCAAGGCTCTCGTATCAGCTTTGCACTTCCCCGGTGAGCAATAGTTATCAAATATCATAATTCGAAGGATTAAGAGTCATTTCCAAATCAGAACATAACATATTGTTTTTTGGCTCACAGGGGCATTTTCGTCATTTTTCATCGAAAATCTCAAAACTTGCTAAAAATATAGTAGGGAAGCAGAAAATATATATTTAGTAATTTAAAAACAAATTAAGTATCTAAAACATTCATTTGAAGTGAAAATTTAACTATTTGAAAATAATAAAAATATTCAATAAAATAAACTATTTTCTTGTAAAATAATTTTTATAAAGCTATCGGTAAATAATTCTTATAGCGCAAAGGTGAATTATATTCATATATATTATAAAGCAAATAACCAAAGCATAAAATTGCTTTTACAGCGACACGTGGGCCCACATCTAACCAAAATGCATCAAAAGCTGAAAACCTACAACTTTTGCTGATTCAAGTCCAAATGAAGGTCCTTGTCAAAGTCAGCTAACTATGGAATTTCCTGAGCCTGAAATGTGAGGAAATGAGGGGGGTGAGATTATAAAATCCCAGTGAGTAAAGAGACATCATAAACATCTAGAGTTGAGTACATGAAGACAATAAAGTAAATCGTCGTAAACTGGTCATAGCATTAGAACACATTTCATTCAAAATACGTAAAGAGGCTTATGAATCTCATAAAACTAGGCTTGTGCCATAAATCCATCGTCAGAGACACCTTGGCCGAGGCATCCTACTAAGACCACTAAGGCTGTTAAAAATTTCGTATATACTTAAAACATATTTTTAATTTGAGAAAAACACAGCCATTCCTTGGCGTTGGCTAAGTTCACCATCACGTGGTGGTGTGACATGAAGTGAACTCAAATATCACCTCAGGAGCTACCTTACGCGCCTCTACAACCGAGGTGAGCACATATAAACGGGGTTACCATGCCCCTCTTATAGGCTGATCCACGGAACCTGCCTACTGTAGTAAGCTAATAATTATCCCACCAATCAATAAAATTTAATAATATGATATGGCAATTATTGTAATTCATAACCTTTCAAGGCAACCAAATAATTCGTATTTCAATACAATTGCCAACCAGCCAATCATGCCAATTTATCATAAGCCAATCAATTTAACAATCAAATTGCAGCAAATAGCAGTCTCCGTGTACTCTATTTTGCAAATCACTATTAACTTCAAAACAATTTATAAATTAATTTCATTGAAACTCGTTTATTCATAAAACATGAAAATTTACCTTTTTAAATCTATTTTTTCATAAAATTCATGAAATCATCTAAAAACCACCCTAGATAATTAAAATGACAGTAAGTTTACTTCACATTGGGTTCGGCCATTGAAGGTTCATGGGAAAAATGGATCCTATTCTTGTTGTTTTGTTTCTAAACATGCTTAACTAACTAAAAACACTAACATAACTTAAAATCAAATCAATCTAACATCTTTCTCTCTCCATATCCATTTTGACCAGCCATGAATTCATCATGAAAACATGTGATTTAACCATGGAAAATGAGGAGAAATGCATGGGAAAGGTAGATCACAAGTCAAAATCAAGAAATTTTACCTTTTGTCACTTGTTTCTTTGAATTTTCACCAATTTTCCCTCGAATTTCTCCACTTAGGTTTTTTTTTTCTTTTCTCCCTTTTGTTCTTCTTTTCTCTTGGTTTGGCTGGCCATATGAAAGAAATGGGCTGATTTTTATGTCTTTTTATAAAAAAAATAAAATAATAAAAGATGACACATGGCATTCCATGATTGGTCCATTTTTTTAAATTCTTATCTTTTAAGCTTTAAATCTCCACCACACATTATTCAATGGTCAAAAATGATGGTGGGTGAAGACCTTGTGCTGGAAAAATGCTCTGGGGGTGCAAAATTATCGTTTTACCCCCGAGGTGGTAAAATTACCATTTTTACCGTTATACTCCAAAAACACTGAGAATTAAAAACTTTTTCACTTCTAAAGCTCAAATCATACTCCAATACGTCAAATAGGGCCAAAAATATTTTCTAAAATTCTCATTTTATCCTCAGGTGGCAAATGACCATTTTTTCCTTAGATAGTGAAAATTTTGGTTTGACTCCAAATTGATCCTCGAACTCCGAATTACCCTTTTGAGTCATTCTTAGACTGTGAAACTCTTAATTTCACCTTAAAATTCTTATTTGAACTAGTTCGAGGCTTAATCGACTTACTTGTGCTTCTAAGCACAATACCGACTTTTAAATATTCTTCAGGGGCTGTTCAAATATACAATCACTCTATTAGTCTCATGTGTAACATGGTAAATAATTTAGTGCTAGGCTTGATAGGTATAATGTCAAATAGATGTTCCCACACATAAAGTACAATAGAGTTCACATGTCAGATGTAAGCAAATCTCAGCTTGTCTTATCCTTCACCTCTCTCTTTTTAATATTACGCCTATATTTTATAATTTAATCTTAGTAAATTAACAGATACATCAAATTCTTATTACTAGAATCAAATATAATTCATAATACATTCTATAGTCAAAGATATATATAACTATCAGAGGACCCCTTTCGCTTTTCACACTGACTTATTAGTTGAAAGCTACTTGTTTTTGAAGTATAAAAGAACCTTATTAGAAAAACAAAAAATTAGGGCATACCATTTTCCATATGTAGTGTATAAAAAATGATGTTATAGATTTATTATTATTCTGGTGTAGTTAGGTGAAAGATATAACATTGTTGGATTGGATGCTTTTGTTACTAAACTACAATTAATAAATATTCAAATGCATCCCCTGTTATTTTCTCGAATCTATTATACATGTCATCAAAGCTAGCAAAGTATTTCTTGCATCTTTGGTCATTGAGCCTTTAAGCAGCCATCATTGCCTATAGAATTTCTACATTCAGCTTCTTAAAAAATTCCAAAAATTAATATAATAAGTAATAACGATTCTAGAAAATTTTTAAGTTTGAATTTAATTCACACTTGGCCAATGGAATCCTTTTTAATTTATATAGGATTGATGATTTGGGAAGTTGTAAGTCAAAGGACTTGCATAATGATATTTACATAAATTTTTGATAAATTGTTGGGTATCAAACATCTATGAAATTCTAATATGTACATAAATTTTTTTAATTTTTTTGTAGGAAATGTATAATTCTACATCATCATAGAAGCATGGTAAAGATTCATCATCTCTGTTGGAATTCGATCCACATGCTTGGACTGAAGTAATTGGAGGAATGGTGACTACATGTACTCACGTGTATGGGTTTGGTACTTAGCTGCTTGTTACAATTGTACTTAATGCAACACACAATAATACAATAACATTAAAGTTAGGGTGTGGCATACAATAACATAATTAGCTTTATATTTACATTTGTTTGACATTTTTAGATATTGTGTGTTGATGACAATTTCTAATTACATGAACTTGATTTTGAATTTTAGATTTTAATCCATATTTTTCGTATAAATTTTGGATGTGAATTGTGGATGTCAATTGATAATTTATTACTAAAATTTAGTTGATAATTTTTGCTAGAAAGGCATTATTGAAGGAACATTTCATCGGAAATTACTAATGAAATTTTCAACGAAATTTTCCATTGGAAAAGCATTTCCCAGAGAAATATTGTGCAAAATTTTCGACGAAATTCCTTAGGAAATACTATTCCAATAAAAAATTCCATCGAAAATTTTTGACAGAATTCCGTTGGAAAAACATTTCTAATGAAATTAATATGATACAATTGATAGATTATGTACTTTTTTGACGAAATTTTTCGTTGAAATTTCTGGTGGATTTCCATTGATGCTTTTACTAATAGAATTTTCAATGGAATTTTAATTTTTTCCAACAAAAAATTTTGCCAGAAAAAGCTTATTTTTTAGTAGTGCAACAAACAAATCTGATGCAGTTGTTTGTGGGAATCCCAAGTCATTCTTTAAACAAATTCTCAGTTTGCTGCTGCTGCAGCTGTGGCATACTTAACCTCTGCTAAGGACTGAGCTATAGTCTCCTATTTTTGTGAACACCATGAAAATACTTCATTCCCAACGGAGAATACATAACCAGAGGTACTTTTTGCATCATCAATAAAGTCAATCCAATCATTGTCAGAATATTTCACCACAATGAGTGAATTTGAGTCCAAATGTGATTATACAATTCAAATACCTCAGTATTCTTTTAGTTGCAATGGCATGTGATTAGCATTGTTGCTGTATAAAACCTTGACAAGTAGCTCATAGTATGCATTATCTGAAGTCTTGTGGCATAGATGTATAACAAACATCCAATGAGACTTCTGTACTCTGAAGGATTTTCTAATATGGCACCATCATCATGAGATAACTTCTCATTAATTGCCATGGGAGTTGATACGACATTGTAGTGAGACATTTTGAATTTCTTAAGAACATCTCTAACATTCTTTTGTTCACATAGCATGATGCTATCATCTTCCTATTTAACTTTAATTCCCAGGAAGTAAGACATTAGACCAAGATTAGACAAGCTAAATTTTCTCTCTAACAACTCTTTAAGTTTACTCACTCGAGTTAAACTTTCCCCTGTAACTTGTTGGTCCCAATAATATGTGCTAGAAGGAGGGGTGAATAGCACAAATTGGCTCTTGACAAGATGAGGAACTAATTTTTAGCACAAAGAAAATAAAAACAGAGTAGACAATGCACAACAATTTATAGTGGTTTGGTCCAAGACCTACATCTACTACCTTGATTATCCAACCAAGGATTTTCCCAACAATTCCACTAATAACCGGTGAAATTCACAAGTTTTCACCAAGCTTTACAATGGCTTTTACAAGGCTCACCCAAAACCTTTTACACTAGTTTTTCACAGGCTAAACTAAAACCCAAAGTGGTTTTTCAAAGGCTCAACCATAACCTTTCACAATGGTTTATCACGGGCTCAACCAAAACCCAAAGTGGTTTTTCAAAGGCTCAACCACAACCTACAATAATAGTTTTTATCGGGATCAACCAAAACCCAACAACCAACTTTTCTAGGCTAAGTTGGAACCTTTACACTCAATCAAGCAATCCAAGCTTGAATAAATCCCTTAGAGTGACTCGCTCACTCTAAGTGTACAAGAAGAGAAGAAATAAAAAAGTACCTATGATCACTTACTTGATCTAGATGGTACAAGATGAAGTGATGAACACTATTACAAAGATTGGCGTTTAAGTGCAGTAAGGTGCAGGGAAGATTTTTTGGTTTTTCATCTTTATATCACTTGAAAGCCTTCAATTCTCTCAAAAAACTGATTTCTAACCATTGGAAGACCTTTTTATACTTGGAAAAACAACTCTGATGGCAATTTGACAGTTTATGGCCGTTGGAAACAATTGATGATGAGTTCTAGCCATTAATCTGTCTTGTAGTGCTCTGGTTCAATTTGTAGACAGAAAGCTCTTAGTCGACTGACTTGGTCGACTAAGTTGGTTCTGTTTCAGGTTGCAGATTCTGGCAGAGAGCACTTAGTCGACTGACTTGATCGACTAAGTTGGTTCTGTTTCTCAAACTCTTCAGCCCACCATTCCTCCAATTTGACACTTAGTCAACCAACATTCTTCCTTATTTAACCAATAAGCTTCCTCCTTGTTAGACAATTACATCTTATTATTTTTATCCCTCTTTTTCTTTTGATATACTCTTTGAAAGATTAATTTATTAATTTCATACATTAATTTTCCTACACACTCAAGTAAAGGCATTAGACACAAATGAATGGGAATATTTTTCTATCATAAAAAACATATAGAGTCAACATTCTCTTTCTCTTATTTTTGATGATGACAAAACACTCCTAGATTAAAAGTGCAATGTCTATGTTCAATATGAATGCTTCAAATCTTTATGAATAATGAGTTGCTCCCTCTTAGTCAATGCATCTAGTTTTCTTTAAAGATTTGCAATAAACTATTTATCATATCCATAACAGCTAAACAAGATATACAATGCCCACAGTAGCTAAGCAAGATATATTGAACATCCATAATAACTAGCACATAGTATTCAATAAAATCCTAACTAAGCTTCACACACATAAATTAAACATGAAAACCTATCACACTCAATTTAACTTATTGTCATTCTAAACTTAAAGGATGGCAACATTTTTCTCATTTAAGGTCATTTTGCCTAAAAAGTACCAATCAAAGTAGTTAAAACTTTCAAGCTCATTGTCAACCATCTTGAACTATTCAAGCAAGTTCTAGAATGTAAATCAAGATTGTTCAAATGGTCAACTTATGTTAAGCACAAGGAAATCAAAGACAAAATTTTTTTTAACTCAATTTTCCTTGTCTTAGGCTACTTGAATAGGTGTGAGTGTAAGTCATCAAGTATGCTCATATTTCTATCACATTATCTAGCCTTTCATGTTTCAAAATTATCCATAAAAATCATTTTCCTCAAAGAAGTAGTATAGAAACAATGTCATAAATCATGAGGAAATTTTATAGAAACAATTTTCCATAATCAATCAATCTTAATAAAGCAATTTTCTCAAAACAAGAATGATAATATATTCAAGATCAAATATAAGTACATACTCAATCATTTGAGTCTTCCTTGCAACTTATAGTATGTATCATATCAAATCAAGTTGCGTAGCCAAGATTGATCAATAAAGCTCAAAGAATTATGCACTTAATATTCAAGCAAGAATAGGCAACTAAGATTTTCAATGTAGCAAACAATTTTAGAAACCAAGCCAAATGAATGAAACATTCAATAAATAAGCAATGAAGATTCTAAAAAAAAAATTAGCATAGAAATCACCCATTTTCCTTTATGTGTGACTCAAGAGCATTCATTCTTCAAGAATTGTTTCTCCTTGCTCTAGCACACCTACAAAAGATATTTTTCATTTGATCTTTGGTATCCAAATTTCTTTGGATCCTTGAAAGTTAGTCTCGTTGCATAAAGTTCCTTTTGGAACCCACACTTGTCTAAATTTGTAAGGCACACATTTTTTAATTGGACAAGTATATGAACAATAACTATAACATGTGCAATAATTGCCTTTAGTCATTTTGGAAAATGAGGAATTCATGAAAGCCTTTTGTTTCTCATTCAATAATCTTCAAATTTCATTTCCATGTCAAAATTTCCTTTTTTCTAAAATATCAATTTTATCTTGGTAAGTTTCAAAATCCTTTTCCAAATTTTCATTTTCTTTTATCAAGTCAATTTTTGTTTTAATCAAAAATTCATTTTCAACATCGAGTGTAGAAATGATTTTCTTGTTCTTCATATTCATTTTCTCAAACTCAAATGCTAAATCCTCAAAAACATCATGTAATTCACCAAAAACATATGAATTAAGTTCACAAGATGAAGAAATTACCTTTATGTCTTCAAGAGCCATGAAGCATAATTCAATTTGATTTGAGTATTCATCTTCACTTGATTCCTTGTTTGCATTTGCCATGTTGCTTGTTGAGCATTGATTCTCGCAAGAGTTGTCTTCTAATTCCTTTTCTATATTTGTTTCTCCATATAACTCTTTTAATTTTTGTCAAATTTCCTTGGCACTTTTGCACATGAACACTCTATCGTATTCTCTATAATCAAGTGCACAAATGAGAGTGTACATGGCCCTAGAGTTCATTTGTACTCTCCTTATTTCAGCTTCAGTCCATTTATTTCTATCTTTGGGAGTTTTCTCACCATTTACCGAATTTGTAATCATTGGACATTCTAGTACTCTAATAAAGATTGTTTGATCCATTAAATAGAAGAGGCATATTTATACATTGACCCTCAACATCAATAAAATTTTCTAGAGCCATTAAGATCTACCCTAAGGATGTTAGGCCCTAAAAATGAGTGTTAGCCTCTAATACCACTTATTGGTCCCAATAATATGTGCTAAAGGGGGTGAATAGCACAAATCGGCTCTTGACAAGATGAGGAACTAATTTCCAGCACAAAAAAAATAAAAACAGAGTAGACAATGCACAATAATTTATAGTGGTTTGGTCCAAGACCTACATCCACTACCTTGATTATCCAATCAAGGATTTTCCCAACAATTCCACTAATAACCAGTGAAATTCACAAGCTTTCACCAAGCTTTACAATGGCTTTTAAAAGGCTTAGCCAAAACCTTTTACACTAGTTTTGCACGGGCTAAACTAAAACCCAAAGTGGTTTTTCAAAGGCTCAACCACAACCATTCACAATGGTTTTTCACGGGCTCAACCAAAACCCAAAGTGGTTTTTCAAAGGCTCAACCACAACTTACAACAATGGTTTTTACCGGGATCAACCAAAACCCAACAACCAACTTTTCTAGGCTAAGTTGGAACCTTTACACTCAATCAAGCAATCCAAGCTTGAATAAATCCCTTAGAGTGACTCGCTCACTCTAAGTGTACAAGAAGAGAAGAAATAAAAAAGTACCTATGATCACTTACTTGATCTAGATGGTACAAGATGAAGTGATGAACACTATTACAAAGATTGGCGTTTAAGTGCAGTAAGGTGCAGAGAAGATTTTTTGGTTTTTCAACTTTATATCACTTGGAAACCTTCAATTCTCTCAAAAAACTGATTTCTAACCATTGAAAGACCCTTTTATACTTGGAAAAATAACTATGATGGCAATTTGACAGTTTATGGCCGTTGAAAATAGTTGATGATGAGTTCTAGCCGTTAATCTGTCTTGTAGTGCTCTGGTTCAATTTACAGACAACAAGCTCTTAGTCGGCTGACTTGGTTGACTAAGTTGGTTCTGTTTCAGGTTGCAGATTCTGGCAGAGAGCACTTAGTCGACTGACTTGATCGACTAAGTTGGTTCTGTTTCTCAAACTCTTTAGCCCGCCATTCCTCCAATTTGAAACTTGGTCAACTAACATTCTTCCTTGTTTCACCAATAAGCTTCCTCCTTGTTAGACAGTTACATCTTGTTATTTTTATCCCTCTTTTTCTTTTGATATACACTTTGAAAGATTGATTTATTAATTTCATACATTAATTTTCTTGCACACTCAAGTAAAGGCATTAGACACAAACGAATGGGAATATTTTTCTATCATAAAAAACATATAGAGTCAACATTCTCTTTCTCTTATTTTTGATGATGACAAAACACTCCTAGATTAAAAGTGCAATGTTTATGTTCAATATGAATGTTTCAAATCTTTATGCATAATGAGTTGTTCCCCCTTAGTCAATGTATCTAGTTTTCTTTAAAGATTTGGAATAAACTATTTATCATATCCATAACAGCTAAACAAGATATACAATGCCCACAGTAGCTAAGCAAGATATACTGAATATCCATAATAACTAGCATATAATATTCAATAAAATCCTAACTAAGCTTCACACACATAAATTAAACATGGAAACCTATCACACTCAATTTAACTTACTTTTCCTTCTCTCCTTTTTTTACCATCATTAAAAAAGATATTCAAAACTCCCCCTTAATGAGTGCATCTAGATTTTCCTTTAATCTTTAAATCAAACTTTAATGAATAGGAATCATAAGCACTCATATACTTAAGTCATACAAGCTTATAGATGTAGTTCACTAACTTCAAGAGTCAAGCTTGTGTCTATGTAAGAACAAATGTATGGGAGTTAAATCATTTCAAGAATTTGTCAAAGATTACTCAAATAATATTCAAGAAATTTCATCATTTTGTCATAATCAAAACTATAATAATTTTAAAGTTAACATCAACAAGTCATTAATGTAAAGAGACAACATTGAGGAAGCTTGATTTTTCTTTCTTTGAAACATATAAAGTAGCTTCATCTGGACTTTTCTGGAAACCATGATCCAACATGTATGAGTCAATCTTACTGTTCCAAGCTCGTGGAGCTTGCTTTAACCGGTATAGATCCTTGTGGAGTCGGTACACCTTGCTTTTATCAGATTCAATCTCAAAACCAGGTGGTTGCTCAATGTAGATTTTTTCATCAAGCTTTCCATTCAAGAAAGTTGACTTTACATCAAGGTGGTAAAGCTTCAATTTATAAGCTGTAGCAAAAGTAATGAGTAATTGAATAGTATCCAACCTAGCAAAAGTAGAAAAACTCTTTTGATAGTTGATAACTATCATTTGTGGGTAACCCTTCACAACAAGTAGAGCCTTATATCTATCTAAGACCTTTCAGAGTTGAGATTCCTTTTGTACATCCATTTTGCACCAATTACATGACCATGCCTTGGTCTCTCAACTAACAACCGAGTGTTGTTCTTCTCTATTATCTTTAACTCTTCTCTCAAAGCTTCGATCCATTCTGAATGTTGAGCAGCTTCCTCAAAGAAAATATGTTCAACAAGAACTAATTGACACCTAGTATACACATCTTCAATGGTTTGAGTCCCTCTAACAAATTTATCATTTATGGTTTGGTCATCTTTCAAACCATTCCCATCTTTATAATCAACATTACTATTTTCAACCATATTAATTAGTACATAACTAGTGTCCATAGTTTTCTGGTCTTCCCAATTCCACTAACTGTCTTCATCAAAAATGACATTCCTGGTGATGGAGACCCTCCGAGAATCAACCAAATAAACCCTATAAGCTTTAGCTTACAAACTGTACGTATTGTGAATCCCAATATTTGCCTTAGGTTGGAGTTTGTCTCTTAGTTGTTTAAGAATGTGTTGATAGCGGAGGCAATCAAAAACTTGCAGATGATCCCTTGATGATCTAATATCACGCCATGCTTCATAGGGAGCTACTTTTTGAGTAACACGAGTAAATAGAATATTTAGAAGATAGGTTGCTATGTTAGCTGTTTCTGCCTAGAATCTCTTAGGAAGATTATTTGCATAGAGAAAACACATTGACATTTCCAGTATAGTTCGATTCTTTCTCTCACTAATTTTGTTCTATTGAGGGCAATAAAGAGCAGTGAAATGATGAAGAATACCTTCTCTGTCCAAGTATTGAGTGAACTCAAGCAATGAATATTCACTACCGTTACCATATCTCGACACCTTAATCTTATTCTCCATTTCAACTTTAACTCGAGCCTTAAACTTCAAAAAATAGCCAAACACCTTTGATTTCTGCTTCATGAAGTACATCAAGCAGAACTTGGTGAAGTCATCAATGAAGATAATGTAGTACCTACTTTTATTTAAGTAAGCTTCACTCAAAAGACCCGTTACATTTGTATTTATCAATCCTAGCTTGTCACTGGCTTTATTCAGACTAGCTAAAAGGTAGGGTCTTCTTGACAATTTTCCAAATTGGCATTATTGGTCCCAAATAAATGTGCTAGAGAGGGGTGAATACCACTTTTTGGCTCTTACTAAAATTGGCTCCAAATTGGGAGTAAGTTGAATATCAATAATGACTAGTTCGATGGAAGATGAAGAAATTATTTAAGAAAGAATGAAAATGAAAAATAAAACAAAGCAGACAATATTCTACAATTTATGGTGGTTCGGTTAAAGACCTACATCCACTACCTTGATTGTTCAACCAAGGATTTTCCAAACAATATCACTATAAACGGTGGAATTCCCAAGCTCTCACCAAGCTTTTATAATGGCTTTTCATAGGCTCAGCCACAACTTTTAACAATGGTTTTTCACGGGATCAACCAAAACCCAAAACTAACTTTTCTAGGTTGAGTTAGAACCTATACATTCAGTCAAGCTAACCCAAGCTCGAATAAACCCGTTAGAGTGACTTGCTCACTCTAAGTATTCAAGAAGAAAAGAAATAAGAGTGTACCTATGATCACTAACCTGATCTTAATGGTACAAAGTGAAGTGCCTGTCTCAAATACAAAGATTGGAGTGAAGTACAAAAAGTATGCAGTGAATTCTTACAATTTTTTAGCTCTTTTTTATCTTGGAAGCCTTGGATATCTTTCTTAGTCGTTGGGAAGGGTTTTTATACTTGAAAAACTAGCTTTGATGGATGTTTGACAGTTTCTGACCGTTGGGAAACAGTTTGGAGTGGTTCTAGCCGTTAATCTATCTTCTAGTGCTCAAATTCAAATCTTTACACAGAATGCTCTTAGTCAACTAACTATGAGTCTTAGTCGATTAAGTTATCTCTGTCTCTGAACCCAGTTTCTAGCAGTAAGCTCTTAGTTGACTAACAATGCTTCTTAGTCGATTAAGTTGTCTCTATTTTTGAACCTGCCATCTTCATTCTTGAGTTTTAGTTAACTAACTCCCTTCTTTATCCAACTAAGAGGCTTCTGTTTTGTGGCTCAATTTTAGCTCCTCATTTTTATGAGATTTGATGTTTGCCTTTTAGTGATCAATTTATTATTGGCATGCATTTTTCATTCTGCACACTCAAGTAGCATAGTTAGAATAAATGAGTGGGAATGTTTTATTATCATCAGAAACTAATGGAGCCAACAAGCATGTCTTGCAAACTAGAGGGAAGATCGTTTACTACATTTGAAGAACTGAGATGTTTTAAGAAGGCATACTTACAGTAGCCTAATCTTCTGTGCTAGAAAGTTAAAGGTGTCAAGATGGGCTGGGCTAAGCCCAAAATATTGTGGGTTGAGAAAATATAAGCTGGGTTGGGCCAGCCCATTTTTTACATGGGTTGTCAAACCTCAACCCACCCCACCTTTTGTCAGCCCATGGGCTAGGCTGGACTAACCCACTTCCTTTTTTTTGTAAAAAAGAATAAATTCATTTTCACAATTCCACCTAACAAACTCCCCATCAGTAAAATTGTTTCATGATTTAATCCATAAATTGAATAATAAAAACTTGTTACAAACAAATAAATTACACCAAACATAAATAAGCAAATAAATTACATCAAACATAAATTAAGTTTCAATCTTTAACACAAACTATAATCCCATCAACATAAGTACATAACCAAATAAATAGAAACGTCAAGACTCATTTATGTGCTCCTCAATCCTCATCCTCAAGCAAAACAATTGAATTTTATTTAGACAGCAATGATGTCTCAAGGTCTGGATCATTATCATATAAAATTCATTGCCATAAAAGAAAAAAAGATAGTGAGTTTCAATTTAAATTAAAATGATTAATTTGACAAGTAAAGATTAAAAACATTGAAATATATAAAATAAACAATACCATTGGTAGCAAAATTATTAATTTTATATACCTAAATATATAAAATTTTTAAATTAACTAAAATTATTAATTATTTTTTCTTTTAGCCCATAGGGTTGGCCCGCACCAACTTGGGATAGCCCACTTATAAGATGGATTGTCTTATTTAGGCCAGGTTCTAATATGGGCCTAAAGATGGACCGACCTAATGAGCCAGGTCCATTTTGATAGGTCTACATAAAGTTACTGGATTTAATCATGCTCAATAGCCTCAATGCATACATTATTATAATTCACAATAAAAAACTTCTGTTTCATTGGTACATTTATAAAAAAATTCACTTGAAAGAGCATAAATAGTGCATGATTTATCTTTAAATATTAAAATATAATTTTCATTTAACATTTGACAAACATTCAGTCAATTTTGGGTTATTTCAGGTACGAACAAAACTTCATTGACATACCTAATTCTAGTAGCTGTGTTGACCACTATTGAACCTTTTCTCACTGCTTGAAGATACAATTTGTTGCCTATTTCCATTCTTGAGTGGTAGTTGTCATCTAACTGAGCAAACAATGATTCATTTAAGATCATATGATTCGAAGCACCATTATCTATGAGCAATCGATTTGTATTAGAAGTACTTAAGCCACTGCACACCATAAACAAACATTCTTTAGCAACCTTAGCCTTTTCTACAGTCTGACCATGCTTCTTTTTGTTCTCAAATTGCTTATTCTTGCAGACTTTCTCAACATGAACTTGCTGATTACAGCCCTGCATGTTATGTTAGGTCTAAACCAGCAACTCAATTTTGCATGTCTTTTTTTTTTTGCAATGAAAGCAAGGTACGAACTTGTTCCTTTTATACTATTGTTTCCCTCCCAATGGAGTTCTTTTTTGTTTATCTTTCTTATTAGACGTTCCCTTCTTTGCAAATGACCCAACAGGGCTCTTCCCTTCATCTTAACTGTCAATGCATGCTCAACATTCTCATCTTTTCTGATCGTTCTCTTGTTCTTAGTTGCCTAAAGTGCTTGACAAGTGCTGTCAATTTTATTGTGGAGAGATCATTGGCTTATTCTAATGAGGATATCTTGGATTCAAACCTTTTAGGCAAGCTCACAAAAACTTTCTCAACCACACAGTCCTCTGGTAAGTTGCCTCATAGAATTGTAATTTGGTTTGCAATCCTCTCCACCTTGTTTATATAGTTTTTTACATTATCAATATCTTTCATTTTGAGAGCCTCAAACTCTCGTATTAGATTCATCACCTGCTAATGCATAGTACGATTAGAACCTTGGAATGCAACTTTAAGCTTTCCCAAGCTTCTTTTGCTTACTTGCATGCCATGATTCTTGAGAATATGGGTTCAGCGACGCTCCATGAATGAATGACAGTGCCTTATACCTTTTTGCAATGTCCTCGTTATGTTGTTTAATTTGTGCATAAATTGCATTATCCTTCAAGAGAGAGATTTCAATTCTAGACTCAATCACATCCCAAAAGTCATAGCCTTTTAGATAGGGCTCCATTTTTATAGACCATAAGGGATAATTATCACCATTAAATAGAGGAGGAGCTAGATAACTTACTGACATGCTGGTGGCTATTTAACTTTTAGGTAACTTGCTGATGCTTTTTAACATTGTCTAATTCAAAAGAGCAAACCTATTTGTAAATGACCACAATCCCTCAAGACCCTAATATTGCTTTGACACCATGTTAAATAAAAAAAAGACAATATGCAGAGTATTTTTTTGTAATGAAAGCTTTGATAAAGAATAGTAGAATAAGGGTGAATTGAGGGAAACTTTGAGGTTATCAATGAAGGTCAAACTACACTTTGATTAAGTACAGCGTATATATACAAAGTGATACAAGTGCGATTAAACACTAAGACTTGTTCTTTATGAATTAACAAGTGTAAAGCATACTACTCATTACTCCATGCAATGTAACACGTAGAGTCATCAAGCTTCACCAAAATGCTTCTACCTTTGCATGAAATCCAACTAGAACACACATGTTATAGTGTCCACGTGTGATGCAAGCACTATATTTCAACAGAGAATTAGCAATCTGGTCCAAAGATTTTTCTAACCCTTTTGTATTTCCTTGTTTTTGGACAAGATTCATCATTATTTTCAATTTGTTCCTATGGAGTATCATTTGATTAAACTGACTGTAGCGACTATAGTTGTCTTGAAATAGATTTGAATCTTTTTCTTAAAAAAATTTATCTCCTAATTCAAAACATTGTTGATTGAAATTGAATCATTTGGTTCAATTATCATGAACTATATGCTTTACTATGTGTGCATATCTTATGAATATGCATTCTATTCCTCTTTCACC
This sequence comes from Theobroma cacao, assembly GCF_053813885.1. NCBI lineage: Eukaryota > Viridiplantae > Streptophyta > Magnoliopsida > Malvales > Malvaceae > Theobroma > Theobroma cacao. The sequence goes on along the minus strand of NC_142648.1, from coordinate 9,879,251 downwards.
CAATTTTTTTTATTTTGGGTCCCAAAACTTTAACTACAGCTCTATATCCCAAAACCTTCAAATAATTAAGATTTGATCTCCATTTCCTCCATTTGCACATATGGGGTATCTCAGTTCCTTTTTAAGAATTTTATTTAATATGTGATAAGCTGTTAATAAAGCTTCCTTATCCAAAACCAAAATATGATAGCATTACGTTTACCATTTTGGTCAAGACATTATTTTTACTTTCTATCACACCATTATATCGTGAAGTTGATGGACTAATGTAGTGGAGTCAAATAAATTGAATTATAATAATCTTCACCTCTATTCAATCTTAAGCAATTGATAAAAGATTCACAATATAATTCAACTTCTAATTTGTAAGTCTTAAATTTATTAATTACTTCATCTTTAGAATGCAAAAGAAATATACATAGTAATAACTCTTTCCTTCTATTAAAGGTGAACTATGTAAATCACTTACAATATTATGCACCAATTCAAGCATTTTTAACAATTTCATTTAAGGAAAGAAAACTTATCTAGTAATTATGGTGAAAAACCATTTTGCCATTTTCTTTGTCAATATCAATTGGTCCAATTTAACAAAGTTAGAAGCTAATTCCTTTGGTGTTCCACTTTAGTGGCAATTGTTGAAATGAATTAAAACCTTAAGATTGTTAGAACATGAGACTAGAAGCTAAAAATATTAGAAAATGGCTTCAAGGCATGTATCTATGCCACTTTCCTTAAAGGTTTTGTTCACCTTCACTTATATTGTGCAAAAAGGTTACTGGTAGCGTATAAACCTTGAGAATATAATGAGGTCCGGTGATTGACTATGTTTTACACTAATGAAATGAATCCACTAAGCACTCATAGATGTATGACAAGATTACTAAGCTTTTATAGAGTTTTTTTGCAAGAAAATAATATCAAAGCAATCAAAAAGAATTTGAAGAAGGTGGAAAAGATAATTGCAAAATGTTTTTGTTCATCCTTTTTGCTTTTTCCATACCTATTTTGGAAATTAAAGAGTCCTATTTGTAGGCAAAGATGTCATTTCCCAACAAATGCAACTGTCTATTTCCAACAAATACACCTATTTGTTTCCAACAAACATAATTGTTTGTTTTCCAACATAATTATTTAAATAAACTTAATTGTTAGAACAAACATTACTTCTTGAATAATCATTATTGTTCAAAGGCCTTTCTTCCTTTCATTCTTCCATTATTATTGTTGAAAATGTACAACATCTCTCTTTGATTCCATCTTTTTTTTTTAAATAGGAAAATTCATTCCATACCAAAAATGTTTAACGGAATAGAATCAACTTTAACAGTTAAGTACAAAACATATCCTATTGCATGGAATAGAACCTCATCGAAAAAACATGCTCATGGACAAACCCCTTAGGCTAAATCCATGAGAAGAAAAAAGAGTACTCTTATACCATGCCTCAAACATATTTTCTCTAATTTAATCTCTCCCTGTGCAGCACTTGTTGAGCTGTTACAGGTAAAAACGAAACTTCTCTCCAAAGACTTTGGTTCAGCCCAGAAGCTTTAATAGACTAAGCAATAGCATGAGCAACCAAGTTGGTATCTCTTTTACAATGACATAGTGAAGAGGAGTTGAGTTTAAGTAATAATGAATAGAAATCCTCCACAATATGCCCTATACCAATATGAGAGATTCTATTTTTTATCCACAATACCACCTGCATACAATCTATTTCGACTTCATGCAACAGCAGGCCTTCTTGTTCACACATTAGCAAAGCCCAATGTAATGCTCCCAATTTGAATCTTGGATAACAAAACCAGCACCAGCAAAGGTGTCACGACCCAAATTTCGAGCCATGACCGACGCAAGGGTCCAATGGACGTAATCCACTAAACCAAAGCAAGCCTATTATTTATCTTACTTATAATTCCATCTAATATCACTAAGTCATATTTCATAATTTTGAATCAAAATAGTGATACACATTGCCAACCCGTACTGGCATTACTCCTTAAAAATTTACATACAATGTCTACAACATGTATTCTAATAATTTACATTAAGTTCGTCTATACAAAACAAAATAACACTCGACTTCCAACGGAGTGACTCGGATGAATATACAGCTACCGAATGCCGAGACACCTACCAAAAGATGGACACAGGTCTACAAGGACACGTTGTCCTAGTTAACGGCTGTCTCGTGATCTAAAAACATGAATTTGAAAATGGTGAGTATAAACCCAGTGAGTGAACAAAGAAGGGAACAAGCAACAACAACAAGGGAGAATTTAAAATCATGATGCACTTATTTCAAAACAATGCAATTTAGTTCCATTCATATTAAAAACCCCTTATTTTGGACATTGATCAGTGGACTCTTAGTATTGCAAAGACCCATGCTCAATCATGAAGATAAGGGAGTGAAGGAAATTATATCAGAACCCGAGCAAGGTAGCAACGTGACAACACGTTTCTCACTGCAGTAAAAGGCATTCTTGGTTTGCATACAATTCAGTTTTTCAAGCATATCTTCTACTACATGGGTCCAATTGACATGCTTGTTGGGTCATTAGAAAGATAAGAGTAGGGCTACGACTTTAGTGTTTACCATTTTTCCCAGTTCTGATCGAAAGGTAGTCAAAATCACTGTCAAAGTGATAGCACTGCACCACTATCGAGAGTTTCTGGTAGCAGCAAAAATCCATTTTGCTACAGCCAAATTCCTTGTTGCAATGAACACCAATTTGACAATACTTAGTAACTTTCAAAGTTCAACATGCAAGATTCACATATGCAAAACCATATACCATACTCATGAACTTTGATTTCATAAACATAGATGTATATATATAAATGCATAGATAACACTAATATCAGCATAATCACACCCAACTCATGGACATCCCCCCCACATCGTGCACATAGCCGACGCCATCATGTGCATCCCCCCACATCATGCACAATCAGTGCCATCGTGTACATCCCCCCACATCGTGCACACGGGCACTATCATCATCTATCTCTCACCCCACCATCATCATCGGTATATGCATTCTTCACATTGTGCACACACACGGTTACAGTCATTATATACAATATCATTCATCATGCACAACACACATATATATATCATCATAATACAATAGTGCATGAATCCATAGCAATCACATATTACAACATAAAACTATTTTTTTAAAAAAAAAAAGCTTGTTCCCAAGGCACTTGTTTTCATGAAAAACTTGATAATTCATTCAAGAAGGTGGCAATTACATTATATTTTCCAAAACAAGTTTTGAAGGCAGTTCATTCACAGGTGTCAAAAATCTGAATTTTGGGTGCACTCGGACTAATAGTCCTCAGGCGCAATTGCTTTGCCTTTTCCGGACGTCTCACTACCTTGACAAATAACAAAATCGAAGAATTTACTATATTGTCTCTAAATTGATATAAACTAATTTAAATTACTAATGCTTGATATGTAAATGCAAAAATACGTCCGATTACCGCTTAATCACGGTATCGATTAAATATGACTGATCACCCAAATAATTAGTGATTGTGTCCAAATCACCTCCAAATTAATCCATTTCTCCTCTAATACCTTAATTTACCACATACCATTTAAATAAAGCCAAATTCAGTATTAGAACCCTCACAGTTCCTTATAGAAAAATTCGGTCATTTGGTGCACTAGCACCGAAATTTTTTTTACATAACCGTTTCACCTTAATTCATCATTTTCCAAGCCATTTTCCTTGAAATAAAAACAATCCCCCATTGATATTCAGCCCTCATGGTTCGACCAACAAGGAACCCTAGAGAAATTGAATATTTCTTTTGTATTTTTGTTCATAACCATGCTTAACTATCCCTAAACACTAACATAGTCTAAAATCAAATTATTCCAACAACAATTTCTCTTCCATACCCATTTTTTTTCAGAATTGAATTCATCATGATAACTCAATATTCAACCATGGAAATCAAGAACAAATGCATGGGTAAGCTAGGTATCAAGGAGAATTAAAGAAATTCTAACTTACCTAGCTTGTTTCCTTGATTTCTTCACTTTTTCTTTGAAGTTCCACCTAGGTTTTCTTGTTTTTCCCTTTGTTCTTCCTTTGTTCTTGTTGCTGGTTGCCTAGGCCGAATATGGTGAGAGAATTGGGGATTTAATGGGCTGATTTCTATAGAAAATAATAAAATAATCAAGCATGCCACATGTCACATGCTTATTGGCCTAATTTTTTTAACTTTTTGACTTTTTCTTCTTAATTTTTCACAACAAATATTCTGGTATTTATCCAATCCTACCACAATTAAAATCCCTTGGTCTTGACAAGTGCTAGGGCAAAAAATTTACCGATTTGCCCCCGAGGTGAAAAAAGTACAATTTTACCCATATACTCCGAAATGTACCGAAATCACATTATTTCTACTTTTCAACCTCAAACAACACTAATATTGATCAATATTAATCAAATGGGGTAAAAATAGTTTTATAAAAATTCCCGTTTAGTCCTCTAGTGGCAAAATTACTATTTTGCCCTTGTGCTTCAAAAATACCGGGAATCATAATTTTTCACTACTAAACATCATTTTATACTCCAATAATCATAATTATATTTCATATAATTATTCTTGGTCAAATGTGATAAAATCTTGGCTAAAAATCTCCATTTTATCATCATATGGTAAAATGATCGTTTTGTCCCTAATCGGTCAATTTTCCTGATAGACTCCAAACTGGACCTTGAACTCCGAATCACTATTCTAAGTCATTCTGTGGGTTTTAAAATTTTCAAATTCCTCTTAGAATTTGTATTTGAACTAGTTTAAGGCTTGATTTAACTTAGTTGTACCACTCGGTACAATACCGTCTTTTAATTGAGCTTGACAGGGTTTCACATTCTCCCCCACTAATAAAAATTCGATCCCCGAATTAAAATTCAATGTAGAGTGGCTTACCTTTACATAGCGAAGAGGTGTGGATGCTTTGTCCGCATCTCATCCTTAGCTTCCCACGTTACCTCATCGCTAGTGTGATTCTGCCACAACACTTTCACTGAGGCTACATCCTTTGAACGGAGCTTTTTAACTTGCCTATCAAGGATAGCTACCGGTTGTTCCTCATAGGTTAGATCATGTTGCAACTGAATGGTTTCATACCTATTACATGTGATGGATCCGGGTTGTACTTCCTAAGCATGGACACATGAAACACGGGATGAATATACGAAAGGTCTGGCGGTAATGCCAAACGATAAGCCACCGCTCCAACCCTTTCTAAGATCTCGAATGGCCCTATATACCGAGGACTTAACTTCCTTTTCTTGCCAAACCTCATTACCCCTTTAGTTGGCGAAACTTTCAAAAATACATGATCTCCTACTTGGAACTCCAAGTCTCTCAATCGGTTATCAGCATATGATTTCTGTCTACTTTGTGCTGTTAACATTCTCTGACGGATCATGCGTATTTTCTCGGTTGCATCCTGCACCAATTCAAACCCAAAAGTTTCCTTTCTCCCACCTCTAGCCATCCAATGGGTGACCTATATCTCCGTCCATATAATGCCTCCAATGGTGCCATTTGGATGCTAGTTTGGAAACTATTGTTGTAGGCAAACTCCATTAAGGGTAGATATTGATCCCACCTGACACCAAGGTCTATCACACAAGCTCTCAACATATCCTCTAATGTCTGTATGGTCCGTTCAGACTGTCCATCAGTCTGAGGGTGAAAAGCTATGCTAAAATCCAACTTAGTGCCCAATGCTTCCTGCAACTTTCCCCAAAGCCTACTAGTAAACTGAGCTCCTCTGTCAGATACTATAGAAATGGAAATACCATGCAGTCGTACTATCTCATCCACATAAACTCGAGCGTATTGGGCAACCCCGTTAGTAGTCTTAACCATAAGAAAATGAGCTGACTTTGTTAACTGGTCTACTACTATCCAAATTGAATTATTTCCCCCACTGGTTCGAGGCAAACCCGTTACAAAAGTCCATAGTAATATGTTCCCACTTCCACTCAGGTATTGGTAATGGTTGTAGTAGCCCTGCAGGCTTTTGATGCTCAGCCTTAACCTGTTGACAAACCAGGCACTTTGAGACAAACTCAGCTATATCTCTTTTAAGTCCTTCCCATCAATACACCTCTTTCAAATCTTGATACATCTTTGTAGCCCCAAGATGTACCACATAAGTTGCCATGTGAGCTTCCTCTAATATTTCTCTCCTCAACCCATCACCATCAGGCACATAAAGTCTGGTTCCATACATCAACACTCCATCTGTGCCTTTGGTAAACATTTTTCCTTTCCTTCCCTGAGGATCCTCTAAGGCCTTAGCCACAAACTCATCTTTACTTTGTGTTTCTTTGATTCGGTCCATTAAGATAGGCCTTACTCTAAAATGTGCTAGCAATGCATCTATCTCCGTAACTTCCAAATGCACACCTATGTCTCTCAAGCTATGGATCTCTCTAACCAATGATCTCCTATTAGTACAAATATGTGCCAAGCTTCCCATTGATTTTTGACTCAAGGCATCCGCCACTACATTGGCCTTACCGGGATGGTAAAGCATAGTACAATCATAATCCTTTAGCAACTCCATCCATCTACGTTGCTGCAAGTTAAGATCCCTCTGCTGAAATATATACTTCAGACTTTTGTGGTCCGTGTATATCTTGTGAGTCTCACCATACAAGTAATGCCTCCAAATCTTTAAGGTAAACACGATCGCTACCATTTCCAAATCGTGTATGGGGTAATTCTGCTCATGCCTTTTAAGTTGCCTAGATGCATACGCATTCATCTTCCCATGTTGCATTAGTACACATCCTAAACCAACCCCTGATGCATCACAAAATACCGTACAACCCCTCGTGCCTTGCGGTAGGCTTAACACTGGAGCTGTGGTGAGACATGCCTTAAGCTTCTCAAAGCTATTCTCACAAGCATCAGACCACTCAAATTTTGTATCCTTACGTGTCAGGTTAGTCAGAGGGGCGACTATTTTAGAGAAGTCCTTCACAAAGCGACCATAATAGCCAGCCAAACCCACAAAGCTTCTAATCTCTGTAACTGATGTTGGCCTTGGCCATTTTTCCACTGCTTCAATTTTCTTTGAATCAACTTGTATCCCATCCTTAGATACCACATGCCCCAAGAATGCAACACTTTCGAGCCAAAACTCACACCTGGAGAACTTGGCATACAATTAATGTTCTCTCAAAATTTGGAGCACTATCTTAAGATGTTGCTCATGCTCCTCTCGGCTCTTCTAATATATCAAGATGTCATCAATAAACACCACCACGAACTTATCCAAATAAGGCTTGAACACTTGGTTCATCAAATCCATAAAGGCTGCAGGAGTATTCGTGAGCCCAAATGACATCACCAAGAACTCATAGTGCCCATATCTTGTTCGAAATGCGGTCTTGGGTATATCTTCATTTCGGATTCTCAATTGATGGTACCCAGATCGCATATCTATCTTAGAGAAACATTGTGCTCCTTGTAGTTGATCAAATAAATCATCTATCCTTGGGAGAGGATACTTATTCTTCACTGCCACTTTATTAAGCTGTCGATAATCAATGCACAGCCTAAGTGACCCATCTTTCTTCTTCATAAATAACATCGGTGTTCTCCATGGGGATGCACTAGGACGGATGAAGCTTTTATCCAACAAATCCTCTAATTGATCCTTAAGCTCTTTAAACTCTGTCGGTGCCATTCTATATGGGGGTATGGATATAAGTCTAGTGTCGGGAATTAAATCTATGCAAAATTCAATCTCCCGCTCGGGAGGTAAACCTGGTAGCTCTTCGAAAAATACATCCACGAACTCCTTCACCACCGACACTTGACTTACATTTCCAACCTTCGCCTTAGTATCTCTTACCACGGCCAAGTAACCTATACAACCTTGTCGTAATAATCTTCTGGCAGAAATGACTGATATCAAATTGGTTAGAGCATTACTCCTATCCCCCTGAATACTAAATGATGGTTTACCGGGGAAATCAAATCTAACCAATTTATGATAACAGTCTACACTAGCATGACAGGGTGATAACCAATCCATCCCCAAGATCACATCAAAGTCTAAGGTGTCTAACACCACCAAATTCACCAAAGTGTCCTTGTCCTTGACTCGTACTACACAGGACTCATATTCCCATTCGGCCACAAATATCCCCTTTAAAGGAGTAGACACCACTAATTGTTCCTCTCTCAGAACATGATCTCTACCCAATCGAGATGCAAAACATGGAGAAGTAAAAGAATGGGTAGCACCATGATTAAATAAGGCTCGAGCATTCATATCACAAATTGAAAGAATACCTGAGACCACGGCATTGGATGTTTGGGCCTCCTACTGTTTTAAAGTAAACACCCTCGCCTGGCCTCTACCAATAGAACTCTGATGTCCAGACCCATATGGCCTACCCTGAGAGGAAGTACCAGCACCTCTACCTCTCGATCCACTAGTCCCCCGACCAGATGAGGCAGCAACTGAAGGAGCAGACGAAGCTGGCTGGGCAGAACCACGTGCAGAATCTTGTGATTGATGAGCCATCGGACAATTCCTCCTAATGTGCCCGGGTTGGCCACACCCATAACAAACTGCCACAGTACGTAAGCATCGTCCACTATGTCTCTTCCCATAGATATTACAAGGGTGGATAACTTGACTACTCTGTCTCGAATGTTGTTGCCTCCTAACATTGAAAGTTCTCTATCCCGTCCTAACACTAGCACTAGGCAAATCACTCCTCTACTGGGATAATCGTGAATCCATCTGTGGACCCTGACGACTAAAAGATGAACCACCACTGCTAAAATCTCTACGGCCCTAATAACCCTCTGTCCGGCCCTCTTTGCTCTATCCCTCGTAGCCCTACTCTCACTGGTCCTCATCTCAATGCGCTGAGCACAATCTACTACTGCGGAATAGGTAGTGAAATCTCGAGATGCCACAGCCCTAAACAGTGGCTCTACTAACCCATCCACAAACCTCTGAATCTTCATCTCCTCAGTAGAAATGAGGTAGGGAGCATACCGAGACAATTGTGTGAACTCGATGTCATACTCCGACATCTTCCTACTCAAAGTTTGTACCAAAGTCTCAAACTTTCTAGCTCTAGCATTACGTATGCTGAGTGGTAGGAACCGATCCAAGAAGGCTGCACTAAACTCACTCCAAGCCAATGGCGCTGCATTCGTCGGTCTGCCTCTACACAAAGAGCTATACCACTCCTGCGCCACATCCTCTAATCAAAAAGCTGCTAACTCAACTGATCGAACACTGGAGCATCCCAAAGCTTTACATATCTTTTCCATCTTATCCAAGAAAACCTGGAGTTTCTCTAATGCATCAGACTTTGAAAATGATAGAGGCTTAAGCTTTAGGAAATCGGGAAGAGAAATCTCTAAGTGACCCCTCTCAACCTCACGATATTGGCGATCGGCCTATCCTTGGGAGCTTGGAGATTCTTGTACTGTAGGTCTCCCCTCTACTACCCTCTATATATCCTCTATACGGGTCGCCATCATCTCTACAATCCGGTTAACTCCCTGTAGGCCTGCCGCCAAATCCTCAATAGTAATACCCTCAGTTGGGTGTCTATCTACATCACCTGAGGACTGTCCCTCCTCTTGCCTACTCACAGGTGTATCCGACCTCACCGGCCTAGTGGCCCTGCCACGTCTACCTCGGCCTCTCCGGTTGGATGCCCGTGGCCTATCTGCCATCTCAATAGGAGCATCGTGCTCCCTCATTCGTCTTGAGGCGGCTCGTGTCTTAGGCGGCATTCTTACCAAGACAAGAGCAAACACCTTATATTAAACACATATTATAATCATACTTAAGGCAAAAGGTGATTTCTAAGATAGGGAATCTATGCGGTCATTTGATTGTAAAATGTGTCGCGGTTCACACTTTACAACTGAAGTTCTCACATAAAGACCCGACTCTCCGTTGGACCAACAAAAGGAAGTTCTAAGACCTAGACAAACCTAGAGCTCTGATACCAACTTTGTCACGACCCAAATTTCGAGCCATGACTGGCGCAAGGGTCCAATGGACGTAATCCACTAAACCCAAGCAAGCCTATTATTTATCTTACTTATAATTCCATATAATATTACTAAGTCATATTTCATAATTTTGAATCAAAATAGTGATATACATTGCCAACTCGTACTGGCATTACTCCTTAAAAATTTACATATAATGTCTACAATATGTATTCTAATAATTTACATTAAGTTCATCTATACAAAACAAAATAACACTCGACTTCCAGCGGAGTGACTCAGATGAATATACAGCTACCCAATGTCGAGACACACTACCAAAAGATGGACACAGGTCTACAAGGACACCTTGTCTTAGTTACCGACTACCTCATGATCTAAAAACATGAATTTGAAAATGGTGAGTATAAACCTAGTGAATGAACAAGGAAGGGAACAAGCAACAACAACAAGGGAGAATTTAAAATCATGATGCACTTGTTTCAAAACAATGCAATTTAGCTCCATTCATATTGAAAACCCCTTGTTTTGGACATTGATCATTGGACTCTTAGTATTGCAAAGACCCATGCTCAATCATGAAGATAAAGGAGTGAAGGAAATTATATCAGAACCCGAGCAAGGTAGCAACATGACAGCATGTTTCTCGCTACAGTAAAAGGCATTCTCGGTTTGCATATGGTTCAGTTTTTCAAGCATATCTTCCACTACATGGGTCCAATTGACATGCTTGTTGAGTCATTAGAAAGATAAGAGGTAGGGCTATGACTTTAGTGTTTGCCACTTTGCCCAATTCTGATCAAAAAGTGGTCAAAATCGCTATCAAATTGACAGCACTGCACCACCATTGAGAGTTTCTGGTAGCAGCGAAAATCCATTTTGCTATAGCCAAATTCCTTGTTGCAATGAACACCAATTTGACAATACTTAGCAACTTTCAAAGTTCAACATGCAAGATTCACAAATGCAAAACCATATACCATACTCACGAACTTTGATTTCATAAACATAGATGTATATATATAAATGCATAGATAACACCAATATCAGCATAATCACACCCAGCTCATGTACATCCCCCCACATCGTGCACATAGCCAGCGCCATCATGTGCATCCTCCCACATCGTGCACAATCAGTGTCATCGTGTACATCCCCCCACATCGTGCACACGGGCACTGTCATCATCTATCTCTCACGCCATCATCACCGGCATGTGCATTCTCCACATCGTGCACACACACGGTTACAGTCATTATATACAATATCATTCATCATGCACAACACACATATATATATCATCATAATACAATAGTGCATGAATCCATAGCAATCACATATTACAACATAAAACCATTTTTTTTAAAAAAAAAGCTTGTTCCCAAGGCACTTGTTTTCATGAAAAACTTGATAATTCATTCAAATGGGTGGCAATTACATTATATTTCCCAAAACAAGTTTTGAAGGCAGTCCACTCATAGGTGTCAAAAATCCAGATTTCGGGTGCACTCGGACTAATAGTCCTCAGGCGCAATTCCTTTGCCTTTTTCGGACGTCTCACTACCTTGACAAATAACAAAGTCGAGGAATTTACTATATTATCCCTAAATTGATATAAACTAATTGAAATTACTAATGCTTGATATGTAAATGCAAAAATACGTCCGATTACCGCTTAATCGCGGTATCAATTAAATTCGACCGATCACCCGATTAATTGGTAATTGTGTCCAAATCACCTCCAAATTAATCCATTTCTCCTCTAATACCTTAATTTACCATATACCATTTAAATAAAGCCAAATTCAGCATTAGAACCCTCACAGTTCCTTATAGAAAAATTCGGTCATTTGGTGCACTAGCACCGAAATTTTTTGACATAACCGTTTCACCTTAATTCATCATTTTCCAAGCCATTTTCCTTGAAATAAAAACAATAACCCATTGATATTCAGCCCTCATGGTCCGACCAACAAGGAACCCTAGAGAAATTGAATATTTATTTTGTGTTTTTGTTCATAACCATGCTTAACTATCCCTAAACACTAACATAGTCTAAAATCAAATTATTTCAACAACGATTCCTCTTCCATACCCATTTTTTTTCAGAATTGAATTCATCATGATAACTCAATATTCAGCCATGGAAATCAAGAACAAAAGCATGGATAAGCTAGGTGTCAAGGAGAATTAAAGAAATTCTAACTTACCTAGCTTGTTTCCTTGATTTCTTCACTTTTTCTTTGAATTTTCACCTAGGTTTTCTTGTTTTTCCCTTTGTTCTTCCTTTGTTCTTGTTGCTGGTTGCCTAGGCCGAATATGGTGAGAGAATTGGGGATTTAATGGGCTGATTTCTATAGAAAATAATAAAATAATCAAGCATGCCACGTGTCACATGCTTATTGGCCCAAGTTTTTTAACTTTTTGACTTTTTCTTCTTAATTTTTCACCACAAATATTCTGGTATTTATCCAATCCTACCACAATTAAAATCCCTTGGTCTTGACAAGTGCTGGGGTGAAAAATTTACCGATTTGCCCCCGAGATAGAAAAACTATGATTTTGCCCCTATACTCTGAAATGTACCGGAATCACATTATTTCTACTTTTCAACCTCAAATAACACTAATATTGATCAATATTAACCAAATGGGGCAAAAATCGTTTTATAAAAATTCCCGTTTGGTCCTCTAGTGGCAAAATTATCATTTTACCCTTGTGCTCAAAAAATACCGAGAATCATAACTTTTCACTGATAAACATCATTTTATACGCCAATAATCATAATTATATTTCATATAATTATTCTTGGTCAAATGTGATCAAATCTTGGCTAAAAATCTCCATTTTATCATCATATGGTAAAATGACCGTTTTGTTCCTAATCGGTCAATTTTCCTAATGGACTCCAAACTGAACCTTGAACTCCAAATCACTATTCTAAATCATTCTGTGGGTTTTAGAATTTTCAAATTCCTCTTAGAATTTCTATTTGAACTCGTTCAAGGCTCGATTTAACTTAGTTGTACAACTCAGTACAATACCGTCTTTTAATCGAGCTTGACAGGGTCTCACAAAAGGTTTCTCCATTCTGGTCAATAATAGTAACATCACAATTCAATTTGGTAACCAATGGCATCTTCCAACGAGAGTCCTCTACTACAAGTGGTATATGTTGCTGGCTTTCTACTCTAGACACAATTTTGTATTGGGAAAACATATCCATCCCCATTTGAAGTGTTTTGATCAGATTAAAAGTCTTTTTCTTAAAGACTACTGAATTGCGTCCCTTCCAAATAGCCCACATAACACAACACATCTCCTCCATATTAATTTTATCTAATGTGTGTAGTAGCATAAAAAGCCATTCCTTGAGAGATAAGTAATAATGAACAATATCCCGGAAGCCCCACTTAGAAGCCAACCAAAATGCCTTTGCAAAAGAGCAATCACATAGAACATGAAGATCTGTTTCCAAAGTGTTATTACACAATGGACAATAAGAATTAATATCAACATTTCTCCTAATTAAAGCAGAAGATGTTGGAAGACATCCATGAAAGATCTTCCATACAAATAATTGGATTATTTTTGGGTATGTCAAGGTGCCAAAATTTCTTCCAATCATTAACTAGACACCCAGATGAACTAGCACCATATCTTTCACCATCTGATAATCTGCTTAACAATTCATAGCCTAGCTTTACCGTATACTTACCATCTTTACTATTTGGCCGGACCAACCTGTCTCTTGGATTCCTAAAACTTAATGGCAATGCCAAAATGAGTGAGCTTTCATAAGGCGGAAAACAAGCTTCTACCTTTTCAATAACCCAAACCATTTGCTCAGGTAAAATAAACTCACTGACCTTGGTAGATCTTTATACCTGTTCATCACACACTAACACCAATCTTGGGGTATCATAAGGAATCCAATTGTGCACCTTCGCAGGTGTATTTTGTCCATCACCAATCCTCCAGAAAGCCCCACTGTTAATAATACATTGGCTCTCCCTTATTCTTCTCCATAAATAGCTTGGATTAGGACCGAGAAGAACCTCTAAAAAATTCTTATGAGGGAAGTACCAAGATTTAAGCACTTGATAAGCAATTGATGAGTGATTCATTTGCAACCGCCACCCTTGCATTGTTAACAAAGCTTTATTAAAATTGCGTAGATCTTTAAAACCCATGCCACCTGAATGTTTGGACATGCACAAATGACTCTAAGACTTCCAATGAATCTTTGCTCTAGAATGAGATCCTCTCCACCAGAAATTGGAAAATAGTGAATCAATTTCTTTGCACAAATAATCTGGCAGTTTAAAACAACTTATAATGAAAGTAGAAATAGCTTGAGCCACCGATTTAATCAAGACTTCCCTGCCCGCTATCAATAGAAGCTTATGTGTCCAATTGGAAATTTTTTTCATTATTCACTCTTTCACATAGCTAAAACTTTGTTTCTTAGAACCCTCACATTTAAACGGCATTCCAAGATATCTACCATCCCAGTTCTCTCTTTGAAACCCCAGTAATTGACAAGTTAAATCAACCTCAGTGTCCCTTGTATTCCTATTGAAAAGAATAGATGATTTCTCGTAATTTATTTTCTGACTTGATGCACATTCGTACTTTGCAAATAGAGATTGCAGATTCAACAACTCTTGAGTGTGAGTCCTCCAGAAAATCATACTGTCATCTGCAAAGAATCAATGTGTGATAGTTGGACTTCTCCTGCTCACATTTAGACTAGAAATATCTTTACGTTCCTTTGCTGTTGACAACAACGAGGATAGGGCTTCAGAAATAATTACAAAAAGGAATGGGGAAAGTGGATCACCTTGTTTTAAACCTCTGGTAAGTTTAATCACATTTCCTAGAATGCCATTAATGAGCACCGAATAAGTAACAATCGAGATGTATTGCATAACCATGGCCACAAACTTTGCACTAAATCCCATTTTCACTAAAATAGCTTGGACAAATGACCATTCGACATGATCATAAGCTTTACTCATGTCTAACTTAAGTGCAAAACTACCCTTTTATCCCTATCTTTTATTATGTAAATAATGAATAATCTCTTGAGCCGCAATGACATAGTCAGTTATCAATCTTCCAAGGACAAATGCACTTTGATTTTAAGAGGTTGTACCGAACAATATAGTTTTCAATCTGTTAGTCAATACTTTGGAGGCTCTCTTGTAAAGGACATTACACAAGCTAATTAGTCTAAATTGACTTACCAATTCTGGCCTTGACACTTTTGGAATCAAAGAAATAAGTGTGGTTGATACCTTCAATAACAGATCTTCCATCAAAAAATTCAATGACACATTGATGAATACTTGGCCCCATAATATCCCAGAATCTCTGATAGAATAAAGTAGGCAGACCATCTGGACTAGGAGCTTTTAATGGTGCCATTTGAAACAATGCCACTCAAACTTCTTCTAACGAGATATTAGCAATTAGGTGCTCATTCATATCTGTTGTTATACATAACTGAGTATAGGCCAAGACCTCCTTAATCATTGAAGGGTTAGAAGTAGTAAAAAGGTTAGTGAAGAAATCATTTACTTAAAACTTTATACCTTCCTTCGAATCAACCTATTCACTAGTCACCTTTTGCAATGCCCAAATTGTATTTTTCTTCCATCTCGCTGATGCTCTCTGATGACAAAACTTGGAATTCTTGTCCCCATCTTTTAACTATTCAACTCTAGACCATTTCTTCCACATGACTTCTTCCTCCTTTGCTAACTCCTGTAATTCCTTTTGCAAGGTTTTAATATTGCCTGGCTCTACTATTTCAACGTCCTCCTCGTGAGCTTCTTGAATCCACTTAATGTAAAAAGGTTGTCGAGAAGTAGCAAAAGTTGCGAGCTTAGATTGACTAATTACCTTACACTAAGAATCAAGGAACTCCACTCCTCTTGAATAACGGATGATAATTCATTTTGCAAGTATTATTAGGTCAACAAGTACTCCTCAATTATCTTCTTTTAATCAAAAGAAAAGATTCAATACTTTCTTGATTGATGCCACCAAAAACAAATTTTGTTGTTTCTCTAATTCAAGAAGGGTGAAATGAGTAAAACATTCATGCCATATCATTAAGTTAATGAAACTCAAATGTCGAAGTAACGATAGGAGTTATGTGTCTTGGAAAATACATTATTTTGAGATAGAGTGTCTATTTTGAATATTAATAGACCCGAAATCAATTAAGAAAAAACTCTAAAGAGGTAAGGGTAATAATTTATCTTAAAATTTACCGTTAATATACATAACATTAACATTAATGTATATTTACATAACATTAACATGATATATTAAAGTTGATATAATAAGTATACCAATGTTTTGCTTTATGTATATTGACCTTATATATTAATTATTAATGTTAACATTAAATGTAAATTAACGTTAATATTTATAAATTTATGGCCTAATCATCTATGACAAAACTCTTTGAGGAGGCATGGTTGCTCAACTTGGAGAAGTTGTCTCAGAAGATAAAAGGGATTCCAAGAGGTCCATAATCGAGTTTAAGAAATCCATTTCAATTTATCATCGCCTGGAAATCTCTCTAGCTCCATTGGGTGATGGGATGACCATTTGCGAGTGCATTTTTTATGTTTTTCTTCACTTTTTCCAAACCATATGCTTGTTATTGTCAATTACCACTTACCAAGGATCCTAAAATAAATCAAAACATGTTGGAAGATTCAACTTTATATATTTTTATCTTTATTTTCATATATTTATATTAGAATAAAAAATCCCTTATTAACTGATAAATCTATGATATATAGTTATTTAGGCTTAATTTTGATAGTAATTTAACTTAATTCTTATAGTAAAGCATAGAAATTAATAAATTTCATTTAAATTATTTTAAATTAATTAATTTAGGTGAGTCCATCTAATCTTAGTTAATTTTATGCTTAATTTGGTATTTATGTGATTAAAATAGATTGTTATTGATTTATTTATGCTTTTGTAGGTGTTTAATGAAGGAAGAATTTTAATGGAAGAAAGAGAGCAATTTTGACGTGCAGATTTGCACTACATGTGTTTCAGTATTTTAATCATAAATTTCTCTACAGTACTCTAAATGAGATGATTCTTAGATCATTGGAAAGATAAGAGGAAAAGCTACAAATTATATGTTTACCACTTTCTAAGTTCTACTTGGAAGGTGATCAAAAATCTTGTCGAATTTGAAGAACTATAGCAGTCTTAGAGCAATTATGATTTCTGCTAATAAATTGGTTGAGGCCGCAACCCACATAGTCTGATAAGGAAATCCTTGTTGGAATTGACTTCTTTCTTCACCCAACTTGGCTTAATTTCAAAGCCCTAGAAAAAAACCCTTTCAGAGGACTTTTGGAAGAGAACGAAACATTGGATTGAAGCTAAGAATCAAGCCACAAAGTCATTGAAGTTGAGAAAAATTTGAAGGATTCAAGAAGATTTGGAGATTAAGAATACAATTCTTGGGTTGTTCAATCTTTTTGTTATTCTCTTATTTTCTTGGTTTTGTTTTATTTGATAATGATCTGTTGTGTGACTTGATGAGGAACTAATTTATTTATCTAAGATTATGATTAAACTCAATACGTAGTCTGATTTATTTATCTCTTTTTTGCTTATATTTGACAGATTTAAGTTGTTTATTTTATTCTGTTCTTAATGCTTCTAATTGCCTTATCACCAATTAGATTGAATTGAAAACGTAGGTTAAACCTTGACGAAGGAGATTTAAGTAGATCTTGAATAGCGTATGATCGAATACACTTAATTGATTTGGTGATTTAATTTGCATATAGAATAGACATACACCTATAAGCCATACGTTTCCAAGATTAGAGCACAAACTCGATGAATCTTTCTTCAATTTAATTTGCATAGACATATAGTAAATTAATTTGGAGAGGTATTTTTATGAAAAACTCGACAAAGACTTATAAATAATTTAGGACTCTAGGTTAAAAACTTAATCCATTAAACTGAGTTAAGAGAGAGAGACAATAATCAGATGAAATATTGAAGGACATCATAATCTTAGGTTCGGTAATCACTAGAAGTTAATAAAATAATTTTGCTGATATATTTTAGATTAGTTTTAGTTATTAGTTTATTAGTTTTAATTTTAATTTTATAATTGTTTGGATAAGGTTAGGATGTGTCAATTTTAGTACTTAACAATAGGAATTAAAATAATTTTTTGTGAAATACTCTACTCATCATTATATTATCTTTACGATACGTATACTTGCGTGGGTAAAAAATTGAACAACATTAACATTAACATTTTTAATTTTTTATGTAAAAATATTTAAGTGAATTTAAGAATTCAAGAGGATACAAATTAGTTTTAATTAAATTTATTTAAACTTAAATATTGATTTTTGTAGTTTGTGTGATATGTATTATTTTTTATTTTCATTCTTATAAATTTACGTCAATACTTTTAAATGTTAATTTTCACTTTAAGTATATTTATCCTTACTATTACACATTTATGTCAAAATTTGTAAAAGGTTAGTTTCCATTATAAATTTTTTTAGTTTGTTTAACATAACTTATTACCATAACTCTTATAAATTTACGTCAATATTTTAAGAACACTAACATCAGTTTAATTTATAAATATTAAAGAAGGTTTTGGTTATTAGTGGTGGAGATCATGGAGTTCTACTGGAAGTTTCTGGTCATTCTTCTATTGAGCATATTGACATCTGTGAAATTGATAAGATGTTTCTAAAGAATTTTTCCTTGATGTAGCTGTTGGTTATGAGGATCCCCGTGTGACCCTTCATTTTGGTGATGGAGTTGCATATTTGGAGGCTGTTCCACAAGGTACTTATGATGCCATTATAGTGGATTCCTCTTACCTGATAGGTCCTGCACAATAGCTCTTTGAGAAACCCTTTTTTAAGTCAATGGGAAAGGCTCTTTGTCCAAGTGGAGTGGTCTGTACTCAAGCACAAAGTATTTGGCTACATATGCACATACATAATTGAGGACATTGAAGTGAACTACTGCCAAATCTTCAACTATGCATGGATTACGATTCCTACATTCCCAAGTGGTGTACGTGATTGGTTTCATGCTTTGCTTAACTGAGGGACTTTCTATTGACTTCAAACTGATGGGTTTGGCTATGGATGACATGCTCAAAATACGTAATAGAATGAATAATAAAACTTTAAAACCAAACAACCAAAACATGCCTCCACCCATGGATCACCTTGGTGATATTTAACACATAAAAGAACAAAATTAATTATTATTCAAAAAGTTACATTGTCAAGTAATTTTGTAATCACACTGGTACTTCTCAAAGCAAACTCGCGAACACCACAAGGATAAAAAACTTTAGCCAATCAAGTGCTTGGCCTCCAATGGTAGTACACACGATTGTACACGAACCTTCAACAAATGAGGGAGTTTTTAACTATACTTTGTGCTAGCAAAGAGGACAATAATTGTCCTTTTCTTCTTTTTCACAATCTTAGCCAAACTTCTCTTGAAAATTTCTTTATAAGCAATTTTCTCTTTCACACAAAGCGAATGGCGTCAAAAAGAGAAAAACCTTTTCCTTTTCTGACAAAAACTAGGTTTTCTTCAATTGTGAAAAACTCTCATATGAAAAATAGTTAAAAGATTACTTATATAGTTAGGTTAAAATAACTTCAATTTTGTAATTAAACCCTCAATGTTATAACACATTATAATATTAGGCCTATTACTTAATTAAACTATTTTAATTAAGTCCTTGCAAATTAAAATCAAAATTAATTTCCTTTATATTTTGCAATCAAGGCCTTATAATTATAACTATTTATAATTATGCGTAAGACTTTATTAAACTCTTTTAATTAAGTTTATAGAAGTTAATTACCTAGCTTGTGATTTAAGTCTAACTTAAATCATCACTCTCCCAATTTAATTCAAATGCAATCATTGTGTGTGATTTATTAGGTTCCTAACATGTTAGCGATGGAATTGATTATTGATTTAATTGATTAATATAAATTTCAATCAATTAATTTATAGTCAATTCCATTAACCAAGATTGGCATCTAGCAATGCATCATGGCCATCGAATTGTTAGGAGAGTCAAATGGTTCTTTGATAATCTTTCAATGTACAGTCTATCAGTGTAATCCATTCTCTCATCATATATCCCAAAGATGATAAGAGCTTGGTATAGTGTCTACTCTTTTTGACCTAGTATTTGTTCCTACAATTATAGCATTAGCTTTATAGAGACTTATGAAACCTTTTCATAATCTCCATGTCGCCTTGGCTAAGGACTTCAATAAGCTAATGTTAACCAAGAACTAAGAGGATATTTCCTCTAAAACACTTAAGGTGATGATTCCTATCTTGACCATTCATTTACCTTCACATGCTTTATACTATATCCAAAAGCATCCTGTTTTGGCATCCTTGTTAGGCACCCATAGGGATGAAATTAAAACATAACACTTTACATATAAGACAACCCGGTGTCTCAAGTTTGGGGAGTATTTACACGACTAACACATGAAAAGTGTTGCATAGACACTAGAGTGTATTACCAAATACGCTTCTCATGGCGGGTCATATTCAGTGAACTTGCTCTCCTAGCTAAGCACTTATATTTTAGTTTCAAGTATCTCTATACTTCAATTTATGAGATCAATTGCTTACTTCTAAAGTAAGAAAAATAGAATATACCAGTCTCTAAGTATCATTGATGTCCAAACTCAATGATACATTGACCAAGAACATTTTGAGATTATGCTTTGATGCATAAAGATCTCATAACTGCAACCCATTACAGTTTCCTTGCAAGGCATATTAATCTCATGGACTTCATCCAATTAGACTTGTAACTCATTATAATTGATTTCTTATTGATGAAGGAAAACCTCTAATCATTCAACGTGAATGATATTGTTGCATGATTGGACTCAAGTCTTAACCAATCCCAATTGGTTGTAGGGATCATCCTAACACAAACATCTTGAACCCTATTGACATTAATGATAGCTGCTGTAAGTCAAAACGACCATTAAGGTTGTTTTACAACTCTGATATTCTTTCGGTTGCTTTCTGTTTGTCAAAACATTATGGCTTTTATCCATGCTTAATGGTCTCATGTAGTGAAGAACGTTGGATTTAGAAGTTCAAGTAATGCTTTTGTTGTGTGCAAGAGAATTTGTAGTAGGATTGTTGAATGATACTGGTCTTTCTATTTTCTACCAATCTCCATAAGGGATTAAGGTCATTTAGTTGATATAAATGGCTCTTCCATGAAATCAATCATCAAAAAAATCCTTATTCTCCTACATTTACGTTAAAATTGAATAAATATTATTTGATTTAATATTAATATTTTTATTTTTTATGTAAGAATATTTAGAACAAATTTAAGAATTTGAGAAGATACATATTAATTTTAATTAAGTTTATTTAAAAAACTAAATATTAATTTTTGTAGTTTATGTGATATGAATTTTTAATTTTATTCTTATAAATTAAAGTTATGATTTTTAAAAGGCTAATTTTCATTTTTAGTATTTTATCATTATTATTATAAATTGATGATAATATTTGTAAAAGGCTAATTTTCAATATAAATATTTTTAGTTTGTCTAGCATGACTTTTTATCATAAATTTTATACATTTACGTCAATATTTTAAAAACATTAATAACAACTTTATGTGTTTTATCTTTATTTTCATACATTTACGTTAAAATTGAAAAATTTTTAATATTAATATTTTTAATTTTTTATACATAAATATTTAAAACAAATTTGAGAATTTGAGAGGATACAAATTACTTTTACTTAAGTTTATTTAAAAAACTAAATATTGATTTTTGTAGTTTGTGTGATATGAATATTTACCTTTAATCTTATAAATTTACATCAAAATTTTTAAAAAAATTATTTTCATTATAAATATTTTTATTCTTATTATTATACATTTAGCTCAACATTTTATTTGATTTAAGTTTTGTATCCATTTGAGCTTACATGGTTCGCGGTGTTCATGGAGAATACCTTTGCATTTTCAACATTTGTAGATGTCAAAGCAGTTGTGTATTTCTAATGGAATAATCAATAATTATTCATATTGAGTTTTCTTAACTTTTATTTTCTTCCAACAGATTAACACCTGGAATGGTTTCTACTTTTCTCCAACCAAGGCCTACAAACCAGAGATGTGGACTGAAAGCTGGACTGGCTGGTAAGCTTACTTTTGCCTTCGTGAGAAATTTATTTCTCTTTTGCAGCTCTCTTTTACTTACTGCACGTGCACGTTTGGTCGAAGGGAATGAAATAATCATTTCATCTTATTTTAAAAGCTCTTCTTAAGAAGTTATTTGTTACACGACATGATTGATCCGAGAGAACTAGGAACTGTCATTATCGAGTTCTCTTTTGATAATGATTATTCCAAATGTGGAGGAATAGCTCAAAAATATTATTGGACAAAACTATTTTTAAACAAATTTAGAAATTACCATTTCATATAAGATACAATTTTTTCATTTTCACATTTTCTTTTGCTCTCTATCTACCTCTCTTTCTCTTTCTAAATTTTCTCCACCATTAGAGGGTGGCAAAGAGTGACGGTAATAGCTATGACTCCACACTCAGATTTGATCACGATAAGTGTCGATCTGGTGTTCCATAACCAAATTCAACTAAGGAAATTATAGATTCAGCATCCACCGTCAAATCTGGTTGCGAAAGCACCGAATCTCATGCTCTTCGACTGAATCTGGCACTCTACAACCAAATCTTACTACGAGAAGTGTCGATATGGCACTTTAGCAGCTAAATCCAACTGGCCACTTCTGTAGTGGTCAATTGATAGAGAAGAAAGAAAAGAAAGAAAAAGGAAAAACTAAAATTTAATATTTTAAAATTTAAAATTAAATTAAAATGTTAATTACAAATTATAAAAAAATAATATTTAAATTAAAAATTGTAATTATAAATTATTAATATTTTAATATTAAAATAAAGAATAAAGGATAATATAATGATATTACTATTTTAATTATTAATTTTTTAAAAAATAAAATGAAATAATTATATCAAAGTTTTAAATACAAATTTATGAATATTTTAATAAA
Organism: Theobroma cacao; assembly: GCF_053813885.1. NCBI lineage: Eukaryota > Viridiplantae > Streptophyta > Magnoliopsida > Malvales > Malvaceae > Theobroma > Theobroma cacao. The sequence continues at coordinate 9,856,044 of NC_142648.1, read as the reverse complement.
TTATAAAAAATAATTATTTTAAATTAAAAATTAAATATTATAATAAAGAGTATTTTTTTTATCTTTTATAACTTTTTTTTTTTTTGCTATTCTAAAACTAATTTTACCAGCCAAACATTGGATTGAGTTATAATAGCAATTACTACCTTTCATTAACCAAACTATATAATAGTTATTTTTGCTATAGTTTATTCCTACAAATGAGTAATTCAAGATCAACCAACATATTCCAATTAGGGATCACATAAACTACTATATCACTATGTTTAAAAAGGAAGAGCAAGGATCATATAAACTACTATAATGATTTTTTTATATATATTTGGAGAAAAGAGGATTCAACCCTACTCTTTTGAGGAGAAGATCATGTACCAATCAATGAGCCAAATGCTCAACTGCTCATAAACTACTATAATGTTAATTTCAACAAATTTAGAAAAAGACCCTCAGCTACAATCATTTTATATGCTCAATTAAACTAAAAGGCAACAATCAAACCCAACTAAAAGTAAAACCTTAATTTATTTATTTTAAAAAAATAATTGATTAGCCCATTATAAACCTAAGTCAAAGGTAAAAATCACTTTAAAAAAAATATATCACTAAAGTCAACAAGTCAAAATTATTTTGAAATCCTTATTACCCTATTGCCCTTGAAGTTAACTTAATGGAAGGAGAAGAGAAGAAAATGATGAAGTTAAAAAGAAATAAAACGAAGAGAACAAGAAAAAGATGGAGAAGGAATTGGAGAGAGAAAATTTTATTTATGTATCTTTTAAAAAACTTTTACTATTTAATTTTAAGTCTCTAAAGATTTTTAATTTTATCTTATTAATAAAGTGGCAACATATTTAAAAAATTGATCAATACATCAAATTTAAACAAAAAAAAAAAAAAAAACAAAGAGAAGGGAAAGAAGAGGTGAGTCTACCCAAACTCAACCCAGATAAACTTTGAACCTAACAAATTTGGGTCAAACTCAATAAGAATTTAGATATTTTCTAGGGCATTTTCTTTATTTTTTTATGTAATTTCTAATTGTGTGCAAGAATTAAATATATGAAATTATTTTAGAAAGGATTAGAATAAAAAATAATAAAAATAATTGTTTAAAAACCTTCTTAAAAATGAGAATTTTAGAAAAAGTTATAAGTGATTGGTTTTTTTTTTTAAAAAAATTCTTCAATGAAAAATAATCATGGGTCTTTACCAAAAATGTTTGAAAAATCTCAAAATTATTTTCACAAAGTGATATTAATTCAAAATAATTAGAAACACACAAGATAAAAAAATGATTAAAATTGAAAATAATTGACAAAATTGCACCACTAAAATTAATAAGAATTTTAGTTTTCTTAGATAAAAGAAATATTAAGGATTTATGGTTATTAAGATTGGCAAATGAAGGCTTCCTTTTAATCTAGTGGATACTTAGCGTCACCCACAGTTTTTGAAGTGATTGTTTAGCTCCCCCATTACAACCAATAAAATGAGGCTGCAAAAAGAACAGATCATCAAATGGCAGCTAGTAATATTTCATTTTCTCACAAAATTAAACATACAGGATAAGCTCCAGACTTTGTAAGTAACACCAACTTTCAACTGTATCACAATAAAAATCTACTAGTGATGAAAAAAAAAAAAGGAAAGATACAATGGCAGCACAAAACTATCCTCCATTCAGCACCAAAGAACTTGATGGAATTTTAGAGTAAGAATCCCAACAGGAAAGCTGAATGAAATATCATTATCAGACTGAGAGGAATGCTCATTGGCTCTGATTGCCTGTAAAAACAGTATGATGAAGGTAAAAAAAATTACCAAGGAGATATAGTATTTTCGTTCATTACGTCTGAATCCCACATTATGAGAATAATGCAACCCGTAGAAGAACAACCAAAACAATCATGATATTCTTAGGTACTCCCTTGATATCATCGGTGGATCCTTTGTGCAACATTGCAATATGGAAGAAGAATACATTTATATCTATAAACATATAAACTGAAATAAACAATGAAGAATATTACTAAGCTTACACTATTTTTGCATAATTTAAACTGTGTCAATGAACCAGTGCAAAATCCCAAATGGTGAAATGATAAGCCTGCTCCCTTAGGTTTGAATAAATGCATTGACCTTAAAAATTTTCAGATCAGATAATCTGTGAAAACCTTTTATGCTTCCCAGAAGACAAATTTGTGCCAAAAAACAATGTCAAAGCAAAATAAGTCAACTTCTTTGTCTTCATCAAGTTATATGTTTCCCATATGCTGCAAGTCTCATACACAAACTACCCTTCTAAAAAAAATTACCATACACCCTTAATAATCACAAAGCTTCATGTTCAATAGCATACATCAGCTTACTTAAGCTCTTACTTTAGATATGGAAGCAAAGCATGCAAGTTTAACCAGATTAATGATTAGCTTCAGAAGGCTGTGCATTGGCATTGAAATTGTCAAACCCTCCACCTGTTGGGGCAGCAGGATTGGTTTGATAACTTGCAGGTGTAACCATGGTGGGCGCTGCATTAGAAGAAGTTGGTGTCGTTGCAGTTCCAGGAACTGTTGTCAGGGGAGCCAATGTAGGAGGCCGTGGAACACCATTTATTTGACCAGGCAAGGAAGGAGCACCTGGTGGTGCCACCATTGGTGGCATGCCTGGAGCAGGAACATAACCTGCCAATGTCACCAAAAAAGAAGAAAAAGGTTCAATTCCATCTATGGTTAGGGTTTGTCGTAGGCTAGTAGCATATATAAATATCAATGTACTCTTTCTTTTGGAGACTGATTATGAGATTGTGACAAGGAATTTTTCAGCACCGTTGCTATTGTGATTGTCTGATGCAATCAACCTTAGGTATTACTCCGAAGTCCTAAGGATCCCTAAGTGTGATGCTTAGGTTTTCTTTCTTCTTGGTTGTGTAAAGCAACCAAGGAACCCTATGTGTGAAGCATAGGGATCTTTCTTTTCTGTTTTGCTTCTTCTTTATTCAATTTTCCCTATTTTCTTAAAAATTTCTGATTAATAATACCATAATTCCTACCCCCAAGCTGTCCTACATAGGTACCAGAGCTTAAAGATCCAAAGGATGTTGCCATAATTCTACTCAATAATGGTGACAAACACAGAATTGAATTCAAAGGCTTTACAACGAGATCATTAAAACACGAAGGAGATTATGTCAGCATTGGGAGGCGATATGGGTTCACTAGAAAAAAGATTACTCTCTGACTTTGAAGAGATGTTACAAATATTCAACACCAAGATAAAAAGCTTGTTGAAGCAGCAGCGGGTCAAACCTTACTTCAAAGGCAAAACAATGGATTGCACTAGGTCACCAATTGATTGAAAGAAGGCAAGAAGTACAAGATATGGCTAGAGATATACCCAAGAAAATCAAGATAGAAGTTCCAGATTTTGAAGGAAAAGTTGATCCTATAGTATCTTTTATTGACTGATTGAAAAGATGCCAATATCAATAAAATGAGCTAAACTATATGACATGTAAATAACAGATTTATGGTGACAAAACAAACAAAAGTAAATTCTTTGAGTTCACTAACACCATGTAAAATTCGTTACAGAATATGATCGTTAACCAAATAACCAAAACTGATATTAGCAACAACAGGAATAATACATATATGTATCAAACCCACCTGGAGGACCTGGAAGTGGTCTTGGCAGAACAGGGGGTCTAATCCCTGGGACCATTGGTTGATTCATAGGTAACGGCGCAGCCCCTGGAATCGGCATAACAGGTGTAGGAAGAACAGGAAGGCGGGGCCTCTGAGCCATCAGATGTTGATTGAAAGCAGCTCCAACCTGCTGGAAAGCTGCAGCTTGACCAAGATGTTCCTTGATCCTTTGGTCAATTAAGCTCTGGGTCTGTTGCTCCTCAAATTGCTGGTAGTAAGTTCTAACATTTGCCTATAATTACACCCAGAATCAGCAAACAGTATAACTAACAAGATAAATAAAACGAACAAATAAGAAAATACTCTATAATTACCTTGTGTTTGTAACCAGCATTGTGTTGTTTCCTAACTGATGGCTGAAATTTAAACCCAAACAAAATTTCTCAGCAATTTTTGTAAATGCAACAGTCCAAACTAATTAAAGTTACTTAGCTGTTAAGAGCTCAATCAAAAATCAACATATAGACTTAATACGAAAGGATTAAAGTAAACACAAACAGAACCAACAGAGAAATAGAAATATGACAAAAAAAAATGAATCAGAAGACTTACAGAGTCGTGGGTCAAATAAGTGTCGCAGTAATCACAATAATACCTGAAAATTTGAATCCAAATAAAATATATACAACAAAGGTTGATAAAATTTTTCATAGTGAGAGTGTTAACTTCTTTTAAGACTAAATTGGTAAAGATCCATTACCGAGGCATGACTTTGAAAACGTCAAATCAGAAGACTTCCAGAGGCGGCGACGGAGAAAAGAAAAGTGGTGGTGGAAGGACTCGGGTTTAGGGTTTTGTAGAGAATGAGAGTTTTGGGAGGAATCGATCGGTGGAAATGCCAAGGAAGCAGAAAGAAAGAAAGAAAACGGTGGGACTTTCAACGGTAGCTGACGACGGAACCGACGGTGGAGAGAGAAAAACAGATGGAGGCCATAGGGTATTCTAGAAAGAAAGGAAGCGAGCTGGTGCTAAAGGAAGGGAAAAGAAAAGGGCAAGAAGACGTGTGCCGGATCCACCCAAGTCCGACCCGGATCAGCTTCCGGGCCTAGCAAATTTGGATCAATTCCATTAACAATTTAGATATTTCCTAAAGCGTTTTTTATGTTATTTTTAATTTTGTGCATGAATAAATTTATAAAATTACTTTAAAAAAGTCATTAATAAAAATAATTTTTTATAAAATAAAATTTAATAAAAATAATTATTTAAGAAATCTTTTAAATATGAGAAAAAATTATGAGACTCTTTATCAAGAGTATTTGGGGATCCCATAAGGTGGGTTAATTCTAAATAACTAGAAAGACATAAGATAAAATAAAATAGTAATTAAAATTGAAAATAATTTACAAAATTCCATCATTAAAATTAAAAAAGTAGTTTTCTTTGATAAATGAAATATTAGGATAAATGGTGTATTAAGCCTCCAATACCTTCGCAAATGAAGGCTTCCTTTTAATCTAGTGGATATCATCACCACACTTTTTAACATGAGATTGTTTAGCCCCAAGACTAGAAAGTAGGTGAATTAATCCACAGGTCATAAAATTTGGTCTTATTGTAAGGTCACTAAATAAGACCCTCAAATTTATAAGATTGAATTTCAACCATTAATGAAAAGTTATAATTAAAATCGATAAACACTTGTGGCCGATTTCAAAGAAAAAAAATGAGAGAGTCCATCGAAGAGAGGAATCTCGCAATCAAGGGAGTACTTCCTCATATATATTTTTCAGTTTTCGTTGTTGGGTTTGGGTTTTAAGATTGATTAGTCTTCGATTGCTTGTGTTTAGTATAATTTTTTTTTTTAATTTTGAAATCAAAATCCAACCATAATCTCAATCACAATGGTGTCCTCCGTTGTGATTCTCTCCACCATTTCTACATCGATTCCAATAAGTCAGTTTACTTTTATCATATATATCTAACAAGGGTATAAGAATCTTTGGTGCAAAATTTAATTATCTTGAATAATTTCTTGTTAGATATTTTTGTTATCTTGAATATTTTTGTCACAGCCCAAATCCCGAGCCATGACCAACGCATGGGCTCAATGGGCATAGCCCACTAGGACCAAGCAAGCCTCTTTATGAGATCCTGTTCCTCATTCCATCCATCATCTTTTAAACCATGTGTTGTAATTTTCAACGATGAATGTTTCAGTAATATTTTATAGCAACCGAATATTCATACTTGTATTATCTCAAAGTACTGTCATTCATTACAGTTTCATAAGGGCATCATCATGAATCCAACATATACATACTTCATTTATAACATGACTCCTAGTAGTTTACATTACATATACGTGTACACAAACAAAAGACTCTCAACCATTAGCGAAGTGACTTTAAGTAAAGGTACCACTACTAAGATGCCATAGTACCTATCAAGAAGACGAGCGTACGTGGACACTCAATCTAGGTCCCAATTGCCTTTGAATTTGAAAACATGAAGTTTAAAAACGTGAGTATAAGCTTAGTGAGTGAACATAGGAAGGGAACAAGCAAACGATACTGAATGATTTTTAAAACATGATGCACTTTTGTTAAAAATAGTGCAACTTAGTTTAATTTCTTGTAGAACCCCTTAATTCAACCCTTAAATATTTAAGTCCTTAGCATTGAAAAATCCATGATAACCATGAAGTTGAAAAGAATAAAAATTTCAGCAAATGTCCCAGCAAGACAAGCAAACCGAGGGTTTCTCGCTGCAGCGAAAAGGCATTCTTAATTTGTATATGTTTTGGTTTTTCAATCATATCCCCTATTACAAAAGTCCAATTGACATGATTTTTAGACCATTAGAAAGCTAAGAGGTTGAGCTACAACTTTTATGTTTACTACTTTGCCCAGTTCTAATTGGAAGGTTGTCAAAATCATTGTCAAATTGAAAGCACTGTACCACAAGTTTGAAACCACCCAAGAGTTTCTCGCAGCAGCGAGAATCCATTCTCGTTGCAGCAAAATACAAAGCATGGATTAAGGCTACCTACCAGAGAGTTTCTCGCTACAGTGAAAATGAATCTCGCTGCAGCGAGAAATAGAGCAATTTAGTTAAAGGGGTCTTGTTACATCAAAAAGCTATTTTTTTGCTGAAATGAAAAGCAATTTGGGAGCAATTAACAATGTCAACATACAACACAATCACAAATATTTTTATGAACTTTCTATAACATATATATATATATATATATATATACATAAACATGCGTATCATCGCTGCCTCACCCAGCTCATGTGCAATCCCCACATCGCCCACATAGCTGGAGTCATCTGTGCACCCCCACATTTCGCACAATTAATGCCATTGTGTGCAACCCCCACATCGCGCACAACAATGTCATCCTTCACACTCCCACACCCTGTCATCACCGGCATGTGCATCCCCCACATCGCGCACATGCATGGTTATATTTATTACACAATATTATCTACCAATGTACAATATATATATATATATATATATATCACCATATAAAAGGATTTTGCAAATTCATTACAATCACATTTCATAATGCAAAAATGTTTCGTCAAAGGCTTGTTCCCGTATGCATTTTAAAGAAAAGACAATTTAAACAATTTAAGTGATTTGTTCAAATGTATATGTATCTACCCAAAGCATTTTAGTGCAAGTTCACTCACCGGTATTTGTTAAATCTTTACCCAACTCCAACTTCCTCTAATGGTCCAAATGGGGTGGTAGGGCTTCGCTGGAACCTATCATCACAAGAGCATAACAATTAACTCAATTCACATAACTATAAATTCTAAAAGCTATCTCCTAACTAGCTTTCAATTGCCATTAAGTGGCTATCTATTTTCACTATTCTAATCACTCTAAAATGAATAAACAACCTTAACTACAAAACACTCACCAGTCTAATCACTAGCCATTCTCAACACTTAAAAATCAACTCTACTTCATTACTCACCTTGGTAGCTTTGTAAGTGAATTCATTTCCAAGAATTTTCAAGCTATTATAGAAGCTCTCTCTCTTTCTCTCTCTAGAACACCTAACTAGTGAGAGAAAGTATGGGAGTAAGACTTTTTAAGGGTTTTAAGGTGAGAGACTGAAAAGAGCATGAAAAACCCTATAACAAGGTGTGTAAAAGCATGAAATTTAAGATTAGTTTGAGAGGGTGATGGAAGCGTTGAGAGAAGCTTTCATGGAGGATGAAAAAAATGTGAGATGGGAGGAAGAAGAAGAAGAAGCTGCTGGAAAAATGAGGAAGCTGCTTGTGAGACCTTGACCTTTATAGACTCGTAGATAGAAGTACACGCGATATCCCTGATCAGGGGTAATTTCATCATTTCCTTAGTAAGCCCCTAAAAGTAAGTTTTAAACAATATTAAGGCCTAAGTAGGCCTAAGGCATAAATGAATGATGAAAATATGAGTAAAATGACAAGGAAATAAAAATTTTGATGATTTTCACGATAGGGGCAAAATGGTCATTTTTCACCTCGAGTTAGAATTTTTAAGTTTTCATGAATACGAGCATTTCTAGACCATTATGGACCTTGTCCTAGTGTCAAAAAAGTAAAAGATTTCATAAAAGATTAGAGGAGAATAAGCTAATTTGTGGAGGGGCATTTTGATAATTTAAGTGGAGTGGATAAGCTTGGGCTATAAATATCTTTCTTCCAACAACTTCTACATTCTCTAGCAGCTTTTCTTCTTCTTCTTTTTCTTCTCTTTCACGTTGCTTCCCAACCTCCATGAAAGCTTGATAAGAAAGCTCCACACCCTTCTTTAAATAGCTTCAAATTTCAAGCTTTTGGAGCACCCTTTCCATAAACCCTTGTGCTCTTCCATTCTCTCACTTTAAAACCCTTGAAAAAAATCTTGTTTCCATACTCTCTTTCACTAGTTAGGTGTTTTAGAAAGAGAAAGAGGAAGCTTTACAATAGTTTGGAGAATTGTTGGAAAGAATTTCAAAGTTTCAAAGCTATTAAGGTGAGTAATAAATTAGAGTTGAAATTTTAGTGTTGAGAATGACTAGAGATTTGATTTGTGAATACCTTGTAGTTGAGATTGTAAATTCACTTTGGAGTGATAGAATAGTGAAAATGGATAGCCATTTAATGGCAAATGGAAGCTAGCTAAGAAAAAGCTTTTAGAATTCATAAGTATGTGGCTTGACTTAATGCTGATGCTAATGTGATAATAGGTTCCAACAAAGCCGCATCACCCCATTTGGACAATTAGAGAAGTTAGAGTTGACTAAAGGATTCAACAAATACTGGTGAGTGAACTTGCATTTCAAAATAGTTTTGGGAATGTAAATGACTTATCTAATTTTTTTTAAAAACGGGTGCCTTGGGAACAAGCCTTTGATAAATTGTCTCTATGTGTGACATGTGGCTGTTATGGATTGTTGTATTACTACATTATGTTGATCTAAATATATATGAATAATGTTGTGTAATGATATTGACCCGACTATGTGCCAGTAGGAGTGTGTATAAGCCGATGCTGACCCGGTTATGTGCGAGTGGGAGTGTGCATAAGCCGCTGCTGACCTGACTATGTGCGAGTGGGAGTGCGCATAAGCTGATGCATATGAGCTGATGATGATGGGAGGGTGTGTATGATGATTGATGTATATATATATATATATATATATATATACATCAATCATCATACACACCCTCCCATCATCATCAGCTCATATGCATATATATATATATATATATATATATGGTTGTAATGAAATGTGAGAATTTGACATGTTGAATTTTGAGAATTTGTATGTGTTTCATGTTGTTTTTGTCATTTTAGCAGGATGACTTTCTCTTGAAAGAAAAGAAACTTTTTTTTTCATGTTGCTCTGTTTCTCGCTACAGCGAGAAACTCTCGAGTTTGGAGGGGTGGTGCTGACCGAAATCTCGCTGCAACGAGAATGTTACTGTAGCTTCTCGCTGCAGCGAGAAACTATCTGTTTTGAGACCAAAAATTTCACTGCAGCGAGATTTAGTGAAAAACTTTCTGTTTTACTCCTCATTTGGTTTGGTTGCTACTCTATTTTCCATTTCTTTGGTACCATAGTTGAGCATGGACTTCCAACATTAAGGAATAAATGAATTAAGTTTAAAATGAAGAGGTTTGATGAGAAACCCTTGGCCAGTTAAGAAACCCTCGATTAGTTGATAATTTAAATCAAGTGTCGATATAGCAAAAATTCATTCTCGTTGCACCTTTTCGTCGCAGCAAGGACCCGTCGTTAATTTGACCTAATTCGCATGAATGCTATTAAAGTTTTCACTTTCTAAATCCTTTGTTGAGCATGGACCCTTTTCATAAAATGATTTACTCATGTGGGGTTTACATGAGGGGTTTTAAAAAGAACTAAAACAAATTGCATTGTTTTGAAAAATGAATGCATCATGATTTCGTTAAACATTCCTTATGGTATGCTTGTTCCCTTCTTGTTCACTCACTGGGTTTATACTCACCGTTTTCAACTTCATGTTTTCAGATCACGAGGCAGCTGGTAACTAGGTCGAAGTGTCTTCGTATATTTGACCCTTGGTAAGTGTCTCGGCATTCAATAGCTGTACATTCGTCTGAGTCTCTGCGCTGAAAGTTGAGTACTCTTTTGTTGTGTATAGACAAACCAATGTAAATTATTAAATTATGTTTAGACAATATATGTATTCTTTGATTGGTATGCCACTATGAGATGACAATGTTTAGTATTATTTTGATTCAAAGTTATAAAATGTGACTTAGAAACTTTAAATGGAATGGTGAAAAGGTTATATTAATAGGCTTGCTTGGGCTTAGTGGACTACATCCATTGGGCTCATGCGCCGGTCATGGCCTGGAATTTGGGTCGTGACACTGCTGGAGAAATGAGATATTTATGCTATGGTTGACTAAAGTTTCATTTATTTACAAAAATGCCATCCAATAGTTGACTTTGCCTTCTCTCTTTTCTTTGGTTCAACTTTTTACTCTTTTGACGCTGAGGCAAAGTCCATAATAGTCTAGAAATACTCAGGTTCATGAAAACTTAAAAATTTCGACTCGAGATGTAAAATGACTATTTTGCCCCTACCTTGGAAATCATCATTATTTCCATTTCCTTCGTTTTTTTTTATCCTCATTTTCATCATTCATTTATATCTTAGGCCTACTTAGGCCTTAATAATGTTTGAAAGCTACTTCTAGGGGCTCACTAAAAAAATAACAAAATTACCCCTAGTTCATGTTATCGCGTCTACTTCTAGCTACAAGTCTATAAAGATCAAGCTCTCACAATTTTGTTTCCATGGACTTCTAAATTGGGTTAGATTTATTTCTTGGAATTTTATTGCTTTGTTGGGTTCTTAATTTTAGTAATATATATATATATATATATATATATATATATATATTTGTGTGTGTGTTAATGGGATTGTTATTTCTATGGGAGTGTAATTTGTATGATAAATGGGTTTGGCAATGTAGCTAAGTGAGAAGAGTTTTATGTTCTCTATAGTAAGGTTAGACTTATTGTAGCCTAGTGGAAAAATAGTTTTAACTGGCAACAACTAACAAATTAATTCTAATTGTTCCATGATTCCAACTTATGTCAATTAGGTAGGTAGACGAATTAATATAAAAAGCACAAAGTTGATAGATTAGTCTAAGTCTTGGATTGTTGGGAGGTGGGCTTACATTTTCAGATAAATATTCTACTACCTTTCTGATCGAAGAAGCTTGCCTTACAAATCCTTTTTCATGCACACAATAATTTCTTTACTCTCGTTGTTATGGAGCATATACTAAAGTTCTCCACAAGGAATTACACGTTCCAAAACCCTTTGGCCTTTGATGGTGCTTCAAGTATGTAGAGAAAGAAAAAAAAAGGAGAAAAGAGTTTTTGGTTTTTTTGACTTACAGAAGAACTCACATTCACTCTTTGGTTGTGTGTTGAAACTAGTACGTCTGTTCACTATTTATAGACGTATTAAAGATATAGAGATAAGATATTATATTTAAATTTAAACTAATTAAATTTAAATGTAATTAATCTTCATTTAAATTTAAACAAATTAAACTTAAATATAATGGATAGATAATTTAAATTTAAACAAATTAAATTTAAATTTATATCCTATCTTAAACATTTATTTTTAATTATTCAATTAAGGAATATCAGAATAATATCTAATATTAATTAATTGAATATTAGTTATATATCCACAAATAATTAATAAAGTTGCATGCTATGTGGACACACTAGATTTAAATGCAACATCTCCTACTCGTACACATTGGCATCAACTTATACCATTCTCAATTTAATTCATTCTTCATTCATTGTCATACAAGGAAAATGGAACGTGTGACCAGCAAGAAAATAAAGGTATTGGTGAGCAATGAGATGTTAAGTTACCATTTTACTAACATAACACCGCTCGAGTTCTCGTCATACCCCAAATCATTTTAATCACACAAGATTTTGCATCTTTGATCCCTCCTATATGTAAGAGCTATGCAAAATCTCTTTGTGTGTCTAAACTCATGGTTATATCTGATAACTAATGTTTTTATAACTACTTGAGCAATAAGTTATAGACCATGTATGTGAGATATATAATGACTCTTATTTGGATACTCATGTCAATCCATTAAGATCTGGCTGCTTTCTTAGTCATGTTCCGTTAAATCGTATCATTTTTTACCCTTGGAAATCATGCTAAAGTAGCAACACTAAATCTCAACTTCATATAACAGATCCAAGTCCCAAAGGGTATAAAATTTAGAATACATATGTCACGACCCAGTACTCTCTTCGAGCACGTGACAACCGTTGCGATGTCCCGATAAACATACCTTACCCGAAATGTCAACCGAAACCTCGCAAGGCTCTAGCATCAGTTCTCTGCCTCTCTTGTGAGCAGTAGTTACTAAATATCATATTTTAAAGGAATATAGACTATTTTCAAATTAAAGACAATCAAAAAGTAATTTCTACCGCACAGGAGTATTTTGGTCATTCTACTCGAAAATTTCGAAACCTGCTAAAAATATAATATATAAATAAAAAATATACATTTCATATCTAAAATAAATTTAGGTATCTAAATCATCCATTTAAAGTGGAATTATAGCTAATCAAACTAAATAAAAAAATATTGAATAAAATATTCTATTTTCATATAAAACAATATTTATAAAATTCTACGTAAACAGTTAATGAAAAGTAATAACAAAATAAATTCGTATATATAATAGCACATTGCACCAAGGTATACAAAAATATTCTACAATGACATGTGAGCCCCAAAATGACAAAAATAAACACGATTATGAACCTATGATTTTTAAGGGTGCGAATCCAAAAGCAAACCCTCGACAAAATTGACAGTCTACAGATTGCCCTGAGCCTGAAATGGGTGAAAGAAGGGTGGTGAGTTTTTATAAACCCAGTGAGTAAGAAAAGATCATCTATAGCATCTAAAGCCGAGTAAATGGAGACAATTAAAACTTCTCATTATAATATGATTCATAACCTTAAAACTCATTTCAACCCATATAAAACAGTTACATTTCATAAAAAAAATTCAACAAGGCTTATGACTCTCTTAAAAACTTGGCTCATGCTAAAACTTGTACTCGGTGACACCTTGTGCAGGGCATCCAACCGAGTCCGTCAAGGTTGTTAAAATAACATATACACAAAACATATTTTTACATTTAAAAACATAGCCATTCCTTGGCGTTGGCTGAGTTTCACCCTCACGTGGTGGTTTGGTGTGAAGTGAACTCTAAACTACCTTAGGAGATACCCTTCGCGCCTCTCATACTAAGGTAAAATATGATGGGGTTTACCGTGCTCCTCTAATAGGTCAGTCCACAGAAACCCGCTCAATGCAGTAAGCTAATCAATTACCCCACTAAATCAATAAAATTTTGGCAGTATGATGGCGCATGGGCCCAATGGGCATAACCCACTAAGCCCAAGCAAGCCTTTTTTATGCAAACTTGATCATCATTCTAAAACCACATATTGCAACTCTCAATTATAAATATTTCAATAACATTTTATAGTAACCCAATATTCACATTCGTATTATGTTAAAATAATGTTACTCGTTTGCCAGCCCATAATGGCATCAGTAATCAAATATACACATTTGATTTTTCTAACATGAATCTGAGTGGTCTACATTACTTATACGTATACACAAGTATACGACTCTTGACCATCAGCAGAGTGACCGTGGGTGAGGGTACAGCTACTGAGATGCCATAGTACCTACCAAGAAGGTGAGCATATGTGTGCGACTCAATCTAGGTCCCAACTGCCTTCGAATATGAAAACATGAAGTTTAAAAACGTGAGTATAAAACTCAGTGAGTGAACATAAGAAGGGAACAAGCAATCAATAGGAAGAATTTGGAAATCATGATGCACTTGTTTTAAAAACAATGTAATTGATTTAATTTCTTACTAAAAACACCTCATTTCAAACTTTGATTAATAACCTCATAGTGTTGCAACAACCCATGATCAATCCATGAAGTTAAATGAGTGAAAAATATTTCAAAAATCGAATAGGGTAGCATGTAGGATAGAATGTTTCTCGCTGCAGCGAGAAACAATACTAGTTTGCATGTATTTTAGTTTTTCTGACATATCTATTGTTACAGAAGTCCAATTGACCTGATTTTTGAACCATTAAAAAGCTGAGAGGCTGGGATACAACTTTGATGTTTACCACTTTTCCCAGTTTGGACGGGAAGGTAGTCAAAATCTTCATCAAATTGAAGGCACTACATTAGAACCTGAAAGTTTCTCGCTACAACGAGATTTATTTTCGTTGCAGCGAGTTTTCTGCTACCATAACAGAATGTTTCTCGCTGTATTCTTGCTGCAGTGAGAAGTAGGGCACCTAAGTGAAAAAAAGACCTCTTTTGCACTAAAAATCCATTTGGTGTTGAAATGAACTCAATTTGCAAGAAAATAGGACATTCTCAAGATTCATCATGCCAATTTCAACATGAAATGCTCAAAAATTTTCGAAGTTCAACATGCCAAAATTTCACATGCATTACAACCATATACCATATATGTATATATATATATATATATATATATATATATATATATATATATATATATCAATCATCATGCACACCCTCCCATCATCATCAGCTCATATGCAATGGCTTATGCGTTCTCCTACTCGCACATAGCCGGGTCAGCTATGCACTCCCACTCGCACATAGCTGGGTCAGCTACGCACTCCCACTCGCACATAGCTGAGTTAGCAACAGCTTATGCGTACTCCTACTTGCACATAGTCGGGTCAATATTATTACACAACATTATTCGTATATATATATCAACATAATGTAGCAGTATATAAATCCATAATAGCCACATATCACAACACAAAGATAATTTATCAAGGGCTTGTTCCCAAGGCACCCATTCTTAAGAAAAGTTTGATAAAATCATTTAATGTCTTGTGCAAACACATTCACATTCCCAAAAATACTTTGAAATGCAAGTTCACTCACCGGTCTTGTTGTTTCTTTTGCTTGACTCTAACCTCAACTAATACTCCAAATGGACATGTGAGGCCTTGTTGTAACCTATACACACACAACATCACAACCAATCCAATTTACATTAATATCACTCCAAAAGCTAGTTTCTAATTCAAATTCTACTAGTCATTCCTAATTGGCTTCCAACTATATCAAATGGCTATTCCTTGCACTACTCTAATCACACTAAAAATGAGTAAACAACTCAACAATAAAACAGCTCATAATCCCAATTACTAGCCATTATCAACAACTTAAAACCAAGCCTAGTTCATCACTCACCTTAGGGTTTCTTTATAGTTGAATTCTCTTCCAATAGCTTCCAAACAAATGTGGAAAATCTCTCTTTTTCTCTCTAAAACCTCCAACTAGTGAGAGAAAGTGCTGACCAAGGACTTTTTGAGGGTTTTAAAGTGAGAGAGTGAAAGAGCACAAGGGTTCTAGTCAAAAGGGCGCAAAGGTATGAAAATTAGAGCTAAAGAGAAAAAGTTGTGAAAGTTTCATATCAAGCTTCCATGGAGGATGAAAGCAACGTGAGATGGAAGAAGGAAGAAGAAAAAGCTGCTGAAAATTGAAGAAGCTACTGGAAGGAGAAGATATTTATACTCAAACTTATCCAATTCCCTTGAAAATTACGAAAATGCCCTTTAGCAAGTTAACTTGTTCTTCTCCAATCCTTTGTGCAATCTTTTTAATCTTTTGACACTGGGACAAGGTCCACAATGATCTAAACTATTCAAGTTTACAAAACCTTAAAATTTTGACTCGGCGTGCAAAATGACCATTTTGCCTCTATTGTGAAAATTATTGAAACTTCTAGTTTTCTTCGTGTTTTCATCATTACACATTATTTATTCGGTCTTATGCTTATTTAGACCTTAAAATATCATTAAACCTTTTTCTGGGAGCTTTTTTTTTAGAGAAAATGATGAAACTACCCCTAGCCCATGTTATTGCCTCTATGCGTAGTTATGAGCCTATAGGGGTTGAGGTCTCACAGTCAGCACAACTAACAATAGTCAAAACATATATATAACACAAGTGTATAGTCTCCGCTTACTCAATTTCCAAAACCAGCATTCAATTTCAAGCCAAATTATGAATCTCATTTCATTTAACCAACACTTCAGTTATAAAACATAATAGTTTACAATTTAAGTTCATTATTCTTTAAAATCATAAAAACGAGTATAAACTACTTTAGATAGTTAAGATGATAGTCTATTTACTCACAATAACGGAAGTACTCCTGCTCTTGGTCCTCGAGTACGATATCCTTACCCTTACCAGAGGGCTCACCACCTATACTTAATACACAACAAGTAATTCAATACATTTCTGCCAAACTGTTATAAAACTCTTCCAAGCTCTATATGAATGTATGAAATTGAATGAGAAATGTTCGAATAATCACTTAAAGATGGTGTTCTACGTAGGTTCAATTGTTATTGGACTAAAATGGTATTCGACCTAACACGCACTATACACTGTTTAATTAGCCAAAACATCCGATTCAACTCCAAATAGATTCATTGCACTTTTGGTACTCCAAATACCCCTAAAGTACCTCAATGAACTTGATTGTGACTTAAATGATCACATCTGAAACTCATTCTGATTCCAAACTAACGTGCTAATTAGTGTCAATGCAGTCCAATAAGTCCGTATATATAATTAGAAATCAAATTCAAGTCATTTACCATGATTTTCTCGTTGTCGTTCAAGTCGTTTACTAAAAGCACTATACTTTTCGATAACCATTGTCAATATCCGATACTATAAATCATCAAATACGCACTAAATAATATGAAATATAACAAAATTCATCATCAATATTGTGAGACCCCAACCTCTATAAGCTTGTAGCTAAGCATTGATGTAATAATATGAGCTAGGGGTAGTTTCGTCATTTTCTCTAATAAGCTCCCAGAAGAAAGTTTTATGATATTTTAAGGCCTAAATAGGCATAAGACAGTATAAATGATGTGTACTGATGAAAACACAAAGAAAACTAGAAATGACAATAATTTTCATAACAGGGGCAAAATGGTCATTTTTCACCTCGAGTTAAAATTTTAATTTTTTATGAACCCGAACATGTCTAGACCATCATGGATCTTGTCCTAGTGTTAAAAGAGCAAAAAGATTGCATAAAAGATTGGAGGAGAATAAGTTAATTGATGGAGGGGCATTTTCGTAATTTTAAGGTAAGGGATAAGATTGGCTATAAATATCTTGAATTTCCACCAGCTTCTAGAGATTTTCCAGTAGCTTGTCTTTTTCTTCTTCTCCTCTCTCACGTTTCTTCAAAACTCCATGGAAGCTTGATTTGAAGCTTGCTTAATTTTCTCTCTCTAGCTCTAGTTTTCATACCTTTGAACCCTTTTGATTAGAACTCTAGTATTCTTTCACTTTCTCACTTCAAAACCCTTGATAAATATTATTTCCAAACTTTCTCTCACTAGTTGGGAATTTTAGAGAGAGAAAGAGAGAATTAACCAATTGATTTTGAAGCTATTGGAAGAGAATCCAACTATAAAGGAACCCTCGGGTGAGTGATGCAAAAAGCTTGAATTTTAGCTGTGAATAATGACTAGTAATTTAGATTAAGAGCTGTTTTATTATTGAGTATGTTCATTACTTTTTTTGTGATTAAGATAGTGAACATAGATAGCCATTTAATGTGGCAATTGAAAACTAGCTAAGAGATAGCTTTTAGGGTTCATAGTGTGTAAATTGATCTATTGTTTATGTTAATGTGATCCTAGGTTCTAAGGAAGCCCCATCATCCCATTTGGACAATTAGGAGAATTGGAGTCATCTAAAGGCTCTACAATCAATTGGTGAGTGGACTGCCTATCAAAATTGTTTTGGGAATATGACTGTTTTGAACAAAGTGTTTGAATGATTTTATACAACTTTTCTAAAAAATGAATGCCTTGGGAACAAGCTTTTGTGAAATGGTTTATGTTATGATATGTGGTTATTGTGGATTTCTATGTGGTTGCATTATGTTGATATACATATATGCTTGAGTATAATGTTGTGTAATTATATTGACTCGGCTATGTGCGAGTAGGGAGTGCTCATAAGTCGAGGATGATCTGGTTATGTGCGAGTAGGGAGTGCGCATAACCCGGTGATGACCCAGCCATGTGCGAGTAGGGAGTGCGCATGAGCTGGTGATGATGATGATGGGATGGTGTGCATGATGGTGATGGGTATATGTATATGTATACATACGTAAACATGTGTGTTATAAGAAATTTATGAGTTATGTATATGGATGTAATGTATGTGAAATTCGGTATGTTAAACTTTGGGAAGTTGTTATGTATTTCTTATTGGTTTTGAACATTTCAAGCAGGGTGGTTTTCTTTGGGAGAAAGGGAAATTTTCATTTGGTGCCCTGTATTTCGCTGCAGTGAGAAACTCTCGGGTTTTGAAAGGGTAGGCTAGCCTGAAACTCGCTACAACGAAATACATTCTCGCTGCAGCGAGAAACTTTCTGTTTCTGGGTTGAAATTTCACTGCAGCGAGATTGAAATTTGCTGCAGTGAAAAACATTCTGTTTCTGGGTTACAATTTTGCTACAGCGAGATTCAATTTCGCTGCAGCGAGATTCAATTTCGCTGCAGCTAGATTCAATCTTGCTGCAGCGAAAAACTTTCTATTTTGGTCTCTTATCTTGTCCAATTGCTGCCCTATCTTTCACTTCTTTGCTACCATATCGGAGCATGGACTTCCAACATTAAGGATTAAATGAGTTAAGTTTAAAATGAGGAGGTTTAGTGAGAAACCCTCGGCTAGTTGAGAAACCCTCGTTCGGCTAATAACTAAATCCCAACGTCGCTGCAACGGAAAGGCATTCTCGCTGCAGCGAAGATTCGTTGTCGTATTTGAATTGCTTGTGTAATATTGAAGCTTTCATTCTTCAAATGATTCGCTATGTATGGGTTCATGATTTTCAAATGATTAATCATTTAAGGGCTTGATGAGGGGTATTTAATAAGAATAGAAACAAATTGCATTGTTTTGAAAAGAAATGCATCATGATTTCGTTAAAGATTCCTTATGGTTGCTTGTTCCCTTCCTTGTTCACTCACTGGGTTTATACTCACAATTTTCAAATTCATGTTTTCAGATCACGAGGCAGTTGGTAACTAGGAGGAGGTGTCCTTGTAGACTTGTGTCCATCTTTTGGTAGGTGTCTCGGCATTCAGTAGTTGTATATTCATTCGAGTCCCTCCGCTGGAAGTTGAGTGTTATTTTGTTATGTATAGACGAACTTAATGTAAATTATTAGAATACATGTTGTAGATATTGTATGTAAATTTTAAATGAGTAATGCCAGTATGAGTTGGCAATGTATATCACTATTTTGATTCGAAATTATGAAATATGACTTAGCGATATTAGATAGAATTATGAGTAAGATAAATAATAGGTTTGCTTGGGTTTAGTGGATTACGTCCATTGGGCCCATGCGCGGGTCATGGCCCGAAATTTGGGTCGTGACAAATATATCCTATATTAAATTCAGCCAAGGAGGGTTTAGTGAAGGACATGTGCTTTTCTTGCTTGTTTTTCATACCGAATATCACAAAACAACTAAAAACACCTAGATAACATGAAATCTAACAAAAACCATCATCAAAACCTCCCCCCCTTGATTCGGCCAACATGACTTCCTTCATGAAAGTTTGGGTTTTAACCATAGAAAATGAAAAAGAAAGCATGGGAGAGGTGAATCTTAAGCTAAAATCGCGAAATCTTACTTCAGATCGCTTCTTTTTTCGGTAACCGATGAATTTCTCTTGAATTTTCTTCCTCAAGGGTTGTTTCTATTCTTTCCCCCCTTTTCTTTGGCTTGCACAACAATGAAAAAAGAATTAGGAGAGGTTTATGTTGATTTATAAAGAAAATTATAAAAGAATTAAAGCTTGACATGTGTCAACGTGTGAATGGTTCATGGTTAAAACTTAACTATTAAGCATTTTCTTACCACCACATATAATACTTTAATTATCCAAAGTATAAAATGATAATAGGTAAAATTCATGGGCTTGACAAGTGTCATAGTGGTGTAAAATTTCAAAAATTCCTATTACGTCCTCATTGAGACATGGAATGACCGGTTTGCCCTTATGCCCGGAAAAATATTGGAATTGAAATTTTTCACTTCTCAAATTCAAATTATGCTCCAAATAGTCAAACTTAGTAAAAAATCTTGTCCAACATTCCAATTTTTGCCCTCGAGTGGCAAAATGACCATTTTGCCCCTACATTATAAAAATTCCCGATTGGATTCCAAATTAATCCTCGAACTCTGAATCACCATTTTAAGACATTCTAAGGTTCAATAAATCTCAAATACATCCCAAAATCTCTATTTGGACTAGTTCGAGGTTTTAATCGACTTAATTATACCACTAGGTATGATACCGACTTTTAACGATTTTTCGAGGCATCCAAGTATGCAGACATGCTATCAGGTATATAAATGACATGGCAAGTATATAATAGAGCTGGGCTTGACAACATAAGTCCTTAGGGCTCACACAATGATGAAGTAAGGATCTATTCAATCATTCCCTTCCATCAGTCGACTAATAGCATATACAGTGTGAAATGTATGTTATGGTGGATCTTCTATTTAGGGTTTGTCACATCAAAATCGCCATATGGATCTCGGTCCAATCTTGCAAAAAGAATTTACTTGAATCCCCTAAGATTCAAATCCGGCTATCACTGGCTTCATGGAGTGTGGATAATCTCCATGTTCGACTCTTACAAGCCTTAACCTGACTTTAAGTCAAGGTGACATTGCTAAGATCCTTGCTCATAACTCATGTGACAAGGAGATCACAAAACACTTGGTACCTTGTGATCATTTAAGTCTCATCCCATACATTACCGAAGCATTGGGGCAATTATCTCGTGTGAGAGGAATAATCTATAAAGCCATGTGACAATAATTACCTTAGATATATGCCCTAATTAATTAACAACATTTGATCAAATGATTCAAAATAGACTTCATTTATTAATTGTTCAAGAACAATAGTACATGAATATCAAATATGTAATAACCATAAACCCCTAACATGGTTTTGGAAAGCATTTCTAGCAATAGGTTTTGTGAATGGGTTTACTAACATATCAGTTGTGGAAATGTACTTCAACACAACAAGACCTTGTGCAATGATGTCACGAATGTAGTGATAGCAAGTATTAATGTGTTTGGTTTTTTCATGATACTTAGGATTTTTTGTATAAGTTATGGCAGTTGTGTTGTTACAATAAAGTACAATAGCTTCACTAAGATGCCTATTAATGTTCAAGCTTTGCAAGAATCTCTTTAACCAAACCACCTTTTGTACTGCAGCACAACATGCTACATACTCTGCTTCCATAGTATAGAAAGCAGTACAAAGCTACTTCTTGCTACTCCAAGAGATAGTTTCGCCTCCAAGTATAAAAGCATATCCTGAAGTAGACTTTCGATCATCTTTATCACTTGCGTGATTAGTATCACTATATCCGACTAATTTTAGATTTTCACTTTGATAGCACAAAGCCAAATTAGTGGTTCCTCTTAGATATCATAGTATCCTTTTAACTGTAACGCAATGGGCAATCATAAGATTACTTTGGTACTTACTAACCATACCAACCGCAAAGCATATGTTCAGTCGAGTACACATCATAGCATACATCATAGCGTACATCAGACTTCCAACAGTACTTACGTATGGCATGTTCGCCATTTATTTCTTTTTTTTCTTTAGTTTTAGGACATTGTTCCATGCTGAGATATAAGCCTTTCTCCATTGAAATGTCTATAGGCTTGGAGTTTTGCATATGTAATTGTTTTAAAACCCTTTGAATGTAATTTTCTTGAGACAAACTCAAGAACTTCTTAGAACGATTTCTCGAGATCTTAACCTTGAGGATGTATTTAGCTTGTCCCATGTCCTTCATCTTGAAAGTGGAGGACAACCATTTTTGAGTGGTGACAATTAACTCCATGTCATTTCCGGCTAATAGGATATCATCCACATATAATGAAAGAATAAAGAACTTATTCCTTAATCTCTTTACATATACACAATGGTTTTCTTCAATCATCACAAACCCTATGAAAATGATGGCTTGATGAAAATTAAGATACCATTGTCAAGATGATTGTTTTAAGCCATAGATAAAATGTTTCAAGACCTTGTATTCTTTTCCTTTGGCTTGAAAACCAATTGGTTGGTTCATGTAAATCTCCTTATTGATTTCTCCATTGAGAAATGCAGTTTTCACATCCATTTGGAACAATTCCAAATCTAAATGTGCCATTATAGCCAAGATAAGGCGAATTCACTCAAATCTCACCACAGGAGAAAATGCCTCTTCATAATCCACACCTTTTTTTTTAGGTATAGCCTTTTGCCACTAAATGAGCCTTATATTTTTCAATTGATCTATCCGCTCTGCACTTTACCTTCAGAACCCATTTGTTTTTGATTGTTTTATGCCCAAGTGGAAGGTCAACTCACTCCCATATTTGGTTTTCAGTTATGGATTTCATTTCATCTTCTATAGCAATAAGCCATTTGTCTAATAATAGTGAGTTTAAAGCTTCCTCATAGGAAGATGGTTCATCAACATCCACAGGAATACCTAAGAAAGACTGACTTTCTATCTCAAATCATTTACAGGGTATATGCCTATGTTCACTTCGTCGCAATTGTGAATCTTGATAGAGCTCAAACAGTGTACTCCCACTGACCTTAACAGTCTCTTGGATAGGATGTGTTTCCATATTCATTTCCTCATGTTGGGATACATTTTCTTGAGGCTCCTCCATCTCATAAAGCTTAAGGCTTTCTTTAACCTCACTTATGGTTGGGAAGTCATCTTTTAGAAAATCAACATCACAAGATTCCATCTTAGTTAGCCCTTCATCAAGGTGTTCCCCATACATCACATAACCCTTAGAGTGTTTTGAATATCTAATAAATACACACTTATTAGCTTTAGGACCAAGTTTCCCATACTTATTAGATAAGTGATGTACATACCTTGCTAATCCCCAAGGACGTAAGCCTTTTAAATTGGGCTTACTTTCATTCCATAACTCATATGGAGTTGTGGGAACAAATTTTGAGGGCACATGATTGAGGATGTATACTGCGATCAAAAAGGTATCCCTCAAAAAACTATTGAAAGGCTGGCTTATGCCATCACTGAATTAAACATGTCTAACAAGGTACGATTCCTTCTTTCTGCAACACCGTTTTGTTGCAAAGTTCTAGGTATTGTTAATTGTTGACGTATTCCCTTTTCCTCACATAATTCATGACCTTTATCAGTGCAAAAAACCTTTAGTTTCCTTTTTTTTTTTGATTCTCAACCTCTGCCACAAAGCGTTTGAAACAATTCAAAGCTTCAAAATGGCGAGACAACAAAAATATGGATCCATATCATGAGTAATCATTTATGAATGTAAAGAAATAGGATGTGCTATTGCATGCCTTTACATTCATAGGCCCATAAATGTCCGAATAGACAAGTTCTAGAAAATGGGTGGCCTTTTTAGCATTCTCAAAAGGTTATCTGCTGGACTTACCAGCAAGACATGGCTCATATGTAAGAAGTTTAACTTTGGTGATTGAGCCAAATAGTCTTTCTCTAACCAATCTAGACATTCTATTTTACCCAATATGTTCTAATCTAGCATGCCATTTCACAGAATCATTTATAGCATTAGAAGAAGAATTTGAAACAAATCAATATCGTTATTAGAATCCAAATCTAACATAATCAAACCATCTTTAAAATGACCATGACCAGAAAACTTGTTTTCATGAAGAATAGACAAACTATAATTCTCAAAGGTAAAATTAAATCCTAAACCCATCAATGCTAAAATTGAAAGTAGATTACATCGTACGGACGGAGTATGATGCACATCATGTAAAAGCCATTTTCGCCCATTGGGCATTGCGAGTTAAGAAGTTTTTACTCTTAGGACCTCTTCTTGTTCTTCGTTCCCCATCATGACAAAATGTCTAAATGATGGAAATCTAAATATCCTGCACGATTACAGGTTAAGTGCTTGGTTGCTCCTATATCTACAATCCAACCAAGGAAAGAATGAGCTATAAACATATGAGAACATACATAAGTTCTAAAGTGGTTTAGAGGGCGAACCTTCTTAGGCTCATTGCATTCTTAAGCAAAATGTCCCTTCTTACCATAATTAAAGCATTTCAACTTGGACTTGTCCTTCTTCCCACCACACTTTCCTCTTTAGTGCTTGGTGACTCCATCACTATTGGGCTTAAGATTTTCAGTCATTCCCTTTTTTTGTTGTCTCTTTTGTTAGGGAACATACACTTTACGATTTCTAGCTTGAGCTACCAGGGCAGTGCTATGGATAGCTTCTCTACACTCTGCCTCAAGCTCTAAATGGTGGGAAATATCATCAAAAGTCTTTATCCATTCATTATATGTTAATACAAGTTTAACATGTCCTCATAAGGACTCGGGGAGTGACTTGATGACAGCTATGACCTGCTGCTCATTTGTGAGATCATAACCAGCTGCTTTCATCTCTCTTATCATGGCTGACATAGCCCTTAAGTGTTCAGCCATAGTGTAATTAGAGTCCATGACATATTGATTGAACCAAAGTGTCAAAGCACGAAGCCTCGTAACTGTGGTTCTGCCATACTTGAATTTCAATTGCTCCCACAACTATTTGGCAGTTGGGAAGTTCTCAAACTTCCTAATGAGATCATTATGCATGCAACTTAACATGGTCAAGTGCGCACTACAGTCTCTCTTATACCAAGTGTTAAAGGTTTCTTAGTCACGGCAATGTTGGGCTGTGTTTCTAGCTTTAGGTGGGTTTATCTCTTTAGTCAGATGATCGAGCAACTCAAGCTCATTGAGAAGTTACTAAACCTACTTATGCAAGATATTATAGGTTTTGCCATCAAGTTTGACACCTTTGGTCAAATCAGTAATAATTTGTTTTGAAGCCGTATCACTACATCATTGCATAACATTTAATTAGGGGCATATTTAATTTTCTAATCAATTAAGATTAGACATATTTAATTTTTACCTATATCACTAGTTTGAAAATTTCGCATGCATGCTAGTAATCATCACCAATAGTATAAGCATCAATTAAAATGTCTAATTTAATTTAACTTTGGATTATGGGAACAACTCCCATTATCCTTAAGCATGGGAACAACTCCCTCTTACCACATAATATAATAAATTCTACTAAAGAACCCTATTAATATTTATAGGTGCCCATTTCCAAAATAATATTATGCGTAAAGTAAGCGCAAAATTACATCCCTTTACATGGCCTCAATAATTAATACAAACCTAAAATAAATTACATCATAAGGAACCTACTACATCAATCTATACAAAAAAATAGGGATGTTGTGCTTGCTTATACATATTTATTATTTTGGATGATCAAAAACTTCCATATAAGTATTATGCGCACAAAAATAGCACTAAGTAGATCATAATTTCAAATGCTTCCAGGAAAGACTATAATAGTCTCCTTGATAACGCACCTTACTTTTGCAGTAATTTTTAGGAAAGGCTTGAGGAGTCACAAATGGTCTCTCTTAAAACCTAGTCTTCTTTGACAAAACTCCTGAGACATATAATCACCGTACTGTCTTTTTGCATACAATTTTACTTAACAAATAAGTAAAATGATTACATCATGCATTTTATAAATTTTACCTAACAAATAAGTAAAATAATTACAAAATATACTTATATGGTACATAGCATTTTACAACATATGTAAAATAATTGAATTAACAAACATTTGCTAAATTCATATATATGTTTTAGAAAAAAATAATTTCTAATATACAACATATAAAAAAAATGTGGTTAATTAACATATTAATTAACTATATTTATAATGCATGTGAATTTAATAAAATAGTAACATGCCAAAAGCATAAATAATATTCTAATTTTTTTTTGTGAAAGTTTAATTACCAAAAAAATTTTAGGGTCATTTTTTAAAAATAGAAACTTGTGGGGAAAAAATGTAATTAAGAAAAATATATATTTTGGCACCATGTGGCTGCCACAGCAAGCCCTTTATGGTAGTGTCAGAACCTTTTTGGTCTTTATTATTTACCATACTCTCATCTCAAGGATGTTTCCTTGGTGTAATGGTTGAAGGATAGTTTTAAATTCTCACTGACTTTCTTAGTGTAGGTTCGAATCCTGCTAGTTGCATTTTCTTTTCTCATTTTTTTTGTTTTGCTGCCATTCATAAGGCAACACATGGCCTTAGACCAATGCACCTATTTGCACTAGATTAAAGCCTACTTCTTCCCTATATCAGTTTCAACAACTTTTACAGATTTATACATAATAAATTAGTACCAATAATTTAAATTAAATAAAATCATAATCAAAACACTCTTTCAAAATATGCACAAATTAAAAGGATGAAAGCAAGCTAAAACTTGCTCTGATACTATTGTTGGGAGGGGGGTTTACTTTTTTAGATAAATATTCCACTTCCTTTCTGATCGAAGAAACTTGCTTTACGAATCTTCCTTCATGTACATAATAATTTCTTCACTCTCATTGTTATGGAGTGACTACTAGAGTCCTCCACAAGGAATTACACGTTTCAAAACCCTATGGCCTTTGATGGTGCCTCAAAAATAAAGAGAAAGAAAAAAAAAGAAAAGAGTTTTTGGTTTTTCTGACTTACAAAAGAACTCACATTTACTCTTTGGTTGTGTGTTGAAACTAGTATGTTTGTTCACTATTTATAGATATATTAGGGATATAAAGGTAAGATATAGTCGTCAGCGAAATGTGATTGACCCTTTAGGCATCAAGTGGCTGCTGACACCTACCCAGGATTGAATCGAAAACTGGTATCCATGACACTGGCTGCTATCAGATGCTATCACTGATCTGTAACAAAATAAATGGGAAAAATAACATGTGAGTCACAAAGACTCCGTGAGTGGATACGGAAGGGGACAAGCTAGGGGAAAAGAGTTTTTCGTAACCATGCATTTATAACTCATGCCGTTCCTAACTTTCGAATCATAAACCTCATTATACATGTCATTTAAACTCATTTAAATACCTTTTGTTTGAAAACAAACTTATATAAACCTTTAGAAATCCTTTACCTTTAAAATCTTTATCAAATTCACTCAAACATCCTTTTCTGTACCATATCTATTGTTACATTATTGAATGTATCGATACTTTCAAGCATCTATCGATACATTGGTAAAATGTATCAATACATTTCACACAGAAAGCCTCATATGGCAATCTGTTTAGGATCTATCGATATGTGCTCCATATGCATCGATACTTTGAACATAGAGACCAAGTTTTTGAACAATTTTAGCATTTTTGCCATTCCCTAAGTCTTTTGACATCTCGAGAACTATCTTTAGGGCTCAATTCTTCTTACTAAGCACATTTTCATGCCATCATAAGGTATAAACCATAAACATTACTCAAATGAACTCAACATATAACATACCATAAACATAACAACCATAATCATTTCATTAACATTAAAACTCATACATTGTGATGGTTTGACCCCCATCAACCTTGGGCTGGCAATGTACATCCCCATTACACCTTGGGCTGGCAACATATATCCCTATTGCCCTTGGGCATTTTATGATGCATCATAGCAGTGAAGTCGTCACTTGCACCCCATGAGAGTGGTATCAATTGCACTCTTTGAGTTCTTATACTTGTAGCATGTGGTATGTGGAATGTCTTTCATATACATATTCTCATGGCATTAATCATGTATACTTAATCACCTCATATGGTATATGGAATTTACATCATATACATCATCCTATAGTATACATCATGCATACTTGATCATCTCATATGGTATATGGAATTTACATCATATACATAATCTTATGGCATTCATCATACCAACATGCATATTATAGCATTTATAAATAAGCATACAATATCTCATACCCACACTAGTTCAAAGATTGGAGTAATCGAGTGGACTTCAAACATAAGATGCTTGTCCCTCTTGTTGAATACTAATACATAGTAAAGTATTTACATATATAGTAGATTCATAAACATTTTAGAAAATTGATTGAGTAATTCACATCACAATCATTATCAATAATTTCCTTAGAAAATCATTTTCATTCTAGAATCTCAAATCCTTTGATAACCAATTTTAGAGAATAAATTCAACATCCATAAATAATCGTTTTCATCAAAGTCATGCTAGCTTTACATATCAAAATAATTCGAAAGTGGTGTATCCGTTCACCTAATTAGAGAGTCAATTCCTAGCTCCAATCACAACTCATTTTCGTCGTTATCCGTGGAGTTTTCTAGTGTTCCTATCATACAACAATTATCACAATCATTTCCTAGAATAAGAATTTTGTAATAATCTTTTAGGTACTTTTGAAAGTACTCGACTTTGGCTAAACTAATTTTCTAGCAAAAACCCATGCTTAGAAACCCATAAATCTTTCATCCTTACCTTAGGTGAGCTTAGATGCTTAAGCAAATCATAAAACTTTTAAACTTAAATCACTAGCAGAAAGTTTGGGCAATAACACAACTATTTAAGTTATGAAAATCTGAAGCTAAAAGATTTAAAAGCTAAAAATGTAATCTTTTTCCATAAAAACCCAAATCTAAGCTTTAGAATCATAAAAATGGAATTTTGGGTTAAAATTTGTTGAAAGAGCTTAAGAATAGGTGTTTTACCTTGTAAATGCGGCTGAGGGTTGCCAACCCTTGAAAAATGTGATATATTTATAAGTTAGGGTGTGAGAATACCTTTTTACCTCTTTTATTGTTTGAAATCGATGAAATGTATCGATACATTGGCCCATGTATCGATACATTTGGTTATGGGGAAAATGTATCAATACATTATGAACATATATTGATACATGTTCATCAGAAAACACTTTCTAGGCTAAATGTATCAATACATCATGAACATATATCGATACATTTGAGATAGAATGTAATTTTTCTGAGACAGATTGCCTATAAAATTTGTCCAACTTGTTTATATTAAATACCATTTAAGTAAATGTTCTCTTTACTTTTTACTTTCCATTTACTTAAGTTATTTAATGTAAATAAGCAAACTTTTGGATTCAATAAAAATATCAAAAAAATCAAAATCCAAGATAACCAAAATCTAAATTTTGCTTTCAAGAACAAAATAAAAAAAGTTTGATTGAAATTAAATTTAAGGTTTCCATTTACCCTAACAAACGTGCTCCAAAAATTAAGGAAAAATCAGTTTTGATCATATAAAAATGAAAAGAATCATTACAACCATTTTTTATTTCCAAAAGATTGTTTTATAAAAATCACATATTTTGACCCCTTCCAAACATAGAAAATTTTATGCTTCAAAAGTTATAGACAACAAAAAGTGTCGATAACTCTTTTGAAGGTTCAATCTAAGTTTGATATTCCAAACATGTAATCTATATGCTCACCTAAGGATTTACTAACTTATCATCTTACTCAAGGTGGGATTTCACAGTTAAGGAAGAGAGTTAAGATTTATATGAAGTGTGAGGGATATAGTAATCCTAAGCTTGTTTGATTTGATCTTTACTCAAGTTAATATTACTTTGATTTTTCATTTTAGTTTAAATTTTGGTTAATTAGGTTTAGTTAATTAATTAATTTTTTTGTTTGGATAAGATTAAATTGTTATAATTTTAGTACTTAGTAACATTTTATATCAATTCTCTATAGGATCGATACTCTGCTTGCTTGTATACTATCTATTTGATACATATACTTGCATAGTAGAATTTTAACTCACAAGTTTTTGGCACCGTTGCCAAGGAATTGGTTCTAGAATTTTTACTAATACTAATATCGAGCAGTTTTGTCTTACTTCAAATTTTATTGTTCTTGTTTTAATATTAGTTTTTGTTTGTTTGCAGATTTCTTTGGTCATTGTATGCAAAGAAGAAACAACCTGAATCTTGTTTCTTTTGATCTTGAGACAGAAAGAACTTTCAGAAGACGTCGAAGGGAGAATTTGCAAGTTGCAACTTTAAATCAAACAATGGTTGAAGATAACAACAACAATGGCAATAATGCCATTAATTTGGTCTTTGAAAAAAATAGAGCATTGCGGGATTATGTTGTTCCTCCTTTGCAAGGTTTGCACTAAAGCATTAGGAGCCTTCCACCAATGCAAATAATTTCAATATTAAACCAGCTTACATTTAGATGATTCAGTCTTCAATCTAGTTTAATGGGTTACCTAGTAATAATCCTAATTCTCATTTGGTGAATTTTCTGGAGATTTACGATACTTTCAAATACAATGGACATTATGAGTTTCTAGTGTTGTCATTCAGACTCACTAACGCCCCTACAGCCTTTATGGACTTAATGAATAGAGTATTTTAAGCGTATTTGGATAGATTTGTGGTTGTATTTATAGACGACATATTAGTGTATCCTAAGAGCTTGGCAGGACACATGCAGCACTTAAGAATCATGGTCTAAACACTAAAGGAGCACAAATTATATGCTAAGTTTTTAAAGTGTGAATTTTGGCTAAACAAAGTCAGTTTCTTGGGACACGTGGTGTCTGAACAAAGGGTACAAGTTAAGCTTAAAAAGATAAAGGATGTGGAGAATTGGCTAAGGCTAACTTCTACAACAAAAGTTAGAAGTTTTCTAGGTTTAGCTAGGTATTATAGAAGTTTGTACAAGACTTTTCTAAGATTGCACACCCTTTGACAAGATTGAGTTAAAAAAGGGTTAGATTTAACTGGTTTGATGCGTGTAAGGCTAGTTTTTCGAGACTTGAAGCTTGTTTCACTTCTACACCTGTGTTGAGCCTATCATGTGGATCTAGAGGCTATCTCATGTATTGCGATGCATCATGGATTGGATTGGGTTGTGTGTTGATGCAACACAGGAGAATTATAGCATAAGCTTTCTGACAACTAAAAAGGCAGAAATAGAACTACCCTACACATGATCTGAAGATGGCAGTGATTATATTCATTTTGAAAATATGGTGCCATTATCTCTATGGTGAAACTTGCGAAATGTATACGGATCACAAAAGTTTAAAGTATATATTTCAGTAGATAGATTGGAATTTGAGATAGTGTAGGTGGTTGGAATTATTGAAAGACTATGATTGCACTATACTCAACCATCCTGACAAGGCAAATGTGGTGGTGAATGCCTTAAGCTGGAAATCAATGGGGAGTTTAGCACATGTGACAATAGAGAGGCGATCTTTAGTGCAAAGTCTATTTGACTTGGGCAATATGGAAGTACATTTTGAGGTTAATAATTTAAATGCCTTATTGGCGCATTTCAAAGTTCGATTGATGATATTACATCGAATTGAGGATGCCCAATATCATGATGAATTTTGGGTGAAAATATCTGGAGACATGAGCGAATATAAAGCTTGAGACTTTGTTTACGGCACTGATGGTTTACTTAAATATCAATCACGAGTTTTTGTGTCAAATTTGGATGGTTCAAGAAGTGAGATATTAGAAAAGGCTCATGTTACAGCCTGTGCGATACAGTTTGGAACCACTAAGATGTATCATGATTTACAGTCTATTTATTGGTGACTAGGATTAAAGAGAGATATGCCTGAATATATCTCTAAGTGATTGATTTGTCAACAAGTAAAAGCTGAACATCAAAGACCTTCTAGACTACAACAACTGTTACCGATACTTGAGTGAAAGTGGAAACATGTAACAATGGACTTTGTGATAGGTTTACCATGAGCTAGGGGTGGCTATGATGCAATTTGGGTGATAATTGATTGGCTAACTAAGTCAGTTCACTTTTTGCTAGTCAAGACTAAGTATGGAGTAGCTCAGTCTGCCTAAATTTTTATTAATGAGATTATGAGGCTACATAGTATTTTGGAAACAATAGTGTTCAATAGAGGATTGTAGTTCACTTGTTAGTTTTGGAGAAAATTGTAAGAAGCCTTAGGCTTAAGATTAGATTTCAATACGGTTTTTCACCCACTAATGGACGACAAATGCGAGAACACCATTTAAACGCTCAAGAATATGTTGAGAGCAATTGTGCTTGACTTTAGAGTCTCATGGAATCATTATTTGCCTTTGGTCGAGTTTGCTTATAACAACAACTATCAAGCCACTATCGGAATGGCACTGTATGAAGCTTTTTATGGTCAAAGATGTAGATTGCCTATTGGATTGCTTGAAGTTGGAGAACAAAAACTCTTAAGGTCGAAGATGGTTTGAGAAGTTGAGCTAGGCATCTCTGACCTTAAGAGCTAAGCATCCATGTAATTCGAGAAAGAATGTTAACGGTTCACAGTCTCCAAAAATCCTACGTCAATAATAGGCGAAAACCTTTGGAATTTGAAGTCAACGATTATGTGTTTCTAAAAATTTCACCGACCAAAGGAATTAGAAGGTTCTAAAAGAAAGGGAAATTGAGTCCTAGATACATCAGGCCTTTTGAGGTGCTAAAGTGCCTAGGCGTAGTTGCTTATCACTTGGCTTCACCACCTAATTCATCCGATGTTCATCCAATTTTCCATGTATCCATGCTTAGGAGATATGATCTTGATCCTTCGCATGTGATTCAGTATGATGAGGTCTAATTAAAAAATAGACTTATTTATAAGATGCAGCTTGTAGCCATATTAGATCGGCCAGTAAAATAGCTTCGCTCTAAAGACATTCCTATCGTGAAAGTATTATGGCAAAGTCATTCAGTTGAGGAAGCAACATGGGAACTTGAAGAGGAAATGTGAGCAAAATATCCCCATCTCTTTGAGTTTTAAAAATATGTTTTAGTTTGTGATATGTGATTTAAATTTCAAGATGAATTTTTATAAGGAGGGGAGAATTTAACACCTTCAATTTTTATGAGAACTATGTGGTATGAACTAAGCCAATTAAGGAATTTGATTGAATTTTTTATGCATGTGTTTAAAGATTTAAGAATATACCTAAGTGTATGGAGAATGATTTTGAAACTTATTGTGTCTTCGAGGACCTTTGATGATATGTTGAATATGTTAAGTGTATGAAGCCTATGCTATGACACTTAGGCAATTTCTACAGAAATAATTGATGAATCTTAAAGTTTGAAGTTAAATTAAACTTTGATATGGTATTTGAGGATATATGTATGAGAATTAAGAGTTGTAATAATTGTTTGAGGTGTGATTTAAACAGGAAATGATTTTTAGGTGTTAAAACTCAGATTTTGGGAAGTTTGAGTGTTAAAAATGTTCATACAAGGGAAAATGTATAAATACATTATTGGCAAGAAGAACAATATGAGGCAATCTGGGAATATTTTATCAATACATTCAAGAATGTATCGATAAATTTGAACTAGGATGAACATCTATCGGTACATTGTCCATATGTATCAATAGATTCATAGTAGGGGACATTCTGTGGGAAAAGTATTGATAGATTTCCAAATCTATCAATAGATTTCAAGTAGAGAGCATTCTGTTTCAAATCTATCAATATTTTGCCTCATGTATCGATAGATTTGAGGGGAATTCGTGCAAATGTATCGATATGTTCACAAATGTATCGATACATCCCTAGATATTTGAAAAAATAAAAAAGGCCTAAGGTATTTCGCCCATTTTAAAACAAAAGCAAAACTTTTCCCTTCTCTACCCACCAAAAACCCTTAGCCCTAACTTGATTTTTAGGCTTGATTAAGGCAGATTGGAGCTTGGGAAACTACTCTAGAGGTAAGATTAAGCATTTTATCAATTGATTTTGATTTAATCAATTTATAACATTGAAACCCATTTTTTTCCAACTTTGGTAATTCTCCCCCCTTGATTTTGTTGGAGATTTGGAGTTTAGATTTGGGCAACCCAGAATCTAAGTTGAGGATTTAAGCTTTTTGAACTTAAGATTTGAAACTTAGGTTTTATAAGTATGAGTAGTTGGAATAAAGCCTATTTTGAAAATGTTGGAAACATTTGAAAGCTGGGAATTAATTATTATTTTGATTTGTTCAAGGGAAAAATAAAGCTACTAAGGCATTTGTGAGCTAGAAAAGAATTGAAGGCTAGAAGTTGAGCTTGGTTGTGAAGAGTGCCTTCGATTGTCATTGTGAGTGGGATATTTGTTTGAATAAAATGCATGTAATGCATCAAGCATTGAACAATGCATTGCCATGGAACATGAATGTTATATATATAATTTGTAAATGCCAAAATGGATGTGCTTAGGCTAATAAATTATATATGTTATATATGATGTGCATGTGTGCCTTAATGTAAGCCACATAGTGGCATATGTTTGACCTTAAACTAGGAGGTCTAGTGAATGTGATGAATATCTAGGAGTAGTTTACTTAAAACAATTAACCTCCCAGAGAATTTTGTGTATTTGATGCCTTGGAGAATTAAGGACACTTAAAAATGATATTGAGCTAATTAATATCTGAAGCTCATTAAGTGTGATCTATCGAAATCATGATGCACTCATTTTCTCAAAATAATGCAATTTGTTCTAGTTCTTAGTAGAACCTCTCATGTAAACCCCTCATGAGTAAATCACTTAAAAGATCCATACTCAACTATGGTACCAAATAATCAGAAAATATAGCAAAACCCACAAGTTAGCCAAAATGGATAGAAAGTTTCTCGCTGCAACGAGAACCAGGTCTGGTGAAAGCCCTCAAACCCGAGAGTTTCTCACTGCAGCGAGTTTCATTCTCGCTGCAACGAGAAGCTACAGTAACATGTTCGCTGCAGTGAGATTCCCAGCCAGCACCACATTTCCAAACCAGAGAGTTTCTCGCTGCAGGGAGAATCAGAACATCAAGGAAAAAATCTCATTTTCCCTTAAAACAAGCCATCCTGCTAAAATAATAATACCAACATGTAACACATGTAAACTCTCAAATTTCGACAAATCAAATGTTCACATATTTGCATTTACAACCATATACCATATATGTATATATATATATCAATCATCATGTACACCCTCCCATCATCATCATCTCATATGCAACGGCTTATGAGCACTCCCACTCACACATAGTCGGGTCAGCAACGGCTTATGTGCACTCCTACTCGTACATAGCCGGGTCAGCAATGGCTTATGTGCACTCCTACTCGCACATAGCTTGGTCCACATCAACATGCAAAGAAGCATCCAATGCATATCATGCATATTATCATATTGTGATAACACATAAACCATTGTATAGCATATTTTCACAATATAAAATCATTTTACTAAAAGCTTGATCCCAAGGTACATTTTCTAAGACAAGTTGGATAGAATCTTTCATATTCCCCAAAACAAGTTTGAAATGCAAGTCCACTCACCGGTATTCATTGAGCCTTTAGCCAACTCTTAATTCCTCTAATGATCTAATTGGGGTGATGGGGCTTTGTTAACACCTGCCATCAAATTAACATTACCATAATGTCAATTTACATACTATAAATCCTAAAAGCTATCTTTCAGCTAGCTTTCAATTGCCATTTAAATGGCCATCCCTTTTCACTTTCCTATCACTCCAAAGTGAATTAACAATCTTAACTACAAAATATTCACAAATCAACTCTCTAGTCATTCTCAACACTTAAAACCCAATACTAGTTTACTACTCACCTTGATAGCTTTGTAACTTTGAACTTCTTTCCAAAAGCTTTCAAGCTATTAATAAAGATTCGTCTTTCCTCTCTAAAACACCTAACTAGTGAGGGAGTATGGAAACAAGATTTTCATCATTTTCAAGGGTTTTAAAGTGAGAGAGTGGAAGAATACAAGGGTTCTAGTCAAAAGGGCACCAAGGTATGAAAATTAGAGCTAGAGAGAGAAAGTTTTGAAAGCTTCACATCAAGCTTCCATGGAGGAATTGAAGAAACGTGAGAGGGAAGAGAACAAGAAGAAGAAGCTGCTGGAAATCCCAAGAAGTTGCTAGAAAGAGAGGATATTTATGGCCCAAGCTTATCCACTCCCTTAGAAATTACTATAATGCCCTTCCACAAATTAGCTTATTCTCCTCCAATCTTTTATGCATTCTTTTTACTCTTTTGACACTAAGACCAGGTCCATAATGGTCTAGACATGCTCGGGTTCTTGAAAACTTAAAAATTCTAACCCGAGGTGAAAAATGACCATTTTGCCCCTACCATGAAAATCATCAAAATTTTTATTTCCTTGTCATTTCACCCATATTTTCATCATTCATTTATGCTTTAGGCCTACTTAGGACATAATATTGTTTAAAACTTACTTTTATGGGCTTATTGAGAAAATGATGAAATTACCCCTGATTAAGGATATCAAGTATATTTTTATCTACGAGTCTATAAAGGTCAAGGTCTCACACTTACCCACTCACAGAGTCTTTATGACTCACGCGTTAGTTTCCCTATTTATTTTTATTGCAGATTAGTGATAGCACTCTTGATAGTAGTTAGTCACGAGACACGATCCATTCATCTTTTGGTAGGTGATCAGCAGCCCTTACAGCCTAAAGGTCATGTCATGTTTCATCGACAAGTCGATCTTTATTTTGTTTATAACTAACTATTGCACTAAAATGTGAAGCCATTAAGTGACAAGTTACTTTTATGTTACTATAAAAATATTATGAATTTTAGGCCATGGAATGACAGTTTATTTTAATGAGATTATGTGAATGTTATGAATGACGGCCGGCGAGCCTATATGAGCATTTGGGATGCCTTTACAGTTACTATATATAATGTACTAGGTACATATTATATGAATAAAATGTGTACACCTTTTATGTTGAGAAGTCCATAATCACACACTTACGTTAATGCATAGATGTTTATATTTACATTTATTGATGCTTATATGTGATTGATGATTACTTGAGTTTGAAAGGCTTGCTTGGGCCTAGCGGGCCATACCATCTAGGTCCATGCACCAATCACGATTTCTTTAGAAAATGAGATGTGACAAAGTTGGTATCAGAGCTTTAAGTTCATAGAGTCCTAAGATATCTTTAGTTGTCAGCAAAATGTTTGGAGTTATATGCAAGAATCTTGTTTTTGTTTTGTGTACTTAAGCACAAGCCAAAAACGAGAGACCCATATATAATTCCTTGTCTGTTTAACCCTTTTATATTTAAGAGATATGCCTAGTATTGTCATAAGCCTATAGTGTTGAGTTTTACAACATACGTTGCTCTTGTCTAGGTGGGACATGCCGTCTAGGACTTGAGCTAATACTAGAGGCACGGCAAAGCACAAGGCTCCCTCTGAGACTACTAATAGACCATGTATGCCTACTGCTAGAGGCCATGGTAGACATGGCAGGGTCGCCAGCTCAGGGAGGACAAATACCCCAACTAATGCACAAACAGAAAGACAAGGTCTCGAAATGAGGTGGAGAGACAAGCTCCTAAGGGTATAACGCCCCCAACGAGGGTAGTGACCTTAGAAGATTTAGCCACCAGCTTACAAGGAATCTGTTAGACTATAGAGTTACTAACTTTGGAGATATTAGATTAGAGAATATAGGGTAAAGGCCACCTTACTGTTCAAGCGTCCTTTGGGTCACAAAGTCATGATGACCATCAGCAGTTTAGGATAGCCAAGGTTGTAACTAAGGTTCTATTATTAGAGTTTATGAGGT
This sequence comes from Theobroma cacao, assembly GCF_053813885.1. Lineage (NCBI taxonomy): Eukaryota > Viridiplantae > Streptophyta > Magnoliopsida > Malvales > Malvaceae > Theobroma > Theobroma cacao. The sequence goes on along the minus strand of NC_142648.1, from coordinate 9,818,085 downwards.
TGAGACCTCCACGATTTTTTAGATCTGATGTAATAGAGGATGCTCAAAACATCTTGGATGAGATATTGGTGATGTGTAATGCTTTGAGTTACACCAGCACTAAATCATTTCATTTTTCCATCTTCCAACTTGAGAAGATAGCCCGACAATGGTATGAGATGTTGCGCAATGATAAGGCACCTAATACTGCTCTAATGACTTTGAAGGAGTTTAGCAAAGCATTTTTGGAGCATTTCTTGTTAAATAGGGTGCAAAAGGCTAGAGCATGCGAGTTTGAGACTTTAGGGCAGACATCAGGCATATTTGTGGTAGAGTACAGTGTCAAGTTCACTGAGATGGCTAGGTATGCTCCATATTTGACAGTTACGGAGAAGATGCAGACCTAAAGGTTTATGAACGGATTGTTACATCCATCGTATAAGATGGTAACGTTGCATGAGTTTACTAGCTACTTTAAAGCAGTGAATCACGCTCAAAGGTTAGAGCTTAAAAAATGGATGGTCGATCATATAGACCTAGGCCAAAAAAGGCCAAGACTAGAGGTCGTCAAGGCCATAGAGATACATCAGGTTGATAAGGCCAATAAAGAGGTTCTTAGGGATACCATCAGGGGAAATCTACTAAAGGAGAGGGAATTAGCAGAGATCATAGAGCAACTCCACCACAAATAATGAGGTGCTAGACAGAATTTTCCTTCTTTTCCTCTATGTTCCACTTATGGTAAAAAGCATAGAGAGTAGTGCATGAGGGATTTGACTTCATGTTATACTTGTGGATAATTTGGGCACTATGCTAAAAAGTCTCTTTTGAGCCATTCATCTCAGGAAGTTACTCAAGGACATGCTTAGCTAGCTTTACCATCCCTACATATTATTATACAGCTTATTAGAGGCACTAAAAAAGGAAGAGGCAAAGGTATTGGTACGGCCACTTAAGGTAAAGCTCCAAGGACTAGATTTGGTACATAGAGTATTGTTGGTTGTGGACAGGCTAGAGTTTATCCCTTGACTCCCCATGATGTAAAGACATCAAATGCAGTTGTTATAAGTATTCTACCTATTTGTTCTATTAATGCATGTGCATTGTATGACCTTGGTGCTATGCATTCTTTTATTATCCTATACTTTGCATCTAGATAAGGTGTAGAGCGCTCCAAGAAGGAGCAAAATTTGGTTGTTACCACACCCTTGAGAGAGGTGTTCGTAGCAAGTTATGAGTATAGAGGTTGAGTGGTCTAGGTTGAAGTAAAGACACCTTGGCAAATTTGTTATTATTGGATATGTTGAAGTTCAACGTGATATTGGGTATGGATTAGTTATCACCCAATTATGCGAGCGTAATTGCCTTTACAAGGTGGTACGTTTTAACGATCCAAGAGATGAACCCTTAGCATTTAAGGGGACCATTGAGTGATGTTGAGTAGCATAGTTTCAACCATGAATACTATGAGGTTGATCAGTCATGAATGTCAAGGGTTCTTGGCTCTAGTTAAGGACACCCAAATGGTGGTGGGCGAGATTGTTGACGTGCTAGTTGTGAGAGATTTCATCGATGTGTTTCTCGAGGAGTTGCCAAGTTTACCTCTAGATAGAGATATAGAGTTTTACATTGACTTGGTATAGGGTACGGGTCAAATACCTATACCATTGTACTGGATGGCACCAGTAGAGCTTAGAGAGCTCAAGGATCACCTAGACGACTTATTAGACAAAGGCTTCATTCATCCTAGCGTGTCACCATGGGGTGCACTGATGTTATTCGTGAAAAGAAAGATGGGTCAATAAGATTGTGAATAGATTATAGGAATTGAACAAAGGAACAATGAAGAATAAATGTCCTTGACTAAGCATTGATGACTTGTTTGATCAGCTCCAAGGAGCAAAATGCTTTTCCAAGATTGACTTGAGGTCAGGCTACCATCAATTGAGGATTAGGCAAAAGGTTGTGCCTTGGACCACCTTTCGTACTAGGTACAAGCATTATGAGTTTCTAGTGATGTCATTTGGGCCTAAGAATACCCTAACCGCTTTTATGGACAATGATGAATTAAGTATTCAAGCCATATATGGATAAGTTTATGGTGGTTTTTATTGATGATATATTAGTATACTTGAGAAGTAGAGATAAGCATAAGTAGCATTTGAAGATAACGTTCTAAACTTTGAGAGAGCATGTGTTGTAAGCCAAGTTCTCTAAGTGCGAGTTTTAGTTTGATAGTGTTAGCTTCATAAGCCACATAGTATCTAAGGATAGTGTAATGGCGGACCTAAAGAAGATTGAGGTTGTGAAAAAATGGCCAAGGCTTACTTCAATCATTGAGATTCAGAGTTTGCTAAGAATTACTAGATATTATAAGAGATTTGTTAAGGACTTCTCCAAGATCACAACTCCTATGACTAGGTTAACATGAAAGAGTGCTAAGTTTATATGGATAGACATGTGTGAGGAGAGCTTTGGGAAGCTCAAGACATGTCTCACCACAACTCCAATATTAAGTTTACCTTATCGTTCTAGGGGTTACATGGTTTATTACGATGCATCACGAGTAGGACTTGGATGTGTGTTGATGCAACATGGCAGCGTGATTACGTATGCATCGAGGCAGCTCAAGAGGCATGAGCAAAATTACCCCATTCATGATTTAGATATGGCTACTATATTATTTACCTTGAAGAAATAAACATTACTTATATGGTGAGACATGTGAGATATATACAGATCACAAAAGCCTTAAGTATATCTTTGAGCGCAGAGATGTCAACCTTAGGCAACGTCAATGGGTGGAGTTTGTGAAACCCATAAATTTTGTCACGTGGACAATTAACTTGGTGAGGTTAAGAAATACTTTTATTGACTAAAAACTCAATTTCATCCTTGAAAAATTTATAAATAAAGGTCATAATGGTTGTGGGAGAGATTTAGAATGAGATTCGACCTTAAAAGAAACAATTTTCACAAGTTTGGACTTTGGAAGTCGATCTCAATGCGTAGAGGGTCGATCTTGTGAAGTAAAAAGTAGGAGGAGTTAAGGGTTCTAGCCAAGGATTGACTATAAACCCTTTATAGTCTATCTTAGGATGGAAAAATGGAGGAAATGCCAACCTACTAGTCCATGATCGATTATGGACCTCTTATAGTCAATCTTATGAAGGAAAATTAAGCAAAAATGGATATTTCGGTCCAGGATCAATAATAAACCTTCTATGGAGCCGATCTTGTGACAGGGAAATGGATAGAATATCAAACCTACTAGTCCAAGATCAACTATAGCCTCTCCATAGTCAAACATAAGTTGCCCCGTCAGCTTAAAACGGGGTTTAAAAGCCTTGGAACCGAAACTTACTTCATTTATCAGATTTTCCTATGTTCTCTAACCCATTGTTTCTCAAATTTCTTACCTTTCAAAACCTTCAAACTCCATCAACAAATATTGGATTCTAAGGGCTAGAGGTAAGGATTTTCACTCCCAAAAAGCTTTATTTTGATGGATTTTATGTTTTTCTCTAAAAGCTTGAAATTTTTTTTTGTTTTAAATATTTGGCTAGATCTCTCAACTAGAAGCTCACCAGGGAGAAAAATAGGTAAAATAAGTTGTTTACTTAATGGGTATGAGGTCTAGAAGAAAGTTTGGTGGAAATAATTGGAGATAAGTGAAAATTAAATAGGGTTAAAAGTTAGTATTTGAAGTATTCTAAAATTAGTAGGGGTGTTTAAGAATATTGATGATTAAATACCATTTTATTGGGGCATTGAGAGTATTGATGATCAAATATCATTTTTAAGTACTATTGGAGTAATTTGAGCTTGTTATAGAAGCTAAGCTTTCGATGAAAGGTACCCAAAAGAAAAAGTACGCTTTAAGAGGTGGGTAGATGCGGTGCCTTTAATTATTTTAGTATAATTAAGCATGCCTATTCTACAACGTCGCATAAAAACGTATTTGGTGAACTTTGTGATGTGAAAAAAAGGTTTCAAACTTGTTTTAAGAAAGCTAGATATGGTATGTAAATATGTTATTATGTATTTAGTTTTGAGCTTAGGGAACAAGCCTTTCAAGTGCTTGATACCTCTAAGAAAATCTATGTTTGTGTATGACTAGTTGATGATCGACAATATACTTGCTTGAGATGAACCTTGTACACTTGCATTTATTTTATTTGAATCTTTTTTCTTGGATGGCAACTGGATTTATCTATTCATTTGTAAATGAATGTTTGGATATTTGGAATCATAACATAAAAATGTTCAATGGAGCTTACTTGAGTTATGGACTTGTAGCTAGTGATAGTAGACACTAGCCATTATGCACAATGCTTAGCTTGACTGGGTAATGGCATGGTCCTATCCCTTGATTTGGTTTCGTTGGTAGTTGACATGGTCCTACCCTTTTAATATGACTTTGTTTGGTAGTTAACATGGTCCTACCCCTTTAATATGACTTTGTTTGGTAGTTAACATGGTCCAACCCTTGATTTGGTTTTGTGGTAGTTGATATGTAAAGTTGAAGCATGATTTAAGGTTGATTAACAAAGATGATTTTTTGCAAATATTTGTGAAATGAAAAATGAGATTGTGGATGTGAAAAACATTTTGAAAAGGGTTTTCAATCTACTATATATAAATATGTTATGTATTAGTTTTCAACAAAGAGGGACATACACCTTATTGTTTATAACACTCAATTACTTCGATCTTCGGACTAGTGTGGGTATGAGAAATTATTTATATTTATGTATGAACATTATGATGTAAAAGCTTGTTATGTTTAAGCATGGGATGCATGATGGATTGCATAATGTTTTATTCCATCTAAGATTGATACGTTTATGTATATGATGTATATTCCATATGCTGCATAAGATGAATGAGGAAGCATGATAAATGCCATGAGATTATGTATATTATGTATGTTTCACATATTACATGAGACAATTGAGTAAGAGTGAGGAATGCCATAAGGTACGTATATGTTGTAAAATTTCATATACCTTATGAGATGAGTAAGCATATACGTAATGGATATTCCACATACCAAACGCTATAAGTATAAGAACTCAATGAGTGTGATTGATTCCACTCTCACTGGGTGCAAGTGATGACATTACTCCTATGATGCATCATAAACACCTAAAGTGCAATGGAGATTTACATTGCTGGCCCAAGGTTGATGGGGGTCAAACCATCACAATCTATGAGTTTAATGTTAATGGAATGATTATAATTGTTATGTTTTTTATATGTTGTATGCTAAGTTCATTTGAGCATTATTTATGATTTATACTCCATGTCCATACGAGAACATGCTTGGGGAATGATTTGAGCCTTAGGGATAGTCCCAAGAGATAAATGAACTTACAGAATGGCAAAAATGCTAAATTTTACCTAAAAAATTGGGTTTTATGCTCAAAGTATTGATACATATGGAATATGTATTGATAGATTCTAAATATAATGCTTCAAGAGGCTTTCTATGTGAAATGTATCGATGCACTTCACAAATGTATCGATAGATTCTTGAAAGTATCGATACATTCGAGAATGTATTGATAGATTCATTGCAAAAAGGTTGCCTTAGTGAATTTTAATGAAAATTTCAAAGATAAAAGAATTCCAAAGGTTTATACTAAGTTGATTTCCATGCATTATTGCATGAATGATGTTTATTCAAAATGCTTCATGATTTTTCTAGAAATGAAGAAAGATTATCACTTATATGTGTTTAATATTGCATGTTTACGAAACACTCTTATCCCCTAGTTGGTCCTATTCTCGTATCCATTCACGGAGTTTTTGTGACTCACGCTATTTTTTCCCATTTATTTTTCTTGTAGATCAGTGATGGCACTCATGATAACAGCTAATGTCACAAAGATGTGATCCGTTCCTCTTTCGATTGTGATCTAGCAGCCCTTGCAGCCTAGAGGTCATGTCATGTTTCACTGACGAGTCCGTATTTATTTTGTTTTTAAATAACTATTGCACTCAAAGGTTAAGCCATTAAGTGGCAAGTTGCTTTTATGTTGCTATAAAAATATTATGAATGGTGGGCCATGGAATGAAAGTTTATTTTCATGAGATTATGCGAATGTTATGAATAACAGCCTGCGAGCCTATATGAGCATCTGGGATAACTTTATAGTTTCTATATTGAATGTACTGGGTACATATTATATGAATGAAGCGTGCACACCTTTTATTTTAAGAAGTCCATAATCATGTACTTACATTTATGCATGGATGTTTATATTTACATTTATTTATGCATATATGTGATTGAAGATTGATTGAGGTTGAGAGGCTTGCTTGGGCCTAGTGGGCTATACCTATGTTGGTCAATGCACCGATCATGATCCCTCCAGAAAATGGGATGTGACACCAACAATGTTCAATTCCTTCTTTCAGACACCCATTGTGCTCAGGAGTCCTTGGAGGAGTCCATTGTGCAAAAACCCCATTCTTTTTTAGATAATCTTGAAACTCTTGGCTAAGATATTCTTTTCCTTGATCAGATCTAAGAGTGAGAATGCTCTTCCCAATTTGTTTCTTAACCTCTACTTTGTATTCTTTGAACTTTTTAAAGGATTCATATGTATATCTCATCAAATACACATAACCATAGCAAGAATGGTCATCTGTGAAAATGATGAAGTAGGAGCATCCTCCTCTAGCACTAGTATTCATAGGATAACATACATCTGAATGTACAAGTCCTAGCAACGCCCCAACTCGTTGTCATAGCCCAAATTTTGGGCCATGATTGGCGCAAGGGCCCAATGGTCATAGCCCACCAAGCCCAAGCAAGCCTCTCTTTCTTTAAGATCTAAAACTCAAAGTTTCTAATAATTGTTCTTATGAAATGATACTGTGATAATCAAATATATATATATATATATATAAAACGTTCCGAAGATAGGGTTACCATTTGTCAACCCTAAACGACATGATTAATCAAATCAAACATATAGAGTGCACAACAATCTCATAGTTTACATTTAAGTAACTATATACATACGCAAGAACCTTTGACTATTAGCGAAGTGAATCTGGGCTTGGGTACTACGACTAGATGTCATGGTACTTACAAAATGGCGAATACAACTAGACTCTTCGACCTAGGCCCCAACTACCTCCAAATTTGAAACATGAAGTTGAAAGAGTGAGTATAAACCCAGTGAGTGAACATAGGAAGGGAATAAGCAAGTAATACGGAAAGTTTTAGAAAACATGATCCATTTATGTTGAAAACAATGCAATTTAGCTTAATTACTTGTTAAAACCCCTCAATTTAACCCTTGATTGTTGAGTGTAGGGCTCAAGCAAGGCAAGCATGGCAGAGTGAATCTCGCTATAGCGAAAAGGTCACTGCAGCAAGAATGAATTTTCGCTACAGCGAAATTCGAGCAAAGAAATTTTTGAATCTTTCGAGAGTTTCTCACTGCAGCGAAATTCAAAGCACATATTAAGTGAACCATCCGAGAGTTTCTCGCTGTAGTGAGAATGCGAAAACCAGGACCAGTTCAAGCCCCCAACACTCGAAAGTTTCTCGCTGCAACGAGGATGTAATTTCGCTGCAGCGAGAAACAGGGCAGTTAAGTTAAAAGGATTCTAGTTACAATGAAAATCCATTTTTGCTGTAATGAAAATCAATTGAAAGCATTTGGCAATTTTAACATGCAACATTCAATACAATCACATATTATTTTCATAACCTTTCCATAACATATACAAACATGTATGCAATTTTTCCCTCACCCAGCTCATGTGCACTCCCACACCACACATAGCTAGAATCATCGTGTGCACTCTCACATCGCACACTACAATATCATCATCATCATCATCATCATTACTAGCATGTGCACTCCCACATTGCACACGCACGGTTACAATGTCACACAATAGTATCTTTCAATGCATAACATGCATGTCAACATAATATAGAACACATAAGCTAGACACATTGCACATTTCACAATGTAAAAACATCTCATCAAGGGCTTGTTCCTGGGCATTTTTAAAGCAAAAACAAGTAAAATTTTCAAATGATTCATTTAAACATGTATGCCCTTCCCAAAACATTTTGAAATGTAAGTTCACTCACCTCTTTGTTGATTCCTTGATCAATTTCAACTTCGATTATTGCTGCAAAGGGTGAGGTGGGGTCTCGTTGGAACCTTGGTGGATGTGTAATTTGAATTCCTTTCCAAGAGTTTTCAAGCTATTATGGAAAATCTCTCTCTCTCTCTCTCTCTCTCTCTCTCTCTAAAATATCTAGCTAGTGAGAGAGAGTATTAAGGAAAGACTTTTGGGGGTTCTTAAGGTGTAGAAGTAAAAGAGTATAAAAAACCCTATGATAAGGTGTATAAAAGCATAAGAAATGGAGTTAATTAGGGAAAGTTATAAAGGTTTCAAGGGAGGCTTCCATGGGAGATGAGAAAACGTGAAATGGAGAGAAGGGATGGGAAAAAGAAGAAGAAGCTGCTGGAAGTTAGATATTTTTGCTTAAAGTTGATTGAAGTTCCATTTATTTACAAAAATACCATTCGATAATTGACTTTGCCTTCTTTCTTTCATTTAGTTCAACATTTTTTGCTCCTTTGATACTGAGACAAGGTCCATAATAGTCTAGAAATACTCGAGTTCACGAAAACTTAAAAGTTTAGACTCGATATGCAAAATGACCATTTTGCCCCTATTATGAAAATCATCATTATTTCTATTTTCTTCACTTATTTCATTATTATATACATCATTCATTTATTCCTTGGGCCTACTTACGCCTTAATAATATTAGAAAACCCACTTCTAGGGGCTCACTAAGAAAATGACAAAATTACCCCTAGTTCGTGTTATTACGTCTATTTCTAGTTACGTGTCTATGGAGGTCGAGGTTTCACATCATCGCTCTTAAACATTCTTAATTAACCTCAATTGCCATCTAATAGGCTTCATTAGCCACCATTTTAAAGTGTGGGGTATGGGGTATTATAGTATATTGATTCCTTAAATTTCCAATGTTTTATAAGACCTTTAAACCTCATTTTTATGGCTGAAAATGAACCAATACCATGGCTGAAAAAAATCTGATTCTATCATTTAAATCACACCATAATGTCATGAGATTGAATCTTTATTTGCTAAATTAATTTATGCATCTCATGCACTTGTTAATCTGCAGTATTTTGACATTAAAATGAGACTAATATTATGATAAATAAGGTTTAAAATTTGCAATTAAAATCTATCCAAAAATCAAAATAATTAGAATAAATAAAACTTACTACTTTGTGTTGAACAAAACTCGAACATCTCATATTCCTTTTCAACAAAGCATTAACAACAATTAGACATAAAAATGTGTTAAAATCGAACCAAGGAAAGCTTTAATATTACTGATGGGTTTGTGTATGGATGACATGATCAAAATATGCATAGTGAAACAAGCATTAAAACTTGAATTAAACAACCAAATCATGGCTCCACCCCTTGGTGATATTTAGCACATAAAAGCCCATAATTAATTAAAAGTCAAAAAGTTATCTTGCCAAGTCATTTTGCAATCACAATGGTAATTCTCGAAGCAATCCCATGAACACCACAAGGAACAAGAACCATAGCTAATCAAGTGCTTGACCGCCAACAATTGTACACACGATTGCACACAAACCTTCAACAAGGAAGGAGTTTTTAACTATACTTTGTGATAGCAAAGAGAACAACAGTTGTCCTTTTCTTCTTTTTCCCAAGTTGCCCGAACATCTCTTAAAATTTTCTTCAAAAGCAATTTCGTTTTTCACACAAAAGGAGTGGCAGCAAAGAGAGAAAACCTCTTTTTTTTCTTTTACTGACAAAATTAGGTTTTCATCAATTGTGAAAGTCTCTCAGATAGAAAATAGTTAAAATGTGACTTGTATAGTTAGGTCAAAATAACTTTAATTTTACAATTAAGCCCTCAATATTATAACACATTATAATATTGGACCCATTACTTAATTAAACTTTTTTAATTAAGTCTTTGGAAATTAAAATCAAAATTAATTTTATTTATATTTTGCAATCAAGGCCTTATAATTATAAATGCCTAGTATGCGATTGTGTCCAACTTAATCATCACAATCTCAATTTAATTCATAATGCAATCTATGTATGACGTATTAGGTTCCCAACATGTTGGCAATGAAATTGATTGATGGCTTAATTCCATTGATCAAGATTGGCATCTAGCAATGCATCACGGCCACCCAATTATTAGAAGAGTCCAAGGATTCTTTGACAACCTTTCAGTGTATAGTTTTACAATGTAATTCATTCTCTTATCATATATCCTAAAGATGATAAAAGTTTGGTGCAATATTGTCACAGCCCCAATTTCGGGCCATGATCGGTGCATGGGCCCAATAGGCATAACCCACTAAGCCCAAGTAAGCCTATTTATGCAATCCTGATCATTAATTCCAACCATAATTTCTCAACAACATATTTTAGTTCTCAATGATGAATGTTTCAGTAATAATTTGTAGCAATCGAATATTCATATTTGTATTATCTCAAAGTATCACTCATTTGCCACCTTATAGTGGCATTAGTAATCAAATATACATATATGATTTTTAACATGAATCTTAGTGGTCTTCATTACTTATACTTGTACACAAATATAAGACTCTTGACCGTCAGCTGAGTGACCGTGGGTGAGGGTACAACTACTGAGATGCCATAGTACCTACCAAGAAGGCGAGCATATGTGTGCGACTCAATCTAGGTCCCAACTGTCTTCCAAATCTGAAAACATGAAGTTTAAAAACGTGAGTATAAAACTTAGTGAGTGAACATAAGAAGGGAACAAGCAATCAATAGGAAGAATTTGGAAATCATGATGCACTTGTTTCAAAAACAATGCAATTGATTTAATTTCTTACTAAAAACACCTCATTTCAAACTTTGATTAATAACCTCATAGTGTTGCAACAACCCATGATCAATCCATGAAGTTAAATGGGTGAAACATATGTCAAAAATCGAATAGGGTAGCATATAGGACAGAATGTTTCTCGCTGCAGCGAAGTTCATTCTCGCTACAACGAGAAATAGTACCAGTTTGCATGTGTTTCAGTTTTTCTGAATTATCTCCCTCTACAGAAGTCCACTTTACATGATTTTTTGACCATTAGAAAGATAAGAGGAAGGGATACAACTTTGATGTTTACCACTTTTCCCAGTTCAGAGAGGAGGGTGGTCAAAATCTTCATCAAAGTGAAGGAACTGCATCAGAACTCGAGAGTTTCTCGCTACAGCGAGATTTATTTTCGCTGCAACGAGTTTTCTGCTGCCAAAACAGAATGTTTCTCGCTGCAGTGAGAAGCAGGGCACCTAAGTGAAAAAAAGGCCTCTTTTGCACTAAAAATCCATTTGGTGTTGTAATGAACTCAATTTACAAGAAAATGGGACATTCTCAAGATTCATCATGCCAATTTCAACATGAAATGCTAAAAAATTTCCAAAGTTCAACATGCCAAAATTTCACATGCATTACAACCATATACCATATATGTGTATATATATATCAATCATCATGCACACCCTCCCATCATCATCAGCTCATATGCAACGGCTTATATGCACTCCTACTAGCACATAGCCGGGTCAACAATGACTTATGCGCACTCCTACTTGCACATAGCCGGGTCAGCAACATTACACAACATTATTCGTATATATATATCAACATAATGTAGTAGTATATGAATCCATAATATCCACATATCACAACACAAAGATAATTTATCAAGGGCTTGTTCCCAGGGGACCCATTCTTAAGAAAAGTTTGATAAAATCATTTAATGTCTTGTGCAAACACATTCACATTCCCAAAAATACTTTGAAATGCAAGTTCACTCACCGGTCTTGTTGTTTCTTTTGCTTGACTCTAACCTCAACTAATACTCCAAATGGACATGTGAGGCCTTGTTGGAACCTATACACACACAACATCACAACCAATCCAATTTACATTAATATCACTCTAAAAGCTAGTTTCTAATTCAAATTCTACTAGTCATTCCTAATTGGCTTCCAACTATATCAAATGGCTATTCCTTGCACTACTCTAATCACACTAAAAATGAGTAAACAACTCAACAATAAAACAACTCATAATCTCAATTACTAGCCATTATCAATAACTTAAAACCAAGCCTAGTTCATCACTCACCTTAAGGTTTCATTGTAGTTGAATTCTCTTCCAATAGCTTCCAAACAAATGTGAAAAATCTTTCTTTCTCTCTCTAAACCTCCAACTAGTGAGAGAAAGTGCTGAACAAGGACATTTTGATGGTTTTAAAGTGAGAGAGTGAAAGAGCACAAGGGTTCTAGTCAAAAGGGCACAAAGGTACGAAAATTAGAGCTAGAGAGAGAAAGTTGTGAAAGTTTCATATCAAGCTTCCATGGAGGATGGAAACAACGTGAGATGGAAGAAAGAAGAAAAAGAAGCTGCTGAAAATTGAAGAAGCTGCTAGAAGGAGAAGATATTTATAGCTCAAACTTATTCAATTCCCTTAGAAATTACGAAAATGCCCTTTAGCAAGTTGACTTGTTCTTATCCAATCCTTTATGTAATCTTTTTATTCTTTTGACACTAGGATAAGGTCCACAATGATATAAACTACTCGGGTTTACGACAACTTAAAATTTTGACTCGGGGTGCAAAATGACCATTTTACCCCTATTATGAAAATTATCGAAACTTCTAGTTTTCTTCGTGTTTTCATCATTACACATTATTTATTCGGTCTTATGCCTATTTAGACCTTGAAATATCATTAAAACTTCTTCTGGGAGCTTTTTTTTTTTAGAGGAAATGACGAAACTATCCCTAGCCCGTGTTATTGCGTCTATGCGTAGTTATGAGCCCATAAGGGATGAGGTCTCACAAATATCTACTTTTATTGACCTTTATATTTGTTCCTGCAGTTTGATCATCAGCTTTATAGAGACTTATGACACTTATTTCATAATCTCCTAATCACCTTGGCCAAGGATTTGATTAAGCTAAAATCAACCAAAAACTAATGAGATATTTCCCCTTGAATCACTTGGGGTGATGATTCCTATTTTGACCACTCATTTGTCTTTATAAGCTTCATACTATGCCCAAAAGTATCCTATGATTGGCATTGTGAGACCCCAACCTCTATAGGCTTGTAGCTAAGCATAGATGTAATAATACGAGTTAGGGGTAGTTTCGTCATTTTCTCTAATAAGCTCTCAAAAGTAAGTTTTATGATATTTTAAGGTCTAAATAGGTATAAGACTGTATAAATGATGTGTACTGATGAAAACATGAAGAAAACTAGAAGTTTCAACAATTTTCATAACAGGGGCAAAATGGTCATTTTTCACCTTGAGTTAAAATTTTAAGTTTTTATGAACCTGAGTATGTTTAGACCATTATGGACCTTGTCCTAGTGTTGAAAGAGCAAAAAGACTGCATAAAAGATTAGATGAGAATAAGTTAATTGGTGGAGGGGTATTTTCGTAATTTTAAGGTAATGGATAAGATTGGCTATAAATATCCTGAATTTCCAGCAGCTTTTAGAGATTTTTCAGTAGCTTGTCTTCTTTTTCTTCTCCTCTCTCATGTTTCTTCAAAACTCCATGGAAGCTTGATTTGAAACTTGCATAATTTTCTCTCTCTAGCTCTAGTTTTCATACCTTTGAACCCTTTTGACTAGAACTCTAGTATTCTTTCACTCTTTCACTTCAAAACCCTTGATAAAGCTTATTTCCAGACTTTCTCTCACTAGTTGGGTGTTCTAGAGAGAGAAAAAGAGAATTAACCAATTGATTTGGAAGCTATTGGAAGAGAATTCAACTACAAAGGAACCCTAGGGTGAGTGATGAACCAAGCTTGATTTTTAGCTGTGAATAATGACTAGTAATTTAGATTAACAGCTGTTTTATTATTGAGTATGTTCATTACTTCTTTTGTGATTAAGATAGTGAACATAGATAGCCATTTAATGTGGCAATTGAAAGCTAGCTAAGAGATAACTTTTAGGGTTCATAGTGTGTGAATTGACCTATTGTTTATGCTAATGTGATCCTAGGTTCTAATGAAGTCCCATCCTTCTGATTGGATCATTAGGAGAATTAGAGTCAACTAAAGGCTCAACAATAAATCGGTGAGTGGACTGCCTTCAAAACTTGTTTTGGGAAATATAATGTAATTGCCACCCATTTGAATGAATTATCAAGCTTTTCATGAAAATAAGTGCCTTGGGAACAAGCTTTTGCAAAATGGTTTTATGTTGTAATATGTGATTGCTATGGATTCATGCACTAATGTATTATGATAATATATATATCTATGTTGTGCATGATGAATGATATTGTGTATAATGACTGTAACCGGGTGTGTGCACGATGTGGGGGAGAATGCACATGCCGGTGATGTTGGTGGCGTGAGAGATAAATGATGACAGTGCCCGTGTGCACGATGTGGGGGGATGTACATGATGGCACTGGTTGTGCACGATGTGGGGGGATGCACACGATGGTACCGGCTACGTGCACGATGTGGGGGGATGTACATGAGCCGGGTGTGATTATGATGACATTGATGTTTGTCTATGTAATTATGCATATCTAGATTTATGAAATGAAAGATAATGAATGTGATATATGGTTGACATATATGTCAAATTTGACACATTATACTTTGAGAATTTTCATGAGTTTTATGTGGATTTTGTTAGTTTAGCAGGATGACTTTTTGTTGAGTGATGGGACACTTTTCTCTTATTGCTCTGTTTTTGCTACAGCAAAATTCATGCTCATTGCAGCGAGAAACTCTCGGGTTTGAGGACCTTTCACCAAAACTGGTTCTCTCTGCAGCAAAAATGAATCTCACTGCAGCGAGATAGTCACTGTAGCATCTCGCTGCAGTGAAAACGAATCTTGCTGCAGCGAGAAACTCTCGGGTTTGGAGGGGTAGATTGGTCGAAAACTCGCTGCAGTGAAATTCATTCTCACTGCAGCAAAAAACTTTCTGTTTCTGGGTAACAACTTCGCTGCAGCAAAATTCAATCTCGCTGCAGCGAAAAACTCTCTATTTTGTCCAATTGCTACCTTATTTTTCACTTCCTTGCTACAATATCTGAGCATGGACTTCCAACATTAAGGACTAAATGAGTTAAGTTTAAAATGAGGAGGTTTAGTGAGAAACCCTTGGCCAGTTGAGAAACCCTCTTTCGGCTAATAACTAAATCCCAACGTCGCTGCAGCGAAGATTCGTCGTCACATTTAACTTGTTGGTGTATCACTGAAGCTTTTAGTTTTGGAATTATTTGTTATGTATGGGTTCCTCATTACCAATTGATTAATCATATAAGGGTTTAATGAGGGGTTTTTAATATGAATGAAATTAAATTGCATTGTTTTAAAACAAGTGCATCATGATTTGAAATTCTTCCCTATGGTTACTTGTTCCCTTCCTTGTTCACTCACTGGGTTTATACTCACCATTTTCAAATTCATGTTTTCAGATCACGAGGCAGCCGGTAACTAGGATGAGGTGTCCTTGTAGACTTGTGTCCATCTTTTGGTAGGCGTCTCAGCATTCAGTAGTTGTATATTCATCCAAGTCCCTCCGCTGGAAGTCGAGTATTATTTTGTTATGTATAGACGAACTTAATGTAAATTATTAGAATTTGTGTTGTAGATATTGTATGTAAATTTTAAATGAGTAATGCCAATACGAGTTGGCAATGTATATCACTATTTTGATTCAAAGTACGTGTTGTAGACATTGCCAACTCGTACTGGCATTACTCATTTAATATATACATACATTGCCTATAGCATGTATCTGAATAATTTACATCAAATTTCTCTATACATAACAAAATAATACTCGACTTCCAACGGAGTGACTCGGATGAATATACAGCTACCGAATGCCAAGACACCTACCAAAAGATGGACACAGGTCTACAAGGACACCTCATCCTAGTTACCGGCTGCCTCGTGATCTAAAAACATGAATTTGAAAATGGTGAGTATAAACCCAGTGAGTGAACAAGAAAGGGAACAAGCATACCATAAGGAATCTTTAATGAAATCATGATGCATTCTTTTTCAAAACAATGCAATTTGTTTCTATTCTTATTAAAAACCCCTCATTAAACCCTTATATGATTAATCAATTGGTAATGAGGAACCCATACATAACAAATAATTCCAAAAATAAAAGCTTCAGTGATACACCAACAAGTCAAATGTGACGACGAATCTTCGCTGCAGCGGAAAGGCATTCTCGCTGCAACGAAGCTGCAGCGAGAATGAATTTTTGTTGCAGTGACATTGGGATTTAGTTATTAGCTGAACCAGGGTTTCTCACTAAACCTCCTCATTTTAAACTTATCTCATTTAATCCTTAATGTTGGAAGTCCATGCTCCGATATGGTAGCAAAGAAGTGAAAGATAGACCAGCAAATGGACAAGATAGGAGACCAAAACAGAAGGTTTTTCGCTGCAGCAAGATTGAATTTCGCTGCAGCGAGTTTCTCACCCAAAAACAGAAAGTTTTTCGCTACAGCAAGAATGAATTTCGCTGCAGCGAGTTTTCGGCCAGTCTACCCCTCCAAACTAGAGAGTTTCTCGCTGCAGCGAGATTCGTTTTCGCTGCAACGAGATGCTACAGTGACTATCTCGCTGCAGCGAGAATGAATTTCGCTACAGCGAGATCCAATTCTGGGAAAAATCTCACAACCCAAGAGTTTCTCGCTGCAGAGAGCATGAATTTCGTTGCAACGGAAACAGAGCAACATGAACAAGATTTCCATTCCCTCAATAAAAGCCATCCTGCTAAAATAATACCGATAACATAAAACACATGAAATCTCCCAAAATGCAATGTATTTATTTTCATATACATTTCAATCATATATCATATTCATGCCCTTTTATTTCATAAGTAAAGATATACATATATACATAAACAACATCCATATCATCATAATCACACCCGACTCATGTACATCCCCCCACATCGTGCACATAGCCGGCGCCATCGTATGCATCCCCCCACATCGTGCACAATCAGTGCCATCGTGTACATCCCCCCACATCGTGCACACGGGCACTATCATCATCTATCTCTCACACCACCATCATCACCGGCATGTTCATTCCCCACATCGTGCACATACACGGTTACAGTCATTATACACAATATCATTCATCATGCACAACACACATATATACATATCATCACAATACAATAGTGCATGAATCCATAGCAATCACATATTACATCATAAAACCATTTTTCAAAAGCTTGTTCCCAAGGCACTTGTTTTCATGAAAAACTTTGTAATTCATTCAAATGGGTGGCAATTTCATTATATTTCCCAAAACAAGTTTGAAGGCAGTCCACTCACCTATTGATTGTAGAGCCTTTAGATGACTCCAATTCCCTTAATTGTCCAAATGAGATGATAGGGCTTCCTTAGAACCTAGGATCACATTAGCATAAGAAATAGGTCAATTTACACCCTATGAACCCTCAAAGCTATCTTTTAACTAGCTTTCAATTGCCACATTAATTGGCTATCAATGTTCACTATCTTAATCACTAAAAAGTAATGAACATACTCAACAATAAAACAGCTCTTAATCTAAATTACTAGTCATTATTCACAGCAAAAAAATCAAGCTTGGTGCATCACTCACCCTAGGGTTCTTTTGTAGTCAAATTCTCTTCTAATTGCTTCCAAATCAATGCAGTGATTCTCTTTTTCTCTCTCTAAAATGCCCAACTAGTGAGAGAAAGTATGAAAATAAGATATTTTAAGGTTTTTGAAGTGAGAGGATGAAATAGCACAAGGGTTCATGGAAGGGTGCACCAAAAGCATGAAAATTGGAGCTAGAGAGAGAAAGTTATGGAAGCTTGAAGAAAACTCCCATGGAGGAATGGAAGAAACGTGAGAGAGAAGAAGAGAAGAAGAAGACCAGCTGCTGAAAATGTCTAGAAGTTGCTGAAAATTCCAAGATATTTATGGGCCAACTTATCCATTCCCATAAAATTACGAAAATGCCCCTCCACCAATTAACTTATTCTCCTCCAATCTTTTATGTAATCTTTTTGCTCTTTTAACACTAGGACAAGATCCATAATGGTCTAGACATGTTCGGGTTCATAAAAACTTAAAATTTTAACTCGAGGTGAAAAATGACCATTTTGCCCCTATTATGAAAATTGTTGAAACTTCTAGTTTTCTTCGTGTTTTCATCAGTACACATCATTTATATAGTCTTATACCTATTCAGATCTTAAAATACCATAAAACTTTCTTCTAGAAGCTTATTAGAGAAAATAACGAAACTACCCCTAGCTCGTATTATTACATCTATGCTTAGTTACAAGCCTATAGAGGTTGAGGTTTCACATTTATCATACCACCCAAAGTCCTCAATGATATCATAAATTCTCACTTCACAACTTCAAAACATGGTTCAAGTCCTCGCTCAAACCTTAAGTCATATGGTCCATCAATTATTCCTCCCAGAATTTAGCTAAGTGTCTATCACAACCCAAATTCTGGCCATGACCGGCGCATGGGTCCAATGGACGTAATCCACTAAACCCAAGCAAGCCTATTATTTATCTTACTTATAATTCCATCTAATATCTCTAAGTCATATTTCATTACTTTGAATCAAAATAGTGATATACATTGCCAACTCGTACTGGCATTACTCATTTAAAATTTACATACAATGTCTACAGCATGAATTCTAATAATTTACATTAAGTTCGTCTATACATAACAAAATAATACTCGACTTCCAGCGGAGGGACTCAGATGAATATATAGCTATTGAATGCCGAGACACCTACCAAAGATGGACACAAGTCTACAAGGACACCTCGTCCTAGTTACCGGCTACCTGGTGATCTGAAAACATGAATTTGAAAATGGTGAGCATAAACCCAGTGAGTGAACAAGGAAGGGAACAAGCAACAACAAGGAAAAATTTAAAATCATGATGCACTTGTTTCAAAACAATGCAATTTAGTTCCATTCATATTAAAAACCCCTCATCAAGCCTTTAAATAATTAATCATTTGAAAATCATGAACCCATACATAGCGAATCATTTGAAGAATGAAAGCTTCAATATTGCACAAGCAAGTCAAATACAACAATGAATCTTCGCTACAGCGGAAAGGCATACGCTGCAGCGAGAATGAATTTTCATTGCAGCGACGTTGGGATTTAGTTATTAGCCGAACGAGGGTTTCTCAACTGGTTAAGGGTTTCTCACTAAACCTCCTCATTTTAAACTTAACTCATTTAATCCTTAATGTTGGAAGTCCATGCTTCGATATGGTAGCAAAGAAGTGAAAGATAGGGCAGCAATTGGACAAGATAGGAGACCAAAACATAAAGTTTTTTGTTGCAGCGAGATTCAATCTCGCTGTAGTGAAATTGTAACCCAGAAACAGAAAGTTTCTCGTTGCAGCGAAATTGCAACCCAGAAAACAGAAAGTTTCTCTCTGCAGCGAGAATGAATTTCGCTGCAGTGAGAAGCTATAGTGTCATTCTCACTGCAGCGAAAATGCATCCTCGCTGCAACTAGTTTTCGACCAGCCTACCCTTTCAAAACCCGAGAGCTTCTAGCTGCAGCGAGAATGATTTTTGCTGCAGCAAGAAACAAGGCATCATGCAAAATTTGCCCTTCTTCCAAAGGAAAAACCACCCTGCTGAAATATTCAAACCAACATGAAACACATAACAATTTCTCTAGGTTTAACATGTCAAGTTTTACATCCATTACAACCATAAACCATTATCCATCAATTTCCTATAACAAACATATTTACATATGTATATATGTATACGTATATACCCATCATCATCATCACACCATCCCATCATCATCATCACCAGCTCATGTGCACTCCCTACTCGCACATGGCTGGGTCATCACCGGGTTATGCATACTCCCTACTCACACATAGCCGAGTCAATATAATTATATAACACTATATTCAAACATATATGTATATCAACATAATGCAGTCTCATAGAAATCCATAATAACCATATATCATAACATAAACCATTTCTCAAGAGCTTGTTCCCAAGGTATTCATTTTCATGAAAAATTTGTATAAAATCATTTAAACACTTTGTACAAAATAGTCATATTCCCAAAACAATTTTGATAGGCAGTCCACTCACCGATTGATTATAAAGCCTTTAGATGACTCCAATTCCCCTAATCGTCCAAATGGGATAATGGGGCTTCCTTAGAACCTAGGATCACATTAGCATAAGTAATAGGTCAATTCACACACTATGAACCCTAAAAGCTATCTTTTAGGTAGCTTTCAATTGCTACATTGAATGGCTATCTATGTTCACTATCTTAATCACAAAAAAAGTAATGAACATACTCAACGATAAAACAGCTCTTAATCTAAATTACTAGTCATTATTCACAGCTAAAAATCAAGCTTGGTTCATCACTCACCCTAGGGTTCCTTTGTAGTTGAATTATCTTCTAATAGCTTCCAAATAAATTAGGTAATTCTCTCTTTCTCTCTCTAGAACACCCAACTAGTGAGAGAAAGTCTGGAAATAAGCTTTATCAAGGGTTTTGAAGTGAGAGAGTGAAAGAATACTAGAGTTCTAGTCAAAAGGGTTCAAAGGTATGAAAACTAGAGCTAGAGAGAGAAAATTATACAAGCTTCAAATCAAGCTTCCATGGAGTTTTGAAGAAACGTGAGAGAGGAGAAGAAGAAAAAGACAAGTTGCTAGAAAATCTCTTAAAGCTACTGGAAATTCAAGATATTTATAGCCAATCTTATCCATTCCCTTAAAATTACGAAAATACCCCTCCACCAATTAACTTATTCTCCTTCAATCTTTTATGCAATCTTTTTGCTCTTTTAACACTAAGACAAGATCCATAATGGTCTAGACATGTTCAGGTTCATAAAAACTTAAAATTTTAGCCCGGTGAAAAATGACCATTTTGCCCTTGTTATGAAAATTATTGTCATTTCTAATTTTCTTCGTGTTTTCATTAGTGCACATCATTTATACAGTCTTATACCTATTTAGACCTTAAAATATCATAAAACTTTCTTCTGGGAGCTTATTAGAGAAAATGACGAAACTACCCCTGGCTCGTATTATTACATCTATGCTTAGCTACAAGCCTATAGAGGTTGGGGTCTCATAGTGTCATAGTTCATACCCTCAAAGACTTAGCATATAAACCACATTCATCAAACATCCTCAAACACATTAAAATTCAAAGAAATTCTCCATAGTCCATAATAGCTCATATGCATGCTCCTAAGTACTTAGTTCTACCCATAAGAGCTCTTAAGTACATAGTCAATTTGAGATACAATTGATGTAGCTGCAGGTGGAGCTCTTATGGGAAAGACTATTGATGAAGCATATGACTTATGAGAATAAATGGAGTCAAACAATTATCAATGGCCATTGGAATGATCCACACAAAAAAGAGTAACTAGAGTTCATGAGATTGACGCTATCACAACATTAATTGCACAAGTAGCTACTCTAATTAAAATGTTTGATTATTTTAGTATTAATCTTGTTTAAAGTCTTTTTGTAATGTGCGAACATTTTGGAAACAGTTCAGTTCATTGGAAACAGACAGCAAAACAACCCTTTCTCTAACTCATATAATCAGGATGGAGAAACCATCCAAACTTCTCATGGGGAAACAACTAAGGAGCATCAGCTGCAAGACCAAACATGTCATGACCCGAAACTCCAATCGAGCCTGTGACAACGGCGGCGGTGTCTCGATAGACACTCATTACCCAGAATGCCAACCGGAACCTTGCAAGGCTTAATATCTATTTCTCATTTCCCCTGTGAGTAACCATTGCCAAATATCATGTTCTAAAAGATTTTAAGCTATTTTCAACTTAAAACAAATAAAAAAATGATTTTTGTCCCATAGGGGCATTTTGGTCATCTTTTCCTGAAAATTTAGAAACCAGCTAAAAATGTAATATGCAAGTACAAAACACATAATTCATAATAAAAAATAAGTTTAAACATTTAAAACCTTCATTTAAAATGAAATTATTATTATTTGGATATAATAAAAAAAATAAAAAAAATTTAATAAAATATTCTATTTTCTTATAAAACAATATTTTTAGAGTTATACGTAAATAATTTTTGCAGCATAAAAGCAAAATAAATTCATACATACTGTAATACAGTAAGCCAGAGTATTTAATTTAATTTACAATAACAAGTGGACCCTTGAATAACCAAAAGTAAGGAAGACTGTGAACCTACAGTTTGGAGGATGCAAATCCAATGGTAACCCTCGATGAAATCAGCTATCTACAGCCTATTCTGAGCTTGAAATGGGTGGAAAGGAGGGTGGTGAGATTATATAATCCCAGTGAGTAAACAAACACCATCTAAAATATCTAAAGTTGAGTAAATGAAGATGATTAAAATATTCCATCTCAATTTGTATTTCATAACATAAATATTCATTTCATTTAAATAATCAACATGGCTTATGAGTATCTTAAAAGCTTGGCTCGTGCCAAAATCATTCTCATACTCGATTGTTAGGGATACCTTGGCCGAAGGCTATCCCAACCAAGTCTGCCAAGGTTGTGAAAAAGTCATGTACACATAAATCATGTTTTTATTTTGAAAACATAGTCGTTCCTTGGCGTTGGCTGAGTTCACCCTCATGTGGTGGTTTGGCGTGAAGTGAACTCTAAAGGTTGTACCTCGAAAGTTACCCTACACATCTCTTCAATCGAGGTAAGAATATAAAGGGATTTCGTGCTCCTCTAATAGGCTGGTCCACAGAACCCGCCCACTGCAGCAAGCTAAACCCACCATACAATAAAATTTGGTATAGCATGACATGGCAATTATTTTATTTTACAGCCTTTCAAGGTAAATCAACAGTTCATGCATTTTCAGGACATTTACCAATTCAACCATTCATGCCAATATTGCCATAAGCCAATCAATTAGAATCATAAATTTACAACACATCAAGTGGTCTTCAATTACTCTATTTTCAAAGCTATCGTTCAATTTCAAGACAATTTATAAAATCATTTCATTTAAACACATTTTGTTTATAAAACCTAAAAATTAACCATTTAAACTCATTTTTCATAAATTTCACAAAATCGAATAAAAACTACTTTAGATAATTAAGATGATAATAAGGTTAGTCACAGTAATGGGAATCGAGTTCCAAGTACTCCGATTCTTGATCCTTGGGTACTATCTCTTTACTTTTGCCAGAATGCTCATCACCTAAACATAATGCACAATAAGCCATTTACTACATTTGCGTTAAACTGTTATAAAACTAATTCAGGCTCTATACTAATGCATGAAATGGAATGCGAATTGTTCGGATCATCATCTAAACACGGTGTTCTACATAAATTCAATTGTGTACCTAAATAAAACGGTATTGGCCTAATTCGATCTATCACTCGATTAATTGGCCAATATGTCCAATTTAACTCCAAATAACTCCATTTTTCTTCCAATTCTCCAAACCATCAAACACAAGTCAAATAGCATAAAATTTAGCAAAATCATCTTCACATTTCTTCTTGGGAATTTCGATCATGGTGGGTGTATCAATACTATGATTTTTCCTACTTGATTTTCTCACCGTAATTCATCATTTCTTAACCAAATCACTTGAAATAAAATCAAAATCATCATCAATATTCCATATGGAGAATTCGGCCAATGAGGGTTATGGAAGAACATGAATCTTTCTTGCTAGATTTTCATGCTACACATCACCAATCAACTAAAAACACTAGAATATCTAAAAATCTAACCAAAACAACCATCAAAATCTCTCTTTAAGTGTTTGGCCAGCGAGAAACCCATCATGAAATCATGTGATTCAACCATGGAAAATGCAAAAGAATGTATGGAAAAGGTAGATCACAAGTCAAAATCAAGAAATTTTACCTTTGATTAATTGGTTACTTGAAATCCACCAATTTTCTCTTGAATTTTCACTCTATGGTTTTTGTTCTTTCTTTTCTTCCTTTGTTCTTGCGTTGGCCGGCCATAAGACTGAATGTGGAAGAGTTCAAATTGGCTTTATAAAGGAAAATATTAAATGGACAAAAATTTGCCATGTGTCACCATTCCATTGGTCCATGTGTCATACTTACCCATTAAGCAATATCTCTCCACCACTTAAATTTCCTCAATTATCCATGATAATATTGGGTAAAATCCATGTGCTGGACAAGTGTTGGGTGGTGTAAAATTACAATTTTGCCCCTAGGGTGGCAAAATGACTATTTTACCCTTATCCTCGAAAAAATGTCGGAATTAAAATTTTTCACCTCTCAAACTCAAATTATGTTCTAAATGGTCAATCTTGGTCAAAAAATTCTTCCAACATTCCAATTTTAACCTCAAGTGGCAAAATGACCATTTTGCCCTTAGGTCATGAAAATTCCAATTTGACTCCAAATCGGTCTTCAAACTCTGAATCACTATTTAAAATCATTCTGGGAATTTATAATTTTAAATTTCATCTTAAGATCTTTATTTGGTCTAGTTTGAGGCTTAATTCAACTTAGTTGTACCATTCAGTACACTACCGTCTTTTGACGATTTTTCGAGGCTTTCCAAGTATGCAAGCATGTTGTCAATCACATGAATGACATGGTAAGTATTTTACAAGATCGGGCTTGACAAAACATGCGGCCTAATTTTTAACAGCAAGTGAGAACCCCCGTTCCTGATAAAAAGCCATCCATGGAGGAGTTAATGATGCAATATATAGAAAAGACAGACTCCCTCATCAATAGTCAAGCAGCCTCATTAAGAAACCTTGAGACGCAAGTTGGGTAGTTGGCAAGCACATTTAACAGTAGAGCCCAAGGGACATTGCCTAGTGACATTGAGACAAATATGAGAAAGGAAGACAAAGAACATGTAAAGGCAATCCCTTTGAGAAGTGGAAAAGAGATTGAGGGTAATACTAAACAAGTAGAAAAAGTGGAGAAACAAGCTCAGAATGAGACACAAGTAGTTAATCTTGATAATCGAAGTGCAAAAAAGAAAAATACTATCACACCACCACCACCCTTTCTTCAACGATTCAGAAAACAACAACAAGAGAATCAATTTCAAAAGTTTATAGAGGTATTCAAGAAGCTACACATCAGCATATCATTCACAAAGGATTTAGAGTAAGTGCCTTTGTACGCTAAGTTTCTGAAAGAGATATTGTTGAAGAAAAGACTACTATGTGAGTTCAAGATAGTGGCATTCACTAAGGAGTGTAGCGTAATCATACAGAACAAGCTTCCATTGAAAATCAAGGATCTTGGTAGTTTTACAATACCGTGCCCCATTAGGGCATACTATTTTGCCAAGGCATTGAGCGATTTGGGAGCTAGTATCAACCTTATGCCATTGTTTATTTACAAGAAACTGCATTTAAGAGAAACAAAGCCCACCACAATCACTTTACAACTTGTAGACCGCACCATCACATATCCTCATGGCACTGTAGATGATGTATTAGTAAAAGTGGAAAAGTTCATATTTTTAGTTGATTTTGTAATACTAGATATGGAAGAAGACAGAGAGGTTTTAATCATTCCAAGGAGACCTTTCTTACGTACTATCGAAGCACTTGTAGACATAAAGAAAAAAAAGCTTACTTTAAGAGTCCAGGAACAAGAGGCAACCTTCAATATAGTTAATTGTCACGACTCGGAACCTCCCTCGGGTCCATGACAACCGCCGCGACTTCTCGATTGATACTCATTACCCAGAATACCAATCGGAACCCCGCAAGGCTTACATATCAGTTTCTTGCCTTTCTTGTGAGCAATCGTTTTTAAACATTTCGTTTTAAACAATTTCCAGTCATTTTCGACTCAAGTAAATCAAAAGACAAAAATATAGCATTTTTATATAAAATAATATTTATAGAAACACGTGTAAGTAATCTTTTGTAACGTGGAAGTAAAATAAATTCATACATACCATAATTTACAAAGTTATAATGTACAATAATAATTACAATGACAAGTGGCCCATAACTACACCAAGTGTTGGTGATAGTAACCTACTGTCTGTGAGATAGAGATGTCAACTGGAATCCTCGACAAAATAGGGTATCTACAAGCTACCACATGCCTAAAATATTTGAAAATGAGGTGGGTGAGATTTTACAATCCCAATGAGTAAACAGACATTATCATAAATATCTAAAGGCGAGTAAAATGGAGGCAAGTTTAAACAACAAATCACAAACCATTTCATAAGGTTTTCAATTTATTTCTTAAACCATTAAATATTTGTAATTTACCAAAACAGTTGTTAAGGTTTCTCACTTTTATTAAAAACAGAGCTCAAGCCAAAACTAATCCTCGGGGATACCTTGGTCGAGGCATCTAACCGAGTCCGCCAAGGTTGTTAAGATATTTACATGTGAAACACATTTTTATTTTTAAAACAAGTCATTCCTTGGCGTTGGCCGAGTTACACATTCACATAGGGGTTCGACGTGAAGTGAACTCTAATACTACCTCGGGAGTTACCCTTCTCGCCTTTACAACTGGAGTAACTATGTAACCGGATTTACCGTGCCCCTCTAATAGGCAGTCCACGAAAACCCATCACTGTAGTGACTAAACCCATCAATTTTAATAAATTTTCGACAGTATAACGTGGCTTTTATTTATTTACCCAGCCTGCATAGTAAAAAAAACAGCTTACATAAATTCCCAATGCAATTATAAAATATAGCCACATATACTCATATATCATAAGCCATTCATAAGAAAATATATTTTTCAAGACAATTGGCAGCCTCTAATTACTCAAGTTTATAATCAACACAATATATTTTTATTTGTCACATTTATTTCTAAAACATCAAAAATCCCGTTTTAATCTCATTTTTGTTTCATAAAATACATAAAGAGCATTTAAAAATAAACTCTAGATAATTTACAATAATAATAGGTTTACTCACCGTTTGTACAAACTAAAAGCTTTCTAGGTGCCCCGATCACTATTCGTCGGGTACGACTTCTTTGCCTTTACCGGAAGGCTCTCCTCCTAGACACAATGCAAAAATTTACACAATTCACCACATTAATGCTAAATCACTATATATTTGACTCAAATCCTATACTAATGCATGGTATGAAATGCAATAGCCAAAAATGGCTTAAACGCGGTATTAACCTATTTTTGGCACTTTACCCAATAAATTGCTAACGCGTTCCATTTTAGCTCTAAATCGTCCCATTCTCTCTCCAACATTTCTAACCATTAAATATCAGCAATAACCTTCTAAAATCACCAAAATCAGTTCACTTTCCTCCTTGGAAAATTTAGCCAAAAATGGGAGATTAACTCGGTAAATTTTCTACTTTGTTTTTCTATCACATTTAACCATTTTTCATCATTTTCTCTTCATTTCTCTTAGAATAAAAATCAGATCATCATCATTGTACCTCATTGCAGATTCAGCCAAGGGTGGGTATTGTGAAAATTTAATGCTTTCTTGCCCAATTAATTTCTAAACACATTTAACTAACTAAAACTATCAATTTAACTAAAAATCAAAACCTAAAAATTTCAATTTCTCCCCCCTTGAAATTCGGCCAGCCCTTGATGTCACTTTTAGATCTCTCTCCTCAAGCATGCTAAATGGAAACAAAGGCATAGGAAAGGTAGAAATCAAGCTAAAGTCGAAAAATCTTACCGTTAGACTCGTAAACGGGCGAAAAATGCGAATTCCCCTTTTAATTTTCTTGTTTCTCTTTGGTTTTTTCTTTTTTTCTTCCTTTCCTCTCTATTTTCTCTCTTGTTCTCCCTTATGGCCGGCCATCACTTAAAATGGGGTTTAAATGGGCTGACCTTTCATTAAAATAATATCAAATCATTAAAAAGTGCCATGTGTCGTTTTTCCTTTGGTCCATTTTTCAAATTTCATCTTTTAAACTTCAATTTTTCACTACTTAACATACCATAGTAGTTCATACCAAAAATAAATAAATCCGATGATTTTGACAAGTTTTCGGTGGTGAAAATTACGGTTTTTACCCCGAAGTGACAAAAGTACCGTTTTGCCCCTATGTTCCGAAAATTGCCGGAATTGAAATTTTTCACTTCCTATCATTAAATTATACTCCAAATAGTTAATCTTGGTCAAAAATTTCACTCCATGATTAAATTATTATCTTAGGTGACAAAATGACGATTTTACCCCTAAACATCAAAATTTTCAAATTTACCCCAAATGAACCCTCAAACTCCAAACAATCATTTCTAGTCATTCTTGGACTGTAAGATATTAAATTTCATCCTATGATTTCTATTTGAACTAGTTCGAGGTTAAATCCACTCAAGTGTACCATTAGGTACAATACGAGTTTCGTCTATTCTTAGGTGGCTTCCTAGCATAATAACATGCTACTCAGTGCATGTATGTCATGATATGTGTTTATAAGGTCGGGTTTTACATTAATGCTTTAAAATATGCTAACAATCATGATGAATGTCTTGCAGTGAATATAGTTTATATAGTTACAAGAGAAATGTTTGAGGAGAATTACCCTATGGACCCATTTGAAGCTTCCTTAGTAAATGATTCTAGGAGAGAAGATGAAGATGTTATTAAATGCATAAATTTGTTGGATGCTCTTTCCTGTGTAATGAGGACACATTATGAGAATTTGGATATACTTTATTAATGATAACAAAGCCATCTATTGAGGAACCTCCAAAGTTGGAACTTAAACCCTTACAAAATCATTTAAGGTATGCCTATCTTGGTAACTTGTCTACATTTACTATTATCATTTTCATTCTAGAATCTCAAATCCTTTGATAACCAATTTTAGAGAATAAATTCAACATGCATAAATAATCTTTTTCATCAAAATCATGTTAGCTTTACATATCAAAATAATTTGAAAGTGGTGTATCCACTCACCTAATTAGAGATTCGATTCCTAGCTCCAATCACAACTCCTTTTCAGCGTTATCCGTGGAGTTTTCAAGTGTTCTTATCATACAACAATCATCACAATCATTTCCTAGATTAAGAATTTCGTAATAATCTTTTAGGTACTTTCGAAAGTACTCGACTTTGGCTAAACTAATTTTCTAGCAAAAACCCATGCTTAGAAACCCATAAATCTTCCATCCTTACCTTAGGTGAGCTTAGATGCTTAAGAAAATCATAAAAATTTTAAACTTAAATCACCAGTAGAAAGTTTGGGCAATAACACAACTATTTAAGTTATGAAAATCTGAAGCTAAAAGATTTAAAAGCTAAAAATGTCATCTTTTTCCATAAAAACCCAAATCTAAGCTTTAGAATCATAAAAATGGAATTTTGGGTTAAAATGTGTTGAAAGAGCTTAAGAATAGGTCTTTTACCTTGCAATTGCGGCTGAGGGTTGCCAACCTCAAAAAGTGTGATATATTTATAAGCTAGGGTGTGAGAATACGTTTTTACCTGTTTTATTTTTCTGAAATCAACGAAATGTATCGATATATTGGCCCATGTATTGATACATTTGCTTCTCGAGAAAATGTATCGATGCATTTTGAACATGTATTGATATATGTTCATCAAAAAACCTTTCTAGGCTAAATGTATCGATACATCATGAACATGTATCAATACATTTGAGACAGAATGCAATTTTTCTAAGACAAAATGCCTATAAAACCTGTCTAGCTTATTTACATTAAATACCATTTAAGTAAATATCCTCTTTAGTTTTTACTTTCCATTTACTTAAGATATTTAATGTGAATAAGCAAACTTTTGGATTCAATAAAAATAAAAAAATCAAAATCCAAGAGAATCAAAATCTAAATTTTGCTTTCAAGAACAAAATAAAAAAAGTTTGACTGAAGTTAAATTTATGGTTCCCATTTACCCTAGCAAATGTACTCCAAAAATTAAGAAAAAATTATTTTTGATCATATAAAAATGAAAAGAATCATTACTGCCATTTTTTATTTTTAAAAGATTATTTTATAAAAATCATATATTTTAACCCTTTTCATACTTAAAAGATTTTATGCTTCAAAAGTGACAGACAACAAAAAGTGTTAATAACTCTTTTGAAGGTTCAATCTAAGTTTAATATTCGAAACATGTAATCTATATGCTCACTTAAGGATTTCTTAACTTATCATCTTACTCAAGGTGGGATTTCACTGTTAAGGACGAGAGTTAAGATTTAGATGAAGTGTGAGGGATATTGTAATCCTAGGTTTGTTTGATTTGATCTTTACTCAAGTTAATATTACTTTGATTTTTCATTTTAGTTTAAATTTTGGTTAATTAGTTTTAGTTGATTAATTAATTTTTATTGTTTGGATAAGCTTAAATTGTTATAATTTTAGTACTTAGTAAATTTTATATCAATTCTCTGTAGCATCGATACTCTGCTTGCTTATATACTATTTATTGGATACATATACTGGCGTAGTAGAATTTTAAGTGACAAGTTTTTGGAGCCATTGCTAGAGAATTGTTTCTAGAATTTTTACTAATACTAATACCAAGTAGTTTAGTCTTACTTCAAATTTTATTCTTCTTGTTTTAATATTAGTTTTTGTTTGTTTACAGATATCTTTGGTCATTGTATGCAAAGGAGAAACAACTTGAATCTTGTTTCTTTTGATCCTAAGATAGAAAGAACTTTCAAAAGATGTCGAAGGGACAATTTGCAAGTTGCAACTTTAAATCAAACAATGGTTGAAGATAACAACAACAATGGCAATAATGCCTTTAATTTGGTTCTAAAAATAATAGAGTAAAGCAGGATTATGTTGTTCCTCTTTTGCAAGGTTTGCACCAAAGCATTAAGAGCCTTCCATCAATGCAAATAATTTCAAAATTAAACCAGCTTACATTCAGATGATTTACTCTTCAGTCCAGTTTGGTGGGTTACCCAGTGATGATCCTAATTCTCCTTTGGTGAATTTTCTGGAGATTTGCGATACCTTCAAATACAATGGACATTATGAGTTTCTAGTGTTGTCGTTCAGACTCATTAACGCCCCTACAGCCTTTATGGACTTAATGAATAGAGTATTTTAAGCGTATTTGGATAGATTTATGGTCATATTTATAGACGACATATTGGTGTATTCTAAGAGCTCGGAAGAACACGTGAAGCACTTGAGAATCATGCTCTAGACACTAAGGGAGCACAAATTATATGCTAAGTTTTTGAAGTGTGAATTTTGGCTAAGCAAATTCAGTTTCTTGGGACACGTGGTATCTGAACAAGGGGTACAAGTTGAGCCTAAAAAGATAAAGGCTGTGGAGAATTGGCTAAGGCTAACTTCTATAACAAAAGTTAGAAGTTTTCTAGGTTTAGCTGGGTATTATAGACGTTTTGTACAAGACTTTTCCAAGATTGCATCCCCTTTGACAAGATTGACTTAAAAAAAGGTTAGATTTAACTGGTTTGATGTGTGTGAGGTTAGTTTTCTAAGACTTGAAGCTTGTTTCACTTCTACACCCGTGTTGAGCCTTCTGTGTGGGTCTAAAGGGTATCCCATGTATTGTGATGCATCATGGATTGGATTACGTTGTGTGTTCATGCAACATGGGAGAATTATAGCATGTGCCTTCCGACAACTAAAAAGGCACAAACAAAACTACCCTACACATGATCTAGAGATGGTAGTGATCATATTCATTTTGAAAATATGGTTCCATTATCTCTATGGTGAAACTTGCGAAATGTATACGGATCACAAAAGTTTGAAGTATATATTTTAGTAAAGAGATTTGAATTTGAGATAGTGCAAGTGGTTGGAATTATTAAAGGACTATGACTGCACTATACTTAACCATCCTAACAAGGCAAGTGCGGTGGTGAATGCCTTAAGTTGGAAATCAATGGGGAGTTTAGCATATGTGACAATAGAAAGGCGATCTTTTGTGCAAAGTCTATTTGACCTAGGCAATATGGGAATACATTTTGAGGTTAATAATTCAAATGCCACATTGGCGTCTTTCAAAGTTTAATTAATGATATTACATCAAATTGAGGATGCCCAAGATCAGGAAGAATTTTGGGTGAAAATATATGGAGACAAGAGCGAACATAAAGTTTGAGACTTTGTTTATGACATTGATGGTTTACTTAAATATCAATCACAAGTTTTTGTGTCGAATTTGGATGGTTTAAGAAGTAAATATTAGAAAAGGCTCATGTTGCAGCTTATGCGATATAGTTTGGAACCACTAAGATGTATCATGACTTACAGTCTATTTATTGGTGCTATGATTAAAGAGAGATATGGCTGAATATATCTCTAAGTGCTTGATTTGTCAACAAGTAAAAGTTGAACATCAAAGACCTTCAGGACTACTACAACTATTATTGATACTCGAGTGAAAGTGAAAACATGTAACAATGGACTTTGTGATAGGTTTACCATGAGCTAGGGGTGGCTATGATGCCATTTGGGTGGTAATTGATTGGCTAAGTAAGTTAGTTCACTCTTTGCTAGTCAACACTAAGTATGGAGTAGCTCAGTGTGCCCAAATTTATATTAATAAGATTATGAGGCTACATAGTATTTTGGAAACAATAGTGTTCGATAGAGGATCGTAGTTCACCAGTTAGTTTTGAAGAAAATTGTAAAAAGCCTTAGGCACAAAATTAGATTTTAATACGACCTTTCACCCACGAATGGACAACCAATGTGAGAGCACCATTCAAATGCTCAAGGATATGTTGAGAGCAATTGTGCTTGACTTTGGAGTCTCATTGAATCATTATTTGCCTTTGGTCGAGTTTGCTTATAACAACAACAATCAAGCCACTATCGGAATGGCATTGTATAAAGCTTTTTATGGTCAAAGAAGTAGATCGCCTATTATATTGCTTGAAGTTGGAGAACAAAAACTCTTAAGGTCAAAGATGGTCTAAGAAGTTGAGCTAGGCATTTCCAACCTCAAGAGCTAAGCATCCATGTAATTCCAGAAAGGATGCTAACGGTTCAAAGTCACCAAAAATCCTACGTCGATAATAGGCGAAAACCTTTGGAATTTGAAGTCAACGATTATGTGTTTATAAAAATTTCTCCGACCAAAGCAATTAAAAGGTTCAAAAAGAAAGAGAAATTGAGTCCTAAATACACAGGCCCTTTGAGGTGCTAAAGCATATAGGCACAGTTGCTTATCCCTTGGCTTTACCACCTAATTTGTCTGATGTTCATCCAGTTTTCCTTGTATCCAAACTTAAGAGATATGTTCTTGATCCTTCGCATGTGATTCAGTATGATGAGGTCCAGTTAAAAAATGGACTTATTTATGAGGAGTAGTTTGTAGCCATATTAAATCGGCAAGTAAAATAGCTTCGCTTCAAGGACATTCCTATCGTAAAAGTATTGTGGCAAAGTCATTCGGTTGAGGAAGCAACATGGGAACTTGAAGAGGAAAGGCGAGCAAAATATCCCCATCTTTTTTAGGTTTAAAAATATGTTTTAGTTTGTGATATGTGATTTAAATTCGGGGATGAATGTTTATAAGGAGGGGAGAATGTAACACCCTCGATTTTGATAAGAACTATGTGGTATGAACTAAGCCAATTAAGGAATTTGATTGAATGTTTTATGTATGTGTTTAAAGATTTGAGAATATACCTAAGTGTATGAAGAATGATTTTGAAACTTATTATGTCTTTGAGGACCTTTGATGATATGTTGAATATGTTAAGTGTATGAAGCCTATGCTATGACACGTAGGCAATTTCTACATTAATAATTGATGAATCTTAAAGTTTGAAGCTAAATTCAACTTTGATATGGTATTTGAGGATACATGTATGAGAACTAGGAGTTGTAATAATTGTTTAAGGCATGATTTAAACAGGGAATGATTTTTAGGTGTTAAAATTTAGATTTTTGGAAGTTAGAGTGTTGAAAATGTTCATATAGGGAAAAATGTATCGATACATTATTGGCAGGAAGAACAACATGAGGCAATCTGGGAATTTTTTATCAATACATTCAAGAATGTATCAATAGATTTGAACTAGGATGAACATCAATCAGTACATTGTCCAAATGTATCAATAGATTCATAGTAGGGGACATTTTGTGGGCAAAGTATTAATAGATTTCCAAATCTATCAATAGATTTCAGGCAGAGAGCATTTTGTTTCAAATCTATCAATACATTGCCTCGTGTACCGATAGATTTGAGGGGAATTCATGCAAATGTATCGATGTGTTTACAAATGTATCAATACATCCCTAGATATTTGACAAAAATGAAAAGGGCCTAAGGCATTTCGCCCATTTTAAAACAAAAGCAAAACTCTTCCCCTTCTCTACCCACTGAAAACCCTTAGCCTTAACTTGATTTTGGGGCTTGATTAAGGTTGATTAGAGCTTGGGAAACCACTTTAAAGGTAAGATTAAGCATTTTACTGATTGATTTTTTATATAATCAGTTTATAACATTGAAACCCATTTCTTACAACTTTGGGTATTCTGCCCACTTGATTTTGTTGGAGATTTGGAGTTTAGATTTGGGCAACCCAGCATCCAAGTTGAGGATTTAAGCTTTTTGAACTTAAGATTTGAAACTACGGTTTTATAACTATAAGTAGTTGGAATAAAGCCTATTTTAAAATGTTGGAAACTTTTGAAAGCTGGGAATTAATTATTATTTTGATTTGCTCAAGGGGAAAATAAAGCTACTAACGCATTTGTGAGCTAGAAAAGAATTGACGGCTAGAAGTTGAGCTTGGTTATGAAAAGTGCCTTCGACTGTCATTGTAAGTGGGAATGCATGTAATGCATCAAGCATTGAATAATGCACTGGCATGGAACGTGAAGGTTCTATATATAATATGCAAATGACTGGATGGATGTGCCTAGGTTAATAAATTATATTTGTTATATATGATGTGCATGTGTGCCTTAGTGTAAGCCACATAGTAGCATATGTTTGACCCTTGACTAGGAGGTCTAGTGAATATGATGAATATCTAGGAGTAGTTTACTCAAAACAATTAACCTCCCACAGAATTTTGTGTATTTGATGCCTTGGAGAATTAAGGACACTTAAATATGATATTGAGCTAATTAATATCTGAAGCTCACTAAGTGTGATCTATAATGTGAATGGTATATATGTGATATCAAAGGCATGTTGGCCTTATTTGTAGATTTGTATTTTGTTTGATGATGAAAATTTCAGACGTTGATTTGACTTGAGGTTAAGTAGAGTCCTCATCCCTTCGACTACATTTTGTGCCTACGAAGATGGTGGTTAGTAGGGATGACGGTTTATGTCTGGCTTGTGATTCTCGCCTATAGTTTTTTGCTGCCATCCGTTGAGCATCTCTGGATGATGACTTTGATTCTCTGCTAGTTGCTTCAGCACTGAGTGTGATTTGTTTTCTACCGAATGTTTCAACTTCGAGCGTGATTTGACTCTCCGTTGGTTGCTTCGGCATCGTGCATGATTTAATTCTCCATTGGTGGCTTTAGCCTTGAGTGTTATTTGTCTCCACCAATTGGCCACCGTACATGATTTAATTATGTCCAAGGAAGACCACTCTATGATTGTGATTTGAACTACGAGTGTTATGACATAGCCTTAAGTAAGTAGAGATTAGTGAAATTTAAAATGATGTTTTGGCAACTATGGTGTGCCTATAGGAATTAACTCTATAATAGCTTCTAGGGTAAGCCTAATTTGTTGTGCACTATCTATGGAGACATAGTACCACATATGTCATTAGTGAGAATTGTTGACTACTCATCAACGATGAATGATATGCCCCTAATGTTGGAGGTGTTTGTTAGAACACTTTGTTTACATTGGTAATGCAATACGTTTACATATGTATATGTTTATTGACACTAATATATTTAATTTATCTGCACCTCTCACTGAGTATTAGATGACTCACCCATTTCTTGTACCATGTGTAAATAAATAAGCCACTAGGTAGTGCGTGGTAAGTGTTGTCCTTTGACAGACTAATTTTGGCATTTGATAGGTCTTTGTTATGATATCTCTACTCCATTGAGTCCGATTTTGGGTCCTTCCACTTTTGTTTAGCCTTTGGTTTATGTAGGCAACAAACTGCTAATGGTTTGACGAAAGGTTCTATGAGACGAACTGCCTTGTTACCCAAAATATGGCTTATGTATATGTTTAAGTGTTATGTACAATTATGAGGCAATGGGCAAAGTATATGTATTTGAATTTACATTATATTATGAAAATATTTGGTATGGAAACCCTTGGCTATATGATATATGATCTATTTTGATTCAAATTTCGAAGGCTTGCTCGAGTCTAGTGGGTTTTGCCTACTAGGCTCGTTCGCCAGTCACAACTCCTCAATTTGGGTCGTGATAGTATATCATTTCCTATGAGCATTATGTCATCAACATAGAGCACTAGGAAAATTATGACACTCCCACTAGCCTTTTTATAGACACATGTTTCATCCTTAATCTTGATGAAGTCAAACCCTTTTATAGCTTCATTAAAATAGATGTTCCAACTCTTAGTAGCTTGCTTGAGCTTGCACACCTTATTAGCATTATCATTAGATGTAAAACCATTAGGTTGTGTCATGCACACTTCCTCTTGCAAATTCTCATTAAGGAATGTCCTTTTCACATCCATTTTCCATATTTCAAAGTCATGGTATGCACAATTGCAAGCAAAATCGTAATGGATTTAAGCATAGCAACCGATGAAAGGTTTCCTTAAAGTCAATTTCTTGTCTTTGTTTGTAACCTTTTGTTACAGTCTAGCTTTAATGGTTTGCACCTTGCAATCTAAATCGGTTTTTCTCTTAAAGACCCAATTGAACCCGATGGGTTTTATCCCTTTAGATGGATCCACCAAAATCCATATTTGGTTGGTATCCATGGCACCCATTTCAAATTTCATGGCTTCTAGCCCATTTCTCAGAATTGATGTCCAACATTGCCTCCTTATAGGTTGTAGGCTCATCATTTATGGGTAATATGTCCCTTTCCAGGAGAAATCCATATCTCTCTGGAGCTTGACATATCCTACTAGACTTTTTGAGTGGTTGTGCCTCTTGAGATTGTGGTTGTACATCATATGTCACAATCTCAGGCTCATGTTCCAATAGAATGCCAATTTATAGTTTTTCAAGTACAACTTTACTCCCATTAGCCCCTTTAATTAAGAACTTTTTCTTAAGGAAAA
The DNA here is from genome assembly GCF_053813885.1 of Theobroma cacao. Lineage (NCBI taxonomy): Eukaryota > Viridiplantae > Streptophyta > Magnoliopsida > Malvales > Malvaceae > Theobroma > Theobroma cacao. The sequence continues at coordinate 9,780,780 of NC_142648.1, read as the reverse complement.
CGGCATATCTTGAGACAAACACCTTTTGCTCAATGGGATTATAGAAGTAATATCTGTGTTTTTTTTAGGATATTCCACAAATTTACATTTGTCTGATCTCCCTCCTAACTTATTAGACATTGTACGCTATAGATAAGCATTACATCCCTAAATCCTAACATAATACAAGTTAGGCCTTTTACTACTCCATATCTCATATGGTGTCTTATCAAATGATTTGGTAGGAACTTGGTTCTATATGCGGGTAATAGTTTCTAGGGCATATCCCAAAAAGAAATAGAAAGATCTGCAAGACTCATCAATAATCGAACCATGTCAAATTTTGAAATCCCACCCTAATGCACAATTTCTAAGTTAGAAAACTTTTAGATGAGCAAGATAAAATCTGTTTTGAACACTTGAAACTTAGTTTTATACTTAGAACATTTCATGTTTTACTGTTTTGAGCTTATATACAAACTTTGGTTTGAAAAGAAGTCCAATTGGACAAGATTCTAAGTGTATTTCGCTTATTGGAAAAAAAATATTGATACTTGATCTTTATGTATCGATATATTTAGTGCAAAAGCTTTTAAAAAGGGGATTTGGAGAACATGTATCGATACATGTAGATTTGGATTTTTATGAACATATATCAATACATAGCCTAATATATCGATAGAATCTTTTTCTAAAACCAAATGTATCGATACATTTACCCGATATATGGATACATTACACCTATTTCAGAAAAATAAAAAGGGCAAAATGGTATTTTCAACCTTAAAACTATAAATACACCACATTTTCCAAGGTTTTGCAACCCTTAGCTGTATTTTTGAAAGGTAACCCTCTTCCATAACTCTTTTAACTCATTTATGAGCAAAAATAGTTTCTTTTAATGTTTCCAAGCTTGGTTTTGAGATTTAATGATAAAAATGACATTTTTAAGCTTTGAAACCTTAACAGCTTGTCACGCTTGAGCATTTGGCTCATTGGTTGGTACATAATTCCCCTGCCTAAAGAGCAAGGTTCGAATCCCCCTCCCCTAATTATAAAAAAAAAAAAAACCTTAAAAGCTTGTCTTTTTTATTTTAAAAATTTAGTTTCTTGGCCCCAGAAATTTTGTTAGAGGATTAAAATTAAAGGTTTTATGGATTTTCAAGTCATCTAAGTTTATCTAAGGTGAAAGTAGAAAATTTATTAATTTTAGAATGGGTTTATTGAGTAAAAATAGACTTAGTCAAAAGTGAGTAACTTTGAAAGCTCTTAGAATGATTATTCTGAGGTTATTTGTCTAGAAATTTATTTCTATGATTTTTGTGTGATAGGAACAATCGAGAACTCCGAGGAAACCACTGGAGAAAGGTTGTGATTGAGTCTTCGATTGAGGTGAATGGATACATGATAACTCTATGATATAGAGTTATTTAAGCTTAATTTAATAGTAATTTGGCTTAGTTCTTGTAGTAATGTATAAAAATTAGTAGATTTTATTAAATTATTTTAAATTAGTTAGTTTAGGTGAGTCAAACTAATCTTAGTTAATTTTATGCTTAATTTGGTGTTAATGTGGATAAGATAGGTTGTTATTGATTTATTTATGCTATTGTAGGTGTTTGAAAGAAGAATTTTAGTAAAAGAAGGAGAGCAATTTCAAGGTGCAAACTTTTACTGCATATGTTTTGGTATTTTGATCATAACTCTACCTACAGAGCTCCAAATCAAGTGCATCCTTGACCATTGGAAAGATAAGAGAAAAATCTGAAACTTTCATGTTAACTACTTTACCCAGTTCAGCTTGTAAGATGGTCAAAAATCTTATTAAAATTGACACACTGTAGTAGTCCTAAAGCAATTACGATTTTTGTTAATTAATTGGGCAAGGCTGTGACTCACATAGTCTGGTGAGGAAATCCCAGCTGAAATTGACTTCTTTCTTCACCCAACTTGGCCTAACTTCAAAGCTTATAAAAATAACCTTTCAGAGGACTTAAAGAGAAAACGAAAAAAATACCAAATTAACAACTAATAGTCAAGCCACAGAGTCATTGAAGCTAAGAAGAATTTGCAGGATTCAAGGATATTTGGAGATCAAGAATACAATTCTTGAGTTTTTCTATATTTTTTTTTATTCTTTTATTTTCTTGGTTTTGTTTCTAATGTTTAGATTTTATTTGATGATAATGTGTGACTTGATGGGGAACTAAGTTTTTAATCTAAGATTATGATTGAACTCAATATGTAGTATGAATTATTTATCTCTCTTTTACTTATGTTTGATAGATTTAAGTTGTTAATTTTATTCTGTTCTTAATGCTTCTAGTTGACTGGCCAGCAATTAGATTTAATTGGAAACTTAGGTTAAACCTTGACGAAAGAGATTTAGGTAGACCTTGAATAGAATAACATATGATCAAATGCACTTAGTTGATTAGGTGGTTTGATTTGTATATAGGGTAGACATACACCTATAAGCTATACGTAGCCAAGATTAGAGCACAAACTTAATGAATCTTTCTTCAATTTAATTTGCATAGACATATAGTAAATTAATTGAGAAATTTATTTTTATGAGAAACTCGACAGAGACTTATAAATAATTTAGGACTCTAAGTTAGCAACTTAGTCCATTAAATCGAGTTAAGAGAGAGAGTTAATAATTAGATGAAGTATTGAGGGATATTATAATCTTAGGTCTGGTAGTTGATTGAAGTTTCAGTTTAGTAGTTTCAATTTTTCTTTTTAATAATTTTGAAATTTGGTTGTTTGAATAAATTTAAGGTGTGTTAATTTTAGTAGTTAATAGTAGGAATTAAAACAATTTTCCATGGGAACGATACTCTATTTATTACCATATTACTTGTTAAAGATATGTGCACTTGCATGAGAAATCAACAACAATACACCACTTTCAAAACTATTTTGATATGTAAAGTTGAAGGATGATTTAAGGTTTATTGAAGAATATGATTTTCTACAAATATTTATGAAATGAAAAATGAGATTATGGATGTGAAAATCATTTTGAAAAGGGTTTTCAATCTATTACATATAAATATGTTATTATGTATTAGTTTTCAACAAGGGGGGACAAGCACCTTATTGTTTGCAACACTCGATTACTCTAGCCTTCGAACAAGTGTGGGTAAGAGAAATCTTTTATATTTTTGTATGAACATTATCATGTGAATGCTTGCTATGTTGAAGCATGGGATGCATGATGGATTGAATAATGTTTGATCCATCTAAGATTGCTATGTTTATGTATATGATGTATATTCCATACACTAAATGAGATGAATGAGGAAACATGATAAATGCCATGAGCTTATGTATATGATGCATGTTTCACATACTATATAAGATAATTGAGTAGTCATGAGGAATGCAATAAGGTGCATATATGTGGTAAAATTTCATATACCTTATGGGATGAGTAAGCATGTATGTGATGAACATTTTGCAAACCAAATACTATGAGTATGAGAACTCCATGAGGGCTATTGATTCCACTCTCACGGGGTGCAAGTGATGATTTCACTCCTATGATGCATCATAAACGCCCAAGGTGAAATGGGGATGTACATTGTTGACCCAAGGTTGATGGGGATAACACTATGACAATTTATGAGTTTAATGTTAATGGAATGATTATAATTGTTATGTTTTGATATATTGTATGCTAAGTTCATTTGAGCATTATTTATGATCTATACTCCATGCTCATATAAGAACATGCTCAGGGAATGATTTGAGCCTTAAAGATAGTCCCAAGAGATGAGGGAATTTGCGGAATGGCAAAAATGTTGAATTTTACCTCGAAAATTGGGTTTTATATTCAAAGTATTGATATATTCTAAACAGCATGCTTTAAGAGGCTTTCTATCTGGAATGTATTGATAAATTTTCAAAAGTATCGATACATCCAAAAAGGTATTGATAGATTCATTGTAGAAAGGTTGCTTGAGTGAATTTTGTTGAGAATTTTTAAGGTAAAAGAATTCCAAAGGTTTATACAAAGCTGATTTCCTTGCATTATTGCATGAATGATGTTTATTCAAAATAGTTCATATTTATTATAGAAATGAAGAAAGATTTATCAATATATTGCATGTTTATGAAACTCTTTTATTCCCTGGCTTGCTCCCTTCCCATACCTACTCACGGAGTCTTTATGACTCACACGTTAGTTTCATAATTTATTTTTGTTGCAAATCAGTGATAGTACTCTTGATAGCAGCTAGTCACTTAGACATGATCCGTTCATCTTTTGGTAGGTGATCTAGTAGCCCTTACAGCCTAGAGGTCGTGTCATGTTTCGTTGATGAGTCAGTCTTTATTTTGTTTATAACTAACTATTGCGTTGAAATGTTATGCCATTAAGTGGCAAGTTACTTTTACGTTACTATAAAAATATTATGAATGTTAGGCCATGGAAAGATAATTTATTTTCATGAGATTATGTGAATGTTATGAATGATGGCCTACGAGCCTATATGAGCATCGAGATGCCTTTACAATTACTAAAAACGGGAGACCCATATATAAGTCCTTGTCTATTTAACCCCTATATATTTAAAAGATATGCCTAGTATTGTTGTAAGCCCATAATGTTGAGTCTTACAATATACGTTGTTCTTATCTAGGTGGGACATGCCATCTAGGACATGAGCTAATACTAGAGGCATGACAAAGCGCAAGGCTCCCATGGAGACTACTCATAGACCACGTATGCCTACTGCTAGAGGCCATGGTAGACATGGCAGGGTCACCAACTCAGGGAAGACATATACCCCAACTAGTTCACAAATAGAAAGACAAGGTCTCAAAGTTGGGGTGGAGGGACAAGCTCCCAAGGGTGTGGTGCCCCCAATGAGGGTAGTGATCTTAGAGGATTTAGCCAACAGCTTACAAGGAATCTTTCAGACTACGGAGTTACTAGCTTAGAAGATATTAGATAAAAGAAAATAGGGTGAGGGCCACCTTACTGTTCAAGCCTCCCTTGGGTCACAAAGCCATGATGACCATCAGCAATTTGGGATAGCCAAGGTTGCAACTATGGTTATGCTATTAGAGTTTATGAGGTTGAAACCTCCACGGCTTTCTGGATCTGATGTGATAGAGGATGCGTAGGACTTTTTGGATGAAATATTGGTGATGTGTAATGCTTTGAGTTACACCAGCACTAAATCAATTTAGTTTGCCATCTTCCAACTTGAGAAGATAGCTTGACAATGGTATGAGATGTTGTGTAGTGATAAGGCACCCAATGTATAAGGTGGTAACGTTGCATGAGTTCACTAGTTACTTTAACGTAGTGAATTACGCTCAAAGGTTAGAGCTTAAAAATTGGAGGGTCGATTAGATAGACCTAGGCCAAAGAAGGCCAAGACTAAAGGTCGTCAAGGCCGTAGAGATACATCAAGTTGATAAGGCAAATGAGGAGGTTTTTAGGGATACCATCTGGGGAAATCTACTAAAGGAGAAGGAATTAACAGAGATCATAGAGCTATTCCACCACGGACAACGAGGTGTTAGACAAAATTTTCCTCTTTTTCCTCTATGTTCCATTTATGGTAAAAAACACAGAGAGTAGTGCATGAGGGATTCTACTTCATGTTATACTTGTAGATAATTTGGGCATTATGCTAAAAAGTCTCTTTTGAGCCATTCATCTCAAGAAGCTCCAAAGACTAGATTTGGTACACTAAGTACTGTTGGTTGTGGACAGGCCAGAGTTTATGCCTTGACTCCCCATGATGTAAAGACATCCAATGTAGTTGTTATAAGTATTCTACCTATTTGTTCTATTAATGCACGTCCATTGTATGACCTTGGTGCTATGCATTCTTTTATTTTCCCACACTTTGCATCTAGATTGGGTGTAGAGTGCTCTAAGAGCGAGCAAAATTTGGTAGTTACCACACCCTTGAGAGAGGTGTTCATGGCCAGTTATGAGTATAATGGTTACGTGGTCCTAGTTGATATAAAGACACTTTGGCAAATTTGTTATTGTTAGATATGTTGAAGTTTAACGTGATATTGGTTATGGACTAGTTATCACCCAATTATGCGAGCGTTAATTGCCTTTACAAGGTGGTACGTTTTAACTAACCAATAGATGAACCCTTTAGCATTTAAGGGGACCGTAGCACGATGTTGAGTAGCATAGTTTCAGCTTCGAATGCTATGAGGTTGATCGGTCATGGATGTCAGGGGTTCTTAGCTCTAGTTAAGGACACCCAAATGGTGGTGGGTGAGATTGTTAACGTGCTAGTTGTGAGAGATTTCCTTAATGCGTTTCTCGAGGAGTTGCTAGGTTTACCTCTAGATAGAGACATAGAGTTTTGCATTGACTTGGCATAGGGTACGAGTCTAATAACTATACCACTGTACTGGATGGCACTAGCAGAGCTTAAAGAGCTCAAGGATCAGCTATAAGACTTATTAAACAAAGGCTTCATTCATCCTAGCGTGTCACCATGGGGTGTACCGATGTTATTCGTGAAAAAGAAAGGTGGGTCAATGAGATTGTGAATATATTATAGGCAATTGAACAAAGCAACAGTGAAGAATAAATACCCTTTACCACGCATTGATGACTTGTTTGATCAGCTCCAAGGAGCATAATGCTTTTCCAAGATTGACTTGAGGTCAAGCTACCATCAGTTGAAGATTAGGCAAAAGGTTGTGCCTAAGACCACCTTTCATACTAGGTACGGGCATTATGAGTTTCTGGTGATGTCATTTGGGCCTAAGAATGACCCAACCACTTTTATGGACAATGATGAATCGAGTGTTCAAGCCATATTTGGATTAGTTTGAGGTAGTTTTTATTAATGATATATTAGTATACTTAAGGAGTAGAGATAAGCATAAGCAGCATTTGAAGATAGTGTTCCAAATTATGAGAAAGCACGTGTTGTGCGCCAAGTTCTCCAAGAGCGAGTTTTGGTTTGATAGTGCTAGCTTCATAGGCCACATAGTATATAAGAATGGTGTAATGGTGGACCCAAAGAAGATTGAGGTTGTGAAGAAATGGCTAAGGCTTACTTCTATCACTAAGATACGGAGTTTGCTAAGAATTACCAGATATTATAGGAGATTTGTTAAGGACTTCTCTAAGATCATAACTCCCATAACTAGGTTGACACAAAAGGGTGTTAAGTTTATATGGATAGACGCATGTGAGGAGAGCTTTGGGAAACTCAAGACATGTCTCACCACATCTCTAGTATTGAGTTTACCTTGTCGTTCAGGGGGTTACACCATTTATTACTATGCACATGAGTAAGACTTGGATGTGTGTTGATGTAACATGGCAAGGTGATTACGTAGGCAGCGAGACAGCTCAAGAGGCTTGAGCAAAATTACCCCATTCATGATTTAGAGATGACTACTATATTATTTACCCTAAAGAAATTGAGGCATTACTTATATGGTGAGACATGTGAGATATACAAAAATCTCAAAAGCCTTAAGTATATTTTTGAGTAGAGAGATCTCAACCTTAGGCAGCGTCAATGGTTGGAGTTTGTGCAACTTGTAAATTTTGTCACATGGACAATTAACTTGGTGAGGTTAATAAATACTTTTGTTGACTTAAAACCTCAATTCTGTCCTTAAAAAATTCATAAATAAAGGTCATAAAGGTTGTGTGAGAGATTTAGAATGAGATTTAGCCTTAAAAGAAACAATTTTCGCAAGTCTGGACTTTGGAAGTTGATCCCAATGCATCTATGGTCAATTTTGTGAAGTAAAAAGTAGGAGTCAAGAATTCTAGCCAAGGATTGACCATAGGCCCTCTATATTCGATCTAAGGAAGGAAAAATGCAGAAAGTGCCAACCTACTAGTCCATGATCGACTGTGGACCCTTTATAGTCGATCTTGTGAAGGAAAATCGAGCAAAAATGGACATTTTGATCCAAGAGCGACTATAAACCTTCTATGGAGCCAATCCTATGATAGGGAAATGGATAGAATATCAAACCTACTGGTCCAAGATCAACTATAGACTCACCATAGTTAAACATAAGTTGCCTAGTCAGCTTAAAATGGGTTTAAAAGCTTTGGAACCAAAACTTACTTCATTTCTCAGATTTTCCTTTGTTCTCTCACCCATTGTCTCTCAAATTTCCTACCTTTCAAAACCTTCAAACTCCATCAACAAATCTTGGATTCTAAGGGTTAGAGGTAAGGATTTTCACTCCCAAAAAGTTTTATTTTGATGGATTCTGTGTCTCTCTCTAAAAGCTAGCAATTTTTTTAGGTTCTTAATATTTGGCTAGATCTTTTCGCTAGAAGCTCACTATCACGACCCAATTTTCCGGGCCATGACCAGTGCATGAGCTCAATAAGCATAGCTCACTAAGCCCAAGCAAGCCTATCCATTTACCTTTGCTTAACAAATTTATCATATCATGCAGACACGCACACACCTTTTCCCGGGTGTGAACATAGCCAAAACACAATGGCATTATCGATAATAATATACATGCACTATACCAGTTATGTATTTAGCAATTTACATTTTATACACATATTCGCATTGTTAGATTGTATTCACAATACAAAAGGACCCATGACTTCTAGCGGAGACATTTACAATAAAAGGGATTACTATTGAATGTCAGACACATACCCAGGAGATGCACTACGAGGACTCCTCGATCTAGGGTCCAACAGTCACTTGATCTGAAAACATGAATTTTTATAAAATGTGAGTACAATACTCAGTGAGTGAATATTAGAAGGGAACAAGCATACCATAAGGAATGTTTATCGAAATCATGATGCATTCATTTTCTCAAAACCATGCAATTGTTTTAGCTCCTTTAAACCCCTCATGTAAACCCCACACGAGTAAATCACTTTACAAAAATCTATGCTCAACTATGGTACCAAAGAAGGGGAAATATGGCAAAAATCCACAAGTTAGCAAAATGGATAGAAATTTTATCGCTGCAGCGAAACAGAGCAACAAGAGAAAAGTTTCCCTTCACTCAACAAAAGGGCCATCCTACTAAACCAACAAAATCAACATAAAACTCATGAAAATTCCCAAAGTGCAATGTATCAAATTTCACATATATGTCAACCATATATCACATTCATGAGCTTTCATTTCATAAGTCTAGATATGCATAATTAGATAGGCAAACATCAATATCATCATAATCACACCCGGCTCATGTACATCCCCCCACATCGTGCACATAGCCGGCACTATTGTGTGCATCCCTCCACATCGTGCACAATCAGTGCCATCGTGTGCATCCCCCCACATCGTGCACAAGGGCACTATCATCATCCATCTCTCACGCCACCATCATCACCGGCATGTGCATCCCCCCACATCATGCACACACACGGTTACAGTCATTATACACAATATCATTCATCATGCACAACACACACATATATATATATCATCATATTGCAATAATGCATGAATCCGTAGCAATCACATATCACAACATCAAACCATTTAACAAAAGCTTGTTCTCAACGTACATTTTCTAAGACAAGTTGAATAGAATCTTTCATATTCCCCAAAACAAGTTTGAAATGCATGTCCACTCACTGGTATCAAAAATCCGGATTCCGAGTGCACTCGGACTAATAGTCCTCAAGCGTAATTCTTTTGCCTTTTTCGAACGTCTCACTACCTTGACAAATAACAAAGTCGAGGAATTTACTATATTGTCCCTAAATTGATATAAACTAATTTAAATTACTAATGCTTGATATGTAAATGCAAAAATACATCCGATTACCGCTTAATCTCGGTATCGATTAAATTCGACCGATCACCCGATTAATTGGCGATTGTGTCCAAATCACCTTCAAATTAATCCATTTCTCCTCTAATACCTTAATTTACCACATACCATTTAAATAAAGCCAAATTCAGCATTAGAACCCTCACAGTTCCTTATAGAAAAATTCGGTCATTTGGTGCACTAGCACCGAAATTTTTTCTACATAATCGTTTCACCTTAATTCATCATTTTCCAAGCCATTTTCCTGGAAATAAAAACAATCCCCCATTGATATTCAGCCCTCATGGTTCGACCAACAAGGAACCCTAGAGAAATTGAATATTTCTTTTGTGTTTTTGTTCATAACCATGCTTAACTATCCCTAAACACTAACATAGTCTAAAATCAAATTATTCCAACAACAATTCCTCTTCCATACCCATTTTTCAGAATTGAATTCATCATGATAACTCAATATTCAATCATGGAAATCAAGAACAAAACCATGGGTAAGCTAGGTATCAAGGAGAATTAAAGAAATTCTAACTTACCTAGCTTGTTTCCTTGATTTCTTCACTTTTTCTTTGAATTTCCACCTAGGTTTTCTTGTTTTTCCCTTTGTTCTTCCTTTGTTCTTGTTGTTGGTTGCCTAGGCCGAATATGGTGAGAGAATTGGGGATTTAATGGGCTGATTTCTATAGAAAATAATAAAATCATCAAGCATGCCATGTGTCACATGCTTATTGGCCCAATTTTTTAACTTTTTGACTTTTTCGTCTTAATTTTCCACCACAAATATTCTGATATTTATCCAATCCTACCACAATTAAAATCCCTTGGTCTTGACAAGTGCTGGGGCGAAAAATTTACAGATTTGCCCCCGAGGTAAAAAAATTACGATTTTGCCCTTATACTCCGAAATGTACCGAAATCATATTATTTCTACTTTTGAACCTTGAATAACACTAATATTGATCAATATTAACCAAATGGGGCAAAAATCATTTTATAAAAATTCCCGTTTAGTCCTCTAGTGGTAAAATTACCATTTTGTCATTGTGCTCCAAAAATACCGAGAATCACAATTTTTCACTGCTAAACATCATTTTATACTCCAATAATCATAATTATATTTCATATAATTTTTCTTGGTCAAATGTGATCAAATCTTGGCTAAAAATCTCCATTTTATCATCAAATGGTAAAATGACCTTTTTATCCCTAATCGGTCAATTTTCTTGATGGACTCCAACTTGGACCTTGAACTCCGAATCACTATTCTAAGCCATTTTTTGGGTTTCAAAATTTTCAAATTCCTCTTAGAATTTCTATTTGAACTAGTTCAAGACTCGATTTAACTTAGTTGTACCACTCGGTACAATACCGTTTTTTAATCGAGCTTGACAGGGTCTCACACTCACCAAGGAGGAAAAATAGGTAAAATAATTTTACTTAATGGGTATGAGGTCTGGATGAAAGTTTGGTGGAAATAAGTGAAGATTAAATAGGGTTAGAAGTTAGTATTTGAAGTATTATGAAATTATTAGGGGTTTCTAAGAATATTGATGATTAAATAGCATTTTATTGGGACTTTGAGAGTATTGATTATCAAATATCATTTTTAGGTACTATTGGAGTAATTTGAGCTTGTTGTAAAAGCTAAGCTTTTGAAGAATGGTATAAAAAAGAAAAGGTACACTTTAAGAGATGGGTAAATACGATGCTTTTAATTATTTTAGTATAATTAAGCATGCCTATTCTACAACGTAGCATAAAAATGTATTTGGTGAACTTTGTGATGCGAAAAAAAGGTTTCAAACTTGTTTTAAGAAAGCTAGAAATAGTATGTAAATATGTTATTATGTATTTAGTTTTGAGCATGGGGAACAAGTGTTTCAAATGCTTGATACCTCTAAGAAAATCCATCTTTGTGTATGACTAGTTGATGATCGAGAATATACTTGCTTGAGATGAACCTTGTACACTTGCATTTATTTTATTTGAATCCTTGTTCTTGGATGGCAAGTGGATTTACCTATTCACTTGTAAATGAATGTTTGGATATTTAGAATCATAGCATAAAAATGTTCAATGGAGCTTACTTGAGTTATGGACTTGTAGCTAGTGATAATAAACACTAGCCATTATGCACAATGCCTAGCTTGACTGGGTAGTGGCATGGTCCTATCCCTTGATTTGGTTTCATTAGTAGTTGACATGGTTTTACCCCTTTGATATGACTTTGTTTGGTAGTTGACTTAGTCTTACCCTTGATTTCATTTTGTGGTAGTTGATATGTAAAGTTGAAGCATGATTTAAGGTTGATTGAAAAATATGATTTTCTACAAATATTTGTGAAATGAAAAATAAGATTGTGGATGTGAAAAACATTTTGAAAAGGGTTTTTAGATTACTATATATAAATATATTATGTATTAGTTTTAAACAAAGAGGGACATACACCTTAGTGTTTGTAGCACGCAATTACTTCGATCTTTAGACTAGTGTGGGTACGAGAAATTATTTTTATTTATGTATGAACATTATGATGTAAATGCTTGTTATGTTTAAGCACGGGATGCATGATGGATTACATAAAGTTTTGTTCCATCTAAGATTGATGCGTTTATGTACATGATATATATTCCATATGCTACATGAGATGAATGAGGAAGCATGATAAATGCCATGAGATTATGTATATAATGTATGTTTCACATACTACATGAGACAATTGAGTAAGAATGAGGAATGCCATGAGGTGCGTATATGTTGTAAAATTTCATATACCTTATGAGATGAGTAAGCATGTATGTGATGGATATTCCACATCCCAAATGCTATAACTATGAGAACTCAATGAGTGTGATCGATTCGACTTTCACGGGGTGCAAGTGATGATTTTACTCCTATGATACATCATGAACACCTAAGGTGCAATGGAGATTTACATTGCTCGCCCGAGGTTAATGAGGATCAAGCCATTACAATCTATGAGTTTAATGTTAATGGAATGATTATAATTGTTATGTTTTTGATATGTTGTATGCTAAGTTCATTTGAGCATTGTTTATGATTTATACTCCATGTCCATAGGAGAACATGCTTGGGAAATGCTTTGAGCCTTAGGGATAGTCTCAAGAGATAAATGAACTTACAGAATGGCCAAAATGCTAAATTTTGCCTAAAAAATTGGGTTTTGTGCTCAAAGTGTTGATACATATGGACTATGTATCAATACATTCTAAATAGAATGCTTCAAGAGGCTTTCTATGTGAAATGTATCAATAGATTCTCGAAAGTATCGATACATTCGAGAATGTATTGATAAATTCGTTGTAAAAAGGTTGCCTCAGTGAATTTTAATGAGAATTTCAAAGGTAAAAGAATTCCAAAGATTTATACTAAGTTGATTTCCATGCATTATTGTATGAATGATGTTGATTCAAAATGGTTCATGATTATTTTAGAAATGAAGAAAGATTTATCACGTATACGTGTTTAATATTGCATGTTTATGAAACACTCTTATCTCTTGGCTTGTCCCATTCCCATATCCACTCCTAGAGTCTTTGTGACTCACGTTATTTTTTCCATTTATTTTTCTTGCAGATCAGTGATGGCACTCTTGATAACAACTAATGTCACAAAGATGTGATTCATTCCTCTTTTGGTAGGTGATCTAGCAGCCCTAGTAGGCTAGAGGTCATGTTATGTTCCACTGACGAGTTCGTATTTATTTTGTTTTTAAATAACTGTTGCAGTAGAAGGTTACTGCATTAAGTGGAATGAAAGTTACTTTTATGTTACTATAAAAATATTATGAATGGTTGGCCATGGAATGAAAGTTTATTTTCATGAGATTATGTGTATGTTATGAATGATGGCCTGCGAGCCTATATGAGCATCTGGGATGCCTTTACAGTTTCTATATTGAATGTATTGGGTACATATTATATGAATAAAGTGTGCACACCTTTTATTTTGAGAAGTCCATAATCGTGTACTTACATTTATACATGGATGTTTATATTTACATTTATTTATGCATATATGTGATTGAAGATTGATTGAGGTTGAGAGGCTTGCTTGGGCCTAACGGGCTATACCCATCTAGGTCAATGCGCCGATCATGATCCCTCCAAAATATGGGATGTGACACCAACAATGTTCAATTCATTCTTTCACACACCCCATTATGCTGAAGAGTCCTAAGAGAAGTCCATTGTGTAAGAATCCCATTCTTTTTTAGATAATCTTGAAACTCTTAGCTAAGATATCCTCTTCCTTGATCAGATATAAGAGTGAGAATGCTCTTCCCAATTTGTTTTTTAACCTCTACTCTGTATTCTTTGAACTTTTTAAAGGATTCATATGTATATCTCATCAAATACACATAACCATAATAAGAATGGTCATCTGTGAAAGTGATGAAGTAGGAGTATCCTCTTCTAGCACTAGTATTCATAGGACAACATACATTCGAATGTACAAGTCCTAGCAACACCCTAACTCGTTCACCCTTTTTGGTGAAAGGCGACTTGGCCATCTTTCCTAGGAGACAGCACTCACAAATTCCATGAGATTCATAATTAAATGGATCGATATAACTTTGTTTGTGTAACTTAGTTGAATGAGTCTCATTGATATGTCAAAGCCTACAATGCCATATGTAAAATAGTCTTGGATCATCTTTCTTTGCCTTCTTGACCTTCGTATTGAGTATGGGTATATTAAGATCAAGGATATAGAGACTATTTGAATGTGTACCTGCACCATAGTGCATTTCTCCCTTGGACAAAGAACAACAATTGCCCTTAATGCTAAATTCAAAATCATCATATAATGCCAAGTATGACACAAATATGATGTTTTGAGATATGGAAGGGACATAGTACCAGTCTCTTAATTCCAAGATCAACCCAGAAAGTAAAGATATGGTAATTGTCCCTACAACCAATGCAGCAATTTTTGCTCCATTTCCTACTCTTAGGACCATTACTCCTTTCGTTAATCCTCTACTTGTTTCCAGCGTCATTTTGTCACTACATAGGTGTGACCCACATCTAGTATCTAATACCCATGATGACGGATCAATGGTAGATAGATTGACCGCAATCATGTACATGGTCAAAGGTGAAGCTTTTAGAACCTTCTCATTATTGGACCTTGTCAATAAGGCAAAGATATCTTCCTTTATCACATCTGATCTTAATAGATGTTTGAGAACATTTCTCAACTTGATATACCAATCCAAACATTTTGGCTTGGATTTCATAATGGCATCATATATGCCTTGCAAAGTGATGTGTATTCCCATTCTATCAACTTAGACATTTAAAGAGCATATATAAGTATTCACATATTACAATCAATTTAGATGAGATAGTTAATTTTAAATTGATTGCTCCCAGTATTTTCTTCAAGATGATAAGTGTCACGACCCAAATTCTGGGCCATGACTAGCGCATGAGCCCAATGGACGTAGTCCATTAAGCCCAAGCAAGCCTATTAAATAACCTTTTCACCATTCCATTAAAAGTTACTAAGCTTCATTCCATAACTTTGAATCAAAATAATACTAAACATTGCCAACTCATAGTGGCATACCGATCAAGTGTACATATATTGTCCAGACATAATTTAATAATTTACATCTCATGTACATAGTTACAACAAAAATAACTCTGGGCTTCCAGCGGAGTGACCACAGTGTAGGGGCAGCTACTGAATGCCATTGATACCTACCAAAGATACAAATCTACAAGGTCACCTCGACCTAGCTACCGGCTGCCTCTTGATCTGAAAACATGAAGTTGAAAACGGTGAGTATAAACCCAGTGAGTGAACAAGAAGGGAACAAGCAAACAATAAGGAATGTTTAACGAAATCATGATGCATTCGTTTTTTTTTTCAAAACAATGCAATTTATTCTAGTTCTTATTAAAACCCCTCATGAGTAATTCACTTTATGAAAATGGTACATGCTCAACAAAGGATCTGGAGAATGAAAACTTTAATAGCATTCATGCGAATCTAATCAAATAAACGACGAGTCCTCGTTGCAGCGACGTTCAACTCTCATTATTAGCAGGACAAGGGTTTCCTCAACTGCCCGAGGGTTTCTCTTTAAACCTCCTCATTTCAAACTTAATTCATTAATTCCTTAACCATGGAAGTTCATGCTTAACTATGGTATCAAAGAAGGGGAAAATGGGACAACAACCGAACAAGGTAAGAAGCAAAACAGAAAGTTTTTCGTTGCAGTGAGATTCATTCTCGCTGCAGCGAAAAGCTACAGTAACATTCTTGCTACAACGAGATTCCGGCTAGCACCACCCCTCCAAACCCGAGAGTTTTTTACTGCAGCGAGAAACAGGGCACCAGCAAAAATTTCCCCATTCCCTCAAGCAAAGGCCACCCTGTTCACATGACCAACACAACATGAAACTCATATAATTTCCCAAAGTTTAACATGTCAAATTTCACATACATTTCAACCATATACATATTCATGAACTTTCTATAACACGCATATCTATACATGTATATATATATATATATATATTCATCATCATGCACACTTTCCCATCATCATCAGCCCATGTGCACTCCCCATTAGCACATGGCTGGGTCATCATCGGCTTATGCGCACTCTCACTCGCACATAGTCGGGTCATCATTGGCTTATGCGCACTTCTACTCGCACATAGCTGGGTCATCATCGACTTATGCACACTCCTACTCGCACATAGTTGGGTCCACATCAACATACAAAGAAGCACCCAATGCATATGATGCATATTATCATATTGTGATAACACATAAACCATTGTATAGCACATTTTCACAAGATAAAAACACTTCACCAAAGGCTTGTTCTCAAGGTACATTTTTAAAGGAAAACTGGATGAAATCATTCAAGTATATTGTGCAAATAAGTTTACATTCCCAAAACAATTTTGAAATGCAAGTCCACTCACGGGTATTTGTTGAGCCTCTTATCGACTGTACCTCTCTAATTGTCCAAATGGGGAGATGGGGCTTCGTTGGAACCTATTATCACATTAGCATCACCATTGATTCAAGCCACATACTTATAAATTCTAAAAGCTTTCTCTTAGCTAGCTTTCAATGGCCATTTAAATGGCTATCTATTCTCACTACCCTTATCACTCTAAAATGAATGAACAACCCCAAAAACCAATTCACCCTTAAATCTAAACACTAATCATTCTCAACACCAAAACTCAATTCTAGTGTACTACTCACCTTGGTAGCTTGTATTTGAAATTCTTTCCAAAGCTTTCAAGCTATTTTTTTGAAGCTTCCTCTTTCTCTCTCTAAAACACCTAACTAGTGAGAGAAAGTATGGAAATAAGATTTTTTTCAAGGGTTTTAAGGAAGGGGAGTGGAAGAGCACAAGGGTTTATGGAAAGGGTGCACCAAAAGCATGAAATTTGGAGCTATTTGAGGAAGGTTGTGGAGCTTTCCTATCAAGCTTTCATAGGGAATGGAAGCAATGTGAGATGAGAGGAAGAAGAAGAAGAAAACCTGCTGAAGAATGTAGAAACTGCTAGAAGAACAAGATATTTATAGCCCACGCTTATCCACTTCACTTAAATTACGAAAATACCCCTCCACAAATTAGCTTGTCCTCTTCCAATTTTTTATGCAATCTTTTACTCTTTTGACACCAGGACAAGATCCATAATGGTCTAGAAATGCTCGGGTTCATGAAAACTTAAAAATTTTGATACGAGGTGAAAAATGACCATTTTACCCCTACCATGAAAATCATCATCATTTTCCTTTCCTTCGTCATTTTACCCATATTTTCATTATTCATTCATGCCTTAGGCCTACTTAAGCCTTAATATTGTTTAAAACTTACTTTTAGGAGCTTACTAAGGAAATGACGAACTTACCCCTAATCAGGGATATCACGTCTACTTCTATCTACGAGTCTATAAAGGTCAAGGTCTTGCAATAACCCTCCATATCACCTTGAGAGATCTCTGCGAGGATTCTCTTAGTAAACTAGGATCCTTATCCATTCTAATCATGACCTTGAGTATGCTCAATAAACCATGATAAGTGGATTAGGTAGATAACTGAGCTTAACAATTGTATCTCTATACAACTCCTAGATCAACTAGGTGACAACACATTGCCTAAACATATCATATATGTTTCACCTAGCCACTGCCTCTATTTTCTATAATAATCAAGTTTCCAAGCATCTAGATTTTATGAAACTAGTTGAGTAAGACCCACCAATAGCTCAAACATACTCGAGTAAAAGTGTGACCTTGAGTGTGCTCAACAAGTCTTTAAATAAAAGAACAGTCAGGTTATTTTGCTATCTGGTGGAAGGTAACTTAATCATGCTAGCATGTGACTCAATATTTATCGAGGGATTTCATTATTTATTTTTATTGAAGTCTTATCTTGGCATGCATAGCATTTATTTATTGTATAACATAAATCTATCACATGCATACTACTTTGGCTAATTATGGACTTTATCTATACTAATTTCCTTGAGCCATCAAAGGAAATTAACTTGGTCAAACCTAAGGGATAACAAACAACATCTTGTAGTCTTTCCTCTCTCTTATCTTCATGGCGTTTTTGTATTTTCATCTTCGAATTGTAAAATAACTCCTAAACTAATCCTAATTCTATACTTAGATGTAAGTATTAAATTTTAGTGTAGAAACCTTGTGGTATATCCGAAGAGAGTTAAGTGAGGAGAGAATTTTACAATTCTAGAAAATCGAGAGAAAGGTAGGATGCACAGACCTTTTTCAATAAATAAATACCATGATAAAATTTACATTCAATCATAGCACAATCATATTGGGCCTAAGTCCATAATCATCCACATACATCCATCAACATGAACATATAAATATTTAAAAAACTTGTCTCATTCAAATTGTTAATCATATGAAGTATTCGAGATTAGCAATTTTCCAACATTTATATTTTGTTAATTTCAAATTTTCATGTTTGCAATTTTAATACTAACTTTGGAGAGTTTTACTAATCAATATTAGTAACTCATTGACTCCTAATCTTATTAGTATAAAATTAAAATTTTGTTACAAATTAAAATAATTTTATTTTGTGTTCCTAAACATTTGGTAACTATCTTATTAATCTCATTTAATTAAAGATTGAATGTCTATTATTACCTAATCTCGTTAGAAAATATCTTAGACAATTTAATCTTTAAATTTTTTATGTCAAATCTAAATCAATTCCATGACAATGTCCAGCTACAGGCAACAGCAAACATGTCCTGATTTTATGGCATTATGGTGGCTTATTTTTAGGAATTTAATTCCCAATTAAATTTATCTTGATAGCCAACTTTTGGAACAATTTCAAAATAATTTTTGTAGGATTTCAAGAACTGATTTGTCTGTTTAAAATATTCAAAAACTGTTACCCGTAACTGTAGGTGGCTACAACGGTTTTGACTCTTTTTTGAAGTTTTTTGGTGACATAAAATTAGGAATTTAATTCCTAATTAAACTCATCTTGACAGCCAACTTATGAAAGAATTCCATAATAAGTTTTGCAAGATTTTAGGAAACCTTTTTGGCTATCTAAAACACTCTAAACCATGACTATATAGCTACAGAAGTAGTAATGATTTTGCCCACCTTTTTAGTTTCATGGTGGCTCAATTTTAGGGATTTAATTCCTTAAAATTTTTGTCAACAATTTACATAATTTATGAAACTATTTCCATAACAAAATACTCAGGCAATTGTTGCAACTAATTGCACAAATTAAAGTATATTCTTGGTTGCCAAGCTAACCAAAATCATGACTGAGACTACAACAGGTAATAGCGATTTCAACTATGTTTTGGTGGCTTTTCCATCACCATCAGCTATTGATCATGAACCTTTCTTGGAACACTTCCAACGTATATTGATTCCTTAAATTTCCATTGTTTTAGAAGACCTTTAAACCTCATTCTTATGGCTGAAAATGAACCAATACCATGGCTGGACAAAATCAGATTCTATCATTTAAATCACACCATAATGTCGTGAGATTGAATCTTTATTTGCTAAATTAATTTTACATCTCATGCACTTGTTAATATGCAATATTTTGACATTAAAATGAGATTAATATTATGATAAATAAGGTATAAAATTTACAATTAAATCTGTCCAGAAATCAAAATAACTAGAATAAATTGTAAAACTCAATTGGCAATGGAATTGATTGATGGCTTAATTCCATTAACTAAGATTGGCATCTAGCAATGCATCATGGCCACCCAACTGTTAGAAGGGTCAAAGGATTCTTTGACAACCTTTCAGTGTACAGTCTTATAATGTAATTCCTTCTCTTATCATATATCCTAAAGATGATAAAAGTGTGGTGCAATATCTACTTTTATTGACCTTTATATTTGTTCCTACAATTTGATCATTAGCTTTATAGAGACTTATGAAACTCAGTTCATAATCTCCTAATCACCTTGGCCAAGGATTTGATTAAGCTAATATCAACCAAAAACTAATGAGATATTTCCCCTTGAATCACTTTGGGTGATGATTCCTATCTTGACCACTCATTTGCCTTTATAAGCTTCATACTATACCCAAAAGTATCCTATGTTTGGCATCCTTGGTTAGGCATCTGTAAGGATGAAATCAAAGCATAACACTCCACATTTAAGACAACATGGTGTCTCAAGTCCAAAGAGTAGTTACACGACTGACACATAAGAAACATTGTATAGACACTAGAGTGAAATACAAAATGCACTTCTCATGTAAGGTTATGTTCAGTGAATTTGCTCATCCATGGCAAGCACTCATATGCTAGTTTCAAGTATCTCTATATTTCAACTTATGAGAGAAGTTGGTTACTTCACAAGAAACATAGCATGTGCCGATCTCTGAGCATTATTGATGCCCCGTCTCAATAATACAATGATTAAGAACTTTCAAGAACAATGCTTTGATGCATAACGATCTCAAAATTGTATTATAAAACAATTCCTTTGTAAAGCATATATAGTTCCATGAACTTTATGTACATAAGTATAAATAATAATTAAATCACAAACTTATAAATAAAAAACTTCCTCAATGTTATTATGAATAACAAAATATCATACATAAATATCTCAAAAATGTAATTTCTATGCAACCACAAATTAGCTAAGGCTCATACTAACATATTAGTTATGTTTGAACAACATTTAATCTATGAATGAGAAGGTTAGGACAGATTGAACGTATTTGCCATTCTTACACGGAACGTCCAGTGCATATGACAAGGGAGCCTGGACAAAGTTAATTCAGTTAGATAAAGTTGTTTGTACAACTTTCAATGCAGGACTCTTTGCTTAGGACAGTTGTATTGAGTTTTTGATAGGGTCTCAAACAACTTTATTAAGATTTCCGAGCATCCCTAAATTCGGGAAATAGGGGCCTTCGGGTTTTCTTTTTCTATATGCTACTTTTTATTTTACTACACCATATTGTAATCATAGAGTCCGTGGTGGTTCAAGCTATCGTATTGAGTAATAAAATTATTAATTTTTTTAAAAAAATAATATTTATAGTGAAATTAAAAAAGTATTTGAAATTTAATAAAAAATTGACTCATGTCCATTTCGTTATTTAGAGAAATAAATAATTAATGCAATACATTAACCTAATTACTTAAATCGAGATTTTTAATTTTAAATTCAATTATGCAGCTAAAAAATACAGAACAGATATAAAGGAAAGATAACCCATACAATTATTCCTATCTGAAAATAGAACAAACCGACAAAGGTATTTTATTGATGAAATTAAGATTACATCGAGCACACCAAATATGAAACAAGTAGTAAACACTTAGAAAAATACATCACTCAAAGTAGTGCAGGACAGGAAAAAAGAAAAATACATCACTCAAAGTAGTGCAGGACAGGAAAAACTAAAGAAAACGATAGTAGTGTACATGGATGCAAAGCAAAGCATCCCTTTTTAAGCAAGTCGAAGCCCACTCAGGAGGCATTGGTACCCCTCTCATATACTTTTTTTCCATGTAGTTTCAACTTGCGGAGGCGAGGACAGCATGCAGCAACCTTTTCAACATCAAGCGTACTGTTGAAGGATATCCTTTTTGGCACTATCATTAGGGAGCGAAGGTGATTAAATGTAACAGTTTCGGGTTTGAAAATCTCCTGGAATGATCCTAAAGAGGCCTCATCCTCTATAACGATCACCAATTTTCTGAGATTTGTCAATGTGATGAGATCTTTTACATCTGCATGGCGTGAAGGGAAGTTAAATAGTGTCTGCAGGTTGCCAAGATTGGCAAATCGCAGTTTTTCTGTCTTACGGCCACAGTCAGGAGGGAGATACAGATGCCTCAGTCGTTGCATCTTCCAGAACACATCGGGCATTCTTGATGTTGAATAACGACGATCAAGATACAGAGTCAACAAGCAGCTCAAGTCACCCATCGATGATGGAAGTTCTCCAATCCAGGCCGATGCTACATTTAAGAGTCTTAAATGGACTAGTTTTCCTATTTCGTCAGGTATTTGAAAACCCTTAACATTGTCAAGATCTAAGACTCGAAGCAACTTGAACTTATTGACCATGGATTCCATTAACTGCTGTTGTATTCCACTATGATCTTGTAAGGAGAAGCCTAATATAGACCTAACGAGGGGATACTGTTCATTTTCCATTCCAATACGCCCACTAAAGTTCCTCAAATTAACCGAAACTCTGCGAGTTCTACCAGCTAGCTTCATCTTGGTTGTGAGGCATTGAAAAAAATCGTTGTGCCTATTTTTATCATTAAGGTTTACAACATCAAAAATGTCTTCCCCTTGAGCCCTCGACAAACAAAGATCTCGCATCAGATCGTGCATGCGACAAGTCTTAATCCTCCCTGTTGAACTTCTTTTTTCTACTTGAACCATGTACCTTTGAGCCATTTCATCTAAGTAACGATAAGCAACGTCCTCCATTGTCTCTTCCCCTTCAAAACCGGAAACAGGTGGTATCATACCCTCCGCTACCCACAAGTTAGTCAATTTCTTTACAGATATCAGAAAATCCTCTGGGAATATGCCTAGATAAAGGAACAATGGTTTCAGTCGTTGTGGCAAATCATCATAACTTAAAGCCAGCACTTCAAGAATTGAGAAGCTTTGGTCTTGGTGGTTCAAATATGATTTAATATTTTCGTGGACTTTATCCCACTCATCAAATGTCTGCTTTGTGGACAAAAGACCCCCAAGCACAATGATGGCTAATGGCAAACCCTTACAATGTTTCACCATCTCCTTCCCTAACTTTTCCAAATCATAATCGTTTCTCGCAGCTGCAAGGACATGTTTAAATTAAAATAAGACATTTTTAAAAATAACCCTTAAAGATAAAATATTTTCAAAAATAGTCTTTTTTATAATTTTAACTATTTTTAATCAAATTGGACAAAATTACCCTTAATAAAATTACACGCTATGATGTTACACACCATGTACAAACATATGTTACATGCCATTATTAGGTTGTTATACGCATGTGCAAAAACATGTGACACGTCATGGTTAGGTTGTTACACGCCATGTACAAAAACATGTGACACACCATACACAGAAACATGTGACACGCCATGTACAAAAACATGTGACACGTAATGTACAAAAATATGTAATACGTCATGTACAAAAACATGTGACACGCCATGTACAAAAATATGTGACATGCCATTGTTAGGTTGTTATACGTCATGTTGAAAAAAATTACTAGTGTTACACGCCATGTACAAAAATATGTTACACGTCATGGTTAAAAAATATTGTTGCACGTCATGTTGAAAAAAAAAATACTGTTGTTACACACAATGTTAAAAAAAAATAGTTTTGTTACACGCCATGTTGAAAAAATATTATTGTTACACGCTATATTCAAAAACATTTTGTTACACTTTAATTCCTAAAATGTTGTTGTTACTTACGAACCGAAACTTCCAATTCTCTCAACTCTCTTCATTTTTTTTTATTTTTTTGACAATTTGAAACCGATTAAAGTGTTTCAATCATATTTTCATAAATCAAAACATAAATTTTCTTATACAAAACACCTATTTCAACTAAAAATAAAATAAAAAATTCTTTTCAAAACTTAAGTTTATAAATTTTAATTTTTTGAGTTTATTACCGTCCAGGTCCCGAATTGATTCAATTTAAAGCTATTTCAAACATCTATGATCATTTCTACCGTTTTAATTTCACCCATAATACTTAAAAATCAAAATTTCCAAATAGCCACACACCCAAGCATATCAAAATCATTGCTTGGTGTCTTAAAAGCTCAAGAAAGAGAAATCTGAAAATACGATGAGAGAGAAATTAAAAGCATAACAAACGAATGTTGAAGAGAGAAATCGATAAAATTTGAAAAACTTGGATGGTGAGAGAGAGAAATCAAAAACACAAAATTGAGAGAAATTGTGATGAATGGTTTAATTTATTTGAAATAGTTTTAAAGACATTTTTATCAAGTCATGTCTAAATATGACTAAAAATAATTAAATTTATTTTGATGGTTATTTTTAAAATGTCTTTATCAAAAAAGACTATTCCTCATAGTTTTCTCAATTTTATAAAATTTAAAATTACTGTAAATGTGGCCAATAAGGTTTGTCTCAAAAATAAGGAAGAGGTCTTGAAATTTGTAAATTCCAAGTTGAAGTCTCATGATATAACTCGAATTTATGCAACTTTACGTTAATTTTGTTGGTTAAACTTGTTTACTGGTTTCTTCTAATAGATATATGTTAAAAGGTTTTGATTATAATCGTAACTTTTATTTATTTATTTTTGAAATTATAATTGTAACTTTTATTGATACATGTAACTTAATTAAAACAATTTATGGTGTACTCATAAGTTGAAATGTTAGATTTTCTCATATAATAAAGTGTGGATTTACCTTATTCAATTTATTTTACCTGTTATATATATATATATATATATATATATATATATATATATATACACACATTTAATGATTGTTGATGATGGAGCTGGGGAGAAATAAAGAGAAAAGTATGATGGAAGATGGAGGGATAGATGGAGTTCTAGGCCTAGAATAGATTGGAGTAATAAAGAGTGTTATTATTCTCATAAGATTGAACACATAAAACTTATTACAAGATGTTAAATAGAGGACATGAAAAATTCCATGAAAGCTAAAGGAAAGGAGAATGGGAAGAATTAAGTTGTGGCATCATCTGCCAATGAAGTTTTGATGGTGCAAGAGAAAAATAAAAATACAAAAATTGTATGCGTGTGGTTTTGGATTCTTCATGTTCCCAACATATATGCACGAGAAAACAATGGTTTTTGAAACTTGAGTTGTGTGAGAAACCAATTTACATGGCTAATGAAAGTGAAGAGAAAATTGAAGGCATTGCTTGTGGAAAGATTTGCTTGCATATGGTAGGGTCAAGATACTTGGGAATGTGAGGTAGGTTCCAAACTTTTCAATACATTTGATGATTGATGGATATTCTGCTTTAAGTGGTGGTTGAAAATTGTAAAAGGTTTGATGATTGTTATGAAGGGAACAAAGAAGAATTCAAAAATTTTGTATGAGTTGATTGGAAGCGCAATTAAGGGAAATGGGTTGATATCTATCTTCATTTTTTACTATTAATATGAATTTAATGAAGTAAGATATATTCTAATAATTTTTTTAACGGTGTCAAGAAAATTCTAACGATAAAAACATAGGATAGTTAACTATCATCTTTTACACCTCATTGTGAAAATTTATTCCGCCTGAAATCCCAAGATATATACTTTTTTTTGCTATTGCTATTAGAAGTTGTAAAAAGTAGTGAGACGTAACTAAAGTTGGCATTTTAATAAAAGGTAACATTGGAAACGAAAAGTAAACATTATTTTCAAGTATCCTAAAATAGAAATTAGAAGTGAAAAAAGTAACAAATTAGAAGGAGATCAGTGTGTGAATGAAATAAGATGTGAGCAGGTTAGAGGAGAAGAGACCCAAAATATAACCCAAGTAAGAAGGTAGAAATTAAACTATTTAACAATAAGAATGACAAAGCATTTATAATAAACGAGTTACGAGTGAGATATGTCAGACCTTGATCATCCGGCAGCCGAGGGAGTGCAACTCTTTGAAATAACTCCCAGCTTCTTGCCTCATTTAGGCACCGTGGTTCATGTATATAACATCTCGGATCTGCGTGCCTGGCGACATCTTTGTTGCGACTGGTAAGTATTATTTTACTACCTGTGTCCTCGGTTGGGAACCCAGCACTCAAGATTTTCCAAGCATGCACGTGCCAAATGTCATCAAGCACCACCAAGCATTTCTTCTTCTGTAGTTCTTTAAAGACCATTTCGGCTATGTCGTCGTCCGTCATTTTCTCAATCTCCTCTCTCTGCTCCTTACTGGGGGGACTAAGCTTGAACAAAATTTGTTCCCAAGAACCCCTCTTTTCCCATTGTTGGGATACATTTATCCACACAAAGTGATCAAAACGTTGTCTAAGTTTCGCATGATTGTAGACCTTCTTAGCAAGGGTGGTCTTTCCTATACCGCCCATGCCACATACCGCGACAACCCGATGGTCCTTAAAGTTACCAGCTTGGCTAGCCTCCGCGGAGCCACCGGGGTGGTCTCCCACCAATTTTTTCACCAATAAATTTACATCTTCGTCAACTCCAACAGGATTTTCAGGAATGTGAGGATAATTCTTCCAGAGGCTTGAACTTCTCTTCGTCTTCCAGTCAATCGCAGAATTGGAGCCCTCTGGGATGGTTAATTCCCTTAAACCAAAGGTTTTCAAACTCTGTCTCAAGTCAGAAATCCGGACATTGATGTCCTCCAGCTTTGAACCAAGATTGTACTTCGATTTTGCTTGGTTCCAGATTGCAAATGTTTTTCCAGCTTTCTTCTTGGATGCAACTTCGAGGGCAAGGCTTTCAACGATGTCTTCTATATCGTAAGCGAGAGTTCCGATCTCCGCCATCCAGTTTCTTATTCTCTCATCTTTGTCTTGCTTTGCATATGCATCTTTCAAGAACGCCTTCATCCACTGCAGCTGACTCTTTACGTGATCGAATTCTTGGCCAACACCTTGGAAGAATTTCACTCCATCTATTAGGAAATAGCCAAGCCTCTCCAACGCGTAAGACATGATAAACTCCGTCATGGCACCTTTTCAAGGGAAGTGTGAGGAACGAAAGGAATTGTAATCTTTGCTTACTAATTAATTGTTTTTGGGAAAGTTAAATAGCGAGTGGTATCATATACTCTTGTCAGAACCGGTGTGACACTGTGCAAGGACTACTTAGTCATCAGCAATAACTTGCCAGGACTGCCAACAAAAGCAACGACTTCAAGGTTTTAAGTTTTTCATTGCGCAAGGATGACTTAGTCATCAGCAATAACGTGCGAGGACTGTCTTCAGCAAATGCAACAACTTCAATAACGCGTGAGGACTGCCATCAGCAAAAGCAACGACTTCAAGGTTTTAAGTTTTTCATTGCACAAGGATGACTTAGTCATCAGCAATAACGTGCGAGGACTGTCTTCAGCAAATGCAACAACTTCAATAACGCGCGAGGACTGCCATCAGCAAAAGCAACGACTTCAAGGATGTCAGCTTTCCATTGACCTAAAGAAAACTTATACAGAGATTGCTTATCACTTAACTTTTTTTTTTACAAAGTTAAAGAGTGAGTGGTATTTGCACACTCTTATCAGAACAATGTGACATTGAGCAAGGACAACGTAGGCATCAGCAATAACTTGCGAGGACTTAGCCATGAACAAAACAATGACGACTTCAGGGTTGTAAGCTTTTCATTGACCTAAAGAAGAACTATTCAGAGAGTATTTATTACTTAATTTTTTTCAACAAAGTTAAAGAGTGACGACACGATAGGTTCGTAAAATAAAATAATTATTTTATAATAATAAAATTAAAAAAAAATAAAATAGTTATTATGTAATTTGATTTATGGAATGAAATAGGGTAAAAATTGTTATTATAATTTATTCTGATGTTTAGTTCGTAAGAATAGTTTCGGAATAGTTAAGGTATAAATGATAAAATGAAAAAATTACTTTTTATTATAATTTAGTTAACTAGACAAAAATTACTCATTATTATAATTTAATAATATTTTTTCTTTCAATTTCATTTTTTTTTCTCTCTTTGTATTTTCATTTTTGAATCTTTTATTAAAAATTTAAACATAAATAATTTATTATTAAACTATTAATATAATTTTTTATTTTGTTTTTTTCTCTATTTGTATTTTCATTTTTAATCTTTTATTAAAATTTTAAACATTAATAATTTATTATTGAATTATTAATATAATTTTTTATTTTAATTTCTTTTTACTTTTTCTTTATTTTTATTTACTATTTATAAATTGTAATTATTTTTAATAAATAGGGATATTTTTGTCCACTAAATTTTTGACTCTATTCCATAGTCATGGAATAACATGCGAGGACTAAGTCATCAGAAAAAGCAACGACAACTTCAAGGTTGTAAGCTTTCCATTAACTTAAAGAAGACTTATTCAGATATGTCCATAACATGAGCCAGACGACATTTGAGTCTGACTTCTTTGTATGTAAGTTCTAGCTATCCATGGACTTAATATTTACTATTAAAATAATACAAATACTTTAAATTCATATTTAATACTTTTAAATCTATTTTTTGAATATTAGATTTAAGGAAAGTACATATTTAATTGATGTATAGTTGATTAGAGTTGTTCATGCACCAAAAACTAAAAACTAAAAACAATACTAAAAACGTCTTGGGGTCTTTACTAAAAAGTAATACTAAAAACAATGATACATAAGGCAACATAGTGCCAACACATACTAAAAACTAATCCGGAAACATATATATAATTTACTAGCCTAGGCACATTCATCTAAGGGCTTATACACATATAAATTATTCTTGTACCATGGCAATGCAGCATTCAATGCATTAAGCATCACATGCTTTTATTCAAATAATTAAACCCACTTACAGTGCCAGTCAAAGGCACTCTACTGTTGATTTCTCACGCAAGTGCATGTATTGCAAACAAGTAATATAGTGATGAAGTAGAGTATTGTTTCTATAGAGAATTATTTTAATTCTTATTTTCTAGTTACTAAAATTAACACACCCTAATCTTATCCAAACAATTAAATTTAAAATTAAAACTAACAAACTAAAAATAAAACTAATCTCAAATTTATTAGCAAATTTGTTTGAAGAATTTAATTAACTACCAGGTTTAAGATTATGATATTTCTCAACACCTCTGTCACGACCCAAACTCGAGAGCCATGACTGGTGCAAGAGCCCAACAGGCAAGCCCACCAAACCCAAGCAAACCTTAAAGTTCAAAATCATATAACACAAACGCCTAGGGATTTATAACCAAATATTCATTGCAACTTCATATATAATAAATTATACCTGGCTCATAATTCTTACAAATATTCAGAAAGCCATACGTTGGCCGTAACCTAGGGTTCATACATAATAACCCTCGAACAATTCATATGGCACATTGTGCTTGAGACATTTTACAAACTAATCAAACTTGAAGGCAAAAGACCTACACAGCTTTAGCGGAGTGACACAATGGGATGGGGGACTTATCAAATGCCAATTTCGTGTTCGCCTAATTGATGACACTTGTCACATAACCCTATCGCTTCTCTTATCTGCACATGGTACAACAGAGGGGTGAGTCAACTAATACTCAGTAAAGGGATACTATCATAGCATAATATTTCACATGTAATATATATAAGCCTATCTAGCCATAATACATTCATATTCAAATATCTTCAAATTCAAAAGGGTGCGAGGATCATCCTGATATCCTACATGTAGATCCCATTGTATTATACTTTGCCGATCTCAACTCTATGGCATATCACTTTCACAATTTGCCAAACTCTATGTCACCACATCAAATCATCTCAATTCAAGGCTTATCTTAATGTCGTTATCATCAAACTGGGCTTTATAAGCACACCTTAGTTGCCGAGCCAAACCTCATATTTCATTAAATATCATTCACAATCAGTCACCACAATTTCATATTCAAATCAAATCATGCCATATTTGATGCATGTTGTCATAGTCAATCAAAATCAAATGAGTTGTCTTGCCCTGGACATAGTCAGATCATGCACGGTGGCTAATCGACAGAATATCAAATCACGCACAAGGTAAAGCCACTGATGGAAAAATAGATCACACGTGCGTTGAAGCAACGGGTGGAGAACAGATCACTCCCAACACCGGAGCAACTAACAGAGAATCAAAATCATCGATCGGAGTAATCTCTTGATGGTCAACATCACCTCAGGTATTCTCAAACAGATAGCATCAAAGCACTGCAGGCAGGAATCATAGGCGAGACTAATACAACCATCCTTGTTTACCACCATCCCTATAGGCATACAAAGGTCATAGGGCGTGGGACTCTAATTAACCGCAAGTCAAATCAACATCCGAAATTCATCTCTCAGACAAAATACATATCCATAAATCAGGCCATTGTGCTTGTGACATTCCATATGTCCACATCAAATCATGTTTCAAATTTAGCAAGCTTCAGTCATCTCTTAGCTCGGTGTAATTCTAAGTACCTTCAAATCTCTAAGGTATCATCAAATGGAACATAATCAATCTATAAGCCCTCAAGCCTTTAACTCCACTTAGGTATTCACCATGCTCAATCAAGTCAATCGTGGCTTATTAGCCTTATACATATCCTTAAAAAAATATAAAAAAAAAAGTCTTATACATATCATAAAATCAACAATGAATACATGGGCATTTATACACATGTCATGTTCATAAATAATCATGGCCTTTCAACCTCACAAATTTAATATCACTTAATCCCTGTGCCATTAACCTAAACACATATCGAGCCATATACCTACTTGGTAGTCCATTCATTATAATTCAACATAATCCTTAATCCATAACTCATATCACACCATGTTTAGGCCTTTTGCTTTAAGTCCTACGTACCATGGGTTCTAATACAATGCCACCTTGTGGCTCACCACAAATCACACAAACACAAATTTCCTATCCCAAATGACTAATTAGCCTAGACATCCTTATCTAGGTACACAATCATATTTGTTCCCTATCCTAGGCACATACCTCTAGGCAAACATACATACATACACACATTTATATATATATACATATTAATTCTCTAGCTTAGGCATTCTTATCTAGGCATACACAATATTCCATGGGCAGCACATACATTGTGCGAGATGCATCATATGCATTTAATTAAATCCCACTCACCTTGACAATCGGATGCACGTCGTAATTAAGCTCAAATTTTGGCCTCTAGCCGTCCTCTAGCTCATAAACACATCAATAGTCTCCATTCCCCCTTTAAACAAATCAAAACATCAAAATCATAATTATTTCCTAGCTTAAAAAATATCCAACTTTTCAAAATAACCAAATTCCATAAATGAGCCCAAATCCTTCAATGATGAGCTAAATCCTTCAATGATGAGCTAAATCCTTCCTTTAGAAATTAGGTTGCCTAAATCTAGGCCAAATCTCCAATAAACTCAAAGGGAGAGAGTTTGACCAAATCTGAAAATATTTAGATCCGAGATTATTAACCTATTAAATCAAAAATCAATCAGTAAAAATACTTAATCTTACCTCTAGATTGTTTTTCCAAGCTTAAATCTAGCTCAAATAGGCTCCAAGTGCCATTTGAGGGCTTATGGTTCGAAGAGGGTAGAGAGAGAAAAAGAGCAAAGAAAGGGAATAGGACTGAATGGCCTAAAACCTCTTTTTATTTTTGCCTTTTCTCTCTAATGTATTTATACATTTTCCCTAATTTTGAATGAATGTATCAATACATTGGGGGAATGCATCGATACATTTAGAGCAGAATGGTTTTAAATGCTTTTTGCTTCAAATGTATCGATACATTGGGGCAATGTATCAATACATGTTCATCCTTAACCAAATCTATCGATACATTCTTAAATGTATCAATACATTTCCTCTAGAACACCTCATTTTGTTCTTTTTGCCAAGAATGTATCGATACATGAAGGTATGTATCGATAAATTTTCCCCTGTAAGCAATTTTAAGTCTTCAAAAACTTTCAAAAAAAAAAATCCAACTTAGCATCTTTAATTCATTCCTTGTTATTCTCATACCTCCAATAACTTGTAAAATTCAATTCCTCATACATATATTCTCAAATATACATCAACTTAAATCAAATCCTCAAGCTATAGGATTTATTTCTCATTTCTTATAAGAATAGCCCAAGTGTCATAACATAGGCTTTATACATTTAACTCATTTATCATACCACCCAAAGTCCTCAATGATATCATAAATTCTCACTTCACAACTTCAAAACATGGTTCGAATCCTTGCTCAAACCTTAAGTCATATGGTCCATCAATTATTCCTCCTAGAATTTAGCTAAGTGTCATAGTTCATACCCTCAAAGACTTAGCATATAAACCACATTCATCAAACATCCTCAAACACATTAAAATTCAAAGAAATTCTCCATAGTCCATAATAGCTCATATGCATGCTCCTAAGTACTTAGTTCTACCCATAAGAGCTCCTAAGTACATATTCAATTTGAGATACAATTGATGTAGCTGTAGGTGGAGCTCTTATGGGAAAGACTATTGATGAAACAGATGACTTATGAGAAGAAATGGAGTCAAACAATTATCAATGGCCATTGGAATGATCCACACACAAGAGAGTAACTGGAGTTCATGAGATTGACGCTATCACAACATTAATTGCACAGGTAGCTACTCTAATTAAAACGTTTGATTATTTTAGTATTAATCTTGTTTAAAGTCCTTTTGTAATGTACGAACATTTTGGAAACAGTTCAGTTCGTTGGAAACAGACAGCAAAACAACCCCTTCTCTAACTCATATAATCAGGATGGAGAAACCATCCAAACTTCTCATGGGGAAACAACTAAGGAGCATCAGCTGCAAGACCAAACATGTCACGACCCGAAACTCCCATCGAGCCATTGACAACCACCGCGGTGTCCCGATAGACACTCATTACCCGAAATGCCAATTGGAACCCCGCAAGGCTTAATATCAGTTTTTCATTTCCCCTGTGAGTAACAGTTGCCAAATATCATGTTCTAAAAGATTTTAAGCTATTTTCAACTTAAAACAAATAAAAAAATTATTTTTGTCCCATAGGGGCATTTTGGTCATCTTTTCCTGAAAATTTTGAAACCAGCTAAAAATGTAATATGCGAGTACAAAACACATAATTCATAATCAAAAATAAGTTTAAACGTCTAAAACCTTCATTTAAAATAAAATTATTATTATTTGGATATAATAAAAAAATAAAACAAAAAAATATTCAATAAAATATTCTATTTTCTTATAAAACAATATTTTTAGAGTTATACGTAAATAATTTTTGCAGCGTAAAAGCAAACTAAATTCATACATACTGTAATATAGTAAGCCGGAGTATTTAATTTAATTTACAATAACAAGTGGGCCCCCGAATAACCAAAAGTAAGCAAAACTGTGAACCTACTGTTTGGAGGATGCAAATCTAATGGTAACCCTCGATGAAATCAGCTATCTACAGCCTATTCTGAGCCTGAAATAGGTGGAAAGGAGGGCGGTGAGATCTTATAATCCCAATGAGTAAATAAACACCATCTAAAATATTTAAAGTCGAGTAAATGGAGACGATTAAAATTTTCATCTCAATATGTATTTCATAACATAAATATTCATTTCATTTAAATAATCAACATGGCTTATGAGTATTTAAAAGCTTGGCTCGTGCCAAAATCATTCTCATACTTGGTTGTCAGGGATACCTTGGCCGAAGGCTATCCCAACCGAGTCCGCCAAGGCTGTGAGAAAGTTATGTACGCATAAATTATGTTTTTATTTTGAAAACATAGTCGTTCCTTGTTGTTGGCTGAGTTCACCCTCACATGGTGGTTTGGCGTGAAGTGAACTTTAAAGGTTGTACCTTGGAAATTACCCTACACTTCTCTTCAAACAAGGTAAGAACATAAAGAGATTTCGTGCCCCTCTAATAGGCTGGTCCACAAAACCCGCCCACTGCAGCAAGCTAAACCCACCATACAATAAAATTTGGTATAGCATGACATGGCAATTATTTTATTTTACAGCTTCTCAAGGCAAATCAACAGTTCATGCATTTTCAGCACATTTACCAATTCAACCATTCATGCCAATATTACCATAAGCCAATCAATTAGAATCATAAATTTACAACACATCAAGTGGTCTCCAATTACTCTATTTTCAAAGCCATCATTCAATTTCAAGACAATTTATAAAATCATTTCATTTAAACATATTTTGTTTATAAAACCTAAAAATTAACCGTTTAAACTCATTTTCCATAAAATTCACAAAATCGAATAAAAACTACTTTAGATAATTAAGACAATAATAAGGTTACTCACAGTAATGGGAATCGAGTTCCAAGTACTCCGATTCTTGATCCTCGGGTACTATCTCTTTACTTTTGCCAGAATGCTCACCACCTAGACATAATGCACAATAAGCCATTTACTACATTTGTGCTAAACTGTTATAAAACTAATTCAGGCTCTATACTAATGCATGAAATGGAATGCGAATTGTTCGGATCATCGTCTAAATACGGTGTTCTACATAAATTCAATTGTGTACCTAAATAAAACGGTATTGGCCTAATTCGATCTATCACCCGATTAATTGGCCAATATGTCCAATTTAACTCCAAATAACTCCATTTTTCTTCCAATTCTCCAAACCATCAAACACAAGTCAAATAGCATAAAATTTAGCAAAATCATCTTCACATTTCTTTTTGGGAATTTCGGCCATGGTGGGTGCATCAATACTATGATTTTTCCTACTTGATTTTCTCACCGTAATTCATCATTTTCTCACCGTAATTCCACATGGAGAATTCGGCCAATGAGGGTTATGGAAGAACATGAATTTTTCTTGCTTGATTTTCATGCTACACATCACCAATCAACTAAAAACACTAGAATATCTTAAAATCTAACCAAAACAACCATCAAAATCTCTCTCTAAGTGTTTGGCCAGCAAGAAACCCATCATGAAATCATGTGATTCAACCATGGAAAATGCAAAAGAATGTATGGAAAAGGTAGATCACAAGTCAAAATCAAGAAATTTTACCTTTGATTGCTTGATTACTTGAAATCCACCAATTTTCTCTTGAATTTTCACTTTAGGGTTTTCATTCTTTCTTTTCTTCCTTTGTTCTTGCTTTGGCCGGCCATAAGAATGAATGTGGAAAAGTTCAAATTGGCTTTATAAAGGAAAATATTAAATGGACAAAAATTTGCCATGTGTCACAATTTCATTGGTCCATGTGTCATACTTACCCATTAAGCAATATCTCTCCACCACTTAAATTTCTTCAATTATCCACAATAATATTGGGTAAAATCCATGTGCTGGACAAGTGTTGGGTGGTGTAAAATTACAATTTTGCCCCTAGGGTGGCAAAATGACTATTTTACTCTTATCCTCGAAAAAATATCGAAATTAAAATTTTTCACCTCTCAAACTCAAATTATGTTCTAAATGGTCAATCTTGGTCAAAAAATTCTTCCAACATTCCAATTTTAACCTCAGGTGGCAAAATGACCATTTTACCCCGAGGTCATGAAAATTCCAATTTGACTCCAAATCAGTCCTCGAACTCTGAATCACCATTTTAAATCATTTTGGGAATTTATAATTTTAAATTTCATCTTAAGATCTTTATTTGGTCTAGCTCGAGGCTTAATTCAACTTAGTTGTACCATTCAGTACACTACCGTCTTTTGACGATTTTTCGGGGCTTTCAAGTATGCAAGCATGTTGTCAATCACATGAATGACATGGCAAGGATTTTACAAGGTCGAGTTTGATAAAACATGCCTCCTGATTTTCAACAGCAAGTGAGAACCCCCGTTCTTGATAAAAAGCCATCCATGAAAGAGTTAATGATGCAATATATAGAAAAGACAGACTCCCTCATCAATAGTCAAGCAGCCTCATTAAGAAACCTTGAGACCCAAGTTGGGTAGTTGGCAAGCACATTTAACAGTAGAGCCCAAGGGACATTGCCTAGTGACACTGAGACAAATATGAGAAAGGAAGACAAAGAACATGTAAAGGTAATCCCTTTGAGAAGTGGAAAAGAGATTGAGGGTAATACTAAACAAGTAGAAAAAGTGGAGAAGCAAGCTCAGAATGAGACACAAGTAGTTAATCTTGATAATCGAAGTGTAAAAAAGAAAAATACTATCACACCACCACCACCCTTTCTTCAATGATTCAGAAAACAACAACAAGAGAATCAATTTCAGAAGTTTATGGAGGTATTCAAGAAGCTCACATCAGCATACCATTCACAGAGGATTTAGAGTAAGTGCCTTTGTACTCTAAGTTTCTGAAAGAGATATTGTTGAAGAAAAGACTACTATGTGAGTTCGAGATAGTGGCACTCACTAAAGAGTGTAGTGTAATGATACAGAACAAGCTTCCATTGAAAATCAAGGATCTTGGTAGTTTTACAATACCGTGCACCATTAGGGCATACTATTTTTCCAAGGCATTGAGCGATCTGGGAGCTAGTATCAACCTTATGCCATTGTTTATTTACAAGAAATTGCATTTAAGAGAAACAAAGCCCACCACAATCACTTTACAACTTGTAGACCGCACCATCACATATCCTCATGGCACTGTAGATGATGTATTAGTAAAAGTGGAAAAGTTCATATTTTTAGTTGATTTTGTAATACTAGATATGGAAGAAAACAGAGAGGTTTTAATCATTCCAAGGAGACCTTTCTTACATACTATCGAAGCACTTGTAGACGTAAAGAAAAAAAAAAGCTTACTTTAAGAGTCCAAGAACAAAAGGTAACCTTCAATATATTTAATGCTTTAAAATATGCTAACAATCATGATGAATGTCTTGCAGTGAATATAGTTTATATAGTTACAAGAGAAATGTTTGAGAAGAATTACCCTATGGACCCATTTGAAGCTTCCTTAGTGAATGATTCTAGGAGAGAAGATGAAGATGTTATTGAATGCATAAATTTGTTGGATGCTCTTTCCTGTGTAATGAGGACACATTATGAGAATTTGGATACTTTATTAATGATAACAAAGCCATCTATTGAGGAACCTCCAAAGTTGGAACTTAAACCCTTACCAAATTATTTAAAGTATGCCTATCTTGGTAACTTGTCTACATTTACTGTTATCATTTTCATTCTAGAATCTTAAATCCTTTGATAACCAATTTTAGAGAATAAATTCTACATGCATAAATAATCTTTTTCATCGAAATCATGTTAGTTTTACATATCAAAATAATTTGAAAGTGGTGTATCCACTCACCTAATTAGAGATTCGATTCCTAAGTCCAATCACAACTCCTTTTCAGCGTTATCCGTGGAGTTTTCAAGTGTTCTTATCATACAACAATCATCACAATCATTTCCTAGAATAAGAATTTCGTAATAATCTTTTAGGTACTTTCGAAAGTACTCGACTTTGGCTAAACTAATTTTCTAGCAAAACCCCATGCTTAGAAACCCATAAATCTTCCATCCTTACCTTAGGTGAGCTTAGATGCTTAAGCAAATCATAAAACTTTTAAACTTAAATCACCAGTAGAAAGTTTGGGCAATAACACAACTATTTAAGTTATGAAAATCTGAAGCCAAAAGATTTAAAAGCTAAAATGCCATCTTTTTCCATAAAAACCCAAATCTAAGCTTTAGAATCATAAAAATGGAATTTTGGGTAAAAATGTGTTGAAAGAGCTTAAGAATAGGTCTTTTACCTTGCAATTGCGGCTGAGGGTTGCCAACCTCGAAAAATGTGATATATTTATAAGCTAGGGTGTGAAAACACATTTTTACCTGTTTTATTTTTCTGAAATCAATGACATGTATCGATATATTGGTCCATGTACCAATACAATTGGTTCTGGAGAAAACGTATCAATGCATTATGAACATGTATTGATGCATGTTCATCAGAAAACCTTTCTAGGGTAAATGTATCGATACATCATGAACATGTATCAATACATTTGAGTCAGAATGCGATTTTTCTAATACATAATGCTTATAAAACCTGTCTAGCTTATTTACATTAAATACCATTTAAGTAAATATCCTCTTTAGTTTTTACTTTCCATTTACTTAAGATATTTAATGTGAATAAGCAAACTTTTGGATTCAATAAAAATAAAAAAAAAATCAAAATCCAAGAGAATCAAAATCTAAATTTTGCTTTCAAGAACAAAATAAAAAAAGTTTGACTGAAGTTAAATTTATGGTTCCCATTTACCCTAGCAAATGTACTCCGAAAATTAAGAAAAAATCATTTTTGATCATATAAAAATGAAAAGAATCATTATTGCCATTTTTTATTTTTAAAAGATTATTTTATAAAAATCACATATTTTAACCCCTTTCAAGCTTAAAAAATTTTATGCTTCAAAAGTGACAGACAACAAAAAGTGTTAATAACTCTTTTAAAGGTTCAATCTAAGTTTAACATTTGAAACATGTAATCTATATGCTCACTTAAGGATTTCTTAACTTATCATCTTACTCAAGCTGGGATTTCACTGTTAAGGACGAAAGTTAAGATTTAGATGAAGTGTGAGGGATATTGTAATCCTAGGTTTGTTTGATTTGATCTTTACTCAAGTTAATATTACTTTGATTTTTCATTTTAGTTTAAATTTTGGTTAATTAGTTTTTGTTAATTAATTATTTTTTATTGTTTGGATAAGCTTAAATTGTTATAATTTTAGTACTTAGTAAATTGTATATCAATTCTCTGTAGCATCGATACTTTGCTTGCTTATATACTATTTATTCGATACATATACTAGCGTAGTAGAATTTTAAGTGACAAGTTTTTGGCGCCATTGCCAGAGAATTGTTTCTAGAATTTTTACTAATACTAATACCAAGCAGTTTAGTCTTACTTCAAATTTTATTCTTCTTGTTTTAATATTAGTTTTTGTTTGTTTACAGCTATCTTTGGTCATTGTATGCAAAAGAGAAACAACTTGAATCATGTTTCTTTTGATCCTGAGATAAAAAGAACTTTCAAAAGCTGTCGAAGGGACAATTTGCAAGTTGCAACTTTAAATCAAACAATGGTTGAAGATAACAACAACAATGGCAATAATGCCATTAATTTGGTTCTAAAAAAAATAGAGCAAAGCAGGATTATGTTGTTCCTCTTTTGCAAGGTTTGCACCAAAGCATTGAGAGCCTTCCATCAATGCAAATAATTTCAAAATTAAACATCTTACATTCAGATGATTCAGTCTTCAGTCCAGTTTGGTGGGTTACCCAGTGATGATCCTAATTCTCATTTGGTGAATTTTCTGGAGATTTACGATACCTTCAAATACAATGGACATTATGAGTTTCTAGTGTTGTCGTTCAGACTCATTAATGCCCCTACAGCCTTTATGGACTTTATGAGTATTTTAAGCGTATTTGGATAGATTTGTGGTCATATTTATAGATGACATATCGGTGTATTCTAAGAGCTCGAAAGACCACGTGCAACACTTGAGAATCATGCTCTAGACACTAAGGGAGCACAAATTATATGCTAAGTTTTTGAAGTGTGAATTTTGGCTAAACAAATTCAGTTTCTTGGGACACGTGGTATCTGAACAAGGGGTACAAGTTGAGCCCAAAAAGATAAATGGCTGTGGAGAATTGGCTAAGGCTAACTTCTATAACAAAAGTTAGAAGTTTTCTAGGTTTAGCTAGGTATTATAGACGTTTGGTACAAGACTTTTCCAAGATTGCATCCCTTTTGACAAGATTGACTTAAAAAAAGGTTAGATTTAACTAGTCTGATGCGTGTGAGGTTAGTTTTCTAAGACTTGAAGCTTGTTTCACTTCTACACCCATGTTGAGCCTTCTGTGTAGGTCTAAAGGCTATCCCATGTATTGCGATGCATCATGGATTGGATTAAGTTGTGTGTTCATGCAACATGGGAGAATTATAGCATGTGTCTTCTGACAACTAAAAAGGCACAAACAAAACTACCTTACACATGATCTAGAGATGGTAGTGATCATATTCATTTTGAAAATATGGTGCCATTATCTCTATGGTGAAACTTGCGAAATGTATACGGATCACAAAAGTTTGAAGTATATATTTTAGTAAAGAGATTTGAATTTGAGATAGCGTAGGTGGTTGGAATTATTAAAGGACTATGACTACACTGTACTTAACCATCCTAACAAGGCAAATGCGGTGGTGAATGCCTTAAGCTGGAAATCAATGGGGGGTTTAGCATATGTGATAATAAAGAGGTGATCTTTGGTGCAAAGTCTATTTGACCTAGGCAATATGGAATACATTTTGAGGTTAATAATTCAAATGCCTTATTGGTTTATTTCAAAGTTCAATTGATAATATTACATCAAATTGAGGATGCCCAAGATCAGGAAGAATTTTGGGTGAAAATATCTGGAGACATGAGCGAACATAAAGTTTGAGACTTTGTTTATGACACTGATGGTTTACTTAAATATCGATCACAAGTTTTTGTGTCGAATTTGGATGGTTTAAGAAGTAAATATTAGAAAAGGCTCATGTTGCATCCTATGCAATATAGTTTGGAACCATTAAGATGTATCATGACTTATAGTCTATTTATTGGTGCTAGGTTAAAGAGAGATATGGTTGAATATATCTCTAACCGCTTGATTTGTCAATAAGTAAAAGCTGAACATCAAAGACCTTCAGGACTATTACAACTATTACCGATACTGGAGTGAAAGTGGAAACATGTAACAATGGACTTTGTGACAGGTTTACCATGAGCTAGGGGTGGCTATGATGCCATTTGGGTGGTAATTGATTGGCTAACTAAGTCAACTCACTTTTTGCTAGTCAAGACTAAGTATGGAGTAGCTAAGTGTGCCCAAATTTATATTAATAAGATTATAAGGCTACATAGTATTTTGGAAACAATAGTGTTCGATAGAGGATCGTAGTTCACCAGTTAGTTTGGAGAAAATTGTAAAAAGCCTTAGGCAGAAGATTTGATTTTAATACGACTTTTCACCCACGAATAGATGACCAATGCGAGAGCACCATTCAAATGCTCAAGGATATGTTGAGAGCAATTGTGCTTGACTTTGGAGTCTCATGGAATCATTATTTTCCTTTGGTCGAGTTTGCTTATAACAACAACTATCAAGCCACTATCGGAATGGCACCGTATAAAGCTTTTTATGGTCAAAGATGTAGATCGCCTATTATATTGCTTGAAGTTGGAGAACAAAAACTCTTAAGGTCAAAGATGGTCTAAGAAGTTGAGCTAGGCATCTCCGACCTTAAGAGCTAAGCATCCATGTAATTCAAGAAAGGATGCTAACGGTTTAAAGTCACCAAAAATCCTACGTCAATAATAGGCGAAAACCTTTGGAATTTGAAGTCAATGATTATGTGTTTCTAAAGATTTCACCGACCAAAGCAATTAAAAGGTTCAAAAAGAAGGGGAAATTGAGTCCTAAATACACAAGCTCTTTGAGGTGCTAAAGCACATAAGCGCAGTTGCTTATCCCTTGTCTTTACCACCTAATTTATCCGATGTTCATCTAGTTTTCCTTGTATCCAAACTTAGGAGATATGTTCTTGATCCTTCGCATGTGATTCAGTATGATAAGGTCCAGTTAAAAAATAGACTTATTTATGAGGAGCAGTTTGCAACCATATTAAATTGGCAAGTAAAATAGCTTCGTTTCAAGGACATTCCTACCATAAAAGTATTATGGCAAAGTCATTTGGTTGAGGAAGCAACATGGGAACTTGAAGAGAAAAGGTGAGCAAAATATCCCATTTCTTTGAGGTTTAAAAATATGTTTTAGTTTGTGATATGTGATTTAAATTCGGGGATGAATTTTTATAAGGAGGGGAAAATGTAACACCCTCGATTTTGATAAGAAATATGTCGTATGAGCTAAGCCAATTAAGGAATTTGATTGAATGTTTTATGTATGTGTTTAAAGATTTGAGAATATACCTAAGTGTATGGAGAATGATTTTGAAACTTATTATGTCTTTGAGGACCTTTGATGATATGTTGAATATGTTAAGTGTATGAAGCCTAAGCTATGACACGTAGGCAATTTCTACATTAATAATTTATGAATCTTAAAGTTTGAAGTTAAATTGAACTTTAATATGGTATTTGAGGATACATGTATGAGAACTAGGAGTTGTAATAATTGTTTGAGGCATGATTTAAATAGGGAATGATTTTTAGGTGTTAAAATTTAGATTTTTGGAAGTTGGAGTGTTGAAAATGTTCATATAGGGAAAAATGTATCAATACATTATTGGCAGGAAGAACAATATGAGGCAATCTGAGAATTTTTTATCAATACATTCAAGAATGTATCAATATATTTGAACTAGGATGAACATCAATTAGTACATTGTCCAAATGTATCAATAGATTCATAGCAGGGGACATTCTGTGGCCAAAGTATTAATAGATTTCCAAATCTATCAATAGATTTCAGGCAGAGAGCACTCTGTTTCAAATCTATCGATACATTGCCTCATGTATCAATAAATTTGAGGGGAATTCATGCAAATGTATCGATGTGTTTACAAATGTATCAATACATCCCTAGATATTTGAAAAAATGAAAAGAGCCTAAGGCATTTCGCCCATTTTAAAACAAAAGCAAAACTCTTCCCTTTCTCTACCCACTAAAAACCTTTAGCCTTAACTTGATTTTTGGGCTTGATTAAGGTCGATTAGAGCTTGGGAAACCACTCTAAAGGTAAGATTAAGCATTTTACTGATTGATTTTTTATTTAATCAGTTTATAACATTGAAACCCATTTCTTCTAACTTTGGTTATTCTGCCCACTTGATTTTGTTGGAGATTTGGAGTTTAGATTTGGGCAACCCAGCATCTAAGTTGAGGATTTAAGCTTTTTGAACTTAAGATTTGAAACTTCGATTTTATAACTATAAGTAGTTGGAATAAAGCCTATTTTGAAATGTTGGAAACTTTTGAAAGCTAGGAATTAATTATTATTTTGATTTGCTCAAGGGGAAAATAAAGCTACTAACGCATTTGTGAGCTAGAAACGAATTGAAGGCTAGAAGTTAAGCTTGGTTGTGAAAAGTGCCTTCGACTGTCATTGTGAGTGGGAATGCATGTAATGCATCAAGCATTGAATAATGCACTGCCATGGAACGTGAAGGATCTATATATAATATGCAAATGCCTGGATGGATGTGCCTAGGCTAATAAATTATATTTGTTACATATGATGTGCATGTGTGCCTTAGTGTAAGCCACATAGTAGCATATGTTTGACCCTTGACTAGGAGGTCTAGTGAATATGATGAATATTTAGGAGTAGT
Source organism: Theobroma cacao (assembly GCF_053813885.1). Classification (NCBI taxonomy): domain Eukaryota; kingdom Viridiplantae; phylum Streptophyta; class Magnoliopsida; order Malvales; family Malvaceae; genus Theobroma; species Theobroma cacao. Next base: position 9,737,444 of record NC_142648.1, on the reverse strand, counting down.
TTACTCAAAACAATTAACCTCCCATAGAATTTTGTGTATTTGATGCCTTGGAGAATTAAGGACACTTAAAAATGATATTGAGCTAATTAATATCTGAAGCTCACTAAGTGTGATCTATAATGTGAATGGTATATATGTGATATCAAAGGCATGTTGGCCTTATTTGTAGATTTGTATTTTGTCTGATGATGAAAATTTCAGACATTGATTTGACTTAAGGTTAAGTAGAGTCCTCATCCCTTCGACTACATTCTGTGCCTACAAGGATGGTGGTTAGCAGGGACAACGGTTTATGTCTGGCTTGTGATTCTCGCCTACAGCTCTTTGTTGCCATCCGTTGAGTATATTTGGATGATGACTTTGATTCTCTGCTAGTTGCTTCAGCATTGAGCATGATTTGTGATTTGACTTCGAGCGTGATTTGACTCTCCGTTGGTTGCTTCAGCATCGTGCATGATTTAATTCTCCATTGGTGACTTTAGCCTTGAGTGTTATTTATCTCCACCAATTGGCCACCGCACATGATTTAATTATGTCTAAGGAGGACCACTCTATGATTGTGATTTGAACTACGAGTGATATCACATAGCCTTAAGTAAGTAGAGATAAGTGAAATTTAAAATGATGTTTTGGTAATTATGGTGTGCCTATAGGAATTAACTCTATAATAGCTTCTAGGGTAAGCCTAATTTGTTGTGCACTATCTATGTAGACATAGTACCACATGTGTCATTAGTAAGAATTGTTGACTACTCATCAACGATGAATGATATGCCCCTAATGTTGGAGGTGTTTGTTAGAACACTTTGTTTACATTGGTAATGCAATACGTTTACATATGTATATGTTTATTGACACTAATATATTTGATTTATCTGCACCTCTCACTGAGTATTAGATGACTCACCCATTTCTTGTACCATGTGTAAATAAATAAGCCACTGGGCAGTGCGTGGTAAGTGTTGTCCTTTGACAGACCAATTTTGGCATTCGATAGGTCTTCGTTATGATATCTCTACTCTGTTGAGTCTGATTTTGGGTCCTTCCACTTCTGTTTAGCCTTTGGTTTATGTAGGCAACAAACTGCTAATGGTTTGACGAAGGGTTCAATGAGACGAACTGCCTTGTTACCCAATATATGGCTTATGTATATGTTTAAGTGTTATGTACAACTATGAGGCAATGGGCAAAGTATATATATTTGAATTTACATTATATTATGAAAATATTTAGTTTGGAAACCTTTGGCTATATGTTATATGATCTATTTCAATTCAAATTTCGAAGGCTTGCTCAAGTCTTGTGGGTTTTGCCTACTAGGCTCGTTCGCCAGTAACAACTCCTCAATTTGGGCCATGATAGTATATCATTTCCTATGAGCATTATGTCATCAACATAGAGCACTAGGAAAATTACAACGCTCCCACTAGCCTTTTTATAGACACATGTTTCATCCTCAATCTTGATGAAGTCAAACCCTTTTACAGCTTCATTAAAATAGATGTTCTAACTCTGAGTAGCTTGCTTGTGCTTGCACACCTTGTTAGCATTAGCATTAGATGTAAAACCTTTAGGTTGTGTCATGCACACTTCCTCTTGCAAATTCTCATTAAGGAATACCGTTTTCACATCCATTTTCCATATTTCAAAGTCATGGTATGCAGCAATTGCAAGCAAAATCCTAATGGATTTAAGCATAGCAACCGATGAAAAAGTTTCCTCAAAGTCAATGTCTTGTCTTTGTTTGTAGCTTTTTGTTACAGTCTAGCTTTAATGGTTTGCACCTTGCAATCTACATCAGTTTTTCTCTTAAAGACCCAATTGAACCCAATAGGTTTTATCCCTTTAGATGGATCCACCAAAATCCATACTTGGTTGGTATCCATGGTACCCATTTCAAATTTCATGGCTTCTAGCCCATTTCTCAGAATTGATGTCCAACATTGCCTCCTCATAGGTTGTAGGCTCATCATTTATGGGTAACATGTCCCTTTCCAGGAGAAATCCATATCTCTTTGGAGCTCGACGTATCCTACTAGACTTTTTAAGTGGTTGTGCCTCTTGAGATTGTGGTTGTACATCATATGTCACAATCTCAGGCTCATGTTCCAATGGAATGCCAATTTATGGGTCTCAAACTTTTTCAAGTACAACTTTACTCCAACTAGCCCTTTTAATTAAGAACTCTTTCTTAAGGAAAACGGCATATCTTGAGACAAACACATTTTGCTCAAGAGGATTATAGAAGTAATATCTGTGTTTTTTGTAGGATATTCCACAAATTTACATTTGTCTGATCTCCCTCCTAGCTTATCAGACATTGTACGCTATAGATAAGTATTACATCCCTAAATCCTAACCTAATACAAGTTAGGCCTTTTACCACTCCATATCTCATATGGTGTCTTATCAAATGATTTGGTAGGAACTTGGTTCTATATGTGGGTAATAGTTTCTAAGGCATATCCCAAAAAGAAATAAAACGATCTGCAAGACTCATCAATGATCGAACCATGTCAAACTTTGAAATCCCACCCTAATGCACAATTTCTAAGTTAGAAAACTTTTAGATGAGCAAGATAAAATCTACTTTGAACACTTGAAACTTAGTTTTATACTTAAAACATTTCATGTTTTAATGTTTTGAGCTTATATACGAACTTTGGTTTGAAAAGAAGTCCAATTGGACAAGATTCTAAGTGTATTTTGCTTATTGGAACAAAAATATCGATACTTGACCTTTATGTATCGATATATTTAATGCAAAAGCTTTTAAAAAGGGGATTTGAAGAACATGTATCGATACATGTAGATTTGGATTTTTATGAACATATATCGATACATAGCCTAATATATCGATAAAATCTTTTTCTAGAACCAAATGTATCGATACATTTACCCGATATATTGATACATTACACCTTTTTAAGAAAAATAAAAAGGGAAAAATGATATTTTCAACCTTAAAACTATAAATACACCACATTTTCCAAGGTTTGCAACCCGTAGCCGTATTTTTGAAAGGTAACCCTCTTCCATAATTCTTTTAACTCATTTATGAGCAAAAATAATTTCTTTTAATGTTTCCAAGCTTGGTTTTGAGATTTAATGATAAAAATGATATTTTTAAGCTTTGAAACCTTAAAAGCTTGTCACACTTGAGCATTTGGCTCATTGGTTGGTACATAATTCCGCTGCCTAAAGAGCAAGGTCCGAATCCCCCCTCCCCTAATTATAAAAAAAAAAAACCTTAAAAGCTTGTTTTTTTTATTTTGAAAATTTAGTTTCTTGGCCTAGAAATTTTGTTAGAGGATTAAAATTAAAGGTTTTATGGATTTTCAAGTCATCTAAGTTTATCTAAGGTGAAAGTAGAAAATTTATTAATTTTAGAATGGGTTTATTGAGTAAAAGTAGACTTAGTCAAAAGTGAGTAACTTTGAAAGCTCTTAGAATGATTACTTGGAGGTTATTTGTCTAGAAATTTATTTCTATGATTTTTGTGTGATAGGAATGATTGAGAACTTCGAAGAAACCACTAGAGAAAGGTTGTGATTGAGTCTTCGATTGAGGTGAATGGATACATGATAACTCTATGATATAGAGTTATTTAAGCTTAATTTTAATAGTAATTTGGCTTAGTTCTTGTAGTAATGCATAGAAATTAGTAGATTTTATTTAATTATTTTAAATTAGTTATTTTATTTGAGTCAATCTAATCTTAGTTAATTTTATGCTTAATTTGGTGTTAATGTCGATAAGATAGGTTGTTATTGATTTATTTATACTTTTGTAGGTGTTTGAAAGAAGAATTTTAGTAAAATAAGGAAAGCAATTTCGAGGTGCAAACTTTTACTGCACATGTTTTGGTATCTGCAACTTTCATGTTAACCACTTTACCTAGTTCGGCCTATAAGATGGTAAAAAATCTTATTAAAGTTGACACACTATAGCAGTCCTAGAGCAATTACGATTTTTGTTAATTAATTGGGCAAGGTTGCGACTCACATAGTCTGGTGAGGAAATCATAGCTGAAATTGACTTCTTTCTTCACCCAACTTGGCCTAACTTCAAAGCTTATAAAAATAACCTTTTAGAGGACTTAAAGAGAGAACAGAAAAAACACCAAATTAACAACTAAGAGTCAAGCCACAGAGTCATTGAAGCTAAGAAGAATTTGCACGATTTAAGGATATTTGGAGATCAAGAATACAATTCTTGAGTTTTTCTATATTTTCTTGGTTTTGTTTTTAATGTTTAGATTTTATTTGATGATAATGTGTGACTTGATGGGGAACTAAGTTTTTAATCTAAGATTATAATTTAACTCAATATGTAGTATGAATTATTTATCTCTCTTTTACTTATGTTTGATAGATTTAAGTTGTTAATTTTATTTTGTTCTTAATGCTTCTACTTGACTGGCCACCGATTAGATTGAATTGGAAACTTAGGTTAAACCTTGACGAAAGAGATTTAGGTAGACCTTGAATAGAATAACGTATGATCGAATGCACTTAGTTGATTAGGTGGTTTGATTTGCATATAGGGTAGACATACATCTAAAGCTATACGTAGCCAAGATTAGAGCACAACTTAATGAATCTTTCTTTAATTTAATTTGCATAGACATATAGTAAATTAATTGGGAGAGGTATTTTTATGAGAAACTCGACAGAGACTTATAAATAATTTAGGACTCTAAGTTAGCAACTTAGTCGATTAAATTGAGTTAAGAGAGAGAGTTAATAATTAGATGAGGTATTGAGGGATATTATAATCTTAGGTCTGGCAGTTGATTGAAGTTTCAGTTTAGTAGTTTTAATTTTTCTTTTTAATAATTTTAAAATTTGGTTGTTTGAATAAAATTAAGGTGTGTTAATTTTAGTAGTTAATAATAGGAATTAAAACAATTCTCCATGGGATTGATACTCTATTTATTAACATATTACTTGTTAACGATATGTGCACTTGCGTGAGAAATCAACAACAATACACCATTTTCAAAACTATTTTGATATGTAAAGTTGAAGCATGATTTAAGGTTTATTGAAGAATATGATTTTCTGCAAATATTTGGGAAATGAAAAATGAGATTGTGGATGTGAAAATCGTTTTGAAAAGGGTTTTCAATCTACTACATATAAATATGTTATTATGTATTCGTTTTCAACAAAGGGGGACAAGCGCCTTATTGTTTGCAACACTCGATTACTCTAGCCTTTGAACAAGTATGGGTAAGAGAAATCTTTTATATTTTTGAATGAACATTATGATGTGAATGCTTGCTATGTTGAAGCATGGGATGCATGATGGATTGAATAATGTTTTGATCCATCTAAGATTGCTATGTTTATGTATATGATGTATATTCCATATACTAAATGAGATGAATGAGGAAACATGATAAATGCCATGAGCTTATGTATATGATGCATGTTTCACATACTATATAAGATAACTGAGTAGTCATGAGGAATGCAATAAGGTGCATATATGTAGTAAAATTTCATATACCTTATGGGATGAGTAAGCATGTATGTGATGAACATTCCGCAAACCAAATGCTATGAGTATGAGAACTCCATGAGTGCTATTGATTCCACTCTCACGGGGTGTAAGTGATGATTTCACTCCTATGATGCATCATAAACGCCCAAGGTGCAATGGGGATGTACGTTGTTGACCCAAGGTTGATGGGGATCAAACCATGACAATTTATGAGTTTAATGTTAATGGAATGATTATAATTGTTATGTTTTGATATATTGTATGCTAAGTTCATTTGAGAATTATTTATGATTTATACTCCATGCTCGTATAAGAACATGCTCAGGGAATGATTTGAGCCTTAAAGATAGTCCCAAGAGATGAGGGAATTTGCAAAATGGCAAAAATGTTGAATTTTACCTTGAAAATTGGGTTTTATACTCAAAGTATTGATATATTCTAAACAACATGCTTTAAGAGGCTTTCTGTGTGGAATGTATTGATAGATTTTCAAAAGTATCGATACATCCAAGAAGGTATTGATAGATTCATTGTAGAAAGGTTGCTTGAGTGAATTTTGTTGAGAATTTTTAAGGTAAAAGAATTCCAAAGGTTTATACAAAGCTGATTTCCTTGCATTATTGCATGAATGATGTTTATTCTAAATGCTTCATGATTATTATAGAAATGAAGAAAGATTTATCAATCATATTGCATGTTTATGAAACACTTTTATTCCCTGGCTTGCTCCCTTCCGATACCTACTCACGGAGTCTTTATGACTCACACGTTTGTTTTACAATTTATTTTTGTTGCAAATCAATGATAGTACTCTTGTTAGTAGCTAGTCACTGAGACATGATCCGTTCATCTTTTGGTAGGTGATCTAGCAGCCCTTGCAGCCTAGAGGTCGTGTCATGTTTCGTTAATGAGTCAGTCTTTATTTTGTTTATAACTAACTATTGCATTGAAATGTTATGCCATTAAGTGGCAAGTTACTTTTATGTTACTATAAAAATATTATGAATGTTAGGCCATGGAATGATAATTTATTTTCATTAGATTATGTGAATGTTAGGAATGACGGCCTACGAGCCTATATGAGCATCTGAGATGCCTTTACAATTACTATATTGAATAAAGTGTGTACACCTTTTATGTTGAGAAGTTCATAGTCGCGTACTTACACTAATGCGTGGATGTTTATATTTACATTTATTCATGTTTATATGTGATTGATGATTGATTGAGTTTGAGAGGCTTACTTGGGCCTAGCGGGCCATACCTGTGTAAATCCATGCATTAGTCATGATCTCTCTAGAAAATGGGAAGTGACAAAGTTGGTATGAGAGCTTTAATTTCATAGAGTCATAAGATTTCTTTGGTTGTTAGCGAAATGTTTGGAGTTATGTGCAAGAATTTTTTTTTTGTTTTGTGCACCTAGTCACAAACTGAAACGGGAGACCCAAATATAAGTCCTTATCTATTTAACCCTTATATATTTAAAAGATATGCCTAGTTTTGTTGTAAGCTCATAGTGTTGAGTCTTACAATATACGTTGCTCTTATCTAGGTGGGACATGCCATCTAGGACATGAGCTAATACTAGAGGCATGACAAAGCGCAAGGCTCCCATGGAGACTACTGATAGACCACGTATGCCTACTGCTAGACTACGGAGTTACTGGCTTAGGAGATATTAGATCAGAGAAAATAGGGTGAGGGCCACCTTATTGTTCAAGCCTCCCCTGGGTCACAAAGTCATGATGACCATCAGTAGTTTGGGATAGCCAAAGTTGTGACTATGGTTCTGTTATTAGAGTTTATGAGGTTGAGACCTCCTTGGTTTTCTGGATCTGATTTGATAGAGGATGCTTAGGACTTTTTGGATAAAATATTGGTGATGTGTAATGCTTTGAGTTACACCAGCACTAAATCAATTTAGTTTGCCATCTTCCAACTTGAGAAGATAGCCTGACAATGGTATGAGATATTGTGTAGTGATAAGGCACCCAATGTATAAGGTGGTAACGTTGCATGAGTTCACTAGTTATTTTAAAGTAGTGAATTACGCTCAAAGGTTAGAGCTTAAAAAGTAGAGGGTTGATTAGATAGACCTAGGCCAAAAAAGGCCAAGAATAAAGGTCGTCAAGGCCATAGAGATACATCAAGTTGATAAGGCAAATGAAGAGGTTCTTAGGGATACCATCAGGGGAAATCTACTAAAGGAGAAGGAATTAGCAGAGATCATAGAGCTATTCCACCACGAACAATGAGGTGTTAGACAAAATTTTCCTCTTTTTCCTCCATATTCCATTTATGGTAAAAAACACATAGAGTAGTGCATGAGGGATTCTACTTCATGTTATACATGTAGACAATTTGGGCACTATGCTAAAAAGTCTCTTTTGAGCCATTCTTCTCAAGAAGCTCCAAAGACTAGATTTGGTACACTGAGTACTGTTGGTTGTGGACAGGCCAGAGTTTATGCCTTGACTCCCCATGATGTAAAGACATCCAATGTAGTTGTTATAAGTATTCTACCTATTTGTTCTATTAATGCATGTGCATTGTATGACTTTGGTGCTATGCATTCTTTTATTTTCCCATACTTTCCATCTAGATTGGGTGTAGAGTGCTCCAAGAGCAAGCAAAATTTGGTAGTTACCACAACCTTGAGAGAGGTGTTCATGGCCAGTTATGAGTATAAAGGTTACGTGGTCTGGGTTGAAGTAAAGACACTTTGGCAAATTTGTTATTGTTAGATATGTTGAAGTTTAACGTGATATTGATTATGGACTAGTTATCACCCAATTATGCGATCGTTAATTGCCTTTACAAGGTGGTACGTTTTAACTAACCAATAGATGAACCCTTTAGCATTTAAGGGGACCGTAGCACGATGTTGAGTAGCATAGTTTCAGCCTCGAATGCTAGGAGGTTGATCAGTCATGGATGTCAGGGGTTCTTAGCTCTAGTTAAGGACACCTAAATTGTGGTGGGTTAGATTGTTGACGTGCTAGTTGTGAGAGATTTCATTGATGTGTTTCTTGAGGAGTTGCTAGGTTTACCTCTAGATAGAGACATAAAGTTGTGCATTGACTTGGCATAGGGTACGAGTCTAATAACTATGCCATTGTACTGGATGGCACTAACAGAGTTTAAACAGCTCAAGGATCAGCTATAAGACTTATTAGACAAAGGCTTCATTCATCCTAGCATGTCACCATGGGGTGTACCGATGTTATTTGTGAAAAAGAAAGGTGGGTCAATGAGATTGTGAATAGATTATAGGCAATTGAACAAAGCAACAGTGAAGAATAAATACCCTTTACCATGCATTGATGACTTGTTTGATAAGCTCCAAGGAGCATAATGCTTTTCCAAGATTGCTTGAGGTCAAGCTACCATCAATTGAGGATTAGGCAAAAAGTTGTGGCTAAGACCACCTTCCATACTAGGTACGGGCATTATGAGTTTCTGGTGATGTCATTTGGGCCTAAGAATGACCCAACCACTTTTATGGACAATGATGAATTGAGTGTTCAAACCATATTTGGATAAGTTTGTGGTAGTTTTTATTAATGATATATTAGTATACTTGAGGAGTAGAGATAAGCATAAACAGCATTTGAAGATAGTGTTCCAAACTATGAGAGAGCATGCGTTGTATGCCAAGTTCTCCAAGAGCGAGTTTTGGTTTGATAGTGCTAGCTTCATTGGCCACATAGTATATAAGAATGGTGTAATGGTGGACCCAAAGAAGATTGAGGTTGTGAAGAAATGGGCAAGGCTTACTTCTATCACTAAGATACCGAGTTTGCTAAGAATTACTAGATATTATAGGAGATTTGTTAAGGACTTCTCTAAGAACACAACTCCCATAATTAGGTTGACACAGAAGGGTGTTAAGTTTATATGGACAAACGCATGTGAGGAGAGCTTTGGGAAGCTCAAGACATGTCTCACCACAGCTCTAGTATTGAGTTTACCTTGTCGTTCAGGGGGTTACACCGTTTATTACTATGCACATGAGTAAGACTTGGATGTGTGTTGATGTAACATGGCAAGGTGATTACGTATGCAGCGAGACAGCTCAAGAGGCATGAGCAAAATTACCCCATTCATGATTTAGAGATGACTACTATATTATTTACCTTGAAGAAATTGAGGCATTACTTATATGGTGAGACATGTGAGATATACAAAAATACAAAAGCCTTAAGTATATTTTTGAGTAGAGAGATCTCAACCTTAGACAGCATCAATGGTTAGAGTTTGTGAAACTTGTAAATTTTGTCACATGGACAATTAACTTGGTGAGGTTAAGAAATACTTTTGTTGACTTAAAACCTCAATTTTTTCCTTAAAAAATTCATAAATAAAGGTCATAAAGGTTGTGTGAGAGATTTAGAATGAGATTTAGCCTTAAAAGAAACAATTTTCGCAAGTCTGGACTGTGGAAGTGGATCCCAATGCATAGAGGGTTAATCTTGTGAAGTAAAAAGCAGGAGTTAAGAATTCTAGCCAATGATTGACTATAGGCCCTCTATAGTAGATCTGAGGAAGGAAAAATGCAGAAAGTGCCAACCTACTAGTCCATGATCGACTGTGGACCCTTTCTAGTCGATCCTGTGAAGGAAAATTGAGCAAAAATGGACATTTTGATCCAAGAGTGACTATAAATCTTCTATGGGGCCAATCCTATGATAGGGAAATGGATAGAATATCAAACCTACTGGTCCAAGATCAACTATAGACTCACCATAGTTAAACTTAAGTTGCCTAGTCAGCTTAAAATGGGTTTAAAAGCTTTGAAACCGAAACTTACTTCATTTCTCAGATTTTCCTTTGTTCTCTCACCCATTGTCTCTCAAATTTCCTACCTTTCAAAACCTTCAAACTCCATCAACAAATCTTGGATTCTAAGGGTTAGAGGTAAGGATTTTTACTCCCAAAAAGTTTTATTTTGATGGATTGTGTCTCACTCTAAAAGCTAGCAATTTTTTTAGGTTCTTAATATTTGGCTAGATCTTTTCGCTAGAAGCTCACTATCACGACCCAATTTTCCGGGCCATGACCAGTGCATGAGCTCAATAAGCATAGCTCACTAAGCCCAAGCAAGCCTATCCATTTACCTTTGCTTAACAAATTTATCATATCATGCATACACACACACACCTTTTCCCGGGTGTGAACATAGCCAAAACACAATGGCATTATCGATAATAATATACATGCACTATAACAGTTATGTATTTAGCAATTTACATTTTATACACATATTCGCATTGTTAGATTGTATTCACAATACAAAAGGACCCATGACTTCCAGCGGAGACATTTACAATAAAAGGGATTACTATTGAATGCCAGACACATACCCAGGAGATGCACTACGAGGACTCCTCGATATAGGGTCCAACAGTCACCTGATCTGAAAACATGAATTTTTATAAAATGTGAGTACAATACTCAGTGAGTGAATATTAGAAGGGAACAAGCATACCATAAGGAATGTTTATCGAAATTATGATGCATTCATTTTCTCAAAACCATGCAATTGTTTTAGCTCCTTTAAACCCCTCATGTAAACCCCACACTAGTAAATCACTTTACAAAAATTTATGCTCAACTATGGTACCAAAGAAGGGGAAATATGGCAAAAATCCACAAGTTAGCAAAATGGATAGAAAGTTTCTCGCTGCAGCGAAACAGAGCAACAAGAGAAAAGTTTCCCTTCACTCAACAAAAGGGCCATCCTACGAAACCAACAAAATCAACATAAAACTCATGAAAATTCCCAAAGTGCAATGTATCAAATTTCACATATATGTCAACCATATATCACATTCATGAGCTTTCATTTCATAAGTCTAGATATGCATAATTAGATAGGCAAACATCAATATCATCATAATCACACCCGGCTCATGTACATCCCCCCACATCGTGCACATAGCCGGCACTATTGTGTGCGTCCCTCCACATCGTGCACAATCAGTGCCATCGTGTGCATCCCCCCACATCGTGCACACGGGCACTATCATCATCCATCTCTCACGCCACCATCATCAACGGCATGTGCATCCCCCCACATCGTGCACACACACGGTTACAGTCATTATACACAATATCATTCATCATGCACAACACACATATATATATATATATCATCATATTGCAATAATGCATGAATCCGTAGCAATCACATATCACAACATCAAACCATTTAACAAAAGCTTGTTCCCAAGGTACATTTTCTAAGACAAGTTGGATAGAAATCTTTCATATTCCCCAAAACAAGTTTGAAATGCATGTCCACTCACTGGTATCAAAAATCCGGATTCCGAGTGCACTCGGACTAATAGTCCTCAAGCGTAATTCATTTGCCTTTTTCAGACGTCTCACTACCTTGACAAATAACAAAGTCGAGGAATTTACTATATTGTCCCTAAATTGATATAAACTAATTTAAATTACTAATGCTTGATATGTAAATGCAAAAATACATCCGATTACCGCTTAATCGCGGTATCGATTAAATTCGACCGATCACCCGATTAATTGGCGATTGTGTCCAAATCACCTTCAAATTAATCCATTTCTCCTCTAATACCTTAATTTACCACATACCATTTAAATAAAGCCAAATTCAGCATTAGAACCCTCACAGTTCCTTATAGAAAAATTCGGTCATTTGGTGCACTAGCACCGAAATTTTTTCTACATAATCGTTTCACCTTAATTCATTATTTTCCAAGCCATTTTCCTGGAAATAAAAACAATCCCCCATTGATATTCAGCCCTCATGGTTAGACCAACAAGGAACCCTAGAGAAATTGAATATTTCTTTTGTGTTTTTGTTCATAACCATGCTTAACTATCCCTAAACACTAACATAGTCTAAAATCAAATTATTCCAACAACAATTCCTCTTCCATACCCATTTTTCAGAATTGAATTCATCATGATAACTCAATATTCAATCATGGAAATCAAGAACAAAACCATGGGTAAGCTAGGCATCAAGGAGAATTAAAGAAATTCTAACTTACCTAGCTTGTTTCCTTGATTTCTTCACTTTTTCTTTGAATTTCCACCTAGGTTTTCTTGTTTTTCCCTTTGTTCTTCCTTTGTTCTTGTTGCTGGTTGCCTAGGCCGAATATGGTGAGAGAATTGGGGATTTAATGGGCTGATTTCTATAGAAAATAATAAAATCATCAAGCATGCCATGTGTCACATGCTTATTGGCCCAATTTTTTAACTTTTTGACTTTTTCTTCTTAATTTTTCACCACAAATATTCTGGTATTTATCCAATCCTACCACAATTAAAATCCCTTGGTCTTGACAAGTGCTGGGGTGAAAAATTTACAGATTTGCCCTCGAGGCAAAAAAATTACGATTTTGCCCCTATACTCCGAAATGTACCGAAATCATATTATTTCTACTTTTGAACCTCGAATAACACTAATATTGATCAATATTAACCAAATGGGGCAAAAATCATTTTATAAAAATTCTCGTTTAGTCCTCTAGTGGTAAAATTACCATTTTGCCCTTGTGCTCCAAAAATACCGAGAATCACAATTTTTCACTGCTAAACATCATTTTATACTCCAATAATCATAATTATATTTCATATAATTTTTCTTGGTCAAATGTGATCAAATCTTGGCTAAAAATCTCCATTTTATCATCAAATGGTAAAATGACCTTTTTATCCCTAATCGGTCAATTTTCCTGATGGACTCCAACCTGGACCTTGAACTCCGAATCACTATTCTAAGCCGTTTTGTGGGTTTCAAAATTTTCAAATTCCTCTTAAAATTTCTATTTGAACTAGTTCAAGACTCGATTTAACTTAGTTGTACCACTCGGTACAATACCGTTTTTTAATCGAGCTTGACAGGGTCTCACACTCACCAAGGAGGAAAAATAGGTAAAATAATTTTACTTAATGGGTATGAGGTCTGGATGAAAGTTTGGTGGAAATAAGTGAAGATTAAATAGGGTTAGAAGTTAGTATTTGAAGTATTATGAAATTATTAGGGGTTTTTAAGAATATTGATGATTAAATAGCATTTTATTGGGACTTTGAGAGTATTGATTATCAAATATCATTTTTAGGTACTATTGGAGTAATTTGAGCTTGTTGTAAAAGCTAAGCTTTTGAAGAATGGTATCAAAAAGAAAAGGTACACTTTAAGAGATGGGTAAATACGATGCTTTTAATTATTTTAGTATAATTAAGCATGCCTATTCTACAACGTAGCATAAAAATGTATTTGGTGAACTTTGTGATGCGAAAAAAAGGTTTCAAACTTGTTTTAAGAAAGCTAGAAATAGTATGTAAATATGTTATTATGTATTTAGTTTTGAGCATGGGGAACAAGTGTTTCAAATGCTTGATACCTCTAAGAAAATCCATGTTTGTGTATGACTAGTTGATGATCGAGAATATACTTGCTTGAGATGAACCTTGTACACTTGCATTTATTTTATTTGAATCTTTGTTCTTGGATGGCAAGTGGATTTACCTATTCACTTGTAAATGAATGTTTGGATATTTAGAATCATAGCATAAAAATGTTCAATGGAGCTTACTTGAGTTATGGACTTGTAGCTAGTGATAATAAACACTAGCCATTATGCACAATGCCTAGCTTGACTGGGTAGTGGCATGGTCCTATCCCTTGATTTGGTTTCATTAGTAGTTGACATGGTTTTACCCCTTTGATATGACTTTGTTTGGTAGTTGACATAGTCTTACCCTTGATTTCATTTTGTGGTAGTTGATATGTAAAGTTGAAGCATGATTTAAGGTTGATTGAAAAATAAGATTTTCTACAAATATTTGTGAAATGAAAAATAAGATTGTGGATGTGAAAAACATTTTGAAAAGGGTTTTTAGATTACTATATATAAATATATTATGTATTAGTTTTCAACAAAGAGGGACATACACCTTAGTGTTTGTAGCACTCAATTACTTCGATCTTCAGACTAGTGTGGGTACGAGAAATTATTTTTATTTATGTATGAACATTATGATGTAAATGCTTGATATGTTTAACCACGGGATGCATGATGGATTACATAAAGTTTTGTTCCATCTAAGATTGATGCATTTATGTACATGATATATATTCCATATGCTACATGAGATGAATGAGGAAGCATGATAAATGCCATGAGATTATGTATATAATGTATGTTTCACATACTACATGAGACAATTGAGTAAGAATAAGGAATGCCATGAGGTGCGTATATGTTGTAAAATTTCATATACCTTATGAGATGAGTAAGCATGTATGTGATGGATATTCCACATCCCAAATGCTATAACTATGAGAACTCAATGAGTGTGATCGATTCGACTTTCACGGGGTGCAAGTGATGATTTTACTCCTATGATACATCATGAACACCTAAGGTGCAATGGAGATTTACATTGCTCGCCCAATCAAGCCATCACAATCTATGAGTTTAATGTTAATGGAATGATTATAATTGTTATGTTTTTGATATGTTGTATGCTAAGTTCATTTGAGCATTGTTTATGATTTATACTCCATGTCCATAGGAGAACATGCTTGGGAAATGCTTTGAGCCTTAGGGATAGTCTTAAGAGATAAATGAACTTACAGAATGGCCAAAATGCTAAATTTTGCCTAAAAATTTGGGTTTTGTGCTCAAAGTGTTGATACATATGGACTATGTATCAATACATTCTAAATAGAATGCTTCAAGAGGCTTTCTATGTGAAATGTATCAATAGATTCTCGAAAGTATCGATACATTCGAGAATGTATTGATAAATTAGTTGTAAAAAGGTTGCCTCAGTGAATTTTAATGAGAATTTCAAAGGTAAAAGAATTCCAAAGATTTATACTAAGCTGATTTCCATGCATTATTGTATGAATGATGTTGATTCAAAATGGTTCATGATTATTTTAGAAATGAAGAAAGATTTATCACGTATACGTGTTTAATATTGCATGTTTATGAAACACTCTTATCTCTTGGCTTGTCCCATTCCCATATCCACTCCTAGAGTCTTTGTGACTCACGTTATTTTTTCCATTTATTTTTCTTGCAGATCAGTGATGGCACTCTTGATAACAACTAATGTCACAAAGATGTGATCCATTCCTCTTTTGGTAGGTGATCTAGCAGCCCTAGTAGGCTAGAGGTCATGTTATGTTCCACTGACGAGTTCGTATTTATTTTGTTTTTAAATAACTGTTGCAGTAGAAGGTTACTGCATTAAGTGGAATGAAAGTTACTTTTATGTTACTATAAAAATATTATGAATGGTTGGCCATGGAATGAAAGTTTATTTTCATGAGATTATGTGTATGTTATGAATGATGGCCTGCGAGCCTATATGAGCATCTGGGATGCCTGTACAGTTTCTATATTGAATGTATTGGGTACATATTATATGAATAAAGTGTGCACACCTTTTATTTTGAGAAGTCCATAATCGTGTACTTACATTTATACATGGATGTTTATATTTACATTTATTTATGCATATATGTGATTGAAGATTGATTGAGGTTGAAAGGCTTGCTTGGGCCTAACGAGCTATACCCATCTAGGTCAATGCGTCGATCATGATCCCTCCAAAATATGGGATGTGACACCAACAATGTTCAATTCATTCTTTCACACACCCCATTATGCTGAAGAGTCCTAAGAGAAGTCCATTGTGTAAGAATCCCATTCTTTTTTAGATAATCTTGAAACTCTTAGCTAAGATATCCCCTTCCTTGATCAGATATAAGAGTGAGAATGCTCTTCCCAATTTGTTTCTTAACCTCTACTCTGTATTCTTTGAACTTTTTAAAGGATTCATATGTATATCTCATCAAATACACATAACCATAATAAGAATGGTCATCTGTGAAAGTGATGAAGTAGGAGTATCCTCTTCTAGCACTAGTATTCATAGGACAACATACATTCGAATGTACAAGTCCTAGCAACACCCTAACTCGTTCACCCTTTTTGGTGAAAGGCGACTTGGCCATCTTTCCTAGGAGACAACACTCACAAATTCCATGAGATTCATAATTAAATGGATCGATATAACTTTGTTTGTGTAACTTAGTTGAATGAGTCTCATTGATATGTCAAAGCCTACAATGCCATATGTAAAATAGTCTTGGATCATCTTTCTTTTCCTTCTTGACCTTCGTATTGAGTATGGGTATATTAAGATCAAGGATATAGAGACTATTTGAATGTGTACCTGCACCATAGTGCATTTCTCCCTTGGACAAAGAACAACAATTGCCCTTAATGCTAAATTCAAAATCATCATATAATGCCAAGTATGACACAAATATGATGTTTTGAGATATGGAAGGGACATAGTACCAGTCTCTTAATTCCAAGATCAACCCAGAAAGTAAAGATATGGTAATTGTCCCTACAACCAATGCAGCAATTTTTGCTCCATTTCCTACTCTTAGGACCATTACTCCTTTCGTTAATCCTCTACTTGTTTCCAGCGTCATTTTGTCACTACATAGGTGTGACCCACATCTAGTATCTAATACCCATGATGACGGATCAATGGTAGATAGATTGACCGCAATCATGTACATGGTCAAAGGTGAAGCTTCTAGAACCTTCTCATTATTGGACCTTGTCAATAAGGCAAAGATATCTTCCTTTATCACATCTGATCTTAATAGATGTTTGAGAACATTTCTCAACTTGATATACCAATCCAAACATTTTGGCTTGGATTTCATAATGGCATCATATATGCCTTGCAAAGTGATGTGTATTCCCATTCTATCAACTTAGACATTTAAAGAGCATATATAAGTATTCACATATTACAATCAATTTAGATGAGATAGTTAATTTTAAATTGATTGCTCCCACTATTTTCTTCAAGATGATAAGTGTCACGATCCAAATTCTGGGCCATGACTGGCGCATGAGCCTAATGGACGTAGTCCATTAAGCCCAAGCAAGCCTATTAAATAACCTTTTCACCATTCCATTAAAAGTTACTAAGCTTCATTCCATAACTTTGAATCAAAATAATACTAAACATTGCCAACTCATAGTGGCATACCGATCAAGTGTACATATATTGTCCAGACATAATTTAATAATTTACATCTCATGTACATAGTTACAACAAAAATAACTCTAGGCTTCCAGCGGAGTGACCACAGTGTAGGGGTAGCTACTGAATGCCATTGATACCTACCAAAGATACAAATCTATAAGGTCACCTCGACCTAGCTACCGGCTGCCTCTTGATCTGAAAACATGAAGTTAAAAATGGTGAGTATAAATACAGTGAGTGAACAAGAAGGGAACAAGGAAACAATAAGGAATGTTTAACGAAATCATGATGCATTCGTTTTTTTTTTCAAAATAATACAATTTATTCTAGTTCTTATTAAAACCCCTCATGAGTAATTCACTTTATGAAAAGGGTACATGCTCAACAAAGGATCTGGAGAATGAAAACTTTAATAGCATTCATGCGAATCTAATAAAATAAACGACAAGTCCTCGTTGTAGCGACGTTCAACTCTCATTATTAGCAGGACAAGGGTTTCCTCAACTGCCCGAGGGTTTCTCTTTAAACCTCCTCATTTCAAACTTAATTCATTAATTCCTTAACCATGGAAGTTCATGCTTAACTATGGTATCAAAGAAGGGGAAAATGGGACAACAACCGAACAAGGTAAGAAGCAAAACAGAAAGTTTTTCGTTGCAGCGAGATTCATTCTCGCTGCAGCGAAAAGCTACAGTAACATTCTTTCTACAACGAGATTCCGGCCAGCACCACCCCTCCAAACCCGAGAGTTTTTCACTGCAGCGAGAAATAGGGCACCAGCAAAAATTTCCCCATTCCCTCAAGCAAAGGCCACCCTGTTCACATGACCAACACAACATAAAACTCATATAATTTCCCAAAGTTTAACATGTCAAATTTCACATACATTTCAACCATATACATATTCATGAACTTTCTATAACACGCATATCTATACATGTATATATATATATATATATATTCATCATCATGCACACTTTCCCATCATCATCAGCCCATGTGCACTCCCCATTAGCACATGGCTGGGTCATCATCGGCTTATGCGCACTCCTACTCGCACATAGTCGGGCCATCATTGGCTTATGCGCACTTCTACTCGCACATAGTCGGGTCATCATCGACTTATGCACACTCCTACTCGCACATAGTTGGGTCCACATCAACATACAAAGAAGCACCCAATGCATATGATGCATATTATCATATTGTGATAACACATAAACCATTGTATAGCACATTTTCACAAGATAAAAACACTTCACCAAACGCTTGTTCTCAAGGTACATTTTTAAAGGAAAACTGGATGAAATCATTCAAGTATATTGTGCAAATAAGTTTACATTCCCAAAACAATTTTGAAATGCAAGTCCACTCACGGGTATTTGTTGAGCCTTTTATCGACTCTACCTCTCTAATTGTCCAATTGGGGAGATGGGGCTTCGTTGGAACCTATTATCACATTAGCATCACCATTGATTCAAGCCACATACTTATAAATTCTAAAAGTTTTCTCTTAGCTAGCTTTCAATGGCCATTTAAATGGTTATCTATTCTCACTACCCTTATCACTCTAAAATGAATGAACAACCCTAAATACCAATTCACCCTTAAATCTAAACACTAATCATTCTCAACACCAAAACTCAATTCTAGTGTACTACTCACCTTGGTAGCTTGTATTTGAAATTCTTTCCAAAGCTTTCAAGCTATTTTTTTGAAGCTTCCTCTTTCTCTCTCTAAAACACCAAACTAGTGAGAGAAAGTATGGAAATAAGATTTTTTTCAAGGGTTTTAAGGAGGGGGAGTGGAAGAGCACAAGGGTTTATGGAAAGAGTGCACCAAAAGCATGAAATTTGGAGCTATTTGAGGAAGGTTGTGGAGCTTTCCTATCAAGCTTTCATGGGGGATGGAAGCAACGTGAGATGAGAGGAAGAAGAAGAAGAAAACCTGCTGAAGAATGTAGAAACTGCTAGAAGAATAAGATATTTATAGCCCACGCTTATCCACTTCACTTAAATTACGAAAATACCCCTCCACAAATTAGCTTGTCCTCTTCCAATCTTTTATGCAATCTTTTACTCTTTTGACACCAGGACAAGATCCATAATGGTCTAGAAATGCTCGGGTTCATGAAAACTTAAAAATTTTGACCCAAGGTGAAAAATGACCATTTTGCCCCTACCATGAAAATCATCATCATTTTCCTTTCCTTCGTCATTTTACCCATATTTTCATTATTCATTCATGCCTTAGGCCTACTTAAGCCTTAATATTGTTTAAAACTTACTTTTAGGAGCTTACTAAGGAAATGACGAACTTACCCCTAATCAGGGATATCACGTCTACTTCTATCTACGAGTCTATAAAGGTCAAGGTCTTGCAATAACCCTCCATATCACCTTGAGAGATCTCTGCGAGGATTCTCTTAGTAAACTAGGATCCCTATCCATTCTAATCATGACCTTGAGTATGCTCAATAAACCATGATAAGTGGATTAGGTAGATAACTGAGCTTAACAATTGTATCTCTATACAACTCCTAGATCAACTAGGTGACAACACATTGCCTAAACATATCATATATGTTTCACCTAGCCACTGCCTCTATTTTCTATAATAATCAAGTTTCCAAGCATCTAGATTTTATGAAACTAGTTGAGTAAGACCCACCAATAGCTCAAACATACTCGAGTAAAAGTGTGACCTTGAGTGTGCTCAACAAGTCTTTAAATAAAAGAACAGTCAGGTTATTTTGCTATCTGGTGGAAGGTAACTTAATCATGCTAGCATGTGACTCAATATTTATCGAGGGATCTCATTATTTATTTTTATTGAAGTCTTATCTTGGCATGCATAGCATTTATTTATTGTATAACATAAATCTATCACATGCATACTACTTTGGCTAATTATGGACTTTATCTATACTAATTTCCTTGAGCCATCAAAGGAAATTAACTTGGTCAAACCTAAGGGATAACAAACAACATCTTGTAGTCTTTCCTCTCTCTTATCTTCATGGCGTTTTTGTATTTTCATCTTCGAATTGTAAAATAACTCCTAAACTAATCCTAATTCTATACTTAGATGTAAGTATTAAATTTTAGTGAAGAAACCTTGTGGTATATCCGAAGAGAGTTAAGTGAGGAGAGAATTTTACAATTCTAGAAAATCGAGAGAAAGGTAGGATGCACAGACCTTTTTCAATAAATAAATACCATGATAAAATATACATTCAATCATAGCACAATCATATTGGGCCTAAGTCCATAATCATCCACATACATCCATCAACATGAACATATAAATATTTAAAAAACTTGTCTCATTCAAATTGTTAATCATATGAAGTATTCGAGATTAGCAATTTTCCAACATTTATATTTTGTTAATTTCAAATTTTCATGTTTGCAATTTTAATACTAACTTTGGAGAGTTTTACTAATCAATATTAGTAACTCATTGACTCCTAATCTTATTAGTATAAAATTAAAATTTTGTTACAAATTAAAATAATTTTATTTTGTGTTCCTAAACATTTGGTAACTATCTTATTAATCTCATTTAATTAAAGATTGAATGTCTATTATTACCTAATCTCGTTAGAAAATATCTTAGACAATTTAATCTTTAAATTTTTTATGTCAAATCTAAATCAATTCCATGACAATGTCCAGCTACAGGCAACAGCAAACATGTCCTGATTTTATGGCATTATGGTGGCTTATTTTTAGGAATTTAATTCCCAATTAAATTTATCTTGATAGCCAACTTTTGGAACAATTTCAAAATAATTTTTGTAGGATTTCAAGAACTGATTTGTCTGTTTAAAATATTCAAAAACTGTTACCCGTAACTGTAGGTGGCTACAACGGTTTTGACTCTTTTTTGAAGTTTTTTGGTGACATAAAATTAGGAATTTAATTCCTAATTAAACTCATCTTGACAGCCAACTTATGAAAGAATTCCATAATAAGTTTTGCAAGATTTTAGGAAACCTTTTTGGCTATCTAAAACACTCTAAACCATGACTATATAGCTACAGAAGTAGTAATGATTTTGCCCACCTTTTTAGTTTCATGGTGGCTCAATTTTAGGGATTTAATTCCTTAAAATTTTTGTCAACAATTTACATAATTTATGAAACTATTTCCATAACAAAATACTCAGGCAATTGTTGCAACTAATTGCACAAATTAAAGTATATTCTTGGTTGCCAAGCTAACCAAAATCATGACTGAGACTACAACAGGTAATAGCGATTTCAACTATGTTTTGGTGGCTTTTCCATCACCATCAGCTATTGATCATGAACCTTTCTTGGAACACTTCCAGCGTATATTGATTCCTTAAATTTCCAATGTTTTATAAGACCTTTAAACCTCATTTTTATGACTGAAAATGAACTAATACCATGGCTGGACAAAATCGAATTCTGTCATTTAAATCACACCATAATGTCGTGAGATTGAATCTTTATTTGCTAAATTAATTTTGCATCTCATGCACTTGTTAATATGCAATATTTTGACATTAAAATGAGATTAATATTATGATAAATAAGGCATAAAATTAACAATTAAATCTGTCCAGAAATCAAAATAACTAGAATAAATTGTAAAACTTTAAAACATACTACTTTGTGTTGAACAAAACCCGAACATCTCATATTCCTTTTCAACAAAGCATTAACAACAATTAGACATAAAAATGTGTTAAAATCAAACCAAGGAAGGCTTTGATATTACTAATGGGTTTGTGTATGGATGACATGATCAAAATATGCACAGTGAAACAAGCATTAAAACTTGAATTAAACAACCAAATCATGGCTCCACCCCTTGGTGATATTTAGCACGTAAAGGCACAAAATTAATTAAAATTCAGAAAGTTACCTTGCCAAGTGATTTTGCAATCACAATGGCAATTCTCGAAGCAGTCCCAAGAACACCACAAGGAACAAGAACCATAGCTAATCAAGTGCTTGGCCGCCAACAATAGTACACACGATTACACACAAACATTCAGCAAGGAGAGAGCTTTTAACTATACTTTGTGCTAGCAAAGAGAATAACAATTATCCTTTTCTTCTTTTTCACATGTTGCCCAAACCTTTCTTGAAATTTTCTTCATATGCAATTTCGTCTTTCATACAAAGGGAGTGGCAGCAAAGAGAGAAAGCTTTTTTTTTCTTTTTCTAGATAAAATTAGGTTTTCATCAATTGTTAAAGTCTCTCATATCGAAAATAGTTAAAATGTGACTTATATAGTTAGGTCAAAATAACTTTAATTTTACAATTAAGCCCTCAATATTATAACACATTATAATATTGGACCCATTACTTAATTAAACTTTTTTAATTAAGTCCTTGGAAATTAAAATCAAAATCAATTTCATTTATATTTTGCAATCAAGGCATTACAATTATAAATGCCTAGTATGTGATTCTGTCTAACTTAATCATCTCACTCTCAATTTAATTTATAATGCAATCTTTGTGTATAACGCATTAGGTTCTTAACATGTTGGCAATGCAATTGATTGATGGCTTACTTCCATTAACTAAGATTGGCATCTAGCAATGCATTATGACCACCCAATTGTTAGAAGAGTCAAAAAATTGTTTGACAACCTTTCAGTGTACAGTCTTATAATGTAATTCATTCTCTTATCATATATCCTAAAGATGATAAAAGTGTGGTGCAATATCTACTTTTATTGACCTTTATATTTGTTCCTACAATTTGATCATTAGCTTTATAGAGACTTGTGAAACTCAGCTCATAATCTCCTAATCACCTTGGCCAAGGATTTGATTAAGCTAATGTCAACCAAAAACTAATGAGATATTTCTCCTTGGATCACTTGGGGTGATGATTCCTATCTTGACCACTCATTTGCCTTTATATGCTTCATACTATACCCAAAAGTATCCTATGTTTGGCATCCTTGGTTAGGCATCTGTAAGGATGAAATCAAAGCATAACACTCCACATTTAAGACAACATGGTGTCTTAAGTCCAAAGAGTAGTTACACGACTGACACATAAGAAACATTGTATAGACACTAGAGTGAAATACAAAATGCACTTCTCATATAAGGTCATGTTCAGTGAACTTGCTCATCCATGGCAAACACCCATATGCTAGTTTCAAGTATCTCTATACTTCAACTTACGGGAGAAGTTGGTTACTTCACAAGAAACATAGCATGTGTCGATCTCTGAGCATTATCGATGCCCCGTCTCAATAATACAATGATTAAGAACTTTTAAGAACAATGCTTTGATGCATAAGGATCTCAAAATTGTATTCTAAAACAATTCCTTTGTAAAGCATATATAGTTCCATGAACTTTATGTACATAAGTATAAATAAAATTTAAATCATAAACTTATAAATAAAAAACTTCCTCAATATTATTATGAATAACAAAATATCACACATAAATATCTCAAAATGCAATTTCTATGCAACCACAAATTAGCTAAGGCTCATACTAGCATATTAGTTATGTTTGAACAACATTTAATCTATGAATGAGAAGGTTAGGACAGATTGAACGTATTTTCCATTCTTACACAGAACGTCCAGTGCGTATGACAAAGGAACCTGGAAAAAGTTAATTTAGTGAGATAAAGTTGTTTGTACAACTTTCAATGCAGGACTCTTTGCTTTGGACAGCCGTATTGAGTTTTTGATAGGGTCTTAAACAACTTTATTGAGATTTTCGATCATCCCTAAATTCGGGAAATAGGAGCCTTTGGGTTTTCTTTTTCTATATGCTACTTTTTATTTTACTACACTATATTGTAATCATAGAGTCCGTGGTGGTTCAAGCTATGGTATTGAGTAATAAAATTATTAATTTTTTTTAAAAAAATAATATTTATAGTGAAATTAAAAAAGTATATGAAATTTAATAAAAAAATTGACTCATGTCCATTTAGTTATTTAGAGAAATAAATAATTAATGCAATACATTAACCTAATTACTAAAATCGAGATTTTTAATTTTAAATTCAATATGCAGCTAAAAAATACATAACAGATATAAAGGAAAGATAACCCATACAATTATTCCTTTTTGAAAATAGAACAAACCGACAAAGTTATTTTATTGATGAAATTAAGATTACATCGAGCACACCAAATATGAAACAAGTAGTAAACACTTAGAAAAATACATCACTCAAAGTAGTGCAGGACAGGAAAAACTAAAGAAAACGATAATAGCGTACGTGGATGTAAAGCAAAGCATCCCTTTCTAAGCAAGTCTAAGCCCATTCAGGAGGCATTGGTACCCCTCTCATATACCTTTTTTCCATGTAGTTTCAACTTGCAGAGGCGAGGACAGCATGCAGTAACCTTTTCAACATCAAGAGTACTGTTGAAGGATATCCATTTTGGCTTTATTATCAGGGAGCGAAGGTGATTAAATGTAACAGTTCCGGGTTCGAAAATCTCCTGGAATGATCCTAAAGAGGCCTCATCCTCTATAACGATCACCAATTTTCTGAGATTTGTCAATGTGATGAGATCTTTTACATCTGCATGGCGTGAAGGGAAGTTAAATAGTGTCTGCAGGTTGCCAAGATTGGCAAATCGCAGTCTTTCTGTCTCATAGCCACAGTCAGGAGGGAGATACAGATGCCTCAGTCGTTCCATCTTCCAGAACACATCGGGCATTCTTGATGTTGAATATTGACGATCAAGATACAGAGTCAACAAGCAGCTCAAGTCACCCATCGATGATGGAAGTTCTCCAATCCAGGCCGATGCTACATTTAAGAGTCTTAAATGGACTAGTTTTCCTATTTCGTCAGGTATTTTAAAACCCTTAACGTTATCAAGATCTAAGATTCGAAGCAGCTTGAACTTATTGACCATGGATTCCATTAGCTGCTGACTTATTCCACTATGTTCTTGCAAGGAGAAGCCTAATATAGACCTAATGGGAGGATAATGTTCATTTTCCAATCCAATATGCCCACTAAAGTTCCTCAGATTAACCGAAAGTCTGCGAATTCTACCAGTTGGCTTCATCATCTTGGTTGTGATGGATTGAAAAAAATCGTTGTGCTTGTTTTTATCATTAAGGTTTGCAACATCACAAATGTCTTCCCCTTGAGCCCTCGACAAACAAAGATCTCGCATCAGATCATGCATGCGACAAGTCTTAATCCTCCCAGTTGGACTTCTTTTTTCTACTTGAACCATGTACCTTTCAGCCATTTCATCTAAGTAACGATAAGCAACGTCCTCCATTGTCTCTTCCCCTTCATAACCGGAAACAGGTGGTATCATACCCTCCGCTATCCACAAGTTAGTCAATTTCTTTACAGATATCAGAAAATCCTCTGGGAATATGCCTAGATAAAGGAACAATGGTTTCAGTCGTTGGGGCAAATCATCATAACTTAAGGCCAGCACTTCAGGAATTGAGAAGCTTTCGTCTTGGCGGTTCAAATATGATTTAATATTTTCATGGACTTTATCCCACTCATCAAATGTCAGCTTTGTGGACAAAAGACCTCCAAGCACAGTGATGGCTAATGGCAAACCCTTACAATGTTTCACCATCTCCTTCCCTAACTTTTCCAAACCATAACCGTTTCTCGCATCTGCAAGGACATGTTTAAATTAAAATTTAAGATTACTGTCAACTTGGTCAATGAGGTGATTAGAAGCACAATTAAGGGAAATGGGTCGATATAACAACTAAGGGAAATGATGCGAATTTGTGAATTTGTCAAAGATGTGAGTAATTAAGGTGTTTAAATTAACTTGAGAACAAACAAAACAATTAAGGTGTTTAAATTAACTTGAGAACAAAGATGTGAATTTGTAAACAAAACAGCAAGCCTCTTTCGCAAGCTTGGTGACGAAGTGGAGTCAATTAGCTCAAGTATTTTATTCTTTGGCAAATACCCTACGGTTTGAGGGAGAATAAATTTGTCCTCTGAACTTTAAAATATAACACTTAATTACCTTGTGTTTATTTCTGCTTTTTGAAGAATTTTTAAAAAGTTTATATTTTATTTTACTATTAATATTAATTTAACCAAGTAAGATATATTCTGATAATATTTTTAACGGTGTCAAGAAAATTCTAGCCACAAAAACATAGGATAGTTAACTATCATATTTTACACCTCATTGTGAAAATTTATTCCGCCTGAAATCACAAGATACTTTTTTTGTTATTGCTATTAGAAGTCGTAAAACTTAGTTAGTATTTCAATAAAAGGTAACATTGGAAACAAATTTTTGATTATGGAAAAATAAACGTTATTTTCAAGTATCCTAAAATAGAAATTAGAAGTGAAAAAAGTAACAAACTAGAAGGAGATCAGTGTGTGAATAAAATAAGATGTGAGCAAGACGGGATCCAAAATATAACCCAAGTAAGAAGGTAGAAATTAAACTACTATATAACAATAAGAATGAGAAAGCATTTATAATAAGGAAGTTACGAGTGAGATATGTCAGACCTTGATCATCCGGCGGGCGAGGGAGTGCAATTCTTTGAAATAACTCCCAGCTTCTTGCCTCATTCAGGCACCGTGGTTCGTGTATATAACATCTCGGATCTGCGTGCCTGGCGACTTCTTTTTTGCGAGTGGTAAGTATTATTTTACTACCTGTGTCCTCGGTCGGGAACCCAGCACTCAAGATTTTCCAAGCATGCACATCCCAGATGTCATCAAGAACCACCAAGCATTTCTTCTTCTGTAGTTCTTTGAAGACCATTTCGGCCATGTCGTCGTCCCTCATTTTCTCAATCTCCTCTCTCTGCTCCTTACTGGGGGGACTAAGCTTGAACAAAATTTGTTCCCAAGTACTCCTCTTTTCCCATTGTTGGGATATATTTATCCACACAAAGTGATCAAAACCTTGTCTAACTTTGGCATGGCTGTAGACCTTCTTAGCAAGGGTGGTCTTTCCTATACCGCCCATGCCACAAATCGAGACAACCCGATGCTTCCTCAGGTTATCGCCTTGGCTAGTCTCTGCAAAGCCACCCGCACAACACCGCCAAACACCTCCACGACGTTCTTCACCTACCAATTTTTTCACCAATAAATTTACATCTTCGTCAACTCCAACAGGATTTTCAGGAATGTGAGGATAATTCTTCCAGAGGCTTGAACTTCTCTTCGGCTTCCGGTCAATCGCAGAATTGGAGCCCTCTGTGATGGGTAATTCCCTTATACCAAAGGCTTTCAGACTCTTTGTCAAATCAGAAATCCGGACATTGATGTCCTCCAGCTTTGAACCAAGATTGTACTTTGTTTTTACTGGGTTCCAGATTGCAAATTTTGCACCAGCTTTCTTCGTGGATTCAACTTCGAGGGCAAGGCTTTCAACGATATCTTCTATATCGTAAGCGAGAATTTGGATCTCCGCCATCCAGTTTCTTATTCTCTCATCTTTGTCTTGCTTTGCAGATGCATCTTTCAAGAACGCCTTCATCCACTGCAGCTGAGTGTTTACGTGATCCAATTCTTGGCCAACACCTTGGAAGAATTTCACTTCTCCTATTAGGAAATCGCCAAGCCTCTCCAACGCGTAAGACATGATAAACTCCGCCATGGCAACTTTTCAAGGGAAGTGTGAGGACCGAAAGGAACTGTAATCTTTGCTTTTTTTTTGGGGAAAGTTAAATAGCGAGTGGTATCATAAACTCTTGTCAGAACCGGTGTGACATTGTGCAAGGGCTACTTTGTCATCAGCAATAACTTTCTTCAAGGTTGTAAGCTTTTCGTTGAGCGAACTAGAATTATTGAGAGATTATTTGTTATTTAATTTTTTCAAAAACAGTGAATGGTATCTACACACTTTTATTAGAATGATGTGAAGACTTAATCATCAAATGACGTGTGAAGAGTTAATCTTCAACAAAACAATGACGACTTTAAGGTTGTAAGCTTTTCATTGATTTAAAGACGACTTATCCACAGATTATTTGTTTTTTTTTTAATAAAGTTAAAAAGTGATGATACGTTTTATTTATAAAATAAAATAATTATTATATAATTTAGTTTATAGAATGAAATAGAGTAGAAATTATTATTATTATAATTTATTTTCATAATTAATTAATAAAAATATTTTTAAATAGTTAAAAAAATGATAAAATTATTTTTTTATAATTTAGTTAACTATACAAGTTAACTCATTACTATAATTCAATAATATTTTTCCTTTTTAATCTTTTAATTTTATTTTCATTAAAATTTTAAAAAATATTAATAATTTATTATTCAATTATTAATATGATTTTTTCTTTCAATTTCTTTTTAATTTTTTCTCCATTTGTATTTTCAATTTAAACATTAATAATTTATTAATAAATAATTAATATAAATTTTTATTTTAATTTTTTTACTTTTTCTTTATTTTTATTTTTTATTTTTAAATTATAATTATTTTCATGACTGAATATGGTCGAATAAGATTCAAACGGAGATCCAGCCAGATCTGGTATTCAACGGTCAAATCTGATTGCGAGAAGCACCGGATCTGATGTTTTCCGATCAGATCCCACCGTTGGATCTAGCACTCTACGGCCAGATCTAGCCCCAGGGAAGCACCGATCTGGCGCCGTAGTGGCCAGATCCGGCCACATGGTGCCCAAGATTTGCGTTTTAATACACCGGTCACCTTTTCGGCGACCGACCCATGAAGAAGAAAAAAAGAAAAAGGAAAAATAGAATAAAAAAGAAAAATTATTTGTAAAATTTAAAATATTAATATTTTATATATAATTTAAACATTATTAATATTAATATGATTAAAATATTATAATATTAATATTTTAAACTATTAATGTTTTATTTATTAAATTACTAATATATTAAATTTTTAATGAGTATAAATAAAAAATAAAAAATTATTAATATTTTAATAATAATAATATTAAATTATAAAAAATATTATTAATTAAAATATTATTAATTAAAATATTATTAATTAAATTATACTAAAATATTGATATTTAAGTTATTAATTATAAATATTTTAATTAATTATAAATTATTAATATTAAACAATAAAATAAAAATAAATAATTAATATAATAAAATATATATTTTTTTTATTTTTTATTTTTTTATTCTAAAATTATTATTATCAGTCAAATATTGTAATAAATCATAATAATTATTATTACTCTATTTCATTCATTATATCAAATTATATAATACTTATTTTATTCTAATTTTATCTCATTCTATTATTATCACATAATAATTATTTTATTTTATTTTTATCTATTTCACAAATCAAATATACTCGACAGGTGAAGAAAGGCTAAACTAAGATTTTGGAATAGTCATTACTTAGAATCTCTATTCCCAACCTCAAAAATCAACCGAACAAAAGAATAAAAATCGAAAGGAATAAGAGGGAATGACTTAACTATTCCCATACCGAAAACATGCCATGAGTGGTACCCACACACTCTTGTCAAAACCACTGTGGCATTGTGCAAGGACGACTTTGTCATCAGCAATAACGTGCGAGGACTGTCATTAGTTAAAGCATTATCTTCAAGGATGTTATCAGTAATAAATATTAGGAAACAGCCAAGCTTCTGTATCACGTTAGAAATGATAAACTCCGCCATGGCACCTTTTCAAGGGAAATGTGTGGAACGCAAGGAATTGTAATATGTGCTTATTAATTAGTATTTTTTTGGGCAAGTTAAATGGCGAGAGGTGTCATATACTCTTGTCAGAACCGATGTGACATTGTGCAAGGACAGCGAGGACTGTATCATTAAAAGCAACGACTCCAAGGTTGTGAGCTTTACATTGACCTGTTGACTTGCAAAAGACTTATTTAAATATTGTTTATTATTTCATTTTTTTTGATCAAGTTATAGAATGTCGACAATTTTAGTTCACAAAATTAAATTCAATAAAATAAAATAATTATTTTAAAAATATATAATAAAATAATTATTATATAATTTAGTTAATGAAATAAAATAAAGTAAAAATTATTATTATAACTCATTTTAATATTTAGTTGATAAGAATAATTTTATAATAATTAAAAAAATAATATAATAACAAAATTACCATTTATTATAATTTTGTAAACTATTAAAATTACTCATTATTATATTTTTAATAATTTTTCCTTTTTTAATTTTTTAACTTATTTTCATTAAAATTTTAAAATATTAATAATTTATTATTAATTTCTTAATATGATTTTTTATTTCAATTTCTTTTTATTGTTTCTCTATTTGTATTTTCAATTTTAATCTTTTACTTAAAATTTAAACATTAATAATTTAATATTGAATTATTAATATAAAATTTTATTTTAATTTCTTTTAATTTTTTAATTTTTATTTGTAAATTATAATTATTTTCAATATAGAGATATTTTTTTCCAATATTTTTTTATTCTATTCATACTCATAAAATAACGTGCAAGTAGGACTTAGTCATCAACAACAGCGTGCGAAGACTTTGACATCAACAAAACACAATGACGACTTCAATGTTGTAAACTTTCCATATACCTGTTGACCGGGATAAGACTTATTCAGAGATTGCTTATTATTAATTTTTTTTTTTACGAAGTTATAGAGTGTTCACAATTTTAGTTCACGAAATAAAATAAAATAAAATAAAATAATTATTTTATAAAAATAGAATAAAAATAAATATAACAAAATGATTATTATGTAAGTTGCTTCATGCAATGAAATAGAATAAAAATTGTTATTATAATTTATTTTTATGTTTAATTGGTAAAAATAGTTTTAGAATAGTCAAAGAATAAATCATAAAATAACAAAATTACCTTTAATTATAATTTAGTAAATTAGAAAAAATTAATCAATATTATAATCTAACAATATCTTTTTTAAAATTTTTAATTTTATTTTCATTAAAATTTAAAAATATTAATAATTTATTATTAAATTATTAATATGAATTTTTATTTCAATTTCTTTTTATTTTTTCTCCATATATATTTTCATTTTTTAATCTTTTATGAAAATTTAAACATTAGTAATTGATTATTAAATTGTTAATATAAAATTTTATTTAAATTTTTTTACTTTTTTTATTTATAAATTATAATTATTTTTACTAAATAGGGATATTTTTATCCAATAAACTTTTACTCTATTCATAGTCATTGAGTAACGTGCAATGACTTACACATCAACAACACACAATGACGACTTCAATGTTGTAAACTTTCAATTGACTTATTGACCTACAGAAGACTTGTTTAGAGATTGCTCATTACCTAATTTTTTTTTTTAGGAAGTTATAGAGTGTTGGCAGTTCTGGTTTGCAAAATCGAATTAAATAAAATAAAATAATTATTTTATAGAAATAAAATAAAAAATAGAATAAAATGATTATAATGTAGTTTGATTAATAGAAAGAAATAAGGTAAGAATTGTTGTTATAATTCATTTTGATGTTTAATTGATAAAAATAAGTTTAGAATAGTTAAAGAATAAATGATAAAATAACAAATTACCCTTTATTATAATTTAGTAAATTAAAAAAATACTCATTATTATAATTTAATAATATTTTCATTTTTTAATTTTTTTATTTTATTTTCATTAAAATTTTAATATATTAATAATTCATTATTAAATTATTAATATGATTTTTCTTTCAATTTCTTTTATTTTTTCTGTATTTATATTTTCATTTTTAATCTCTTATTAAAAATTTAAAAATTAATAATTTATTATCAAATTATTAATATAAAATTTTATTTTAATTTCTTTATACTCTTTTATTTTTATTTTTTATTTGTAGATTGTTATTATTTTTAATAAATAGGGATATTTTTATCCAATAAATTTTTTATTCTATTCATAGTCATGTAATGCGTGCGAGGACGACTTAGTCATTAGCAATAGTTAGACATCAACAGAACACAATGACGACTTCGATGTCGTAAGCTTTCCATTGACTTGTTGACCTAAAGACGACTTAGTTAGAGACTGCTTATTGCTTTTTTTTTTTTTTACAAAGTTATAAAGTGTCGACAGTTTTAGTTCACGAAATAAAATAAAATAAAATAAAATAAAATAAAATATTTATTTTGTAAAAATAAAATAAAAAATATAATAAAATTGTTTTTTTTTTATAATTGAAAAAGAAAAAATTTGAACTCTACTCTTTATATAAAGAATAATACATCAATCAATGTGTCAAATGCTCGAGTATAATAAAATAATTATTGTGTAAGTTTTTTCATGAAATGAAATAAAGTAAAAATTGTTATTATAACTCATTTTGATGTTTAGTGGTAGGAGTAGTTTCAGAATAGTTAAAAAATAAATAATAAAATAACAAAATTACCTTTTATTATAATTTAGTAAATTAAAAAAATTACTCATTGTTATAATTTAATAATATTTTTAATCTTTTAATTTTATTTTCATTAAAATTTTAAAATATTAATAATTTATTATTAAATTATTAATATGATTTTTTATTTCAATTTCTTTTATTTTTTCTCTACTTGTATTTTCATTATTTAATCTTTTATTAAAAATTTAAACATTAATAATTTATTATTAAATTATTAATATAAAATTTTATTTTAATTTTATTTATATTTTTTATTTATAAATTATAATTATTTTTAATAAATAAAGATATTTTTGTCCAATAAAATTTTTTTCTATTCATAGTCATGGCATAACGTGTTCGCACTAAGTCATCAGCAAAAGTAACGACGACTTCAAGGTTGTAAGATAAATTTTTTATCAATATATTTGGCTTATCTATAACTCACTTATTTGTTATAGCATGTGCAGATAAATAGGTCACTGGTAGTGCATTGCTAGGGTTATCTTTTGACAAATCAATTTTGACATCCACTAGGTTCGTTTCCAATATATCCAATCCGCTGAGTCCGGTTTGTGTCTCTTGCTTTCAGATTAGTTTTCAGTGTGTGCTGGCACTATGTTGCCTTCTGTATCATCATGTTAAAGGTTGTATGATACGAACTTGCTTTCTTAGCAAATGTATGACTTGTATACGTTTTGTAATATGTATGAACTATATGCCAAAGGCAACATAAGTGTATTTAAATTTTAATTATATTATGAATATATTTGATATGAGAACCCTTAACTATATGTTATGCGATTGTTTCAATTTGCATTTCTGAGACTTGCTCGGGTCTCGCAAGTCTTGTCTACCTGACTCATGCACCAGTCACGGCTCTCCAATTTGAGTCGTGACCCAAAGTAACATGTCATGTAATTGTAAATAATTGAAATATGTAGGTAAAGCGACAAGAAAAGGAGCTGATTTGTGAGAGTGGGGTCTTTCTCTTTACGTACTGTGACCCTTTGTGTAGGTGAGTGCGGTGGACAGAACAAACAAAGGCTACTAATCTTTAATGATATTGTAATTTTAGTTTTTCCCTTATGTTTTCTTTTCTACTCTTTTTACCCTTCTTTTTCTAAGTGGGGTCAAAGAAAACGGAGCTATAAATAATTGAAATCTCTATGAAGGATATAGATCCATGTCACTTTGTGCACAAGTAGAGACCCCAAGAAGTTTAAAAGTATATGTATGGGTCTCCTGTTAATCATATTTTCTAGAATATTTTTATCTGTAATTGCAAAAAATTTATGTTGTGCGTGCCTCAGCTCCTGATGGGATGAGCTGATCATTTGGTGCATGAACAACTCTAATCAACTATACATCCATTAAAAATGTACTTTATTTAAATCCAATATTCAAAAAATATATTTAAAAGTATTAAATATGAATATAAAGTATTCTTATTATTTTAATAGTAAATATTAAGTCCACGATTATTTTAATAGTATTCTTATTATTAATATTTTAATGGTAAATATCAACAATAATTGCTTTAGTATCTAATTCTCCTTCTCCCATTCTCATTGATTGAAATAATTAACAAAATATGCTGTAAAGTAAACTCCCATGATTTGGTTCCATCTACATTTGTCAACTCCTAAAATGCTGGAGCAACAAATTCAATCCGATAATTTAAGTAATTTAAGCTTTCCATTAACCTAAAAAAGACTTATTCAAAGCCAGGCTGCGTTTGAGTCTGACTTCTTTGTACATAACTTCTAGATATCCATGGACGTAATATTTACTATTAAAATAATAAGAATACTTTATATTCATATTTAATACTTTTAAATATATTTTTTGAATATTGGATTTAAATAAAGTACATATTTAATCGATGTATAGTTGATTAGAGTTGTTCATGCACCAAATGATCAGCTCATCCCATTAGGAGCTAAGGCATGCACAACATAAATTTTTTGCAATTAAAGATAGAAATATTCTAGAAAATATGATT
Organism: Theobroma cacao; assembly: GCF_053813885.1. NCBI lineage: Eukaryota > Viridiplantae > Streptophyta > Magnoliopsida > Malvales > Malvaceae > Theobroma > Theobroma cacao. The sequence goes on along the minus strand of NC_142648.1, from coordinate 9,702,499 downwards.
AACAGGAGACTCATACTTATACTTTAAAACTTCTTGGGGTCTCTGCTTGTGCACAAAGTGACATGGATCTATATCCTTCATAGAGATTTCAATTATTTATAGCTCCGTTTTCTTTGACCCCACTTAGAAAAAGAAGGGTAAAAAGAGTAGAAAAGAAAACATAAGGGAAAAACTAAAATTACAATATCATTAAAGATTAGTAGCCTTTGTTTGTTCTGTCCACCGCACTCACCTACACAAAGGGTCACAGTACGTAAAGAGAAAGACCCCACTCTCACAAATCAGCTCCTTTTCTTGTCGCTTTACCTACATATTTCAATTATTTACAATTACATGACATGTTACTTTGGGTCACGACTCAAATTGGAGAGCCGTGACTGGTGCATGAGTCAGGTAGACAAGACTTGCGAGACCCGAACAAGTCTCAGAAATGCAAATTGAAACAATCCCATAACATATAGCTAAGGGTTCTCATATCAAATATATTCATAATATAATTAAAATTTAAATACACCTACGTTGCCCTTGGCATATAGTTCATACATATTACAAAACGGATACAAGCCATACATTTGCTAACAAAGCGAGTTCGTATCATACAACCTTTAACATGATGATACACAAGGCAACATAGTGCCAACACACACTGAAAACTAATATGAAAGCAAGAGACACAAACCGGACTCAGCGGATTGGACATATTGGAAAGGAGACCTAGCGGATGCCAAAATTGGTCTGTCAAAAGACAATCTTAACCACGCACTACCCAGTGGCCTATTTATCTGCACATGCTACAACAAATAGGTGAGTCATCTAGTACTCAATGAGTGGTGTAGATAAGTCAAATATATTGATCCCAATAAACATATATAAAATATATTGCATTATCAATGCAAACACAACATTTTACCAAACATCTCTAAAATTTAAGGGCATATCATTTATCCTTAAGAGTATTCCATAAATCTCACAGATCCCATATATGCTACTATGTCTCCATAAGTAATGTTTGTCAAATCAGGCTTATCCATGAAGCCATTACCAAATTAATTCTTCATAGGCACACCATAGTTGCCAACGTATCACATCAAATTCAAATCTGTCTCTGCCTACTCGAGGTTATAACATATCATTCATATTTCAAACCATGATCATTGTAAAACCCGACCCTATAAACACATGTCATGACATACATGTACTGAGTAGCATGTTATTATGCTAGGAAAGCACCTAAGAATAGACGAAACTTGGCATCGTACCTAACGGTACACTTGAGTTGATTTAATCTCGAAGTAGTTCAAATAGGAATTGTATGATGAAATTTAATATTTTATAGTCTAAGAATGACTAAAAATGATTGTTCGGAGTTCGAGGGTTCATTTGAGGTAAATTTGAAAATTTTGATGTTTAGGGGTAAAATCGTAATTTTACCATCCGTGACAAAATTTGAGATTTTGAGAGAATTTAGATCAAATTTGACAAATTGGGGAATGGTATGAGTATAAGGGATGAAAAATATGTCTATGGGCAATTTTTCAGTTTTTTGGGCAAAAATGTAATTTTTCACTTTTACGAGGGTAAAAGTGTAAATTTCAAAAATTACTCCACTAAGACTTTGGATAAGTCTGAGAATTTTATCTAAGCTATGGATATGTGGGACAAGTGTATGGTGAAAATTTGGAAACAAATGGATGAAATTTTAAAAATGGGCCATGGGAAAGTGACACATGGCACTTTTTAATTGTTTAATATTATTTTAATGGAAAATCAGCCCATTTAAACCCCATACTAAGTGCTGGCCGGGCATAAGGAAAGAACAAGAGAGAAAATAGAGAGGAAAGGAAGAAAAGAGAAAAACCAAAGAGAAACAAGAAAATTCAAAAGGGAATTCGCATTTTTCACCCGTTTACGCGTCTAATGATAAGATTTTTCGACTTTAGCTTGATTTCTACCTTTCTTATGCCTTTGTTTCCATTTTGCATGCTTGAGGAGAGAGATCTAAAAGTGACATCAAGGGCTGGACGAATTTCAAGGGAGGAGAAATTGAAATTTTTAGGTTTTGATTTTTAGTTAAATTGATAATTTTAGTTAGTTAAATGTGTTTAGAAATTAAATTGGGCAAGAAAGCATTAAATTTTCACAATACCCACCCTTGGTCGAATCTGCAATGAGGTACAATGATGATGATCTGATTTTTATTCTAAGAGAAATGAAGAGAAAATGATGAAAAATGGTTAAATGTGATAGAAAAATAAAGTGGAAAATTTACCTAGTTAATGTCCCATTTTTGGCCGAATTTTCCAAGGAGGAAAGTGAGTTGATTTTGGTGATTTTAGAAGGTTATTGGCTGATATTTAATGGTTAGAAATGTTGGAGAGAAAATGGGACAATTTAGAGCTAAAATAGAGCACGTTAGCAATTTAACGAGTAAAGTGTCAAAAATAGGTTAATACCGCGTTTAAGCCGTTTTAGGCTATTGCATTTCATACCATGCATTAGTATAGGATTTAAGTAAATTATATAGTGATTTAACATCAATTTGGTGAATTGGGTAAATTTTGCAATGTGTTTAAGAGGAGAGCCTTCCGATAAAGGCAAGGAAGTCGTGGCACCTAAAAAGTAATTAGTTTGTACAAACGGTGAGTAAACCTATTATTATTGTTCGAATTCACCATTGACTTACTTCCGGGTACTGCTCCTATCTCTATTCCTCCATATAGAATGGCTCCGGTAGAGTTGAAGGAGTTGAAAGTACAATTGCAAGAGTTAGTGGACAAGGGTTTTATACGCCCTAGTACATCTCCATGGGGAGCACCGGTTTTATTTGTGAAAAAGAAAGACGGTACACTTCGATTATGTATAGATTACCGACAGCTTAACAGAATGACCATTAAGAACAAGTATCCGTTACCGAGGATTGATGATCTTTTCGATCAATTACAGGGAGCTACAGTGTTTTCTAAGGTTGATCTAAGGTCTGGGTATTATCAGTTGAGGATTAAAGAACAGGATGTACCCAAGACAGCGTTCAAGACTCGGTACGGTCATTATGAGTTCTTGGTCATGCCTTTCAAGTTAACTAACGCACCGGCAGCTTTTATGGATCTCATGAACAAGGTGTTTCACCTTTACTTGGACAAGTTTGTTATTGTGTTCATTGATGACATACTAGTTTACTCGAGAGATAATGATGAGCACGCTGCCCATTTGCGTATAGTATTACAAACTTTGTGGGAAAGACAATTGTATGCAAAGTTTTCGAAGTGTGAGTTTTGGTTACAGGAAGTGGTATTCTTGGGACATGTAGTATCGAGAGCTGGAATATATGTTGATCCCAAGAAGATAGAGGCAATTTTACAATGGGAGCAACCTAAGACAGTGACGGAGATTCGTAGTTTCCTTAGATTAGCCGGGTTATTATCGGAGGTTTGTTCAGGGGTTTTCCTTAATAGCAGCTCCTTCGACTTGTCTAACTCGTAAAGGAGTTTGAGTGGGATGATGTTTGTGAGAATCGATTTCAGGAGCTAAAGAATCAGTTAACCTCCGCTTCCATTTTAATACTTTCTGTGAGTGGTAAGGGATTTGCGGTGTACAGTGATGCATCTAAGTTGGGGTTAGGGTGTGTGTTGATGCAGGATGAGATAGTAATAGCTTATGCTTCCCGGCAGTTGAAGAAGCATGAAGCAAATTACCCTACCCATGGTTTAGAGTTAGCAGTAGTGGTGTTTGCTTTAAAAATCTGGAGGCATTACTTGTATGGTGAGCATTGTCAGATATTTACGGATCACAAGAGTTTAAAATATTTGCACACCCAAAAGGACCTTAATTTGAGGCAAAGGCGATGGTTGGAGTTGATGAAAGATTATGACTTGGTGATAGACTATCATCCGGGAAAGGCGAACGTTGTAGCTGATGCCTTAAGTCGTAAGTCTTCATCGTCTTTAGTAGCACTTCAGAGTTGTTATTTTTCAGCATTAACAGAGATGAAATCTCTTGGGATCCAGTTGAGAAATGGTGAGGATGGATCCTTATTGGCAAACTTCATTGTACGACCTTCGTTACTTAATCAGATCAAGGACATTCAGAGGTCTGATGATGAGTTAAGGAAAGAAATTCAAAAATTGACCGATGGGGGAGTTAGTGAGTTCAGACTCAGAGAGGATAACGTCTTGATGTTTAGAGACCGAGTTTGTGTTCCTGAGGAAAACCGGTTGAGACAGGCGATCATGGAAGAAGCCCATTCATCTACCTATACATTACATCCCGAAAGCACCAAGATGTATAAGACTATCAGGGAGAATTATTGGTGGCCGGGTATGAAGCGAGACGTAGCAGAATTTGTAGCAAAGTGTCTTGTATGTCAGTAAGTTAAGGCGGAGCATCAGAGGCCAGCAGTACACTTCAGTCTTTACCTATTCCCGAGTGGAAATGGGAGCATGTAACTATGGATTTTATTTTGGGACTGCCACGGACACAGAGGGGAAAGGATGCGATCTAGGTGATCGTAGATCGGTTGACTAAGTCCGCTCACTTTTAAGCTGTCTATAGTACATACTCTATCGAGAAGCTGGCTCAGCTCTGTATAGATGAGATTGTGAGGCTACATGGAGTTCCCGTTTCTATAGTGTCAGACCGAGATCCTCGATTCACTTCTCGATTCTGGCCGAAATTTCAAGAAGCTCTCGGAACCAAATTAAAATTTAGCACTACTTTTCACCCACAAACGGATGGTCAATCAGAGAGGACTATCCAGACTATGAAGGATATGTTGAGGTCTTGTGTCATGGATTTTCTTGGGAGTTGGGATAGACACTTGCCGTTAGTGAAATTTGCTTACAACAACAGCTTCCAGTCTAGCATTGGTATGGCACTGTACGAAGCTTTATATGGAAGGAAATGTCGTACTCCACTTTGTTGGGATGAAGTGGGTGAAAGAAAGTTAGTTAGTGTGGAATTGATCGATCTAACTAATGACAAGATCAAGGTTATAGGAGAGAGGTTAAAGGTAGCCCAGGATAGGCAGAAGAGCTATACAGATAAACGGAGAAACGACTTGGAGTTTGAGGTCGATGATAGAGTTTTTCTTAAGGTATCTCCTTGGAAAGGTAATAATTTGAATGCTTTGTGGTATTAAGTTTTATTTGATTATATTATTATGGTAAATTATGATATCTTGTTGGATAATGAAAGGTGTGATTCGATTTGCGAAGCGGGGAAAGCTTAACCCGAGGTATATTGGACCATTCCGAATCATTAAGCAAATTAGACCAGTGGCTTATCGGTTACAATTACCTCCGGAGTTAGATAAGATCCACAACATTTTCCATGTCTCTATGCTTAAGAAATATGTACCAGATCCCTCTCACATCTTCGAAGCACCTCCGATCGAGTTGCATGACGATTTGAAGTTCGAGGTGCAATCTGTGAGTATCTTGGATCGAAAGGATCGAGTGCTGAGGAACAAGAGTATTTCAATGGTCAAAGTGTTGTGGAAAAGTGCTCGAATGGAGGAAATGACATGGGAAGTAGAGCATCAGATGAGGAACCAATACCCGCATCTATTTGTCGAATCTGGTAAGTGAAATTTTGAGGTCAAAATTTTATTTTAAGGGGGGTAGAATTGTAAAACCCGACCCTATAAACACATGTCATGACATACATACACTGAGTAGCATGTTATTATGCTAGGAAAGCACCTAAGAATAGACGAAACTTGGTGTCGTACCTAACGGTACACTTGAGTTGATTTAACCTCAAAGTAGTTCAAATAGGAATTGTAGGATGAAATTTAATATTTTACAGTCTAGGAATGACTAAAAATGATTGTTCAGAGTTCGAGGGTTCATTTGGGGTAAAATTGGAAATTTTGATGTTCAGGGGCAAAATCGTAATTTTGCCATCCGCGACAAAATTTGAGATTTTGAGAAAATTTAGATCAAATTTGATAAATTGGGGAATGGTATGAGTATAAGGGATGAAAAATATGTCTATGGGCAATTTTTCAGTTTTTAAGGCAAAAATGTAATTTTTCACTTTTACGGGGGTAAAAGTGTAAATTTCAAAAATTACTCCACCAAGACTTTGGATAAGTCTGAGAATTTTATCTAAGCTATGGATATGTGGGACAAGTGTATGGTGAAAATTTGGAAACAAATGGATGAAATTTTAAAAATGGGCCATGGGAAAGTGACACATGGCACTTTTTAATTATTTAATATTATTTTAATGGAAAATCAGCCCATTTAAACCCCATACTAAGTGCTGGCCGGCCATAAGGAAAGAACAAGAGAGAAAATAGTGAGGAAAGGAAGAAAAGAGAAACAAGAAAATTCAAAGGGGAATTCGCGTTTTTCGCTCGTTTACGCGTCTAATGGTAAGATTTTTGGACTTTAGCTTGATTTCTACCTTTTGTATGCCTTTGTTTCCATTTTGCATGCTTGAGGAGAGAGATATAAAAGTGACATCAAGGGCTGGACGAATTTCAAGGTGGGAGAAATTGAAATTTTTAGGTTTTGATTTTTAGTTAAATTGATAGTTTTAGTTAGTTAAATGTGTTTAGAAATTAAATTGGGCAAGAAAGCATTAAATTTTCACAATACCCACCCTTGGTCGAATCTGCAATGAGGTAAAATGATGATGATCTGATTTTTATTCTAAGAGAAATGAAGAGAAAATGATGAAAAATGGTTAAATGTGATAGAAAAACAAAGTGAAAAATTTACCTAGTTAATGTCCCAGTTTTGGCCGAATTTTTCAAGGAGGAAAGTGAGTTGATTTGGTGATTTTAGAAGGTTATTGGCTGATATTTAATGGTTAGAAATGTTGGAGAGAAAATGGGACAATTTAGAGCTAAAATGGAGCACATTAGCAATTTAACGGGTAAAGTGCCAAAAATAGGTTAATACCGCGTTTAAGCCATTTTAGGCTATTGCATTTCATACCATGCATTAGTATAGGATTTAAGTTAATTATATAGTGATTTAACATCAATGTGGTGAATTGGGTAAATTTTGCAATGTGTTTAGGAGGAGAGCTTTCCGGTAAAGGCAAGGAAGTCGTACTCGAGGAACAGTGATCGGGGCACCTAAAAAGCAATTAGTTTGTACAAACGGTGAGTAAACCTATTATTATTGTAAATTATCTAGAGTTTATTTTTAAATGCTTTTCATGGATTTTATGAAACGAAAATGAGATTAAAATGGGATTTTTGATGTTTTAGAAATAAATGTGACAAATAAAAAATATATTGTGTTGATTATGAAATTGAGTAATTGGAGGCTGCCAATTATTTTGAAATATATATTTTCCTATGAATGGCTTATGATATATGAGTATATGTGGCTATATGTTATAATTGCATTGAGAATTTATGTAAGCTGTTTTTTACTATGCAGGCTGGGTAAATAAATAAAAACCACGTTATACTGTCAAAATTTTATTAAAATTGGTGGGTTTAGTCACTGCAGTGACTGGTTTTCGTGGACTGCCTATTAGAGGGGTACGGTAAACCTGGTTATATAGTTACTCCGGTTGTAGAGGCGAGGAGGGTAACTCTTGGGGTAGTATTAGAGCTCACTTCACGTCGAACCTCCACGTGAATGTGTAACTCTGCCAATGCCAAGGAACGACTTGTTTTAAAAATAAAAATGTGTTTCACATGTAAATGTTATAACAACCTTGGCGGACTCGGTTACATGCCTCAGCCAAGGTATCCCCGAGGATTAGTTTTGGCTTGAGCCTTGTTTTTAATAAAAGATATAAGCCTTAACAACTATTTTGGTAAATTACAAATATTTTATGGTTTAAGAAATAAATTGAAAACCTCATGAAATGGTTTGTGATTTGACGTTTAAACTTGCCTCCATTTTACTCGCCTTTAGATATTTATGATAATGTTTGTTTACTCATTGGGATTGCAAAATCTCACCCACCTCCTTTCCAAATATTTCAGGCCTGTGGTAGCTTGTAGATACCCAATTTTGTCGAGGATTCCAGTTGACCCTTTTATCATATAGACAGTAGGTTACTATCACCAACACTTGGTGTATTTATGGGCCACTTGTCATTGTAATTATTATTGTATGTATGAATTTATTTTACTTGTAAGTTACAAAAGATTACTTACACGTGTTTCTATAAATATTGTTTTATATAAAAATGTTATATTTTTGTCTTTTGATTTACTTGAGCCAGAAACGACTGGAAATTGTTTAAAACTGATATGTAAGCCTTGCGGGGTTTCGATTGGTATTCCGGGTAATGAGTATCAATCGGGACGTCACGGCTATTGTCATGGGCCCGAGGGAGGTTCTGGGTCGTGACAATCATAAAGTGATATTCCCTGGACATAATCCAATCATACACGGTGACCAATTGGTGGAGACAAATCACGTTTTAGGCTAGGGCGCTGGTGGAGCATCAAATCATGTGCGTGCCAAAGCAATAGGTGGAAGGTCAAATCATGCTCGGAGTTGTGACATCCGACAGAGAACAAATCATGCTCAGCACCAAAGCAACTAGCGAAGAATCAAAGTCATTATCGGGAGATATTCGATGAATGACATTAAAGCATTGCAGGCAAGAATCACAGGCGGTGTTGGTCCCAATTAAATGTGCTAGACGGGGAGTGAATAGCACAATTTGGCTCTTTTAAAAATTATCTTTAAGTGTAGACAAATGTAAGATAAAAAAGAATGAAAATAAAACAAAAAATAGAGTAAATAAGACAGTAGAATTTAGAGTGGTTTGGTCCAAGACCTACATCTACTACCTTGATTATCCAACTAAGGATTTTCCAACCAATCCACTAAGAACCGGTGAAATTAACAAGCTTTCATCAAACTTTACAATAGCTTTTATCAGGCTTAGCCAAAACCTTTCACAATAGTTTTTCCCGAGCTTAACTATAACCCAACACCTAACTTTTCAAGGCTGAGTTAGAACCTTAACACAATCAAGCAATCCTAGCTTGATTGAACCCCTTAGAGTGACCCTTTCACTCTAAGAACATAAAGCGAAATGAAATAGAAGTGTACCTATGATCACAAACTTGATCTAAGTGGTACAAGTTGAAGTGCAAAACATAATTACAAGGATGGGCATTTAGTGCAATAAAGTGTAGAGAGATTTTTGCTAGTTTTTGAGCTTTTTTTACTTAAAAGCCTTCTCTTTTTGATTTCTAGTAGTTAGAACCCTTTTTTATACTTTGAGAAACAACTCTGATGGCAGTTTGACAGTTTTCTGGCTGTTGAAAATAGTTCGGAGTTAGTTTTAGCCGTTAATCTGTCTTTTAGTGCAGACTTCAAAACTACAGGTAGAATGCTCTTAGTCAACTGACCGATATCTTAGTCGACTAAGTCGTCTCTGTTTTCTGTTCCTAGTTTCTGACAGTTTTGGCAGTGTGCACTTAGTCGACTAACTTATTCCTTGGTCGACTAAGTTGGTTCTGTTTCTCAATATTCTTCAGCCCACCAACCTTTGATTTAAATCTTAGCTAACTAACTCTTCATTAATTGATTAAGGGGCTCCTGTCTAGTTAATCAATTATGACTTCTTTTTTCTTACGCTCTTTGATATGTGCATTTTAATGATTGATTATTTATTTGCATATAATTTAGTCCTGCACACTCAAGTAGAAATATTAGATATAAATGAAATGAGAATGTTTTATTATCATCAAAAACTAATGGAGCCAACAATCTCTCCATTTTTTATGATGACAAAACATTCATTAATTAACAGCACAATGTCCTTTTATTCTTTTTAATTCTGTAGAAAATGGGAATTGTTCTACCTAAGTATGTGCATATTTTGCTTATTCATTCCAGCAAATTTTATTCAAGTCATATAGAAAATGTCATTATATATTCAGAGTATATATAAGCAGAAATATAAAGTGATTTATAGAAGGTGAATGTTGATAGATTTTCATCTTTATTTCAACAGTGTCTGTCAACAATGTATTGTTACTAGATTTTGTCTTTGCCATCACTTTTTCATCAGATATAATATACTCAGCATTCATATGTATTCACAAACACAATCCATTCACAATGTCATAATAAAAATCAGTCATCAGCATACTATCCCAATATCAGTACAGCACTAGATTTTTATCATCAATAGTAAAAATACCATAGGCAGTCATAGACAGTAATACATCATCATATATTCAATTACCAACAATAAAATAACATAAACATATTAGCATCCCACTTCTCACATAAAAGCATAAATAGCAAGGTTAAAATCAAGTGTTCAACTGTCAGCTGGGCAACAACAGCAAAAAACCAAAAAATAACAGTTAATGCTCCTTAACTACCCCTAGACAGTTTCTACTTCCTATCTCCCTTAAATTCTCCCCTAAGGTCCCTGCCATACTTCTCCCCCTTTTTGTCATCATCAATTCCTAATCATCTTGGGAGGAGGATGAGGGAGAGGATTCATCATCAATGTAGTACTTGACATTGAGGGGTTAAGGAGAAGATTTTAGTTGAGGAGAGGGTTGAGGTGGTGATTTTTCAAGGGATTGTTCAGGGGATGAAATCAAAAGAGGGTCTTGAGGAGAGGAGATTGGTGCTGGCTTGGCCTTCTTAACCAATCTAGATGATTTCCTCCTTTTGATGAACTTTGTTTTAGTTGCCATTGTTTTCTTACCCATGCTAGGTGGTTTGGACTTGACTTGGGGAGCAGTAGTGGTCTTTGGTTTTCCTTTTCCAAGTTTCCCTTCTGTAGTAGGAGTTGATGCAGATGCTTCTTGTTGAGCTTTTGCCTTAGCTACCTCTTTCTCAACTTGCTCTTTTTGAACCATTTGATGGAAAAGTCCCATGATTGAAACCTCTTCAGAATGTTGAGGAGATGGTTGAGGTTAGGGTTCAGTGGGAGGATTTTTATTGAGTAATCCAAGCACCTCGGTTCCTTATACTGATTCTTCTTTGTCCTAAAGCTTAGGTGAGGGGGATTTTCTCGGTTGTTCCACTTTAAGTTCATGACCTTCAGCTTGCACCTCAGCTTCCTGTCCTGCTGGAGCTAGGTTAAGAGTTGTAGAGTCATTTGCAGTAGTTGGCTCATATGGCATTTTTTTCTTTTCCTTTCATTTTGCTTTCCATTTCTGTTAACCTTTCTTCAATTTTCTGAATTCTTGCTCCTTGATTTGTGAGCTTCCCATCAATTCTCATTGGCAGATTAAAGATTACTTCATTTGAGAATTAAGATGGTGCTGCCTCTAGTTGAGCAGGTAAGGAGGATTCTTTTCCTAGACCAGCTTTGGCGGTTTTAATGTACCTTTCTTTGTCAAGTTTGTACCTCATTTTAGGTAAGCTTCTTAAATAAATGGCTTGGTCTCTGGTTTTGACCTTGTCTGCCTCATATCTAGAACTCCAAATTCCTTTCTTCTGCATTAAAGAAGTGATGATATTTCCATAAGGCAAGTTTATCTTCTCCAATCTGCATGCTCCCCTCATTCTTTCGATCATAAACCTTCCTAGATTGAGTGAAACACCACTAAATGCATATTCCATTAGCCATAAATCTTAGAGGCTAATGTAGCTTAAGCTTTCACTCTTGCCATGAAGATTAGCGACAACAAAGTGATGCAGAATCCTTATTTGAGGACTTCTGATAAGCCCTGCATTACTCTTAGAGCAATACTTTTCTTTCTTCCTTGTAATAACTTCGCACAAGGACGAGGGGTCATACTTCTCAAGGAATTCAAATTCTCCCTCATTACACTTTATTTTAAGAAGTTCCCCTAAGTTTGCAGTAGTGACAGTAAATTCTTTCCCATTCAAAAACACGTTCAAACCCTCATAAGAATAATCATCTGGTTCCTCCAGTTCATCCTTGTCAACAACAATACTCGAATAAAATTCCTTAACTAAACTAGCACTATATGATCGATTTTTAAATGTGTTGAACTCTTTCAATTTTAACTCTTCAAAATAATCTAATAAACTTGTTTAGATTTCAAGCATTTCACTAAAGCTTTCCCAGTCAATATATTTTCCACAAGTGATTGGTGCATTCTCTATTTTCCTAAATCTCTCTTCATGTACTTTATTTCTAAATTTATAAGATGAAGAAGTACCTTTCTTATGCGATTTGCCATTTTCTTTCTTCTTTTTAGATTTCTGTCTCTTCAATTTTCCAGATTCTTTACTTATAGATTCTGACTCAATCCTCTTCTTTTTCTTTAGTATTTCGGCTTCTAGATTTTCTTCCATTGGCCGTTTGCCTTTCTTCTTTTCTAGAAGTTCTTGAGATTTTCCTGACTTCACCATTTGGTTTGGATGATTTTAGACTCAGAGTTTCAAATGGTTAAGAAAGGAGGGTTTCAGTTTCAGGCTTCGGTTTCAGCAAAGAGAAGATGTGGAGAGAATAGGTTGAGTGCAGTTTAATTCTAAATGAAAAACTGTCTGACTCCTTCTATTTAAGTGCAATTGTTAACTCCCCCTTCAAAATTCAAAAATTGTCTCCTAATTTTATTTTTGGTTTGGGCGGTTTTTCTTCTCTAGTTTATTTCCCTATAGGAATTTTCTTCTTATTATTTTATTCCTCTTGCCTTTAACTTAACTGTGTCTTATTATTTAATGAAACAGAATGCTCTTAGTTGACTAAGATTTTCTTTAGTCGACTAAATGCCCTTTGTCTTATGTGTATAAGTCAAAAATTTTACCTACAACTCCTGCATATGAATCATTCCTAAATTCCTTCTAATCTCACAAAATCTATCTTCATTTAGAGGGTTAGTAAAGATGTTAGCTAATTGATGCAAAGTATTCACAAACTTAATTTTAACATCTCTCTTCACTACATGGTTTCTAACAAAATGGTGCCTAATCTCAATGTGTTTAGTCCTAGAATGTTGCAAAGGCTTTTTGACATATTGATTGCACTTGTATTATCACAATATATTGGTATATTATGTACTGTTATTCCATAGTCCTTTAATTGTTTTTTAATCCACAAAATTTAGGCACAACAGTTGCTTAGAGAAACATATTCCGCTTCAACTGTGGATAGAGTTACTGAATTCTATTCTTACTTGACTAGGATACTAGCATACTTCCTAGAAATTGCCATGTTCCACTAGTACTTTTTCTATCGATTTTTCTTTCTGCAAAGTCTGCATCTGAATAGCCTTCAAGATTAAATAATGATTCTCTAGAGTACCAAATTCCTAAGGTTTGTGTTTCTAAGAGGTATCTAAAATTCTCTTAATAGTAGTTAAGTGTGATTCTTTAGGTTGTGACTGAAATCTGGCACACAAACACACATTGAACTGAATAGCTGGTTTGCTTGCTGTTAAATAAAGTAATGATCCGATCATACCTCTATAGAGCTTTTGATCAACATCCCTTCTTTTCATCTAAATCAAGTCTGGTGGATGGACTCACTAGTGTACAAATTGATTTTAGTTTTAACATATCAAACTTTATGAGCATGTCTTGAGTGTATCTTTCTTGGTTGATGAAGATTCTTTTCTCACTTTGCTTGATTTGAAGGCCAAGAAAATACTTCAGCTCACCCATCATGCTCATATCAAATTCACCCTGCATTTTTTTTGCAAAATTCTTGCATAAAGCCTCATTAGTTACACCAAACACAATGTCATCCACATAAATTTGAACAACAATTAAATCATTTAAATATCTTTTGATAAATAATGTTGTATCAATACTACCCCTAACATAGCCTTTTTCAACCAAAAATTTTGAAAGCCTCTCATACCATGCTCTAGGAGCTTGTTTTAATCCAACATGGCTTTATGAAGTTTGAAAACATGATTTGGCTTTTCAAAGTCTTCAAATCCTGGTGGTTGTTCAACATACACTTCCTTTTGAATGAATCCATTTAGAAATGCACTATTTACATCCATTTGGTACAATTTAAAATTCATAAAGCATGCAAAAGCAAGCAACAACCTTATGGCTTCAATCTTAGCAACCGGCGCAAAGGTTTCATCATAGTCAATTCCTTCCTCTTGGTTGTATCCTTGGGCTACTAACCTAACTTTATTTCTAACTACATTCCCTTGCTCATCTACCTTATTTCTAAACACCCATTTTGTTCCAACAAAGGGTGATTTAAAAGCTTAGAGACTAATGACCACACATGGTTTCTTTTGAATTGATCTAGTTCCTTTTGCATGGCCAATATCCAGCTTTCCTCTTTTTCTGCTTCCTTAAATGTTTTAGGCTTAATTTGAGATATGAAAGCTGAAAACTCACAAGTCTCTCTTGTTGCTCTTCTAGTTTTAACACCTTGTGAAATATCACATATAATTAGTTTTGTGGGTGATCTTTTGCATATCTCCAACTTCTTGGAAGATCGCTTTGCTGAATTTCTATTCTTTGCAAATTTTCTAGAGGTGGAATCTCATTTTCTCTTCTAGGTGAGCTTTCTTCATTATTCTTATTATTTTCTAAGCTCATTTCTTCCATTTGCTTTTCTAGGATCTCTACATCATCATCATCAACATGAATTTCCTTTTGTAAAGTATTAGACTCATCAAAAACTACATGGATTGATTCTTTAATAGTTAAAGTCCTTTTGTTGAAAACTTTATAAGCCTTTGAGTTTAATGCATGTCCTAAAAATATTGCCTTATCACTCTTTGCATCAAACTTGCCTAAGGACTATTTTTCATTGTTTAACACAAAACATTTACAACCAAAACTCCTAAGATGTGAAATATTTGCCTTCCTACCCTTGTAAAGTTAATAAGGAGTCTTTGATATCATGGCTCTAATTGAAACTTTATTAAGTATATATGCTGCTGTGTTCACTGCCTCAACCCAAAAATATTTTAGAAGGTTATTCTCACATAGCATAGTTCTAGCCATTTCTTTCAAGGTTTGGTTTTTCCTCTCTACAACTCCATTTTGTTTGGGTGTTCTAAGTGCAGAGAAATTATGATCCAACCCATTTTCATTGCAAAAATTCTCAAATTCATCACTTTCAAATTCTCCTCTATGATCACTCCTAATACTAACTATGGTTAGTTCTTTTTCATTCTCAACTTTCCTACAATGACTTATAAATACAGGTAGGGCATCATTCTTATGAGCAAGAAAATAAACCCAGGTGTACTTAGAGTAGTCATCAACTATTACAAATCCATAAGATTTTCCTCCTAGAGTAGTTATACTTATTGGATCAAATAGATCAATGTGTAGCAATTCAAGAGGTCTAGATGTGGATACAATCTTCTTAGTCTTAAAGGATGTTCTAACTTGTTTTCCTAGTTCGCAAGCATCACATATTTTATCATTTTCAAATTTTATATCCGGCAATCCAATAACTAGATTTTTCTTAATTAATTTTGACATCACGCTTATTTGAACCAAAGCATCACATGCATGCTCACATGTCCTAGTCTCCTATGCCATAGCCAGCTATCATTTTCAGCATTTGCCATTAAACACATTTCACAATTCATTTCAAGATCTTCAAAAAATACAACATACATATTCTTTAATCTTCTTCCTATAAATGAGACTTTATTTGTGCTTCTATTTATCACTTCACACTTATTTGAATCAAAGCATACTTTACATCCTTTATCACATAATTGACTAATGTTCAATAAATTATGTTTTAAGCCTTCAACCAGTAACACATGACTGGTTTGAGTTTGGGAATTCTTACCAACCGTTCCTATACCATGGATTTTGATAACCAAAGTATACGATACCTCCCTTTCTTTTGTCCAACTTAGTAAATAGCATTTCATCTCCTGTCATATGTCTTGAGCAGCCACTGTCCATATACCAAGGCTGCTTCTTCTTGAGTTGAGCTCTTGAACATGTCTCCTTTAAGTGCAGTTCAACCTACAAAACCAATATTTAGTTTTTCTTTATAGGTACCCATACCTTGATGGGTCCTTGATTGTTAGTTGCAATATAGGATCTTTTTGGAACCCATATTTTTCTTATTTTCTGCATGCTTCTTTTCTTAAAACAATCATATGATAAATGATCAATTTTATTACAAATATAGCATCTAGATGTTGTATTAGCAGAATTTTTCTTGTAGTGGACATTTCTTTTTGAAGTTTCGTTTTTCAAACTTTTAAGAGTAGTGTTTTCATCAAGTGTTTTTTGCAAAGCTTTATATTTATTGTCTAGCTCTAATTTTAAAACTTTAAAATCTGTTTTTGAATGTTCTAACTCAACTTGCAGAAAATTTCTTTGCTAAAAAATAGAACTGAACTCTTCTTTTATCTTTTCCAAATCATTTTCAAGTGATGCAGTCTTTTTTTTTAAAGTATTGTATTTTGAAAAGAGATTTCAAATTCATCATAAAGGCACTCATACTCATCTTGTAGATCATTAATAGAAATATCATAGGGAGATGAAGTTACCTCAGATTCATTATCTTGTGCCATTAAACATAGGTTTACTCTTTCCTCAGCTTTTTCTTCCTCACTTTCAGAACTTGAAGTGTCACCGTCTGACCAAGCAGTTGCTACCATTGCCTTCTTTGATTTCTTGTTTTTCTTTGAAGTCTCATCTTTCAGCAATGGGCATTCGGACTTAAAATATCCAAGCTTCTTACATTCAAAGTAAGTCAACTCCTCCTTTTTGTTGGGGTTATTTTGTTTTTGGTTTTCCATGAAGGACCTTGATCTTTTTTAAACCCTATTCTAGCTAGTCTCCATTTTCTTCTTCCCATAAGCTTTCTGAATTTCCTTGCAACCAATGCTAACTCCTCATCATCATCATAGGATAACTCTTTTAGCTATTTTTCAAGAATGCTGGCTTTTAGTACAATGCTCTTTTTCTTTTCTTTTGCTTCTTCCTATCTTTTTCTTCCTTTTCCTTGAGTTCCAGCTCATGAGTGAGTGAGGAGAGAATCACAAATCTCATATAGAGTAATAACATTTAGGTCTTTGGCTTCTCGAATTACAGTCACTTTAGGCTTTCAATTTTTTAGTAGACTTCTGAGAAGTTTTTTAACAATATCATGATCAGGTATTGGTTTGCCTAGCTGACTATATTTGTTTGTGACATTTGTGAATCTATCTAACATGCTGGTGATATCTTCACCAGGCTCCATCTTAAACATTTCATAGTTATGAGTCAAGAGGGCTATCTTGGACTCCTTGACTTGAAAAGTCCCTTCATGGATAATCTTACACTTATCCCACACTTGTTTAGCTGTTGTATAGCTTGATAGTTTGTTGAATTTGGTGGGAGTCAAGGCACAATGTAATGCATTGATAGCCTTAAAATTTGTTTGAACTTTCTTAGTTTCAGCCTCGTTCCATTTAGACCTTGGCTTTGGGATCATCTCATTTGTCACTACATTTAGAGTTGAGGGAATGAATGGTCCATTGGTTATGACGTCCTACATCTCATAATCTATAGCTCTAATGCATATTGACATTCTAGTGCTCTAATAAGGATAGATAAAGCCATTAAACAGATATGGTCTGTTTGTTGATTGTTTCTCAGCAATTATGGATTTTTAGAGAGCCATTTGGATCCTCCCAAAGGGTGTTAGACCTTAAGAATAGGGAACTAGATTTAATACCACTTGTTGGTCCCAATTAAATGTGGTAGAGGGGGGGTGAATAGCACAATTTGGCTCTTTCAAAAATTGTTTCTAAGTGTAGACAAATGTATAATAAAAGAAAGAATGAAAATAAAACCAAAAACAGAGTAAACAAGACAGTAGAATTTAGAGTGGTTCGGTCGAAGACCTACATCCACTACCTTGATTATCCAACTAAGGATTTTCCAACCAATCCATTAAGAACTGGTGAAATTAACAAGCTTTTACCAAGCTTTACAATGGCTTTTTCCAGGCTTAGCTAAAACCTTTCACAATAGTTTTTCCCGAGCTCAACTATAACTCAACACCTAACTTTTCAAGGCTAAGTTAGAACCTTAAAACAATCAAGCAATCTTAGCGTGATTGAACTTTTTAGAGTGACCCTTTCACTCTAAGAACATAAAGAGAAATGAAATAGAAGTGTACTTATGATCATAAACTTGATCTAAATGGTACAAGTTGAAATGCAAAACACAATTACAAGGATGGGCGTTGAGAGTAGTAAAGTGCAGAGAGATTTTTACTACTTTTTGAGCTCTTTTTACTTGGAAGCCTTATATTTTTTATTTTTAGCTGTTAGAACCCTTTTTTATACTTTGAGAAACAATTTTGATGACAATTTGATAGTTTTTTGGCCGTTGGAAATAGTTGGGAGTTGGTTCTAGCCGTTAATCTGTCTTTTAGTGTAGACTTCAAAACTATAGGCAGAATGCTCTTAGTCAACTAATTGATATCTTAGTCGACTAAGTCGTCTCTGTCTTCTATTCTCAGTTTCTGACAATTCTGGCAGTGTGCACTTAGTCGACTAACTTATTCCTTGGTTGACTAAGTTGGTTCTATTTCTCAATATTCTTCAGTCCGTCAACTTTTGATTTAAATTTTAGCTAACTAACTTTTCATTAATCAACTAAGGGGTTCTTGTCTAGTTAATCAATTGTGACTTCCTTATTCTTGTGCTCTTTGATATGTTCATTTTAAGGATTGATTATTTATTTGCATATAATTTTGTCCTGTACACTCAAGTAGAAATATTAGATATAAATGAAATGGGAATGTTTTATTATCATAAAAAACTAATGGAGCCAACAGGCAAGACTAATACCACCATCCCTGCAGGCATAGGAAAAAGTCATAAGAGGTAAGACTCCACTTAACCTCAAATCTTATCATCGTTTGGAATTTTCATCATCGGACAGAATACAAATCTACAAAATAAGGCCATCATGCCTTTGGTATCAGACATATAAGCCATTCACATCAAAGGTCACACTTAATGAGCATTCAAATATTAATTAGCTCAATATTGTTCATATGTGTCCTTAATCCTTTGAGGCATCAAACTCTCATAATCCTCCAGGAGGCTAATTGTCTTAAGTAAAACTACTTTTAAACATTTATTGAATCGACTAGATCTCCTATTCTAGCTCAACATACGCCATTATGTGGCTTGTAGTAAGACACACACATAACATATATATAATTTACTAGCCTAGGTAGATTCATCTAGGCATTTATATACATATAAATTATTCTCGTACCATGGCAGTGCAATGCTCAATGTGTTAAGCATCACATGCTTTTATTCAAATAATTAAAGCCATTCACAATGACAGTTGAAGGCACTTTGTTGTTGATTTTTCATGCAAGTACATGTATTGTAAACAAGTAATATAGTGATTATTGATTTCCCTATTGTTGATTTCTCATGCAAGTGCACGTGTCGAAGTAGATTATTGTTCCCATAAAGAATTGTTTTAATTCCTATTTGCTAATTATTAAAATTGACACACCCTAATGTTATCCGAACAATTAAATTTAAAATTAATACTAATAAACTAAAAATAAAACTAATCTAAAATTTATTAGAAAATTTGTTTTAAGAATTTAATTAATTACCAGGCCTAAGATTATGATATCCTTTAATACTTCATTTGAATATTGTTTTTCTCTCTTAACTTACTTAAATGGATTAAGTTACTAACCTAGAGTCCTAAATTATTTACAAGTCTGTCTCAAGTTTCTCATAAAAATATCTCTTCCAATTAACTTATTATATGTCTATGCAAATTAAATTTAAGAAAGATTCATTAAGTTTATGCTCTAATCTTGGCTACGTATGGCTTATAGGTGTATGTCTACCTTATATGCAAATCAAACCACCTAATCAACTAAGTGCATTGGATCATATGCTATTCTATTCAAGGTTTAATCTGAATTATCTTCGTTAAGGTTTAACTTAGGTTTCAAATTCAATCTAATTAGTGGCCAAGCAATTAGAGGCATGAAGAATATAATAGGATAAACAACTTAAAACCATTAAAACATAAGCAAAAGAGAGATAAATAATTTAGACTATTGATGGTGAGTTGCTATATGAAGCTTAGGATAGATATAAGGACCTAATTAGGCGTTGCCCACATCATGGTCTTTCGAAGTGGCTTCAAGTGTATACATTTTACAATGGGTTATGCAACCAAGTTCGAGATACAATTGAAGTAGTTGTAGGTGGAGCTCTTATGGGAAAGACTATCGATGAAGCATGTGACCTATTATAAGAGATGGCATCAAACAATTATCAATAGCCATTCGAATAATCCACACATAGGAGAGTAACTGGAGTTCATGAGATTGACGTCATCACGACATTAACTACACAGGTAGTTGCTCTAACTAAAATGTTTGATTTTTTTAGTACTAATCCTATTCAAAGTCCTTTTGTAGTGTGTGAACATTGTGGAAATGATTCAGTTCATTAGAAACAGACAGCAAAACAACCCCTTCTCTAACACATATACTTCGAATGGAGAAACTATCCAAACTTCTTATTGGGGAACAACCAAGGAGTATAAGCTTCAAGACCAAACATACCCCCTAGTTTTCAATAGTAAGCGAGAGCCCCTATTCTTGATAAAAGGCCATCCATGGAGGAGTTAATGGGGCAATTTATAGACAAGACAAACTCCCTCATCAATAGTCTAGCAGCCTCATTAAGAAACCTTGAGACGTAAGTTGGGTAGTTGGCAAGCACAATTAACAGCAGAGCTCAAGGGACATTGCCTTGTGACATTGAGACAAATTTGAGAAATGAGGGCAAAAAACTGTGAGACCTTGACCTGTATAGACTCATAGTTAGAAGTAGACGTGATATCCCTAGTTAGGGGTAATTTCATCATTTCCTTAGCAAGTCCATAAAAATAAGTTTTAAACAATATTAAGGCCTAAGTAGGCCTAAGGCATAAATGAATGATGAAAATATGGGCAAAATGACAAGAAAATAAAAAATTTGATGATTTCCACGGTAGGGGCAAAATGGTTATTTTTCACCTCGGGTTAGAATTTTTAAGTTTTCATGAACTCGAGCATTTTTTGACTATTATGGACATTTTCCCAGTGTCAAAAGAGTAAAAAGATTGCATAAAAGATTGGAGGAGAATAAGCTAATTTGTGGAGGGGCATTTTGGTAATTTAAGTAGAATGGATAAGCATGGGTTATAAATATCTCTTCTTTCCAGCAGCTTGTCTTCTTCTTCCTTCTTCCTTCTCATATTGCTTTCATCCTCCATGAAAGCTTGATAAGAAAGCTCCACAACCTTCCTCAAATAGCTCCAAATTTCATGCTTTTGGTGCACCATTTCCATAAACCCTTGTGCTCTTCCATCCTCTCACTTTAAAACCCTTAAAAAATCTTGTTTCCATACTCTCTCTCACTAGTTAGGTGTTTTAGAGAGAGAAAGAGGAAGCTTTATTAATAGCTTGAAAGTTTTTGGAAAGAATTTCAAGCACAAAGCTACCAAGGTGAGTAGTACCCTAGAATTGAGTTTTAATGTTGAAATTGATTAGTGTTTAAACTTGGGGTGAATTGGTAGTTGGGATTATTCATTCACTTTAGAGTGATTAAGATAGTGAATTTGGATAGCCGTTTAATGGCAAATGGAAGCTAGCTAAGAAAAAGCTTTTAGAATTCATAAGTATGTGAATTGACATATTTGTGATGCTAATGTGATGATAGGTTCTAACGAAGTCCCACAACCCCAATTGGACCATTAGGGAAGTTAGAGTCAGTTAAGGGTTCAACAAAATACCGGTGAGTGGACTTGCATTTCAAACTTATTTTGGGGAATTTGAATGATTTTATCCAACTTGTCTTTGAAAATGTGTGCCACGGAACAAGCCTTGATTAAATGTTTTTGATATTGTGGAATGTGAGACGTGTATAAGGATGAATCCATGTGTTTTATGTTATGTGGGTATGTATATATATATATATTATGAATATGTGTTGTGTATTGATGAATAATGTTAGGCGATGATGATGGAGTGTGCGAGTAGGGAGTGCACACACGATGATGATGACAGATTGTGCAAGTAGGGAGTGCACACATGATGAGGATGTTTGTAAATGTAAATGTGTGTGTTATAGAAAGCTCATGAATATGGTTTGTTAATGTAATGCATGTAAAATTTGACATGTTAAACTTTGAAAAATTATATGAGTTTCATGTTGTGTTGGTCATGTGAACAGGGTGGCCTTTGCTTGAGGGAATGGGGAATTTTTGCTGGTGCCCTGTTTCTCGCTGCAACGAGAAAGTCTCAGGTTGAAATGGTAAAGCTGGCCGAAAATCTCGCTGTAATGAGAAACTTTCTATTTTGTGACCAAAATTTCGCTGAATCTCGCTGCAGTGAAAAACTTTTTGTTTTGTTTCCTATTTTGTTTGGTGGTTGTCCTATTTTCCACTTCTTTGGCACCATAGTTGAGCATGGACTTCCAACACTAAGGAATCAATGAATTACATTTGAAATAAAGAGGTTTGGTGAGAAACCCTCGTTCGATTAATAATTTGAATCCTAACTTCGTTGCAGCAAGAATGCCTTTTCGTTGCAACGAGGACCTGTCATTTATTTGACTTGATTCACATGAATGCTAATAAAGTTTTCACTCTCCAAATCCTTTGTTGAGCATGGACCTTTTTATAATGTGATTTACTCATGTGGGGTTTATATGAGGGGTTTTAATAAGAACTAAAATAAATTACCTTGTTTTGAGAAAATGAATGCACCATGATTTCATTAAACATTCCTTATTGTATGCTTGTTCCCTTTCTTGTTCACTCACTGGGTTTATACTCACTGTTTTCAACTTCATGTCTTCAGATGAAGAGGCAGTCGGTAACTAGGTTGAGGTGCCCTTGTAGATTCGTTTTCCTTGGTAGGTATCTCGACATTTAGTAGCCGTACATCACTCGAGTCTCTTCGCTGGAAATTGAGTCTCCTTTTGTTGTGTATAGACAAACCTAATGTAAATTATTAAGATGCATGTTGTAGACAATGTATATACACTTGTTTGATATGCCAGTATGAGTTGGCAATGTTTAGTATTATTTTGATTTAAAGTTACGAAATATGACTCAGCAGCTTTTGATGGAATGATGAACATGTCAGATTAATAGGCTTGCTTAGGCTTAGTGGACTACGTCCATTGGGTCCATGCACCGGTCATGGCCCAGAATTTGGGTCGTGACAAAAACATGTTAAGGCCATCACTTTGAGAAGTGGAAAAGAGATTGAGGATAATACTAAACAAGCATAACAAATGGAGAAACAAGCTCAGAATGAGATACTGGTAATTAGCTTTGATAATTGAAGTAAAAAGAAGGAAAATATAGTCATATTGCCACCACTTTTTCCTCAGCAACAAGAGAATCAATTTCAAAAGTTTATGGAGGTATTCAAGAAACTACACATCAACATATTACTTGTAGAGGCTTTAGAGCAAATGCCTTCGTACGTTAAGTTTCTAAAAGAGATATTGTTGAAGAAAATATGACTGGGTGAGTTCAAGATAGTGGCACTCACTAAGAAGTGTAGTGCAACCATACAAAACAAGCTTTTATCGAAACTCAAGGATTTTGGCAGTTTTACAATACCATGCACCATTGGTGCATTCTATTTTGCCAAGGCATTGAGTGATCTGGGGGCTAATATCAACCTTATGCCACTGTTTATTTACAAGAACTAGGTTTAGGAGAAATTAAGCTCACCACATAATGACTTTACAACTCGCAAACCTCACCATCACATATTCTCATGGCATTGTAGAGGATGTATTAGTAAAAGTGGACAAGTTCATCTTTTCAGTTGATTTTGTATACTAGATATGGAAGAAGATAGAGAGGTTTCAATAATTCTAAAGAGACCTTTCTTACGTACTATCGGAGCATTTGTAGATGCAGAGAAAGGAGAGCTTACTTTGAGAGTCTAATAACAAGAGGTAACCTTCAATATATTTAATGTAGTACCTCGTATTTTGATACGGTGGCTAATGAAGTTTATGAATGTTAATTAAGGTTGATTATTGAGTTAAAAGGGTAATTCAGAAGTGAACCTGTGAAATCTCGGTCTCCATAGGCACATAACTGAAGTAGACGCGATAATGCGAATCAGGGGTAATTTCGTAATTTCTCTTGGTGAGCTCCTACGAGTGGGTTTTTTAATGCTAATAAGGTCTAGATAGGCTTAAGGAATGAATGAATGATGTTTATGATGGTAAATAAATGAGGAAGATAAAAATAATAATAATTTTCACAATAGGGGCAAAATGGTCATTTTGCATCTTGGGTCTAAATTTTTAAGTTTCATGAACTCGAGTACCTTTAGACTATTATGGACCTTGTCCCAGTGTCAAAGGAGTAAAAAGATTACATAAAGGGTTAGAAGAGAACAAGCTAATTTGTGGAGGGGTATTTTGGTAATTTAAGTGGAGTGGATAAGCATGGGCTATAAATATCTCTTTCTTCCAACAGCTTTTACATTCTCCAACAACTTTTCTTCTTCTTTTTCCTCTCATCTCACGCTGCTTTCATCCTCCATGAAACCTTTATATGAAAGCTCCATAACCTTCCTTAAAATAGCTCCACTTTTCATGCTTTTGGTGCACCCTTTCATAAACCCTTATGCTCTTCCACTCTCTCTCTTTAAAACCCTTGAAAAAATTTTATTTCCATACTCTCTCTCACTAGTTAGGTGTTTTAGAGAGAGAAAGAGGAAGCTTTATTAATAGCTTGAAAGCTTTTGGAAAGAATTTCAAGCACAAAGCTACCAAGGTGAGTAGTACTCTAGAATTGAGTTTTAATGTTGAAATTGATTAGTGTTTAGACTTAGGGTGAATTGGTAGTTGGGATTATTCATTCACTTTAGAGTGATTAAGATAGTGAACTTAGATAGTCATTTAAATAGCAATTTGAAAGCTAGCTAAGAGAAAGTTTTTAGAATTCATAAGCATGTGGCTTGAATTAATGGTGATGCTAATATGATAATAGGTTCCAACGAAGCCCCACCACCCCATTTGGACAATTAGAGAAGTAGAGTCGACTAAAGGTTCAACAAAATACCGGTGAGTGAACTTGCATTTCAAAACTATTTTGGGAATGTGAATGTATTTGCACAATGCCTTTGAATCAGTTTATTCAACTTTTCTTAAAAATGGGTACCTTGGGAACAAGCTTTGGATTATTGTCTATATATATGACATGTGGCTGTTATGGATTCTTGTTCTATGTCATTGTGTTGATATACATATATGTTGTGCATTGATGGCTGACATGGTGTGATGATGATAATCGTACGTGTGCACGATGTGGGGGGATGCAGATGCCGATGATGACGGTGGTGAGGGTGTTGGATGATGATAGTGCCCATGTGCACGATGTGGGGGGGATGTACACGATGGCACTGATTGTGCACGATGTGGATGGATGCACACAATGACTCTGGCTATGTACACAATGTGGGGGGATGCACATGAGCTGGATGAGATGATGGTGGTATTGGTATTTATCCATGTATGTATATGTATATATGTTTAGAGAATGAAAACTCATGAATATGGTTTATGGTTGAAATGCACATGAATTTGGCATGTTGAACTTTGGAAATCTGTATGTGTTTCATGTTGATTTTGTCATTTCAGCAGGATGGCCTTTTTATTAAAAAAAAAGGAAATATTTCTTTGGTGCTCTAATTCTCGCTGCAGCGAGAAACTCTCAGGTTTGGATGGGTAATGCTGGCCGAAATCTCGCTGCAGCGAGAAAGTTACTGTAGCTTCTCGCTATAGCGAGATTCATTCACACTGCAACGAGAAACTTTATGTTTTATGGCATAAATTTGGCTGTAGCGAAAAACTTTCTATTTTGCTCCTCATTTTGTTCAATTGCTGTCCTATTTTCCACTTCTTTGGTGCCATAGTTGAGCACAGACTTCTAACATTAAGGAATGAATTAGTTAAGTTTGAAATGAGGAGGTTTGGTGAGAAACCCTTGGCCAGTTGAGAAACCCTCGTTTGGCTAATAACTTGAATCCTAACTTCACTACAGCGAGGACCCGTCGTTTATTTGACTTGATTCGCATGAATGCTATTAAAGTTTTCACTCTCCAAATCCTTTGTTGAGCATGGATCTTTTTCATAAAGTGATTTACTCATGTGGGGTTTACATGAGGGGTTTAATAAGAACTAAAAATAAATTACATTGTTTTGAAAAATGAATGCATCATGATTTCGTTAAACATTCCTTATGGTATGCTTGTTCCCTTCTTGTTCACTCACTAAGTTTTATACTCACGTTTTTAAACTTCATGTTTTCAGATTCGAAGGCAAGTTGGGACCTAGATTGAGTCGCATACATATGCTCACCTTCTTGGTAGGTACTATGGCATCTCAGTAGCTGTACCTTCACCCATGGTCACTCCGCTGACAGTCAAGAGTCTTATGCTTGTGTATATGTATAAGTAATGAAGACCACTAAGATTCATGTTAAAAATCAAATATGTATATTTGATTATTGAAGCCACTAAAAGGTGGCAAATAAGTGATACTATGTTAGCATAATACAATTGTGAGTATTGGGTTACTATAAAATGTTATTGAATTATTTTTAGTTGAGAATTATAATATGGGTTTGAGAAATGATGGTTTGGAATGATGATCGAGATTGCATAAATAAGCTTGTTTGGGCTTGGAATGATGATCAGAATTGCATAAATAGGCTTGCTTGGGCTTAATGGGCTCATGCGCCAATCATGGCTTGGAATTTGGGTCGTGACATTAATGCTTAAAAATATGCTAACGATCATGAAGAATGTCTTGTAGTGAGAGAATTGTTTGAGGAGAATCACGCTATGGAACCATTTGAAGCTTCCTTAGTAAATGATTAAGGGAAAGAGGATGAAGATGCTATTGAATGCATAAATTGTTGGATGCTCCTTTTCGTTCATGAGAACACATACGAGAATTTAGATACTTCATTAACAATAGCAAAGCCATCTATTGAGGAACGTCCAAAAGTTGGAATTTAAACCCCTAACAAATCATTTGAGGTATGCCTATCTTGGTTACTCGTCTACATTTCCTATTATCATTTTAGTTGGTCTTACTAATGTTTAGAAGGCCAAGTTGTTGAGACTTCTAAGAGAACATAAGAAAGCATTAGGGTGGATAATTGCATAAATAAAAGGGATTAGTCCCTCGATCTTGATGCATAAGATCCTAATGGAGGAAGGTCACAAAGCCACCATCGAGCATCAACGAAGACTTAATCCAATCATGAAAAAGGTGGTAAAGAAAGGGATCATGAAATGGTTAGGCATTGGCATTATCTATCTTATATTAGATAGTGCTTGGGTAAGTCTGATACAATGTGTAGCAAAGAAGAGTGGGATCACAATAGTAGCTAACGACAATAACGAACTCATCCCCAAGAGAACTGTATCTAGATGGAGTGTATGCATGGCTTACTGAAAAGTCAATAAGGCCATAAGGAAAGACCATTTTCCATTACCATTTATTGATCAAATGTAAGATAAGCTAGCCCTCAATAAGCCAAGAGATGCAAACCGCTCTCAACCCAAGAGACTTTCCAAACCTCCCTTCCACTCATTGCTTGCCCTTTGGTCGGCCTCCGGACCCTCCCCAGCAGCCATCGGCAGCGCCCCCCCAACAGCCGCTGGTAGCCACCCCCCCTCAGCCTTGCATGCCGGCAGCAAACCCACCCACTGTTTGGACTAGGCACCCACAGCCGCCAATGACAGAAGACAGTCCCTAAGAGTCTCAAGTCCAGCCCCAGCCTCCAACATCCCCCAAAACAGCCAAAAAATCTTTCCTTTCTGTCGTTAATGCAGCAAAACCTGCCTTGATACCGCCCACACGTCCCACTTTTCGCTACAAAGACAAGCCCGCTGTGCGTTTTTTTGAGGATGAGATTGAAACTTTAGCACAGCCCTTCAGGTTTGCCATTGTCGGGAAATTCTCAAAGATGTGGTTGATTGAGATTCGGCAATCCTTTGTGGGTCTGGGTTTATCGGGTGTCTACAATATCAGGTGGATGAACTATAAACATATTTTGATTCACTTGTCGAATGAACAAGATTTTAACAGAATCTGGACCAAACAGACATGGTTCATCGCCAACCAGAAGATGAGAGTTTTTAAATGGACTCCAGAATTTGAAACGGAAAAAGAACCATCCACAGTCCCGGTTTGGATCTCTTTTCCAAACTTGAAAGCTCATTTATTTGAGAAATCTGCTCTGTTATTGATTGCCAAAGCCATTGGTAACCCGCTTTGGATCGATGAGGCCACTGCAAATGGAACTAGACCAAGTGTGGCTCGGGTTTGCATTGAGTATGATTGTTTGAAGCTGCCGGTGGACAGTGTTTGGATAGTGGTTAGCAAAAGAGGATCAAAAGATATGTTGGGGGGTTACCTTCAGAAGGTGGAATTTTCTCCGATGTCGGAATACTGCAATCATTGTTGCCACGTTGGCCATAGCGTCTCGGAATGTTTGATCGTGGGCACTAAGTCGACCACACATAAACAGGGTGGAAAAACAGCCTTTGAATCGTCCCATGGACGCACACATAATAATGCACTGTCGGATCAGAAAGACACTGAGGAGAGGACTACGATGGATGGCAGAGAGAATGTAGCTTTAGTGGAAAAAAAAAAAAACTCGCTCTAGGAGGTACCTGCGAAACCTAATCTACGGTGGCAAGAGGTACGGCACCTAGACAGGTCGAATGTGAAGGGTTCTAAGGGTGCAGATATGATGCTAGAAGATAAGGAGAAGGAACAGTCTAAAAAGCATAACAGATTTGCAGTCCTGGAATCGGTAGAGGAGGATGAAAACCAAGAGCAAGATCAGATGGAAAAACACGGGATAACAGAGGACATGAACAACATTCTTGCGAAGGAGAAAACTTCTTTGGGTCGGTCAGTTGATGTGGGTAAACGGAAGGAAAGTGATACAGGCGAGACCTACGAGCTTGAAGATGGCCGGAGGCTGAGCTGTGAGGACCCAAACACTAAACAACAACTGCAGTGCAAGATTGGGAAAGGAAAAGAAAGGCATGTCGAGAAGGAAATTGCCAACGCTGGTAATGTCAGCTGCCACCTTACGGGGCATGGAGATCGACGTTCAGGTAACAGACGACGATAAGACGGCGAGTATAGCTTAACTGCATGTAAGAGAGGGAGATCCACGCGATAGCCATGTGCATGGGGAACGGATTCCAAGCGAGAGGCATGCAAATAGGAAGGATATCGAGGCAGCAGCACCTAACGAGGGAACGGTAATACCAACAGCAGGAGGGTCGGGTTCACATATTTCCTTTACGTGCATGGCCAGCCTAACAACTCCAACAAAGTCACGAGTGAGAAGGAAAAGATGGCAACAGCTGCAGCTGCGAATGATGGGACGTTACTGCAGGAGAATTTGAACATAGCTGCAAAGCAAAATTTAAAAAATATTTCTATGGCCCCAACAACACAGATAGCAAGGAAAAGTCAGCAAAGGCCGACTGCCCAGGCAGCAGGTGAAAATTCAAACAATTTTTTAAATAAACCATCTGGGCGGACAATTTCCTTTCTACAGGGGGACGGACAGCTGATGGAGAAAAAAGAGTTAAAAGCAGACGTAGGCGATGGGACAGGGCAGCAAGAAGTAGGACATACGGGTGGGGATGAAAATCTAAACAATTTTTTTATTATCCAGCAAACAATGCAGGCAGCAAGCACGCTGCATGGGGATGACGTAGAACACGATGTGACATTCCAACAGAAAGCTAGGCTAGTGGGTACAAGTCAAAGTATTAAAAAGACCTTATAAAGCCAATAGTAGAAAAAAATCAGCTAAGGCCGAGTGTACAAGTTGCAGAATCAAGCGGGCATGGAGAGGATGTATAGCCGCCTATGAGTGCATTGAACCGTGAATCAAGGGATGCGACAACACAACTCGGGGTAGTGGGGCCATTGGCAGCAACGGCAGGGAAGTCTGCAGCAAGGCATGACCGGCGGAACTCTACAAGTGAAGACTCGGGTAGCAAAGAAAGGACTCCCTTAATGTCTACTGTAGGAGACGGGATATTGGCACAAGATTCCATGCAAGCTCGAGTATGTGATAAAGAAAAAAATAATACAATAAAGCAAACAGCAAGGGTAGCGGCTATAGAGCACGAGGAAGGCCAATAAAAAATATCGACAGTGCATGCAACGGGAGATGGGACGTGGGTGCATTCAAAAAATTATTTTGTTGGACCTTTACAGCAGAAAAATTCTTTCCTACAAGAGGAACATCCACAGAGAGCAGAAAATGGGTCAGGAGGCCAAAATGTGTCAGTGTACTTGTTGGAAGGCAGTGGAGAACATAGCCCAATGGGGAACAAGATGCAAGTCAAACAAAGAGCTTAGGTGGAAATAACCGAGCTGTTTTAGCAACCACATGCCCACAGGAAAGAATGGCAGGCCTTATTGACAATCCTCCCACTCAAGAGTCTACCTCCGGTAAGTGCATTTATAACAAAGAGCTAAGTGACATTCATTCTGTTTCAGGAACTAACTCCACGGAATTTGAAGTTCATCCAAGAGTGCGACATAGGAGACACTCAGAAACTGGAGCTTCAATACGTAAAATACTCAATTTAACCTCAGAAGAAGCAGTGAATATGGGGAAAAATGATGAAGTCTCTGATGATGACTCTATCTTGGTGAGTTTTGCAGCTAGAACCCAATCATGATTAGTGCACTAGTTTGGAATGTGGGAGGTATCTCTAGTGTTGTAATCCAAAGAAGAATCAAGAAATTACAATTAATGCATAAAATAAAAATTTTAGTAGTTTTGGAACCCATGGTTGATTCTTCTAAGGCAGAATTTATCAGAAGAAAATTAGGCTTTGAAAAAGTCCTCAAGAATTGCTCTCAGAAGATATGGTTGTTTCATTCTTTCAATTTGAGTTGTGAAGTGTTGCTGGATCATGTACACTGTCTGCATGTTAAACTCACCATGCCGTGGCTGGAAGTCCCTCTATTGGCATCTTTTATCTATGCAAAATGTACCAAGTCAGAGAGGTTAGTTCTTTGGGATTGCTTGAGGAGCTTAGCAGTTAATATCAATTCACCATGGATCGTTGGGGGCGACTTTAATGCCATTATTCACAGTGGAGAACGGTTGAATGGAGCTGTGCCACATGCAGGTTCTGTGGAAGATTTTGCTACAACTTTGCTTGATTGTGGGTTAATGGATGGTGGCTATGAAGGAAATCAATTCACTTGGACTAATAATCGTATGTTTCAACGGCTAGACAGAATGGTTTACAATCATTATTGGGCAGATTTTTTTGCTTCTACACGCATATAGCACCTGAATAGGGATGGATCCGATCATTGTCCACTGCTGATTACCTGCTCTAAGAACCAGGATAGAGCTCCATCATCTTTTCGATTCTTGCATGCATGGGTTCTTCACCATGGTTTTAAAAATTTCGTGGAACAGAATTGGACTTCCCCAATTATTGGCTCTGGATTACAAGCTTTCTGGGCGAAGCAACGACGTTTAAAACTAGCTTTGAAATGGTGGAATAGGGAGGTTTTCGAAGATATCTTCCACAATTTGAAGGTGGTGGAACAAAGAGCTACAGATTGTGAAATAATTTTTCAACAGGAGCAATCAATGGAGAACCGAGCTACCATGAATAAAGCTTATGCACAGCTTAATCATCTGCTAAGTGTTGAAGAATTATTTTGGCAGTAAAAATTTGGCATTAAATGGTTAGTGGAGGGTGAGTGTAACACCAAATTTTTCCACATGCGGGTCAAGAAGAAGAGAATCAAAAGCCATATCTTAAAAATACAAAATCCGGATGGGAGTTGGATTGAAGAACCAGATACGGTGAAGTCTTCTGCAGTGGAATATTTTTCCTCCCTCATGAAAAAGGAAACGTGTGACATGTCCAGGTTTGATACTTCATTGATTCTTGCTATTATTTTTGAGAATGACAATTTTAGTCTATGTGCAGTGCCTTCAATGGAAGAGCTGAAAGATGTAGTTTTCAATATTGATAAGGATAGTGTTGCTAGGCCTGATGGATTCACCTCATATTTTTATCAACAATGTTGGGATATTGTTGCTAAGGACCTCCTAGATGCAGTAGTTGATTTCTTTCATGGAGCTGACCTCCCAAGGGGAGTAACGTTTACAACTATTGTGTTGCTGCCTAAATATAACAATGCCTCGAAATGGAGTGATTTCAGATCGATAAGTCCTTGTAATGTTTTAAATAAAATCATTACTAAGATTTTAGCTAACCATCTTGCAAAGGTGCTTCCTTCCATGATTACAGATAATCAGAGTGGCTTCGTAGGGGGGAGACTAATCAGCGACAATATCCTTCTTGCATAAGAGCTAATTGGGAAAATTGATCGAAAGTCAAGGGGTGGAAATGTAGCTCTCAAGTTGGATATGATGAAGGCTTATGATCGGCTTGAATGGGACTTCCTCTATAGAATGCTTCAACAGTTTGGATTTAATTCTCAGTGGATTGGCATGGTTCACCGCTGCATTTCTAATTATTGGTTTTCTTTGCTGATAAATGGGGGTGTTGTGGGTTATTTTAAGTCAGATAGAGGGCTAAGACAGGGCGACTCCATCTCTCTGTTGTTATTTATCCTGGCTGTAAAATATTTATTTCGAGGATTGAATGCTTTGTTTGCCACTTATCCTTCTCTGCATTATCTTTTTGGTTGCTCTATACTAGTTAGTCATTTAGCATTTGCAGATGATATACTTATATTCACTAACGGTGTGAAATCCTCCTTGTAGAAAATTCTATTGTTCTTGCAGGAATATGAGGTGATTTCTGGGCGACGAATAAACCATGCAAAGAGTTGCTTCATCACTCACCAAAATATGGCAAACAGTCACATCCAGATCATTTCTCAAGCCACTGGCTTCATTCATAAGTGCCTGCTAATCACTTATTTGGGGGTGCCTCTTTATAAAGGGCCAAAAAAGGTAATTCTATTTGATGACTTGGTTGCAAAAATCCAGGACCGTATAGCAGGATGGGACAACAAAGTATTATCTCCGGGAGGGCGAATAACACTTTTACGTAGTGTATTATCTTCTAGGCCTATTTATTTGCTCCAAGTCCTCAAACCTCCTATTAGTGTGATCGAAAGAATTGACCGATTGTTCAACAACTTCTTGTGGGAAGGTTCGGTAGGTGCTAGAAAAATCCATTGGGCTTCGTGGCATAAGATCACTCTTCCATTTAATGAGGGAGGATTAGACATTAGAGGCCTAGGTGATGTGTTGAAGGCCTTTAGCATGAAACTTTGGTGAAGGTTTTTAACTTGTAACAGCATTTGGATGCATTTTATGTTAAGTAAATATTGTTCTGGTCAAGTTCCAAGGAATGTACAATCGAAGCTTCATGATTCGCAGACATGGAAACGGATGCTAGCTAGCTACTCGGTCACAGAGCAATACACTAGGTGGCGGATTGGTAAGGGTGGGTTATTTTTTCGGCATGACTGTTGGATGGGTGAAGCACCATTGGTTAGTCGATTTCCATCCTTTGCATCTTTTACGACAAGAGTCCACTATTTCTATGATAATGGCAAATGGGATGTGGGCAAGTTGAACGATGTGTTGCCAGAGGATGTTGTGGCAGAAATCTTAAAAATTTCGATTGATCTACCTAGTGATGATAGGGCATATTGGGTACCTACCTCGGATGGCCAATTCACTACTAAGTTCGCTTGGGAGATAGTTCGACAGCGATAGCAGGTAAATCCTGTATTCAATTTAATTTGGCATAAATGCATTCCTCTTTCAACTTCCCTTTTTCTATGGAGGTTATTACAGGATTGGATCCTAGTTGATTCGCTTTTGAAAACCAAGGGATTCCAATTAGCTTCCAAATGCCAACATTGTAACTCCGAGGAGTTTCTCTTGCATGTCATATGGGAATGCTCAATAGCTACACAGGTTTGGAATTATTTTGTGAAATTTTTTCAAATCAACATCATTTGTCCTCAGACTGTTTATCAGATCATATGGGCATGGTTGTGCTCTGGTGATTATACGAAAAAAGGACACATACGCACGTTAATGCCTCTTTTTATTTTTTGGTTCTTATGAGTTGAAAGGAATGATGCGAAGCATAGGGACCTTGGTATGCACCCTAACAGAGTGGTGTGGAGAGTACTTAAACTTATCCACCAATTATTCCAAGGGAGGCAATTCCACCGGTGGCAATGGAGGGGAGATCTACAGATTGCTCAGGCATGGGGTATAAATTTCAGCAAACAGTCCCACATCCTCCAAAAATATTCTCTTGGCATAAACCATCAGCAGGTGAGTTTAGGTTGAATGTTGATGGTAGTTCCAAGCATAATAGTCAGAATGCTGCAGAAGGAGGACTTCTTCGAGACCATACAGGTACCATGATTTTTGGATTTTCTAAAAATTTTGGACCTTGTGATTCATTACAGACAGAATTAATGGCACTTCATAGGGGTTTAGTTCTGTGCATTGAGCATAATGTTTCTAGACTTTGGATAGAAATGGATGCAAAAGTAGTGGTACACATGATAAATGAGGGCCATCAGGGATCCTTTAGGACTTGGTATTTGCTTGCTTTCATTCGTAGATCCTTGAGTGGTATTTCATTTCGGATTTCACACATTCATAGAGAGAGGAACCGGGCAGCAGACCATGTCCCAAATCAAGGGCATACGCACCAGATCCTACAAGTATTTTCACAAGCAGAAGGTCAACTCAAAGGCATTATTAGGTTAGATAAAATTTGTTTACCTTATGTTTGATTTAAATGAATGTAAAGGAGTAGTACTCCTAGTTTATTTTCCTTATTTGGTTTTACACATAGAATTTTGTAATATGGATGTGTTTCAATTTTATGACGATAGTAAAAAAGATGGTCATAAAATGAAACACTCCATTCTAAGTGTTTTTCTTATTTACATTTTCTATTTTAAATGTTACCTTAGTATATGGTCTCAAGGTAATAGTAAGGAATATCTATTTTATTGTAGTATCAAAAGTTATGCACATAAAATAGATTTCCTTACTCTAGGTGGTTCTCTGAAACTTTCTTATGATCATGCAACTTGGAGGTACGGTTTATGCCCCCCTCCTTTGTACTGCTTATTTCGTTATTAATAAAATTTAACAGGGTAGCTGGGCCCTGCATGAATTTTCAGCATAAAAAGAATGTAAGACAGGCTAGAAGTGAAACAATTTTATTGTTTCTTGGATGGGTATTCAAGATGCAACCAAATAGTGATAGCTCTAAAAGATCAAGTGAAGATGAATTTACCAATCCTTATCACGCATTTGCTTTTCAAAGGATGCCATTTGAACTCTGCAATGCCTCAGCTAGCTTTTGACAATACATGATGGCTATATTCTTTAATATGGTGGAGCAATCACTTGAGGTATTTATGGATGACTTTTATGTCTTTGGTAGAAACTTTGATGAATATTTGTTAAAATTTGACAAGATTTTAAGATGATGCGAGGAATCCAAGTTGGTTTTGAATTAGGAGAAGTGCCATTTTATGGTATAAGAAGGTATAGTTCTCGGACATAGGTTTCCATGAAGGGATTGGAGCTGGACAATGCCAAGATAGAGACAATCAAGAAACTCCCACCACTAAATTCGATAAGAGGTATTAGAAGTTTCCTTGGTCATGTCGGATTTTATCGACAATTTATTAAGGACTTTTCCAGAATCTCTAAACATATATGTAATTTGTTGGAAAAAGACGTTCTCTTTAAGTTCGATGATGATTGTCATGTAGCATTTGTAGAATTAAAAAATAGGCTAATATCATCACCCATTATTTTAGTTCTTGATTGGTCACTTCAATTTGAACTCATGTGTGATGCTAGTGGCTATGTTGTAGGAACTGTGCTAGGACTAAGAAAAAAATAAAATTTTCATTCTATATACTATGCTAGTAAGACTTTGACAAACACGCAAATGAATTACACCACCACTGAAAAGGAATTATTAATTGTTGTATATGCTTTTGATAAATTTCATTCTTACTTAATTGGCCCGAAAGTTGTTGTTTACACTAACCACTTCGCACGCCAAGTCAAGATTAATAAGATGGATATTGTTGTTACAAGAATTCGACTTGGAAATTAAAGATCGAAAAGGTACAGAGAATCAAGTGGCAGATCATCTGTCAAGGTTGGACAATTTGGTTGAGGTACCAACCTAACTTTGATCAATGAGAATTTTCTTGATGAGTAATTATTATTTGTGGAACAAAAAAAGGTAGCATGGTATGCTGATTACGTTAACTACATTGTAAGTAAACTTCTTCCTCCTAACTTAAATTTTCATCAAAAGAAAAAATTTCTCCTTGATGTTAGATTTTATGTATGAAATGAACCGTATTTGTTTAAGCAATGTGTAGATAAAGTTTTGAGGAAGTGCATTCCAGAAGAGAAGGTTGAAAGTATGTTGAAGCATTGCCATTCATTAGATTATGGGGGTCATTTTGGAGGAAAACGTATAATAACAAAAGTCTTACAATCAGGTTTGTTTTGGCCCACACTTTTTAAGGATGCTAATAATTTTGTCTTGTGTTGTGATAGGTGTCAATGTGTGGGGAATATTTCATGAGAAAATGAGATACCATTAAATAACATCATAAAAGTAGAGTTATTCGACGTTGGGGGGATTGATTTTATAGGACCTTTCATCTCATCATTCAACAATCGCTACATTTTGGTAGCTATGGATTATTGTATAGAAGTGGGTGGAAGCTGCAACATTGCCTACAAATGATGCAAAGGTCATATTGAAATTCTTAAGGAAGAATAATTTCACAAGATTTGGCACACCAAAAGCGATAATAAGCAATAAAGGTAGCCACTTTTGCAATAAATTCTTCACTGCTTTGCTCACAAAGTTTGAAGTGACTCACAAGGGGCCAATTGCATATCATACCTAAACAAGTACACAAGTTGTGGTTTCTAATCAAGAAATCAAGAAAATCTTAGAAAAGATCGTATCTCCATCAAGGAAGAACTGGGCCAAGCGACTTGATGATGTATTATGGGCTTATAGGACAACATACAAAACCCCCATTGTTATGTGCCCTTGCCATTTAGTTTATGGAAAAAACATGTCATTTGCCAGTGGAATTAGAGCATAAGGCATTTTAGGCTATCAAAAAGTTAAACTTTGATTTAGAAGTTGTAGGTGAAAAATGACTGCTCCAATTAAACGAGACAGATGAAATACAATTATATTCTTATGAGAATGCCAGAATTTACAAAGAAAAGACCAAATGATGGCCTGACAAGAAGATTGTTGAACGATACTTTGAGCCAGGTCAACAAGTGTTGTTGTTCAATTCTCGTTTGAAGCTGTTTCTTGGAAAATTGAAGTCCTAGTGCTCAAGACCGTTTTTCATCTTAAGAGTGTTTCCATACGGTGTAATGGAATTAATGGATGGCACAACAAATGCAAAATTTAAAGTGAATGGGCATCGATTAAAGCACTATTGGGGAGGTGACATAGATCGTCAGTACTCTTCATTTAATCTTTCTGAACCCAGTTGAGCTGAAACTAGAGTCTAGCTAAAGATGTTAAAGAAAACGCTGCTTGGAAGGCAACCCGAGTTTTATTTACATTAGCAATTTTTGGTTAATCATTAATTATTTTTTGTTAGTAAATATTAATTTCATTTTTAATATTAACTTTCATATTACTAATTACTTTTATTTTCTTTTTGCAGGTGATGAATACTTATAATAATAATAATAATAATAATAATTGAT
Organism: Theobroma cacao; assembly: GCF_053813885.1. Classification (NCBI taxonomy): domain Eukaryota; kingdom Viridiplantae; phylum Streptophyta; class Magnoliopsida; order Malvales; family Malvaceae; genus Theobroma; species Theobroma cacao. Next base: position 9,664,796 of record NC_142648.1, on the reverse strand, counting down.
TCAATTCAAAAAAATAAAAAAATAAAATACCAATGTCATGGCATTGGCCATGGAAAGTAGTGGCGTTGGAGCATCCCTTAGGTTCCATAGTGGAACCCGAGGCTAGGGCGTTACGATGTTACCCAAGGGGTGCTGTAGTGCCCCACAAGCCAATTTTTATAAAACATGGACTTGTAAGGCGTTGCGGAGCACCAGGTTTGGCACTGAAGGGTCGTGTTAGGCCCATGGCCCTATATATACCCCTATCCCCCTATTTGTCAATCCTAGGCAGCATTTTTCACTGTCTCTACCCCACTTCAGAACTTTCATTCCCTTTTCACTAACCCAGTATAAAATCTCTTCCAAACACCAATTTTCTTGCATCAAAATTTGAGTTTTGAAGATTTTAGAGCATTTTTTACTTTCTTACAATTATCTGAGTGCAAGAAACTATGGGAAGTGCTCTTCTTTCTTTCTCAACTTATTTTCATGGTTAGTATTGTGTTTTGAAGATGTGTATTGCTTAGAATTGATGGGCTAATGCTAGATTTGATAATCTAGTACACGCATTTGATTAATTTTTGAGTTTTGTGCTTAGATTAGAGTTTGTGAATAGTGGGTATATTGAATAAATCTAATTTTCTGCACTTAGAATTTATATTGGATGTAGGTGGAATTTAGTTTTATTCTTATTCTTGTGGAGTTAAATAGTTAGTATAAATTATTTTGTATATATGGATCATTTAAATGTGATGTATACTAAGTAGTTGTGGTTACAAGTGTGTTGCTTGTTGCTTGGATATCTAGATATTACCATGGCACAAAAGAAAAGGAAACGTGTTAGTGGAAGTGGAAATAGCTGTGATCATCATAAAGTTATTTCAGTCGAAGCTGAGAAGCGCCACACCCAGTCTTTATTGCCCAAAGTTCTAATTCCAGAACGTGGCATCGATGTATAGAGAGCACTTTATCTTGACATCTACAATATTATCGATGCACGATAATGGGAGAAATTTTACACCCTGCTAGAGGCTGTAGTAATGCCTGTTGTTTAGGAATCCTATGCTAATGCTGTTGAACATGAAGACGGGTAAGCCTTCGTATGAGGACGTCAGGTACCATTTGATGCTCACACTATAGATCAGTTTTACAATACACTTGACATTGGGAACTATGAGTATGACCAATTTGTGAACGGTGATGTCAATTTGGATGAAGTTCTGGGGTCCCTTAACATTTTGGGTTTTGAATGTAAAGTGCACAAAGGTGTTCTAATTTCGTTCAAAGCTAATGCCATGGACAACGATTACAAGGTGTGGTATAATTTTTTAACTGTGAAGATGCTTTTTATGAAACATCTGAGCAATGTGACCAAGGATCAAGTGGTCTTCTTGTACGCAATCATCATCGACAAATTTATTGACATTGGGTAATTGATCTTTAACAATTTTATCATGTCAGCCTAGTCGCCACGTGACGGATTATCGTATCCATCCTTGATCACTGCCTTGTGTCATCAAGCCAGAGTTGTTAGGTCAACTAATGAAGAGGTGTTACATCCTAAGTTTCCATTGGATGGTGGGATCATCAACAAGTTCTACATGCGTGAGCAAGCTATTATTGGAGGAAGTTTATCAACTATACCTCAACCATAGCGGCCTACCTAGAATCTCTTCGTGCCTTAATGAATGGAATGGCTTAAGCATCGCTTGGACCATTAAGTAGGGTGTTTCAAAGCCATTAAAGAGATGATGAGGGCATGTGTCGAGCATGTTAGCATGGACATGGCTACATTCCCCACACTACCTGTTGATCTCACCCAAGATGAAGATGACGATGCTGTTGAAAAGGAGGAGGAGGATTGATTGTGTCTACAAGTTTGGGAAAGTATTCTTTTTCTTTACTTTTAGGAACATTGGGGACAATGTTCACTTTAAGTTTGGAAGGGAATTTTTATGTTTTCTTTTACTTTTCGTATTTATGTTTAAACTAGTTTATTTGCACGTTAGGATTAGGAATGTGTTGAAATATTAAGCTAGAGTTTGTGCACCAATCAAAATTGATTTATGTATCTAATGATGAAAACTAGCTGATTTGTTATTTTTTTTACTTGCAACAAGCATCAATACTGTTGTAGTATTATGTTGAATTCTTGTGCATAACATCATTTTAGAATGTGATTTCCATAATTGAGCATTATGTTTCTTATATTGTTTCATGATATATACTTAAGAGAACGAATTTGTGAGTGTGAATCGTTAAACTACGTTTAGAATTTTAGAATTTGTTTGATCCTTCTTCGAGGCAAAATTCTAGGTTATAGTTAGCTAGGAAATGACTTAGGCCATCTTTGGATCAATTGGGCCTTTCGAGCTACCCTAGTCAAATTTTATCCTTAGTATAGCCTGTTAAGCCTAAATTTATCCTTTTCTTTGTCAACCATAAATAAATTATCCTAGCTTATAAAGAAATTTCCAATTCCTATACCCTCACTCTTAAGCATGTACATTGTTTTAGGATTTATATATGAATAAAATGTTTAAAAAGTAGAAAAGATGACTTGAGAAAAATTCCAACCACAACCTGAAGCATTTATTCTACTAATATTGAAGAAAACAAGTTTTGGGGGGATGTTGAATTGTGAATAAAAAAATGCTTGATGAATGAAAAGTGAAAAAAAAAAGAAAAAATTGTAAATTGGCACATGTTATGTTCTTTACTTATAAAGTAAGCAACCACTTTTATAGGTTAAATTGTAGAGATACTTTGAACTAGCATATGGGTGCTTGCCATGGGAGAATAAGTTCACTAAATATGACCCGCCATTGGAAGTGCATTTGGTATCGCACTCAAGTGTCTATGCAATACTTCTCATGTGTTGTTTAACTACTTCTAAACTTGAGACACCGGGTTGTCTTGTATGTGGAGTACTATGCTTTGATTTCATCCCTATGAGTGCCTAACCAAGGATGCCAAAACAAGATGTTTTTGGGTATAGTATGAAGCATATGAGGTAAATGAATGGTTAAGAAAGGAATCATCACCCTAAGTGATTCAAAGGGAAATATCTCCTTAGTTCTTGGTTAACATTGGCCAAGGTGATTAAGAGATTATAAAATTAGTTTCATAGATCTCCATAAAGCTAATGATCTAACTACGACAACAAATATAGAGCTCAATAGGAGTAGGTACTGCACAAAGCTTTTATCATCTCCAGGATATATGATGAAGAAATGAATTACATTGATAAACTGTACACTAAAAGGTTGTCAGAGAATCTGTTGACTCTCCTAATAATTGGATGGCCATGATGCATTACTAGATGCTAATCTTTGGGTGGTCGTGATGCATTGTTAGATGCCAATCTTGGTCTATAGAATTGAATTGGTTAATTTAAAATTGAATATGATTCATTTAAATTAATTAATTAATAAAAATGTAATTCAATTCCATTATCAACATATTAGGAACTTAATGGGTCATACACAAAGGTTGTAATTTGGATTAAATTGAGAGTGTGATGATTTAAGTTAGACTTAAATTAAATTCTAGGTTTTAATTATTAAGGACCTAATTAAAAGAGTTTAATTAGTTATTAGTTAAATATTATAATTGTTAGAATATTAAGGACTTTTTTTATAAATTTTAATAAGGCTAATAATTAAATTAAACCTAGATATAAATAACACATTATAGCCACCCTTTTCTACGGCAACAAAAGAAAAAAAAAACCTAATAGTTTTTCTCTTGAGTGCCTTGATGTGAAACCCAGTACCCTCGTATTGTGAAACCTCGACCTTCGCAAACACGTAACTAGAAGTAAACGTTGTAACACGGACCAAGGATAATTTCATCATTTTTCATGATGAGCTCCTAGAAGTAGCTTTCTAATGTTATTAAGGTCTAAGTAGACCTAAGGAATAGATGAATGATGGTAAAATGAATGAAGAAGATAGAAATACTGATAATTTCCATAGTAGAGGCAAAATGGTCATTTTGTATCTCAGGTCTAAATTTTTATGTTTTCATGAACTTGAGTATTTTTAAACTATTATGGACTTTGTCTCGGTGTCAAAAAAGTAAAAAGGTTGCACAAAGGGTGGGAGGAAGACAGCCACAATGTTAAGGGTATTTTGATCATTTACATGAGAAATTGGATAAACTTTAAATATAAATATCTAAGTTCCAGCAACTTCCAGTAGCTTTTTCTTCTTCATCCCATTCCTACTCTCCATTTCATGTTTTTCTTCATTCTCCATGGGAGGAAACCTTGAATCTTCCATAAATCTCTCATAGAAAGTCCAAGTTTCATGCTTTTGCCCACTCTTTCGTAGGGTTTTTCATGCTCTTCCACTTTTACATCTCAACAGCCTTTAAAGTCTTTCTTTAGTACATTTACTCACTAACTGGATGTGTAGGAGAGAGAGAGAGAGAGAGAGAGAGAAAGAGTGATTTCCCTTATTAGCTTGAAGAATTTTGAAGGAGAATTCAACTACAAAGACCATTAAGGTGAGTATGAGTTAGGATTAATCTCTTTTGTTGTTGATAATGTCTAGTAATTAGATTTGTGAGTGTTTTATTGTTGAGGTTGTTTATTCAATTTTAGTTTGATTAGAGTAGTGCAAATAATCACTATTTAGTTTTATTGACCTAGCTATGTGCGGTGTGAGAGTGCACATGAGTTGAAGATGACCCAGCTATGTGAGGTGTGGGAGTGCACATGAGCTGATGATGACCCAGCTATGTGCGATGTAGGAGTGCACATGAGTTGATGATGATGATATTGCATTATGCGTGTACGGAGTGCACATGAGCTGAGTTTTTACTCACTCTTTTGAATTGCATGTTTTCAGATTCGTAGATAGTTGTACCGAGACTAAGGCGTCCACTTGCATTCACTCTTGGTAGGTATCATGGCATTCGATAGTCATACCCTCACCAAAGTCACTCCGCTGGTCTTCAAAAGTCTTTTATATGAGTACATGTGCATTAAATGTAAATTGCTAGGAATCACTTTGCTAACGATGCATGTATAGTTTGGAATAATGGTGCCATTATGAGATGGCTATGAATAACCTTATTTTGAGATCATAAAAAAGTAAATTTTTGGTATCTATGTTGTATTATGAAAATTACAAATGGTGGTCTAGTAATGGTGATGAAAAATTGATGGGATAGTGAATGGGATTACATGAAGAGGCTTGCTTGGGCTTGGTGGGCTACGTCCACTGGGCCCATGCGTAGATCATGGCCCGAAATTTAGGTCGTGATAGACTTGGTATTAGAACCCTAGGTTTAGCTAAGTCCTAAGATTTCCTGTGTTTGTCAGCGGAGTTGTTAGAGTTAGTGTAGAGTCTTGTTCTTGGTTTGTGGGTGTGCAACACAAATAAAGGAAAGGAGGCTACATGAACTCTTTTTCATCTAGAAGCCTACCTTTGTCTTAGTACTACAAGGTTAAGAATTAATGCATGTTTGTGTATAGGTTTGAGGTGCCCCTATGACACAACATGAGTAGCAGCAGGAAAAACGGGAAAGGTCCCCTAATGCTAAAAAGGGATCAATGAACTACACTGCTCGGAGTCGTTATGCGCTAAAGGTTGAAAGTGTGGCTAGTAATTCACTCTGACTTCCTGATGAATGGATTCCACCGGGAGTGGAAATAATGTATCATAAAGTGAAAGGTCTCGAAAGTAGTGAAAGCCTTGCAAATAAGGACAACTTTGGTATTCAGGGATACATGAACAAATTGCTAGAGGAATGGTATAAGAAAAAGATGGAAGAGGCAATTACAAAAGGAGATATTCATCTTAGGAAGGTATCTATTGTTCGACACTTTCCTCCTAGATGTGGACTAGGTGCTGCACTTGTGAGTAGGAAGGAATTTGAGAGGCAATAGCAAGCTTGGAAGAATAAGAAACAAAAGGATCTTGAAGAGGACCCGAAAGAGGATCCGTCCATGTGTTCGGATCAATGCGACGAAGATCCTAAGGATGCTTAGTATTTTCGTTGAACTTTGTATTACCTTAAGTCTGGGCAGGCGTGGTGTCAATGAAGTAGTAGTAGTTATCTGTACAAAGGACTTAAGACCTTGGCTTTTATTTTTGTGTGACTTGAATGAATTATAAAGTAGCTGTTTAAATGATTGGACGTGTATAGGAATCTTTTGGTATGACAGAGGTAGACTAGCAATATAATTATTAAGGAAGGGTATTCACCTTAGTGGCGTGATTGGTCACCTTAGATAATTATTAAGGATCGATGTAGAAATTTATTAATGGTATAAACAACTACGAGACTTGACAAATGATTACTAGTTAATCGTGGACAGGCAAAAATTTGAAATTTCAATTGCAGTTACAATTTGGGAGAATATGAGCAAAATTAATGAGAATATAGAAGACACTTTGAATGGTTAATGTGATTAAGTCGAGAATTGTAAACTTAAGTGTTGAGGGAATTGTGACCCAATATTCCTATGGATGAGAATGTTAAAGGGCATATGCTAGATAAATAGAAAAAAAAAGGGTCAAAAAGGATGATTTGTTGGTCAAGTAGCTGTAGTGTGTAAGTAGGTCCTAAAGAGTTGTGCAATGCACAAAAGAAGAAAAAGGTATGAAAGTCTTTTATTGTTTCTTATTGTTTCTTATAAAATGATAATCTGACACAAATATAGCCCATTGGAGGTAACTTGGAAAAAATGAATTCTTGATTTAATGAAAAATTGTGAATGTAGAATGTGGAGAAAGGTGAACTATTTTTTATGGTCGTTGGTACTGAAATGTCAATAAACTATTTGAGTTATGAAACAAGAAAGATAATTAGTTATGGATAATAACAAATTTATGGAATGCCATAAATAATGAGTAATTATGTATGTGGTGATATTTATATTTTGAATTCATTACACCATATGGAAAAGATGCCTTAAGGTGGGATTTCATGATTGATTATAAAAGTCAAAAGATGATATGGGTTGAAAGTATCAATTTGGTCTAGTGTATATGATAAGCAAAGAGAAGGCACACATACTTATGGAAATTGTGGTATAGGCTTAAAGGAAAGCCATGCAATTGAGAATTACTAGTGCAGTAGCCTTAAAAGAAAAAGAATTGCTTCGATAAAGTAAATTCCAACAACTGCAACGTCACAGCGCTGACTGCCCAACGCTGTCGCTTTAAGAACCCCTCATGGCTAGAAAGCACGAGCAAACTGTGAATGGCATAAAGATGAAACTCACAAGTTGAATTATGGTCATTGATATTGATGTTGAGCCTTGTTATTTGGAGTTTTAAGTACGTTGGAAGAGTGCTTATATGAATGAATTGAAAGGTTTCTTTAATGCCTTATATATGGGTATGTAAGTAAAAAAAAGAGAGGTTAAAGAGTTCTTGAGACAGTTACATTGAGATAAACTACCATGTGACTAAAGTCAAATCCTAAGAAATAAAGAAGACAAGAGGTTAAGCCTTGTTAAAGGCTAAGAAAAAAAATGAACAAAAAAAATGAGTGAAAGGTTAGATGGAGGTATGGGACATCGACAAAGGATATCTATACTAGGTGATGAAATTGTGAATCAAGGATTACAAGGGTTGCATGGCAAATGAGTTAATATAAAGTATTGCTATAAAGATTTACAAATCTCGTCTTGACTTAGTTGAATGAAGAGGGTTAGTAACAACACAAGGCCAATTATATGGCATGTTAAAAACCCATGAAGATAAATTTAAGTATGAATAGATGAGCAGGCATTTAAATATCTTGGTGAATGAGTGCATGCCTTTTTGGAATGGTATGCTCGAAAGGTTTGTGAAACCTTGACCCTTATAGGCTTGTAACTAGGTGTAGACCCGATAACTTGGGCTAGGGGTAATTTCGTCATTTTTTTAGTGAGCCCCTAGAAGTATGCTTTCAAAAATTAGTAAGGCCTAAGTAGGCCTAAGGCATAAATGAATGATGAAAATAAGGATTAAATGACGAAGGAAATAAAAATAATGATGATTCCAAAATAAGGGCAAAATGGTCATTTTTCATCTCGGGTCAAAATTTTTAAGTTTTCATGTACCCAAGTATTTCTAGACTATTATGGACCTTGTCCCAGTGTCAAAAGAGTAAGAAGATAACACAAAGGATTGGAGGAGAACAAGCTAAATGTTAAGGGCATTTTCGTAATTTAAGTGGAGTTGGATAAGCTTGAGCTATAAATATCATCTTTCAGTAGCTTTTTCTCACATTTTCCAGCAACTTTTTCTTCTTCTTCCTTCTTCCTTCTCACATTTCTTCATGCTCCATGGGAGTTCTCTTCAAGCTTCCATAACTCTCTCAAGCTAGCTCCACTTTTCATGCTTTTGTGCACCATTTCATAGAACCTTTGTGCTCTTTCACTCTCTTAGTTTAAAACCCTTGAAAAGTCTTACTTTCATATTCTCTCTCACTAGTTAGGCAATTTAGAGAGAGAAAGTGTGAGACTCGACCTTTATAGACTCGTAGTTAGAAGTAGACGTGATATCCTTAGTCAGGGGTAATTTCGTCATTTCTTTATTAAGCCCCTAAAAGTAAGTTTTAAACAATATTAAGGCCTAAGTAAACCTAAGGCATAAATGAATAATGAAAATATGGGTAAAATGATGATGATTTCCACGGTAGGGGCAAAATGGTCATTTTTCACCTTGGGTTAAAATTTTTAAGTTTGCATGAACCCGAGTATTTCTAGACCATTATGGACCTTGTTCCACTGTCAAAGGAGTAAAAAGATTACATAAAGGATTGGAGGAGAACAAGCAAATTTGTGGAAAGACATTTTCATAATTTAAGTGAAATGGATAAGCATGGGTTATAAATATCATCTTCTAGCAGCTTCTTCTCCCATTTTTCAACATCTTTTTCTTTTTCTTCCTTCTCTCTTTCACGTTGCTTTCATCCTCCATGGAAGCTTGATATGAAACCTCCATAACCTCTCTCAAACCAGCTCCAATTTTCATGCTTTTGTGCACTCTTTCATAGAACCTTTGTACTCTTTCACTCTCTCTCTTTAAAACCCTTGAAAAATCTTATTTTTATACTTTCTCTCACTAGTTAGGTGTTTTAGAGAGAGAAAAAGGAAGCTTCAATAATAGCTTGAAAGTTTTTGGAAAGAATTTCAATTACAAAGCTACCAAGGCGAGTAGTAAATTAGAATTGATATTTAAGTGTTGAGAATGTCTAGTAATTAGATTTGTGAATATTTTATTGTTGAGATTGTGTATTCATTCTAGTGTGACTAGAGTAGTGCAAATAATAGCCATTTAATGGTAGTTGGAAACTAGTTATGAATGACTAGCAGAACTCAATATAGAAAATAGCTTTAGAATAGTATTAGTGCCAAGTTGAGTGATTGTGATGCTAATGTGATGATAGGTTCCAACGAAGCCCCATCGCCTCATTTGGACCATTAGGGAAGTTAGAGCCGACTAGAGGTTCAACAAAATACTGGTGAGTGAACTTGCATTTCAAAATGTTTTGGGAAAATGGTTACTTGTTTCAATGAATCATTTGGGAATTTTATCGATTTTTGCTTTAAAATTGCCTAGGAACAAGCCTTTGATAAATTGTCTCTATGTTGTGATATGTGGTTGTATGGATTCTAGTACTACTACATTATGTTGATATATATATATATATATATATATGTTGTGCATTGATGGTTGGTATTGTGTGATAATGATAACCGTGCGTGTGCACGATGTGGGGGGATGCACATGTCGGTGATGACAGTGGTGAGGGAGTTTGATGATGAAAGTGCCCGTGTGCACGATGTGAGGGGATGCACATGATGACACTAATTGTGCACGATGTGGGGGGATGCACACGATGACTTCGACTATGTGCACGATGTGGGGGGAAGCACATGAGCTGGATGAGATGATAGTGGTATTGGTATTTATCTATGTATGTATGTGTATATATGTTTAGAGAATGAAAACTCATGAGTATGGTATATGGTTGAAATGCATGTGAATTTGGCATGTAGAACTTTGGAAATTTTTACATGTTTCATGTTGATTTTGTCATTTCAGCAAGATGGCCTTTTTCTTGAAAGAATGGAAATATTTCTTTGGTGCTATGTTTCTCGCTACAGCGAGAAACTCTCGGGTTTAGTAGGTGTCTCGAGGTGCCCTTGTAGATTCGACTATTGGTAGGTGTCTAGGCATTTAGTAGCTGAACTTTTACCCGAGTTTCTCCGCTGAAAGTCAAGTACTCTTTTGTTATGTATAGACAAACCGATGTAAATTATTAAATTATATGTTTAGACTATATATGTACACTTTGATTGGTATGCTACTATGAGTTGGCAATGTTTAGTATTATTTTGATTCAAAGTTATAAAATGTGACTTAGCAACTTTTGATGGAATGGTGAACAGGTCATATTAATAGGCTTGCTTGGGCTTAGTGGACTACGTCCATTGGGCCCATGCACCGGTCATGGCCCGAAATTTGGGTCGTGACAGAAAGAGGGAGTTTCTATAATAGCTTGAAAATTATTATATAGAATTTCAAATTTTCAAAGCTACCAAGGTGAGTAGTGAATTAAAATTATTTTTAGTTGTTGATACTGTCTAGTAATTTGATTTGTGAGTGTTTTATTGTTGAGATTGTTTAATCATTTTTAGCGTGACTAGAGTAGTGCAAATAATAGCCATTTAATGGTAGTTGGAAACTAGTAGGAATGACTAGTCGAATTCAATTTAAAAAATAGCTTTGGAATAGTATTAATGCCAAGTTGGGTTGATGGTGATGATGGTAATGTGATGATAGGTTCCAATGAAGCCCCACCACCCCGTTTGGACCAATAGAGGAAGTTGGAGTTGAGTAAAGATTTAACAAATACCGGTGAGTGAACTTGCATTTCAAAATTCTTTGGGAAATGCAAATGTAATTGGACGAAACATTTGAATGAGTTTATCCAAACTTTCTTTAAAAACGTGTGTCGGGGAACAAGCCCTTGATAAAATGTTTTGATGTTGTGAAAATGTGAAATGTGTAAAATGATGAATCCAAGTGCTCCTATATTATGTTGATATGTATATTATGCATTGGATGTTCATTTCTGTGTGATAATGATGACCTAGCTATGTACGGTGGAAGTGCACATGAGCTGATGATGACCCAGCTATGTGCGATGGGGGAGTGCACATGAGCTGATGATGACCTAGCTATGTGCGAGTAGCGAGTGCATAAGCTGAGTGTGGCGAGATGGTATGTATGATGATGTATGTATACATATATATATATATATGTGTGTGTGTGTGTGTGTTATAGAAAGTTCATGAATATGGTATATGGTTGTAATGCATGTGAAATCTTGCATGTTGAACCTTGGAAATTTCTAAGTGTTTTCAAGTTGATTTTGTCATTGCAGAAAAATGGCATTTTCTTGAGAAAATGAAAACTTTTTTGTCTGTGTCCTGTTTCTCACTACAGTAAAAAACTCTCGATTTTGGGGTTTACACTGGCCTGGTTCTCGCTGCAGCGAGAAAGTTGTTGATGCTTCTCGCTGCAGCGAGAAACTTTTTGTTTTGCCACCTGAATCTCGTTGCAGCGAGAAACCTTCTGTCTTGCATGCTATTTTGTTTGGTTGCTGCCCCATTTCCCATTTCATTAACACCACAGTTGATTATGGAGTCCCAATGTTAAAGAATTTATTTAATTAAGTTTGAAAATAGGGGTTTTAGAGAGAAACCCTCGGTTAGTTGAGAAACCCTTATCCAGCTAATAATTTGAGCCCAAATTTTGCTGCAGCGAGAATGCCTTTCCGCTGCAGCGAGGACCTGTCGTTTCATTTGACTTGCTTGAACATTACTAAAGCCTTCATTCTTCAAATTCTTTGTTATGTATAGATCTTTCATCATCAAGGGATTAACTCATTAACAGTTTAATGAGGGGTTTTAATAAGAACCAAACTAAGTTGCATTATTTTGAAAATAAGTGCATCATGATTTCTTTAAACTTTTCCTTATCGTTTGCTTGTTCCCTTCTTTGTTCACTCACTGGGTTTATTCTCATCATTTTCAACTTCATGTTTTCAGATTAGGAGGCAGCTGGTAACTAGGTCGAGGTGTCCTTGTAGATTTGTTTACTTGGTAGGTATCTTGGCATTCAATAGTTGCACCTTCATCTTGTCACTCCGCTAGAAGTTCAGAGTCATTTATGTTTGTAAATACGTACATGTGATATAAAGTCCTAAGATGTATGCTTTAGCCCATATGTGTATATATTTGATTGTAAAGCCACCATGAATGGCAGTGGTTAATGTTATTTTGGATTAATATAAATGTAGTTTTTGATTGTTATAACTTACTATTAAAGTACTTAAGGTTTGAGATTATGAGATGGAAATATAAGAATAGTTGACGGGAGGATGAGCAGGATTACATAAATAGACTTGCTTTGACTTAGTGGACTATGTCCATTGAGTCCATGCACCGGTCATGGCCTAGAATTTGGGTCGTGACAAGGTTAAAGAGCCAATAAGTGATTAAGTGTTTCAGGAGTGCATGAACATCCTTGAGAAGGAATTTCCCATTATACGAGGCTAGTATAATATATGTGATTTTGAAACTTGCTAAAAAGCCTAACGGCTAAACCATGGGTTAAATAATTATATGCGGTGAGATATAAGTTTAAGGTGAGAATCTACAAGGAAATACTCAAGAGGAATCTTGCTATGAATCTTGTGAAAACAAGCAGTAAGTTGGGTTGTTACAAAAAAAGAAGCTATAAGTCGAGAGTGATACTCACATTGACATGGAGGGGTACTTGAGAAGAACCTTGTTCTCAGTCTTGTAATTTCAAGAACAAACTGTAAATTGGCTAAGGGAGACTGATGTTATATTGGTATAAAAGAATAGTGTAAATGATGATTGAAGGTCACCTTGATAATGAAATTTGATAATGGAAACCTTCTAATGTATTATGGAAATTGGAATTCAGAAATGCATAAGGCACACATGATTCGAATGAGTTTAAGTCTTAAGTGACTGGTTGATATCGAATTGCAAAAGGGATATATAAGGATGACTTTTAGGGATTGTGGTATTACATAAGATGTAATGATCAAGTCAAGACGAACCTTTGAAGGATCAATGAGGTTATAAAGCATATACGCATACTGGATTGCAAGATAATGAAAATGATATTTAGTAAGTGAAATGTGACTAATGACCTTGTGGTGCAAGGATATATATAGTACAATGAAATTTAAGTATATAATTAGAAATGATAAGAAGGGAGTATAAGCATGCAAATGATGTGAAGTTATGCGTAAGCATGACGAGAATTCATATGGATTACGTAAGAGATAACTTATGGTAAGACTCAAGTTGAATGATAATTTAAACATCTAAAAAGGGCAATCAAAAATTGATTATCCCCCAATGTTCGTAGATCCAATATGAGAATGTTGACACGTACTATGAGACTTATTATATTGAATTTTGGTTATGGATAGGAATGAATAGAAGTGAAATTTAGCTTGAAGGTGCTTGAATGCAAGGATCCCCACACATAATGAGCAATGTTGACATTTAGAAGTGTGTGTACATACGTATGTGTGGAATTGATGATGTAACCAACTAAGGTAACGAATTATTCTTAGTGATTCAAAATTTGAGCATGATATATTTGATGAAGTTGAATGGATAGTACAACAAATAGAGATCTCATCGAAAGTTGAGCTATGTTGATATAAGAAATTTGGAGAAACAGTCAAAGAAAGGATATCAAGGGAATGTAATCTATAGCGTGAGTAAGACATGCAAGATGGACTAATATGATTAAGAAGATTTAAGTTGCATAAATACAAAATAAACATGAAGAGTGAGGGAATGGTTGAAAGATTCAATTCCCCCTGATGTTGAAATTATGTATAGGAATGAGTAAGACATGTTTATAATGCCATAAGTTATGCAATAGTGTATGGGGATAAAATAAGGAATGAATGTCGGGGAGTTGATAGGGAATGAGGTAATAAGATGATGATTAGGTATACATAAGCAAGTATAATATATGATCGAAATCGCTATGATTGAACTAGAGTTATGATTCGCGATTAATGATGGAAGACAAAGGCATGCTCGACGGCTTAATGATAAAAGAAAGAACTTTAGTGAAAAATATCGTGGTTCTGACTCAACGATGATAATAGATATAAGTTACATACCCTGATCTTGTAAAATGTTTTAGTCGAACGGAAGGTAACGAAGTGCATAAATCAAAATTCCCTATAAAGGAAGGAGAGGAATAAGATCATAGAGTGAGATTAATAACTTGACACTGATGTGAATTCGAGGATGAATTCTATTTTAAGTGGGGGAGACTGTGAAACTTAGTACCCTCGTATTGTGAAACTTAGTACCCTCGTACTGTGAAACCTTGACCTTCGTAGACACGTAACTAGAAGTAGACGTGATAATACGAACCTAGGGTAATTTCATCATTTTTCATGGTGAGCTCCTAAAAGTAGCTTTCTAATGTTATTAAGGTCTAAATAGGCCTAAGGAATAGATGAATGATGGTAAAATGAATGAAGAAGATAGAAATACTGATAATTTTCATAGTAGGGGTAAAATGGTCATTTTGCATCTCGAGTCTAAATTTTTACGTTTTCATGAACTCGAATATTTTTAAACTATTATGGACTTTGTCTTAGTGTCAAAGAGTAAAAAGGTTGCACAAAGGATGGGAGGAAGACAAAGCCACAATGTTAAGGGATTTTGGTAATTTATGTGAGAAATTAGATAAACTTTTGATATAAATATCTAAGTTCCAACAACTTCCAGTAGCTTCTTCTTCTTCGTCTCATTCCTACTCTCCATTTCACGTTTTTCTTCATTCTCCATGGGAGGAAACCTTGAATCCTCCATAAATCTCTCATAGATCTAAGTTTTGTGCTTTTGCCCACTCCTTCATAGGGTTTTTCATGCTCTTCCACTTTTACACCTGAACAGCCTTCAAAAGTCTTTCTTTAGTACATTCACTCACTAGCTGGACTTGTAGAGAGAGAGAGAGAGTGAGTGATTTCCTTTAATAGCTTGAAAAATTTTGAAGGAGAATTCAATTATAAAGACCATCAAGGTGAATATGAGTTAGGGTTAATCTCTCTAGTTGTTGATAATGTCTAGTAATTAGATTTGTGAGTATTTTATTGTTGAGGTTGTTTATTCAATTTTAGTATGATTAGAGTAGTGCAAATAATAGCCATTTAATAGTAGTTGGAAGCTAGTTAAGGATGACTAGTAGAACTTGATTTAGGAAATAACTTTTGGAATGATATTAATGCCAAGTTGGGTTGATGGCGATGTTTTGTGTGTGATAGGTTCCAACAAAACCCCACACTTCCATTCAGAACATAAGTCAAAGTTAGAGCCCACTAGAACATCAACAAAGACTGGTGAGTGAACTTGCATTTCAAAATGTTTTGAGAAATGCCTACATGTTTAAATAAATCATTTGAAAGTTTCATTTGTTTTGTTTTGAAAATATACTTGGGGAATAAGCCCTTGATGAAATGTTTCTATCTTGTGAAATATGTAATATGATTAGTTCATGCGTTCTCACATTATATTGATATGTACATTATGCTTTGGATGCTCTTTTTGTGTGATAATGATGACCCAACTATGTGTGGTGTAGGAGTGCACATGAGCTGATGATGACCCAGCTATGTGCTGTGTGGGAGTGAACATGAGCTGATGATGATGATATTGCATTATGTATGTAGGGAGTGCACATGAGCTGAGTTTATACTCACTCTTTTAAATTTCATGTTTTCAGATCCGTAGATAGTTAGGACCGAGACAAGGCGTCCACTTGCATTCACTCTTGGTAGGTATCATGGCATTCGATAGCCGTACCCTCACCAAAGTCACTCCATTGGTTGTTAGAAGTCTTTTATATGAGTACATGTGCATTAAATGTGTCACGACCCGAAACCTCCCTTGGGCCCATGACAACCGCCGCGACGTCTCGATTGACACTCATTACCTGAAATGCCAACCGGAACCCTGCAAGGCTTACATATCAGTTTCTTTCCTTTCCTGTGAGCAATCGTTGTTAAACATTCCATTTAAAACAATTACCGGTCGTTTTCAGCTTAAATAAATCCAAAGAAAATTTTTTTTAAAAGGATTTATAGACAAATATCACTATTCAAAATATTGATTAAAATATAGCATTTTTATATAAAACAATATATATAGAAACACGTGTAAGAAATCTTTTGTATTGTGTAAGTAAAATAAAATCATACATACAAAAATTTACTAAGTTATAATGTACAATAATGGTTACAATGACAAGTGGCCCAAAATACACCTAATATTGGTGCTAGAAACCTACTGTTTGTGTGGTAGAGATGTCAACTGGAATCCTCGACAAAATAGGGTATCTACAAGCTACCACAGACCTGAAATGTTTGGAAAGGAGGTGGGTGAGATTATGCAATCCCAATGAGTAAACAAATATTATCATAAATATCTAAAGGCGAGTAAAATGGAGGCAAGTTTAAACAACAAATTACGAACCATTTCATAATGTTTTCAATTTATTTCTTAAACCATAAAATATTTGTAATTTACCAAAACAGTTGTTAAGACTTATGTCTTTTATTAAAAACAAGGCTCAAGCCAAAACTAATCCTCGGGGATACCTTGGCCGAGGCATCTAACCGAGTCCGTCAAGGTTGTTATAACATTTACATGTGAAACACATTTTTATTTTTAAAACAAGTCGTTCCTTGGCGTTGGCCGAGTTACACATTCACGTGGGGGTTCGACGTGAAGTGAGCTCTAATACTACCACAAGAGTTGCCCTCCTCGCCTCTACAACCAGAGTAACTATATAATCGGGTTTACCGTACCCCTCTAATAGGCAATCCACGGAAACCCGTCACTGCAGTGACCAACCCACCAATTTTAATAAAATTTTGACAGTATAACGTGGTTTTTATTTATTTATCCAGCTTGCATAGTAAAAACAGCTTACATAAATTTTCCAATACACTTACAAAATATAGCCACATCTACTCATATCTCATAAGCCATTCATAGGAAAATATATAATTTTCAAGACAGTTAATAGCCTCCAATTACTCAATTTCATAATCAACCCAATATATCTTTATTTGTCACATTTATTTGTAAAACATCAAAAATCCCGTTTTAATCTCATTTTCATTTCATAAAATACATAATTAGCATTTAAAAATAAACTCTAGATAATTTACAATAATAATAAGTTTACTCACCGTTTGTACAAACTAAAAGCTTTCTAGGTGCCCCGATAACTACTCGTCAAGTATGATTTCCTTGCCTTTACAGGAAGGCTCTCCTCAAAGACACATTGCAAAAAATTTACTCAATTCATCACATTAATGCTAAATCACTATATATTTGACTTAAATCCTATACTAATGCATGGTATGAAATGCAATAGCCAAAAACGGCTTAAACACGGTATTAACCTATTTTTGGCACTTTACCCGATAAATTACTAACGCGCTCCATTTTAGCTCTAAATTGTCCCATTCTCTCTCCAACATTTCTAACCATTAATTATCAGCCAATATTCCTCTAAAATCACCAAAATCAGCTTAGTCTCTTCCTTGGAAAATTTGACCAAAAATGGGACATTAACTCGATTAATTTTTCACTTTGTTTTTCTATCACATTTAACCATTTTTCATCATTTCTCTTCATTTCTCTTAGAATAAAAATCAGATTATCATCATTGTACCTCATTGCAGATTCGGCCAAGGGTGGGTATTGTGAAAATTTAATGCTTTCTTGCCCAATTTAATTTCTAAACACATTTAACTAACTAAAACTATCAATTTAACTAAAAATCAAAACCAAAAAATTTCAATTTCTCCCCCCTTGAAATTCGTCCAGCCCTTGATGTCACTTTTAGATCTCTCTCCTCAAGCATGCTAAATGGAAACAAAGGTATAAGAAAGGTAGAAATCAAGCTAAAGTCGAAAAATCTTACCGTTAGGCCCGTAAATGGGCGAAAAACGCGAATTCCCCTTTGAATTTTTCTAGTTTCCCTTTGTTTTCTTTCTTTTCTTCCTTTCCTCTCTATTTCCTCTCTTGTTCTTCCTTATGGCCGGCCATCACTTAAAATGGGGTTTAAATGGGCTGACTTTTCATTAAAATAATATTAAACCATTAAAAAATGCCATGTGTCACTTTCCCATTGGTCCGTTTTTAAAATTTCATCCATTTGTTTCCAAATTTTCACCATACACTTGTCCCACATATCCATAGCTTAGATAAAATTCTCATACTTATCCAAAGTCTTGGTGGAGTAATTTTTGAAATTTACACTTTTACCCTCGTAAAAGTCAAAAATTACATTTTTACCCCAAAAACTGAAAAATTGCCCATAGACATATTTTTCATCCCTTATACTCATATCATTCTCCAATTTGTCAAATGTGATCTAAATTCTCTCAAAATCTCAAATTTTATCCACGGGTGGAAAAATTACGATTGTGCCCCTAAACATCAAAATGTTCAATTTTTCCCCAAATGAACCCTCGAACTCTGAACAATCTTTTTTAGTCATTCCTTGACTATAAAATGTTAAATTTCTTCCTACGATTCCTATTTGAACTAGTTCGAGGTTAAATCAATTCAAGTGTACCGTTAGGTACAATATCAGGTTTCGTCTATTCTTAGGGACTTTCCTAGCATAATAACATGCTACTCAGTGCATGTATGTTATGAAATATATTTATAGGGTTGGGTTTTACAAAATGTAAATTGCTAGGAATCACTTTGCTAACAATGCATGTATAGTTTGAAATGATGGTGCCATTATGAGATGGTTATGAATAACCTAATTTTGAGATCATAAAAATGTAAACATTTGGTATCCATGTTGTATTATGAAAATTACAAATGGTGGTCTGGTAATGGTGATGAAAAATTGATGGGATAATGAACGTGATTACATAAAGAGACTTGTTTAGGCTTGGTGGTCTACGTCCACTGGGCCTATAGGTCGGTCATGGCTCGAAATTTAGGTCCTGACGCTTGACTTTTGAAAGGGTTTTTTAAAAAACTTCTTTATTGATTCTTTGTTGGAAATCAAAGAAGAAAAGAGGATAAATTATTGTTTACTTGCTAGCACAAGCCCATGGCATAAAGCTTTCTCCTTGAGAAGGATCCATTACAATCGTGTGTGCAACATTAGAGGCAAAGCGATTGAGTGGCTGAGACTCTTTCACATAAGAAGGTGTTTATGTTTTTAAGCACCAAAAGGAATCCATTTGATTACAATATCATTTGGAAAGGTAAAAACTTTTCTCTGATTTTCTATGGTGTTTAACTTTGCATTAAACAACCAAGGTGATCCAAAGGTAAGAGGCATGGATTTTATTTTGTTTCAATTTTTTTTAATCTGTTATGTTAATTCCCTAATCATGTTGTTCCTAACATGTGCTAGTTATGTTAAGGCATGAAACATGTGATGGATTGCATGATGATCTTCCGTATAAGATGCTATGTTTATTTATATGATGTGTATTACGTATACTAAATGTATATGATATGCATGTTTCATATACCACATGAGAAAATAGAGTAGGCATGAGGAGGGCCATGAGATGTGTATATGATATAAATTCCATATACCTTATGAGATGAACAAGCATGTATGTGAAGAGCATTCCACATACCAAATGCTATGAGTACAAAAATTCAATGAGTGTGATTGATTCCACTTTTATGAGATGATTGTGTATGCTTCCACAATGATAAATGTTTAATGATGAATGTTTATTGATGAATGTTAAGGAGGCTTGCTTAGGCTTAGCAGGCTATACCTGTCTAGGTTCATGCGTCGATCATGATCCCTCTAGAAAATGGGATGTGACAAAGTTGATATTAAAGCTCTAGATTCATAAAGGCCTAGGATTTCTTTGCTTGTTAGTGAAATATTTGGAGTTGTTTGTGGGAATCTTGTTTTTTGTTTTTTGTGCACTTGGGTACAAACCCAAAATAAGAGACTTGCATATAATTTCTTATATGTTTCACCCTTTTATGCTTAAGAGATATGTCTAGTGTTATTGTACGTCTATGGTGTTAAGTTTTACAATATATAGTTGCTCTTATCTATGAGAGATATGTCGCTTAGAACACGGGTTAGTGTTAGAGACATGGTAAAGTGTAAGGCTCCCGC
The DNA here is from genome assembly GCF_053813885.1 of Theobroma cacao. Classification (NCBI taxonomy): domain Eukaryota; kingdom Viridiplantae; phylum Streptophyta; class Magnoliopsida; order Malvales; family Malvaceae; genus Theobroma; species Theobroma cacao. Next base: position 9,644,601 of record NC_142648.1, on the reverse strand, counting down.
AAAGACCATAGAAAAATCACATATGCCTATTATTAGAGGCCGTGATAGATGTGGCAAGGCCTCTAGTTCAGGGAGGACTGATACCCCCACTAGTGCACAAATAGAGGAACAAAGTCTCGAGGTAGTAGTTGATGGAAAAGCTCTCGAGGTTGTAAAGCTCCCAACGACAATAGTGACCTTAGAGGATTAGCCATCGCTTACAATGAGTCAATCAAACTATGGAGCTACTAGCTCAAGAGATATTAGATCATAGGAGATGGGGAGAGGACTATCCTACTATTTAGGCCTCCCTCGAGGCATAGAGTCATGATGACCACCAACAGACTAGAGTTGCTAGGGTAGCATTTGAGGTTCCACTATCAAAGTTTATGAGGTCGAAACTTCCACAGTTTTTGGATCTGATATGGCAGAAGACACTCAAGAGTTCTTGGATGAGATATCGATTATATGCAATGCTTTGAGTTGCACTAGCACCAGATCAATTTAGTTTACCATATTCAAATTCGACAAGGTAGCTTGATAGTGGTATAAGATGTTGCATAGTGATAAGGCACTTGATGCTACTCCAATGACTTGGGAGGAGTTTAGCATTGCATTCTTAGAGCATTTCCTAGTAGACAGTGTGCAAAAATGTAGAGCACGCGAGTTTGAGACTTTAATGCAAACACCAGGCATGTTCGTGGAAAAGTATAACGCAAAGTTCACTGAGTTGGCTAGGTAATCTTGCTACTTGATCGTTACAGAGAAGATGTGGACCCAGAGGTTCATGAATTGACTTTCACACCCATTGTATATGATTGTAGTGCCACATGAGTTCACTAGCTATCCAAAGTGGTGAACTGTGCTCAGAAGTTAGAGCTTACGAATGTGGAGGGTTAATCAGATGGACCTAAGCCCAAGAGGGCCAAGACGTGATGCCGTTAGGGCCGCAGAGATTCCTCAGGTTGATAAAGCCATCTTGGAGGTTCACAAATATCCCATAAGGGAAATGATATTGAGAGAAACAAAGCTAGCAGAGATCATAGAATGACTTCACCTTAAGTGTAAAGCCCGACCTTATAAAATACTTGTCATGACATACATGTGGCGGATAGCATTTTTGCATGCTAGGAGAGTCTCGAAAAATTTACAAAAGTAGGTATTGTACCTAGAGGTACAACAAAGTTGATTTAAGCCTCAAACTATATCAAATAGAGATTTTAGGGTTAAATTGAAAATTTTAAATTCCCAGAATGACTTAAAATGGTGATTAGGAGTTCGAGGATCAATTTGGAGTCGAATCAAAAATTTCACTATCTAGGGGCAAAACTGTAATTTTGCCACTCGAGGACAAAATGGAAAATTTTTTGAAAGATTTTGATCACATTTGACTTATTGGAGTATGATTTGCGGTTGAAAAGTGAAAAATTGTAATCCTGGTATTTTTCAGAGCATAGGGATAAAATGGTAATTTTGCCATTCTAGGGGCAAAATTGTAATTTTACACACTCAACACTTGTCCAGCACATGGATTTTATCCAATATTATCATGGATAATTGAAGGAATTTATATGGTGGAGAGAGAAAGCTTAATAGTTAAGAAATTACAAATGGACCAATAATATGGTGACATGTGTTAAGTTTATATCCATTTATTATTTAGCTTTAAAATTAGCATAAAATCAGCCTATTTCCCTTCATATGGCCACCCAAAACAAGAACAAAGGAAGAACAAAGGAATAAAAGAAAAAAAAAAACCCTAGGTGGAAAAATTCAAGGGAAAAGTGTGAAAATTCAAGGAAACAAGTGACAAAAGGTAAAATTTCTTGATTTTGACTTGTGATCTACCTTTCCCCTGCATTTCTTCTTATTTTTTATGGTTAAATTTCATGTTTTCATGGTGAATTCATGGCTGGCCGAATGGGTATGGAGACAGAATGATGTTGGATTGATTTGATTCTAAGTTATGTTAGTGTTTTTAGCTAGTTTATCATGTCTAGAAACAAAACAATAAGAAAAGAATTCATTTTCCCCATCACCCATCAATGGCCGAACCTACCTTGCATTGAGTGAGGATGAATTTGATTTTTATTCTAAGAGAATTGGTTAGAAAATGATGAATTATGGTGTGGAAAAGTAGTAGGAAAAATCACGGTGTTAATGCACCATTATTGACCGAAAATTTTAAGAAGAAAAATGAAGACGGTTTTACCAAATTTTAGGTTATTTGACTTGTGTTTGGTGAATTAAGGTATTGGAAAAGAAATGGAACAATTTGGAGCTAAATCGGACGCGTTGGCCAATTAATGGGGTGATAAGACGAATTAGGCCAATACCGGATTTAGATGGTTACCCGTGCATTTTGCATTCCATATCATGCATTAGTAGTCTAAATTAGTTTAATTTTGATCTAGTACCAATGTAGTAAGTTTCTTGATTTTGTACTATGTCAAGGTGGTGAGTCCTCAGATAAAGGTAAGGAAATTGCATCTGAGGACCAACAGTCAAAGTACTTTGAAAATCCGCACTCTAAACATAGTGAGTAAACTTACTGTCATTTTAATTATCTAGGGTGGCTTTTAGATGATTTCATGAATTCTATGGAAAAATGGATTTAAAAAGGTAAATTTTCATGTTTTATGAATAAATATGTTTCAATGAAATTAATTTATAAATTGTTTTAAAATTAATAATGAAGTTGAAAAATAGAGTACAAGGAGACTGTTATTTGTTGCAATCTGATTATTTAAATTGATTGGCTTATGATAAATCGGGCATGATTGGCTGGTTGGCAATTGTATTGAAATATGGATTGTTTGTTTGCCTTGAAATGCTGTAAATAAAATAATTGCCATATCATGCTATTGCAAATTTTATTGAATTGGTGGATTATATATTAATTTGTCACTGCAGTAGGGGGTTTCTGTGGACCAGCCTTTTAGAGGGGCACAGTAAACCCCATTATATTCTTACCTTGATCGGAGAGGTGTGTAGGGTATCTCCTGGGGTAAAGTTTAGGGTTCACTTTATGGTAAACCACCACGTGAAGGAGAACTCAGCCAGTGCCAAGGAACGACTATGTTTTTAAAATAAAAAACATGATTTATGCATACATAACTTTTTAACAGCCTTGACAGTCTCGGTAGGATGCCTCGACCAAGGTGTCCCCGAGGATGGATTTATGGCCAGCCTAGTTTTTATGAGATTCATAAGCCTCGTTACATATTTTGAATGAAATGTGTTCTAATGCTGTGACCTAGTTTACGATGATTTACTTTATCTTCTCCATGTACTCAGCTTTAGATGTTTATGATGATGTCTGTTTACTCACTGGGATTTTATAATCTCACCACCCTCCTTTCCATCCATTTCAAGCTCAGTATAGACTGTAGATAGCTGATCTCATCGAGGACTACCATTGGATTTGCATTTTCCAAATTGTAAGTTCACAGTCGTCTTTACTTTTGATTATTCGGGGGCCCACTTGTTATTGTAAATTAAATTAAATACTCTGGTTTACTGTATTACAGTATGTATAAATTTTTTTAGCTTTTACGCTATAAAAATTATTTATATATAACTCTAAAAATATTATTTTATAAGAAAATAAAATATTTTACTTAATATTTCTTTTATTTTCTTATTATATCCAAATAATTATAATTTCGTTTTAAATAAAGATTTTAGACTTTTAAACTCATTTTTGATTATGAATTATGTGTTTTGTACTTGTATATTACATTTTAGCCGGTTTCAAAATTTTTGAAAAAAATGACCAAAATATCCCTGTGAGATGAAAATTATTATTTTATTTGTTTTAGGTTGGAAACAGTTTAAAATCTTTTAGAACACGATATTCAGCAATGGTTTCACAGGGGAAATGAGAAGCTGATATTAAAGCCTGACGGGGTTTCGGTTGACATTTCGGGTAATGAGTATCGATCGGGACACCGCGGTGGTTGTCATGGGCTCGAGGGTAGTACCGGGTAGTGACATCAAGGGTAGCGAGGTGCTAGGTGGAGTTATCTACTTCTTTCTCTCTCCGTGCTCCATTTACTATACGAAGCATAGAGAACAGTGCATGCAAGGTTCCACCTCATGTTAAACTTGTGGACAGCTTGGACGTTTTGCTAGAGAATGCACTTCGAGTCATTCATCTCAAAGAGATACTCAAAGGCATGCACCAACAACTTTACCATCCTTGCTTATTGTTGCACAGCCTATTAGAGGCATCGGAGGAGGTAGAGGTAGAGGTATTAATGCAGCTACTCAATGTAGAGCTTCAAGATCTAGATTGGGTACACATGGTTATAATGGTCATGGACAAACCATAGTTTATGCTTTGACTCCCTAGGATGCACAAACATCTAATGTAGTTGTTATAGGTATTTTACCCATTTGTTCGATTTGTGCATGTGTATTGTATGGACCTAGTGTTACACATTCATCTGTATTTCCATATTTTGCTTCTAAATTTGGCATTGAGCTCTCCAAGAGGGAGCAAGATTTAGTAGTTACCACACCCTTGAAAGAGGTGTTTGTGGCAGGACATGAGTATAGAGATTGTGTGGTTCGGGTTGAAAGTAAGGACATTTTGGCAAATTTGGTGTTGCTGGACAATTTAGAGTTTGATGCGATATTGGGTATGGATTGGTTGTCCCCCAACTATGCTAGTGTCAATTGCCACTAAAAGGTGATACACTTCAATTATCTAGGAGAGATACCATTTAGTATCCAAGGGGATCTAAGTACGATGATGAGTAGTATGGTTTCGGCCTTAGAGGCTAGGAAATTTATTGGACATGGATGCTAGGGATTTTTGGCACTAGTTAAGGACACTCAGATGGTGCTGGGTGAGATTACTGATGTGCCAATTGTGAAAGACTTCACCAATGTGTTTCTCGAGCAGTTACCAAGATTACCTTCGAATAGAGATATAGAGTTTTTCATCAACTTGGTATAGGGTACTAGTCTGATATCTATACCACAGTACCGGATGCCACCAATAAAGCTTAAAGAGCTCAAGGATAAGCTAGAGGACTTATTGGACAAGGGTATCATTTGTCCTAGTGTGTCTTATAGGGTGCACCGGTGCTATTCATGAAAAAGAAAAATGGGTCAATGAGATTGTGTATAGATTACAAGCAGTTGAACAAGGCACGATGAAGAACAAGTATCCTTTACTACGCATTGATCACTTGCTTGATTAGCTCCAAGAAGCACAATGCTTTTCTAAGATCGACTTGAGGTCAGCTAGCATCAATTAAGGATTAGGCAAGAGGATGTGCCTAAGACTACCTTTTGTACTAGATACGGGCATTATGAGTTCTTTGTCATGTCATTTAGGCTTATGAATGCTCTAGCTGCTTTTATGGACATGATGAAATAAATGTTCAAGCTATATTTGGATACGTTTGTAGTGGTGTTTATTGATGATATACTAGTATGCTCGAGGAGTAGAGAGGAGCATGAATAGTATTTACGGATGGTGCTCCAAACCTTGAGAGAGCATGAGTTATATGCCAAGTTCTCCAAATGCGACTTTTGGCTTGATAGGATTAGTTTCTTGGGCCACATAGCATTTAAGGATGGTGTAATGGTGGAGCCAAAGAAGATTAAAGTCATAGAGAAATGGTCGAGGCCTATAGCACTGATAGAGATGCAAAGTTTTCTATGGCTGGCCAAGTATTATAGGAGATTTGCTAAGAATTTTTCCAAAATCGCAGCCCCCATGACTAAGTTAACATAGAAGGGTGTGAAGTTTATATGGATAGCTGGTGTGAGGAGAACTTTGGAAAGCCCAAACTTGTCTTATCATAGCTCCAATGTTGAGTTTGCCTTGGGGTACAGGGGGTTATACAGTTGATTATGACACATCACGAGTGGGACTTGGATGTGTATTGATGTAACGTGGCAAGGTGATTGCGTACACATTGAGACAACTCAAGAAGCATGAGCAAAATTATCCCACCCATGATTTAGAAATGGTTGCTATATTATTGGCCTTGAAGATATGGAGGCATTACTTGTGTGGTGAAATGTGTGAGGTTTATATGGATCACAAGAGCCTCAAGTATATTTTTGATGAGGGAGATCTCAACGTTAAGTAACGTTGATGGATGGAGTTGCTTAAGGATTATGACTATACGATATTATACCATCCCAGTAAGGCTAATGTGGTGGTAGATGCATTAAGCCAAAAGTCCATGGGGGGTGATAAGAGATCACTAGTACAATGTATGCATGAGTTAGGCAATATCGGCAGTCGATTTAGGGTTGATGATGCCATTGCATTACTGATGTTGATAGATCGGATCAAAGAGGACCAAGATAAGGATGATTTTGTGGGCATGGCACTAAAGGATCTTTAAGGGAATAAAGGACCAAGGTTCACAAAACGCACTGATGGATTACTTAGATATGGATCTAGAATAAATGTGCTACGTATTGATGACTTGAAGTGAGAGATTCTAGAGGAAGCCCATGTAGCTGCATATGTAGTATATCCAAGCACCACCAAGATGTATGTCAAATCCCATTTTATGGTGGAACATGACTGGCTCATGAACCTAGACGAGTATAGCCAGTTAGGCCTAAGCAAGCCTCTTTAACATTCATCATTAAACATTTGTCAATGTGGAAGCATTCTTAAGCATCCATAGGCATACAATATCAACTCTTGCATATCATCATATGCAACATTACACATATATGGAACTTTTCAACATAGTAGTGTAAGTGCAAACATTTCATATATCATCAAAGTGTGACGTTCTCAGTGCACCATATCATTTACATGTCTCAACATCCTCAAGTGTCCATATGTGCTATTGAGCCCCTTTATACATTTAACATAGCATTCATAATGTAATATGCCTAAACATTTGGCTACATTGTCATAACATACTCATAAACCATAAAAAGAGTGCTAGAGAGGGGTGAATAGTACTTTAAAAATATTTTTGAGGTTAACTCTTGAAATTTAAAATCTGTTTGGAAGATTTAAGATGGATGGTTGAGAACTTGTGAAGGTTAGTGAACACTAAGTAAAGAAAGATTAAGAGAAGTGGACAAAACACAATATTTATTGTGGTTTGCTCCACCTGACCTACATCCACTACCTTGATCTTCTCAATCAAGGATTTTAATCCAACTTCACTAAAACTAGTGGAATTAACAACTTCCACCAAGCTTTACAAGGTGAGCTTCAACTTAAGCTCCAACCCTTTTACAACAAGTCCTAAACTTACCTTAACTTGGACAACCCCTTAAAGTGTCTCGCACAATCTAAGTCAACAAGAAATAGAAGATAAGAAGAGGTACAAATGATCACTTAATTGATCTAAGTTGTACAAGTTTCAGCACAAACACTTTTGCAAAGATAGGAATGGAATTTAAGTGTAAAGAGAAGGTTTTTGATGTTTTAAGCTCAAAATCACTTTTAGTAGCTTCTCTCTTACTTGTTTGACCATTTGAGTTTCCTTTAATATTTGGAGAGTCAGATTTCACTGTTAGAGAAAGTTTCTAGCCATTGGGAACAAGTTTGATGCCATTATAGTCGTTATTTTGTCTTCTAGCATTTAAATTCAAATAGATAGACAGTTTTTCGTTAACTAGTTAAAGGTAAGCTTTAACTGATTAAGCCTTCTCTGACTTGCACTGTCTGTGTCATGACCCGGAACCTCCCTCGGACCCATGACAACCGCCGCGACGTCCCGATTGACACTCATTATTCGAAATGCCAATCGAAACCCCGCAAGGCTAACGAATCAGTTTCTTGCCTTTCCTGTGAGCAATCGTTGTTAAATATCAAGTTTTAAGAAAATATAAAATATTTTAGATCGAAAACAATCAAAATAAAATTTTTGCCACTTAGGGGTATTTTGGTCATTTTTACCAAAAAATTTCGAAACCTGATAAAGATACAACGTATGATAGAAAAATATCCACTACCGATTAAAAATAAATTTTTGTAATCTAAATCATTCATTTAGAGTGAAAAGTTGTCTAATTAAACTACATAAAAATATTTGATAATATATTTCATTTTCTTATAAAACAATTTTTATAAAACTATACATAAATAATTTTTGTAGCGTGAGAATAAAATAAATTCATATATACAATAATTTACAAAGTTATAATGTACAATAATAATTACAATGACAATTGGCCCATAAATACACCCAATATTGGTGATAGTAACCTACTGTCTGTGGGATAGAGGGGTCAACTGGAATCCTCGACAAAATCGGATATCTACAAGCTACCACAAAACTGAAATGTTTAGAAAGGAGGTGGGTGAGATTTTGCAATCCCAATGAGTAAACAGACATTATCATAAATATCTAAAGGCGAGTAATAGGGAGGCAAGTTTAAACAACAAATCACAAACCATTTCATAATGTTTTCAATTTATTTCTTAAACCATAAAATATTTATAATTTATCAAAACAATTGTTAAGGCTTATGAATTTTATTAAAAACAAGGCTTAAGCCAAAACTAATCCTCGGGGATACCTTGGTTGAGGCATCTAACCAAGTCCACCAAGGTTGTTATAACATTTACATGTGAAACACATTTTTATTTTTAAAACAAGTCGTTCCTTGGCGTTGGCCGAGTTACACATTCACGTGGGGGTTCGACGTGAAGTGAACTCTAATACTACCCCGGGAGTTACCCTCCCCACCTCTACAATCGGAGTAACTATGAACCGGGTTTACTATGCCCCTCTAATAGGCAGTCCACGAAAACTCGTCACTGCAGTGACTAAACTCACCAATTTTAATAAAATTTCGACAGTATAACGTGACTTTTATTTATTTACCCAACTTGCATAGTAAAAACAGCTTACATTTATTCCCAAGCCAATTATAACATATAGCCACATATACTCATATATCATAAGCCATTCACAAGAAAATATATTTTTCAAGACCATTGGTAGCCTCCAATTACTCAATTTCATAATCAACACAATATATTTTTATTTGTCACATTTATTTCTAAAACATCAAAAATCCCGTTTTAATCTCATTTTCGTTTCATAAAATACATAAAGAGCATTTAAAAATAAACTCTAGATAATTTACAATAATAATAGGTTTACTCACCGTTTGTACAAACTAAAAGCTTTCTAGGTGCCCCGATAACTACTCGTCGGGTACAATTTCCTTGCCTTTACCGGAAGGCTCTCCTCCTAGACACATTGCAAAAATTTACTCAATTCATCACATTAATGCTAAATCACTATATATTTGACTTAAATCCTATACTAATGCATGGTATGAAATGCAATAGCCAAAAACGGCTTAAACGCGGTATTAACTTATTTTTGGCACTTTACCTGATAAATTGCTAACACGCTCCATTTTAGCTCTAAATCATCCCATTTTCTCTCCAACATTTCTAACCATTAAATATCAGCCAATAACCTTCTAAAATCACCAAAATCAATTCACTTTCCTCCTTGGAAAATTCAGCCAAAAATGGGACATTAACTCGGTAAATTTTCTACTTTGTTTTTCTATCACATTTAACCATTTTTCATCATTTTCTCTTCATTTCTCTTAGAATAAAAATCAGATCATCATCATTGTACCTCATTGCAGATTCAGCCAAGGGTGGTTATTGTAAAAATTTCATGCTTTCTTGCCCAATTTGATTTCTATACACATTTAACTAACTAAAACTATCAATTTAACTAAAAATCAAAACCTAAAAAATTCAAATTCCTCCCCCTTGAATTTCGTCCAGCCCTTGATGTCACTTTTAGATCTCTCTCCTCAAGCATGCTAAATAAAAACAAAGGCATAGGAAAGGTAGAAATCAAGCTAAAGTCGAAAAATCTTACCGTTAGACGCGTAAAAGGGCGAAAAACGCGAATTCCCCTTCGAATTTTCTTGTTTCTCTTTGGTTTTTCTTTTTTTCTTCCTTTCCTCTCTATTTTCTCTCTTGTTCTCCCTTATGGCTGGCCAGCACTTAAAATGGGGTTTAAATGGACTGACTTTTCATTAAAATAATATTATATCATTAAAAAAAATACCACGTGTCACTTTCCCATTGGCCCATTTTTTAAATTTCATCCATTTGTTTCCAAATTTTCACCATACACTTGTCCCACATATCCATAGCTTGGATAAAATTCTCAGACTTATCCAAAGTCTTGGTGGAGTAATTTTTGAAATTTACACTTTTACCCCCGTAAAAGTGAAAAATTACATTTTTGCCCAAAAAACTGAAAAATTGCCCATAGACATATTTTTCATTCCTTATACTCATACAATTCTCCAATTGGTCAAATTTGATCTAAATTCTCTCAAAATCTCAAATTTTATCCGCGGGTGGCAAAATTATGATTTTGCCCCTACACTTCAGAAATCACCAGAATTAAACTTTTTCACTTCCTATCATTAAATTATACTCCAAATAGTTAATCTTGGTAAAAAATTTCACTCCATTATCAAATTATTATCTTAGGTGGCAAAATGACGATTTTACCTCTGAACATCAAAATTTTCAATTTTACCCCTAATGAACCCTCGAACTCCGAACAATCATTTTTAGTCATTCCTTGACTATAAAATATTAAATTTCATCCTACGATTCTTATTTGAACTAGTTCAAGGTTAAATCAACTCAAGTGTACCGTTAGGTACGATATCGGGTTTCATCTATTCTTAAGTGCTTTCCTAGCATAATAACATGCTATTCAGTTCATGTTTGTCATGACATGTGTTTATAGGGTCGGGTTTTATAGTCTGGTAGTTCTGCTGACTATGTTGATCGATTAAAAAAGACTCTAACTGATTAAAAGCTTTTTGTTTTCAAAGTTCTCTAACTAAGAGATTTCCTTTAATTGGATAATCCTCCCTTTAACTAAATGAAGCTTATTTCCCTTCATCTTTAACTAATTAAAATATGCTTTAACCAATTAAAAATTCTTTGAATTGAATTTCTTCGTTTTGGCTCCCTTTAACGGTCATCTTCAATTCAAATTTTGATTTTGGTTCTTCAAGTCTTGTGCTTTAATTGATTAACCCCATTCCTTAACTAATTAGCACACCTCTATCATTAGCTTCCAATCTCTGTCTTAATCAATTAAGCTCGATGCTAACTGATTAAGGCTTTTTTGCCTTGCTTTCAAATTATGCCTAGTTTTGCCTTAACTGGTTAAGGCTTCACATTAATTAGTTAATAATGTTTTCTTTTCACTAATCACTTTTGTCTTTCTTTCTTTAACTGATTAACCCATCTTCAAATTTAGCAAGCTTCTTGACTTGCCTTTAATCATCAAATTTATTACGAGAATTTAAAATTTATCCTACACATTTAAGTAACAAACTTAGACATCAATGAATAAGGAATGTTTTGTTATCATCAAAAACACATGGAGTGCTATCACAAATCTACAACAAAAAATAGCGAGGGGAAAATAACATGTGAGTCACAAACACTCCACGAGTATATACAGAGAAGGGGACAAGCCAAGGGGAAAGTGTTTTACAATAAAGCATAATTCACAAAATAACATGATAATCATAAAAATCATTTCAGCAATCATAACGCATTTGATAACTTTAAATGCATAAATATAATGTCCATATACATGCTCAACTTACAAACATTTGCAAGGAGATTATAGAAGGTAACCCTCGACCCTTCAAGCTCAACAACAAACATTTAAATCAAGAATGTGTAATTCATTTAACAACTCATCTCATTATGTCCATATAAATACAGTAATTATCAAACGACAAACATAAGTGTCACAATACCCAATATAAAAATAAGACATCAATATATATCATAGCAAATTATGTGAAGAATGGGATCTTTCGCCCAACTCATCCTTATGGTATTCTTACACCCACACCGAGATTCGTAAAGAGGGGAAAAATGGTACGATGCCCAACTTGACCCTATGGTGTTCTTACCCTTACATTGGGACTAGGGCTAATATACAAAAAGGGAAAAAGGTGACACATTGGCCATGCTTAACCCTATGTTATTCTTACTCCTCATTGGGACTAGAGCTAATCACAACACCAATCATGGGAATGTGGAGACTTTCTCAATCCACATTCACAATACTCATATGAAATAACAATTCAATCAATGACAATCACTATCTCAAGTAATGTCTTGTACCCACACTAGCCCGAAGGTCGAAGTAATAAAGAGAATTGTTCAAAACATTGAAAAGGCTTGTCCCCTTTATTGAAAACTAATACATAGTAGCAATTTATATGTATGGTAGATTCACAGTCAATTTGAAAACCATTGTGTCACACATATCACAATCATTATCAAATCAAGTCATTTGAACATTTCCTTCAAAACTTCATAAAACTTTGTAGCTCAAATCCTTTAACAAATCATTTATGGAAATAATTTTTAAACATGCTTAAACAACCATTTCCCTAAAAATCATGCTAGCTCTACATATTAAAATACTTGTAAAGGTGTATCCATTCACCTAATTGGGGAGTCGATTCTTAGCTCCAATCAAAACTCCGTTTTGGTGATATCCATGGAGTTTTCAAGTGTTTCTATTATACAACAATCATCACAATCATTTCTTAGAATAAAAATCTTGTAATAATCATTCTAAGTACTTTCAAAACTACTCACTTTTAGCAAAACTAATTTCCTAGCTAAAACCCATAAATCTTTCATCTTTACCGTAAGTGAGCTTGGATGCTTTAGAAATCACAAAGTCTTTGAGCTTTAGTGCTCAATAGAAAATCTGGGCATAAAAATAATATTTTTAGTGCTAAAAAAATCATTAATCAAGACTTAAAAGTTGAAAAATGTCATTTTTGTTTGAAAAACCTAAATCCAAGCTTTCAATCTTCCAAAATGATAATATGGGGTGGAAATGGGTTTGAAAGAGCTAAGAGTTGTTGAAAAACTCATGGGAGGTGGCTTAAAATGAAAACCCTTAAGGTAAGGGTCATATTTATACTATGCGATGTGAAACTACCCTTTCCCTTTTATTTTTCAAAAATCGACAAAATGTATCAATACATTTCAAAATATCTTTAGCACTTTATTTGGGTGGATGAAAGCGGTTAACTCGCAAAAATATCTTTTAAGTGCTATCCACCCCTTTTAGCACTTTATTTGGTCTAACAAGTGGTATCAAAGCCTAACCCTTGAATTTAAGGCTTAACATCTTTAGGGGAGATCCAATGGCTACACAAAACACAAATATGGCTAAGAGGCAATCCACAAATAGGCTTCCCCTATTTGATGAATAAAATTACCAATATTGGAACACTAAGATATCTATCTACATTAAATTAGTTGACAATGAGATGTGGGATGCGATCACAAATGGTCCTTTCATCCTCACCAACATTAATTTGATCACGGGAGAGAAAATGCCCAAATCTAAAGAATAATGGACTAAGGCTAAAATAAGAAAAATCCAAATAAATTTCAAATCCATCAACATTCTTCATTGTGCTTTAACCCTTGTTGAATTTATTAAAATTTCTAGTTGTGCCACAGTTAAGGAAATTTGGAAAAAACTTAGGATCATCCATCAGGGAACTCCTCAAGTAAAGGAGTCCAAAATTACCTTTCTCACCCACAATTATGAGATGTTCAAGATGGAACTTGGTGAGGACATAACTTCAATGTATGATCGATTTACCAACATAGTCAATAAGCTTCATCAATTAGGAAAAGTCATACTTGAACATGAGCTAGTAAAAAGACTCCTTAGAAGCCTACCAAAGAGTTGAAAACTAAAAGTAACTACCATTAGAGAAGCCAAAAACCTCATTGTAATTACTCTTAATGAGATACGTGGTTCTTTTTTCACTCATGAGCTGGAAATAAAAGAAGAAGAAGAAAAGAGGGAAGTTAAGGAGAAGAAAAAGAGTCTTACCTTAAAGGTTAACACATTTGAAGAAAAATAAAAAGATCTTTCAAGTGATGAGGATAAAGAGTTGGCCATGATAGCTAGACAATTTAGGAAACTCACAGGGCAAAGAGACAAAAAATTCAAGAGAAGAAATCAAAGAAAAAACCAAGGCTTTTCACAGAATAACAAATACAAAAATGACTTCAATAAAAAGGATGAAGTGGTGTGCTTTGAATGCAAAAAACTTGGCCACTTTACATCCAAATGTCCACTACTTAAGAAAAAATCCTCAAAGAAGACCAAGAAGCCAAAAGGGATAATGGTGGCTGCAACTTGCTCAAACAATGACACCTCAACCTCAAAAAAAGAAAAAAAAAAGTAAAAAAAAGAGCAAATTTATGCTTTTTTGGCCAAAGTTGAACAACCCGAGGTAAATTCCAATTCATCTAAAATTTCTTATGATGAACTTTAAGATGAGTATGATTGCCTATATTCTGAATTTGAAAAGCTTACGTCAAAGTATAAAGTTTTGGGAAAGAAAGCCGTGTCACTAGATTATGAATTGAATAAAATCAACGATGATTTGAACTTTGTTTTTAATCAAAGAAATATTTTTCAAATTAATCTTGAGCATTACAAAGTAGATTTTGAATCTTTGAGATTGGAACTTTCTAGTAAAAATGAAACCTTATAAAAGGCAATGGATGAAAATGCTATTCTCAAAGCTTTAATAGAAGAGAGTTCAAAACAAAATTTGAACAAAGAAGAAAAACCTAAGAGAAATGCTATTTGTAGAAGGAAAAATGATGCATCTTCAATTCATTGTTATGCATGTGGCAAAATAAGACATCTCTCTTATGATTGCTATCATAAGGGAAATAACCTTCCCAAAACCAAATTGGTTTGGTGTGTGAAATCCCACCCTAATGTAGGATTTCTAAGTTAGAAAATCCTTAGATAAGCAAGATAAAATTTGTTTTGAACACTTACAATTCAGTTTTATATGTAGAAAATTTCATTTTTTAATGTTTTGAGCTGATATACATAGTTTGGTTTGACAATAAGTCTAATCAGACAAGTTTTTAAGTGTATTTTTGCTTACTGGAACAAAAGCACTATTACATAACCTTCATGTATCAATAGATTTAGCTCAAAAGCCTTTAAAAAGGGGATTTAAAGAACATGTATTGATAGATTTAGATTTTTATGAACATCTACCAATGCATAACCAAATGTATCAATAAAATCTTTTTGCAGAACAAAATGTATCGATACATTTGCCTGATGTATCGATACATTACATAGTTTTTAGAAAAATAAAAAGGGTAAAATGATATTTCACCTTTAAAACTATAAATACACCATATTTTTCAAGGTTTTGCAACCCTCGGCCACATTTTTGAAAGGTAACCCTCTTTTGAAACTCTCTTAACTCATTTTTGAGCAAAAATAATTTATTTTAATGTTTTTAAGTTTGGCTTTGAGATTTAATGAGAAAATTGACATTTTTAAGCTTTCAAACCTTAAAAGCTAATCTTTTTTATTCTAGAAATTTTGATTTTGGCCCAGAAATTCTATTAAAGGATTAAAGTTAATGGTTTTGTGGATTTTCAAGTCATCTAAGCTCATCTAAGGTAAGATTAGAATATTTATTGACTTAAGAATGGGTTTAGTGAGTGAAAGTAGACTTAGTCAACAACAACTAACTTTTGAAAGTTCTTAGAATGATTAATCTAAGGTTATTTCATAAAACATGCATAAACAAGTAACATTCTTATAGCTTCTAATCCAACAATAGGAGCAAAAGTTTCATCATAGTCAATTCTTTCTTCCTAATTATAACCTTGAGCAACTAACCATGCTTTGTTACCTTGTTTATCTAGTTTGTTCCTAAACACTCTTTTTGTACCAACAATTGGACGATTAGTTGGCCTTGGGACTAAGGTCCAGACTTTGTTTCTTTCAAATTATCCACGACCCGAAACTCCCATCGGGCCCGTAACAACCGCCGCGACGTCTCGATAAGCACTGATTACCCCGAATGCCGATCGAAACCCCACAAGGCTTAGCATCAACTTCCACATCTCCTCGGTGAGTGACAGTTATTAAATCTCGTATTTCAAGAAATCATAAGTTGTTTCCAACTCAAAACAATAAAATATTATTTTCTAGCTCACAAGGGCATTTTTGTCATTTTTTTTTAAAATTTCGAAATCCATAAAAATGTAATATGTAAATGGAAACACATATTTCATGATTTAAATTAAATTTTGAAGTCTAAAACATTCGTTTAAAGTAAAATTATAGCTATTTGAATATAATAAAAACATTAAATAAAATATTCTATTTTCTTAAAACACAATATTTTCAAAGTCTTCCTAAAATAACTTTTGTAGCGTAAGAGTAAAATAAATTTATTCATATAGTAATAAAGATAATTAAAGTATGAAATTTCGTTTACAGTGACACGTGGGCCCCCAACTAAGCAAGAAAGTGTAGAGCTACGAACCCTTACTTCCTATGATGCAACTCCGAGATTAATTCTCGTCTTAATCAACTATCAACAAACTGTCCTGAGCCTAAAAAATGGATAGGAAGAGGGATGAGATTAAATAATCCCAGTGAGTAAACAATTACCATCAAAAGCATCTAAAGCCGAGTAGATGGAGACAATATAAAAACATTATATCTCAATAATGTTCATAACACAAAATTCGTTTCAATCTATACCAAATAATTTCTTTTCATCAAAATTTCCCGGCTTATGAATTTCTTAAACTTGGCCCCTGCCAGAATCATTCTCCCGGGTACCTTCATCAAGGTATCCCACTGAGACCGCCAAGGCTGTTCAATGACCTATACCCATAAACATGTTTTCACATTTAACACACAACCATTCCTTGGCGTTGGCTGAGTCTCACTCTCACGTGGTGGCCCAAACGTGAGGTGCACTCAAATCATACCTCAGGAGATACTTCACCCAACATCTCCCCCCGGAGGTAAATATATAATTGAGTTACCGTGCCCCTCTCATAGGTAGTCCACGGAAACCCCCACCACTACAGTGACTGTGAGGTGCATTCAAATCTTACCTCAGGAGATACTTCATCCAACATCTCCCTCCAGAGGTAAATATATAATTGGGTTACTATGCCCCTCTCATAGGTAGTCCACGGAAACCCCCACCACTGTAGTGACCATTTAATATACCACCAGACCCATAAAATTTCCAGTAGCATAATATGGCGAATAAAATTTAATCCAGTCTACCGAGACCAATCCAAAACTGTTCATATATTTCATGCCAACCCCAAAAATTTAGCCATCATGCTACCATAGTGTCATAAGCCCCCATTTTAATAACATATAAAATCATAAATTTCAACACAGTCTCCATATTCTCAATTTTCCCAAAACAATATTTGATTTCAAAACCAATATAAATCTCATTTTTATTAAAAAACATTTTAATTAGAAAATATAATATTTTATAATTTAAGCTCACCATTCAATAAAAGCATCAAACAAGTATAATAACTCTAGATATTTAAGACGATAAGTTGTCCACTCACAATTCTAGGAGTCGATGTACTTCTAATCCCAGTCTTCAAGCACAATCTCTGTACTTTTACCAGTGTAATTTGCTCACCACCTATCCACAATGTACAATACATAATTCACCACATCAATGCTTGACTATTATAAAATCAATTCAGGCTCAGTATATATGCATGATATGACATGCAACTTATCCGACTACCGCTTAAATGCGGTGCTAACCTAATTCGGCCTATTACCTGATTAAATTACTAACGCGTCCAATTTAATCTCAAATTAATTTTTTTCAGTTTCTATACCTCAATTGCACCCAAATTGACTTAATGTTCCTCAGTGTGGTGCAAATTATCAATCCCAATAACAAATTACGAAAATACCCCTAATGGGTAAAAATTCATATTTTTGCTTCAAAAATTCCCATTATTTTTCTAGACTCATAATTCATCATTATTCATCATAATTCCTCAAATAAACATCAAGATCATCAGCCAATATTCCCCTAGAAAATTCAGCCAATAATGGTAATGGAGGAAAATAAATTCTTTTCATGTTGTTTTGTTCCTAAATATACTAAACTAACTTAAAACACTAACATAACTTAAAATCAAATTAATCTAACAAGTTTCTCTCTTCTAACCCATTTTTCAGAATTGAATTCATCATAATAACTCAATATTCAACCATGAAAATCAAGAACAAAAGCATGGGTAAGCTAGGTATCAAGGAGAACTAAAGACCTAGCTTGTTTCCTTGATTTCTTCACTTTCTCTTTGAATTTTCACCTAGGTTTTCTTGTTTTTCCCTTTGTTCTTCCTCTCTTTCTCTCTCTTCCTTGCTTGGCCGGCCATATGAAGAAAATGGGCTGATTTTTATAGTTAAATAATATAATAATCTAAACTTGCCATATGTCACTACATTATTGGTCCATTTTTTAAAATTCTTATCTTTTAAGCTTTAAATCTCCACCACACATTATTCCTTCAAATATCCATAACTTAGATAAAATTCACAGACTTATCCAAAGTCTTGGTGAAGTAATTTTTGAAATTTACACTTTTACCCTCATAAAAGTAAAAAATTACATTTTTACCCCAAAAACTGAAAAATTACCCATAGACATATTTTTCATCCCTTATACTCATACCATTCTCCAATTTGTCAAATGTGATCTAAATTCTCTCAAAATCTCAAATTTTGTCCGTGATTGGAAAAATTACGATTTTACCCCTACACTCCAAAAATCACCGGAATTAAACTTTTTCACTTCTAAACCTCAAATCATACTCCAATAAGTCAAATGGACCAAAAAATCTTTTTTAAAAATTCACATTTTATCCTCAAGTGGCAAATGACCATTTTACCCCTAGATAGTGAAAATTTCGGTTTGACTCCAAATTGATCCTCGAACTCCGAATTACCATTTTGAATCATCCCTAAACTGTGAAACTCCTAATTTCACCTTAAAATTCTTATTTGAATTAGTTCGAGAATTAATCGACTTAATCCATTAGGGGTAATATCGTCTTTTAACGATTCCTCGAGCTTCTTAAATATGCAAACATTCTATTGAGCATGTAAATGATGTCATAATTATTTTATAGAACAGGGTTTGATAGTCCAAGCTCTTCTTACATTGCTAACATCCAACTTTCCTCTTTTTCTACTTTTTTGAAATTTTTGGGCTCCATTTAAGAGATGAAGGCTAACTATTCAGAAGTTTCTTTGAGTCCTTTTTTGTTCTTACACCTTCTGAAAGTCACCAATAATATGCTTTTATGGATGATCTTTGACATATTTCCAGCTTTTTAAAAGATTATTGTGTTGGTTTTCTACTCTTTGTAGATTTCCAAAAGATGGAACTTTTGTTGCTCTTTCTTGAGAGTTTTCTTTACTATTTTTCTTATTTTCCAAGCTCATATTTCCATTTATTTTTCAAGATCCTCTACATCGTCATCATCAACTATAGCTTTCTTTTGCATAGCATTAATTTCATCAAAAACAAATGAATAGATTCTTCAATAACTAAAGTTATTTTGTTAAATACTCTAATGCTTTTGAATTTAATGCATATCCCAGAAGGATGGATTCATCACTCTTAGCATCAAACTTTCCAAGATTGTGTTTTCCATTATTCAATCCAAAACATTCGCTTCCAAAACTTCTTAAGTGAGAAATATTTGGTTTTCTACCTTTGTACAATTCATAAGGAGTTTTAGAAATCATAGCTCTTATTGAAACTCTGTTCAGAATGTAGGTTGTTGTGTTAATAGCTTCTACCCAAAAATACTTTGGCAAATTGTTTCCACAAAGCATGGTTCTTGCCATTTCCTTTAAAGTTTGATTTTTTCACTCAATAACTCCATTTTGTTAGGGTGTTCTAGGTGTAGAAAAGTTGTGATCAAAGCCATTTTTATTGCAAAAGATTTCAAATTCATCTTTTTTAAACTCACAACCATGATCACTTCTAATGCTAACAATGAGGATTCTTTTTTCATTTTGAACTTTTTTACAATGATTTATAAATGTAGGCAATGCATCATTTTTATAAGCAGGGAAGTAAACATATGTGTATCTAGAATAATGATCAACTATAATGAAACCATATGATTTCCCTCATAAACTAGTCATGTCAATTGGACCAAACAAGTCTACATGCAATAATTAAAGTGGTCTAGAGGTTGATATGACCTTCTTAGCTTTGAATGAAGTTCTAACTTGTTTTCCAAATTGACATGCATCACAAATTTGACCATTTTCAAAACTAATCTTAGGATGTCTAATAACTAGATTTTTTTCTTATTAATTTTGAAATGGTGTGCATACTTGCATGTCTAAGTCTTGGATGCCATAACCAGCTGTCATTCTCATCATTTACCATGAGACACATTTCACATTCTAGTTCAAGATCTTCAAGAAAAATTACATACTTGTTTTTAATTCTTTTTCCAGTGAATGCAAATTTGTTAGTGCTGATATCTATACCTTTACGTTTATATGAATCAAAGCATACTTTAAACCTTTGTCACAAAGTTGACAAATACTTAATAGATTATGCTTTAAACCTTTGACAAAGAGAACATGATTGATTTGAGCTTTAGAGTTTTTACCAATGGTTCCTACTCCATGAATTCTACCTTTTGAGTCATCTTCGAAAGATATTGTTCCACCTTTTTTCTTGTTAAGTTAAGTAAACAGCATTTCATTCCCTGTCATGTGCCTTGAGTAGCCACTATCCATGTACCACGGTTGTTTTTCTTTTATTAAGCCTTTAAACATTTGTCCTCTTGGTTTAGCTCAACCTACAAAACAAATTTTCAATCTTTCTTTATAGTACTCATTCCTTGATGGGTCTTTGAAGGCCAGTTGATACATGAGAGCCTTTTGGCACCCAAATCATTTTTGTTTTGTGATGACCTTTTCTTCTATGATAGCATTCATAAGAGAGATGACCTTGTTTGTCACATATACAGTACCTAGATGAGACCATGAGTATTACTTTTAAAGTTTACATTTCTTCTTAGTGCCTTTTTTGTTAAGACTTTAAGAGCAACATTTTCATCAATTGCCTTTTGCAAGGCCTCATTCCTGTTTTCAAGTTCTAACTTCAAAAGTTCAGCATCTGTTTTTGAATGCTCAAGTTCAATTTGAAGAATATTTCTTTTTCCAAAAATAGAGTTAAAGTCATGTCTTAACTTTTCTAATTCATCCTTAAGAGATGTAGTCCTTTTATTTAAAACCTTATATTTCAAAGCAAGCTTTTCAAATTCAGCATATAAGCGTTCATATTTTTCTTGGAATTCATCAATTGAAATATCACAAAGATTAGAAGATACCTCAGATTCATCATCTTTGGCCATTAAGTAAAGGTTTGCCCTTTTTTCCACTTTCTTTTCATCAACCTTTGAACTAGATGTGTCACTATTAGACTAGGTTGCTGCCACCATAGCTGTTTTTTAATTTTTGTTCTTCTTGAGAGTTTTTTCCTTGAGCAGCGGGCACTCCGATCAAAAGTGACCAGGTTTCTTGCACTCAAAACATATTAAATCATCATTCTTGTTAGGTTTATTTTTGTTTCTGACTTTCCATGAAAAACATTGATCTCTTCAATAATTTCTCCTAGCAAGTCTTCTATCTCTTTGTCCCATTAGCTTTCTAAATCTTCTAGCTACCATGGCCAACTCTTCATCGTTGTCACATGATAGATTTTCCCACTTTTCTTCAAGGTTGCTTACTTTCAAGGCAATGCTTTATTTTTTTCTCTTTAGCTTCTCTCTTGTCTTCTTCATGCTTCTTTTAAAGCTCCAACTCATGAGTGAAAAGTGAGCCATAAATCTCATCAAGAGTGATAACATTTAAGTCCTTAGCCTCTCGAATAGCAGTAACTTTTTGCTTCCAGTTCTTAAGTAAACTTCTAAGAAGTCTTTTGACAAGTTTAGGTTCAGGTATTGGCTTACCTAATTGACTAAGCTTGTTGGTAATATTGGTGAATCTATCAAACATACTGGTCATATCTTCACCAAGCTCCATTTTGAACATTTTATTGTTGTGGGTGATAAGAGCTATTTTGGACTCCTTGACTTGTGAAGTCCCTTCATGAATGATTTTAAGTTTATCCCAAACTTGTTTGGCAATGGTACAACTTAACACTTTATTAAATTCAATGGGAGTCAAGGCACAATGTAGAGTATTGATAGCCTTGAAATTTGTTTGGACCTTTATTGTTTCAACTTCAGTCCATTCAACTCTTACCTTAGGAATTCTTTCACTAGTCACAATATTTGTAATATAAGGTCCATCAGTGATTGCATCCCACATTTTATAATCAATAGCTCTTATGTAAATAGACATTCTAGTGCTCCAATAAGGATAGTTTGATCCATCAAACAGAGGTAGTCTATTTGTCGATTGTCCCTTAACAACTAAAGATTTTTGTAGGGCCATTTGGATATCCCCAAAGGATGTTAAGCCTTAATCAAGGAGGGTTAAGCTCTAATACCACTTATTGGTCCCAAAAAGTGAGCAAGAGAGGGGGTGAATAACACTTTTCGAATGTCACTAAAATTGGTTCCTCGTTAAGAGCTTGTGAAAGGAAGTTCATGAGACAAATTTGAACCTTGTTGGAGGAGCAAGTTAGGAATAAGTAAAACAAAGACATGAAAGAAAGTGGGTAATGCTCAACAAGTTATAGTGGTTCCGTCCCTTTGACCTATTGTGAAATCTCACCTTTAGTAAAAGGATAAGTTAGGAATCCTAAGGTGAGTATATAGATTACATATTTTGAGCATCAAGCATAGTTTTAACTTTCAAAAGAATTCATTGACACTTTTGGTTATCTATCACTTTTGAAGTAAAAAATTTTCTAACTTTGGAGGGTCAAAATATGTGATTTTTACAGAACAATCTTCTAGAGATAAAAAATGGCAGTAATGATTCCCTTGAATTTTAGATGATCAAAAATGATTTTTCCATAATATTTGGAATGCGTTTGCTATGGTATATGGAAGTCACAAATTTAATTTCAATCAAATTTTTTCAATTTTGTTCTTGAAATGAAAAATTGGATTTTGATTATTTTGGATTTTGATTTTTTTTATATTTTTATTGAATCCAAATGGGGTGTTGTTTTCTTATTTACATTAAATATCTTAAGTAAATGGAGAGTAAAAAGTAAAGAGGACATTTACTTAAATAGTATTTAATGTAAATAAGCTGTGCAAGTTTTTATAAGCAATCTGCTTCAGAAATTGCATTTTATCTCAAATATATCAATACATGTTCATGATGTATCAATGCATTTAGCCCAAAAGGGTTTCTAATGAACATGTAGCAATACATGTTCATAATGTATCGATACATTTTCCCCAATATATCTATACATTTTGCCGATTTTTGAAAAAATAAAAAGGGTCAAAGGGTATTTTCACATCCCATAGTATAAATATGACCCCAACTTCGAGGGTTTTTCATTTTAAGCTATCTCTCATCAATTTTTCAGCAACTCTGAGCTTTCTTAAACCCATTATCACCCTAAATCATCATTTTGGAAAATTAGAAGCTTGGTTTTGGGTTTTCTTAACAAAAGTGACATCTTTCAACTTTTAAATATTGATTTATGAATTTTTCAGCACTAAAAATATTATTTTTATGCCCAGATTTTCTGTTGAACATTAAAGCTCAAAGACTTTGTGATTTTCCCTAACATCAAAGCTCACCTAAGGTAAGGATGAAATATTTATGGGTTTCTAAGTGTGGGTTTTAGTTAAAACATTAGCTTAGCTAAAGTAAGTAGTTTCGATAGTACCTAGAATGATTATTACAGGATTTTTAATGTAAGAAATGGTTGTGATGATTGTTGTATGATAAGAACACTTGAAAACTCCATGGATTTCATCAAAATAGAGTTGTGATCGGAGTTAGGAATTGAATCTCCAACTAGGTGAATGGATACACTACTTTCAAATTATTTTGATATGTAAAGGAAACATGATTTCTATGAAAAGGATTATGTATATATGTTGAAATGATATCTCTAAAATGGTTTATCAAAGGATTTGAGTTTCAAGAATGAAAGAAATGATTTTCTAAGTAAAAAATAAATTCTTAGTGATTGTGATATGATTGATACAATGGTTTACAAATTGTTTATGAATCTGCTATGTATGTAAATATCTATGTGTTAGTTTTCAATAAGGAGGGACAAGCACCTTATATTTGAAGTCCACTCGATTACTCCAATCTTCAGACTAGCGTGGGTATGAGATATTGTATTTTTATTTATAGATGCTATAATGTGCATGTTTAGTATGATGAATGCCATAAGATTATGTGCGTGATGTAAATTCCATATACCATTATGAGATAATTAAGTATGCATGATGTATGCTATAAGATTGTGTATATGATGTAATTCCATATACCATATGAGGTGATTAAGTATGTGTGATAAATACCATGAGATTATGTATATGATGTATATTCCATACACTCCATAAGATTACTGAGAAAGCATGATGAATGCCATGAGATTATGTATATGATGTATTTTCCATGTACCTTATGAGATGAGTAAGCTTATATGTGAAGGACATTCCACATACCTAATGCTACGAGTGTAAAAACTCTATGAGTGTGATTGATTCCACTCTCATGAGGTGCAAGTGACAACTTCACTCCTATGATGCATCATAAATGTCCAAGGTGCAATGGGATTGTACATTGCCACTCAAGTCTGATGGGGGGCATACCACCACAAAGTATGAGTTTAATGTTAGTGGAATGATCATAATTATTATGTTTATGGCATGTTGCATACTAATGTTGTTTGAGCATTGTTCAGATATGTATTTTATGATGACATGAAAATGTGCTTTGTGAAGAAGATTGAGCCTTAAAGAAAGTCCTAAGAGGTAGAGGAACTTAAGGAATGGTAAAAATGGAGGATTTTGCCCATAAATTTGAGTTATAGGCTAAAAGTATCGATACATTCTATATAGAATGCTTTAGGAGGCTTTTTGTGTGAAATGTATCGATACATTTTACCAATGTATCGATAGATGTATGAAAGTATCGATACATTCAAGAATGTATTGATAGTTTCGGTGTATAATAGGTTGTTTGATTGAATTTGATGAGAATTTCAAAGGTAAAGGATTCCTAAAGGTCTATATTGAAATGTTTTCATACAAATACTATTCAAACATGTTCAAATAACATGTTTTATGAATTCTATGATTAAATTGTTTATGAAAAACATGAGATTTTAAGTGCATATTTATGAAATACTCTTATCCCCTGGCTTGTTCCCTTCCTGTATCCACTCTTGGAGTCTTTGTGACTCACAAGTTATTTTTCCCATTTATTTTTTTAAAGATCAGTGATAGCGTCTAATAGAAGCCAGTATTACGGATACTAGTGTCCAGTCTTCGTTATTTGGTAGGTGTCTAGTAGCCACTTGATGCCTCGAGGGTCGATCATGTTTCGCTGATGAGTCAATCTTTTACTTTATGTTTATGATTATTGACTATGAACATTTTTATGCTAATGTTGCTAATGATGGACATTTTATATTGATAATGTTATGTATGAGATCATGATGATGGCTCAAGAGCCTACATGGACACCCAAGGCTGTTGTTGACAGCTAATGTTAATGTACACTATGATAATGACACTTTTCCATTTATCTATATGTATGTATGTATACCAAATGCTTGAGCTTATACATTTAAGTTGAGAAGTTCCTTAATTATATAATGAGTTTTATGAATGTATGTATTATGAATACATACATTAATGGATATTATATGATGCTTTCGCATGTGATGAGGAATGTTTGATGATGTTATGATAAGAGGCTTGCTTAGGCCTAATGGGTTATGCTTGTTTAGGTCAAGACGTCGATCTCGATCCCTTCAGGAAATGGGATGTGACACCTACATCCACTACGTTGATCTTCCAATTTCAAACTAATTCACTAAAATCAGTGGAATTTCTAAGCTTCCACTAAACTTTTACAATGGCTTTTCACAGGCTCAACCATAACCTTTAACAATGGTTTTCCTTAGATCAACCAAAACCTAAAACAAAATTTTTTAAGGCTAAGTTAGAACCTACAACAACAAACCAAGCTAACTTGAGCTTGGTAAACCCCTCAGAGTGCCTCACACACTCTAAGTAAGTAAGAAATACAAATATGAGGATGTACCTATGATCACTATGTTGATTTAAATGGTACAAGATGAGGTGTAGAACTTAATTACAAAGATTTGAGTGGAATAGAAATGAAATGAGAGGACTTTTGCTCTTCTCTTTTCTTTGAAGCTCTTAGATACATCTCTTACTCTTTTTAACCATTAGGGATGTCTTTTATACTTGAAAAATCAACTCTAATGAACTTGGATAACTTTTGACCATTAAAAATAGTTCAAGAACCAGTCTAGCTGTTATTTTGTCTTCAAGTATTCAAATTCAAATTTTTTGACAATGAGTATTTAACTAGTTCATTATCGACTTTAGTGGACTAAGTCTTCTTTGTTTTATAGTCTGTTTCACTATGTTAATTGGTTAAGAATGGCTTTAATTGATTAAGAACTTGCTATTTTCAAGCAACAAACATCACCAACCTTTCTTTGTTTGATTAATCCTCCTTTTAATTGATTTAGGCTAATCTTCCTTCAATCTTAAGTAGTCATTAGATTTGTTTGGCCAACCAAGTCTTTTTCAACTGTTGTTCAGAAAATCCAACTTGTCGAACTTCCTTTAAGACTTTATTTTTAAGTATTAGTTGATTAACTCCCTTGGCTAATCAATTAAAAGCCTTATGTTTTTGACTTATTGTGTGATCCTTTATCTTGGTGAGTTTTGATTGTTGCTTTTGAATGATCATTCTATTAAGTGACTTAGATTTTTATCCTACACACTCAAGTAATATGATTAGACATTAATGAATGGGAAAGTTTTGTTATCATAAAAAACTAAAGGAGTCAACACAACTGAAATTCAAGTATGGTGGAACCTTAACTACGAGGCTTCTTGCCTTGATGCTTAAGTTCAATCAATATGTGATGGACTTCAAGCACACTATGGCTGAACACTTAAGGGCTATGTCAACCATGATAAGAGAGATGAAAGAAACTAGCTATGCAGATAAGCAGTAGGTCTTAGCTGTCATCAAGTCAACTCCCTAAGTCCTCATGGGAAATGTTAAACTTATATTAATACACAATGAAAGGATAAAGACTTTTGATGACATTTCCCACCATCTAGAGCTTAAGGCAGAGTGTAGAGAAGCTATCCATAACATTGCCCTGATAGCTCAAGCTAGAAATCACAAAAGGTATGTTCCTCAGCGAAAGAGACAACAAAAGAAGGGAAAGATTGGAAGCCTAAAGCCTAAAATTGATAGAGTCACTAAGCGCCAAAGAAGAAAGCATGGTGGGAAGAAGGATAAGTCTAAGTTAAAATGCTTTAATTTTGGGAAGAAAGGACATTTTTCTAAGGAGTGCACTGAGCCTAAGAAGGTTCATCCTCTAAATCACTTTAGAACTTATGTATGTTCTCATGTGTTTATAGCTCATTCTCTCCTCGGTTAGAGTGTAGATATAAGAGCAACCAAACACAAAACCTGCAACCGAGCAACGTATGTAGATTACCATTATTTACTAATGGGTAGACACTTTTTCATGATTGGGAATGGAGAATAGAAAGAAGTGCTAGGAGTCGGAACTTAGCAACTCACAATGTACAATGGGCGAAAATGGCTCATACATGATGTGCTTCATACTTCGTCTGTACGATGTAATTTACTTTCAATTTTAGCATTGATGGGTTTAGGATTTAATTTTACGTTCGAGAATTATAGTTGTCTATTTTTCTTCAAAACACATTTTTGGGTCATGGTTATTATAAAGACAGTTTGATTATGTTAGATTTGGATTCTAGTAATGATGTTACTTTTGTTTCAAATTCTTCTTCTGATGTTATAAATGATTCTGTGAAATGGCATGCTAGATTATGACATATTAGGCAAAATAGAATGTCCAAATTGGCTAGAGAAAGGCTATCGGGCTCACTCGTTGAAGTTAAACTTGCTACATGTGAGCCATGTCTTGTTGGTAATTCTAGCAGAAAACTTTTTGGGAAGGCTAAAAGGGCCACCTATCTTCTAGAACTTGTCCATACGGACATTTGTGGGCCTATGAATGTAAAGGCATGTAATGGCCCATCCTATTTCAATACATTCATAAATGATTACTCACAATATGGATCCATATTTCTATTGTCTCACCGTTCTGAAGCTTTGTATTGTTTCAAATGCTTTATGATAGAGGTTGAGAATCAGAAAGAAAGGAAAATTAAGGTTTTTTACACTGATAGAGGTCATGAATACCAATTTGATAAGTTCAAAGAATTATATGAGGAAAAAGGAATTTGTTGACAATTAACGATACTTAGAACTCCGCAACAAAACAATGTTGCAAAAAGAAGGAATCGTACTTTGTTAGACATGGTTAGGTCAATAATGGCACAAACTAACCTTCCAATAAGTTTTTGGGCGGATGCCTTTTTGACCGCGGCATACATCCTCAACTATGTGCCTTTAAAATTTGTTTCCACAACTCAATATGAGTTATGGAATGAAGGTAAGCCCAATTTATAAGGCTTACGTCTTTAGGGATTAGCAAAGTACATACATCATTTGTCACGATCCGATACTCCCCTCGAGCCTATGACAATCGCTGCGACGCTCCGATAGACATTCACTGCCCGGAATGCCAATCGAAACCTCTCAAGGCTTTAATATCAGTTTTTCGCAACTATCCTGTGAGCAACAGTTGTTAAGTATCACGTTTTGAGAGATTATAAACTATTTCCAAATCAAAACAAAAGAAAAATAATTTTTTCTCACAGGGGCATTTTGGTAATTTTTTCTCAAAAATCTCGAAACCAGCTAAAAATGTAGTACGCGAGTACAAAACACATAATTCATAATCAAAAATAAATTTGGATGTCTAAAACATTCATTTAAAATGAAATTATGACTATTAGAATAAAATAAAAATATAGAATAAAATATTCAATTTTCTCATAAAACAATATTTTTAGAATATTGCATAAATAAATTTTTGTAGCTTAAAAACAAAATAAATTCATATATACTGTAATACAGTAAGCCAGAGTATTTAATTTAATTTACAGTAACAAGTGGGCCCTCGAATAACCAAAAGTACGAAAAACTGTGAACCTACAGTTTGGAGGATGCAAATCCAATGGTAGTCCTCGATGAAATCAGCTATCTATAGACTATCCTAAGCCTGAAATGGGTGGAAATGAGGGTGATGAGATTATATAATCCTAGTGAGTAAACAAATACCATCTAAAATATCTAAAGTGGAGTAAATGGAGACAGATAAAATAAATCATCATACTGTAATTTATCACCTTTCAACTCATTGCAACCAAATAAAATCAATTCATATAAATCGAGTAATCAACATGGCTTATGAATTTCTTAAAACTTTGGCTCGTGCCAAAATCATTCTCATACCCAGTTATCAGGGATGCCTTGATCGAGGGCTATCCCAACCGAGTCCACCAAGGCTATTAAAAAGTTATTTACGCATAAATCATGTTTTTATTTTAAAAACATAGTCGTTCCTTGGCATTGGCTGAGTTCCCCTTCACGTGGTGGTTTAGCGTGAAGTGAACTCTAAAGTTATACCTCGGGAGTTACCCTACTCGCCTCTCCAACCGAGGTAAAATATAATGGGATTTCGTGCCCCTCTAATAGGCTGGTCCACAGAAAACCCGCCCCTTGTAGCAAGTTAAACCCACCATACAATAAAATTTGTAATAGCATGACATGGCAATTATTTTATTTTACAGCCTTTCAAGGCAAATCAACAATTCATATATTTTCAGCACATTTGCCAATTCAACCATTCATGCCAATATTATCATAAGCCAATCAATTAGAAACATAAATTCACAATACATCAAATGGTCTCCAATTACTCTATTTTCAAAGCCATCATTCAATTTCAAGACAATTTATAAAATCATTTCGTTTAAACACATTTTGTTTATAAAACATAAAAATTTACCATTTAAACTCATTTTTCATAAAATCACAAAATCGGATAAAAATCAATTTAGATAGTTAAGAAGATAGTAAGGTTACTCACTGTATCAGGAGTTTGAAATACTCCTATTCTCAGTCCTCTGACACAACGTCTTTACCCTTGTTAGAGGGCTCACCACCTATACACAATACACGACACATAATTCAATATACTATGTCATACCATTATAAATCTATTTCAGGCTCTTTACTAATGCATGAAATGGGATGCAAATTGTTCGGATTATCGTCTAAACACGGTGCTCTACACAATTTCAATTGTGTACCAAAATAAATCGATATTGGCCTAGTTCGATCTATTACTCGATTAATTGGCCAATATGTCCAATTCAACACTAATTAACTCCATTTTTCTTCCAATTCTCCAAATCCTCAAACATAAGTCAAATAACATAAAATTTAGCAAAATCATCTCCACGTTTTCTCTTGAGAATTTCGGCTACGGTGGGTGCATCAACACCATGATTTTTCCTACTTGATTTTCTCACCATAATTCATCATTTCCTAACCAATTCACTTGAAATAAAATCAAATCCACCATCCACACTCTACAAGGAAAATTCAGCCAATGATGGGTAATGGGAGAAAATGAATTTTTCTTGTTGGCTTTTCATACTACACATCACTAACTAACTAAAAACACCAAAATACTTTAAAATCTAACCAAATCATCATCAAATTCTCTCTCTTAGGTGTTCGGCCAGCAAGGAATTCATCATGAAAACTTGATTCTCAACCATGGAAAATGAAAAAGGATGCATGGGAAAGGTAGATCACAAGCTAGAATCGAAAAATCTTACCTTTTGTCACTTGTTTCCTTGAATTTTCACACTTTTCCATTGAATTTTTCCACCTAGGGTTTTTGTTCTTCTTTTCTTCCTTTTTTCTTCCTTAGGTTTTCCTTTGGCCGGCCATATGAAGAGAAATAGGCTGATTTTGTGTTAATTTATAAGGATAATAATTAATGGATGAGAATTTGACACATGTCACCATTCTATTGGTCCATGTGTCATACTTAGCCATTAAGCAATCTCTCTCCACCACTTAAATTTTCTCAATAATCCATGATAATATTAGGTAAAATCCATGTGCTGGACAAGTGTTGGGTGGTGCAAAATTACAATTTTGCCCCTAGGGTGGCAAAATGACGATTTTGCCCTTTATGCTTGAAAAATGTCAGAATTAAAATTTTTCACTTCTCAAACTCAAATTATACTCCAAATGATCAATCTTAGTCAAAAATTTCATCCAACACTCACGTCTTAACCTCAGGTGACAAAATGACCATTTTGCCCTTAGGTCATGAAAATTCCAATTTGACTCCAAATCAGTCCTCGAACTCCGAATCACCATTTTAAGTCATTCTGAGAATTTAAAATTCTCAATTTGATCTTAAAATCTCTATTTGGACTAGTTTGAGGCTTAATTCAACTTAATTATACCATTTGGTACATTATCGTCCTTTAACGATTTCCAAGGTACCCAAGTAATCAAACATGCATTCTTATGTAAGAATGGCATAATAAACATATTGTAGAGTCGGGCTTGACATCATTCATCTCATAAATATGGGAAACTTGGCCCTAATGATGGAGTAAGATCTTTGTGGATTGAGTAAAAATCTATTAAGTAAGAAAAAACTTACTTTTTATTTTGAGATTCTTATTTTCGAACACCACCACACCAATGAATGATTTCTCGACTAAATAAGTTTACCACTTATTTTTCAAAAATGCTTTCAACTTGAACCTTGAGTGGACAAGGTGTGGAATGCTAGACTACAAGATGGCAACTAGTTTTATCTCTCTTTTCTTCCTAAAATTGATGGCTATTTTTCTTTCAAAAAATTCACCCAAGAATGGGAGAGAGGAAGAAAGAAACAACAAAGTTTAGAGGAATAGAATATAAGTGATGACTAAAACTTTTTTCAAGAAAAAGAATACGTACTTTCTTTTCTTCCAATCTCTTCTCTTTTTATTAAAACTCTTGCCTCAAAAGTTTAATCAAAATCAAACACCTTTGAACCAATCTTGACTATCCATTTAGACTTATGGAATCATCAAACATGCTCCATAATTATGAAAATTAAAATTAAAGAAAAAATATTTTAATTCTTTAATTATCATTTAGAGTTTTGGATAAAATAAAACTTCTTATTGAATAATAACCCTTATTTTATTATTATCCATCTTTATTTAAAAAGAATTAATAGTAAATAAAAGAGTGATAGTCAAATATGGAGTCCCTTTTTTATCAACATGGATGTCTAGATTCGTTTTGCAAGAATCCTTCTAATATTATCTTAATTTAAGACAACTCTTGTCTTTAATTAAGAAAAAAATATTTTGTCTTGTTTAAATTGAGACAAATATGTTTTCTTGTCTAGATTAAGACAAAAAATATTTTTCTTGTCTTAAATTAAGACAAACATATTTTCTTGTCTAAATTAAGACCAAAGATGTTTTCTTGTCTAAATTAAGACAAACATGTTAAAACTGCCAGTTTTGTACATAATTTAATTAATCAAATTAATACATGCATTCCAACTTAAACAAGTTGAATTCTATGAAACTAAGTGGGGAATCTATTTGGACATAGATATTCCAAGCCCTAGTAAACTTAGAATTATCCTTAATCTCATTGAAAATAATGCAACCTTATTAACCATGAAATCACTCCACCATAGATTCATGGTTGCACTTTTCGATTAACTATAATTATAAGAAACAATTCAATACTAGATATTAATTATTACTTGTCCAATTTCAAACCTTATATTGTGAACCTCATAACCATCCAATGACAAAAGGTGAAATTACTGTTATACCCTTTATGTCAATTTCATCCCCTAGCCTCAAATTTCATCCAATTAGTGATTCAATACTCTAGATCTAATCTTTGAGTATTTAGATGTGATGAATAGCTAATTCATCAGTCCATTAGGCCTAAATTAATCACCAATCTTCCTGAAATCACTAAAAGTGAAGTTAATGCTATGAACTCCATTATTTCAATATATGTTCCTAAATGTTCATCTCGATTATAATCTCAAAATACGAAGTCTAGATCAACACTTTATGATGATCATGCTCATGCTCATGGTAAATCAAAGATTATAAAGAGATTAAACATGATTCCGTTATTTGTTAGGATTTTGGTTCTACTATAAGCAAATGCATAAATGTGAGATCAAGATTTAAGTAACGATTAAACTAAAATTTGATTCTCACATGATTCTAGTTCATGTTATAGTGTC
This sequence comes from Theobroma cacao, assembly GCF_053813885.1. Classification (NCBI taxonomy): domain Eukaryota; kingdom Viridiplantae; phylum Streptophyta; class Magnoliopsida; order Malvales; family Malvaceae; genus Theobroma; species Theobroma cacao. The sequence goes on along the minus strand of NC_142648.1, from coordinate 9,611,295 downwards.
ATTACTCAAAGTCAACCATTTTGATGATTTGAAACTCATCATTCATTTGAAGGGAATCACATTCATTTCTTTGGAAGTAATTTGGATGCTACAGCCTTAACACAATAAAGTGACCAGTTTTATTATATGGTTGTGAACAATTTTTATATTCAATTAAAATACATGTATCTTATGTATGACTCTTCATACAAATGTATTTTAATATCTTAATAGAATCATGGTACCTTAATAACTAGATAATGAATGCTTACTTAAAACAAACACTTCGTCTTATTATCAAAATGTACTTTTATTGCAAATAAATTTAATGAAAATAAGAATATACTTGCTTTCCAAGGCACCATATTCTCAAAATTCCTAACATCTAAAGCTATTAAGTGTGTATTTATTAGATACTCAAAACATTCTAAAAGCTACATAATGTATGGGGAACACCCTGATGGATGGCTAACTGAGATGGAATCTCGTGATGTTGATTTTCTAGAAGATGACTTTCCAACCATAGGTAAAGTTAAAGAAAGCCTTAAGCTTTAGGCCCTTTGGGACTTAGATCAATGATATGAAGTTGAGATTTAGTGTTGCTACTTTAGCATGATTGCCAAAGGTCAACAATGATGTGATCTAGCGAAACATGACTAGGAAAACAGTCAAATTTAATGGATTGACATGAGTATCCAAGGAAGAGTTATTATACATCTCACATACATGGTCTATAACTCATTGCATGGGCAATTATAAAAATATTAGTTGCTAGATATAACCATGAGTTTAGACACATAAAGAGATTTTACATGGCTCTTACATGTTGGAAAGATCAAATATGTAAAATCTTGTGTGATTAATTTGGGGTATGACGAGACCTCGAGTGGTGTTATGTTAGTAAGATGGTAATTTAATATCTTACTACTCACCGGTACCTTTATTTTCTCGTCGGTGGCTGATAACTCTATAATATAGAGTTATTCGAGCTTAATTTTAATAATAATTGGGCTTAGTTTTTGTAGTAATGAATAAAAATTAGTAGATTTTATTTAATTATTTTAAATTAGTTATTTTAGATGAGTCAATCTAATCTTAGTTAATTTTATGCTTAATTTGGTGTTAATGTGGTTAAGATAGATTGTTATTAATTTATTTGTGCTTTTGTAGGTGTTTGAAAGAAGAATTTTAGTGAAAGAAGAAAAGTAATTTCAAGGTGCAGACTTTCAATGCATATGTTTCGGTATTTTGGCCATAACTTTCTTAGACCATTGGAAAGATAAGAGAAAAATATACAACTTTCATGTTTACCACTTCACCTAGTTTGGCCTGAAAGATGGTCAAAAATCTTGTCGAAGTTGACATACTACAGCAATCCTAGAGCAATTACGATATCTGTTAATTGATTTGGCAAAGTTGCGACTTACATAGTCTGATGAGAAAATTTCAACTGAAATTGACTTCTTTCTTCACCCAACTTGGCTTAACTTCAAAGCCTATAAAAACAACCTTTCAGAGGACTTAAAGAGAATGAAGAAACACCAAATTGACATCGGAGAGTCAAGCCACAGAGTCATTGAAGCTAAGAAGAATTTACAGAATTCAAAGAGATTTGAAGATCAAGAATACAATTCTTAAGTTTTTCTATATTTTCTTTTATTCTCTTATTTTCTTGATTTTGTTTTTAATGTTTAGATTTTATTCAATGATAATGTGTGACTTGATGGTGAACTAAATTTTTAATCTAAGATTATGGTTGAACTCATTATGTGGTCTAAATTATTTATCTCTCTTTTACTTATGTTTGATAGATTTAAGTTGTTTATTTTATTCTGTTCTCAATGCTTCAATTGCCTGATCACCAATTAGATTGAATTGGAAACCTAGGTTAAACTTTAACGAAGGAGATTTAGGTAGACCTTGAATAAATTAGTGTATGATCGAATGCACTTAGTTGATTAAGTGGTTTGATTTGCATATAGGGCAGATATACACCTATAAGCCATACATAGCCAAGATTAGAGCACAAACTTAATGAATCTTTCTTCAATATAATTTGCATAGACATATAGTAAATTAATTGAGAAAGGTATTTTATGAGAAACTCGACAAAGACTTGTAAATAATTTAGGACTTTAGGTTACCAACTTAATCCATTAAACTGAGTTAAGGGAGAGAGACAATAATCAGATAACGTTTTGAGAGATATCATAATCTTAGGTCTGGTAGTCATTCATATTTAATAAAGTAAATTTGCATAGATTAGTTTTCGTTATTAGTTTCTTAATTTAAATTTTTCTTTTTAATTTTAATTGTTTAGATAAAATTAAGGTGTATTAATTTTAATAGTTAACTGTAAAGATTAATTCAATTCTCTGTGGGATCGACACTCCACTTATCTCTATATTATCTTTGCGATACGTACACTTGCATGTGTAGAAAATTGAACAAATTTTTGGCACTGTTGTCGAGAAATTGATTTTTAATTCTTTTTTGTTAATATTAATACCAAGCATTCTTAATTTTAATTTAGATTTTTTTAAAATTTTTTCTTTTTTCAGGTACTTTTGGTTGTTGTATGCGACAAGCTCGAAATTTAAAAATTGTTCCTTTTGATCCAGAAATCAAAAAAAAAAAAAACTTTTCATACACTATAGAAGAAAAATAAAAAAAAAATTTGCTTCAAGTAAAACAATGGCTGATCAACAAAAGGAAAAGACCAAGCCTATAAGGGATTATGAAGTCCCACAACTACAAAATCTCCACTCTAGTATCTGAAGACCTCCTATTCAAGCCAACAATTTTGAAATTAAGCTATCAATCATTCAGACTGTTGTTCAATTTGGGATTTTGCCTAATGATGATCCGAATGCTCATATTATAAATTTCTTGGAAATCTGTTATACATTCAAGGCTAATGGTGTTACTGATGATAACATAAGATTAAGGCTTTTCCTTTTTTCATTGAGAGATAAAGCAAAGAGTTGGTTAAATTCACTTCCTACTGGTTCTATTAATACTTGGGATGATTTGGCTCAAAAATTCTTAGCAAAATTCTTCCCACCTACAAAGTCAGCAAAGATGTGGAATGATGTCACTTCTTTCATGCAATTTGATTCTGAATCATTATATGAGGCTTGGGAGAGGTATAAGGATTTGATGAGAAGATGTCCTCACCATGGATTACCTAAGTGGCTGCAAGTTTAGACCTTTTATAATGGTTTGATGGGACTTTTTAGAACTACCATTGATGCTGCCGCTGTAGGTGCACTCATGAGTAAATCCATTGATGATGCTTATGATTTTCTTGAAGAGATAGCTTCTAGTAATTATCAATGGCCATATGAAAGATTAGGTACAAGAAAAATTGCTGAAATTCATGAATTAGATGTGATAAACATTGTTTCTAAACAATCGGCCTCTTTCGCAAAGAAAATAGATAAACTGAGTGTTAATGCTATTCAGAACTCCTTTATGACATGTGAATTTTGTGGGGAAGGACATTCCAATGACAATTGTCCCATTTATTTTGAGCTTTGTCAATTTGTTGGAAATAGGCAACAGAACAATCCTTATACCAACACTTATAATCTTAGTTGGAGGAATCATCCTGATTTTTCATGGAATAACAACCAAGGGTCTACATCAACGGCTAAGTCAAACTTTCCCCCTGGATTTCCATCTAGAGACCTATGCGAGAGAAAAAGCTTCAATGGAGGATATGTTCATGCAATTCATGACAAAGATGATGCATTCATGACAAAGACCGATGCATTTATAACAAAAACTATGCATTTATGATAAGAACTAATGCCTCCATTCAAAATCAAGCAGCTTCCATTAGAAATCTTGAGATACAAGTAGGCCAACTTGCCAGTGCTTTAAATACTAAACCTCACGGTACCTTACCAAGTGATATTGAACCAAACCTAAGAAGAGAAACTAAGGAACATTGTATGACAATTACTCTCCGCAATGGAAAAGAGGTATGTAAAGAGGTAAGTAATCAAGCATTAAATCTTGAGATTTCAATTCAATCTGATGAGAAAGAAATTGAAAAAGATGCTGAAAAAGATATTATGGTTGAAAAATCTGCTAAAAATTCAAAAGAAAAATCACAATCTGCTCCACCACCTCCACCACCTTTTCCTCAACGTTTTCAAAAGCAAAAACTTGACAAACAATTCTAGAGATTTCTTGACGTATTTAAAAAACTGCACATTAATATTCCTTTTGCTGAAGCTTTAGAATAAATGCTAAGTTATCTTAAATTCTTGAAAGACATCCTGACCAAAAAGAGAAAATTGGAAGAGTTTGAGACAGTTGCACTTACTGAAGAATGCAGTGCTATAATCCAGAATAAGCTTCCATCAAAGCTTAAAGATCCAAGGAGTTTTTCTATTCCATGCATTATTGGTAGTTTAAAATTTTCTAAAGCTTTATGTGATTTAGGTGCTAGTGTTTCAATAATGCCTTTGTCTATTGTCAAGAAACTTCGATTTCAAGAGATACAACCTACTACAGTTACCTTGCAATTAGCAGATAGAATAATCAGACACCCAGTTAGGATTATAGAGGATGTTTTGCGTAAAGTTGGGCATTTATACATTCTAGTAGACTTCATTATGCTCGAGATTGAAGATGACGTTGAAATTCCTCTTATTTTTGGAAGACCATTCTTAGCTACTTTTGGAGCAATTATTGATGTGAAGAATGGCAAAATAACTTTCAGAGTTGGAGAGAAGGAAATGGTATTTAATTTGTTCAATGCAACTCAGTATCTTTATACAGATAGTTGCTATAAAGTGGATTTAGTTAATGATGGTAAAGGTAAGCCTATTCCACCACCTTCAATGAAGCAGGCTCCAATTCTTGAGACAAAACCACCACCACTTTCCAGCTATCTTGATTTTGTGGTTGGACAGCGAGTAGTATTTTCTAATTCACAACTTCATCTTTTGCCATGGAATCTTAGACCATATTGGGAGAACAAGTTTAAGGTAGTAAAGATTCATCCTTATGATGTTATCGAGATTTATAGTCGACTTACCAGAGCAGTCAAGGTCAATAAAGAAAATCTCCAGTCATATAAAGTAGTGTAGAAAGGGGTACCATAGTCAAGCTAGTGACTATAAAATAGCGTTTCTTGGGAGGCAACCCAAGCATTGTAACTTACTTTCTTTTATTTTTTTATCTTTATTTATTTATTTAATTAAATTATTAACACTCTCTTTTAGTTTTACAGGAACATGTAAAAAAAACAAAAACAAAAAAAGAGAGTAATTTAAAAATAAATTTTTTTTTTAGGAAGGGGTTAAGCCGAGGCTCCATAAAGGGAAGGCCGCAGCGTAACGAAGCCCCCTCAACGTGGGCCGCGACACCTCCTAAGCGAGGTCGCAACCTCACGGCAATTACCCACGAGGGGCATAGGGCCCACAAAGGTGAAGCCATTATAATACCCCATATATTGATATGGTGACTAATAAAGCTTACTAGATGCCAATTGAGGTTAATTATAATATTTAGAAATGATGAAAGATGAAAGGAATAGTTTGGGATAAAATATTCCGCATACGAGGAAATAATAATAAAATAATAATATTTTTATCGAAAAAGAATTTGTGAGATAAAAAGTGATTTGGAAATCAATTAAGGCATAATAAGGTATTTTGGATACCAAGGGGACAAGAGGAGACAAGAGAAAATTTTTGAAATAAAATAATATTAAAATATTAATATTTTATTCAATGTCAAAATTTTTCATGAAGAAGGAGTACATGATCAATCAAAGTGGGGGTGAAGAAGAATGAGAGAATTTTGGAGAAAAATGACGTTAATGGGGCCGCGTGTCTTTATTAAGTAAAGATAGCGCGAGTAAATAAATATTTTTAAATATTATGGGGACACCGCGTTGGAGTACAAACTTCATACTTTGTTTTTACATGTGTAGAAGAAGGTAATGGAAGGAAATTTGAGTTAAATAAGTTTTGGGAGGACTAAATTAAAATGGAAGGAAACAAAAAGGGCAAAACGGTAATTTTATGTGAAGTTTCGTCGAAGCTTTGACTCTGATTTTTTTTAACCAAGACCATCCTTATCCTCTCCCACCATATTTTTCTTCTTCTTCATCCATGCTCCACACCATTCTTGAAGCTTCCATGCCATTTTCTCTTTATCCACCATGAAATCAAGTTTTCTTCACTTTCCTTTCCATGTTTTCTTTTCCTTTCCTTTCTTCTCCAAACTTCTTGAGCACTAAATTTACAACCTTTAACCCCAATTTCCAGCACATCTAAACCCTAGGAGGAGAAGAAAGAAAAAAAGAGAAAGGAAGAAAAAGCTTGGTTTTGGTGATTCAAGCAAGGAACGGTAAGAATTCATGTTTTTGGCTCGAGTAGTCTTTGAAAATGAGTCAGTGACTTAGAGAAATGTCTTGTGGCAGCAAAGATTGGCTTGATTGGAGAAAAATTGGTAACATGTAAGCCAATAAACCAATGGGTATATGAAGGACTCAAAGTGAAAAAGGAAAATGGTAAGCTTAACACTATGTTTTAAAGCTTACGGTTAGTTGAATATTGTGAGGAATTATGGTTGTTGAAAGAATCTATTTGCCTAAGCTAGTTAAAAATTATTAAGATTGTATGGCATGTTGTTTGAAAGAAATGAAAAAGGAATATTGTGGATGGAGGATTAAGAAACAAATTATTGAAAGTTAGATAGATAACGATGCATATAAACTAGGAAATGATCAAGTGAAAGTGAGAATGATTGTTGCCGCCACATATGTGGATTATGTGTGAAAATATAAGATGGATTTGGGCAAAAATTATTTAGAAATGTTGAAGTAGGCACGTGGCATCATAAATAAGTTACCGGTGATATAATCTAAGGAATTACGTACGCAATGGATATAAGTAATTTTAGTAAAAATGTATTAAGAGGTAAGTTAATTGAAGATGGTTTCATAATATGATGAAAAATATAAATTTGAGTAAGGATTAATTGATTGAAGTGCTGCCCGTATACGTATGTAATTAAATATATTGAGTTCGTATTATTGTTAGGAAGTGCAAGGATAAGGTTAGAGATGTGGTGGCGTGCCAGAGTAAATAATGAGTGACCGGCCAGTGAAAATAGTTAGAGACACCTCCAAACAAATAGTGACTTAATATCTCATTGTTTCCAGGTGAGTGAACTTGAATTAAAATGTTTTGGGATATATACATTTATGTTTGATTGAATCCCCTAAAATGTTTTATTGGTTTTTCTTCAAAAACTTGCACGGGAACAAACCTTTAGTGAAATGTTTTTGTGATGTGAAACATGATTGTGATGAATCTATGTACTTCTATATGACGTTGATATGTATATAAAGATATATGATACATAGATATATTGTTAAGTAATTTTATATAATTGGTGTGACCGTGCATGTGCGGAGTGGGCAGTGCACATGCCGGTTGAATGACAATGTCGTGATAATTACAACCGTACATGTGCGGAGTGGGCAGTGCACATGCCAGTAATGATGCTATGGTGATATTTACAACTGTGTAGGTGCGGAGTGGGCAGTGCACATGCCGGTAATGATGTTGTCGTTATATTTACAACCGCGCATATGCAGAGTGGGCAGTACACATGCCGGTGATGAGCACATGAGCTGGGTGAGATGGGGTGTCTGGCTATGTGCACGATGTGAGGGGATGCACATGAGCTGGATGAGATGTGGTGGTATACTAATTAATATATGCTTAAGTATATGTATATACAATAGAAAGATTATGATTATAATATGTGATTATATGGCATGATGAATCTTGAAAATTTTTCATTTTCTTATGAATTGATTTTATTGCAGCAAGAAACATTCTGTTTATACTACCTTGCTTGGATGATTGCTGAAAATTCTCTCTCTTTCCAATTTCATGCTAAATATGGTTCCTTCATTATGAAATGATTTAATAACCAGAGGTTTGATGGAAGGATTTTAATAAGAACGTGAACTAAGTTACATTGTTTTCAAATATGTGCATCATGATTTCTAAACCTTCCTTAACGTTGTTTGTTCCCTTCCTATGTTCACTCACTGAGTTTATACTCACGTTTTTAAAAATTCATGTTTTAGATTTCCTGAGTTAAAGGTGATTGGATCCTAGGGCGAAGTGCTCCTCCCTATCCATTACTCAGTAGGTTTAACGTGGCACTAAATGTTAGCAACCGTGCCCAAAGTTACTCTGTTGACAATCAAGGTTTAATCATGTGTATATGAGTACTTGGTGTGAAATACTAAGAATCATTTGTTAATTTATATATGAATATAATGGTTGATGATACCATTATGAATGCATGATTGGGTTTTATGAATTGTTTTCAAAGGAACGGTATTTGAACATTATGAAATTTCAGATTTTAAAGGAATAGGGATTAATGTATAAGATCAATTTAGTAGGCTTGCTTGGGCTTAGTAAGCTGAGCCCATTGGGTCCTTGCACCGGTCATGGCCCAGGAATTGGGCTGTGACACCGCGACCCCAAGTTTTGGGCTGCAAAAAAAAAAAAAAAAAAAGAGAGAGAAAGCCCACTACCCCATCACCCCCTTCAAAAGTTTTGCCAACCCATAACCCAATAAAACTCCTCTTTTCTTTTAAGTGATATTTTTTTATTTATTTCTACATTAATCTTTATTTATTATCTTTTGTAGTAAAAAAAATCCTCCTAAAAAGGTGAGAATGACAAAGATGACAATAAGGAGGAGAAGGATTAAAGCTTCTACAAAATTCATCTAATCATCAGGGGAGTATTCTTTCCCTTTCTTTTATTTTCTCTAACATTGAGGACAATGTTTAGCTTAAGTAAGGGGGTGAATTTATTTTTTTGGTGATGAATATTTTGTGGAAGTTTAGATTTAATTTGCATGCATAGTCATAAATAATTTAGGATTAGTTGGTAAATGAATTTATTTCTTGTTTGAATTTTAGGAATCTAGAGTAAAGTTGTTTTAATTTTCTATTTCTCTATCCAATGATGATAACTAATTGTCTTGAAGTCTTAACTTTTGGTGAATAAGGTTTTTGTTTGGATTCATGCTAAAGTTTTTTGTTAAGTATCATTGTTAGGATGTGATTTCCACAATTTTGAGCACTAAATCTTTTACTTTGAATTATTATGAATATTTAGAGAAGGTTTATATTGATGTAAATTTTAGATTATGTAATGAATTCTAAAATTTGCTTAATTTTCTCTCGAGGCGAAATCTTAGGCAATACTTAGTTAAGGAGATGATCTAGGCTATCTTTGGACTGTTTGAGCCTAAAAAGCCAACCTTATTAAATTTTATCCCTAGTATACCCCTTTTGAGCCTAATTTCCCTTTTCTTTGTTTAACTACATAATATTGAGCCTAGCTTTAAAATTAATTTTTCAATTTTGCAACCCTCACTCCTAAGCATGTATATTGTTTTGGGAAATATAAATTGAGCTAAATGTTGAAAAAGATGGAAATGTGATGTTGTTGTAAAAAACAAAGTTCAAAATACGCAAAATAACCTCACCACCTACAATACAAAGAAAATAAGTTTTAGGGTGTGAAATTGTGAAAACAAAAATTGTGTTGAATGAAAGAAAAATTCAAATGTGGAAGAATATGTGCACTTGGATAAGGAAAATAGAGCTTTATATAGGTCCTAGAATAATTATGTGCTTAAGGTGATTTGAGGCACATTAATCCTTTATCATACCTTGACCCTAGCCATACATTACAAGCTTTATAAAATCTTGTTGATCCCTAGCTTTGTATTTGTCTACATTAGTGAAGAGAGAAATGAAAAGTAAACATATTGAGTTCTAATACTAATTTGAAATTTGTGTTGGCATAAACTCATCCGGATATCATGATATTCTTAGTAAAAGGCTTTACACACACACACACAAAAATCCATTCGAGAATGTGCTTGCATTAGTGTTGAAACATGAATTTGAATGAGGCCTATATGTTTCCTTAAGTTAATGATTGATATACATACTTTTGAGGAAATTATAAAGGAATCATTGAGTTGATACCCTTTATCTTTATCAAGTAGTAGTAGTAGGAGTAACTATATTTATTTTAGTTTTCATTAACTGAATTTGATTTGGTAAGTTAGGTTCTTTTCTATGTTTTGCTCGAGGACTAGCAAAATATTAAGTTTGGGGTTGACATTCCATTTTCCTTGTATGAAAATGAATGGAGAATAAGTTAAATTGAGAATGGTATAAGTTGGTGCCAATGTGTACGAGTGGGAGATATTGCATTTAAATATAATCCGTCCACATGGCATGCAACTTGGTTAATTATTTGTGGATAATTAACAAATATTCAATTAATTAATGTTGGATATTATTATGATATTTCTTAATTGAATAATTTGAAAAACCATTTTAGATAGGATATAAATTTAAAGTTAATTTGTTTAAATTTAAATAAGAATTATCTATTCATTATGTTTAAATTTAAATAAAGATTAATTACATTTAAATTTAATTTATTTAAATTTTAAAGTAATATCGTATCTCTATATCCCTAATACGTCTATAAATAATAAATAGACGTATTGGTTTTTTCACACAACCAAGAGTGCACGCGAGTTGTTTTGTAAGTCAAAAAAACTAAAAACTCCTTTCTCTTTATTTTTTTCTTTTCATTATTGATGCACCATCAAAGGCCACAGGGTTTTGGAACATGTAAATCCTTGTAAAGGACTCTAGTAGCCACTCTTTAACAATGAAAGTGAAGAGATCATTGTGTGCATGAGGGAGGATTTGTAAGGCAAATTTCTTCAATAAAAAAAAGAGTGGAATATTTATCTGAAAAGGAAGGCCCACCTCCTAATTTTGTGGATTGCTCTTGTTTTGACTGTTAAGACCATTGAGATTTTTTACTTCTATTGCGGTGGAATTTCCCCCATTTTTGTTTCTTTGGTCATGTTGATGCTAGTTTTGGAGGTTTTCTAGAGTTCCATGTTTTGTTTTGCTAGCTACTTTTGTGGCATCGGATGCTAAGCTTAAGGCTCTGCTATTTTTTTGTGTTTTCCTAGGGTTTACTGTTTGTTGTTTAGGCTAATGAAGCCCTTAGATCTGTGTTGCTCACTGTCCTTGCATGGTTGGTGCCCTTGAGGAGCTGCTTCTTTCTTGAGATTCCTGTATATGTTGATAAGTTTTGTATGCTTGTTCTAATCAATTCTTTTCATAGAGCAAAGTCTTTATCTGCTACGATTGGAGTGCCTGGGCTTCAGGACTGGTATTTGCATATATGTTTGTGTATATGGGATGTACAGAGGGCAATTGTTTTTGTTCTTTTGTATACAAACTCATGGTTGCATAGAGGTTGCTTTTTGCTTCCTTTTGTGTTGGTATGCGTCATGCGTGTGTTAAAAGGATATAGCAACCCAAAATCAAGCCCGAAAAGCCTTTTCCCCGACTTTTATAATTTTTTAAAAGAAAAATAACATAAATTGCATTATTTATTTATTTATTTGTTTTGAATAAAAATATTGCATTCCATATCAGAATACTCAGCCATTTCAATATGTATTAAAGCAAAAATAACAATTCAAGCCCCCATATTGTAACTTGTTTTATTGCATGGAGAAATGCCTCACTAAAAACCTTCTCATTGAAAAACCCATTGGGATAAATACCATGAAAAGGAAAAAAGAGTGCTCCACTACCATGCCCGTACATTGCTACCTCCATAACTAAGTAAGACAATACTTCTGTAAAGTTTGTTGAGCTCCTACTGGTAATGAAGGACTATGTCTTCAAATGGTTTGATCATTTCGGCAGTCATTGATGACTTGGCAATCTTGTGAGCTACCATGTTGGCCTCTCTTTTGCAGTGCAAAATCTCAAATGAGTTAAAAGCTGGTGTAAAAGCATGCAGCAATCTTCAACAACATGCCCCACTTCACAAGTAAATTTTCTATCCTTAATCCAGGCAACCACTTGTAAACAATCCATCTCTACTTCATGAATTACAAGTTGTTCCCGCGAGCAAACCATTAAAGCCTAAAGCAAGGATCTTAGTTTAGCAATAGCAGCGTTTCTAACAATTTTAAATCTCTTTCTTCTAGTGATTAGCAACTCGCCAGCAAACCCTCTAACTATGAAACCCACCCCATTAAAATCGAAAAGAGCAGCATCATAATTTAGTTTAGTAATAGATGGACACTTCCACCGACTACAACTCAATTCAGCATTTAGTTAAGGTAGTCTTTCTATCACAACTGCAGTCCTGTATTGAGTGTACATATCTATCCCCATCTGAACAACTTGAAGCGGATTCAATCTCTCATTCTTGAATGTAGTTGGGTTACAACCCTTCAATAAAACCCATGTAACACAGCAAACCTCCTCCATACTTCTTTTATCTAAATATTGTAGGAGCATATTGACCCATTTTTTTATGGAGAAAAAATTATATGAGATGTCCTGGAAACCCCATTTGGTAACCAACCAAGCAGTCTTGGCAAAATAACAAGCACACAGGATATGAAAATCTGTTTCCAAGTTTGCATCACATAGCGGACAACCAGCATCAACGATAATGTTCTTTCTCGTGAGCACATCTCGTGTTGGGAGACATCCATGAAGAACGTGCTAAACAAATAAAAGGATTCTCCTAGGAATGTTTAGGCTCCAAATCTTCTTCCATGCAGTTGTCATACTCTCAGATGAACTTGTAGTATTTCCAACTACCATTGAATCCCGGTTCAACACTTCATATCCCAATTTAACTGTAAACTCGCCAGCCGTACTATGCTGCCAAACTAAACAATCTTCTAGCCTTCATAAACTCATAGGTAATGATAAGATTAGGTTGCATTCATAAGGTGGAACATAGGCTCTTATCTCTTCTTAATCCCAAACCATTTGCTCATGCACTATAAACTCACTGACCTTTGTCGAATTTGACACAATTTCTGCACAAGATACAACTGGGCGTGGTGTGTCATACGGTATCCAGTTACTCTTTCTAGCAAGAATATTTTGTCCAGCACCAACCCTGCAATAGGAGCCACTTTTAATAAGACTGACTTTTTTTTATGCTCCTCCATAAATAACTTGGATTGGATCCCACTAGAGCCTCCAAAAAATTTACATTAGGGAAATACCTGGCTTTTAACATCTTATAGGCAATGGTAGGATTCTCCATTTGCAACCTCCAACCTTGCTTTGACAACAAGGCCAAATTAAAATTGCTAGTGTCTCGAAAGCCCATTCCTCCATAATGTTTTGAAAGACACATAAAACGCCAGGCCTTCCAATGAATTTTTGAGCCTGTAGCATTACCTCCCCACCAAAATTTAGCGATCGTTGAATCAATATCCCTACATAATCCATCCAGTAATTTAAGGTAGCTCATTACGTAAGTAAGTATTGCTTGTGCCACTGCCTTGATTAAGACTTCCTTACCAACTATCGAGAGTAGTTTACTTTTACAATTGAAAATTCTTTTTAAGATTCTCTTCTTCACTTAATTAAATATCTATTTCTTCAAACCTTCACAAATGAGCGGCATAGCAAGATAATAACCACCCTATTAATCCCTCCGTACTCCCAATATTTAACAAGCTGCAGCTACAACTGATGCACTTACTAAAAAGGATAGAAGACTTTTCAAAATTGATCTTTTGGCCTGATGCATGTCCGTAAATTGTAAATAAGTTTTTTATATACATCAGCTCTTGAATTTGTGTCTTCCCAAAAATCATACTGTCATCCGCAAAGAAAAGATTTGTAATATTGGGACCACCCCTATTCACTTGCAATCTAGAAATTCTTTTACTTTCCTTCTATGCTGACAATAAGGAAGATAAAGCTTCAAAAATAATTACCAAAGGAAAAGGGGACAAAGGATCACCTTGTCTTAACCCTCTAGTAGGCTTAATCATATTTCCCAAGACTCCATTAACAAGCACTGAATAAGTAACTGCTGAAATGCATTACATAACCATATCTACAAATTTAGCATTAGAACCCATCTTGTGCAAAATACCTTGAACAAACAGCCATTCAACCCAATCATATGCCTTACGCATATCCAGCTTGAGGGCAAAATTTCCCATCCGTCCCTACCTCTTATTATGCAAAAAGTGAACAACCTCATGAGCCACTTTAACATTATCTATAATTAGTTTGTCAGGTACAAACGCCCTCTGATTTTCAGAAATTATGACAAGCATAATCGACTTCAATCTATTAATTAAGACCTTAGAGGCTATCTTACAGAGAACATTGCATAAGCTTATTGGTCTGAATTGACTTACCAACTCTGGATGAGGAACTTTTGGAATCAAAGCTACTAGTGTGTAGTTCATACCTTCAAAGCTTGAACATCCAGCGAGAATTTCCTTTACAAAACAGTGAATACTAAGACCCATAACATCGCAGAATCTTTGAAAAAATAAGCCAGAGAATCCATCCAAGCCAAGGGACCTTAATGGAGCCATCTAAAATAGCACCAACCGAACCTCTTCAAGTGTAATATCAGCAGCTAAGACCTCATTCATGTCCACTGTAATACACGGTTGGATATGAGCCAAAACCAACTATATCCTTGATGGGTTAGAAGTAGTGACAAGATGTGACAAAAATTCATATATCTCATAAGAAACAGCAGCATGCGAGTCAACCCATTCACTATTCATTTTTTTTCAAGCCCATATCATATTCTTCTTCCTCCTCTCTGTTGCTCTTTGGTGAAAAAACCTTGAATTTTTATCGCCATCCTTTAACCATGCAACCCTTGATCGTTGTTGCCACATAACCTCTTTTTCTCTTGCTAACCTTTGCACCTCTTTCTGTAAGACTTTAATTCGTTGATTGGCCAACAATGAAACTTCTTCCACATAAGCATCTTGCAATTCTTTTTGCTTTTCTTTAATTCTATCCTGTACATCTTTCAAAGGAATAGACTGAATAGAATTAAATATTAATTTAACATCACGAAGTTTAACAAGAAATTCCCTGGAAGATGCTTCTAGGTTACTCCATTCTTTAGTTACTCTCGCACACATGCTTCATCATTCAACCAAATTGACTCAAAGTGGGATCTGCGTTTCCAATGAACTTGTTTTTGATAATATAAATCCACCCTCAAAACTAGATGATCCAAAGCTCCCAAAGATTCAGTGAAAACGACCATTCTCGGAAATTTTGCAGACCAATCTTGTGTAGCCATTGCTCTGTCTAATCTACATCTTATGCGTGCTTCCTCATCTCCGTTATTCCACCATGTAAACCTGGGTCCCCTATACCCCAAATCTCGTAACACACAAT
Source organism: Theobroma cacao (assembly GCF_053813885.1). Lineage (NCBI taxonomy): Eukaryota > Viridiplantae > Streptophyta > Magnoliopsida > Malvales > Malvaceae > Theobroma > Theobroma cacao. The sequence goes on along the minus strand of NC_142648.1, from coordinate 9,596,003 downwards.
CAGTACAGGTTTCTCTAAAAGCTCTCATCGAACTTTCATTTCTATCAGTCCCTCCAATCTTTTCGCTCTCATAAAATATTTCATTAAAGTCCCCCACACATAGCCATGGACACTGAGATTGCATTTTCAGCGTTTTGAGTAAATCCTAACTTAATGGCCTATCTGAGCTATTGAAGAAACCATAGAAGCCTGTCAACCTCCCGTTTTCATTTCTGATCATAACATCCGCATCAATATGATTCAGAAAAAGATTTTACTGTGATGAAAATTTCCTTTTTCCATAGAAAAGATAAACCACCAGTTTGCCCAATGGAGTCTACTGTTAAACAACTATCAAAACCAAACCTCAATCTTAACATCTCCATCTCAAATCTATTCTTTCTAGTCTCCATCAGAAATAAAGCTTCGGGATTAAATCTCCTTAAATATTTAAGGAGCATCTGATCTGTACGAGGGTTCCCAAGTCCTCGACAGTTCCAACTTATCAGTCTCGTTTATCTCATGCAAAGGCAACGACGGATCATGGCTCGGACAAAGGAAGTGATCAACCCTCAACTACTTCCAAAGCATCTTCTTTGAATGAGTTGAGGATCGAAAGTAAACCGCCTCAGAAAATGTCTACGAATCAGCCTAAGAATCTCGTTACAACAGATCAGTCGGGAGATGAGTCGAGGAAAGTAGCCGTAAGAGCTGCTGCAAAGAAGCAGTGTTTCTCCATTACGCTGTCCAGGAAAGAGATTGAAAAGGACCTTTTTGCTATCTCAAATTTGACACAGAAGAAGTTGGTGAGAAGTGTTATATTTCTAGTTTATAAAAGAGAATAAGGTTGCAAAGACGCTCTGTTATAAAACTAAAGAACAGAGGCTCACTAAACTTGAAAGAAAGACAGTTGATGATTACAAGAAACTGCAACATACTTCATTGATCAGATTAAAGTACAAGTTAAATATGCAGCAGGAATGATTAACACTTGTAACATACTATAAACACAAGTGTTATGGCATAAAGACAACAAACTCATGCAGCAATACACATAGGAGATCGAATTAAAAGAAAACATGCATGACTAATGACCAGCACAACGAAGCAAAGTATAACAAAAGCTTGACAAGTGTACATTATCATGCAAGTATAAACTTAACAAGAAGACCCAAGAAAATATCCAGGGATGTTCAGAAAGAACTTGATCATTTGTTTCTAGGTTTGTTGTGACTTGTGAGGTTGCATCCAGAGGAAAGGAGAGAGAAAGCCAAAAATCAGAAATCCAAAGAATTTTGGAATCCAGAGAAAACTCCACCATATTTTTTATTAGAGGGGTGATTTGATTGGTTTAGGGTTAGTTTTTCATAACCTTACGTTTGTGTGTCCGAGATAAAATTTAGAATCTAAAGGGAAAGAATTGAAGAAAGAGTGACCAAAATTTTGGGTTTGAGCACAATTAATCTTGAGAATCGCAGCTGGAGGAGACTAATACCCTGAAAGTGATGTTATAATGATCCAAACTGGTTCTTAGATAAAATGGCATCTGTAAAATCAAAAACAGAAACGTGCTGTAACTGTCCAATTTGGTTAAAATCAATTTATTGGTTGAAAGAGAGTTAGAGAACAAGGCTACTAGTATTCACCAAGAAAAATCCAGAAGCACAAATCAAGGATACAAGTTACCACAAAGCACAAAAAGATTACCACACGGTGCAACTTTTACATGGAACACTTAAATTAATGCCCCCATTAGCACAAATCATCAAATGTTTCAAGCCCCGCCAATGGAAATAATGGAAAGGTATCAGGACCATAAAGTTGCATGGGAGCAAAATTTGAAGTAAGCAATGTCTCATAAGAGGCTGTACGGTTTGAGGCAATAGCTCCCGGGGGCCAGTGAAATATTCTAAAGTCCTACTGTTAGAAAATTGAGATTAAAGAAACAAGAAGAAATTGGCTTTGAGGCACGTAGAACACTTTCTTAAAGGTTATTAATTTCACTATGCCATTAGAACATAACAAAGCCTCAAAACTTTCCAATCAAGACCAGACAAAATGCTTCAATAGAAGAGTTCTTTATATACTTGATGTAAACATGTCTTTTCATAAGAAACTCTTGGTGAATAAATGCAACTTTTCACAATTTATATTTATTTAATTAATTAAAACTATAATAGTTATTTAAAAAAAAAAAAAACTATAATAGTTGGTCACCAACATCTAGTACTTAGTCTACCAAAATTATTTCAAAAGAACTTTTTTATTCTAATGTGGGATAAAAAAATCCACCAACATTCTAAACTACCAACACCTAAATCCTACAAAAAAAAAAAAAAGGAGGAATCTCAAGACCTCACAGCATGCCTTACATTAAAGACAGAAATGGAGATAATATATAAAGAAATCGAAGCATCAGTACCATGCATACTTAACCAGGAATCATTTGAAAGGGTAGAATATGTTTGATCATTAAATTCATACAATTGCATTCCATTATTAATCTATTGTATGGATAAATCATCTCATCATCTTCTTTGCATATGAAGAAAAATTTAAGAACAATATGTAGTTCTCACCATTCTATGCTGCCTATTCACTTGAACATCCTGTGATCCAGAAGCTACAGCATTTGAAGTATTTGACTGCATTGAATCAGTTCAGTGCTTGCTATTAGTGATTCAAGCAGAAATTGGGGTCCAGGCTGTCTTTATAATGTTTCCTAAGTCCTAGAGCTTATTAATCAAGGAATTATTTGTTTGTTAATAACATCGATATTCAAGACAGTTGGACACTTGTGCTGCACCATCAGATAAGAGTACAATTATCGCTGACTGGAGCAAAATTTGATTCCATGAAATTAATTTTTGACGCGAGATGTTTCAAAGCCATTTTCTGAATACAGGGTGGGTCGTGTCTATCATATATGGACAGTGAGGGGTCACAGATATCGCTCAGTAATATAGCTCAAAGAACTTTAGCAGATGCATTGCTCTAATAAATTTGAAATCCAATTGCAACCTCTATCAATAACTCACTGTGTTTTTGTGTGGTTTTGTGCTATAAGAACTAGTGAAAGTCTTTATATGCACTAATCTATAAATTTCTGTCCCTGTTGATTCCGGGATTAAAATGACAATTTGAAGGGTGTGAATGCCACCATTTCTTTTTGTAGTTTGTATTGGGAAAGTTTTTCCATTAAAAAACAAAAGCAGCAAAACATATCCTCTATTTAGCACTAATTGAGCAAATGCATATCATTACCCTAAGCCATTCATGGAGGGGAAGGTGTCAGTTTGCTTGATAATCATGTTCGACCTGAAAGTATACTCCAGCATCAGGTCACCTTAATATCAATGATCTAGGTGAAAACAGAAACTTGGAATGTACTTACTGTTAATGAAGACTTGAAGACAGAAACTGACTGATGTGGAGAGATTGGATATAGAACTCACACTCTGGATTGCACAATGTAAAAGCAATTCAGCAGTTGTTATTGAGCTTGAAGCATTTGGTCAGGAGCCAGAGGTGTTGGTTCTACAACGTGGAAGTGCACAGCACGAAAGCCAATGTACAGTTGCAATTGAGCTGGAAGCATTTGATCCAGAGTCAAAGATGTTTTGTTCTAGAGCTTGGAAGCAACTCACAAGTTCCTGTATGTGAAAGATTTCATTGTATCAAGTCAAATTAGTAATTGTTGTTATAAAGTGATGGCGACAATGGAGTATTCAAAGTTCTTTTTCTTAAGGTTCTTCTGTCCTGGACCTTTCCATAAAAAAAATATCATTTCTTTTGTGATTGTTCATATTCTAACACTAGTTGGAGCCATGGGCAACAAAAAAGAAACTCCCAACATGCTGGAAGCATTAGCTTGGGTCCATAGGGCGTATGAGGTGTTGGAAATGAAACTTGAAACACTTCCCTACATCAAGAAAAGTTAGCCCTTTAAACTGTAAATTCTGGTGAGAGTGTAGTATTCAAGGTATAAGTGGTACTCTCTCTAATGTTATAAGGTCCTGCAAAACCCCAAATCTAACACAAATTATAAGATTTATTTTCATCACCTTTGCAGATTGCTTGATTTATCACTCTCGATATATATAATTTTTAATTTTGTTAATATATGAACTGTTCAGAGGCATGTGCTAACTACAAAGAAAAAGTTCGCACCATGCTGGAAGCATTGGATTGAGTATGAAAGCTCGAGTGTGAAGCAGAATTTCCTGCATTGAGTCATTACTTCTCATTATTGAAAATTTGAGGCTCGAATTAAATGGTGTTGGAGAGGTTCTTTCTACATATTTGGAAAAAGAAAGAAGCCAGAGATTATCAAGATTCAAGCAACATAATTAAGAAGGTTTAAAGTGCTTCTGCTTTGTCTCAAACTATAGCAGCTGATGGTTTCAAGAATAGCTAATTCTGTTTTATATATATTATAAATATATTCTTACTCTTCCTGTTGAAATATAAATTTACTTCAACTAAAATTTGTAATTATAACTTGAGCTAATTTCATAAGGTAAGGTCTGTTTTATTCTTAAATTCACATCCTACCATCAATCTATTGATAACAGATATAAAGCATTTATAAGAAGCTCTCACCCTTCTAGGCCGCTGACTGTCCAGATGATGAGTATGAGCTGACCCAGAAGGCAGAAGGTAACTTACCCAAAGGCTTTTCCCCCATAACAAGTTACTGCTTGTTATGCATGATTGAGGCTGAAACCGTAGAAGGGGATTCATCATGTGGCTCCCTTGACTTCATTTGCTTTAATACTAACATTCTGATCGGGCATGGGCCATTGGGTGCTGGTTTCACATTTCCAGAACGTATAACAATATTGTTGTTTAGTAGTTGCTTATATATCATAAAATATTTGATTCAGATCAGGGTCCATCTTATATAGACAAAGTCAACAAGTGAAGATTGAACAAAAGAAAAGAAAAAAGAGAATATCCTTTGCAATGTAAAAAAGGCATATAAGTGAGAAAAATAAGAACTATTCTACATTGAATTATTTATACAGCACAAGATAATGAATAAATAGCTAGTCCATAGAGAAAGATATGATCCTAGAAACAGGAAAAGAATCTTATTTTGCATATGGAATTAGAAACATTGCAAGGTATAGTCCAAAAAATATAATGGAATAGAAGCATGAAAAGAGCAATGTGGATTTTGGTTGAGCGTTGCAACAAATGAGGCAGCACAAGCACCATGTATTTTGTGGGGTTTGGAGAAAATGATTCTAAATTTACAAAAGTCAAATCTTATGAAAATTTCCAAGTTTGACCACTTTCAATTGTGTACCTCCGCATTGAGCCTATTGATGAAAGCTTTGATCCATTGTTTTATTTCTGTAAGGTAGTTGTCACGAAATAAGCAAGAGAGGGAAAACTATAAATATGTAAGGGTTACAGGGGCAATGCTGCACAAAAAACCCAGAAATCTTCTCAATACAAACCAAGGATTGCAAAGATTAAAATAGATATGCGTGATGAATACCTCCAAAAAACTTTATGCTGGAGAGGTGAGAGTTGAAATGGGTACTGAACCTAGTCCAACAAATTTGTTTAAGTTGCAGCACTGCTTAACCTTTAAATATCTTAAGGCTGATGCTTTACTTTTATAATCAGAAAAGGAAGGGGATCTTCCCTCATTCCAGCTTCCTAGCTGGAGGGGCCAATTTGGCTGCTGGAAGCCTTACGGCAGAAGATGGGAAGCTCCAGTTATGAGGCAATACCTACACATTTAGCTGGAACTGAAAATGCATTAGCACTAGATCATAACCACTCTAGCTTATGAAGACTAGTTATAAGTGATACCTTGATTCTGATACCCAACCTTCATGGTAATTAATTAGCAAACTAAAAGAATACACATTCTTAGACCTAGAACACATAGCTTTTATCCATTGAAATTTATAATGTATCTTCTGTTTTTACCTTCTAATTGATTAAAGAAACAAAGTGCACCTAGTAATATTTATGAAAAATTACTATCAGATTATGAAAAATAAGGCAACCTGGGAGTTATGTGGCAGTAACTATTCTCAAAATAGATGCTTGCAGAACAGGTGCCATATCATCTGCTTCTGGAAGAGGCATTTGGCTCGGTTTAGTTTGAAATAGTTATTTATCTGCATGCTGCACTTGTATAGCTTTGTTATGTTAACCATGCAACCAAATATGATACAAATTTCTAGTACATAAAAGAAGCCTGACAACCCTCAACCTTAAAATGTGCTTTTAAATGACCTAAAAAGAATGCAAACTCAAACATGGAGCCATAATTACCTGATTATGTAGAATGAGATCATTGTGAACCATTCATCATTGAAGTCACAAAATCACATTCTCAAGATCCTATAAAACCCAAGAATATATTTGGTTGCTTAGCTTCCTGATCTCACCTGAAGCCCAAAACCTTTTCTCAGTAATAAAAGTGAATGAACAGCAACACTTAGAATACAAAACCATATTTAGAAATATGAATGTGCAAAAGAAAATAAAAGTTGTGTGTATAAAAACCAAGAAGATTCAACTTTATTTTGAATGTAGGTGACAGTATATCAATACACAGTGTATAAACAAGAAGTCTAAGTAGGGTTGCTTTAGAGGCAAGTATCTCTTACATGTTTATGTTGTGACTGTTCAGTCCTTGAAAGCACATAGTGGATATTATTGCCCTAATAGTCAAAATCTCAGCAGCTGCTTAAACTTCTTGAAGGAGAGTGGAGAAAACCTTGATGAAGTTCAGGCATGCAACTTATATGTCATATGGTCACATAAAATAGATGGCCAGAGTGACTATTCTACAATGAGAAAGAGCAACTGGGTCCAGGGAATAAATAAATTGGAGGAGCGAAAGCTGAGATGGGGCTTTGATTTTTATGAAAATTTATCTATATATATTCGTGTTCAGACTTATTTTAACACTGCGTATTGGTGTAACCAAAATTTGCCAAATACTCTGCTTCTAGTCTATCTTCTAAGTGTTCCTACTTTACTCAGGTACCGTCCCAACAGAAGGTCATGAGAGCTATGAAAAGAGTAAAACAGTTCAACGAAGCACATTCAGCAGACCAAATTCTTCTGAACCACCCAAACAGTGAGCTTGCAGAAAAAATGAGAAAAAAGCAACAGTTTGAATCATCACTTTTATCTCAGATTGAAAGAACATGAAATTATAAGTGAACACTATCCATAAATCTCCAAAGCCCAAGTGCTCCAAAGAAAGAGATCATTCAGAGGATCAAATAAAAAAAGGAAGCAAGTTCGTGCTAGTTACAGCACCAACTATCTTCAAAATGGACAACAGGTGCAGGACCAAGAATTGGGTGCAATGAAGACTACCCCTTGAAACTAAGAGTATATTAATCTCATACCCAGTGATGCTGCTGCCCTCAACTTCAAAACTTCTCGCCAGTGAAACTTCATATTCAATTACCATGGCATATTATGCAAAATTTACGGACTCCGTTCTGTCACTTCATTTACATCATTCTGTATGGAATGATGACACCAGATTTGGGCAATTTTTTTTGCTTCTGATAAGTCAATTTTTTGTCTAGTTCAGAATTCTTGTATTAATATTGTTTGAAGCTATAATTCATGAAAGATCTCAGCTTTCAGGTGTTTTGCCCTCTTTTCCTGATATATGACTCGCATGCATCCACATATACCACAAATAACATACAGCTGACAGAACGAAATAATGCTGTTACAACAAACTATTATCCATTCACATTCTCAGTTCACTTCTCACTGTGAAAACATAACAAGTCATCAGGCAAATATCCTGCATTGAACGAATGGAGTGTCAATTGGTTCAAAACTTCAGTTAGGTCAATTCTTTGAAATTTTGTAAAATGACTTGCAGAAAAAGAATACACCTTGTTCTTCAATTCAATCCAGGTATATCCTGTATCTTTCTTCATTGCTTTCTCCTTCATAATTTTTCTCAATTGTGCTGTTTCATCCCACATTTTGGCCTCTGCATAAATGTTTGATAGCATAATATAAGCTGAAGTATCTTCCGGATCAATACTCAAAATTTTCTCCGCGGCAAATCTTCCTAAGACTAGGTCCTTGTGAGATTTGCAGCCTGACAAAAGACATCGCCAGACCACCTTGCTTGGCTCGGTAGGGAAACTCCTTATAAAATCATAAGCTCTTCTAGTTGCCCCTTTACGAGCAAGAAGGTTGACAATAGAAGCTAGATGCTCCATCTTTGGAGCAATACTGTGATCCCTGATCATGGAATTATAGTAGTGCAATCCCTCCTCTGAGAGACCTGCATGTGCACAGGCAGATAATACCCCAACGAATGTAACATCATTAGGTTTGACATCATCTCTCTGCATCATGCAATAGATCTCCAGTGCTTCTCTCGCAAATCCATGTTGAGCATATCCTACAAGCATAGTATTCCAAGAAACCAAATTTTTTGAAGTTAGATAATCAAAAACTTTTCGAGCAGCATTCAGTACCCCACACTTTGCATACATATCTATGAGGGCACTTCCAACAACGACATTAGAATCAAATGCAGGTTTTATAATACAGCAATGTGTCTGCTTTCCCCATTCGATAGCTGGGAGATCACTACAGATATTCAAAATGCTAGAATATGTGTAAAGATTGGGTTTATATCCTTGAAATAACATTTCTTTTAGGAGTTCAATGGCATCCTCATATTGACCTGACCCAACATGCCCAGAGATCAAAGAATTCCATGAGACCATATCATGCCCATCCATATCTTCAAAAGTTCTCAATGCTTCCTGAAGAAGCCCACATTTTGAGTAAAAATCCAGAACTGCATTTCCGACATATATAAATGAAACATATCCCATTTTAGCGATCAAAGAGTGAAACTGCTTCCCAACTTCAATAACTTCTGCATCAGCACAAGCTCCAAGTACAGAAGAGAATGTTCTTTCACTAGGCCTGATCCCTGAAGAGTGTAGCTTAAGAAAAAGATCAATAGCTTCTTCTCTCCTGCCTTGTTGGACATACCCTCCAATTAATGAAGTCCAAGCTGCCACGTTTGACTGATTTACCTCCAAAAACACCTGACCAGCCAAAATCAACTCTCCACACTTCGTATAAAAACTTATCAATCCCGTCTCAACAAATTTGTCAAACTCAAGTCCACATTTGACCACCAAGCCATGTATTTGCATTCCAACCTTCAAGTCTTCCAACCCTGCACACACACTCAACACACTTGCACAAGTAAACTCATTAACTCTCACACCCACCCTTCTTGACTGCACGAAAATCTTCAAACTTTCCATGTTTTCTCCCTGTTGACAGTAACAAGAAAGAAGTGAAGTCCAAGAAATCAAATTCGGCTCCAACATAGCATCAAATACCAGCTGAGCTGACTTCAACAACCCACATTTTCCATACATATTAATCAAACTGTTACAAACAGGTGTACTAAAATCCACCCCACTCCGATAAATCCGTCCATGAACTTCCTTACCAACGCTACCATCACCTAAACTAGCACAAGCCGAAACAGCACTGACAAAAGTATAATAGTTTGGCTCCAAACCATCACTAACCATCAAACTCAAGCAATCCAGGGCCTTTTCCGCCATACCCATTTGAGAATATCCCGAAATCAACGCCGTCCACGAAATGACGTTTCTTTCGGGCATTCCATCAAATACTTTACGTGCATCAACAATGCGGTTGAATTTTACGTACATTGCCAGCAAATGATTGTTTGTGTAAATATCTCGTGATATTTGCGACGTGATGATCTTGGCGTGGAGTGCTATGCCATTGCGAATGCTTCGGGTGTCGCCCAAAAGGCGGAAAAGGCGAGAGAATGATGACATTAAGAGGGACTCCTGAGAAGGGCATTGGATGGATGAACATTTCTACAGATGGAAGGAAAGCATTGTTCGAGTTACGAATGGAAGGTTTGGCAGTCTGGTTCTTTGCTGCGGTTGTGTGTTTCCATGTTCTTATCTTGTGAATGCCTCGAGCTACCGTTATGCATCAACTCCGCAATTTCAAGGACTTTTTCCATGGGCTACGCTTAGGCTGGCTCAGGTAGAGCTTAGTAACGGGCAGAGTTAGTAAGTCCAAATTAATTTTGTATAAAATCTGAATTTGCCATTTTAATTAAGGTAATATATCAAATGTGCCATATATTTTTCAATGAATGCAGTTTTACCCTTGCATTTTATTAATTTAGTTCAAATATGGTTAAAAGTTATAATATTTTGTGAAAAATTCCTTCATTTCCTTACCAAATATTCTTTTACCATTAAAATTTGACCATTTCTTAACAAAATTTAAAAAATATAATTTTAAAATTACAATTGTTCAAAAATAAATGGTAAATTTGGCCATCACTCTAAAGAAAATGGAAAATTATCCTTATATTTAAATTTATGTTGAAGTTAATTTAAGATGAAAAGGTAGTATTTGTATAATAGTATGATATTGCTACTTGGACTTAGTGCCTGTTTGACTTGGTTTTTTTTTTGTTTATCTACCTCTTAAAAGCAAAAGTCAGGCCAAATTTAATTTTTTGAAAAATTCTTAAAAAAAAAGTAACTTTTTTTTAAAAACAAAATTTAAAAAAAAAAAGCTTAAAGAAAAGCTCGAGGGAGGAGCTTTCTCTTATCTTTTTGTAAAAACATATTAATTTTTCAGAAAATATCCCTCTCTCAATCAATTTCTCGATCCTCTCATTCTCTCTGCAAACTACCATTCTTCAACGTAAATCATGATTTCCCTCTCCTTTATCTCTCTCTACAAAAACTACTAAAAAAAAACAAAAGACCCAACAACGGAATATCAAAATGTAGAATTTTTTTGTTCTTACAAAGATTAAGAGAAAAAAAAATAAAAAATTCAAAACTACATTCAAATTCTATTGAAAGGTTTTCTCTCTTTTTCACCGAAAAGGATTTTAATGTTAAATATATCATTTTTTCTTTTCTATTTTTTTTTTTGGCAATTTAAGGCATCATGGTTCGATTGCTTGCTAGATCAACAAAATCTAATATTATTGCTACCATACAAGTGAGAATTGTTCTGTTTCTTTATTGATTTCTTTGATTTTAACATATGAAATTATATATAAACTTGAAGTATTACATTATAGCTTATTAGGTGATTGAAGATGATACAAATATCCTTTATGGTAATTTTAACCAAAATTAGAACTTATATAATTTATTTTGTTAAATAGTTTACCAAACAGTTTTAACTTAATTTTAAAAATTCTTATTTTTCATAAGAGCTTAATAATAGCTTTTAAGTTAAAAATAAGTTAGGCCAAACAAGCTCTTAACTTATGTAATAAAGGTGATGTAATTTAAGTAGAGGTTGTAGATTTAGTGATGGACAACATTCTAGTAAGTTTTTGGAAGGAATGAAATAGGATTTAGAGTATTTGTTACTTACATGAGTTTTTATTGTTTATGAGCTTAAAACTTAAGTCGATGAAACTATATATTATATAGGTTTTGATTATTAACATTTGACATTGAGAATTTTATTTATACTTTTTTCTTGACTCGTTATTTTCGAGAGAGATTAAATTCAAACAACCACCAATTCTATGATAGTCTTTGTTGCACACCGACTCTCTTCGTCCTGTTAAGTCATTATTTCTTTTTCTATTAATGAAGTCATATGGATATCACATGATATTTATTTTACTTTTGGAGAAACTAAAAAACAAAAAAAAATAATATTAATTTAGTTAGTTGGCTCCTATTACAAGAGTCTAGTTGAGTATGTGTTTGTAGTACCTCGTACCTTGATATGGTGGCTAACAATACTAGTTTTATGTTATTTATATTTATTTATATTTTTATAGGAGTAGGATCAAAAATAATTTCAATTGGTGAAGAAAGGTGCACAATGGACTGTTGCTCTATTGGCATATATTTCGGTTTTCAAGTATATCTCCCACTACATAAGTCCAAATAACATGATTTTTATACCATTAGAAAGCTAAAAGGCAGGGCTACAACTTTGATGTTTACCACTTTTCCAAGTTTTGGAGGGAAAGTGGTCAAAATATTTGTTGAAGTGAAAGTACTACGCTAGAGGAACAGAATTTGGCAGAACCTTTGAGCGTTGCGGCCCTCATTGTAATTTCTACAAATAACAAGTTTATGGGATTTTTGAAGCTAGGACTTTTGAGGGCTATTTAAGGGACCTCTTTCAGAGGATTTTGGACCTTTTCCCAGTGTCAAAAGAGTAAAAAGATTACACAAGAAAAGGAGGAAGACAAGTGTCTTTGTTAAGGGCATTATTTGTTGGCTCAATTAGTTTTTGATGATAATAAAACATTCTCATTTATTTGTGTCTAATACCTTTACTTGAGTGTGTAGGAAATTAATATATGAAATTAATTAATTTAATTCTTCAAAGAGTATATCAAAAGAAAAAGAGGGATAAAAATAATAAGATGCAACTGTCTAACAAGAATGACGCTTATTGGTGAAACAAGGAAGAACGTTGGTTGACCAAGTTTCAAATTGGAGATATGGCGGACTGAAATTTTGAGAAACAGAACCAATTTAGTCGACCAAGTCAGTCGACTAAGTGCTCTCTGCCAAGATCTACAAACCAAAAACAGAATCAACTTAGTCGACCAAGTCAGTCGACTAAGAGCTCTCTGTCTGTAATTTGAGCTAGAGCACTACAAGACATATTAACGGCTAGAGCTCATCCTCAACTGTTATCAACGGTCATAAACTGTCAAACTGCCATCAGAGTTGCATCTCTAAGTATAAAAGAGTCTTCCAACAATTAGAAACAAGTTTTTGAGAAGCCTTGAATGAGATTTGAGCTATAGAAAGTAGAAAAACCAGAAAAGCTTCACTGCACTTGTCTGCACTCAAACACCTACTCTTTGTATTTGTATTTAGCATTCAATCTTGTACCACTCAGATCAAACAATGATCATAGGTACTTTCTTTCACTACTTTTATTGTATTCTTTCACTACTTTTCTTGTATTCTTAGAGTGAGGGAGTCACTCTAAGGGGGTTATTCAAGCTTGGGATAACTTGATTGTTGAAGGTTGTGGTTGAGCCTTGGAAAACCACTTTGGATTTTAGTTGAGCCCGTGAAAAACTAGTATAAAAGTGTCACGACCCGGTACTCCCTTCGAGCCCGTGACAACCGCCGCGACGTCCAAGTAAACATTCATTACCCAGAGTGCCAACCAGAACCCTGTAAGGCTTTAGAACAAGTTTTCTCATCTCCCCTGTGAGTAATCATCGCCAAACCTTGTTTTTAAAGAATTTTATGCTTTTTCCCTTTCAAAACCGTGGAAAAATAATTTTCGTCTCAAAGGGCGCTTTCGTCATTTTTTCTCAAAATTTTCTGAACCCGACTAAAAATGTAGTAGATGAGTGGAAAACACATATTTCATGATTTAAAATAAATTTGAATGTCTAAAACATTTATTAAAAATGATATTGCAACCACTTGAATAAAATAAAAATATTCAATAAAATATTCTAATTTCTTGTAAAACAATATTTATAGAGTCATCGGTAATTAATTTTTTTTTGTACTGTAAAAGCTAAATAAATTCATACGTACTACAATACAGATAACCGGGATATGAATTTTACTTTACAGTGACTCGTGGGCCCACAAGGAACAAAAGTGCACAAAGGCAGTAAACCTACAATTTTTGGAGTAGTAAAGCCGACTATAGCCTTTGATGATATCAGCTATCTACACACTATCCTGAGCCTGAAATGGGTGGAAAGAAGGGTGGTGAGATTATATAATCCCAGTGAGTAAACAAATACCATCTAAAATATCTAAAGTCGAGTAAATGGAGACAATTAAAATAAATCATCATACTGTAATTTCATTACCTTTCAACTTATTTCAACCAAATAAACAACTAGGCTTATGATTTCCTGAAAAGCTTGGCTCGTGCCAAAAATCATTCTTATACTCAGTTATCAAGGATACCTTGATCGAGGGTTATCCCAACCAAGTCCGCCAAAGTTGTTAAATGTCTTTACATCCGAAATTTTAGCCATACCTTGGCATTGGCTGAGTCCTACTCTAACGCGGTGGTCCACGTGAAGTGCACTCAAATCTTTACCTCAGGACATACTTCATCCAACATCTCCCCCTGGAGGTAAATATATAATTGGGTTACCGTGCCCCTCTCATAGGTAGTCCACGAAAACCCCCACCACTGCAGTGACTATGGATTATATTATCTACCATCTGATTTATAAAATCTTTTTCTGCATGACATGACAATTTATCGCAATCTAGCCTCTCAAGGCTGAATACGCAGTACAAATAATTCTAACACCAAAAATCAATTTAGCCATTCATGCTCATATATTGTCATAAGCCATTCAATTTAAAACCATAAATTTACAACACAAGCAGGCAGTCTCCAATTACTCTATTTTCAAAACCAGTATTTAATTTTTCAGAAAATTTATAAAATCATTTTATAAAATCACAATTTCTCCTAAAATATAGCAATTTACCATTTAAACCCATTTCTATAAAATCACAGAATTGTATAAAACTACTCTAGATAATTAAGACGATAATAAGTTTACTCACTGTATTAGGAGTTCGATATACTCTTATTCCCGGTCTTCGAGCACAATCTCTTTACCCTTGTTAGAGGGCTCACCACCTATACATCATATGTGACGCGAATTTCAATAAATTGTGTCAATTTATCAAAAACTATTTCTGGCTCTCTAAATCTAAATGAATGCATGCGATGGGATGCAAAATATTCGATTAATCACTTAAATGTGATATTCGACCTAAGTCACACTATACTCGGTCTAATAGGCTAAAATCTCCAATTTAACTCCAAATCAATTCTTCTCACTTTCTACACTCCAATTATACCTAAATTACCTCAGTGACTGTGAATGAGATTCAATTTATCAGTCCCGGGTCAATAATCACACATGTCTATACGTTAAGTAAAAATTCAAATTTTCACACCAAAATTTACCATTTAATTTCTAGCCTCACCAAACATCAAATATCACCAAAATATCATGAAATATCATCAATTTCAGCCACAATATCCTCTCGAGAAAATTTGGCCAATGATGGGTAATGGGAGAAAATGAATTTTTCTTGTTGGTTTGTTTCTAGACATGATAAACTAACTAAAAACACTAACATAACTTAGAAACAAATCAATCCAACTTCATTCTCTCTCCATACCCATTCCAACCAGCCATGAATTCACCATTAAAACATGAAATCTAACCATGGAAATTGAAAAAGAAAGCATGAGTAGTGCAAATCACAAGTCAAAATCAAGAAATTTTACCTTTATTAGCTTAATCCCTTGAAATCCCACATTTTTTCTTCAATTTTCCCACTTAGGGTTCTTGTTTTTTTCCTTTCCTCCTTTTTTGTTCTTTGGCCGGCCATATCAATGAGAAATGGGCTGATTTTGTATTAATTTTAAAGCTAAATCTTTAATGGTTATGAATATGCCATGTGTCACCATTTCATTGGTCCATTTTTATTTCTTAACATTAAGCTTTCTCTCTCCACCATATAAATTTCTTCAATTATTCATGATAAAATTGGATAAAATCCATATGCTGGACAAGTGTTCTGGTGGTGAAAAATTACTGTTTTGCCCCTTGGGTGGTAAAATTACCATTTTACCCCTATATTCTAAAAAATACCGAAATTACAAATTTTCACTTTTCAACCTCAAATCACGATCCAATAAGTCAAATATGATCAAAATCTTTGAAAAAAATCCTCCTTTTGTCCTCGAGTGGCAAAATTACCATTTTGCCCCTAGATAGTGAAATTTTCGATTTGACTCCAAATTGATCATCGAACTCCAAATCACCATATTAAACCATTCTGGGATTTTAAAATTCTTAATTTCCTCTTAAATTCTCTATTTGATCTAGTTCGAGGCTTAAATCAATTTTGTTGTACCTCTAGGTACAGTACCGACTTTTGTCGATTTTTTGGGGCTCTCCTAGTATGTAAACATTCAGTCAATCACATGCAGGTCATGACAAGTATTTTACAGAGTCAGGTTTGACATCTTCTCCCCCACTTGGATCAACCATATGATCCTTCTTCATGACTGATTTCAACATCCGGTTAAATATTAATATTCTAATATTATTTCATTAATAAAATATTATTTTATTCTAAAAATTTTATCTTGTCTCTTTGGTTCCCAAAGTTCCTTATTATGCCTCAATTCGCATCCGACCAACTTTATTTATCACCATATCAAAGTATGGGGCATTTCAAAAAGGTTTTGGCTGAGCTTGGTAAAAACCATTGTAAAACTTGGTGAAAGCTTGTGAATTTCATTGGTTCATAGTGGATTTGTGGGAAAATCCTTGGTTGGATAATCAAGGTAGTGGATGTAGGTCTTGGACCAAACCACTCTAAATTGTTGTGCTTCTTATACTCTATTTTTATTTTCTTAAGTTCTGAAAATTAATTTCCAATATTGTTAAGAGCCAAATTGTGCTATTCACCCCCCCTTTAGCACATATTATAGGAACCAACATTATTGTAATTGCATGAGAAATTAGATAAGCTTTAACTATAAAAATCTCATCTATTCCAGCAGCTTCTACATTTCTTCAGTAACTTCTTCTTCATCCTCTTCCCATGTTACGTTTCTCTCCTCTTCCATGAAAGCTTCTCTCAAGCTTCCATCACTCTCTCAAACTAACCTTAGTTTTCATGCTTTACACACCCTATTGTAGGGTTTTTCATACTCTTTTACTCCTTCACCTTAAACAAAGCCTTAAAAGTCTTTCTTCAATACTTTCTCTCACCAACTAAACTTTGTAGAGAGAGAAAGAGAGGTTTCATGTTAGCTTGAGGACTCTTGGGAAGAAATTTCATTACAATCACCAAGGTGAGTGATGAATTAGGACTGGTTTTAAGCTATTGATGATGGCTAGTAATTAGAGTTATGAGTTATGTTATTTGCTGAAATTGTTTATCTATCTCTAGTGTTACTAAAGTAGAGAAATGAAATAGCTAATCAAATGGTAATTGGAAGATAGATAGGAAGGGCTATTGAAGCTTGATTTGGGAAACAACTTTTGGAGTGATATTAATGTAAATTGGATTGGCTGTGATGTTTTTGTGCGTGATAGGTTCCAACAAGGCCCCTCAGCCCCATTTAGACCATTAGAGAGGTTAGAGTTGATTAAAGGTTCAACAAATATCGGTGAGTGAACTTGCAATTCAAAATGTTTTAGGGAAATGTTTACGTGCTTCAATGAATCATTTGGGAATTTTATCGGTTTTTGCTTCAAAATTTCCTGGGAACAAGCCCTTGATAAAATGTTTGATGTTGTGAAATGTCAAATGTGAAATGTGTAAAAGGATTAATCCATATGTTTTTGTATAATGTTGATATATATATATATATATATACTATGTCATAAATGGTACCATTGTGTGACAAATGCAACCGTGCATGTGCGGGGTGAGTGTGCACTTGCCGATGATGACGGTGGTGAGGGAGATGGATGGTGATACTGTCCGACTATGTGCACGATGTGGTGGGATGCACATGAGCTAGGTGTGATGGGATGTCCGGATATGTGCACGATGTGGTAGGATGCACATAAGCTGGGTGTGATGGGATGTTCGGGTATGTGCACGATGTGGTAGGATGCACATGAGCTGGGTGAAATGCACATGATGAATCTTGAAAATTTGCCATTATTTGTAAATTGACTTTATTGCAACGAGAAACATTCTGTTTATACTGCCTTACTTGGATAATTGTTGAAAATTTCCTTTCTTTCCAATTTCATGCTGAATACGGTTCCTTCATCATTAAATGATTTACAACCAAAGGTTTAATGGAGGGATTTTAATAAGAACTTGAACTAAATGGCTTTTTTTTTTTTAAATAAATGCATCATGTTTTCTAAACCTGATAATTCTATTTTATAGAATTATTTTACTCTAATTTTGTTATTTAATATTAGCTAAGTCCTCAATTTTCAATTTTTATTTTATTTAGTTTTAGTAGTTTTTATAATTAGGGTACTTTAAGTTAGTTATTTTAATTTTATGTTTTTCTTGTTAATTTGGTTATTATTTATTGGTTTTTATTTCTTTTGTAAGATTAAAGGTTATTGGGCTTAATTTTGGAAAGTAAGGTGTAGACAGACCCAAAATCTGCTTGCATATACTTCGGTATTTTGGCCATATCTCGAGCTACAAAACTCCACATGATGTGATTCTTGGACCAGTGGAAAGCTAAGAGACAGAGCTATAACTTTCATAGGATTACTTTGCCAGTTCTGCCTCGAAGATAGAAAAAATCACGTTGGAAAATGGCTAGACGTATTGTGCCTGGAATAAAAATTTGTAAAGACTGATAATTGATTTTTGGGCATTTCATTACACTTTTAAGCCCAATTAAACCCTAGGTCAGCTTAAGGAACTTTAGGTTAAATCTATTAGTATAAATAGGATATGTTTAACAACATTAAAGGGGAGAACCTTTAAGAGATTCAAGAAACTAGAAGTTGAGGCTGAAACTTGGAGATCAAGTCGGCAATAATTGTTTTGTGTTCTTTCTTAGCTTTTAATTTTCTTGTTACTTTCAATGGTTAAATTTATTATAATGTTATTTTATTTTGCAATTATGAGTAGCTAAATTTCTTTTTCTAGGATTGCAATTGAACCCACATGTAGTCTAAATTTTTAATCTCTTTCTTACTTATCTTTAATGGGATTTGAATTGTTTATTCCAATTTGTTCTTAATGCTTTTTAATTGCCTAGCCACCAATTAAATTGATCTAGGAACCTAAACAAACTTGGGAAAGGGAGTTTAGTGTAGACCAAAATTGGGATAGCATATAATCATATTAATTGATTTGCGTATAGGATAAAGATATACCTATAGGCCATATGTAGCTAGATTAGAGCATGAACTTAATGAGTCTGTTTTAATTTCAATTCACATAAGGATATAGTGTTTTGGTTAAAAGAGATATTTTTATAAGATGAGTTGGGAGACCCTTATAAATAATTTAGGACTCTAGGTTAGCAATTCAACCCATTGAAATAAGTTAAGGAAGAGAGGTAAGATTTAGATGAAGTATGAGGGATATTGTAATCCTAGGTTTGTTGATTTGATATTTTTTTCAAGTTATTATTATTTTGATTTTCTTGTTGGTTTTAATTTTAGTTAATTAGTTTTAGTTAATTAATAAATTTTGATTGTTTGGATAAGATTGAATTGTTTTAATTTTAGTACTTAGTAAGGTTTTAGATCAATTCCTTATGGGATCGATACCCTGCTTGCTAATATACTATCTATTCGATATGTATACTTGCGTAGTAGGATTTTAACTGATAAAACCTTTCCTTGTCACTGCTTGTTCCCTTCTTATGTTCACTCACTGGGTTTATACTCACGTTTTTAAACTTCATGTTTTAGGTTCTCTAAGTTAAAGGTGATTGGATCCTAGGATGAGGTGTTCCTCCCTATCCATTGCTCAGTAGGTTTGTCATGATACTAAGTGTTAACACCCACGCCTAGAGTCAATCCGCTTATGCTCAAAGTCTTTGGATGTGTACATGTAAACTCGATGTAACTTGCTAAGAATCGTTTGGCAAACTATTTATGTATATTCCAATTAATGAATGCCATTATGAGTATATACTTGGATTTTATGAATTGATTTCAATGAAGTTATTATTTGAACATTATGATTTATAAATCTTAAAAAGGGAGTATGGATGATACATGGACTAATGTACAGGTTCATACAGGAAGGCTTGCTAGGGCCTAGTGGGCTATGCCTATTGGGTCCTTGTGCTAGTCATGGCCCGAAAATTGGGCTGTGACAGTGTTACTTGAGTTGAAGAGCAAGGCACGGGTTTACGTATCATGAGCATGTAATTATTCATTAGTTACAGGGTTAATTTTGTAATTATGTTTGTAGTAGTCAATTACTTAGTTGGTAGGTTTTCTTGTAATTAGACTTACTCTTTATGCCTTTTTTGGAAGTGTATATAATAACCTTTATAACAAAGTTTTTCATATGACAAAAATACAACCAAATTTTTAGAACTATCTTTCTTCTTCTTAATTCTTGAATCATCGAAATCCTATTTTTCTTCCAAGATTTCAATATGGTATTTGAGCCATAATAGTAGATTCTTTCTTATGATTTTTTGGTTCGATTGCTTGATTTTCTTACTTAATTCACTGGATAGAAATCTGAATTCATTTTTTCAATTCTAAATTTTCTCTACAGTGTCAATTTCCTCAAGATCAAGATCTTCACTATCATCACTTGAAGATCCTTATTCTCTTTATTACCTTCACCACTTTGATCATCATTTGTCTTCTTTATGGATATTGCTTTTGAGATACGGGAAACGCTGAAGAAATGGTTTGCTCAGCATAATCATAACAAGGATTTTGTGAAACCTCTGTTATAGGCCCTTGATTGTGATCTAGTTATGGGACCTTGTAATTTGAAATCAAAAAGCAACTCAGCTTGCAAATTATGTTTATGAGTTTTTCTACCTTTTTGACCTATCTTGAAAAATTAGAAAATAAGAGTTCGTTAGAAAAAACTATTCGATCTTAGAACTGAAAATTTGATTAGAAAATAATGTTTGCTTTATTCCTCCTCATAATTCCCATCTCAAACTAGATTACAAGCATGACTGATCATAACTGACTCCTATTAAAAGCAATTTACTTTTATTAAAAAACGACTGACTCCAACTACTTGGAACCTGTAGATAATGCAAAACTAACTCCACAATAATTTAAAATATAATGATGGATAATGCAAAACTGACTCCACAATAATTTAAAATAGAATGACAACTATTCTTTTCTCTTCTTTTTTCTATGTGTGAAATGTTTGTAAATCTAGTCAAAGGGAACCATTTTGATTGAGTTAGGCTCACTTAGTTGCTAGTCTTGCTGTTGGCCCTTAACATTACTTTCCCTATCAAGAATACGAATAACCTTGAGCATAAAAGATGGATAGTGACTCAGAATAGTAGAACAAGCTCCCATGATGCCTCAGTCGAGGAAAGGCCATCCCGGTAAATGAAGACTTATGAAGTGCCAGCTAAAGCACGTGAGTTTAAGATGGCTTTAGGTGTGAGTTGTATTTCACCTTTGTAAACTATAGGCAACCGTGGTGTATTGGTGTTGGGGCCGTGGAATTTCTTTAAATAGGATACATGAAATACTAGGTGTATTGTAGTTTCGAGTGGAAGAAAGAGGCTATAAGCCACATAGCCAATTTTAGTTGTGATAGGAAAGGGGTCATATAAACAGGGAGATAATTTGCAATTACTTTTGGAGGTAAGGGACAGTTGGCTATAAGGTGAAAGTTTTAAAAAGACCATATCACCTTCCTCAAAAGTGGATTTCTTTATGTCGAGTGTCGTAAGCATTCTTCATGATAATCTAAGCTTGTAAGAAATATTCTCAAAAATCGTGCAAAAATAGGTTTCTATTCTACAATTCAATATCAACAATTGCCATCCATGCGAAACCTAGACAATAAAAGAGCAAGCGAGGTGGGGAATGGCTATAAATTACTTTAAAGGGAGTGGTTTTCAAAGAAGAATGGTAACTAGTGTTGTAGTAATATTCAGCCTAAGATACCTAATTCATCCACTGACGTGGATGGTCTCTTGTAAAACATGGAAGATACATCTCGATAACACAGTTAATTACTTCTGTTTGCCCATCACTTTAGGGATGATAAGCTAAATTGAATGATAATTTGGAGCCACTTAACCTAACAAGATCAGACTAGAAGGAACTTGTGAATGTGACATCTTGGTCACTAATAATGGTTTTTGGTAGCCCATGTAATTTAAAAATATGCTCAAAGAAGAGTTAAGCCACTGTGACAATTGAACAAGGGTGTGTTAGAGGCAGGAAGTGTGTGCATTTGAGGAGTGATCTACTACTACCAATAAAACAATTTTCCTATTTGAAGGGGAAAGTCTATATATGAAATCCATGGAAATATCTGACTATACTTGTGTAGGAATTGGGAGAAGTTGCAATAACCCTACAAGATGTAAGTGGTTTGACTTATTCTTTTTGGCAAATTTCATAAGTTTTGACCCTGTCTTGAGCCTGACGCTTAATTTTTATCCAGAAAAAATCTGTTGAAACCCGTTGGAGTGTTTTTGGTACCCTTCATTACATTGAGCATGAATTGTTGAAATTATTGCTTGAAGAAAGGAAGAAGAAATTGGCAAATAAATCTTGTTCTTGAAAAAGATTAGCTGGTTAAGATATGTCCAATGATTGCCATCCTTAGTTGTGATGATATGTCCCACAAGTTATTGTAACTCTTGTGAGTTGGAAACTTTTGCCTAGATTGCATAAAAAAATCCTAATTGTGGCATTGAGATTCCCACATCTTCATCTATGTGGGATAGTGCATCAGCAACCACATTTTCTCCCCCAACTCGACATTCCACTGTAAAGTCAAAACCCATTAGCTTGCTAACTCGGTGTTGTTGTGGAGAAGTAATAATGCATTGCTCCAAAAAGAACTTAAAGGTTGTAATGGTCTTTTCATATTAGGAAGGGTCCTCCCCACACGTAGGACCTCTAATGGCACACGGCTTTAGCTAAGCCAATCAGTTTTTTCTCATATACAGGTATATGTTGATGATGCTTGGCTAATGTACAACTAAAGAAAGCAATTGGTCGACCTGCTTGCTATAGGACAACTCTTATTCCATAATATGAGGCATTGCATTCTACTACAAAGATGTTTTCAAAATCTAGAAATTCTAAAACTAGTGTTTTGGTCATGGCTAATTTTAATGCTTCAAAAGCAGCCAATGAGTCGTAAGTCCAAACAAAGGCATTCTTTTGTAACATAGTTGTTAATGGGCCAACAATTTTTTCATAATTTTTCATGAATTTTCTATAGTACCTTGTGAGACCAAGGAAGCCTAGTAATGCTCGAATGGTATTTGGTTATGGCCATTGAAGCATTACTGCCACCTTTTGAGGGTTTGCTTCCACTCCACGAGATGAAATCACATGCCCCAAATAAGATACTTGAATTTATGCAAACAAACTTTTAGAGTGTTTTAAGAACAAGTAATGTTGTCTCAATAAGGTGAACATAATTTGAAGTTGCTGGATATGTTTTGCCCAAGTATGACTATAAATCAACAAGTCATCGAAGAATACCAAGATGAACTTGTGCAGGAATTGTTTGAATACAATATTCATGGGGGCTTGGAAGGTGGAAGGAGCGTTGGTGAAAACAAAGGGCATGACTAAAAATTCAAAGTGACCATGGTGAGTATGAAAAGTTGTCTTCTCTACATTTGTCTCACGCATCCTAACTTGGTGATACCTAAAGCATAAATCCAGGTTTAAGAAATAGTGAGCCAAATGTAATTCTTCTAATAGTTCATCGATTACTGGAATTGGAAATTTATCTTTGATAGTCAGGGCATTCAATAAGCGATAATCGACACAAAACCTCGAAGAATTATCTGCCTTTTTAACCAAAAGAATTGGAGAAGAAAAAGGGATTAACTATGGCAGATAATTCCTCTTTTTAGCATCTTCTTACACTACTTTTCAATCTCATCTTTTTGCCCATGAGGATAACAATAAGGGCTGACTATTACAGGCTTTACTCTTGGTTCAAGAATAATTCGATGATCACATTAACAAGAAGGAGGCAGCCTTTTTGGTGCCTTAAATGAGTCTTGGAATTTTGTGAGGACTCTTTTGAGCTCTGATTCCATGTCCACTTCAACTAGTGTTATTGAAAAATAAGAAGTTGTAAGTGAATTGGAGTTATTAATTCTATATAGCTCTACTTTTTAATTTTACCACCAAAACTGCATCTTCATAGTCATAAAGTCCCAACAAATAGGACTAAGTGTCCTTAACCAGTTCACCCTTAGCACTACACTAAACCCACAAAAGGCAGTAAAAATAAATCAAAGCAAAAGGTTTGAGGACCTAGCTATATTGGAAGTGACTGACATACTCTTAGGCTGCACAACCTTTCCCCATTTGCCATTATTACTCACAATTCAGCCTTTGGTTTAGTTGGTATTTTCATCCGATCCACCAAGGCTTCATCCACGAAGATGTGTGTGCTTCCAAAATCAATCAAGATCAATAGGGCTTTCCGTTGACAAATCCCTTCACTTGGATTGTTTATGATTTTTGCATTCCTGTTATCGCATGAATTGATATTTCTAGCTCTTTTGTTTCTTCTACCAGAATTTCTGGTTTAGGTTGCAAGTCATCAATTCTTTCAAGCCAAAAAAGCCTTTTACATTAACGCCCCACCATGTAAGGCTCATCACAATTGTAACAAAGCCCCTTCGCCCTCCTTTCCTCCATCTCTACCCTACTTAGCCGCTTCACAAATGGTGTTCATGGAGCATTGATAACTCTACTATAAAGCATTATTTTGTGACATTTTGAGGGCTTAAGTAGCTAAGTTTTTAAGATTTTATATTCAAAATTTAAGTATTTTAGTTTTTTTTCTTAATTTAGTTTAATATATGTTAATTAGTTTAGTTTAATTTTATGTTGTTTTGATTTATATTATTTTAAGGTTAATTATTGTAGATCCTTTTCATTGTTTTGTAGGAAATGAAAAGACCTTAGGTGATGAAAATCATTGCAAATATGGTGATGGCTTTGTTCATACTTTTTGAGGTATTTGAGCATAACATAAGATACAGTAGTCCAATGAATGCGATTCTTCATTCATTGGAAAGCTAAGAGATAGGGCTACAACTTTCATGCTTAGCACTTTTCCCAGTTCCAATCAGATAGAGATGAAAATTGTGCTGGAAGAGACTATATTGCTATAGTTTTACACAAGGCAATATATGGAAATGAAGGCTGTGACCTTGAGTTGCTCAAGGTTGTGGCGCCAAGATGCACCAACACACCATAGTAACACCAGAGAGCTCACCATTGCGGCACTGGTAAAGAGAGGCCGTGACATTGGTTAAAGTTGGTGCACCATACAAGCACTTGAGGCCACGGCGTTGCGGAACCAAGGAAAGTAGCGCCATGATGCCAAACGAGTTACCCAAAGTCCACTTTGATGGGATTTTCAAAACTAGGGCTTTTAAGGACTATTTAAAGGACCTTTTCAAAAGTTTTTAATAGGAGCTAACAAGCAATTATTCTAGAGAAAAAGAGGCCAAAAATAAAGCAACAATATTCAAAGGACAATTGAGATCAACAAAGCTTCAAAATATAGTTTCTCTCTTTACTTTTGTGTTTCTCTTATTTTCTTTAACTTGGATCAATTATTAATTGTCTTTGGATGATGTCTTTCGTTAATATTATAAATTAATTTACTTTTTCTAGGATTATGACTATACCATCCCGTACCCTCGTTTCGTCTTCAATAAGACCTTATCGATAAAACGATGAGTCACTTGATGTAAATTAAAGGTCGAAAAGCAGTTATGGGTAAGAAGAATATTTTGGAATAAAATATTACTTTATGAATAAAATAATATTAAAATATTAATATTTTATTTGTTATCGAAATTAGTCATGAAAAAAGATTATATGACTAATCTAAGTGGGGGAGAAGAAATAAAAAAAAATTTTGAAGAAAAAACAATGATAATTGTGCCTGCGTAATTTTATTAAATTGAGTTAGCTTGGGTAAGTAAATATTTAAAATATTATGGTGACACCGCGTTGAACTACAATTTCGATATTTTGATTGTACGTGTGTAAAGGAAGAGAGATAGATGAAAATTAGAATTTTTAAAAGCATCGAAAAGATCGAATTTTAAAATACGAAAGTTAGAGGGTCGTGTAGTAAATAAAATGAAATTGGGGATTTACACGTAAATTTTAATAATTAAAGGAAATAAAATAAATAAATAATAAAATAAATACTAACAATAATAATTAAAAAATAAAAAAATTATTATAAAGGATCACATGCTCAGTTGCCCATGTGTGGGATAAAGAGGCCAAAAATATAATATTTTTTAAGTTAAATGATGGTAGAGGCCCGTCTAAGGACACAAAAGAGAAAGAACAAGAAAAAAAAAGGAAGGGTCGACCAAGTGATAATCAAGAGATGAAAGAGAGAAAGGCAAAGAAAAGTCAAAGCCATATAAAGGAGGAGTTGCCGAACTTTAGAGAGAAAGAAAGAAGAGGAAAGAAAAAAGGGGTGGGGGAACATTGACAAGAAACTTGTCATCATTGGCCCCACCATGAAGCCATGTCAAATACAACCTTTCTTTGTCTTTTTCATTTTATCATCAGCCATTTAGGGAGAAAAAGAGAAAGGGAGAAAGAGTCGAAATATGTGAGAGAAAGGAGGAAGTGTCGCTGGTTGAGGGGAGAAGTTTTTAGGGTGGTTGTACCCGGTTTTGAGGAGAGAAGTTCTTGGGTGGTTGTAGCCGGTCTTGAAGGGAGAAATAGAGAAGAGAGGAAGCCTTTTATGGAGAAAAATAAAAGGGGAAAGGAGCTGATTTTTGAGAGAGGAAAGGGAGGCCTTGTGCTGTTGGTTTTTGAAAGGAAAGACGGACTTTGTGTTGTCAGTTTTTGAGAGCAAAGAGAGGCTTTATGCTACTGGATTTTTGAGGAAGGAAAAGAGAGGAAGTTGGGTTTTTAGGGTGTTACCGACGGTGAGAGAGAAATGAGGAAAATATGGCCGACGTTGAGAGTGAAGGAGGAATGATGGTGGCTACAAATATGGTAAGAAAGAAGAGGAACAGAAGAAAGAAAGAAAGAAACAGGAAAGAAAGAAAGAAAAAAAAGAAAAAAAAAGAAATGAAATGAGAAAAAAAAGAGTAGGCATAGCCCAATAAGGAGAAGTGGAGAGAGCCCATGAGAAGGGCTCAATAGCAACAAGGAAAGATAGGTCCAAAAGAGCAAGAAAAAGAGAGAAAAACAAGGAAGAAAAGAAAATGCAAAGGTAAAAGAAGTGAGCTGTGCAGGAGTGCCGAATGAAATAACGAGTCATTGACAAGTAGAAATAGCGACGTAGTATCCCGCTATTTCGAGGTGAGTAGGGAGTGTCAATTTTAAAATTTTCGTAATTATGCCTATATATATAAATATCTGCACGTGTGATTTATATTATATGAAAAATTGTGGAAAGCATGAGTTGGTAGATTTCTAGGAAATTTGTGACTGCAATGATTTTTCAAATGTGTTTTGAATATATGTATAAATTATACGTAAAGTGTTTTAAACGGGAAACAAGCTTTTCAAGACGATTTATATAAAAAATGTGCCTTATATATTTGTGCAGTGTGCATTCATGATTATAATGCTTATTCACCATGCGAGTTGTTGTTTTGAAATTCATGCACAAATTTTATTTTGTGAAAATGATAAGGGATTTTATCATACCCTATGTTGAATGCTTTGGAAATAATTTTGAGACGAGCTTTTAAGGACATAACACAATTTCAAAATGGTTTTACAAACTAAGAGATTTGAGAGTAAGCCGGCTGTCACTTCGATTAAGTGTGACCCTCGTGCATGAATGAGCTCTAGCTAGAGAACCCTTGGGTCGTCGACGGGCGGTTAGACGTGGTGTCACGACCCGAAACTTTCATCGGGCCCATGACAACCGCCTCGAATTCCCGATAGGCACTCATTACCCCGAATGTCGATCGGAACCCCGCAAGACTTAGCATTAGCTTCCACATCTCTTCGGTGAGCGACAGTTATTAAATCTCGTATTTCAAGAAATCATAAGTCGTTTCCAAATCAAAATAATAAAATATTATTTTATGGCTCATAGGGGTATTTTCATCATTTTTTTTTTCGAAAATACCAAAACCCGCCAAAAACATGGTGTAAAAGCTAAATATGTTCATACATACTTTAAATAAGATAATTGAGGTATAAAATTACTTTTACAGTGACACGTGGGCCCCCAACTGAACAAAATGCATCGAAAGCTGAAAACCTACAGCTTTTGCTGATTCAAGTCCAAATGAAGGTCCTTGTCAAAGTCACCTAACTATGGAATTCCCTAAGCCTGAAATGTGAGGAAAAGAGGGTGGTGAGATTATAAAATCCCAGTGAGTAAACAGACACCATGTAAACCATCTAAAGACGAGTAAATGGAGACAAATTATAATATTCTTTTCCAATATTGTTTCATAACATGAATATTCAGTTTACTCAATTAATCAACATGGCTTATATATCTTACAAAATTTGGCTCTTGCCAAAATCATTCTCGGGGATGCCTTAGCCTAGGCCTCTGACCGAGACAACCAAGGCTATTAAATATCTTTACATTTGAAATTCTAGCCATGCCTTGGCGTTGGCTGAGTCTCACTCTCACGCGATGGTCCACGTGAAGTGCACTCAAATCTTTACCTCCAAAGAAACCCTCCACACGACTCTCCGATCGAGGTAAGGTATATCTGATTCTGTGCCCCCTCTCTTAGGTTGATCCACAAAACCTCCACTGCAGGGATTATGGATTATTTTATCTACCACTTGATTTATAAAATCTTTATCTGCATGACATGGCAATTTATCGCAATCTAGTCTCTCAAGGCTGAATACATAGTATATATATAATTTTGATACAAATACCAACTTTGCCATTCATGCTCACATATTGCTATAAGCCATATAATTTAATACACAATTTATAACACAAGCGGGCAGTCTCCAATTACTCTATTTTCAAAACCAGTATTCAATTTTTCAAAAATTTATAAAATCATTTTATAAAATCACAATTTCTCCTAAAACATAGCAATTTACCATTTAAACCTACTTTCTATAAAATCACACAATTGTGTAAAACTACTCTAGATAATTAAGACGATAATAAGTTTACTCACAGTTCTAAGTGTCGATGTACTCCTAATCCCAATCTTCAAGCACAATCTTAGTACTTTTACTAGTGTCATTTACTCACCACCTATCCACAATGTACAATACATAATTCACCACATTAATGCTTGACCATTATAAAATCAATTTAGGCTCGGTGTATATGCATGATATGATATGCAACTTATCCGACTACCGCTTAAACACGGTGCTGACCTAATTCGGCCTATTACTCGATTAAATGACAATTGTATCCGATTTAGCTCCAAATTGCTCCATTTCATTTCTAATATTTCAATTCACTAAATACAATTCCAATAATCTAAAATTCAGCCTAACAACCCTCACAATTCTTCTTGAAAATTTCGGCCATTGCGGTGCACTATCACTAAAAAATTTTCCATTCCATTTTCTTACCATAAATCATCATTTCATCAATTTTTCAACCAATTCACTTGATCACAAAATCAATTCATTACTTCTGCACTTCACATAGGGTTCGGCCATTGAAGGTTCATGGGAAAATGGATTTTTTTCTTGTTGTTTTGTTTCTAAACAGGCTTAACTAACTAAAAACACTAACATAACTTAGAATCAAATCAATCTAACATCATTCTCTCTCCATACCCATTTTGACCAGCCATGAATTCATCATGAAAACATGTAATTTAACTATGTAAAATTAAGGGAAAATGCATGGGTAAGGTAAATCACTAGCAAAATCAAAGAAATTTTACCTTTGCTTGATTAAATCCTTGAATTCCAACACTTTCTCTTTGATTTTTCCCACCTAGGGTTTGTTCTTCCTTGGTTTCTCTTCTCTTCTGATTTGGCTGATAACTATGGAAGAAATGGGCTTATTTTTTGCCTTTTTATAAAGAAATAATAAAATAATAAAAGCATGACACATGGCATTTCCTTATTGGTTCAAATTTTAAATATTTGACTTTTAATTCTTTAATTTTCCACTACACATTTCTCATGTTTATCCATTTCCATGATGAATAAAATCTTTTATAAAATTCTCATTTTGTCCTTAGGTGGCAAATGACCATTTTGCCCTTAGATAGTGAAAATTTCGATTTGACTCCAAATTGATCCTCGAACTCCAAATCACCATTTTAAATCATTCATGGACTATGAAACTCTTAATTTCACCTTAAAATTCCTATTTGAACTAGTTCGAGGCTTAATCGACTTAATGGTATCATTATGAGCAATATCGTCTTTTAATGATTTCTTGAACTTTCTAAATATGAAAACATTCTATTATGCATGTAAATGACGTCGTAATTATTTTATAGAACAGGGTTTGACAACACTATCCCCCTTAAAATAAAATTTTGTCCTCAAAATTTCACTTATCAAACTCAAAGAAAAGGCGGGGTATTATCTTTTATTCGATGCTCAACTTCTCCTGTTATCTCATTTATAGGGAATCTTGAGTTGCTCCTCGTATTTATTTCCAACTCAACTTGAATACTTCACTTATATCTATTATTACCCTTTAGAATTTGATCAGCAATAATCCTCTCAATCATGAGTCTTTATGTCATTTAGGATTTCACTAGGTAGTTTCCCAAGATAAAGAGTCTACGCAGCCTCCTATTTATAATCGGTGCTGCAGTCACTGACTATAAACAAGACTCTACGTCAACTTCACTATTTTGCTGTTTACCACAAGAGTTGCTTCATTTAATTACTTTTCATTCAACTGAGTTAATACAAGAATTATAAATCCTCACAGTAATCCTTTATAATACTTATTTTCTATGCCACCATTGTAATCCTTTATTCACAAATTCGTTACTTAACATTGATGCCCCTTCTCATTAATCTCTCATCCTCTTTATTTCTTAAGATTTGACTTTGATCAATACATTATTGATCTTAATACTCCACAAGGTAATTTATTTCAATGTAGCCGTTGAAATCTACTTAATTAAAACAAATCTTTTACTTTTGGAGTTACTACCTTAGTCGTTCTTGACGGCTTGACTCCTTTTTGAGTCTATACCACAATTAGCAAAGTAAATTCTCTATCACAGATGCATGATCCTGACACTGACCCCAACATATCTAAATTATCTATGTGATATGCCACAGTTATCCCTTAGGGCATATTTCACTATCAATATTCACATATCTTGTCAAACCTTGTTCTATAAAATAATTACGATGTCATTTACATGCTCAATAGAATATTTGCATATTTAGGAAGTTCGAGGAATCGTTAAAAAATGATATTGCCCCTAATGGTACCATTAAGTCGATTAAGCCTTGAGCTAGTTCAAATAGGAATTTTAAGGTGAAATTAAGAGTTTCACAGTTCAGGGATGACTCAAAATGGTAATTCGGAGTTCGAGGATCAATTTGGAGTCAAACCGAAATTTTTACTATCTAGGGGCAAAATGGTCATTTACCACTTGGGGACAAAATGGAAATTTTTAGAAAAGATTTTTTGGCTCCATTTGACTTATTGGAGTATGATTTGAGTATTGGAGTATGATTTGAAGTTTAGAAGTGAAAAATTTTAATTTCGGTATAATTTGGACTATAGGGGTGAAATAGTAATTTTGCCACCCTGGGGGCAAATCGGTAAATTTTCACCCTTGACACTTGTCAAGACCAAGGGATTTTATTCATCATGGAAATGGATAAACATGAGAAATGTGTGGTAGAGAATTAAAGAATTAAAAGTCAAATATTTAAAATTTGAGCCAATAAGGAAATGCCATGTGTCATGTTGTTTTTATTTTATTATTTCTTTATAAAAAGGAAAAAAATCAGCCCATTTCTCCCATAGTGGTCAGCCAAACCAGAAGAGAAGAGAAACCAAGAAAGAACAAACCCTAGGTGGGAAAAATCAAAGAGAAAGTGTTGGAATTCAAGGATTTGATCAAGCAAAGGTAAAATTTCTTTGATTTTGCTAGTGATTTACCTTACCCATGCATTTTTCCTTAATTTCCATGGTTAAATTACATGTTTTCATGATGAATTCATGGCTGGTCAAAATGGGTATGGAGAGAGAATGATCTTGGATTGGTTTGATTTTTAGGTATGTTAGTGTTTTTAGGTGATTAATGATGTGTAGCATGAAAACAAGTGAAGAAAACCACCAAAGGTTTGGAACCCATCAATAGCCGAATTCTCTAAGTGAATAATGAGGAAGAATGGGATGTTATTCTAGGTGATTTGATTAAGAAATAATAGTTTTTGGTGTAGGAATTAATGAATTATGGAGAGAAAATTAAGTAGGAAAAATCACGGAGTTAGTGTACCATTGTTGGCCAAAAGTTCCAAGAAGAAAAGTGAAGATAAATTTTGCCTAATTGTGTGTTAATTAGTTGTGCTTGGTGAATTGAGGGATTGGAAAAGAAATGGAGCAAGTTGGAGTGAAATTGGACGCATTGGCCAATTTATCGGATGAAAAATTGACTTAGGCCAATATCGAGTCTAGATGGCTACCCGTGCATTTTTCATTTCATAACATGCATATATATTGAGCCTGAAATAGCTTATGACTGTTAGACACAATTTAATTGGAATATGTGTCATGGATTATGGCTAGGTGGTGAGCCATTGGATACGGGTAAAAGACTGTACCCGCAGACTGAAAATAGGAGTATTTCTACTCTTAATACTATGAATGAACTTATTATCGTCTTAATTATCTAGAGTAGTTTTATACACTTGTGTGATTTTATGGAAAATGGGTTTAAATGGTAAATTTCTATGTTTTAGGAGAAATTGTGATTTTATAAACTGATTTTATAAATTTTCTGGAAAATCGAATACTGGTTTTGAAAATAGAGTAATTGGAGACTGCCTACTTGTGTTGTAAAATTATGATTTGAATTAGATGGCTTGTGATAAATTGGCATGATTGGCTGAATTTATACTTGTGTTGAAAAATATGAACTGTCTGTTTTGCCCTGATAAATTTGTTAGCAATGTAATTGCCATTCTATGCCATTGAGATTTGATCAATTGATGGATTAAAGATTAGCTACTGCAGTGGTGGGGGGTTCCGTGGACCAGCCTATTAGAGGGGCAGGGTAAACTCTTTTATATTCTCACCTCGGTTGTAGAGACGCGTAGGGTATCTCCTGAGGTGGGCTTTTTGAGTGCACTTCACGTTAACCACCGCATGAGAGTGGGACTCAGCCAACGTCAAGGAGCGACTGTGTGTCAGATGCAAAAACATGTTTATGGATATGGGACATTTAACAGCCTTGGCAGTCTCAGTGGGATACCTTGACGAAGGTACCCGCGAGAATGATTTTGGCAGGAGCCAAGTTTTGTGAAATACATAAGCCAAGTTGATTATTTGAGTAAATTGATTACTGATGTTATGAAAAACATACTGAAATGGAATATCTTACTTGTCTCCATTTACTCGCCTTTAGATAGTTTAGATGGTGTCTGTTTACTCACTGGGATTATGTAATCATAATCCCACCCCTCTTCCTATCCATTTTTCAGGCTCAGGACAGTTTGTTGATAGTTGATTAAGACGAGAATTAATCTCGGTGTTTCATCCTATAAAGTAAGGGTTCGTAGCCCTACACTTTCTTGGTCAGTTGGGGGCCCACGTGTCACTATAAAAGTAATTTTATACTTCAGTTATCTGATTTAAAGTATGTATGAACATATTTATCTTTTACACCATGTTTTTGACGGGTTTTGGTATTTTTGAAGAAAACTTACGAAAATGCCCCTGTGAGCCAAAAAAAAATATTTTATTATTTTGATTTGGAAACGACTTATAATTTTTTTGAAATGTGAGATTTAATAACTGTCACTCACCGAGGAGATGTGGAAGCTGATACTAAGCCTTGCGAGGTTTTGATCGGCAATCGAGGTAATGAGTGCCTATCGAGACGTCAAGGCGATTGTCACGGGCCCGATGGGAGTTCCAGGTCGTGACATATCTTTACCATGATAATTTCTTGAATAAATTAAAACTTGTGGGGGAAAACATACTTTACAATTGATATCTCCCTCTATAAGCATATCCAAAAATCCTCATGCCCTATGTCCCACCTTAGGACAGTCTTCCCATATGGTTTAATAGATCATAACTTCATCACAAGCCTAATGATTCATTATTTATAGTATCCCGGTATTTTCATAATCGTAACCGATTATATTTCTCATCTTAAAATTTTACGGTATCACCTTCTAATTCCCTCTATATTCAAATTTATAATCCTTAACTTAACCCCGTTAACTGATGATCAATTTATAGTACTGCAAGGTTTAATCGTTATTAAATCTAATAATTGTTGGAACCATTAATGGCTTCCTGTTTCAACCTTCAGTACTTATTTAAAAAATCGATCTTGCCACTAAGATAATTATTCATCATCGATACTTATATTACTAATCTACCTTTGTCATACTAAAAGATTTTTATACTCATTCTGTCATTTAAACAACTATTCCATCATCCGTTTATATTATACAAGACAAAAGTCAATTCTTAAGCCTTTTATACAGGGGATTATTATCCTTCTTATACTACATCTGTCTAGGATTACAGTATTACAAGCTTCAACAAGGCACTAAACATCTTTAGGATCATTATCATCTTGATCCTTTTTCGAGTCCGTTTCAAGTTTTCCTTTTTTCTTCTCTTGCCATTTACTTACATTGCTCCCACAGCCTGGGGGAGAATGTCTAACGACAATTACTTAATCTCTTATATACCCTAAAAACAAATAGGTCTCTATATGCAAACTCATGCATTCTATTCGACTTAACGTAACTTAATCCGAGGCCACGCAGTGTTAGTGTTGATTTCTTAAAACAACTTTAAAACAAAAAACTTTAAAATCCGAAGCTTTAAAACCAAAATCTTTGATCTTTAAACCATGCTCTGATACCACTTTAATTGTCACGACCCGAAACTCTCATCGGGCCCATGACAACTGTCGCGACGTCTCGATAGGCACTCATTACCCCGAATGTCGATCGGAACCCCGCAAGGCTTAGCATCAGCTTTCGAAACTCCCCGGTGAGCGACAATTATTAAATCTCTTATTTCAAGAAATCATAAGTCGTTTCCAAATCAAAACAATAAAATATTATTTTCTAGCTCACGGGGGCATTTTCGTCTTTTTTTTTTTAAATACTGAAACCCGTCAAAAACATGGTGTAAAAGCTAAATATGTTCATACATACTTTAAATCAGATAACTGAAGTATAAAATTACTTTTACAGTGACACGTGGGCCCCCAACTGATCAAAATGCATCGGAAGCTGAAAACCTACAACTTTTACTGATTTAAGTCCAAATGAAGGTCCTTGTCAAAGTCAGCTAACTATGGAATTCCCTGAGCTTGAAATATGAGAAAATGAGAGTGGTGAGATTATAAAATCCCAGTGAGTAAGCAGACACCATCTAAACCATCTAAAGGCGAGTAAATGGAGACGAATTAAAATATTCTTTTCCAATATATGTTTCATAACATGAATATTCAGTTTACTCAATTAATCAACATGGCTTATATATCTCACAAACCTTAGCTCTTGCCAAAATCATTCCCGGGGATGTCTTGGCCTAGGCATCTGACCGAGATCACCAAGGCTATTAAATATCTTTACATCCGAAATTCTAGCCATGCCTTGGCGTTGGCTGAGTCTCACTCTCACGCGGTGGTCCACGTGAAGTGCACTCAAATCTTTACCTCCAGAGGAACCCTCCACACAGCTCTCCGATCGAGGTAAGGTATATCTGATTCTGTGCCCCCTCTCTTAGGCTGGTCCACAGAACCTCCACTGTAGAGATTATGGATTATTTTATATACCACCTGATTTATAAAATCTTTATCTGCATGATATGGTAATTTATCGCAATCTAGCCTCTCAAGGCTGAATACATAGTATATATATAATTTTGATACAAATACCAACTTTGCCATTCATGCTCACATATTGCTATAAGCCATATAATTTAAAACACAATTTATAACACAAGCAGGCAGTCTCCAATTACTCTTTTTTCAAAATCAGTATTCAATTTTTCAGAAAATTTATAAAATCATTTTATAAAATCACAATTTCTCCTAAAACATAGCAATTTACTATTTAAATCCATTTTCTATAAAATCACACAATTGTATAAAACTACTCTAGATAATTAAGACGATAATAAGTTTACTCACAGTTCTAGGAGTCGATGTACTCCTAATCCCAGTCTTCAAGCACAATCTTTGTACTTTTACCAGTGTAATTTATTCACCACCTATCCACAATGTACAATACATAATTCACCACATTAATGCTTGACCATTATAAAATCAATTCAGGCTTGGTGTATATGCATGATATGATATGCAACTTATCCGACTACCGCTTAAATGCGATGCTGACCTAATTCGACCTATTACCCTACTAAATGACAATTTTGTCCGCATTAGCTCCAAATTGCTCCATTTCATTTCTAATATTTCAATTCACTAAATACAATTCCAATAATCTAAAATTCAGCCTAACAACCCTCACAATTCTTCTTGAAAATTTCGACCATTGTGGTGCACTATCACTAAAAAATTTTCCATTCAATTTTCTCACCATAATATCATCATTTCATCAATTTTTCAACCAAATCACTTGATCACAAAATCAATTCATTACTTTTACACTTCACATAGGGTTCGGCCATTGAAGGTTCATGGGAAAATGGATTTTTTTCTTATTGTTTTATTTCTAAACATGCTTAACTAACTAAAAACACTAACATAACTTAAAATCAAATCAATCTAACATCATTCTCTCTCCATACCCATTTTGACCAGACATGAATTCATCATGAAAACATGTAATTTAACCATGGAAATTAAGGGAAAATGCATGGGTAAGGTAAATCACTAGCAAAATCAAAGAAATTTTACCTTTGCTTGATTAAATCCTTGAATTCCAACACTTTCTCTTTGATTTTTCCCACCTAGGGTCTATTCTTCCTTGGTTTCTCTTCTCTTCTGATTTGGCTGATCACTATGGGAGAAATGGGCTGATTTTTTACCTTTTTATAAAGAAATAATAAAATAATAAAAGCATGACACATGGCATTTCCTTATTGGTTCAAATTTTAAATATTTGACTTTTAATTCTTAATTCTCCACCACACATTTCTCATGTTTATCCATTTCCATGATGAATAAAATTCCTTGGTCTTGACAAGTGTCGGGGGTGAAAATTTACCTATTTGCCCCCGGGGTGGCAAAATTACCATTTCGCCCCTATACTCCAAATTATACCAAAAATTAAAATTTTTCACTTCTAAATCTCAAATCATACTCCAATAAGTCAAATGGGGCCAAAAAAAATCTTTTCTAAAATCTCCATTTTGTCCCCAGGTGCAAATGACCATTTTGCCCCTAAATATTGAAAATTTCGGTTTGACTCCAAATTGATCCTCGAACTCCAAATCACCATTTTAAATCATTCATGGGCTATGAA
Organism: Theobroma cacao; assembly: GCF_053813885.1. Taxonomy (NCBI): domain Eukaryota; kingdom Viridiplantae; phylum Streptophyta; class Magnoliopsida; order Malvales; family Malvaceae; genus Theobroma; species Theobroma cacao. The sequence continues at coordinate 9,558,694 of NC_142648.1, read as the reverse complement.
ACTCTTAATTTTACCTTAAAATTCCTATTTGAACTAGTTCGAGGCTTAATCGACTTAGTGGTACCATTAAGAGCAATATCGTCTTTTAACAATTTCTTGAACTTCCTAAATATGCAAACATTCTATTGTGCATGTAAATGACGTCGTAATTATTTTATATAACATGGTTTGACATGTGGTGGGGGCCACGGCCTCTGACATATGTATGCATGGCTAGGCCACCAGATGATTACGGGGTTGCGATCGCTTGATTCTCCGATGTCAACCAACATCGTTGAGATTGCCATGGCCTGTGGGATTCGGTGGAGCGAGGCTCTTGGAGGTTATTACGTGGTAGCAGCATCATGGATTTTATTTGATTTCTTACTCGAGACAAAAATCTCTTTGGGTTTTCAAACTCTTAGTTCTTGCATGGTGAAAACGAAATTATACGATTTTCTGTAGCTCCCCCTAGTTTTACTGTTATATGAGTTTTACCTTTACGTGAGAGGCGATTTACGAACTGTGTATAAACCTGGTTACTATTTGGTTTCGTGAGAGCTTGCCCAATTTTATTAATTTGATTTGAGTATTACATGAGATAATTTTGACTGCAGAAATCTTTTATGAACATGAGGTTTATAATGATATTTTATTGATCTAGTTTGAAAATGGTTATTAACCTTCTTGATGCACAAAAGTTTACTTACTTGATTTGATATACATTATGGTTGAGTACGACTTACAAGAGATTCTTGATATTTTCTTTTATATATATAAGGCACAAATGTCCGTTTGAATTAATTTTTTTATCTACTCTTGTAATTTTTATTATTCAAAATCTCTACTTTATTGCTTGTTTCCCATCTATACCCTACTCACAAAGCCGATGATCACTAAGTCTATGAGACTGACACCCCTTTCATTTCTCCTTTTGCAAACTAGAATCAGCCTAGCATGTAATCATCGGCGCGTTCAGTCCACTGCAGATAGGTAAAGGCATCTTCTAGCATTTTATCCCGAGTCGCTCCGCTGTTAAAGGTCAAGTCGTAGCTCTTTGTTCATTAAGTTGTAAACAGATATTGATGTTGATATAAGAAAATAATTGAAGATTGTGGATTTTAATGTATAAACTTGTGATTAAATGGTTTAAAGCTTGAATCGATTAGTATTGTTATGGTTCAAGTCATGATATGAGAGTATATTGTTTTAAGTATCAATATGGAATGGTGATTGTATGTAGTGAACTAATGGGAATTTCGAGTAAGGCTTGTTTGAGTCTTGACGAGTTTTTCTTGAAGGTCTCGGACGCCGATAGTGACCGAGGAGGGGTCGTTACAATGACAAAACTCAACCTATAATTTTGATTTTTAATTCCTCTTTTGTTTATTTTCAATGGAATATGAGTTGTTTATTCCAATTCCGTGTTTAATGCTTCTAATTGCTTGATCACCAATTAGATTAATTTAGATATCTAAATATAACTTGACGAAGGGAGTTTAAATTTATATAAAGTTATTTAGCCACATTTTGAGATGTTAATGTAGCTAAGTCCTTGTGTTATAAATAGTTTTTAGATAGTTTTTATGTTTTTAGTTAATTAGTTTTAAAGCATGTTAACTTAGTTAATTCAAGTAATTCTAGTTCATTTTCATGTTGAAAGTCCTATTTTAAGCTAATGCTGATTTAGTTCTTATGGTTGTAGGTTTTCAAATGCATAAAGTTCAATAATGATGACTATGCAATGGAGACTAAGTGTAAATTTTAACTTAACATGTTACGGTAATTCTTATATAACTTGAGCTACAGAGATCCAATTAATGTGATTCTTGGAGCATTGAAAGGCTAAGAGGCAGACCTACAACTTTCATGTTTACTATTTCATCGAGATCAGCTTTGAAGTAGGAGAAAATAATGTTGCAAGATGAGGTATTTCATCAGTTCTGAAACAAGGCAGCCCAAGGAGCAATGTCGCAGCCTTGCAAAACTCAAGGCTGCAGTGCCCAAGGGAGCATCGTCGCTCCCATACAAAAAACTTGAGAGGCCAGTACCATAGCACCCAAGGAGGAGCACCGTGATGTCGATTGAAAAACAAGGAAAAAATATACAAGTCTAACAGTTTTGTGGCACCCATGGAGCAAGGTCGTGGCACTTTGATGTGAATTATTAAAGTGCACCCAATCGAGAAATGATTTTCTAGGGTTTTCTAGTGGCTATAAATAGGTTATTTTCTGTAGTTGAGAGGGGGGGCTTGGAGAGTAAATGAACGGTAGTTTTTGAGAGAAAAGAAAAAGGCTCTTCAACAAAAGAAACAAGAAGAAATCGAAGGCAACCGAAGATCGAGAATTAAAAAAGGCTTTGATATTCCTATTACTCTTTAATTCTTTCTTGTTGTTTTGCTGTAGAAATGATTTTTCTCTTTTGAAATGATTATATCTGCTGTAGAATTATGGGTTATTTTATTTTATGTAGTTTGAAGATATGATTTCTCTTTGCTTAGTATTAATGGATGATGTATGGTTTATTCAATTCTGTATTTATTGCTTTTTGGTGCTTGATTGCCAATTGAAATGTCTTGGGTCTCTAAATACAACTCGACGAAGGGAGTTTAGAATAAACCATAGTTTTGAATAGCCTATGTTCAATTCACTTTGGTGTTAGGTGATAATTTCATATTTAGGATAGACATATATCTAAATACCTTAGGTAGCCAAATTACAACACAAACGTAATGAACTTTTTCTAATTAATTTACATAGACATATGGAGTTAGTTTTGAAAGGTATGTGCGAACGATCTCGACAGAGACTTGTACATAATATGGATTCTAGGTTAGCCATGTATCCTATTAATCTAAGGAGAATGATTAAATTAAGATGATGTTTAGAAAGATACCATAATCTTAGGTTTTGAATTAATATTTTTCGTAGTGAAATTCTATTCTTCCTTAATTACTTTGTTTAATAATTATTTTTAGTTCAACTAATCATTCAAAAATTGAGTGCTTGGATAAGATAGATTTTGTTATAAATTTAGTACTTAGTAAGAATAGGTACAAATCTTTGTGGAAAACAATACTCGACTTACTTTTATATTACTTGTACGGCCACGTGCACTTGCATGTATTAAACTGACAATAGCCATGAATAGAATAACATGTTCTCAAAATCACTTAGTTGATTAGGTGATTTGATTTGCATATAGGATAGAAATATACCTATGTGTCATATGTAGCCAAGATTAGAGCACAAACTTAATGAATCTATCTTCAATTTAATTTACATAATCATCTAGTAACTTAATTGAAAAAAATATTTTTATGAGCACCTCAACAGAGACTTGTAAATAGCTTGGGACTCTACGTTAGCAACTCAATCCGTTGAAGTAATTTTAAAGAGAAAAAGAGGATTCAAATGAAGTGTTGAGGGATATCATAATCTTAGGCTTTTAATCAAGTGTTTTTATAGTAATTTTAGCCTTCAATTGTTAGTTTTAATTTGTTAGTTTAATTTAGCTTTTAAATAATCTTTTAATTTTGATTACATGAATAAAATTAGTTTGTCATAATTTTAGTACTTAGCTTTAGTTTGACCAATTCCTTGTGGGATTTAACACCTTACTTACTTTTATATTACTTGTTGCGATATGTGCACTTGCGTGAAGAAAATGAACATGTTTTTGGCACCGTTGCTAGAGATGTATTTTTCCTCGTTTTAGCTAATGTTAATACCAAGCAAACTAGTCTTAATTCAAGTTTTATTTTTCTTTATTTCGGGTACTTTGAATCATTGTAAGTGACGGATAAGAAGTTTGGAGTTTTTACCTCTTCATCTGAAAATCGAGAAAACTTTTCGAAGACTTCAAAGAGAGAATTTACAAACATCAACTCATATAAACCACTAGCTGAACAAAGGGAATAGCAAATTCAAGAGCAATTAGTAGAAAATCATCAATCTTTGAGAGATTACGCTGTTTCGCTAAGGCAAGGACTACATTTGAGCATTCGGAAGCTGACCATTCAAGCTAACAACTTTGAAATTAAGTCAACTATCATCCAAATGATCTAGACTTTAGTACAATTTGGAGGTCTACCTAATGATGACCCCGATGCTCATATTTCAAAGTTTTAGGAAATCTATGACACCTTTAAGCATAATGGAGTGACTGATGATGCTATTAAATTACGACTTTTCCCTTTCTCATTGCAGAACAAGGCGAAGGTTTGGTTGAATTCTCTTCTTATGTGCTCCATTACAACTTGGGATGATCTTGCTTAGAAGTTCTTAGTCAACTTCTCTCCCCCAACCAAGACAGCGAAGATGAGGAATGACATTACTTCTTTCATGCAACTTAACTTTGAATTATTACATGAGGCCTAGGAAAGATACAAGGATTTACTTCGGTGCTACCCTTATCATGGTTTATCAAAGTGGCTTCAGGTACAAACATTTTACAATAGTTTGACTAGTCATATTTGAACTACTATTAATACAGTAGCTTGAGGAGCTCTCATGGCTAAGTCTATTGATAAGTTGTATGATTTTCTAGAAGAAATGGCATTAAATACTTATCAATGGCCATTTGAAAGAACAATGACTAGAAGAGTAGCTGATGTTCATGAGCTTGATTCTATCAATGCATTAATCGCACAAGTACCTGCATTTACTAAGAAATTTGATTCTTTTGGAGTTCAACTAATTCATTCAATTCAAATTGCTTTCGTTGTTGCTTGGATTATACATGCAAGTGCACGTGGCAGTATTAGTAATATAAAATAAATCGAGTATCGTTATCCATAGAAATTTGTATCTATTCTTACTGAGTACTAAACTTCTAACAAAATAATCTTATCCAAGCATTTGATTTCAAACGATTAATTAAATTAAAGATAATTAATTAATTAAATAACTAATGAAGCATAAAATGTCACTAAAAGAAATATTTACTCAAAACCTAGGATTATGGTGTTTTTCAAAGCTTCATATGAATTAAATCATTCTCCTTAACTTAGATTAATGGAATACATGGCTAACCTAGAATCCAAATTATTTACACGTCTTTATTGAGATCATGCACACATACCTTTCCAAAACCAATCCCATATGTCTATGCAAATTAATTAGAAAAAGTTCATTTGGTTCGTGTTCTAATATGGTGGCCTAAGGTATTGAAGTATATGTCTATCCTAAACATGAAACTATATTGAAGTATATGTCTATCCTAAACATGAAGCTATCACCTAACTCCATAGTGAATTGAACAAAGGCTATTCAAAAATAAGGTCTATTCTAAAATAAATTAAAGCAAAATAAAGTAAAATTAAACTAAAATAACTTAATTTAACTAATCAACATGTAATCTAACTTAAACTAGAAAAACACCAAAAAGGCTAAAATCGAACCTAAAAAACTCAAAGATCTAGCTACTTAAGGCCCCAAAATGTGTCAAAATAACTCTATATAATAGAGTTATTAGAGACCCACTACATTTCAATTGGTGATCAGGTAGTGAAAAGCATTAAGTGCAGAAATGAATAAACCATGTGATTTCCATTAATGCTTAGCAAGAAAAATCAAATATTCAAACTACATAATGAAATATCCCATAATTCTAGAATACAAAATTTGTTCATCATTGTATTTATAGCAAGCATGATTAAATCAATATAAAAGATCATTTCTACAGCAAAACAACAAGAAGGAAATGAAGAGTAAAGAAATATCAAATCCTTTTTCGATTCTTGATCCTCGATTCCTTCTATTTCTTCTTGTTTCTCTCATTGAAAACTTTTTTTTTCTCTCAAAACCCACTGTTCTTTTCTTCTCCGAACCTTTCTCCTCAAATTTTGAAAAAGACCTATTTATAGCCACCAAAAAACCTTAAAAACTCATTCTCAATTGGCTACATATCATTAATCCAAGTTAGAGTGCCACGGCCTTGCTCTAGGGGTGTCGCGATGCTCCTGACTTATAAAATTTTTTTGTCTGTCTTCCAATTGGTGACGCGGTGCTCTTCCTTGGGCACTACAATGTTGAGCTCTTGGGTTTTTGTATGGATGCCATGGTGCACCCTTGGACATTACGGCCTTGATCTCTACAAGGCCATGGCGCTACCAACTTTTGTGTTGCCTTGGTGTAGTCTGATGCAGTGCCTTATATTGTAATGTGATTTTCTCTTAACTTCAAGTTCATCTGGTTGAAATGTTAAACATGAAAGTTATAGGCCTGCATCTCATCTTTGCAATGGTCAAAGAATCACGTTGATTGGATCTCTGTAGCTCAAGTTATAACCAAAACACCAAGGCATGTTTAGTACAAGTTTGCACTTGGTCTCCATTGCCTTGTTCACCAACATTCAACTTTAAGCACATGTGAACCTACAATATCAAAGACCAAATCAACATTGACTTAAATAGAGACTTTCAACATGAATTTGAGTTAAATTACTAAAATTAAAGTCTACCAACATTCTTTGAACTAATTAACTAAAAACCTATAAACTATCTAAAATTGACTCAAAACATGACGACTTAGCTATTTTATCATCCCAAAATGTAGCTAAATAACTCTATATGATAGAATTATCATTTGTATCTTGTGATTATTGTGGAAATTGGAATTCAAGTTATTAGTGTTCAAATAGTTCAAAATCAGTTCAATTTGTAGGGAATAGGAAACAACCCCTATTTTAACACCTATAATCATGGGTGGAGGAATCATCCAAACTTTTCTTGGGGTGGTAATCAAGGGTCTTCTTTATCTCCAAGGCCTAATATACCTCTTGGTTTTCAACAGCAAGCAAAACCTCCTATGCTAGAAAAGAAACTAACTATGGAGAAGTTACTTATGCAATGTATGGCCAAGACTGACTTTTTCATTCATAGCTAGGCAACTTCGTTGAGAAGCTTTGAGACTCAAGTTGGTCAACTTGCTAGCACAGTAAACAACAAAGCTCAAGTGACCTTTTTGAGTGACACAAAAACTAATCTTATGAGAAAAGGTAAGGAACATGTTAAGGCCATTACTCTAAGGAGCAGAAAAAAGGTTGAAACACTCCTAAGCAAGCTGAAAAGAAAGGTAAGTCAATGGCAAATGAGACTATGAGTGTGAATGAGGACAAGTAGAGTCAAGATGAGGAAGCAAAGGTAAACCCACCACCACCCTTTCTTAAGTGCTTCTAGAAATAAAAGTTTGACATCCAATTTCAGAAGTTTGTAGAGGTATTTAAGAAGCTCCATATCAATATACATTTTACTAAAGCTTTAGAACAAATGCCTACTTATGTAAAGTTTTTGAAAAACATTTTAACCAAGGAAAGAAAATTGGGTGAGTGTGAGATAATGGCATCCATTAAGGAGTGCAGTGCAATCATTCAAAATAAGCTTCCTCTAAAACTTAAGGATCTTGGCAACTTTACCATTGCTTGCATTATTGGTGCGATATTTTTTGCCAAGGCTTTGAATGACTTGGGAGCTAGTATTACCTTGATGCCATTGTCAATTTATTAAAAATGACTTTACAACTTGTTGATCAAACCTTTACATACTAGAGGTATTGTCAAAGATGTGCTAGTGAAAGCCGACAAGTTTATCTTGCCAGTCAATTTCATTGTTCTTAATATAAAGGATGATAGAGAAGTTCCAATCATCTTGGAAAGACCTTTGTTATGAATTGCTAGAGCATTCATTGATGTGGAGAAATGAAAGTTTACCTTGAAAGTGTAAGATCAAGAGGTAACTTTCAATATTTTTAGAGCTTTAAAGTTTACTAATGATCATGATGAGTGTTTTGTAGTAAGTGTAGTTGATAAAGTCATAAGTGAAGTGTTTACGGAAAACCAACCTAATGACCGTCTTGTAGCTTCCTTAGTAACTGATTTTAAAAGACATGATGAAGATGTCATTGAATGTGTGAATTTGTTGGATGGCCCATCCTGTGTCATGAGAACACAATTTGAGACACTAGAGTTCCCATCTTCTTCATCTTCATTATCAAAGCCATCTATTGAAGAGCCACCTAAGTTAGAGCTTAAACCTTTGTCAAATCACTTGGATGCATACCTTGGTAACTTGTCTACTCTTTTTGTGATTATTTCTTTTACTTTTACTAACATGCAGAAAGATAAGCTTTTGAGAGTTCTATGAGAGCATAAGAAGGTATTGGGATGGACAATTACAAACATAAAAGGGATTAGTCATTTGATATATATGCATTACATTCCCTTGGAAGATGACCATAGAGCCACCATTAAACACCAGAGAATACTCAAACCAATCATGAAAGAAGTGGTGAAGAAAGATATCATCAAATAGTTAGATGCTGGCATCATCTATCCTATATCAAACAATGAAAGGGTAAGTTCGGTGCAATGTGTTCAGAAGAAAGGTGGGATGATTGTGGTAGAGAATGAGAACAATGAACTCATCCTTTAGAAGATAGTGACTGGATGGAGAGTGTGTATGGACTATCGGAAGCTCAACAAGGCCATGAGGAAAGATCCTTTTTCTTTACTGTTTATTGATCAAATGTTGGATAAGTTGACTGGCAAGGAATTTTATTTTTTCTTGGATGGATATTTGGGATACAATCAAATTGCTATAGATCCGGAGGATAAAGAAAATAGCACCATTACATGCCTTTATTGTACTTTTGCCTTCAAAAGGATGTCATTTGAATTATGCAATGCCCCAACCGCTTTACAAAGATACATGATGGCCATCTTCTTTAATATGGTGGAATAGATCTTAGAGGTATTTATGGATAATTTCATTGTATTTGGTAACAAATTTGATGAATGTTTGTTGAATCTTGATAGGGTTTTGAGAAGGTGTGAAAAAATGAACCTAGTGCTGAATTTAGGAGAAATGCCATTTCATGGTGCAAGAAGGCATTGTACTTGGCCACAAGGTTTCAAGCAAAGGACTAGAGGTAGATAAAGCCAAGATAGAGACCATCGAGAAACTTCCACTACCTTCTTCGGGAAAAGGTATTAGAGGTTTTCTTAGTCATGTAGGTTGTTATAGGAGTTTATTAAGGACTTTGCTAAAATCTCTAAACCTTTACGTAACTTGTTGGAAAAGGATGTTCCTTTTAAATTTGATGATACATGTCATACAACATTTGTAAATTTGAAAAAGAAATTAGTATCTACACCCATCATTATAGTTCTTGATTGGACACTTCCATTTGAGCTTATGTGTGATACTAGTGACTATACTATAAGTGCAGTGTTAAGTTAGAGGAAATGAAAATTTTTCATTCTATTTATTATGCTAGTCAGACCTTGACTGAAATTCGAATGCATTATACTACCACTAAAAAGAATTATGAGCTGCTATTTATGCATTTAATAAATTCTGTGCAAATTTGGTTGGCATTGTGTACACTGATCATGCTGCAATTAAGTATTTGATTGCTAAGAAAGATGTTAAGCCAAGATTGATACGATGGATTTTAGTGCTTTAAGAATTTGATATTGAAATCAGAGACAGAAAAGGTATAAAAAATCATTTAACAAACCATCTATCCAAGTTAGAAAATGACAACGAAGGTGAGGATTCAATTTTGATTAATGAAATTTTCCCAATAAACAATGATTGCTTGTTGGTAATAAAAAATTACCTTGGTACGTTGACTACGTAAATTACAATATAAGTAAACCTCTCCCTCCTAGTTCAAATAGCCATTAAAGAAAGAAATTTTTCCATGATGTTAAATTTAATGTATGGGATTAACCGTTCTTGTTCAAGCAATGTGTAAACAAAATTTTGAGAAGGTGTATTCCAGAGGAGGAGCATCTTGAGGCACTATCATTCTTTAGACTATGGGGGCCATTTTAGAGGAGAAAAAAAGTTCTTCAATCAGGTTTGTGTTGGCCTACACTTTATAAGGATGCTCATAATTTTGTTTTGGATTGTGATAGGTGTCAAAGAGTGGGGAACATTTCCAAAAAACTTGAGATATTGCTCAATAGCATCTTTGAAGTGCAGATTTTTTATGTTCAGGGTATAGATTTCATGGGACCATTTATCTCTTCTTTCAACAATTATTACATTTTGGTGGTAGTGGACTATGTCTCCAATTGAGTGGAAGCTTTAGCTTTACCTACAAATGATGCTAAGGTGGTGTCAAAATTCTTAAAAAAAGAACATATTCACTAGATTTGGCATACCAAGAGTGATTATAAGTGATGAAGGCAACCATTTTTACAACAAGTATTTGGAAGCAATTCTTACTAAGTATGAAGTCAAACACAAAATTGCAATTGCCTATCATCCACAGACTAGTGGACAAGTTGAAGTCTCTAATAGAGAGATCAAGCAAATTTGGAAAAGATTGTATCTCCTTCAAGAAAGGAGTGGGCTAAAAGACTAGATGATGCATTATGGGCTTATAAGACTACCTACAAAACACCAATAAGTATGTCTCCTTATAGATTGGTTTTTGATAAAGCATGCCATCTTCCACTAGAGTTGGAACATAATGCGTATTAGGCCATTTAGAAGTTGAATTTTGATCTTGACGCTATTAGTGAGAAACGTCTATCTCAACCAAATGAGATGGATGAATTTCAACTTAATGCCTATGAAAATGCCAAGATTTACAAGGAAAAGACAAATAGATGGCATGATCTCAATATTGTTGAGTGTCATTTTGAGCTTGGTCAACATGTGCAATTGTTTAACTCGAGCTTGAAGTTATTTTTGGGCAAGTTGAAATCACGATGGTCGGGACCTTTCATTGTATCAAAGGTGTTCCACATGGAACAATGTAGGTAATGAATGGTACAACAAATGAAACATTCAAAGTGAACAAGTAACAGTTAAAGCACTATTGGGGAGGTGACATTGATCATTAACGATCCTTCATTAATCCTTTCGATCCCAAATAAGGTTAAAAAGGAATCAAGCTAATGACTATAAAGAAGCGCTACTTAGGAGGCAACCCTAGTTTTTTTTTAACTTAATTATTTCCCCTCATTTTTTTATTTATGTTCTTTGAAATTATTAAGTTTAGGCTTTAATTTTATTGTTTTGTACTAATTTTTCTTTTTGGTATTTTTGTCTTGTAGGTAGTTATCCTAAAAAAATTCAAAATGGCATTGTGGCACCTTTAATGTGAAGGCCATGGCTACAATTGATGCCTTCTCCCATACAAAAACAAGGGAGTGCAGTGTTGTGGTGCCCACATCCCCCATGGTAAGGCCCAAGGCCACAACACAACGATGCCCAATGGCCAACGCCGTGGCTCTAGCTCAAGCTACCATATTTTAAAATCCCTAACCCCTTTTTATTTTCCCATCCTTTTTCAACTTTAGGTTTTCATTCTCTTTCTACCTCTATATTTTCTCTCTTTACCTTCCACCCACTCCAAATCACTCCCAAAATTCAACTTTGGCACCAAATTCCTCCTTTGAAGCAAGCAAATCTTATTCCACACATCAATAAACAAATTTAAGTGCAAAGAGTTTATGTAAGTGGTTTTGTTCTTTGAAGATTTTTCCTTTTTGGTAAATTTAGCTATTGAAGAAGAATTTGTGATTGTTGATTAGTGGGTTTGTGACTAATTTGAGATTGTAGTATGTGTGCTTGCTAATTAATGCTTCTACATTGATTATTTGAAAAATTGGATGCTAAGAAGTTGTGAATAGTACAAAAATTCTGCATTAAATAGTAACTTGTGGTAGTGGGAGTATTTGTGGATTAGTGAATTTGGTGGAAATATTCGTGGATTGAATTGAGAAAGTTATTGCATATTTTTGTTGACACTTAAGTTTAAATTGCTATAAATTTGTTAAGTTTTTATGGAAACTAAGAAAAGAGCTAGAGGTAGTGTAACTCTGACCCATTTCGATAGGAGTAAGTTTGTTTTTGCTAAGGCAGCTACAAGGCATTTGTAGTCCCTTATGCAAAAGTCCTTATTCAGGAGCGAGGCATTGATCTTCATTTCAGACTTTATGATTTTGTTCATAAGAATATCACAGAGTGGAAGTGGGAAAAATTTTTTGAGCAACCTGAGGTGGTAGTATTACTTATAGTTCAAGAATTTTATGCCAATGCTACTGAACATGAGAATAGGCAAGTTTTTGTCCGATTGTGTCAGGTATGTTTTGATAGTCAGACGATTAATCAATTCTACAACTTACCTAACATTAAAAGTGATGAGTATGGTCAATATTTGGCTATCAATGTTGATTTACATGAAGTTATCGTGTTGCTCTATAATGAGGGCACAAAATGGAAAATGAACAAAGGTGTGCTATTGTCTTTTAAAGCTAGTGCCATGAAGAAGGATTATAAGTTATGGTATCATTTTTTGGCTGTAAGATTACTCCCTTTGAAGCATCTTAGAGATGTGACAAGGGACAGCCATTTTACTTTATGTAATGGTTTCTAGGATGTCGATCAATGTGGGTTATTTGGTGTTCAATAGTATTGTTCAAGCTACTCGCTCACCTCATGATGGACTTTGGTATCCATCCTTGATCACGACTTTGTGCAAGAAAGTGGGAGCGATTTGGGAAAAAAGTGAAGAAATCTTGCATCCTAAAGTTCTTTTGGATATAGGAATTATGCATCAACTTTATGCTCGTGAGCATTTAGCTGGCAGAGGAAGTTCTTCATCAGCTCTATGTCATCCACCGTAGCAAGTGTGCCCTTAACATTTTTCCATGTCTAGAGAATGGAAAGGCTTGAGCTACACACGGACCACCAAGCGGCGTATATGCAATTAATTAAGCAAATGATGAGAGCTTATGCTAAGCATGTTGGCATAAACATGGCTGTTTTCCCCACTCTGCTAAATGATCCCACCATGGAAGACCATAATGCAGATAAAGAGGCGGATGACCAATAGAGGTTGAGAACAAGCAAGAGGAGTATTTTTTTCCCTACTTTTAGTAACATCGGGAACAATGTTATTTTTAAGTTTGGGGAGAATTTTCAGTTTTTAAGCTTTGTTTCTTTATTTTGCATTTATGGTTTTAAACCTTAAGTTTAGTTAAGTTATTGATCATTTAATTTGTTGCATGTTTTAAGAATTTGAGTTAGATTTAATTATGTCAAGTTCTTTCAAGTTACCTATCCAATGATAAGAACCTAGTTATATTCTCATCTTGATTCTTTAAAACATGTGAATTTTGTTTGAGTATTATGTAAATTCTTATGCTAAGCTTCATTGTTAAGATGTAATTTCTATGATTTGAGCATTGTGTCTTTTACTTAGATTCAAATTGTGCATATCTTGAGAAGGTGTATGTGAATGTGAAATTTTGAATATGTACTGAGTTTTAGAATTTGTTTGATTCTCTCTCTTGGCAAAATCCTAGGCTATACTTAATTAAAGAAATGATTTAGGCCATCCTTGGGCCAATTAAGCCTTTCAAGCCACCCTCTTATATATTTATCCTTAAAATTTCCTTTTGAGCCTAAGGTAACCTTTTCTTTGTTTTAACACTTAATTATCAGCCTAAACCCTAGCACAAAAAAATTCTAATCTTTGCATCCCTCATTCCTAAGTGCACAAGTCAATTTAGAAAATGTAATAAGCTAGATAGTGAGAAACCTAATAAAGATGAAAAATGATTAAACGATCAAAAGTATGATTATATTCATTTTTCTACCCAATAAAAGAAATAAGTTTAGAGGTGTGATTAAAAGAAAAAGGAAAAGGAAAAGGGAACAAAAAGAATGAAGTGTTGAACAAAAGGAAAATTTGATGAAAAAAGGGTGTATTTGGTGAAGGAAAATAAAGCTCTTTATAAGTCCTAGAATGACTATGTGCTTAAAGTGATTTGAGCTATATAATATCCCATATCGTACCTCCCTAGCCATACATTACAAGTGTTATAAAGACCTAATGATCCTTAATTTAGTATTAGTCTACATTAGTGGAGAGAGAGAGGAAAAGAAAACTTATGGAATTCAAGTACAAATTTGAATTTTGCATGCCTATAAACTTATCCAGATTGTATGATGTTCTTGGTGAAAAGATTACACACACACACAAAAATCTACTTGATGATGAGCTTGCATTTGAATTGAAACATGATCTTGAATAATATTTATTTGTTGCTTAGAATTGAGATTATTGAATCACTTATGAGGATATTAAAGGTGATTATTGAGTTGGTGCAATCTATTTCTAGTTAAGTTGTTTTCTTCATTTATGTTATTGCAATTTTAGTTTATGTTTTACTTGAGGACTAGCAAAATCTAAAGTTTGGGGGTGTGATAACTCTATTACATAGAGTTATTTTGTTACATTTTGAGGGCTTAAATAGCTAAGTTTTTTAGATTTTATGTTCGAAATTTAAGTAATTTAGTTATTTTTTTTTAATTTAGTTTAATATATGTTAATTAGTTTAGTTTAAGTTAGTTTAGTTTAATTTTATGTTATTTTACTTTAAATTATTTTAAGTTTAATTATTGTTTATCTCTTTCATTGTTTTGTAGGAAAATCGATGAAAAGACCTTAGTTGATGAAAATCAGTGCAAGTATGGTGATGGCTTTGTTCATACATGCTGTAGTATTTTGATCATAACTTGAGCTACAGTAGTCAAATTGATATGATTCTTGATTGATTGGAAATCTAAGAGATAGCAATACAACTTTCATGTTTATAACTTTGCCCATTTCTGATCAGATTGAGGTGAAAATTGCATTGGAAAAGGCTGGACTGTAGTAGTTCTGCACAAGGCAGCAAATGGAAGTGAAGGCCGTGGCCTTGAGTTGCTCAAGGCTGCAGCGCCACGATGCACCAGCAACTCATAGTAACACAAGAGAGCCCAGCACAGTGGTACTGGTAAAGGGAGGCTGTTGCCCTGGCTAAAGTTGGTGCACCATACAAGCACCCGAGGCCATGGCGCCACGACTCCAAGGCAACGCCTCGGTGTTAGACGAGTTACCAAAAATCTTCTTTGATGGGATTTTCAAAACTAGGACTTTCGAGGACTATTTAAGGGACCCTTTTTAGAGGTTTTCAAGAAGAGATAGCAAGCAATTATTCTGGAGAAAAAGAGGCCAAAAACAAAGTTAGAGTATTCGAGGGAGAATTAAGATCAACAAAGCTTCAAAATATAGTTTTTCTCTCTACTTTTGTATATCTCTTATTTTCTTTGACTTGGATCAAAAGTTAATCTTCTTTGGATGATGTATTTAGTTAATATTATGAACTAATTTACTTTTTCTAAGATTATGATGGAACTCAACATGTAATTTGGATTTTTAATTTCTCTTTTGCTTATTTTCAATGGAATATGAGTTGTTTAATCCAATTCTGTGTTTAGTGCTTCTAATTGCTTGATCACCAATTAGATTAATTTGGATATCTAAATATAACTTGATGAAGGGAGTTTAGATTAGGATATGAACATAATAACATGTGTTCAAAATCACTTAGTTGATTAGATGATTTGATTTGCATATAAGATAGACATATAACTATGTGTCGCTTATAGCCAAGATTAGAGCCCAAACTTAATGAATTTGTCTTTAGTTTAATTTATATAGACATATAGTAAATTAATTAAGATAGATATTTTTATGAGCACCTTGATAGATACTTGTATAGATATTTTTATGAGCACCTTAATAGATACTTGTAAATAGCTTGGGACTCTAGGTTAGCAACTCAATCTGTTGACGTAAGTTTTGAGAAAGAAAGAGGATTCAAATGAAGTGTTGAGGGATATCATAATCCTAAGCTTTAATTAAGTGTTTTTATAATAATTTTTGCCTTCAATTGTTAGTTTTAATTTGTTAGTTTAATTTAGCTTTTAAATAATCTTTTAATTTTCATTACTTGGATAAGATTAGTTTGCCAAAATTTTAGTACTTAGCTTTAGTTGGAGCAATTCCCTGTGGAATTCGACACTCTACTTACTTTTATATTACTTGTTGCGATACATGCACTTGCTTGAAGAAAATTAACAACAAGAACCATTTGTTTTGCTCCTTCACGAGCCATTTGATTCTTCCCGATGTCTATTCCCTTGGCGTTCATACAACCAGGCTAAGCTCATAGCGCTGGATAAATCTTGAGGTTGTTACAGCTTAACCTCTATTGTTATTGCCTCTTTCAATTCACTGATGAAAATGTCAACTTCCTATTCTTGGGTAAGAGTGTTGGCACATGCTGCAAGTTATTCAAAGTGCCATTAGTAATCCTCCATTATGCTTATTTGACGAAGCTTAAACAGCTCTCCTAGTTTGTTGCTTCTGATTAGGGACCCAAAATACAGGTTGTAGTTGGCTTTATAATCTTCCCAAGACAATTGTGGTCAGTCCTTCTCCAACTTAAAAAACCACAGTTGAGCGTCTTCTTCCAAGTGGAAGGACACTAACCCCCACCTTTTCCTCTGCTAATATTCTCTAGTGATGAAAGAAATTTTAGTAGCGACTCAACCATCCTTAGGGGTCATAAAAGCCATCATAATGGGGAAAGTTGAGATTAGAGTATTTTGGCACAAAGTTTCCTTCATCCAAGTTTTCCAATTCCCGCCTTTTGCTTTCTATGACCACAGTTTTTATTCCCATTTCCTATTCCTCTACCTTCTAATCGATTTGAACCTAAGTCACAAGAAAGATCTTCTAATTAGGTTGTAACTTCATTTTGCCTTGTCTCATTAGCAACCTTGTCTCTTTCTCTTTTGGATCTATCTCGTGCTCGATCTTCCTGATACATAACACCAAGATTTTTAGCCTTCTTCCCTCCTTATTTAAACCTAATTTTCTCCCCCACTAGCCACCAAAAACAAATTAAACTCTCTCTAGTCTTCCAACTCCATGAAAACACCTTCTCCCTCTAAAATCTCCATACCTACTTAAACTCTCTTAATTTCTTGCCTTCAAAACCCATCAAAACCTATTCAAACTTTATCAAATCCTTCAACAAACAATTGGGCTGCATCTTGATATCTTGTTTTGCTGATAGTTGTTGATGAAATTTTTTATTTTTAAGATATTTATGTTTAGAAAATAGTGGGTTTCTAGAAATTATTGAAAATTTTGAGTTGGATAGTTAGAATCTATATTTAATTGTGGATTTGATTAGCGGGTAATTCAATTAACTTCTTGTTTAAATATTATTAATTGTTGAAACTTAGTCATACATTGAGAAGTTAAGTTATTCCTACTTGTGATTTGGTGAAAATTGTTGAGAGATAATTGGGTATTGGGGAATTATTGGAAATTGTTATTTGGGCTTTGTTGTGATTGCTTTGCTTTGGTTTTGGGTGAGTATATTGCAGGAAATTCAACCAAAGAGATTAAGGGCTAGTGCAAATAGTTCCTTCAATAGAACAAAATTTGTGTCTGTAGATGTCATTGACAAACACACTAGTTCCTTCCTAAACAAAGGTTTTGATTCAGGATAGAGGTCTTGATGTTGCTTTAGTTTGACACCTTAGAATTCAAGCACGAATTGAAGAAAAACATTGGCAAAGATTCTATGCTTTACCGGAAACGGCCGTTATCATAGTGGTAAGGAAATTTTATGCTAATGTTCCTAAACATATTAATGGTGTTGCTTTATGTGCGAGGTAAACAAGTGTCTTTCCACAACCAAGCCATCAATGCTTTCTATGAAATTCCCAATATTGAGAATGATCGCTATCGACAATATCTAGCAGAGCATCAAAATTGGAGCGAAATTATTACGGTACTTTATGAAGAGGGTTCTCAATGGAAAATATCAATGGATGAACTAGTATCTTTCAAGTACAATGTCATGAAGCAAATGTCGAAGGTGTGGTGGTATTTTGTGGCATCAAAGATGCTCCCGTGTTTACACATTAGTGGTGTTACAAGGGATAGGGCGATTTTTCTCTATGCCATTATGACAGGGAAATCCATCAATATTGGCCAAGTAATCAACCATTCCATGATGCATACAACCAGCACCAAGTAATCAATTACGTCCTCATGGACACGTGAAATGACCGTTTTGCCTTTATATTCGAAAAATGTTGGAATTGAAATTTTTCACTCCACAATTTCAAATTATGCTCCAAATAGTTAAACTTGGTCAAAAATCTCATCCAACATTCCAATTTTGCCCTTGGGTGACAAAATGACCATTTTGCCCCAACGTTATGAAAATTCTCGAATTAACTTCAAATCAATCCTCGAATTCTGAATCATCATATTAAGACATTTTAAGGTTCAATATCTCTCAAATGCATCTTAAAATCTCTATTTGGACTAATTCGAGGCTTTAATCAACTTAATTGTACCACTAGGTACAATACCGACTTTTAACGATTTTCCAATACATTCACTTATGCAAACATTCTATCAAGCACATGAATGACATGACAAGTATATAATAGAGTAGGGCTTGACAATATGATTGTTTGATCACCAATTAAATTGATTTGAAAACCTAAACGGAACTGGAAAAAAGAGCTTAGAGTAAGTTATGGATGAAATAGCATATGTTCAATATCAATTGCATGAGATGCTTGATTTGATTCACGTGTAGGGTAGGAATACACATGCATGTCATATATAGCCATAATTAGAGTCCAAGCTTAATGAGTCTTTCTTAATTTCAATTTGTATAGAAATATAATAAGTTGGTTAAGAAAGATAATTTTAGAAGAACATCGAAGGAGACTTATAAATATATTATAACTCTAGGTTAACAACTCAAGCTTATCTAGTAAGTAAAAAGAGAGTAGAAGAGATTCAAATGAAACATTGAGAGGATATTGTGATTCTAGACTTTTTGATTTATTGATTTTAAATAAATTGTTAACTTTGTTTTCAGTTTTAGTTTCTTTAATTTTCAGCAACTTTAAATTCAGTTAAGATTAAGTTGTTTTTATTTTAGTACTTAGCAAAAAAAATTAGACAATTCTCAATGGGAACAAACTTTACTTTTTATTATATTATTTGTTAACAATATGTGCACTTACGTAATAAATCCGACAACAGAGGCAAAGAGACGAGATATATTTTCGAGGTAAATAATTTTTGTTCCTCGCAAGAGTGGCTTGCATATAATGTAAATGATATAGATATTATTTAGGTTTAATTTGGGAGAATGAAACAAAGGTTGTTTTTGCTCAATAGAAGAAACTTTTACTTACGCCCCTTAATTTACAAAAACAAATAAACGGGTTACTTAACTTTAAAAGGACTAAAAATATCATTTTGAAAGAAGGTAGCCTTCTTCCCTGTCTTGCAGTCTGCAAAACTGCATCAGGCTGCACGTTCCCTTTCACGGTGACTTTCTGCCCCTTCAAATCTACATCAACTGATTCCACACCTAAAGACAATTATCAACCAGTAAAAAATTTAGAAAATAAATCAGGACTGCCATTTGTTAATTAAAGTAAGAACAACAACACCTGCTAACTCTTCACTTTTAACAAGGGAGGAAGGTGTCCAATTACAATAGAATGACAAAATTGCTTTCGCATCAAACCTCTGCCACAGTGCCACTGATAAATCAAGCCATGGTCTTTTGAAACAAATTAATAGGAAAGGAAGGGCTATGCTATACCTTCCATCGTCTCTAAGGCTCTCTTCACAACTCCAGCACAGCCTTCACATTACATGCGAACCTTTAGGACAACGGTCTGCACTCAAACCAAAACATCAAGAGGAGGTTGATATAATTGTTGTCCTCTCAAGGAAAAGCCATCGATCATGGTGTGGTGCTTGAAAATTATGAACCTGATAACATAAATTGGAGAAAGAAAAAGAGATTGTATCTCTTAAACAAAAAGGGAACATATATGATCAGCAGTATGAAAATTTCAAAACAAGCTAGTTTTCATTGAAAAATGCCATTTGGATGTGGGACCAATTTCAGTATTAATCATAGTATGTTGGAGACAACACACTTTCCATTCATGTTCAAAATTCTGTTTAAGCATTTTGGTGAATCACCAAAAGGATTGAAAGCCATAAGCATGTATAATAAGCAAAACCTGGGTATGTAATATTAATCGCCAAAAGGATTGCAACTATGTATGGTTGCAAAGCATACGGTTTTTGGAAAGCATCCTAGTATTTCTGATTAAGTGGACAATTTTCTTTGGCACATGTAATTTTTAAATTTTTTTATTCATTTTGAAATTCAATTTTTAAAGGTATAATATTTTAAAAAAACTCTTAAATTATTTTAAAAAAATTAAATAAGTTTTTATTTTAATCAATTAAGTCTTTTTGATTAACAATTGACTAACTATTATTAGTTAAAACGCTATTTATAATTTTATGTTCACGTAGCACTAATGTGAAAGGTGAAAAATGCCATAAGATAATATCATTCTGTCACATTATCATGTCATATCACAATCCTCTATGACATATCAATATGTCATACTAACAATATGTGATATAAAATAACAAAAAAATTTTGATTAATGATAATTAGTTAACTGTTAATTATAAATATTTATTTAATCTAAAATAAATATAACGTAATACCGAAAGTCCGAAACCTAATTTACCCTAAAACTATTTTCTATTCATATTCTCACCCTTAAAACCACAACCAGTTAAACAGTAATTACAAGGTTTTTGTTTTGGCAGTTTCTTGGCTTGTAGTGTTGTTTCTGCCACATTACCTACTAGTCAAAAAGTTCTTGTATATATCCACCAGCCACATGCTTCTCTAGTCATTAGCCACTTTGTATCCGCGTTTCTGTTAAAAAATATTGTTTTTTAATATCCACGTCTGTTTCACCCCCAATAAGACCTTTGTATTTATTAAAGAGAAAAATAAGAAGATATCTGGGTTGACAGTAGGGACATATCACAAGAAAATCATCTTCCATTACAGTACTAACACAGAACGTTAAATGACAAACAACCAAGAGCTTATTGCAGGGAAGTATATATCCTACAATCCATATGATATTGTAGTGAGTTTAACACGCTATAGCACATGAATAGATTAAGCAAACTGGGAGAAATTAAGCTGTGGCAACAGCTTCCGCAGGCTTTGCCTCGGGTTCTGCTGGAGCTTCTGTTTCCCACAAGGTAGTCTTCTTTCCAGTCTTTGAAACAGTCTGCAGAACTGCATCAGGCTGGACATTGCCCTTCACAGTCACTTTCTGCTCCTTCAAATCTACTTCATATGATTCCACACCTGATAGTGTTTTATGAAAAAATATAGATGTTAGCTATCAAACTAAACCAGAAAAAATATCAGCAATGGAATATGGATGCTGGCATGTCTCCTGGTGAAATGTAAGAACATAGATTGGGCTACCTGACTGTAAAACGAAGCTAATCCTTACCAAATTAGCAAAGAAACAAGGGGGAAATATCTAGCATTATTATTCTTAAGGAAAGAAAGATGATGAATGGAAAATTATTTTCACAGCAGACCTCTGCCATCATAAATCAGTATTCACAAAAAAGAGGGGGGGGTGAGGGCGGGGCTGTAATCTGCTTCTCTAGGAAGTAATTCTAACAGACACTAGAAGGAGACCAAGGCACAAGCAGTTATAAAACTTAGTTTTAGATGATTTTGAGCAACAAAGGTGATCATGAGAAAAGAACAGAGAGAAATGGCAAGGCACACCTTCCATTTTTCCCAGAACTCTCTTCACGGCTCCAACGCAGCCCTCGCATGACATACCAACCTTGAGAAAAACAGTCTGCAACCAAATAAAATGAATAAGCTGTTGATAACATTATTGTAGAAAAACCAACAAACCTGTGTTCAACCTCCATGAACTACAATCAAACTAGGAGAAAACAAAGCATCGAATGCATTCAAAATATTTGATATAGATAACCAAAACCATTCATGGAAACTTGGTTGTATATGAAGACAGTCAGAATTTGTATCTCTTCATTAAAGCATAAAACCCAGCTCAGTCTGAAAGGCATCACTTACACATCAATATAAGGTCAACTCAACCAAAAACAGAAACAAATCCCGAATTCAAGGAAAAAAGCTAACAGATAATCTATAATCCCCACCATTCCAGAGAATTCTGAACATGGACCAATTATCAGGCCAAATTATGAACTGCCCTGAAATTTTCAACTATATATGAAAAATCAAAAGTCTTTTAAACCCAATAGCTTTCGCTCGTTTTCAGCCTAAAAGTGCAAAGGGATCTAAATATGTCAATGTTTTTATCCAAGATAATGTGTAGAATTTCAATTTTCAACACCCAAATCGGTCAAATTCTTTTCCTTCTTCTGTTGAAACCAATATAAACAAACCAACCAAAATTTCATATAAAAATGGAAACTTGCAATCGAATCCTCGCAAAGTCAAAAGGATAACAATAAACACGATCTCAAAATTTTCAATCGTAAAATCACTTAAAGAACGACCCAGATACAGAACATAAGAGTAAAATTAACCCATATAAAATCTTCAAACATATATAAATAACAAAACAGAAGATTGAAAAGATTCAGCCAAAAGAAAAGAAAAGAAAATATAATTGGTGGAGAATGGGAACAGGAATTGGAATAAGAAAAACCAACCTGAGACATGGCTTTAGCTTTGGGAATCAAAGCACAGGTAGATGAACGAGAAGATTTGGTGGGCGTTGGGTGTGAAGCAGTCAAGGTCTCTAGGGTCGAATTTATAGAAGAAGAATCACTCGTGGGCGGTGGTGGCCTGGACCATCTTCATCTTCAACGTAACGTCCAAACCACGAGTTTTTACATTTTTATTCTTGTTCCTTTCATTTATTATTTTCTATATAATTTTTTATTAACTGTTTGTGTTGTCCTGAGATATATAAAATTATTAAATCTAGTTGACTAATTATTTTCTTCTTTTAACATCCCCAAATAATATACTATTTTAACAGACACCCAAAATACTAAACAAATATCTCTTGAGAATTTGAAAGTAAAAATCCGAAAAACATAATCCATCTTCTCATAATATTGGGAAAATAGCTCAAAGCTAGCACCCTTCCAATTATGTGTCATGTGTCAATAAATTGAAACTGTTAGATGTCACACAATTGACCTCTTTTGGAGACAATTTTAATATATAAGTATAAATTATATTTTTTTTTATTTTTTGAGTATTAGTATTCTTATGTTTTTTTTTTCATATTTTAATGTTTACTATTGTTGATTTATTATTAAAAAGTTTATGATATCAAATTTTTAAAAAAATTAAAATTTTATTATTAAATTCAAGAAAATTAAATTTTCTTTTTCTATTATTTATAAAAATGAAATAAAGATAAAGAAACCAGACAAAATGTATATTATCAACATTAAGATGATAGCGCTTCTCCTTTCTTTTTCTTTTCAAGTAATATGCTTTTATTCCACAAATATAAAACGGATCAATCTTTTACTAGCAAATTTTATATATATTATCTATAAATTGGACTCTTTTCCTCTTAATTTATATGTTATTTATTGATTCTTTTATCAAATAAACTCAATTTTGATCATTTTTTAATTCAT
This sequence comes from Theobroma cacao, assembly GCF_053813885.1. Lineage (NCBI taxonomy): Eukaryota > Viridiplantae > Streptophyta > Magnoliopsida > Malvales > Malvaceae > Theobroma > Theobroma cacao. The sequence goes on along the minus strand of NC_142648.1, from coordinate 9,535,304 downwards.
AAGATAAAAAATTTTGAAAGTTTTTATTTTTAAATTTTCGAAACATATTTATTGAAATTTTAATTCTATATGACATTTGAAAAAATAATAATTAATTAAGTTGAGATTATTTGATAAACAAATAAATGAAAGATAAATATGATAAACACGGAGACGGTAAACAATATTATCTAGAAGAGAATCCGATACCATTGATGGTCAATATGGCCTATTATTTAAATAATAGTGAAGATCAATAGATTACATGAGGGTGGCCAGACTTATTCAAATTTCAACAAATTCATTTCAGATTTTCTGTTCTTCAAAATTTTGGAATCTTTTTCTATTTCTCTTTATTTGGTAAAAGGGGTGAGAAACAATTGGCCATTCAGTCTCCTTAGTTAATCAGTCTACCCAAAGCACTCTATTGATTTGGTGGACAATAGGCTATTGCCACTTTGTGTGGATTAGAATAAGTTGCATGCATGGCTCAAACAAAGTTATCTTTTCATGAAGCAATTGATAAAGTAATTCCCATATATAGTACCTTTAATTAACTTTCTGGTTGTGTAAATCACTGGCCAACTAAGATGCTTTGTCTTGTACTAGATTTATGGTTGTCACAATTATCAATTAGTTTTTACTTTTTACGTTGATTTTTTATGTTTTTTTTAAAGACATAATATGTACAAAAATCTCTTAATCTTTGAGCAAAATTTATATAAGATTTTATTCTTTTATTGTATTCAATCAAATACTTGTACTCAAATATTGATTGTTGCATTATCCATTTTTAAAGAGTAGGTTTCGAATCTTTCTTCTCTCAATTAAAAAAAAATCAAACATTTGTATTTTTATTTTAAGTTAAATAAGCACTTATGATTAACGGTTAATTAACTATAATTGATTTAAATGTCACTTGTCATTTTATATTACGTAATATACTGACAAGTCATAATGGATAATGGCTTGATATGCTAATATGCCATGATAATATAATTATGTGATATTGTGCACCTTCTACATCAACTCTGTGTGAGTATAAAATAACAAATATCATTTTAACTAATAATAATTAATTGACTGCTAATTATAAAAGTTTATTTAACTTAAAATAAAAATATAAAAACTTGATTATACGTAATAAAAAAAAAGAACTTATTTAAATTATATTTTTTAAAATAATTTAAGAACTTTAACAAACATTATTTTTTTTTTGAACCTTGAAAATAAACATGAAATTTGGTGACCAACTCTTCAAAGTGTTTAAAATTTAGCTAGTGTATCTAATTATGGACTTATCTCTCATGTAACTAATCAATAATTAAGTGTTTCTCTGCCATGTGCAAAATGAAAGTATAACTTTTGGGTTAGAGGTGGTTGGGAGGCCAAATTTGAGTGTTTGTTAAGTTTCCTTCCAAACCCTTCGTTAGCAATACAGAAGTTATCTTTGAAGAAATAGTACACAGGTCGTACTTTAAGTAGTACAGATCGATTTGGCTGCAGTACCATTCTATATTTTCTTGCTAGGTTTTAATTCCTTTATGGTATTTTTAGGTACAAAAGTCTTCATAAAGTAGTTGTAATTACTTCGAGCATAATGCATTTACCATCCTAGATTATATTTATCAGATTTGGACCCAATAATTCATAATCAATATTGAGTTAACAAAAATTTATTAAATATTATAAATAAAATTATAGATTATGTAAACATTCAGAATAATCACATAAAAATTAGAAATATTTTTTATTATTGAAAAATTACAAAAAAAAAAAACAAAAGCTTACAAAGATTATTTTAATATGGTATTGTCTAATGTATTTTTATTTTTGAACTTAATTTTTCAAAACATATTTTTTATTGGAAATGAAAAATTAGTATAGGAAAGTTAAGTTAGGTCCAACTTTCAAAACATTTGAAAAGGTTATATATAATTGATCTGATTTAATAAAAAATTTGTAAATTAATTATTAGAAATATCTTTGAAAATTGATGCATTAATTAAATTAATTAATTAGTACTAAATCTTTTTCACTTGATTTAGCATCCGTTAGGAGGAGTACCAATATTAATAGAAAAATTAATGGCTCAAGGGAAAGACCATTTGTTGAAGCTGAAGACTGCTGTCATTTCGAGTCTCTTTGTAGCCAAAAGGTTGCTGTCAAATTGAAGGACTTTAATTGCAATTTTAACTTTTTAAAAGAGTAGTGTGTATCCTTTTTGGAAAGACATCTATTGAAGCTGAAGTTCGGGAGATCATTCAAAAATGCGATAGTAACAAAATAGCAAGTTCAGATGGTTTCAACGCCTATTTTTTTTTAAAAAAATTAGTGGGAGATGTTGAAAGGTGTGATGTGATGAAGTTTATGCATTAGTTCTACAATTCTAGTTCTTTCAATAAATGCATAAATTCATCTTTTATTACACCAAGCCCAAAGTCTGCTAGTCTAGCTTGTTTGAGTGATTTAGACTAATAAATTTGGTGGGAAGTGTTTCTAAGATTCTTGTAAAAGTCTTAGCTAATTGTCTAAAACTTGTGGTTAAGGAAGTTGTGAGGAGCAATCAATTTGCTTACTTAAAACAAACTTTTCTTCTTATTATCAAAACGTACTTTCATTACAAATAAAATAAATGAAATATAATCATAAGAATATACTTGCGTTCCAAGGCACCATATTCTCAAATTCCTAACAACAGCAACTATCGAGAATATTTTTTCTAAGATAAGAAAGATAAAAAAACCGAATTTATGCTAGTGGACTCTCTACTTAGAGCTCTCTTGTTTTTTTTTTTTTTTTTCAAGTGTTTAAGATCTTGATCTTAGCACTTTGTGGTCTCACAAACGTATCAATGGGAGCACTTTGCTCTACAGTACCATTAGCCATAGCTCGTGTCCTAAATGGCATCCTGACCTCAACAAGAGCAAACATTAAACTCAACATGGTGAACAAAAGAGATAGATTCTAAACAAACAAGGAAATCCATGTACTATCTCGTTAGCGGGTTGTGCTACAATTCATAAATCGAAAACAAGACACGACACAAAAACCTAACTCCGTTGACTCAAAACAAAATGCCTAGGACTTAAACAAACTTAGGGCTTTGATAGCAATTTTGTTACGACCCAAATCCAGTCATAATCGACACAAGGGTATCGATGGGAGTGAACTTTTTGACCCATGCAAGCCTAAGATGAATAAATAAATCAAGTACTCAGAATTACCTCATGGGACTCATCACCATGGAACCGTATATTAACATTGCATGAACATATTATATCACATAGGAATATGTCATATTAGTTTGTATGCTCACGTGCTCAGAATACGAAAGCAACACATATGAAAGTAACGTATATAGGTCATCCTGTGGCTAATAAAAAGTGTAGCCATCTTGTGGCAATTACAAAATACATGTCATTTAGTATAAGACATAGCAAAATCTTATCCATGATAGTTAAACATAAATGACTAAACCAAATAGGACCAGCGGAGTATGACTTGAAATAAAATGGTTGACACTTACTAGATGCTTTATTGAACACTTATCAGTGCTAACTGTGGAAGTAGCTTATTCCAAAGGTTAGCAAGCTAAAGCAAACTATTAATCTGCAACAACAAATACATCTTACATGTGTGAGTTATAAATAACACTGTGAGCAAATATAGAAAGGGGGAATAAGCTAAACGAGAGAGTGTTTATGAAATATACTTTTAAAAATAATACAAGTAATCCATTTCAAGCAATATCAAAGTTTTCCTTTCAACCATAACAAATATCCAAAGAATTTGGGAATTCAATCCCAAGCAAAATCAAACAACCTAAGGTGGCACTTATATGTCAAGCATGATCAATTATACAAGAAATCTCAAATCATTGTCTTGATGGATACAAACTCATTCAAAATAAATTTATAAGGTTTTGTTGAAAACTCATCCATAAGCCTTTGAAATGAGAATAATTATGAAACCTGTAAATTTTTTCACTTGGGCAATTAATTTGGTGAGCTTAGGAAATACCTTTGTTGACTTAAAAACCTCAATTTCATCCTTGAAAATTCATAATGAAAAGTCATGGAGGCTATGGGAGAGATTTAGAATGAGATGACGCCTTAAAGAAATAATTTTCACCAATCTGGACCTTGAAAGTAGATCCCAATGCATAGAGGGTTGATCTTGTGAAGTAAAAAATAGGGGGAGTCAAGGGTTCTAGCGAAAGATCGACTATAGGCCCTCTATAGTTGATCCTATGGAGTAAAAATTATGGAAATGTCAACCTACTAGTCTAGGATTGACTATGGACCCTCTATAGTCAATCTTGTGCAAGAAAATCGAGCAGAAATGGACATTTTGGTCCAGAATCAACTATAGACCTTTTATAGTCGATCCTATGAAAGGGAAATGGATGAAATACCAAACCTACGAGTCCAAGATTGATTATAGACTCTCCATAGTCGATCCTAGGCTGCTTATTCAGCTTAAAACGGGGCTTAAAAGCCTTAAAATTGAAAATTTCCTCATTTTGCTCCTATCTTTTATTCTCCTATCCATTTTCTCTCAAATTTCCTAACTTTCAAAACCTTCAAACTCCATCAACAAATCTTGGATTCTAAGTGCCAAAGGTAAAAGATTTTGTCACGACCCGAAACTCCCATCGAGCCTGTGACAACTGCCGCGACGTCCCGATAGGCACTAATTACCCCGAATGCCGATCGAAACCCCGTAAGGCTTAGCATCAGCTGCTGCATCTCCCCAGTGAGCGACAATTATTAAATCTCACATTTCAAAAAAAATCATAAGTCATTTCCAAATCAAAATAATAAAATATTACTTTCTGGCTCATAGGGGCATTTTCATCATTTTTCTTTGAAAATATCGAAACTCGCCAAAAACATGGTGTAAAAGCTAAATATATTCATACATATTTTTAATTAAATAACTGAAGAATAAAATTACTTTTACAGTGACACGTGGGCCCCCAACTGACTAAGAAAATGTAAGGTTACGAACCCTTACTTTCTAAGATGCAACTCCGAGATTAATTCTCGTCTTAATCAACTATCAACAAATTGTCCTGAGCCTGAAAAATGGATAAAAAGAAGGGGTGAGATTATAAAATCCCAGTGAGTAGACAAACATCATCAAAATAATCTAAAGCCGAGTAATAGGAGACAATTAAAATAATTCATCCCAACCCATATAAATAATTGGATTTCATCCAATTACTCAACATGGCTTATGCACTTTTCAAAAACTTGGCCCCTGCCAAAAATCCATTCTCGGGGATACCCCGCGAAGGCATCTTACCGAGACCGCCAAGGTTGTTTATTGTCACACACACAAACACATTTCACCTCTGACAACACAGTCGTTCCTCGGCGTTGGCTGAGTCCCAGTTTCACGTGGTGGCCAGCGTGAAGTGTACTCAAATCCTATCTCGGGTGTTATCTTACGCGCCTCTCCAATCGTGGTAAGCTCAATAATTGGGAACCGTGCCCCTCTAATTAGGCTGCCCCACGGAACCCCCGTCACTGCAGTGCCCACTTTATAATCCACAAACTAATAAAATCACAATAGTATGACATGGCTCACTTAACACATTCAAGGCAAATCAAAGCAGTTCACATATTCTTGAAATCATAAAAATAACCAGTCATACCCACATTTATCATAAGCCATTTAATGTAAAATCATAGATAAACAACACAATCATAGTATAGGTCTCCAATTACTCTATTTTTGAAATCATTATTAAATTTGCAAAAATTTTATAAAATTATTCTATAAAATCTCATTTTCCCATAAAACACAATAATTTTCCAATTAAACCATTTTCCCATAAAATCACACAATTAAATAAATCTACTCTAGATAATTAAGACGATAGTAATTTTACTCACTACAATAGGAGTAGATATACTCCTATTCTCAATCCTCGGGTGTAGTCTTTTACCCGTATCAGATAACTCACCACCTATCCACAATACATGACACAAAAAATTCAATAATTTGTGTCAAATCAATATATATTATTTCAGGCTCTTATCCATGCGTATGCACTAGATAGGGTGTGAAATGTTTGGACTATCGCTTAATCACAGTGTCCGACCTAACTCGCCTATGCACGGTGTAAATTTCTAAAATCTCCAATTCAACTCCAATTCCATCCATTTCAATTTCAATTATCCAATTATATCCACAATACCTCAATGACTGTGAATGTGGTCCAATTTATCAGTTCGGATCACAAATTACGCTTTTACCCTTAGTGGGGAAAAATTTAATTTTTTTGCACCAAAAATTCCCATTTAATTTCCAACCTCATAATTCATCATTTTTCCATCTAATTCTCTTAAAATAAAGTCAACCTCATCCTCACACACCATTGGCTAGATTCGGCCTAGAGAAATTCATGGAGAAAATGAATATTTTTTTTGTTGTTTTACTCATAAACATGCTAAACTAACACTAAATACTAACATAGTTCAAAATCAAATTAATCTAACAACTTTCTCTCTCTAAACCCATATGATCAGATTTGAATCCATCATCAAAACACATAATTTAACCATGGAAAATAAGGAGAAATGCATGGAAATGATAAATCTTAAGCTAAGCTTGAAAAATCATACCTTTAAACACTTGATTCCTTGAAAAATCACACTTTTTCTTTGAATTTTCTCACTCTAGGGTTTGTTCTTATCTCTCTCTCTCTCCTGATGGTTTTGGCTGATCCTCCCAATGAAGAATTCTGGAATTTTCAAGCCTTTTAATAGGTTTAATAAAATATTATTATTTTATTTACCTTTTGAATATATTATTATTTTATTTTTTTCTACCCATCTTTTTTACTTTCTTTTTCTACCACTCAATCCTCTTCACTTGTCCATGTCTTCCATGAAGTTTTTAGACTTTTCCAATGTTTTGGTGGAGTAAAGTTTTAAAAATTACACTTTTACCCCCGTAAAGTGAAAAATTACATTTTTGCCCCAAAAACTGAAAAAATTGCCCATAGACATATTTTTCATCCTTTATACTCATACCATTCTCCAATTTGTCAAATGTGATCTAAATTCTCTCAAAATCTCAAATTTTGTCCGTGGGTGAAAAAATTACGATTTTACCCCTAAATAGTGAAAATTTCGGTTTGACTCTGAATTGATCCTCAAACTCCGAATTACTATTTTGAGTCATCCCTAAATTGTGAAACTCTTAATTTCACCTTAAAATTCCTATTTGAACTAGTTCGAGGCTTAATTTACTCAATGGTACCATTAAGGGCAATATCATCTTTTAACGATTTCTCGAACTTCCTAAATATACAAACATTCTATCGAGCATGTGAATGACATTATAATTATTTTACAAAGTAGGGTTTGACAACGCTACCCCCTTTAAAATAAAATTTTATCCTCAAAATTTCACTTATCAACTCAAAGAAAAGACGGGGTATTATCTTTTATTCGATGATCAACTTCTCCTGTTATCTCATTTATAGGGAATCTTGAGTTTCTCCTCGTATTTATTTCCAACTCAACTTGAATACTTCACTTATATCTATTATTACCCTTTAGAATTTGATCAGTAATAATCCTCTCGATCATGAGTCTTTATGTCATTTAGGATTATACTAAGTGGTTTCCCAAGATAAAGAGTCTACGCAGCCTCTTGTCTATAATCGGTGCTGTAGTCACTGACTATAAACAAGACTCTATGTCAACTCCACTATTTCGCTGTTTACCACAAGAGTTGCTTCATTTAATCACTTTTCATTCAACTGAGTTAATACAAGAATTATAAATCCTCATAGTAATCCTTTATAGTACTAATTTTCTATGCCACCGTCGTAATCCTTTATTCACAAATTCGTTACTTAACATTGATGTCCCTTCTCATTAATCTCTCATCCTCTTTATTTCTTAAGATTTGACTTTGATCAATACATTATTGATCTTAATACTCCACAAGGTAATTTATTTCAATGTAGCCGTTGGAATCTACTTAATTAAAATAAATCTTTTACTTTTGGAGTTACTACCTTAGTCATTCTCAACGGCTTGGCTCCTTTTTGAGTCTATACCACAATTAGCAAAGTAAATTTTCTGTCACAGATGCATGATCGGGATACTGACCCCAACATATCTATATTATCTATGTGATATGCCACCGTCATCCCTTAGGGCATATTTCATTACCAATATTCACATATCTTTATCATGATAATTTCTCAAATAAATTAAAACTTGTGGGGGAAAACATACTTTACAATTTATATCTCCCTCTATAAGCATCTCCAAAAATCCTCATGTCCTATGTCCCACCTTAGGACAGTCTTCCCATATGGTTCAATAGATCACAACTTCATCACACGCCTAATGATTCATTATTGATAGTATCCCACTATTCTCATAGTCGTAACCGATTATATTTCTCATCTTAAAATTTTACGGTATCACCTTCAATTCTCTCCATACTCAAATTTATAATCCTTGACTTAATCCCGTTAACTAGTGATCAATTTATAGTATTGCAAGGTTTAATCGTTATTAAATCTAATAATTGCTGGAACAATTAATGGCTTCCTATTTCAACCTTCAATACTTATTTAAAATAATCGATCTTGCCACTAAGATAATTATTCATCTTCAATACTTATATTACTATTCTACCTTTGTCATACTAAAAGATTTTTATACTCCTTCTGGATTATTAAGTTCAAGACACCATCGACTTTCAGCAGTAAAATCTGTTGGTCCCTCACTAACACTCTGTGAAATATCAGAATCACTGTCCCCCCTAGATATGTTAAGTGTAATCCAACACACTTCAAAACCTATATGAAATCAAACAAAAATCACTTAATCTCTTATACGCCCTGCAAATAAGCAGGTCTATATATGCAGACACATGCATTCTATTTGACTTAACTCGGGGACACGCAGTGTCAATGTGAATTTTTAAAATAACTATAAAAATAAAAAACTTTAAAACCATGTTTTGTTAACCAAAAGCTTTGATACCAATAAAATTGTCACGACTCGAAACTCCCATCGAGCCCGTGACAACCGCCGCGACGTCCCGATAGGCACTCATCATCCCAAATGCCGATCGAAACCCCACAAGGCTTAGCATCAGCTTCTGCATCTCTCCAGTGAGCGATAGTTATTAAATCTCACATTTCAAAAAAAAATCATAAGTTATTTCCAAATCAAAACAATAAAATATTACTTTCTAGCTCACAGGGGCATTTTCGTCATTTTTCTTCAAAAATATCGAAACTCGTCAAAAACATGGTGTAAAAGCTAAATATATTCATACATATTTTAAATTAAATAACTGAAGAATAAAATTACTTTTACAATGACACGTGGGCCCCTAACTGACTAAGAAAATGTAGGGTTACGAACCCTTACTTTCTAAGATGCAACTCCGAGATTAATTCTCGTCTTAATCAACTATCAACAAATTGTCCTGAGCCTGAAAAATGGATAGGAAGAAGGGGTGAGATTATAAAATCCTAGTGAGTAGACAAACATCATCAAAATAATCTAAAGCCGAGTAATATGAGACAATTAAAATAATTCATCCCAACCCATATAAATAATTGGATTTCATCCAATTACTCAACATGGCTTATGCACTTTTAAAAAACTTGGCCCTTGCCAAAAATCCATTCTCGGGGATACCCCGTGAAGGCATCGTACCGAGATCGCCAAGGCTGTTTATTGTCACACACACAAACACATTTCACCTCTGACAACACACCCGTTCCTCGGCGTTGGCTGAGTCCCAGTTTCACATGGTGGCCAGCGTGAAGTGTACTCAAATCCTACCTCGGGAGTTATCCTATGCGCCTCTCCAATCGAGGTAAGCCCAATAATTAGGAACCGTGCCCCTCTAATTAGGCTGGCCCACGGAACCCCTGTCACTGCAATGCCCACTTTATAATCCACCAACCAATAAAATCACAATAGTATGACATGGCTCACTTAACACATTCAAGGCAAATCAAAGCAGTTCACATATTCTTGAAATCATAAAAATAACCAGTCATACCCACATTTATCATAAGCCATTTAATGTAAAATCATAGATAAACAACACAATCATAGTATAGGTCTCCAATTACTCTATTTTTGAAATCATTATTAAATTTGCAAAAATTTTATAAAATCTCATTTTCCCATAAAACACAATAATTTTCCAATTAAACTATTTTTTCATAAAATCACACAATTAAATAAATCTACTCTAAATAATTAAGACGATAGTAAGTTTACTTACTGTAATAGGAGTAGATATACTCCTATTCTCGATCCTCGGGTGTAGTCTTTTACCCGTATCAGATAACTCACCACCTATCCACAATACATGACACAAAAAATTCAATAATTTGTGTCAAATCAATATATTTTATTTCAGGCTCGTATCCATGCGTATGCACTAGATAGGGTGTGAAATGTTTGGACAATCGCTTAATCACAGTATCCGACCTAACTCGCCTATACACGGTGTAAATTTCTAAAATCTCCAATTCAACTCCAATTCCATCCATTTCAATTTCAATTATCCAATTATATCCACAATACCTCAATGACTGTGAATGTGGTCCAATTTATCTGTTCGGATCACAAATTACGCTTTTACCCTTAGTGGGTAAAAATTTCAATTTTTTTTGTACCAAAAATTCCCATTTAATTTCCAACCTCATAATTCATCATTTTTCCATCTAATTCTCTTAAAATAAAGTCAACCTCATCCTCACACACCATTGGCTAGATTCGGCCTAGAGAAATTCATGGAGAAAATGAATATTTTTCTTGTTGTTTTACTCATAAACATGCTAAACTAACACTAAATACTAACATAGTTCAAAATCAAATTAATCTAACAACTTTCTCTCTCTAAACCCATATGATCAGATTTGAATCCATCATCAAAACACATAATTTAACCATGGAAAATAAGGAGAAATGCATGGAAATGATAAATCTTAAGCTAAGCTTGAAAAATCATACCTTTAAACACTTGATTCCTTGAAAAATCACACTTTTTCTTTGAATTTTCTCACTCTAGGGTTTGTTCTTATCTCTCTCTCTCTCCTGATGGTTTTGGCTGATCCTCCCAATGAAGAATTCTGGAATTTTCAAGCCTTTTAATAGGCTTAATAAAATATTATTATTTTATTTACCTTTTGAATATATTATTATTTTATTTTTTTCTACCCATCTTTTTTACTTTCTTTTTCTACCACTCAGTCCTCTTCACTTGTCCATGTCTTCCATGAAATTTTTAGACTTTTTCAAAGTTTTGGTAGAGTAAATTTTTAAAAATTACACTTTTACCCCTATAAAGTAAAAAATTACATTTTTACCCCAAAAACTGAAAAATTGCCCATAGACATATTTTTCATCCCTTATACTCATACCATTCTCCAATTTGTCAAATGTGATCTACATTCTCTCAAAATCTCAAATTTTTTCCGCGAGTGAAAAAATTACGATTTTACCCCTAAATAGTGAAAATTTTGATTTAACTCTGAATTGATCCTCGAACTCCGAATTACTATTTTGAGTCATCCTTGAACTGTGAAACTCTTAATTTGACCTTAAAATTCCTATTTGAACTAGTTCGAGGCTTAATCGACTTAATGGTGCCATTAGGGGCAATATTATCTTTTAACGGTTTCTCGAACTTCCTAAATATACAAACATTCTATCGAGCATGTGAATGACATTATAATTATTTTACAAAGCAGGGTTTGACAGATTTTCACTCCCAAAATTAGTTTTAGTGATTTTTGTTTTCTTTCTCTAAAAGCTAGAAATTTTTCTAGCTTTTCAAGATTTGGCTAAATCCCTTCATTTGAAGCTCATCAAGGAGGAAAAATAGGTAAAATAAGTTCTTTACTTATTGGGTTTGAAGTTTGGATGAAAATTTGGTGGAAATAACTGAAAATAAGTGAAGATGAAAAACGATTAAAAATATGGTATTCAAAGTATTATGAAATTTTAGGGGTTTTTAAGGATATTGATGTTAAGGGTTCAAATCATGTTAAGATGGATCATACGCAGTAGAATATAATTAAAATTTTAATCCCCTAAGCTATGGATCACTTTAATTGAAACTAATCTAAAAAAACCACAAGAGAAAGATTTTATCATACTTGAAAATTTGATGTTTGTTTTCTTTTGTGGAATCTTCCTTGGGTTTTTGTTTTTGAGTTTTGTACATTAATTAGGATTTATCAAACCATACCAGCACTATTGTCTTGCCTTTAATGATGACCTATATAGTGATGTGCCGAAATCTGTGCACTAAGAGTGTGTGAATCCCTAAGCCAAAGTTTGTGCTAGCAAACTCCCAACTTTGAGCGCCTTTGTGTTTCTCTCTTTTTGGCTTTGATCCTATCTCAACACATGAGAAAATAAAATAGAACTTTTCTATACATTCAATAGGAGGCTAATTCATTTATAGAGTGAATTAACCTATTTTATATCCATCAAGGATTAGAAAATGTCTTGGGCTAATTGGACCTTTATTTAATACTCCATTAAATCAAATTTGATTTAGCCCAATACTTAATTGGATTAAGCCTTTATAAAATTAATTAGATCACATCCAATTGAACTCAAATTAATTTTGACAATTCACCTTATGTGTGACCCATTAGGTATCCAACATGTTGGTAATAAATATAAATTAATTCAACTAAGAATCTATATTTATATTTATAGATCATGAGCGGTATCTAGCAATACATCATGACCATCCAAATGTCAAAAGAGTCAATATAGTTTGACTAACCTTTAGTGTACAATATCTTGGTGTAGTTTAATCTTTTCATCATATATCTTGGATAGATAGAAAGCTTGGTTCGGTGTCTACTTTCTAACTTATCCACATTAGTCTTGCAACTTTTATATTGACCTATCAAGATTGCCTTGGCTAAGGACTTTTAGTCAATATAAGCCAAGAGCAAATGAGATCTGTCCCCTTTAAATCACATGGGATGATGAATCTTCTCTAAACTACTCATTCATCTTTGCATGCTTTATGCATACCCAAAAGCAGCCTATTTAAGCATCTAGTCACCTTTAGACCCATAGAGGTGACAATTCACATACAAGATGACCTGGTATCACAAATCTAAAGATTACTTACACAACTGACACACGAGAGTATTTTCATGGACACTTGAGTGAAATGCCAAATGGAACTCTCATAGCGGGTCATGTTCAGTGAACTTGTTCCTTAACAAGCACCCACATACTATCCCTAAGTATCTCACATACTTCAACTTATGAAATCAATTGCTTACTTTCAAAGTAAGAAGGCTTAGCATGTACTAGCCTTTGAGCATTGTCAATGTCTTTATTTTAAATAATACAATGACCAAGAACATATTTAAGAACAAGGCTTTGATGCATAAGAATCTCATAGTTATAACCTTTATAATTTCTTTGCAAGGCCATTATGTTTCAAGGACTTTATCTACATAAGTCTCTCATAACTCTTTATAAATAAACTCATGGATAAAGAAATATTTCATAAATTATATAAAAATATCCATAATGTATTTAACATGAAATAGGACTAATTAATGTTGTGTTTTACAAGCACAAAATCAATTGGCTTGTAAGGATTACACTAATAATCTCCCACTAATACTAAAGCTAATCACCTATGTATCTAATACTAAAGCCATCCAAGTGGCGATCATGTTTCTGCTAGGATAGAACTTTAGTGAGAGGGTCATCTAAGTTGTCCTCTGTGGGTACTCTCTCTATATTAGTATCACCTCTTCCAATGATTTCCCTAATCAGGTGATATTGTCGTAATACATGTTTGGATTGTTGATGAGACCTCAGTTCCTATGCTTGCATAATGGCTCCATTGTTGTCACAGTACAAAGTTACAAGATCAACAATGCTAGGAACCACACCAAGTTCAATTATGAACTTTTTGATCCAAACTCCTTCCTTTGCTACTTCAGACGCGGAGATGTATTCAGCCTCGGTTGTAAAATCTGTAATTATTGCTTGCTTGGAACTTTCTAGTTGATAACACTGCCATTTAAGGTAAATATAAACACACTTTACGATTTGCTATCATTTTTATTAGATTGGAATACAACATCTTCATATCCTTTAACTAGGATTTAAGCCCCTTCATAGAGCAAGAAAACATCCTTAGTTCTTCATAAGTACTTAAGGAAATTTTCATGGCAATCTAGTGACTCTTACCTAGATTCGATTAGTATTTGCTCGTGACACTCAGAGCATACGCCATATCTAGTCTAGTACATAGCATGGCATACATGATGGATTTTATAGGCCATGCATACGGTATCCTATCTATCTTCATCCTCTCATCTTGTGTCTTTGGACACATATCCTTCGAGACATGAATGCCATGTTACATAGGCAAGTGTCCCTTCTTGGACTCGATCATGCTAACTCTTTAGCATCTTATCTATATAAGTGGATTGGGACAATCCTAGCAACTAAGCTTTTTAGGGGTGGAATCTTGTCACAGCCCAATTCCCAGGCCATGACCGGCGTAAGGGCCCAATAAGCATAGCACACCAGGCCCAAGGAAGCCTCTTTTTCTTTAAGATCTAATACTTATAATTTTTAATGAATGTTTTTTCGATATTAAATCGTGAGAACACACACACACACACACACACACACACACACACACACACACACATATATATAACGTTCACAAAATAGGGTTATCATTCGTCAACCCTAAACAACATGGTTAATTAATAAACATACAGATTGCACAACAATCTCATAATTTACATTTAAGCAACTATATACACATGCAAAGGACCTTGATTATCAGTGAATTGACTCTGGGCATAGGTATCGCTATTGGATGCCATGGTACCTACCAAATGGCGAATACAAATGGACACTTCAATCTAGGTCCCAACTACCTCTGAATCTGAAAACATGAAGTTAAAAAGAGTGAGTATAAACCCAGTGAGTAAACATAAGAAGGGAACAAGCAAACGATACAAACAGTTTTTCAAAAGCATGAAGCACTCGTTTAAAAACAATGCAATTTTGTATATTATGAACAAAAATCGATGCCATGCTGTTTTTCAACTCATTTTAAAACATTTAGGAAGTTCAACTTTCAACATTCAATGCTATCAAATAATATTTTCTCTAACATTTCTATGGTATGTGTAAACATGTATACAACTACCGGTCATCAGTTCATGTGCACTCCCACACCGTACATAGCTAGAATCATCATCCTCCGATCATCAGCTCATGTGCACTCCCACACTGCACATAGCTGGATCACCCATCATCACCGGCATGTGCCCTCCCACACCACACACATGCAGTTGCAATTATCATTCAACATTACATTTCAATGCATGGCACATATAACAACATATAACAAGAATCTTTGCATAACAATACATCACATGCCACAAATCAATTGGTAATTCAACATAATATTTCAAATACGTAATTCATCACATTATACATATCACATAATATAGGAACACAAGAGTTAATCACATTGCACAATTTCACAACGTAAAGACATTTATCAAGGGCTTGTTCCCAAGCACATTTTTAAAAAAAGACAAATAAAGTTTTCAAATGATTCATTCAAACACATGTTCATTTATCCCAAAACATTTTTAAATGCAAGTTCACTCACCCTACGATAGCAGGATATTACATCGCTATTAGTTCGGAGGCATATCTAGCTATTTCTACTTGTTGGTCGCTCGTTATATTCTCCAGCACGCTACCATAGTACACTATTTTTACCTTTACAGTTTCTAGCAACAATCCAAATTCAATATCTTTAGCGTACATCATTTCTACTTCTCTTTTTCCTTCAATCAAGAATCCTTATTGAACTAACTTTTATCTTGATACATTTTTACCAAAGTTGCCTTTATCCTTGCATAATTCTTTAGATTATAATTACCGACAACTTATTTATGACTCTAGCACCCATATGAACCTTTTCCAATCATTTTCATTCAAATTCGTCTTATATTTTCACACATAACCCACATATATGGCAACAATAATCATTCTCACTTTCACTCAATTATTTTCAAGTTTACATGCATCATTATCTATCTAACTTTCAATACTTTGCTTCTCAATCCTCCATCCACATTCTTCCTTTTTCATTTCTTTCAAACAACATGCCATACAAACTTAACAATTTTTCAACTACACAACAATAACTATTTCTCAAGATTTCTTAACTATACTTAAAACATCATTCGTTTTTACCTTTATGGTTGCTTGACCCGTACATGCACTCTACTGTTCCTTCAAAACATTAACCATCAAGCTGCCAAAATGATTTACACATTATTTCTCCAAAGATTTAACCAATCGTGAGCTTAAAACACAAAAACCGTTACCTTTCCTTGCTTGAATCACAAAACCAAGCTTTTTCTTCCTCTCTCTCTTTTTCTTTCTCATTTCTTTCTTTCATTTCTCCTTTCTTCCAACTGATCTCATCTATTTTCTTTCTAAGATTACGGTTTTCCTTGCAAAACAAAGCCATTTTTCTTTTCAAATGCATGGTGGTAAGGTGAAAATGGCATGGGAGCATGAAGGTGAAAAAGAAAATATCTTTTGGGTGGATAAGAACCGATTATGGGATAAGGATGAAGAGTCAAAGCTTTCTTTGGAAGCTTTGACCAAACTAATAGTAAAATTACCATTTTACCGTCTAAGGTTTTCAACCTTTTTAATTGTATCCTCCCATAATCTTTTAATTCCAATTTCTTTTCATTTTTCTTCCTTAACACTTGTATCAATAAAATATCAAGTTTATGCTTCAACGCGGTATCACCGTAATATTTAAATATTTACTCACCCGCGCTAACTTTATTTAATAAAGACACGTAAGCCCCATTAACATCATTTTTCTTTGAAATTTCCTCATTCTTCTTGTCCCCCACTTAGATTGATCATATACTCCTTCTTCATGGAAAATTTTGACATTGAATAAAATATTAATATTATAATATTATTTTATTCTAAAATTTTTCACTTGTCTCCTTGGCACCCAAAATGTCTTATTATACACCGATTCACTTCCGAATCACTTTTTATATCGTTAATTCATCATCAATAAAAGAATATTATTATTTAATTGTTATTGCTTAGCGTGCAAAATATTTTATTGTAGAATATTCCCTCCACCCGTCATCACTCTTAAACACTCTAATTAATCTCAATTGATATCCGATAAGTTCTATTAGTCAACATATCAAAGAAGGGGGTGTTGCAAATCTACCTCCTTTAGTGCTTAGAATCCATGATTCATGATTGGAACTTAGTGGGTTTGATTGGTGTGAGAGTTGACAGCAAATGGTGAAAGAATGAGAAAATTAGAAGAAAAAATGAAGGAAAATCAGGTTTTGGAGCTTTTAAGCTCAATTTTTGCTGATTTGGCACCTCAAGATTGACTATGGGAACTTGGTACTCGAGTCTTAACCAAATTGTTTATCCCAAATCCCATTTTTTACCTTAGGACCTACTACAAGGGTTTTGTACTCGATCCTGGGCTAGTGCTATTATTTACCCATAAATTTTTCTTCCCAAATTATTTACCCCTAAATGTTTCTTCATAGATTCGATCCTACATGCAGTAGGATCGAATCCTTACGTCCAAATTTGTAAAAATTTGTTTTTTTGAAGCCTAAACTCATTCCAAATCTTGGTCAGAACTTCTAATCACCCACATTTCACTTAAAATCAACAGATATGCTCATTATGCAAACCAATATCCCATGCATGCTTTGTGTCACATAGCATATCAATTAATATGGCATAATTTGCATACATATCATACTCATCTTAGTGCCAAACATATGCACAACATTATTTTGAGCCTTCACATGCTCATATATCATATTAATTGCTTTATGGACATAAGCATTCCCTTAAGCTTTTAAACATATAGACCAAAGATTCAATTTAGTTAATCAATTGGCTTGGTTCACCTTAAATATCTCATACCAGAAATTAAGGGTGTTACATAAATAGTGCTCCACGATTTATTTAAAATGATATTTGATACTGTGGGATTGGAACTGGATGTTTGTTTTGAATTTTGGACTTTGGAATTGATATTGTTTCAACTTTGGACATTGGATTTGGTATTTGTTTAGACTTCAATCTTTGGACTTGACATTTGTTTCAACCTTGGTGCTTGAGATGTTAATGGTTTCGATTTTGACATTTGTATCTGGTATTTGTCTCGATGTTGAACTTTGAGTGAGTATTTGCCCTGACTTTGATAGTTAGACTTAATCCACTCAATGTAATGCAAATCATGTTATTTTGAAATCTATTTGTTTTCTTCAAGGATTTGCTAAAGATAACAACATTAATTCACTTTCTTTGAAATTAAACCTTTGTTTTACTACATCTTTTACAAAGCTTTAAAATCCAATATCTCTTAAATTGTTTCCTTGAAAATACTTAAATGTTTTACAAACTATTAACCTCATTTCAAAGCCATATGAATAGGATTTCAACAAAACCTTATGAAATCATTTTAAACGAGTTTGTATCGTCGAGACAATGGCATAGAGGTTTGCTTTGGATAGTTGTTCATACTTGACTTATAACTTGCACCTTCGTATGTTTGAATGCGTTTGGGAATTGAGTCCTTATCTCTTTGAATATTTGTTATGATTGGAAAGCTAATATGATGCTGATTAAAATGGATTATGTGCATTATTTTTAAATGTATTTTTGACAAACACTCTTCTGCTTAGCTTGTTCCTCTTATCTGTATCTGCTCACGGAGTTATTTATAACTCAAACATGTAAGATGCACTTGTTTTACAGATCAATAATTGATTGGGTCGTTGTCTTTTGGAAAGAACCAACACTACAATCAGTCTTTGGTAGTTGATCCTATGGCATCCAGTAGGCGTTAGCCCTTTTGTTTTATAGTCGTAGTCTTTTGATCTTATTTAGGTTGGTCAATCATGTCTAACTATTATGGACAATATTTTGCTTATGCCTTGTATTATATGACGTGTATTTTGAGAGTTACCATGGCTACACTTTGTATTTGCCATATGATGGCCATAGTTGTTAATTTGATATGTATTGCTTCTTTATTTTAACACTTGAGCGTGCAAACTTAATATAATATATACATATCCTCTATGATATAATATGTTCATACATTTTTGAAATACGATTCCATGGCTATGAGTCCCATGAGGTAATTTTGAGTATTTGTTTTGCTTTGCTTATTTTAGGCGTGCATGGGTTAACAAGGTAACTCCCATCGATACCCTTACACCAGTCATGTCCCCTAAGTTTGGGTCGTGACAATAATAGTTTGTAAACGTGCAAGTATTTCTAAGAAAACAATTAATAACTATCGGGTTTAATTGCTTTTGTAGAAGATGTTGAGGAAAACAAAGATTTAGTTTTAAAAACGAAATAATGTCAATACCTTAGAAAACCTTTGAAGAAAAATAATGGATTTCAAAAATAGCATAATCTATACCGAATTGTACAATCAAGTCTAAACACCAAAGTCGGGGTAAATACTCAATCCAAAGGTCAAGGTTGAGACGAATACCAAATCCAAATGTCAAAATTGAAACAAATAGCAAACTCAAGCACCAAGGTTAGAACAATTTCCATGTCCAAAGACAAAAGTTGAAACAAATACCAAAACGAAGTCCAAAGTGGAAACAATATCAATTCCAAGTCCACAATCAAAACAATTATCAAATCGCAATTCCATTGTGTCAAATATCATTTCAAATAGATCGTGGAGTGCTAGATAGCATAGACAATCAAATCAAAGTGTGCCATAGCACCAAAGTGGTCGAATACATGTTATTCATTGATTGTATATCAAAAGAGGTAAGGTCGTATCAAGTACCAAACGAAACCAAATCAAAGAGGTAGGACTCCGTTAACTACCCAATCAAAGCTAGGCATTGTACACAATGTGTAGTGGCTACAATAATTCTATTTAGAGATTACGCTTTGATGCATAAGGATTTATAACTGCAAACCATTATAGTTCCCTTGCGAGGCATATTAATCTCATGGACTTCATCAAATTAGACTTATAACTTGTTATAATTGATGTCTTATTGATGAAGCAAAACCTTTGATCATTCAACATGAATGATATTGTTGCATGATTGGAATCAAGCCTTAACCAATCTCAATTGGCTGCAGGGCTCATCCCAACACTACCTCATTTCGTTCTAGATTCCAATCTCCTAGTTTTAATCATTCTTTCTGCATCCACCATTGTTACATATGAGGCAAACCTTTGAGTGGCCAACTGATAACTCTTTAATATAGAGTTATTTTGGCTTAATTTAGATAGTAATTTAGTTTAGTTCTTGCAGCAATACATAGAAATTAGTAGATATTATTTAATTATTTTAAATTAGTTATTTTAGGTGACTAAATCTAATCTTAGTTAATTTTATGCTTAATATGGTGTTAATGTGGTTAAGATAGGTTGTTATTGATTTATAAGTGCTTTTGTAGGTGTTTGATGAAAAAAGAATTTTAATGAAAGAATAAGAACAATTTCAAGGTGTAGACTTCCACTGCACATGTTTTAGTATTTTAGCCATAACTCTCTCTACAAAGCTTTAAATGTAGCAATTCTTGAACCATTAGAAAGATAAGAGAAAAATATACAACGTTTTTGTTTATTACTTTGCCCAGTTCAGCTAGGAAGGTAGTCAAAATTCTTATTGAAATTGATATACTATAGTAGTCCTAGAACAATTATGATTTTTGCTAATTAATTGGGCAAGGCTGAGACCCACATAGCCTGATGAGGAAATCCCAACTGGAATTGACTTCTTTCTTCACCCAACTTGGCCTAACTTCAAAGCTTATAAAAATAACCTTTTTGATGATTTTTAGGAAAGAAGAGAACGAAACACTAGATTAACAACTGAGAGTCAAGCTACAAAGTCATTGAAGCTAAGAAGAATTTGAAGGATCCAAGGAGATTTGGAGATCAACAATACAATTCTTGAGTTTTTCTATCTTTTTGTTATTCTCTTATTTTCTTGGTTTTGTTTTTAATGTTTAAATTTTATTTAATGGTGATGTGTGACTCGAGCGGAACTAAATTGTTAATCTAAGATTATGATCGAACTCTAAATTATTTATCTCTCTTTTACTTATGTTTGATGGATTCAAGTTGTTTATTTTATTCTGTTCTTAATGCTTTTAGTTGACTGGCCACCAATTGATTGAATTGGAAACCTAGGTTAAACCTTGACGAAGGAGATTTAGGTAAATCTTGAATAGAATAACGTATGATCGAATGCACTTAGTTGATTAGGTGGTTTGATTTGCATATAGGGTAGACATACACCTATAAGCCATACATAGCCAAAATTAGAGCATAAACTTAAAGAATCTTTCTTCAATATAATTTGTATAGACATATAGTAAATTAATTGGGAGAGGTATTTTATGAGAAACTCAACATAAACTTGTAAATAATTTAAGACTTTAGGTTAACAACTTAATCCACTAAACTGAGTTAACAGAGAGAGACAATATTCAAATGAAGTATTGAGGGATATCATAATATTAGTCTGGTAATCACTATAAGTACATTTGCTGGTATATTAGTTTTAATTAGTAGTTTATTAGTTTCAATTTTCTTTTTTTTTAATTTTAATTGTTTAGATAAAATTAAGGTGTGTTAATTTTAGTAGTTAACAATAAGGATTAATTTAATTATTTGTGGGATCGACACTCAACTCATCTCTATAATTATCTTTGCGATATGTGCACTTGTGTGGGTAGAAAATTGAATAATACCAACACCCTAAACAACGGCTTAATTAATCCTCGAATAAATTTATTGATCTTTTTCTATTCAATTAGGACCAAGTCGAGAGCATATCTTGAGAGTTAGGTTAAATGGACATCATATCTAGGGTCTGTCTCAAAGTTTCAAACTCTTATGCTTTTGCATCTTTCACGCTTTTAGGCAATAAACAATCCAGAAAAGCTTGGACAAATTCCTCCCTTGTTATTGGGGATGACCTTGATGGTCTACTTCTCTTAGGTGCAACAAACCATATCCTAGCCATATCTTTCAATCTAAAACCCACCAATTCCACTGACCAATGTGTGGAGCATTTCAGAGCTGAACAAATGCATTCCAAGTCTTCCAAATATCTCTTCGGATCTTCCTCTAAGGTGACACCTCTTTTTGTAGGGTAGTTATCCCTGATTCCCAAATTTTACTCACCGGTGTACATATAGCTTGGTTCCACATTTCGAGTGTGACTCGTTCCTCTATTCCTACCACGACTCCTTGACATGACACTCGTGGTGGTTCTATAGGCTCATCCGAGACATCTTGCTCTCCTGTGGTCCTCGAGGCAGTTTTCGTCTTAGGCGGCATCCTATACCAAGACGAAGCAAAACCATGTTCAAATCACAATTCCAAAATACAAAAGGTAAGCTTACTAAAACTTTAGGACTTCATGCAGCCTTTTATTCATGATTAATACTGCAGTCACCAACCGTGAATAAGACTTTACACTAATCCCTGACACTTCATTGACAAAAACCATTTCACCTAGGACTTTCTAACTTGAGCACTCCGATACCAACTTTGTCAACACCTAATCCCAAGGTTCATGACCGGCGCACGAGCCCAGCAAGCAAGCCCATTTGACTTGAGCAAGCCTCAAAGTTCATATTCAAACATACATAGGCCAAAGGATTCAATCATCAAATATTCATAATAACTTTGAATAAAATACAATATCCCTAGCTTAATTTCTATACAAATAGTATAGGGCAATACGTTGGCCATCCAAACGAGTTTATACATATTAACCCTTAATACATATAACATGGCACTCAGTGCCTACACACATTATCCACAATAGAAGGCTTTAACTGACTCAGCAGAGTGACTAAAATGGAGAACCTAATTGGTTGCCATAATTGATTTATTGCTAGATGACGTATACCACACAGCTCTGTGGCCTATTTATCTGCACATGGTATACAAATATGTGAGTACTACAATACTTACTGAGTGGTGCAAATAAACAAAATCATATATGTTTGTATAAAATACATATGAATATATAATGTAGGCATCTTCCATGCAACGAGATGTTGTAGCAAACATCTCCAAATACAGAGCATATCATTATCCCTAAATCTCTACTATGAGGGCATATCATCATCCTCAATGTCTCCAAAGGTCATCACACATATCGTTAGACTTACCTTTGAAGCCAATCAAAGTTATTCAAATCATTCTTTATGGCACACTCTAGTCACTAGAGTATCACATTAGAATCATATCACATTTATCTAAGCCTCTCCATGGCCATCTCACATCATACGCAAATCAAAGCAACGTGTGGTCCTCCCCTAAACACAGTCAGATCACGCAAGTAGCCAACTAGTGGAGAATTAAATCATGCTCAAGTTAAAGTCACTAACAGAGAAACAGATCCCGTGCATGCTGAAGCAATGGGCAGAGAACAAATCACGCATAAGGCCAAAGTAGTTGGCAGAGAACAAATCATTGACCATAGTAAACTCCTAACGTTGGCATCACTTGGAATAATCTCAATGGATGGCATAAAAAAACTGCAGGTAGCAATCGCAAATGGGATTAATGCCACGTCCTTGCTTACCACCATCCTTACAGGCACACAAATAGTCAAAAGGGGGCAAAAATCCACTCAACCACAAATTAGATCAATATTTGGAATTCATTCCTCGAACGAAACACAAGTCCATAAATAAGGCCATCATGCCTTTATCATTCACATCTTTCCTCTTCAATTCACAAATCACATTTGTCGAGTTTTAATCGTCTTAAGCTCGATTAAGTTCTAAGAACCTTTAAGTCCCAAGACATTATTTAATCAATTCATCTCAACATATCATTCACGTAGGGCAATTTGCTCTTAGGTGTTCACCATAGCCTCTAGACATCATATTGTAGGCACACACAGCATAGGCCACCCATGTGGGTCATATCATAGCACAATCACACACAATCCACATACATACATATACACATATATAGTTCTTTATTCTAGGTTCATTTGTCTAGGCATACATATTTCATTCTAATACCATGGCAGCGCATCTATCATCCATCATGCATTACATGCATTTTGTTTAAACCCACTCATAGTGACAATAGGAGGCACTCCCTGTGAAGCTTTGATCTTTAGCATCTAATCATTGTCTAGATTGCCAGTGAGTTGATTTAACTCCATTTCCCCCTTCAAACACATCATCACATCAAAAGATTAATTATTCCTAGCTTTCAAAAAATGACAACTTTTCACATAATTAACTAAATCTTAGCAATCTTACTATTTAGGCTCAAATTCTTAATTAATGAGCTAAACCCATACCTTGAAAGTTGGATTGCATGAGTCTTAGCTCCAAATTCCCTAATCCAAGCCAATGAGGGAAAAATACAAAATCTGAAAAAAAGTCAAATTCAAAGTTATTAACAGATCAAGTTGGAAAATAATTAGTAAAAACGTTAAATCTTACTTCCAGAATGGTTTTCCACGCTCCAAATAGCTTAAAAATTCAATTTGAAGGGTTAAGGTTTTGAACTTTTTAGAGAGAGAGAGAGAAAAAGCTGATAGAAATAGTTGGGCAAAATAACTTAAAATCCCTTTTTATTTTTGCCTTTCCTCTCTGATGTATCGATACATTTTCCCTAATTTTGAATGAATGTATCGATACATTGGGGAAATGAATCAGTACTTTTCTTCTTGGGTGCTCTTTGCTTCAAATGTATCGATACATTTGAACAATATATCGATACAAGTTCATTTTTGGCCAAATCTATCAATACATTCTCAAATGTATCGATAGAATATTCTTTCTCATGCCTTTGTTGTTGATCCTACCATGAATGTATCGATATTTCAACCCCTGTAAGTAGTTCTAAACTTCCTAAAAACTCCAAAAGTCCAAGTTTAACATTCCAATATTATTCACGGTTGATATTGCACCTTAAACCATTCATTTAAATTAATCCCATACACATAAATCCACAAACATAACATCAAACTTAGATCAAAACCTCAAATTATGTGATTTATCACATAATTCGTCAAATTTGCCAAAAAGTCAATATATACACTTTTAAACACTAGGCATACATATCCTATCATCAAAGTCCTCAAGACTCCACATATTTCATAAATTGTTCTTAGTTTACATAAAAAATTGGGGTGTTACACTTTCTTTCTTATCTGGTGCATTTGGCATTGACAAAGGATGCAAAAAAAGAAGATAACCATGGGCATGCTAACTTGACATGAAGGCATTGAGTATGATCAGCAACAATTTCACAAAAAATATCATGCGAACAGAAGATCCTAATTTTTTTAGAACAGTTAATAAACACTATTAGGAATGGCATGATTAGAGCATCAACCCAGCAGACTAAAAAAAATTGAAACAAAATAAAACCATGCCTTCTACCTTTTGATCACCTTGGTTATTTAATGCAAAGTTAAGCACCACATAAAATCAAAAAAAGTTTTACCTTTCCAAGTGATACCGTAATCAAATGGATTCCTTTCAGTGATAAAAACGTGAACACCTTTTATGTGAAAGAATCCTAGCCACTTAATCGCTTGGCCTCCAATGTTGCATAAACGATTGCAACGGATCTTTCTCAAGGAGAGAACTTTATGCCATGACCTTGTGCTAGCAAGGGGACAACGATGTGTCCTTTTTTTCTTCTTTGATTTCTAGCAAAGAATCAAAGGAGAAGTTTTCAAAAAAACAAAACTTCTCAAGAGTGGTGGCGCTTAGGAGAAAAACTAATTTTTTTTTCTCTCATTTTACAAGAGTAGATATAATGTGATATTTATACCTAGATTTAACTTATTAAAATTTACAAAATAAGTCCTTAATATTATAACAATTATAAAATTTAACCAATACCTAATTAAACTCTTTTAATTAGGTCCTTAATAGTTAAAACCTAGAATTTGGTTTAAGTCTAACTTAAATCATCACACTCTCAATTTAATCCAAATTGCAACCTTTATGTGTGGCCCATTACGTTTTTAAAATGTTGGCAATTAAATTGAATTATAAATTTTATTAATTAATTAATTTAAATGAATCATATTCAATTTTAAATTAACTAATTCAATTTCATAGACCAAGATTGGCATCTAGCAATGCATCTTGGCCACGCAATTGATAGGAGAGTCAAAGGATTTTTTGATAATCTTTCAGTGCATAGTTTATTAGTGTAATTCATTCCCTCATCATATATCTCAGAGATGATAAGAGCTTGGTGCAATGCCTACTCTTATTGATCTTCATCTTTGTTCTTGTAGTTAAATATTAGTCTTATGGAGACTTATGAAACTCATTTCATAATCTCTTAATCACCTTGGCCAAGGATTTGATTAAGCTAATGTCAACCAAGAACTAATGAGATATTTCTCCTTGAATCACTTGGGATGATGACTCCTATCTTGACCATTCATTTGCCTTCATATGCTTCATAGTATACCCAAAAACATTCTGTTTTGGCATCTTTGGTTAGCGCCCGTAGAGATGAAATCAAAGCATAGTACTCAACATACAAGATAACCTAGTGTCTCAAGTTTAGGGAGTAGTTAGGTAACTGACACATGAGAAGTGTTGCATAGACACTTGAGTGAGGTACCAAATGCACTTCTCATGGCGAGTCGTGTTCAATGAACTCACTTTCTTATGGCAAGCACCCACATCTTAGTTTCAAGTATCTCTATATTTCAACCTATGAGAGCGGTTGCTTACTTGACAAGTAAGGAACGTAACATGTGCTAATGTTTGAGCATTATTGATGCCCTATCTCAATAATACAATGATCAGGAACTTTTAGGAACAATGTTTTGATGTATAAGGATCTCATAATTATATCCCAATACAATTCCTTTGCAAAGCATATATAGCTCCATAGGCTTTATCTACATAAGTACAAACAATAATTATATCATAAACTTATGGATAAAGAACTACCTCAATGTTGTTATGAATAAAAAAATGTCATACATGAATATCTCAAAATTGTAATTCCCATATAACCACAAATTGGCTTGTAAGGCTTATACTAACAAACAATTTTTCATACCTTAGTTTGCATCTAAAAAATTCAATCTTAGCCTTAGCAACTGTAATACCCCGTACTTCGATACGGTGGCTAATAAAACTTATCGATGCCAATTAAGGTTAATTAGAATGTTTAAAAGTGACGAAGGGTGAAAGGAATAGTTTGGAATAAAATATCTAGCACGTGAGGAAATAATAATTGAATAATAATATTTTTATTAAAGATGAATTAGCGAGATAAAAAGTGATTCGAAAGTGAATTGAGGCATAATAAGACATTTTGGGTGCCAAGGAGACACGTGAAAAATTTTAGAATAAAATAATATTTTATTAATAAGATAATATTAAAATATTAATATTTTATTCAATGTCAAAGTTTTTCATGAAGAAGGAATATATGGTTAATCTAAGTGGGGGAGAAGAAGAACCAGGAAATTTTAGAGAAAAATGACGTTAATGGGGCCTAAGTGTCTTTATTAAATAAAGTTAGCGCGGGTAAGTAAATATTTAAATATTACGGTGATACGTGTTGAAGCATAAACTTGATATTTTATTGGTACAAGTGTTAAGAAAGAAATTGAAATTAAAAGATTGTGGGAGGATACAACTAAAAAAAGTGAAAACCTTGGAGGGTAAAATGGTAATTTGCCATTAGTTTGGTCAAAGCTTCCTTTGGAAGCTTTGATTCTTCACCCTCATCCAATGTTTGGTTCTTATCTTCACTAAAAGATATTTTCTTCTTTTTCCTCACCCACCCAACGCCATTTTCTCCCTCCACCATGAAAAATCAATTCTCTTTTATTTTCTTTTCTTTGTTTTCTTTTCCTTTCCTTTCTTTTCTTGTTTCTTCCTTCTCCTAACTTCTTGGGAACCAAACCTACAACTTCTAACCCCATTTTCCAGCACAACCAAACCCTAGGAGAGAGAAGGAAAAAATCTCTCTTTCTTTCCTTTATTTTCTATTTCTATTCCACCATCACCAACACTTGAATTTTCAACTTTAAATCTCCATTTTTAAGGCTAAAAGGTATATATTTTCAACTCTTGGAATTTATGAATTTATGGGTTATATTTTCAGATTTTATTTCCTAATTTCTTCAAATTCTTTTTCTTGGAAATATTAGGTTTTTGTTGATCTTTATGCCTCTAAACTCACCAAAGTAAAGAACCTTTAAATTGGAATAGTTGATATGATGGGTTTGAGAATTAGACTAGAATTCTAGGTTAAGAATTAGACTAGAATGTAGTTTATCAACTGTATGCTCATTAGAATTATTAAGCTTAAATTTATGATATATTTGAAACTATTATTGTTTATTGGCAATTATACGTTTTAATGGTATTTTGGGACTACCTAGATTAAGATCTTGTGGGTGCTAGTCTTGTTAGGTGCCATTGTTAAGGTGAGTGAACTTGCATTAAATTTTTTTTTGGAAATACATATTTGCTGGGATAAAGCACTTAAATGATTTTATTTGATTTTTTACTCTAAATCATGCTTGGGAATAAGCCCTTGATGAAACGTTTTATGTTGTAAAATGTGTAATGTGATGAACCCATGTGTTCCTATATTCTGATGATCTATGTGTTATGCTTTGAATGATAATATTGTGTGATAATTGTAACTGCACGTGTGTGGTATAAGAGTGCACATGTCGGTGATAATGGGTGATTCCGGCTATGTGCGGTGTAAAAGTGCACATGAGCTGATGACCGTTGGATAATGATTCCAACTATGTACGGTGTGGGAGAGCACATGAGCTGATGAGCCGATGGTTGTATACATGTTTACACATACCATAGAAATGTTAGAGAAAATATTATGCGATTGTAATGAATGTTGGATGTTGAAATTGTTAATTGTTTCTAACTTGATTTTCAATGCAACGAAAAACTCTCTGTCTTGCTTGGACATTTACTGTGGTTTACACTCTTTGATTTCATTATGGATCATGGATCCTTCAACACTAAGGGGTTAAATAATCAAAGGTCGAATTGAGGGGTTTTACGAGGAATTAAACTAAATTGCATTGTTTTTAACATAAGTGTATCATGATTTCTAAACTTTCCTTATCATTTGCTTGTTCCCTTCCTATGTTCACTCACTGGGTTTATGCTCACTCTTTTCAACATTATGTTTTTCAGATTTGGAGGTATTTGGGACCTAGGTCGAAGAGTCCATTTGTATTTGCCATTTGGTAGGTACCATGGCATCTAGTAACAGTACCCACGCCTAAAGTCACTCCGTTAATAGTCTAGGTTTCTTACATGTGTATATAGTTACTTAAATGTAAATTATGAGATTGTTGTGCACTCTGTATGTTTGATTTGATTAACCATGTCGTTTAGGGTTGCCGAATGATAACCCTATTTTGGGAATGTTATATATATATATATATATATATATTCTTGGCTCTCACGGTTTAATTTCGAAAGAATATTTATTAGAAAGTATGAGTTTTAGATCTTAAAGAAAGAAAGAAAGGCTTGCTTGGGCCTGGTGGGCTATGCTTATTGGGCTTTTACGTTGATCATGGCCCGAGAATTGGGTTGTGACAGCAACCATTGGCTCCAAGATAATCAACAGTTTAAGATTATGCATCAGTTGTAATTTTTTCAAGCGTCTCTGAATAACCTTACCAGCTATCCCCCTAACATTCCAGATTAAAGAGCTGATCATGGGTACATTTGAGCAGGCAAATTTATGGAGATAGAATCTACATCTTCTATTCTATCGTTAACCTTATCTTTAGTTTGTTTAAAGGAATTAAAAGTTTCTAGACTGTAAAAAATCTCACTGTACAACTTGCTTTAAGAAATATATGAGTGAAGTTTAAAATTCAAGGCACTTAAGCCTAGTTCAAAACTCATCATTATGACTGCATAAGGTTGTATGGAGCCATAAGCTTCATAAGCCTACATGGGTGAATGATTTTGAATGGTCAGTCTTGTATCTTGTACAATTTTGCTGCTTATGCCTACATGTGAAGGGATAGAGTTATTTTCCTTATTCATAACATAATCATCTAGCTCCGATTGAGATGGAAAGCACTCATCACTACTTTTTAATTCCTCAACTACCACATTTTTGAACTGATCATCCGGCACTAGCTTTGCCTCATTCTGGATGCTTCCTTGAGGCAAACAACTATTTTCCTCTCTAGCTACTAAAGTAATGGACACCATAAGTTGTTTTTCAATTATCCTTTTCTTTTGTTTTTAAAGCGTGACCAGTTAAGCATTGTCTACTACCCATTGAACATAGTCATGTTCTCCCGTATATTGCACACTTCTAGTTGTGTAATTACCCTTCTTTGAACTTGCAACAGCTTTTGCTTCAGTTGAGGATCATGGGGTGGTTGAAGCTTATGTGTCATGTCTGTCCTTTACCTGCCCATTGCCTGCCTCTTATGCACTTGGAAATAGTCACTAGAACCACCTTCTCCAGCTTGTATCTTGGACACAAAACTAACCATCACCTGTTTGGGCTATCGGGGTAAAATATTAATTTTTTTAAGTTTTAAGGCACTGTTCACCCCCTTTATTGTGCTCCGTTCAACGTGTTGTTGCTGTCTTTCCTCACCCACGGATCCAAGCACTTCAAATCTATATGAAACTAGCTCTTAATGGTTATTGCATTCTGTTAAATCTATTTCCACACCCTTTAAATTCTTAAAATCGCTTTTGCTCGATCTGCCACTTTCCTACCACTAAAGGCTCTGTTTTGGTGGATTTATCTTCATCACATCTTTTCTGTTCTTTTCAGTAGCATTCGTGTAATACCCCGTACTTTGATATGGTGACTGATAAACCTTATCGGATGCTAATTGAAGTTAATTATAATGTTTAAAAGTGATTAAAGATAAAAGGAATAGTATGGGATAAAATATTTCGTACGCGAGGAAATAATAAAATAATAATATTTTTATCGACAAAGAATTTGCGAGATAAAAAGTGATTCAAAAGTGAATTGAGGTATAATAAGGTATTTTGGGCACCAAGGAGAAAAGAGGAGTGTGAGACCTCGATCTCTATAGACTTGTAACTAATAGTAGACGCTATAACACGAACTAAGGGCAATTTCGTCATTTCTCATGGTGAGCTCCTGAAAGTAGCTCTCAAATGTTATTAAGGTTTAAATAGACCTAAGGAATAAATGAATGATGGTAAAATAAATGAAGAAGATAGAAATATTGATAATTTTCATGATAGGGGCAAAACGGTCATTTTGCATCCCGAGTCCAAATTTTTACGTTTTCGTGAACCCGAGTATTTCTAGACTATTATAGACTTTGCCTCACTATCAAAAGAGTAAAAAGCTGAACCAAAGGAAAGAGAGAAGGCAAAGTCAACTATTAGATGGCATTTTTGTAAATAAATGAAACTTTAGTTAACCATAGCACAAATATCTCATTTCTCTAGCCGCTTCCTCATTTTTCCAGCAGCTTCTACTTCTTCTTCCTCCCATCTCATGTTTCTTTCATCCTCCATGAATGCTTCTCTCAAAGCTTCCATCACCCTCTCAAACTAACCTTAAATTTCATGCTTTTACACACCTTGTTATAGGGTTTTTCATGCTCTTTCACTCTCTCACCTTAAAACCCTTAAAAAGTCTTACTCCCATACTTTCTTTCACTATCTAGGTGTTTTAGAGAGAGAAAGATAGAGAGCATCTATAATAGCTTGAAAATTCATGGAAAGGAATTTACTTACAAAGCTACCAAGGTGAGTAATGAAGTAGAGTTGATTTTTTAATGTTGAGAATGGCTAGTGATTAGATTTGTGAGTGTTTTGTAGTTGAGGTTGTTTATTCATTTTAGAGTGATTAGGATAGTGAAAATAAAAGGCCACTTAATGGCAATTGGAATCTAGTTAGGAGATAGCTTTTAGAATTTATAGTTATGTGAATTGAGTTAATTATGATGCAATTGTGATAATAGGTTCCAACGAAGCCCCACCACCCCATTTGGACCATTAGAGGAAGTTGGATTGGGTAAAGATTTAACAAATACCGGTGAGTGAACTTGCATTTCAAAATGTTTTGGGAAGTGCCTACATGTTTAAATAAATCATTTGAAAGTTTCATTTTTTTTGCTTTAAAAATATACTTGGAGAACAAGCCCTTGATGAAATGTTTCTATCTTGTGAAATGTGCAATATGAATAGTTCATGCGTTATCACATTATATTGATATGTATATTATGCTTTGGATGCTCATTTTGTGTGATAATGATGACCAAGCTATACGCTATGTGGGAGTGCACATGAGCTGATGATGACCTAGCTATGTGCGGTGTGGGAGTGCACATGAGCTGATGATGAGTCGGCTATTACGAGTAGGGAGTGCACTTGATGATGATATTGCATTGTGCATGTAGGGAGTGCACATGAGCTGAGTGTGGCGGGATGGTATGCATGATGATGTATGTATATATATATATATGCTGTAGAAACTTTATGAAAATATTTGTGATTGTGTTGTATTTTGGCATTGTTAATTGCTCCTAAATTGCTTTTCATTTTAGCAAGAAAATGGCTTTCTGATGTAACAAGACCCCTTCAACTGAATTGCCCTATTTCTCGCTGTAGCAAAATTCATTTTCGCTGCAGCGAGAAAATCTTGGGTCGGTAGCCTTAATCTATGCTCTGAATTTCACTGCAGCGAGAATGGATTCTCGCTACAGCGAGGAATTTCGCTATAGCAAAAATGAATCTTGCTGCAGTGAGAAACTCTCGGGTGGTTTTAAAATTCTAGTGTAGTGCTTTTATTTTGACAAAGATTTTGACCACCTTCTGATTAGAACTGGTCAAAGTGGCAAACATTAAAGCTGTAACCTAGCCTCTTAGCTTTCTAATGACCAAAAAATTATATCAATTGGACTTTGGTAGTGGTAGATATGCTTGAAAAACCGAAACATATGCAAACCAAGAATGCCTTTTCGCTGTAGCGAGAAACTCTCTTTTTGCTTGTCTTGCTTGGTCATTGCTGAAATTTTCATTCTATTCAACTTCATGGTTTATCATGGATCTTGTAACATTAAGGGATTAAACATTCAAGGTTTGAAATGAGGGGTTTTAATAAAAAATTAGACTAAATTGCATGGTTTTATCGTAAATGCATCATGTTTTCTAAAACATTCCTTATCGTTGCTTATTCCCTTCTTATGTTCACTCACTGAGTTTTATACTCACTCTTTTAAACTTCATGTTTTCAGATTCGGAGGCAGTTGGACCTAGATTGAGTTGTCCACGTATGCTCGCCTTCTTGGTAGGTACTATGGCATCTTAGTAGTTGTACCTTCACCCACGGTCACTCCACTGACGATCAAGAGTCTTATGCTTGTGTATACGTATAAGTAATGTAGACCACTAAAATTTAGGTTAAAAATCAAATATGTATATTTGATTATTGATGCCATTATAGGTTGGCAAACAGATGACATTATTTTAACATAATACAAATGTGAATATTGGGTTGCTATAAAATGTTACTGAAATATTTATAGTTGAGAATTACAATATGTGGTTTTAGAAATGATGGCTGGGAATGATGATCGGGATTGCATAGAAAGGCTTGCTTAGGCTTAGTGGGCTATGCCCATTGGGCCCATGCACCGATCATGGCCCAAGGATTTGGGTTGTGACAATTCGGTGGCCTTCCACCCAGTTTCTCACCATTATCATCTTCCTTATTCTCATGAATCTAAGCCTATATGAGATCATCTGAACGCTTTGAAACTCCCAATGGTTTCGACTAGACAAGGCCTTGTTTTCCAGATTTGTTCCCCAAAACTAAATAAGTAGATTCGCTATGGCCTACATGGCAGCAGTGGTTGCAATACTCAAGCATCTTCAAGAACTCCACATGTTGAGCATAACCGCCAGTCACAGCACCAGTCTCTCAATTTCTAACCATGATCCAAACTTGATCTAGTGGCTTCTTTTCATATTCTACGCTAACTCAGGCTACACTTGGCTAAGTTCTATTTGCCATAGCTTCATCTATAAACAAAGGTTTACCGATCGTTTTAGCAATCAAAAGTAATGCATATTTTACATACAAGTGAGCTTTGAGATTTGGGAAAGAAATCCAGACTTACACCACAGATAATTCCTTCTCTGCCTTAAACTACGGTGACCAATTAAAGACTCACATTTTCTGGTTTGTTATAAACCAAAATTGTTTCACTCAGATCTTGTTAAAATCCTACTCATTCGAGAAATAAATCAAAAAATGCTTATAATTTGACCATTTAATTTCATAAGCCCTAGATAACCCAATTCCCTTAAAAGCCAATCGAATGTCTTGTAGTGTAGGCATCCTAGAAAACTTCCTAATGATCGAATGTCTAAAAGGTTGAGCCAAAATGTTTAGCTCTTAGAGAATAAAAGAAAATATAGAAAAACTCAAGAATTGTATTCTTGATCTCCAAATCTCCTTGAATCCTTCAAAGTCTTTTTAGCTTCAATGACTTTGTGGCTTGACTCTCAGCTGTTAATCTGGTGTTTCTTCATTCTCTTTCAAGTCCTATGGAAGGTTGTTTCTATAGGCTTTTAAGTTAAGCCAAGTTGGGTGAAGAAAGCAGTCAATTTCAGCTAGGATGTCCTCATCAGACTATGTAAGTCGCAGCTTTACCAAATTAATTAACAGAAATCGTAATTGCTCTACGACTGCTGCAGTGTGTCAACTTTGACAAGATTTTTGACCACTTTCCAAGCTGAACTGGATGAAGTGGTAAACAAAAAAGTTGTAGATCTTTCTCTTAGCTTTCCAATGATCAGAGAATCTCTTTGCTTGAGGCTCTGTAGAGAACGTTATGGCCAAAATACCGAAACATATGCATTGGAAGCCTGCACCTTGAAATTGCTCTCCTTCTTTTACTAAAATTCTTCTTTCAAACACCTATAAAAGCACAAATAAATTAATAACAACCTATCTTAACCATATTAACACCAAATTAAGCATAAAATTAATCAAAATTAGATTGACTCACCTAAAATAACTAATTTAAAATAATTAAATAAAATTTACTAATTTCTATGCATTACTACAAGAACTAAGCTAAATTATTATCAAAATTAAGCTCAAATAACTCTATATCATAGAGTTATCACACCCTTAAACTTAAGATTTTGCTAGTCCTTGAGCAAAATATAAAAAAGAACCTAACTTACGAAAATCAAATTCAGTTAAATAAATATAGTTATTACTACTATTACTACTATTACTATTACTACTACTAGAGATAAAGTGCACCAACTCAATGATTCTTTATAATTTCCTCAAAAGTATGTCTATAAATTATTAATCTAAGAAAAAATAAAGGTCTCGGTCAAATTCATGCTTTAATTTTAATGCAAGCACATTCTCGAATGGATTTTCATGTGTGTGTGAAATCTTTTACCAAGAATATCATGATATCCGAATGAGTTTATGCCAACACAAATTTCAAATTAGTACTAGATTTCCATAGGTTTACTTTTCATCTCTCTCTCCACTAATGTAGACTAATACAAAGCTAGGGATCAATAGGACTTTTTAAAGCTTGTAATGTATGGCTAGGGTCAAGGTATGATAAAGGATATTAATGTAGCTCAAATCTCCTTAAGCACATAATTATTCCAGGACTTATTTATAGAGCTCTATTTTCCTTCTTCTAGTACACCTTTTCTTCCACATCTGAACTTTTCTTTTCATCCAACACATTTTTTTTTCAATTTCACAATTTTAGACCCCCAAACTTATTTTCTTTTTATTGTAGGTAGAGGGGCTACTTTTCATATTTTGAACTTTTTTTTTTTCACATCAACATTACCTTTCCACCTTTTTCAACATTTAGCTCAATTTATATTTCCTAAAACAATATACATGCATAGGAGTGAGGGTTGCAAAATTGAAAAATTAATTTTAAGGCTAGGTTCAATTATTATGTAGTTAAACAAAGAAAAGGGAAATTAGGCTTAAAAGGGGTATACTAGGGATAAAATTTAACAAAGTTGGCCTTTTAGGCTCAAACAGTCCAAAGATGGCCTAAATCATGTCCCTAACTAAGTATTGCCTAAGATTTCACCTCGAAAGAAAATCAGCAAATTCTAGAATTCATGACATAATCTAAAATTCATATCAATATAAACCTTCTCTAGATATTCAGAATAATTCAAAGTAAAAGATATATTGCTCAAAATTGTGGAAATCACATCCTAATAATGATACTTAACAAAAAATTTAGCATGAATCCAAACAAAAACCTTATTCACCAAAGGCTAAAAATTCAAGACAACTAGTTATTATCATTGGATAAAAAATATTATTGAAAAAATTGGCATAACTTTACTTCTAGATTCCTAAGGTTCAACAAAAATTAAATTCATTTACTAACTAATCCTAAATTATTTATAAATACGCATACAAATAAAATTAAATCTAAAGCTTCCACAGAATATTCACTACCAAAAAAATATATTCACCCCCAAAACTTAAACTAAACATTGTCCTCAATGTTAGAAAAAATAAAGGAAAGGTAAAGAATACTCCTATGATGATTGGATGAATTTTTGAGAAGCTCTAATCCTCCTCCTTAGTGTTATCATCTTCATTGCCACTTGTAGGAAATTTTTTTTACTACAAAAAAATAAATAATATATTAATTAATGTAGAGAAATAAAATAAAAAATAAATAAAAATAACTGAAAAGAAAATAAACAAAGAAAAAGGTTTTTTTTTTTGGTAATGGGTAAATGGGTAATGGGTAGTCCAAATAAGAAAAAGGAATTGGATTTGGTTAGTGGGTTACCTAATGTTGGCAGCCCAATGGAGGGTGGTGGGTAGAATTGGCAACCCACTTCAGGGGGACCGTGGCCTACCCCATGTGGGAGCCGCGACCCACGTCTAAATGGCTTCTTTTTTTTTTTTTTATAGAGCCACGGCTCCAAGCCTGGTGAGCCACGGCTCACATTGTTTGAAGCCCGCGAAGCCGCGGCTTCCCATAGTCAGAGCCGCAGCTTACCACTTTTTTTAATTTTTTTTGAATTTTTTTGGAAATTTTTTTTATATGAAATTTTTTTTTGAATTTTTTTAAATATATTTTTTTTGAATTTTTTTTGAATTTTTAAATTTTTTTTTAAAAAAATTTTACATTAACTTGCACAAATAAAAAAGAGTGTTAATAATTTAATAATTAAATAAATAAAAGTTAAAAAAGGGTTACAATACTTGGGTTGCCTCTCAATAAGCGTTTTTTTATAGTCACTAACTTGACTACGTTACCCTCTTCTGCACTACTTTATATAGCTTGAGACTTTCTTTATTGACCTTGACTACTCCAGTAAGTCCACTATAAATTTTGATAACATGATAAGGATGAATCTTCACTACCTTAAACTTGTTCCTTTAATATGGTCTAAGATTCTATGGCAAAAGATGGAGTTGTGAATAAGAAAGTACTACTCGCTGTCCAACCACAAAATCAAGATAGCTAGAAAAGTGGTGGTGGTTTTGTCTCAAGAGTTGGTGCCTGCGTTGTTAAAGGTGGTGAAATAGGCTTTCCTTTACCCTCATTGACTGAATCCACTTTATAGCAACTATTTGTATAGGGATACTGAGTTGCATTGAACAAATTAAATACCACTTCCTCATTTCCACTCTGAAAGTTATTTTGCCATTCTTCACATTAATAATTGCTCCAGCTCTAGCTAAGAATGGTCTTCCCAAAATAAGAAGACTTTCAACATCATCTTCAATCGTGAGTACAATGAAGTCCACAAAAATGTATAAATGCCTAACTTTAAGCAAAACATCCTCTATAATCCCAACTGGGTACCTGATTGTTCTGTCTTTAATTGCAAGGTAACTGTAGTGGGTTGTATCTCTTGAAATCCAAGTTTTCTAGCAATAGATAGAGGCATTATTGAAA
The DNA here is from genome assembly GCF_053813885.1 of Theobroma cacao. Lineage (NCBI taxonomy): Eukaryota > Viridiplantae > Streptophyta > Magnoliopsida > Malvales > Malvaceae > Theobroma > Theobroma cacao. The sequence continues at coordinate 9,497,245 of NC_142648.1, read as the reverse complement.
CACTAGCACTTAAATCACATAAAGCTTTAGAAATTTTAAAACTACCAATAGTGCAAGGAATAGAAAAATTCCTTGGATCTTTAACCTTTTGTGGAAGCTTATTCAGGATTATAGCTCTGCATTCTTCAGTAAGTGCAACTGTCTCAAACTCTTCCAATTTCCTCTTTTTGGTCAAGATGTCTTTGAAGAATTTAAGATAACTTGGCATTTGTTCTAGAGCTTCAGCAAAAGGAATATTCATATGCAGTTTTTAAATACCTCAAGAAATCTCTGGAATTGTTTGTCAAGTTTTTGCATTTGAAAACGTTGAGGAAAAGGTGGTGGAGGTGTGGGAGAATGTTGTAATTTTTCTTTTGAATTTTCAACAAAATTTTCAACCATAATATATTTGTCAGCATTTTTTTCAATTTCTTTCTCATCAGATTGATTTGAAATCTCAGAATTTAATGCTTGATTACTTACCTCTTTACGTACCTCTTTTCCATTGCGAAGAGTAATTTCCATCAATGTTCCTTACCTTCTCTTCTTGGGTTGGGTTTAGTATCACTTGGTAAGGTACCTTGAGGTCTAGTATTTAAAGCACTGGCAAGTTGGCCCATTTGTATCTTAAGATTTCTAATTGAAGTTGCTTGATTTTGAATGGAGACATCAGTCTTTGTTATGAATGCATTAGTCTTTGTCATGAATTGCATGAACATATCCTCCATTAAAGGCTTTTTCTCTAGCATAGAGGCTTTAGATGGAAATCCAGGAGGAAAGTTTGACTTAGCAGTTGATGAAGACCCTTGGTTGTTGTTCCATGAAAAATTAGGATGATTCCTCTAACCAAGATTATAAGTGTTGGAATATGGATTTTTCTGTTGCCTATTTCCAACAAATTGACAAGACTCAGAATAGATGGGACAATTGTCATTGGAATGTCCTTCTCCATAAAATTCACATGTAATAAAGGAGTTCTGAACAACATTAACACTCAGTTTATCTAGTTTCTTTGTGAGAGAGGTCAATTGTGTAGAAACAGTATTCAACACATTTAATTCATGAATTCTAGCAATTTTTCTTGTGCCCAATCTTTTAGATGGCCATTGATAATTATTAGAAGCTATCTCTTCGAGCAAATCAAAAGCCTCGTCAATGGATTTACTCATAAGTGCACCTTTGGCGGTAGCATTAATGGTAGTTCTAAAAGGTCCCAGAAAACCATTATAAAAAGTCTGAACTTGCAGCCACTTAGGTAATCCATGGTGAGCACATCTTCTCATCAAATCCTTATACCTCTCCCAAGCCTTATATAGTGATTCAGAATCAAATTGCATGAAAGAAGTGATATCATTCTGCATCTTTGCTGACTTTGTAGGTGGAAAGAATTTTGCTAAGAATTTTTTAGCCAAATCATCCCAAGTATTAATGGAACCAGCAGGAAGCGAACTTAACCAACTCTTTGCTTTATCTCTCAATGAAAAAGGCAAAAGCCTCAATCTTATGGCATCATCAGTAGTACCATTAGCCTTGAATGTACCACAAATTTCCAAGAAATTTACAATATGAGCATTCGGATCATCATTAAGCAAACCCCCAAATTGAACAACAGTCTGAATCATTTGAATGATTGATGGCTTAATTTCAAAATTGTTGGCATGATTAGGAAGTCTTCGGATACTAGAGTGGAGATTTAGTAGTTGTGGGACTGCATAATCCCTCAAAGGCTTGGTCTCTTCCTCTTGTTGATCAGCCATTGTTTTACATGGAGTATAAATTTTTTTATTTTTCCTTCGAAGTGTATGAAAAGTTTTTTTGATTTTTGGATCAAAAGGAACAATTTTCAAATTTCGGGCTCTTCGCATACAATGACCAAAATTACCTGAAAAATTAAAGAAAAGAAAAGTCTAGATTCAAATTAAGAATGCTTGGTATTAATATTAACAAAAAAGAATTAAAAATCAATTCCCCTGTAATGGCGCCAAAAACTTGTTGTCCAATTTTTTACTCACACAAGTGCACGTATCGTAAAGATAATATGGAGATGAGTAGAGTGTCGATCTCACAGAGAATTGAATTAATCCTTATTGTTAACTACTAAAATTAACACACCTTAATTTTATCTAAAGAATTAAAATTAAAAAAGAAAATTTAAATTAATAAACTAAAAACTAAAACTAATATATCAGCAAATTTTACTTTATTAAATGTGAATGACTACCAGACTCTAGATTATGATATCCCTCAATACTTTATCTGATTATTGTCTCTCTCTCTTAACTCAGTTTAATGGATTAAGTTGTTAACCTAGAGTCCTAAATTATTTACAAGTCTCTGTCAAGTTTCTCATAAAAATACCTTTCCCAATTAATTTACTATATGTCTGCACAAATTATATTGAAGAAAGACTCATTAAGTTTGTGTTCTAATTTTGGCTACGTATAGCTTATAAGTGTATGTCTACCCTATATGCAAATCAAATCACCTAATCAACTAAGTGTATTCGATCATACGTTATTCTATTCAAGGTCTACCTAAATCTCCTTTGTCAAGATTTAACCTAGGTTTCCAATTCAATCTAATTGATGGCCAGTCAACTAGAAGCATTAAGAACAAAATAAAATAAACAACTTAAATTCGTTAAACATAAGTAAAAGAGTGATAAATAATTTAGACTATATATTGAGTTCAATCATAATCTTATATTAAAAACTTAGTTCTCCATCAAGTCATACATCATCATTGAATAAAATTTAAACATTAAGAACCAAACCAAGAAAATAAGAGAATAAAAGAAAATATAGAAAAACTCAAGAATTGTATTCTTGGTTTCCAAATCTCCTTGAATCCTTCAAATTCTTCTTAACTTCAATGACTCTGTGGCTTGACTCTCAACTGTTAATCTAGTGTTTCTTCGTTCTCTTTCAAGTCTTTCGAAAGGTTGTTTTTATAGGCTTTCAAGTTAAGCCAAGTTGGGTGAAGAAAGAAGTCAATTTCAGTTGGGATGTCCTCATCAGAATATGTAAGTCCCAGCTTTGCCAAATTAATTAACAGAAATCGTAATTGTTCTAGGACTGCTACAGTACATCAAATTTGACAAGATTTTTAACCACCTTTCAAGCCGAACTGGGTAAATTGGTAAACATAAAAGTTGTAGATATTTTTCTCACTTTCCAATGGTCAAAAAATTGCTTCATTTAAAGCTCTGTAGAGAAAGTTATGGCCAAAATACCAAAACATATGCATTGAAAGCCTGCAACTCGAAATTGCTCTCCTTTTACTAAAATTTTTCTTTTAAATACTTACAAAAGTACAAATAAATTAATAACAACTTATCTTAACCATATTAACACCAAATTAAGTATAAAATTAACCAAAATTAGATTGACTCACCTAAAATAACTAATTTAAAATAATTAAATAAAATTTACTAATTTTTATGCATTACTATAAGAACTAAACTAAATTATTATCAAAATTAAGCTCAAATAACTCTATATCATAGAGTTATGAGTGGGGCTGCTAATTGCCTAGAAGATAGAGCAGCAATTGATGACATTGGGTTAAGGGGCTCCGACGGTGGGCCCACAACCAAACCATGAAGGGAAGGGAGTGAGGGAAAGGCTTGAAAGTTGAGAGCATTTTTTAGTTTTTTTTTTTGGGTCCACTCACTCTTATCTTTGTGAGTTTTCTCGCCATTTACCGAATTAGTATTCATAAGGATGAAGGGACTATCGGTAATGACATCCCACATCTCATAGTCACAAGCCCTAACATAAATTGGCATCTTAATAATCCAAAACTGGTAATTGGCTCTATCAAATAGAGGAACCCTATTTGTGGATTAACCTTCAACCACATTAGAATTTTAGGCAATTATTGGGTTTTTCCTTTAGAATGTTAGGCCTAAAAATCAAAGGTTAAGCTCTGATACCACTTGTTGATCTCACTGGAGTGTTAAGGGGGGTGAATAGTACTAAAAATATTTTGAAGGAAGCTCTTTGGTTTGAGAAAAATTTGAATGATTTTGGTTTAGATCTTCATTACCTTAGTGAGCTTGTAGTGAGAGAAGAAATGAAAATGTCAAACCCTTAGAGAGAGAAATGAAATTTGTTTTAGAGTGAGAAAATGAGCAATGAAATCCTTAGATTTGCAAAGGTTAATAGTTTAAATCTTACCCTTGTTGCTTAGAAAATGGAAACTAACGTTGAAGCTGTGTACAAAAAACGAAATTTGTTGAGTGAAAGAGAAGAAAAGGTTGAAAGTTGAGAGAGAAAGGAAAAGAAAGTGCAGTTAGAGAAAATAAACTAAGGGAGGCAACCAAACCAAGGGGGAGTGAAAACAAAAAGATCAAAAAACCTAGAGAGCTAATTTTAAGATAAAAATACTATTTTACTCTTTTTATTTTTGTAAAAATGGCACCAGGTATTGATACTTTAAGCTCAAGTATCGATACTTCTATTTTGAACTTTCAAATATCAATACTTTCGAAAAATGTATCAATACTTGTTCATTAAAATCTCCTTTTAAAGTCTTCTTGCAACAAGTATTGATACCTTATTCATAAGTATTGACACTTCAGTTCTGGAATGCAAAATTTACTTCAAAATACATACATTTTGACTCATCTCTCTTTACTATCTTTTAATTAAACTTACTAACTTAAAACATGAAATTTTCAAAAATGGAAGTTTAAAAAAATATTGGTTGAAAGTAGTAACTTACAAGCTCACTTAAGGAATTATCAGTCTAGCCTCTTGTAAAAGTTGGGGTTTCAGAACTTGCTTCTTAATATTGTCCATGATTGAATTGCTGCTGTTAGGTGTTCCATTGAGGTCTTGCTTAGTGTCACGATGTATTGCCGTATTGGATTAAAATTGAATTGCCTATACATGTATGAAATCAAAAAATCGGAGGCAAGTAAACTACTCTAACCTCCGGATTAAGATACAAATGTGCATTTTCTCTATCCATCTTATATTAGGATTTATATTTTGAATTGCACAAAAAATAATTAAATAAACAAAAATTGAAAGTGGAAATGTCCAGAGCTTGCATGTAATCATTGTACCTGCTCCAGAGTCCTGCCTCTACATATTAGACTCAGCCAGGGCCCGGGCTTTTTCGCTGTCTATTCTTTCCCTCCAGGTTAGCCCATGGCCCCCTTGAGTTTTTTGTCCTATTTGTTCAACCTCTAAGCTTTTCGATGTTCTTCACATAGAGAACTTACTTTAGTTAGCTTTTTCTCTTTTTTCGTTTTTGCCAATAGTAAGAATTCATGTTTACAGTAAGATTGTTTTAACATTTAGGCTTTATACCCCATGCACCAATGCTACTATTCAATTATAACAGCAAAATTCAGAAGGATAACAACAATTTGTATGTCATTTTCTGTCTATCTCTTCTCCTTTGCAGTTTATAGAAAAATAAAGTTCAGAAAAATGATTTAAGCAGCCTGAAATACATTGGATGACCTTTCCCTCAACTACAACAGAAGGTAAAGCTCTGCCTTGGCCTCGCTTTTGTAGAACTCTACAAAAAGAGATTTGTTGGATTTTGATATATTAAATATAACTAACATCCCTTCTTCGAAAAGTAGGATTTTGAGGTTCGAATTTTTTTCAATAAATAAAAAAAGTTTTGCATGATATTGAAATTGGATTTTCTAGTTCAATTAGTTGATTGTTGATGTGTAAGTGTCAGTAAAATTATAGAACACGTACACAAGTCGAAATGTCAAACTATTTTAACTTCTCCCTTATGTGTATGATTTATAGAATTTGATAATATTTTTACTTGCTTGGATTATTAGACATTTATCATAACAATAACTTTTATTCATTTCACTAACTATAACTTAATTCGACAGTATAATGACATTGAGAACTATAATTCGAAAAACATCTTATTCAGCTGTATTTTCCTTGGGATTTTAAAGGCATTGCCTTCAAAAATTTTGTGGTTTAAGCTTAACAAAGCAGCTGTGTAGAGGGAGATTGCTTACCCTTGATGGGTTTTTTGTTATGTATGCAACGTTCAGTAGGTCTTCAATGCTTCATAAAAGAATACCAATTTCACGTGTTTGATTGCAATAACCTAATAATCAAAAACGAGAATTACTTTGCACCTAACTCACCACTTTCTTTCTTTCATATCTGCAACCACATTCACCTAGCAGAACTCATTCCTCTTAATTTAGAAGGGAAAACGAAAACAAGAAAAGTGATTTTCAATTTGTTGTACAAGAAAAACAAATGTCAAGGTAAAGCAGCTGGTATATAGACTGAATATCAGAAGAAAATTCAGACTGGCAATAGTTATTACATTTTGGGTTGTGTTTATTTATAAATTCAGTGACATTGAATCTGATGCGTGTCACAAATAGAGCAATATACTTTATCTTTATTCGTCTCTAGGCGATTTGAGAAAAATCTGAGAATTCATTATAAATAATAGTGATACTACAAGAAAATTGTGTATATCGGAATCATTTTTTTTTGTCATACCAAGAAATTCAAGGTGAAAAACGGATTCAAACTTTGCACCTTTCCCTTTCCTTTTAAGCAGGGGTAACAACTACTTGATTACTCATTTATTGTAGGCATAATATCTAAAAAATTCCCTTAAACTATATATTAATTAAAGTTTTTATTTTTTTATTACGTTCAATTAAACTGTTATATTTCTATTTTAAGTCAAATAGACTATTACGATTAATGGTTAATTAACAATCGTTAATCAAATCGTTACTTGTTATTTTATACCATGTGGTGTTGAATTCTCTAAATGCAACTTTAAATATTTGAAAAAGCTAAAAGGTTAGTAAGAGCTAAGTAAAGATGCATGGTTAGGTAGGATTTGTATTTATTTGGTTCGTGAAATTTAAACTAATTCTAAATTACAGTTTAATATGATTTCTACACCTATGATCAAGGTGAAAATATTCTCATTAAACTTGGTCTTACACACGCTTTTAATTGTAAAGGAAAAATTCTTATTGTATCAAATATAGATTGGTTTTCACTTTTTATGAATTTGATGGGAAATTGAAACTAGATTTTTATAGTTTCTATAACAACCCAAATGTTAATCATCAATGTTGATATGTAGACAAATCCTAGATATATCATGCTAATAAAGAAACAATGGAACTTAGATTTCCAAAGTCAATTCTGCAATTACAAACAAATAAAGCAGTAAATCTTTAAATATTAGACATTTCAGATCTCCATTCTTCTTCAAAACAAAGCAGACTCCTGAGAAATTTCCCCAGCACTTAATTACACATATGCCAGAATGACCTTTACTTAGACATTGCACAAGTTCAACGTTAATTGAGCAAAGCTTCCTCCCACAGCTCCTTTTCTTTCTTCATTAAGTGTATATTTTGCTTTTATCACATGCAGCATTTATAATTCCACCAGTTGCGTTGTCACTTTCTTCTCTCTACTGCACCGACAGACTTACTCTTTTAACACATCTTCATGTGACTTCTTACCCTATTTTCTTAGGCCTTTAGCACCCCATTGAGAGCTACATATTTCCTAGCTAGCTAACCTCAAATGCATAATCCATCAGAAAATACTACTCACTATTAAGCTGCTGCAATGTCCCTTCTCTTCCTAATCACAACCTGAAGTCCTCCTCTTACCATAGCCGTGAGCCCCGGATCAAACTGTGGTGCAACCTTGGGTGCCACAAGTTCAATGTCGAATTGGCGTAACACAGACAGGACCACCACTTTCATCTCCACTAACGCTAATTCTTTTCCTAGACAAACCCTTACCCCGGCTTGGAAAACTGGGTACTTGAAAGGGCATTGTGGACAAAAAGTACCGTCCTTAAGCCATCTCTCAGGTTTAAATTTGATGCAATCCGAACCCCAGACGTTTTCCATCCTCCCCATTGCATAAGGATGGTATGTTACCCTTGTCCCCTTTTGAACAAAAGTGCCATCAGGTAAAATATCATCCTTGCAAGCAAATTTTGAATCAAATTGTACAGGAGGATACAGTCTCAAGCTCTCATAAACCGTGGCATGTAGATAATGCATTTTCCTTATCTGATCATAGCTCGCGAATTCTTGATTCGACTCCCTGAATTGATCTGACTCTTTTCGAATTTCTGAGATGGCTAGGGGGTGATTGGCTAGCAGCCAGAATAATGTAGTCAATGCAGAGGCCATGGTGTCACGGCCTGCCAAAATGAAGCTTATAACAATGTCTCTTAAATAAGAGTCATCATTAATGCAGGCCATGAATCTTGATAGAAGATCTTTATGTGTAGAAAAGCCAAGTTTCCTCTTTTGCATGATCACCTCCATGGCAAGACCATTGACCGCTTCAATAGCCTTCTTGAGTTTTTTCTCACTGCCTATGTTGAAAATCCTCTTGATCTTCCAGAGTAATGGCACTGGTGCCATTCCCCTCTCTGCTGATAGCTTGGATGCTAGATCAAAGGCATCAGCGAAATGGGATATTGGTAATGATGATTCAAGACAACCAGGGTCTAACCCGAATGAAAACTTGCAAATATTATCGAAAGAAAATCGTCTAAAAACTTCTTGCAAATCCAAAACGCTACCATCTTTTCCAGAAAATGATGATAACAAAGGGAGAAGCCGATATTTGATCTCCGTAGCAACGATCTCGAATGCATATGCTCGGATAGCGAAGTTTGCAAGCTCTAGACTTGCCATTTTCCTTTGGAACATCCACAAGTCTCCATCTACATTGAAAATTCCTTTGCCTAAAAGGTCGCCAAGGATTATGGCGAAAGATTTTCCTTTCGGGTAGTCGTTGAATCTAGTTTTAAGCATATATTCAACATTTTCTGGATTAGCTGTGATTGTGTTGTTCAGAACATGAATGTGAATTGTTTGGCTTGGAGATTTTTGGAGAAGATATGTGTACCAATCACAGAGATTGTTGAATTCTTTGGACCAATTTGATGAGAGGTAGGCATGGCAAATGTCACAGCTGCACCAAATTTTCTGTCTTAGATAGAGTAAGACAGAGAATAGAAAGAAGGGTAAGGTGAAGAAGGAGAGAAGGCCAAAATATGTCTGCATTGACTGCAAAACAGAGAAAGGCTGATCCTCCATCCAAGACTAAAACTCAAAACTCAAAGGGAAGAATGAGAAGAAGTCAACAAGAAAGCAATGAAACTTAGGTAAATTCAATGCCCTCTAATTTATAAAGATTTCAAATCTCATCTATAACCTTGTTATTAATTTAATTAGTGAGATGTCGCTTTCCTTTGGCCCCAGAGATATTGTCTCATGAATTAAATGAAAAACTTTGGCAACAATTGCTTGGAAACTTCACCTTCGCACTTGCTACATCGTATTTCTCGTAAAGATTTAGGTTAAAATTACAACGTCACATTTGGTTAGTGTACATGACATAAAAGCAGAAAGGAATAGTTATTATGTAGGAATAAAATAAAATAAAAATATACTAAAATAGATATGATGTAATTTGATTTATAGAAAAGAATTATAATTTTGATAATATTCTAATTTTTGTTTGGTAAAATAAATTTAAATAATAAAGAAATGATTGATAAAATGACAAAAATACCTTTTATAGTAATTTAATAAAATTTTTGAGATTTTTGAAATTCATTACTTTTTAACAATTTATTATTATTATTACATTGTAATTTAATATGGTATCATTAAAATATTAAGTTCTAGTATTAAAATATTAAGTTCTAGTATTAAAATATTAATATGATTTATTTTATTTTTTATTTTTTATTTTGATTTTTCTCATTTTCCTCTTTCCAATTTCTTTTTTATTAAAATCTTAGGAAAATATAAATAATTTATTATTAACATATTAATATGATTTTTATTTTAGTTTCTTTTTATTTTTTTCTATTTTCATTTTTCCTTTTTCTCTTTTATTTTTTATTAAAATATTATTCATTGAATAATTTATTATGAAAATATTAATATGGTATTTTATATTTATTTCTTTTTATTTTTATATCGATTTGCATCTTCCTTTTTTCTCTTTCAATTCTTTTTTATTAAAATATTAATATTGAACAATTTATCAATATAACACCAATAATTTAGTTTAAATACCCTAATTCCCTTACGTTTTGACCATAATTCCAAGCGAGTTTATTAGTATTCAAAATAGACTGTCCGTCCCAAAAGAATATCTTTCGCTAGACATATAAGCCCTACCATTAGTCAACTGTCAATGTTTTTGTTAGTTTGATGACATGGTAATATTTCTAAGCTAATTTTATCTTTTATTAATTTTAAAAATTACCACTATGTAAAATACAATTTCTTTCTCTCTTTACCCAAGCATTCTCTTTCCTTCTCTCATTATATTTTCTTCACAGAGGACAGTAGTGGCTGTGCAGGTGGTAGACTACAACAATAGACGGCATGTCAAGTGTCGATTGAACGTTCCTAAATCGGATATGGTCGCAAGAACGTCATATCAAACGTTCCCCAGCCAAATCCAATCACGATAATGCCAAATCTAGTGTTTCTCGACTAAATTTGATCGCGAAAACATCAGATTTGTGCTTCCTAGCCAAAATCGATCACGTGAGCACCAGATTTGGTGCTCCCATGGCCAGATATGGCCCCGCAGTACCAAATTTGGCTTTCCCCGATATCATTTGGCACTCCCACAGTTAGATTTGGCCAGAAAGCACTAGATCTAGCCGCGAGGTGGCAGGCCGACGTAAAGGAGTGTTGCCGATTAGCCTAAGAAAAAGGTAAAGAGTGGAGAAAGAAAAATGGTATTTTAGACATTTCATATTTTCCCGTTAATGTCGTTTACATTTGGGATAGACTGTCCATTTTGAATACTAATAAACCCGTGTAGGATTATGACCAAAACTTAAGGAGATTAGAGCATTTTACCCTAATAATTTCTTATTAAAATATTAATATGTGTTTTATTTTAAACATCAGATATAGAATTTTTCCACTCTTAACGAGGACTATTCCTTAAACATAGAAACAACCATCCAATGAACCTACTTTGGGATACTTATTACACCTATTAAAGAGGAAAAATTCTTTTTTGAATGAAGCATATTCTTTTAATACTAACATGTTTCGTTCACGAAATACAAAAGAGGAGAAATGCAATAGTTATTCCGTATAAATAGAATAAGGTAGTAGTTGCTATTATGTAGTTTAGTTCATGAAATGAAATTTTTATTCTAAAATTATTCCAATAGTTGATTTCTAAAATAGATTTGAAATAACAAAGGAATAGGTGATAAAAAGACAAAATCACTCTTTATTATAATTTATTATTTTTAATTTAAAATATTAATTTTTTGATAATTCATTAAAATTATTAATAACTTTTAATAGAAACTTTTATGATTATTTCATTTAATTTAATTTTTTCTTTATTTTCATTTTTAAAAATATTAAAATTGTTAATAATTTATAATTTATTTAAAATATTAAGAATTTGAAATTAAAATTTTAATTTAATTTTTTTAACTTGAAGTTTTTAATTTTAATAATTTATTTAAAATGTTAATTATTTAGAATTAAAACTTTCATATAATTTTTTTTCGTCCGAGCATTTGGCTTATTAGTTGGTCTATGATCCTCTTGCATAGATAGTAGAATTCGAATCTCCCTTCCCCTAATTAAAAGAAAGGTTTAATATAATTTTTTGTTTTAATTCTTTTTCTTTTTTTCTCTTTTTTGTTGTTTTCTTTCTTTTTCTATTGCTCGACCACAAGTGATGTGGCTGACACAATGGAGCATCGATTTGGCACTCCTCACATCCAAATCTGGCCATTGAAGGTGTCGATTAACCACCACCACTGTCTTTCGTTTGTAGTAGAAGATGCTTAAAGAGATAATCGGTGACGTGGATGATGAAGGTAGAGAAAGCATAACAGAAATATGAAAGGCTTTTTTATGCTAATGTTAGGTTTTATTATATATATAGAGTAGTAATTTCTCAAAATAATTGAGAGAGTTTTGTCCAAATATTTCTTAGACTATTTAGGCCTGCACAAAATAGCTATTACCAAAAGGGAGGTTGATTATAACTATTTTGACTTCTCCCAAAATGGTTATTTTGAGAAATGACTATCCCATGAACCAATCATTAGAATAGAGAAGGAAAAAAATAAGGGGAATGGAATAGTTAAGGGCATTAAAACCTAGGGTTGAGCATGACCTAATGCAACTTGTTATTTAATTTATATTTATTATTAAAATAAATTTTTATATTTATATTTCAATATTTTTAAATAAAATTAAACAAAAACAAATATTTATTAATATGATAATTTCTTGGTTGGACTTGAGCTTAATTAAATAAAAATCTTGTTTAGAGTTCGACTCAAATTTAGCTAGGCTTGCAGGCAACTCGACCCGTGAACAAGACTACATGATAGTCAACATCTTCTTCAAGATTTTTGACAACAAAGAGAAATAAAAAATTATAAAATAAAATTGAAGGATAATAAACAGAATAAGTAAAATAAAAATGGAGTTGAACAATAATAAGTTGTATAACAACAAAAAGGTATATGAACAAATATTAGAAATAAAATCATAATTGTGATATAATGGTAAATTAAATATAAAATGCTACTATAATTATAAAGTTACTTTATAATTAGAGACAATTTTTTTTAGCCCCCAAAGATAAGATGTTTTTGAAAATAACTCTTTTTAATTTTAACTGTTTTTAGTCAAGAGAAAATATCTTTGGATAAAATTATCCTTAATGAAACCTCCTCATATTCAAGCGCTTGTGTTAAAAAAATGCTATTACATGCCATGCTGAAAAAAAAATTGTTACACACGGTTTTTCTATGGTTAAAGGAAATGTAAGAAATAAAATAACCCAAAAGCTAATTATCCAAATTTAGGGATTTAAGATAATATCTTTTTGTCAAAATTCATTTCATCCCAGCAGTAGCGTTGACATTGAATAACTTTTCAATACATCTTCCTTTCCATGTCAAATTCTTTTTTGATTTTAAATTTTATTTATGTCATGAAGGTGTTTAACTTCAAGAGTTTATATCCTAATGAAATACAAAGATAGAGACTAAGTTACAGGACATGTTTAAAAAATGTTGTTATTACATGTCATATTTCAAAAAATGTTGTTACACGCTATGTTGAAAAAAAAGTTTGCATGCCATGTTTAAGGTGTTTACTTTAAGAGTTTATGTTATAGTGAAATGCAAAGGAGCAAGTTATGCGCCATGTTTAAAAAATGTTGTTGTTACACATCATATTCAAAAAACTTTTACTTACTATTTTAAAAAAATATTGTTACATGCAAATATGTACAAAAACATATTGTTACACACCATGCCATATTCAATAGATTTGTTACACGCCAAGTGCATTAGAGTTGTTACATGCAGACATGGCATGTAATAACTCTGGGCAATTGTCATGACCCAATTTTCGAGCCATGACCGGGGCATGGACTCAATGGACGTAGTCCACTAAGCCCAAGCAAGCCTATTTACGTAATCCTGCTCGTCATCCCATCAATTATTCTTAAAGCTACATCTCACAATGCCACCCTTCAAGTACTTTACTAATAAGCTATAGTAATCAAAACTGGATTTATATTAACCCATAATAATATTAACCATTGCCACTCATGGTGGCTTACCAATCAAAATTTACATATATGGTTTAAGGCATGCATCTTAGTACTTTACATCACATGTACGTATTTACAAATAAAAATGACTCTGGGCTTCCAGTGGAGTGACCAAGGTGAAGGGACGGCTACTGAATGCCAACATACCTACCTAGAAGACGAAACTACATGGACACCTCAACCTAGGTTCCAACTACCTCTTGATCTGAAAACATGAAGTTGAAAACAGTGAGTACAAACTCAGTGAGTGAACACAAGAAGGGAACAAGCAACACTAAGGAAAGTTGATAATCATGATGCACTTATTTGAAAACAATACAACTTAGTTCAAGTTCTTATTAAAATCCCTCCATTAAACCCTTGGTTATTAAATCATTTAATGATGAAGGAATCGTGTTTAGCATGAAATTTGAAAGAGAGGAAATTTCCAGCAATCATTCCATCTCACCCAAATCATGTGCATCCCACCACATCGTGCACAAAGCCGGACATCCCTTCTCACCCAACTCATGGCATCCCATCACATCGTGCACATAACCGAACATCCCATCTCACCCAGCTCATGTGCATCCTACCACATCATGCACATAGCCGAAAAGTATCACCATCCATCTCCCTCACCACCGCCATCACCGGCAAGTGCACACTCACCCTGCACATGCACGGTTGCATTTGTCACACAATGGTACCATTTATGACATAGTATACATATATGTATCAACATCATACAAAAACATATGGATTCATCCTTTTACACATTTCACATTTCACAACATCAAACATTTTATCAAGGGCTTGTTCCCAGGCAATTTTAAAGCAAAACCGATAAAATTCTAAAATGATTCATTAAAACACGTAAACTTTTCCCCAAAACATTTTGAAATGTAAGTTCACTCACCAGTTTTTATTAATGTTTCGGTGGGCTCTAACTTCGACTAATGGTTTAAATAGGGCTGAGGGCCTCGTTGGAACCTATCACGCACAAAAACATCACAACCAATCCAATTTACATTAATATCACTCCAAATGCTATTTTCCCAAATCAAGCTTCACTAGCCTTTCCTATCTATCTTCCATTACCATTTGATTGGCTATTTAGTTCTCTACTTTAGTAACACTAGAAATAGCTAAACAACTTCAGCAATACACAATTCATAACTCTAATTATTAGCCTTTATCAACAACTTAAAACCAGTCCTAATTCATTACTCACCTTGGTGGATTGTAATGAAATTTCTTCTCACGAGTCCTCAAGCTATCATGAAACCTCTTTTTCTCTCTTTACAAAGTTCAGTTGGTGAGAGAAAGTATTAAAGAAAGACTTTTAAGGGTTTGTTTAATGTGAGGAAGTAAAAGAGTATGAAAAACCCTATAACAGGTTGTGTAGAGCACAAAAATTGAGGTTAGTTTAGGAGAGTGATGGAAGCTTGAGAGAAGCTTTCATGGAAGAGGAGAGAAACGTGAGATAGGAGGAAGGAGAAGAAGAAGTTGCTGGAGAAATGAAGAAGCTGCTGGTAGAATGAGATATTTTATAGTTAAAGCTTATCTAATTCTTCATGCAATTACAATAATGCCCTTAACAAGGCCACTTGTCTTCTTCCTTTTCTTGTGCAATCTTTTTACTCTTTTGACATTGAAAGAAGGTCCAAAATCCTCTGAAAGAGGCCCCTTAAGTAGCCCCCAAAAGTTCTAGCTTCAAAAATCCCTTAAACTGGTTATTTGTGGAAATTATGGTGAGAGCCGCGGCTCTCAATTTCCAACGCCACGGGACTCAAATGTTCTGTCCAAATCTGTTCTTCTAGTGTAATACTTTCACTTCGACAAGGATTTTGACCACCTTTCCGTCAAAACTAGCAAAGTGGTAAACATCAAAGTTGTAGCCCTGCCTCTTAGCTTTCTAATGGTCTAAAAATAATGTTATTTTGACTTCTGTAGTGGGAGATATGCTTTAAAAGCCAAAATATATGCAAATAGAGCAACAACCCACTATGCGCCTTTCTTTACCAATTGAAATTATTTTTTAATCCTACTTTTATAACGACATAGAATAATTATAAGAAATGTAAAACTAGCATCATTAACTCAAATTAAACCTTTAAACATAAGTTCTACCTCGAGTTACGTGTTTATGAAAGTCGAGGTTTCACAGTAATGTTCTAATTTACAAATTTCTCTTCACTTATAACTTCAATCCATTAACTTTTGGGTTTGTGAATGTAAACCAATTGTTAATTCTTCAAGAAAATTTTGTAAAAAAAAAGAACTCTGAAAATTTTCAAAAAAAGAAGAAGATGAACAAACTAAGGGATTAACAACTTTAGAGGAAAAAACTTTCTCTCACTTTCGTTCAAATTTTTTTAGATATATATATAAAACTACAAAACATGAAAAACTACTAATCCATAGATGTAGTCTCGAAAAACAAAAAATCCCAAAATGTTGGTGGAGTGCACAATAAAAAATTTAATTCATTGTGCTCTATAATAACTAAAAATAACAGAAAAGATAAACAAAACAACATTGCAAACCTAAGCATATGTTAAACACTTCAGCAAAAGATATTACATACCAAAGCTTTAGTACCAAATGTTACAAGCCAAGTCCAAAGCTTTAGCACAAAATATTACAAGCGAAAGCTTCCTTTTTTCAATTAATGTTACACATCAAGGAATGAATCACTTTGTTATACACCAAGGCATGTTCTACCAAACTTGAATCATTGAAAAACTCAACACCAATAAACCCAAGAACATGTTTTTTCTCGCCATGCCATGTTCTTTGGTCTGTAGATCAACGATGATATAACGAGATGGCAAGAGATAGGTAGAGAGAGGGTTTTGTGAATGTAAACCAATGAACCCAAGAACATGTTGTTACCTGTTATGTCATGCTCTTTGGTTTGTAGATCGACGACAATATGGCGATATGGTGAAAGATGGTGGTGGTGGTAAAATTAGAAAGCGTTGGATGGCGAGAGAGAAAAATGGGAAACATAGTAGACGGATGGCCAAAAAAGGAAATTGAGGGCAATTAATTTGTCCGAAATGGTTTTAAAGGCAGTTTTGTCATGTTATGGCAAAAGTTGGATAAAATTAGTTAACTTTATACTAAATGCTATTTTTGAAATGGGCTTAACAAGTTGACTATTTCTCACAATTTGCTCTTATAATTATGTATTGTTAGCAAATTGATTCATCAAGTTTAAACAGATTTTGAGAAAAAAGAAAACAAATAGAAAAAATAAGTCTTAAAAAAAATTAATGTTGGAAAAAGGATAGTAAGTGTCATATAATTATTTAGTTGAATAAAAATTTTATAAATTTAATTACTATAATCAATGAAGGAAAATTCATAATTAAATGTTGCATTCGAAATTCATAATTATTTTTCTTAAGAAAATAAGTTAATGATTGTTACATAATTAGACTTGGCAATTTGTGTATACATGTCTTATTCGTGTCGTATAAACATAAGGTATTAACACCTTTTTGGGTAAACAAGAATACGATAATATTAATTAATCGTATCAAGATTTTAAACACACGTACATATACGTTAAACTATTGTGTAACATGACACGACATGACTAACACATATATTAAGCGTGTTGTATTAAATTTTATATGACAAGATATGTTTAAAATGATTTAATTAAAATACATACAATTATAATATACGTCTATTATACAAATTTATCACCAACAATAAAAAATATAACAATATTTATCAAATATTGTGAAATTTAACATGACTAAATTCATAATCACCATCCACAATCATAAACCACAAAAAAATTGAATCATAATTATACAGTATCAACCATAGTTAAATTTAAATACACCACCATATAAATTATACCATAACCATATCAATCATAATACAAAAAAATTCAATGGTTGATAACTATACATCTTAATCATATCAAGCCATATCAACCTTAATACAAAAAAAATTCAAAGGTTGATAACTATACACCATATATGATCATAAAATCATGTCAAGCCATATCAATCTTAATACAAAAAAATTCAAAGGTTGATAACAATTCACCATATGTAATCATATCAAGCCATATCAACCTTAACACAAAAAATTTCAAAGGTTGATAACTATACATCATAACCATATTAACCATAACACCAACAAAATCGAGAACATTCTTTCTCGCTATTGCCACATTTGTATAGCCACAACCTATTTATGAAGTACAAACAATACATCAATAAAATTGGGTTAAAATAAAAAAATTTATATAAACTTTAAGATCTAATTTAAACACTAATAACCGTTTAATCAAGATCATTCTAATTTGATAACAAAAGAACATTGTTCATAGCTATGTTCATGATATCCTCAGTAATCTCACTTAAGTCCATCTCTGTAGATTCTACAAAATAAAAAAAAAGTACTAATCCATGAACATTATTCTTATTTGAAAGTTGAAACCTAAAAAGTGATTGTAACTATAGGAGTACTAACTAGTTTTAATCTATATGCAATACAATTAATAGAGTTTGCTAGCATAATAGATCCACTACCACATGCAAAAATCTCAAGTAAAATTGAATTATAATCATAATTATGCTAAAGATGAAGTAAAGTAAATAACCATTAAACGTAAATATATATAAATATATATGCTTTTAACAATTTCCCTAAAGAGCCAATCTTTGCAACAAACAATGGCCTCCACAAGATTTAGTTTGAGTGAACTCTGATATAGGTCAAGAACTTGACCACTAATACTGAAAGTAGATATGAAAGCCACAGTAGATACGAGAATGCTCAGTATATCTCAAGCCATGATTACAAGTTCTAGAAATCGAGGTTGATTTGCCCTCCAATATTGTAAAATATCTAAGCCTTGTTTCCTCTCAGTCCTTAGTTCATCCAAATACAGCTCCAATTGTGATTTCTACATGGTAGCCCCAGTGACTTCAAAACTGTCAAATTCCTAATTAAGAAAAACAAAATAATTTAAATATATTAAAATAACTTGAGAAGACTAAAATAAAACAAAAAGTCATATTAAAACATAAGGTCTTATAATAAAACATTAAAAATTATTAAATTTAAATAAAAATAAAAGAATTAGCTAAAAGATATCTCTTGTTCCAGTGTATGCCTTATCAAAATTTTGGTCACTGAAAACGTTACAAAATGAAGATGAAGTAAAATTGGTAGCATATTCATTGTAGAGAGAAAATAAACTATCTTTAACATTTTCAAATTCCTTTGAATCATTCCCATAAAGTTCCTTGTAAGACCAATTTACAAAATGAAGCTTGTAATGAGGATCAAATATCACAGCTATAGCTAGAATCATGCTAAATTCAGACCAATACTTATCAAACTTAACAAACATTCTAGTAACCATACTTTTCAAATATGAATCCTCCTTATTTATGTGTTCTTGTAAAGCTAATTGTACCTTGAATATAGAAGGAAAATACAAATTGACTGTGGGGTATTTGGTTCCAAAAAACACACGAGTAACATCATAAAAAGTACCCAAAACTTGCTTAATTTCTCAACTTTGTCCCACTTTTCTCTAGACGGATAACTTTTATAATTTGAGTAACTAATTTCTAAATAAAGAAAAGTTAAATGAAAGTAAAGGGCTGTCATAGCCCAATTTTTCGGGCCATGATCGACGCATGGACCCAATGAGCATAGCCCACTAAGCCCAAGCAAGCCTTATTATATGATCTTGTTCATCATTTTATCAATCTCAATTCTTAATTCTTAATTATAAGTGTTCCCGTAATATATCATAATAACCAAATACTTATATTTGCATCATCCCAAAAATAGTGTCATCTACTGCTAACTCATAGTGGCATCATCAATCAAAATATACATATATTGTTTATAACATAAATCTTAACAATTTACATCAGGTGAATATATACACAGGCAGATGACCCTTGACTACCAGCGGAGTGACTCTAGGTACTGATACGGCTACTAAATTCCATGGTACCTACCAAAAGGTGAATACAAGTGGACTCTTTGATCTAGGTCCCAATTGCATTTGAATTTGAAAATATGAAGTTGAAAAGAGTGAGTATAAACCCAGTGAGTGAACATAGGAAGGGAACAAGCATTAGTACAAGATGTTTTAGAAAGCATGATGCACTTATGTTGAAAATAGTGCAATTTTAGCTTAATTTCTTGTTAAAACCCCTTAATTTAACTTTTGATCATGTAGTGTCTTAGTATTGAAAGATCTGTGATCAATAAAGAAGTTAAAGAGTGAAAGTACAGTAGAGTTCAAGCAAGGCAAGCATAGTAGAATGAATCTTGCTTCAGCGGAAAGGCATTCTTGCTGCAGCAAACTTCAGGGTAAAATTTTGAACCAACAACTCGAGAGTTTCTCACTACAACGAGAATGAATTTCTCTACAGCGAAAACCTACTCGAGAATTTCTCGTTGCAGCGAGAATGCATTTTCGCAGCAGCAAAAATTTGGGCTAGTCAAGCCCCCCAGCACCCGAGAGTTTCTCGCTACAGCGAGAAACAGGGCAATGAAATTAAAAGAAGTTTTAGTAACAAAGAAAACCCATTTTTGCTCAGTGAAAATCAATTGGAAATCATTTGACAATTTCAGCATTCAATATTTAATCCAAATACATTTTAATTCCAAACCTCTCTATATAGCAAATATATATACATATATAAACACATATACCACCACCGCCTCACCCAACTCACGTGCACTCCCACACCGCACATAGTCGGAGTCATCGTGTGCTCCCCCACATCGCGCACAACTAATGCCATTGTGTGTTCCCCTACATTGCGCACAACCAATATCATCATTCACACTCTCGTACCTCGTCATCATCGGCATGTGCACTCTCACACCGTACATGCGTAGTTATAATTATCACACAATATTAACTATCCATACACAACATATATATATATATATATCGACATAATATAGGAGCACAAGGATTCATCATATTACACATTCACAACATACAACGTTTCATCAAAGGCTTGTTCCCATGCAATTTTAAAGAAAAACCAATAAAATATTTCAAGTGGTTCAATCAAGCACATAATCATTTATTCCAAAACATTTTTAATGCAAGTTCACTCACATGTCTTTGTTAATGCTTGTGGATCGACTCCAACTTCGACTAATGCTCCGTGTGGAGGTGTGAGGCCTCTTGGAACATATCACACACAATAGTAGCACAATCAACTCAATTCACATAACTATAAATTTTAACGGCTATCTCCTAAATCATGTTCTACTAGTTATTCCTAACTAGCTTCCAATTACCATTAAGTGGCTATTTATTTTCACTGTTCTAGTCACACTAAAGATGAATAAACAACCTCAACTATGAAACACTTACAAATCTAGCCACTAGCCATTCTCAACAACTCAAAAATCAACTCAATTTCATTACTCACCTTAGTAGATTTATAATTGAATTCCTTCTCAAAATTTCTCAAGCTATTATAGAAAGTCTCTCCTTCTCTCTCTAAAACACCTAGCTAGTGAGAGAAGGTATTAAGGTAAGACTTTTGAGGGTTTTAAGGTGAAAGAGTAAAAGAGCACAAAGGACTTTGTGAAAAGTGCACAAAAGCATGAAAATTGGGGTTTAACTTGAGAAAGTCATGGAGGTTTATTAAGGAGGCTTCCATGGAAGATAAAAAACGTGAAATGGAGAGAAGAGATGGGAAGAAGAAGAAGAAGCTACTGAAATTTTTTTATATTTATCCTATAGTTGACTAAAGTTCCTTTTATTTACAAAAATGCCATTCAATAGTTGACTTTGCCTTTTTCTTCCACTTGGTTCAAACTTTTTGCTCTTTTGACACAAAGAAAAAGTCCATAATAGATTAGAGGTACTCGGGTTTATGAAAACTTAAAATTTTAAACCCAAGACCCAAAACCCAAAATGACCATTTTACCCATACCATGGAAAACATCATTATTTCAATTTTCTTCGTTTATTTCATTATCATATGCATCATTCATTTTTTCCTTAGGCCTACTTAGGCCTTAATAATATTAGAAAACCTACTTCTATGAGCTCACTAAGGGAAATGATGAAATTATCCCTAGTTTGTGTTATTGCATCTACTTCTAGTTACTTGTCTATGGAGGTCGAGGTTTCACAAGGGCATTTTGAAGCATAAGATACGTGGAATTCCACCTAATGGGAACATCTTGTCTCAAACCTTTTTTTGGATTCAAACTAACCATGTTCACGTACTCTAAAAATTTTTGTTTCTTTACTTGAGACCTTTTCATGTACTTAAAATTTTCCTTAACTTTTTGGGCAGCATCATTAACCTCTTCCAAACCTTCTTGCATTATCAAATTAAGAATATGAGCACAACATCTAAGATGAAAAAACTTACCATTTCCAACAAGTGCTTTTCTTAAATTCAATTCCCTTTTCAATAAATTGACAAATGAATCATTAAAAGAAACATTATTCAACGTAATACAAAACAACTTACTCTCAATTCTCCATTCAATTAACAATCCATACACTTTCTCACTTAATGAGACACCCTTGTGAAGAGGTGACATAAAAGAAAAAGTCAAGATTCTTTTTTGTAAAACCCATTTTTTATCCACAAAGTGAGTAGTCAAGCACATGTACCTATCAATATTGATAGAAATCCATAAGTCATAATTTAAACTAATCCTACTCATTGTTTCCTCAAGTAAGTATTTTATCTTATGTTTCACCCTTTTATGCATCTTAATCAAAACAAATTTCACAGTATTCTTACTAATAGAAATCACATCCTCATGTAAGTAAGAATGAATAGTCCCAATACCAATATACTCCACAAATGACAATAGCAAATTATGCATGACAATTGCAACTATCTGCTGGGATTCGACCTTATGCTCAAACATGAAAATAATCAAGACATTAAAAAATATAATGTAGTGGAATAATAAACTAGCATTTAACCAGAGAAATAGCTAAATCCTACAAGATCAATGTTTGTATTTTTCATACAATTTTCAAATTAATTATGAACATTCATAGCTTTAAGAGTTACATGCCTTACTCTAGATATTGTAATCAAGAGCCAATTAAATAAAAAATACTTGTGATGAAGCAAGAAATCCTAAAAGAGAATAAGAAGGTTTAAAATCTACAATCGAAATCTTTGCTTCTTTACCTTTAGGATTTGTCAAATCTTTAGCCACCCAAGTGTTTGACCTTTAACAGTAATCCACACAATGACCGAATAAGACCTTCTCAACAGCGGGATTTTACTTGTGCTAGCAAGTTTTGTTTCTAAAACAAAAAAAAAGCCAAAAATTCTTGCCAAATCTTATTTTTATCAAACAAAGAAAACCATTTTTTCTTTTTTTATTTTATGCAACGACTAAAAAGTGGCTGAAGGCTTAGAGTTTTAGTTTGTTAACATAACATATTTATATAGCCAAACAAAGTTGTATCCCTAGATACAACAGTTGTATTTTAATTCAATTTTAATTGAATTAAGTCCTTGTGAGCATAATTAATTTCTCACTTTATTTTGGTCTATCCCAATTAAGTGCAACTTAAATGATTATCCTTATTTAATCTCAATCATGTCACTTATTGTGTATGACCCATTAGGTTTTTAACATGTTGGTAATAAATATAAATCCTAATCAAATATCAATTTGATAATTGATTTATATTTATAGATTATGAGTGGCTTCTAGCAATACATCACAACCACCCAAATGTTAGAGAGTCAATTAAAGAATTTGACAAAGCCCTTCAGTGATAAGCCTATCAGTGCAATACAGTCCTTTCATCAAATGCCCTGGATATGTCATAAAGCATGGCTCAATATCTACTTATAACATTCCATATTAGTTCTCATAATTCATGACTAAGTTTATGAATTAAGTAACTAAATTTCCTCAAATTCATCATGCTTTGGCCAAAGACTTTATGCAAGTTAATCAAGAATTGAGAACAAGTTTGATATATCCCCTCATATCACTTGGGGTGATGAATCTTTTCTTGACCACTCATTCACCTTTGCATGTTTCATGGCATACCCAAAAACACCTTGTTTAGGCATCTGGTCGCCTCTAGACTTGTAGAGGTGAAATCAAAGTATGTCATTCCCCATACAAGATGACCTGGTGTCTTAAGTCTAAGAACTAGTTGCACGACTATCACATGAGAACATATTCCATAGACACTTTAGTGAAATACTAAATGGAGTTCTCATAGCAAGTCACGTTTAGTGAACCTGTTCCTTAACAAGCACCCACATGTTATTCTCAAGTATCTAATATACTTCAATCTATGAGATCCATTACTTACTTCTCAAGTAAGGAGGCTTAACATGTACCAATCTTTGAGCATTGTCAATGCCCTGTCTTGACAATACAATGACCAAGAACAATGTTAAAAACATGGCTTCCATGCATAGTGATTTCATAACTGTAAAAACTTTACAATTCTCTTGCAAGGCTTTTATGTTCCATGGGCTTTGTCCAATTAGTACTTAATAACTTCCTAGTATTACACTAACATGAAGGAAAACCTCTATCACATATAGTTATGTGATTAAGTATGCATTAAATGACAATATATATTCCTTGACCAATCTAATTGGCTCAAGGGCATATACCAATAATCTCCCACTTGCACTTGAATCAATTGCTAATGTATCCAATATTGAACCTTTTCTTTTAGCAATTTTGTCTTTACTAAGACAACTCAAATTGTAATATTTGGGAATATGTTAATCTATATGTTTGACAATCTCCATTATTATAATCAAAATACTAATTTAGATCACAACAAGACCTTGATTCCATTATTATGGCTCTTGTTGTTACTTTAACAACTCAAAATTATTTATTGGTTCCAATGATCCAAATATCTATTCTTTTGTGGCCTAAACAAACGGTTTGTATTCGATTATAGATATAATCATGTAGTTATATCTTGTTTTGGAACCATTCCATTACAACTGCTTAATCATGACTTTATGTCACTTTTAACATTTAGGATTCTCTGTATGTTAAACTCCTTTAACATGTCATCCTAATTTCCTTTGTTGAGTTTACTTTTAAGCTCTAGCTCTTTAGTTCCATTTTGTTTTTCTTTGATAAGCAAATGTATCTTATACACTTTTAATTAGTAACTATCTTACTCTAACTAACCTTATGATTTATACAAAATATGTTTATCTTATTCAATGTATTCAACTACTTTGAATTTATTGAATAAAGATTATTATCCGATCATTCATGTTGGATCATTTAGTGGACTCATCTTATATAAGTAGTGCATCAATATGCATCCTACTAATGATTTGTATTTAATGGATTCATCTCATGAATTATGCATCCTTATGCATCTCATTAAATCAATCGTGTGCATAGATCTTATCTATTGGATTTCATAATTACATGACCTATGACCTTTAAAGTATCATTAGCTCCCATTATTTCTATCATATATAGAAATCTTGCCAAGTAAACTTATTTACTTTCTTTTGGGGTGTTATATCGATAACTTATATGTATACTTACATATTATAAGTTGTTCATCATCTGTTATGTGATGAAATCCTTTCAAATGTTAGTTCATGTGATTAACTGGGTTTGAAATGCTTTGTGATTCATCTCCTATGAATTCAATATGATAATCAATTGTTATTTAGTTCTAAGCAATCTTAATTTAGATATTTTATCTTAATAAGAATGCTTCTTAACTAAATCTGTTCATAATCCTACTATGGATTCATTGAGTTATGACTTAATTTTATCTAAGTCATCTCATTAATTTCCTTTTTAATTGATAATCAAAAGAAAAATAATCTCAAAATGATCTTATCATTATGACTTATTATTGATTATCATATACGTGTAACGACTTGTTCCTTGATCGCTATCAACGTCCGAGTCTTGTGAGAGAACCTGCCAAGTCTCGAACAAGCGTTATTTGAAACTCTTGTTAGTACGTTATATTCATTCCACCAATTTATGTAATCACTTTGAACTGTATTACTCTTTGCAATATACTTAAAATGAAAAGCCGGACAAATCGACTAAACTTTTACTCCACATTAATTGTTTAAATACATTAAACTTTATAATCTCCAACTGTACATTTACATTAAGACTAGTGTCTATTTACAAACAAATACAATATAATCAACTCGACCTCTAGCAACGGAGCAACTCAAAATAAAGTGTATGAGATGCCTTTACCTATCACGGTGGACAACATGTGCCAATGAATGCACGCTAGGCTAATCACTTTCTACAAAAAGGGAGATAAGGGGGTGAGTCTTATAGACTCAGTGATCATCGGCTCTGTGAGCAAGGTGTAGATGGGAAACAAGCTTAGTGTAGATAATTTGAAGAATAAAACTAGAGTATAAAATGATATCCTTATAAAACCAAATATCAAATAAGGTATTAGTGACTTGTAAAAATAATTCTGTAAAAAATCATAGGGAAATACTTTCCTTGGCTAACAATGCTGAAATCAAAGCATAGTAAAATAGATTTCAATCATTGAAATAATTTATTTCTTTCATAAATACAATGGCCTTATAAAAACATGCACATTCCCAAACCGTGTGGCATGTAAAAATAACCGAGTACACCCACATACATCAATTCATGATCAACATATAAAGCACTAGAAGCTTTCAATTAAAAAGGGAAGCTGCGAGAAAACAATATCTCTCCACCATGCGAAAAAGTATGAGTCTAAAAACTCTCAAAGCTCTCAAGTAGGTAATCATAGATAATCAACCCGTGGACCCTCTTCCTCGTAATAACAATCCAAGAGGCCTCCCTCCACCTGATTCCCAAAGCCATGGCAGTCTCGACAATGTTGGCTGAGATCGGAGAAATCATGTGGTCGTAACCACGTATATCAACTCATGGCCTAACCACGTATAACAACCCATGGCCTTGCCATGTATAATCAAAGACCGTGGCCTAGCCACATCTAACAGCTCATCGGCGACCAGAAGGTCTTCTAGCTAGAGCTCACTTATGCATAAGGGTCACATTATTTCGATGTAACATTCAGCCTATTCTCCATGCTCTCGATTTGTGAAAACTGTTTTCAAAACTAAATTAAAGTTTTCAGGAGTTTTTCTTTAAATCATTTGAAAACAAGGTTCGGTAACCTTTCAAAATTGTTTTTCACATTAAAATGCATGGTGTAAACATTTGCATAAAGTTTAGACTAAAATCGGCTCACAAGTATTTGCATTTAAGCCATTTATCAAGTGCAATTAACTATACACATCACATAAAGATACAAGGCACGATTTTAATGCAAAACATTGAAAAGAGCTTGTTTCTCGGTTTCTAAAGCACTTTACATATATCATATATATATAGTATACATAAAACACCTTCTAACTCAATTTGCATTCACAAATGCCTATTGTTTCTACAAACTCATGCTTTCCATAAAAGCAGTGTATAAATCATTCCAAACCATGTATTCAAATCACTTATCATTTTCTAGCAACTCATGCTTTCCACAAAGGCATTGAATAATACTATACATATACTTTGATATAGCATAGAATCTTTTAAAATTGACACCCTTACTCACTTAACAATGGCGAGATGTTACTTCGCCACTAATATTTCCTCAAATGCTTACTTTATGCTTGCAACAATAATCCTTGCTTTGTCAACTTCCTGACATCATTTCATTCCAATACATTTAATAAGCTTTGCTGCCATTATATTCTACACTTGCTGTTCGCATTCAATTCTATACTTTTATCTCTTATTCTTAAGAGATAACCGTTTACACTAAATCCTTTATGTAAACTTTTGAATTATATAAACCCAACAACTTATTTACGACTTCAAGCGCCCATGTCAATCTTTCTAATAACATTTGTCATGTTCAAACTGTCATTTCTACACTATTAATCACATATAGGGCAGCAACTATAAATCCAATTTCACAAAGTAATTTTTAAGCTCATATGCAACATTATTCACATTTAACATGCTGCCATTAAGCACAATATCAATTTCCATTCATGTTGCACCAATATTATTCATATTGCACTAACATTCTTAACCTTTTTTAAATCTTTCAAAACAACATATGTCAACAATTTCTTTTTCAAGCTTTCAACTAGCATAATTGTTTCCTAATAGTACTTAAGGCATCACACAACCATTTCGCATTGCATGCCTTACCTTTGTGATGGCTTGGATCTTGCTTGCAACTTCAATATTCTTCCAAAGCTTTAATCATGAAGCTGCCATATTAACTCATGAATAAATTCCCAAGACTTCCTATGAACTGTAGGATTGAAAATGCAAGATTATATTTACCTTTTTTCTTTATACTTCAAATCCACCATTCATAATACCTTAGTTACATGCATGTAACTATATGCCTTCCAATCAAGCTAATCTGCTGCCACAAAACATTTCTCATTGTTACCAACCCATTTCAAAGAATGTTCAAGCAAAAACCACAATCCTTACTGTGAGACCTGAACCCCTATAGGCTCATAACTACGCATAAACGCAATAACACGGGTCAGGGGTAGTATCGTCATTTCCTCTAAAAAGCTCTCAAAAGAAGGTTTTATGATATTTTAAGGTCTAAATAGGCATAAGACCAAATAAATAATGTGTAATGATGAAAACACAAAGAAAACTAGAAGTTTCAATAATTTTCACCACAGGGGCAAAATGGTCATTGTTCACCTCAGGTCAAAATTTTTAAGTTTTGTAAACCCGAGCATGTCTAGACCATTATGGACTTGTTTGAGAATAAAAAGAGTAAAAAGATTGCACCAAGGATTGAAGGAGAACAAGTTAATGTGCTAAGGGCATTTTTGTAATTTCAAGTGGAATAGATAAACTTGAGCTATAAATATCTTTTTCTTCCAGTAGCTTCTTCATTCTCCAGCAACTTCTTCTCCTTCTTCTTCTTCCATCACACGTTGCTTCCATCGTCCATGGAAGCTTGATATGAAACTTTCACACCTTTCTCTCTCTAGCTCTAATTTTAATACCTTTGTGTTTTTTTGACTAGAACCCTTGTACTCTTTCACTCTCTCACTTTAAAACCCTCAAAAAGTCCTTGATCAGCATTTTCTCTCACTAGTTGGAGGTTTAGAGAGAGAAAGAGAGATTTTTCACATTTGTTTAGAAGCTATTGGAAGAGAATTCAACTACAAAGAAACCCTAAGATTCCAACAAGGCCTCACATGTCCATTTGGAGTATTAGATGAGGTTCGAGTCAAGCAAAAGAAACAACAAGACCTATGAGTGAACTTGCATTTCAAAGTATTTTTGGGAATGTGAATGTGTTTGCACAAGACATTAAATGATTTTATCAAACTTTTCTTAAGAATGGGTGCCTTGGGAACAAGCCTTTGATAAATTATCTTTGTGTGGTGATATGTGGCTATTATGGATTCATATACTGCTACATTATGTTGGGGTATGTATACGCATGAATATACTGTTGTGTAATTATATTAACTCAGCTATGTGCAAGTAAGAGTGCGCATAAGCCGTTGCTGACCCAGTTATGTGCGAGTGGGAGTGAGTATAAGCCGTTGCTGACCCAATTATATGCGAGTGGGACTGCGCATAAATCGTTGCTGACCCTGCTATGTGCGAGTAGGAGTGCACATAAACCATTGCATATGAGCTGATGATGATGGAAGGGTGTGAATGATGATTGATATATATATATATACACATATATGGTATATGGTTGTAATGCATGTGAAATTTTGGCATGTTGAATTTTAGAAATTTTTGAGCATTTCATGTTGAAATTGGCATGATGAATCTTGAGAATGTCCCATTTTCTTGCAAATTGAGTTCATTGCAACACCAAATGTGTAAAACCCGACCCTATAAACACATATCATGACATACATGCACTGAGTAGTATGTTATTACGCTAGGAAAACACTTTAGAATAGACGAAACCAGATATTGTACCTAACGGTACACTTGAGTTGATTTAATCTCGAACTAGTTCAAATAGGAATCGTAGGATGAAATTTAATATTATGTAGTCCAGGAAGGACTAAAAATAATTGTTCGGAGTTCGAGGGTGCATTTGGGGTAAAATGGAAAATTTCGTTGTTTAGGGGTAAAATCGTCATTTTGCCACCTAGGATAAAAATTTGATCATGGAGTGAAATTTTTTACCAAGATTAACTATTTGGAGTATAATTTAATGATAGGAAGTGAAAATTTTCAATTTTGATAATTTTCGAAACATAGGGGCAAAACGGTAATTTTGTCATCTCGGGGGTCAAAACCGTAATTTTCATCACCCAAAACTTGTCAAAATCATAGGATTTATTTATTTTTGGTATGAATAACTATGGTATGTTAAGTGGTGAAAAATTGAAGTTTAAAGGATGAAATTTTAAAAACAGACCAATGGGAAAGTGACACATGGCATTTTTTTTAATGGTTTAATATTATTTTAATGAAAAGTCAGCCCATTTAAATCCCATATTAAGTGCTGGCCGGCCATAAGGAAAGAACAAGAGAGAAAATAGAGAGGAAAGGAAGAAAAGAGAAAAACAAAGGAAAACTAGAAAATTCAAAGGGAAAATCGCGTTTTTCGACCGTTTATATATCTAACGGTAAGATTTGTTGACTTTAGCTTGATTTGTACCTTTCCTATGCCTTTGTTTCCATTTAGCATGCTTGAGGAGAGAGATCAAAAAGTGAATCCAAGGGCTGGCCGAAATTCATGGGGAAGGATTTTGAAATTTTTAGGTTTTGATTTTTAGTTAAATTGGTAGTTTTAGTTAGTTAAATGTGTATAGAAATTAAATCGGGCAAGAAAGCATGAAATTTTCACAATACCCACCCTTGGCTGAATATGCATTGATGTACAATGATGATGAACTGATTTTTATTCTAAGAGAAATGAAGAGAAAATGATGAAAAATGGTTAAATGTGATAGAAAAACAAAGTGAAAAATTTACCGAGTTAATGTCCCATTTTTGACCAAATTTTCCAAGAAGGAAATTGAGCTGATTTTGGTGATTTTAGAAGGTTATTGGCTGATATTTAATGGTTAGAAATGTTGGAGAGAAAATGGGATAATTTAGATCTAAAATGGAACGCGTTAGCAATTTATTGAGTAACGTGCCAAAAATAGGTTAATACCGCGTTTAAGCCATTTTAGGCTATTGCATTTCATACCATGCATTAGTATAGGATTTAAGTCAATTATATAGTGATTTAGCATCAATGTGGTGAATTGTGTAAATTTTGTAATGTGTTTAGGAGGAAAGCCTTCCGGTAAAGGCAAGGAAGTAATACCCGACAAACAGTGATCGGGGCACCTAAAAATCAGTTAATTTGTACAAACGGTGAGTAAACTTATTATTATTGTAAATTATCTAGAGTTTATTTTTAAATGCTCTTTATGTATTTTATGAAATGAAAACGAGATTAAAATGGGATTTTTGATGTTTTAGAAATAAATGTAACAAATAAAAAATATATTGTGTTGATTATGAAATTGAGTAATTGAAGGTTGACAATTAGTTTGAAATATATATTTTCCTATGAATGGCTTATGAAATATGAGTATAGGTGGCTATATTTGATAAATTGCATTGGGAATTTATGTAAGTTGTTTTTATTATGCAGGCTGGGTAAATAAATAAAAGCCACGTTATACTGTCGAAATTTTATTAAGATTGGTGGGTTTAGTCATTGCAGTGACTGGTTTCCGTGGACTGCCTATTAGAGGGGCACGGTAAACCTGGTTACATAGTTACTCCGATTGTAGAGGCGATGAGGGTAACTCCCAGGGTAGTAATAGAGCTCACTTCACGTCGAACCCCCACGTGAATGTAACTCGACCAACGCCAAGGAACGACTTGTTTTAAAAATAAAAATGTGTTTCACATGTAAATATCATAACAACCTTGGCGGACTCGGTTAGATGCCTCGGCCAAGGTATCCTCGAGGATTAGTTTTGGCTTGAGCCTTGTTTTTAATAAAAGACATAAGCCTTAACAATTGTTTTGGTAAATTACAAATATTTTATGGTTTAAGAAATAAATTGAAAACATAATGAAATGGTTTGTGATTTATTGTTTGAACTTGCCTCCATTTTACTCGTTTTTAGATATTTATGATAATGTTTGTTTACTCATTGGGATTGCAAAATCTCACCCACCTCCTTTCCAAAT
Source organism: Theobroma cacao (assembly GCF_053813885.1). Taxonomy (NCBI): domain Eukaryota; kingdom Viridiplantae; phylum Streptophyta; class Magnoliopsida; order Malvales; family Malvaceae; genus Theobroma; species Theobroma cacao. The sequence continues at coordinate 9,465,428 of NC_142648.1, read as the reverse complement.
ATTTTAGACCTATGGTAGTTTGTAGATACCTTATTTTGTCGAGGATTCCAGTTGACATCTCTACCTCACAGACAGTAGGTTACTATCACCAACACTTGGTGTAGTTGTGGGCCACTTGTCATTGTAATTATTATTGTACATTATAACTTTGTAAATTATAGTATGTATGAATTTATTTTGTTCTCACGCTACAAAAATTATTTATGTATAGTTCTATAAAAATTGTTTTATAAGAAAATGAAATATATTATCAAATATTTTTATTTAGTCTAGTTAGCCAACTTTTCACTCTAAATGGATGATTTAGATTTCAAAAATTTTTTTAAATCGGTAGTGGATATTTTCTACCATACGTTGTATTTTTATCAAGTTTCAAAATTTTTTTGATAAAAATGACCAAAATACCTCTATGTGGTGAAAATTTTATTTTGATTGTTTTCGATCTAAAATAGTTTATATTCTCTTAAAACTTGATATTTAGTAACTATTGCTCACATGGGAGGTAGAAAACTGATGCAAGAGCCTTGCGAGGTTTCGGTGGATATACCGAGTAATGAAGGTTTACCGAGACTTCGCGATGGTTATCATGGGCTTGAGGGAGGTTCCGAGTCGTGACAAAATGGGTTTTTAGTGCAAAGGAGGTCCTTTTTACACTTAAGTGCCCTACTTCTCGTTGCAGCAAGAATGCTTTCTCACTGTAATGAGAAACATTCTGTTTTGGCAGCAGAAAACTCACTGCAGCGAAAATAAATCTCGCTGCAATGAGAAACTCTCAGGTTTTGATACAGTACTTTCACTTTGGTGAAGATTTTGACCACCTTCCTTTCAGAACTGGGAAAAGTGGTAAACATTAAAGTTGTAGCCTTGTCTCTTAGCTTTCTAATGGTTGAAAAATCAGGTCAATTGGACTTCTGTAGTGAGATATATATTAGAAAAACTGAAACACATGAAAACTGATACTATTTCTTACTGCAATGAGAATGAACTTCGTTGCAGTGAGAAACATTCTATCCTGCATACTACCCTATTCTATTTTTAGCCTACTTTTCACCCATTTAATTTCATGGATTGATCATGGGTTTGTGAAACACTATGAGGGTATTAATCAAGGTTTGAAATGAGGGGTTTTTAGTAAGAAATTAAATTAAGTGCATTGTTTTTGAAACAAGTGCATCATGATTTCCAAATTCTTCCTATCGATTGCTTGTTCCCTTCTTATGTTCACTCACTGAGTTTTATACTCACATTTTTAAAATTCATGTTTTCAGATTTGGAGGCAGTTGGGACCTAGATTGAGTTGCACACATATGCTCGCTTTCTTGGTAGGTACTATGGCATCTCAGTAGCCACATCTTCACTGTGGTCACTCCGCTAGAAGTCAAGAGTCATTTTGTTTTATGAGTACGTTCATTTGATGTAAAATACTAAGATACGTGTCTTAGATGAAATATGTATATTCTAACTGTTAATGCCACCATGAGTTGAAATGTTAACATCATTTGGGGTTTATATCAATGAAATTCTTGATTGCTATAGCCCATTATTAAAGTGATTATAAGTTGGAATTATGAAAGGTGACTTGAGAATAGTTGATGGGATGTTAAGCACGATTACATAATAGGCTTGCTTGGGCTTGGTGGGCTATGCCTATTGGGCCCATGCACCAATCATGGCCCAGGATTTTGGGCTGTGACAATGTTGGTATCAAAACTCTAGGTTTAGTCGAGTCCTAGGGATTCTCGTGTCAGTCAGCGGAGTTGTCGAAGCTAATGTAGTGTCTTGTTTATGGTTTGTGATTGCAGCACAATTCATAAGCAAGAGGCTATATGAACTCCTATTCCTAGCAACCTACCCTCTTGCTAACATTATGTAAAGATCATAAGTAGTGTCGTTGTTCGGGTTTGAGATGCCACCCGAGACACAAACCATTATTGGAAAGATTTTTAAGCAAATGCTCCTAATGAAAGGTCAATTTAATGATATATTCCTCTGACTAAGGATGGAGAAAGGTGGAGCTGGACTGTTAGGTTTGTAATAATTTATTCATTTGGTGGAATTATGATTTGAACCCATGGTTAAAAAAAAATTAAATTAAAATTTTGGAGACTATGGATTGTATTTGAGGTCAATATAGGGAGGACGTACGATAATGGTAATAAGAGCTGTATTTGACTGGAATGAATAGTGAATGTTATGACTCGCTTGAGGTTTATAAATTTAAATATCGAGGAAAGTGTAAACCAACATTTATGTGCTCGAAGGTAAGTGCACTATGTTAATTGAGCTTGACATGCCCCTATAGAAATGGTGTGGGCTTTTGAAATAATTTATAAGTGTATAAGTGTTGAATATGTGTATAGTAGCTTAAATGGGGTTGGTTTTGATTCTAATTAAGTAATTGTGAGATCCCAAGGCTTGAATTGAATTATTGTGGTTTATGGTTATAATTGCATGAATTAGCTCAAGGGTGAAAATCACTGATTATTATAATTGATGTATGGTTATGAAGTAAAAGGCTAGTAAATGATCTACTCTAAGGATGAGCTTGAATTTTGCTATGCTTAGTGTGGAGCCAAAGGATTAAAAGACTAGATGTGGATTTAGCAGTTTTGAAATTAAATGACATGAAAATGACAAATTTAGTCTAAGTGCTATATGGAGTTCTATATGAAGATTGATATACGAATTGCTTTAAAGGTCAAATCAAAAATATGTTTGATTCAATATGCAACCTATGATGCAAATGATTAGTCTTGAATGTGACTTCTCCATAGGTAAGAGACTTAAAACATGTGGATTTTCGGATATGCTCTAAGAGGAAGCTTTTACATCCTAAGCTTAAGAAATATTGATCTTATGATTGCAAAGGCAAGATACAAAAATTATGTGAATTGTCTATCTTATGGATGTAATTGGTTAAGAATTTATGAGCAAAGCCAAAATCTTAACACTAAATGGTGTACAATTTGATATATGTGTACCTAAGAGTAAATTTGGAGATCATTGCTTAATCAATTTGCACTAAATGTTATGGTGAAGGTATGTGAATGCTAGTAGTGAAGTATGCCTAAAGTGAGATATGTTGAGACTAATGTTCCGATTGCAAACTTGTGATAGAAAGCTAGTTTTGCAAATTGTGGTTCTTATGACCATGAAAAATATGGAGGTTATCAATATGTAGGCTATCAATATGTAGGCATACACTTGAAGTTGTACATCTTGTGATCCCCATGCATCATATGGAAGGAGATATCCCATAGGGGAGTTTATCTTGATATATGGTTACATGACTATAGGCTTGGCATGAGACTGAGAATTCCCTGGCATAAATGTGGAATGTATTGTGAAAGGTTAAAAAGCCACATATACCTTAACAAGGTCAATAACATGAATGAGGGGGAAATATGGATGTTGATATGCTGAGCATAAAGAGCTTAAGGATAATTAATGCAATTATACTAAGTTAGATGGTATGATCCGAACTAAGAACACAGACACCTTGGGAGATTTTAAAATAATGTCCAGTGGGGTCAGTGAGCTCAAGTGTTGTTGGGCATACAATGAACGATTAAAGTTATGAGTGGCTTTAAAGATAAGCCTTTGATTGATTTAGTTCTCAATGGAACCCTATTAAAGGAAGTGTTAAGTGTTTTAAAAGTGTATGAAAAAGCATAAAAGAATATATTAGCTTGACTTGCTATAAGAGGTCGAAATTTGGATGGCCATGAGTGGCTTGTGAGTAACCCAACAATGTATAGGTAAATGTGCAAGGGAGCTATGATTGATAGATAAGGGTAGAACTTTAATGATGAGGTTGTGTTCAATGTTTTAGGCCTTGAACTGTAAGATATGGATATGTATCCACCTTGTGAATACCCTGATGAGATAAATTTGAAAAACTTATCACAATGAGAAAACATTAAAGCTCAAAGAGCAAATGGCTATACAGTCAAGTTGGGCTCATGATTGACATGTCACATAAGTATGAAGATATGGCACAAGCATAAGTATACTTGGAAATGCTGGTTTGGGTAATGATTATCCTACCATTTTGTGGACCTGATGAGGTTCTGGTCTTGATGTAATTGTAAACTCAAGGCATAAATTGTGAAATACGCCTCCCCCACAAGTTCCAATTTATTTTGAGTAATTATCAAGGTGAAGTGCTTGATAGGGATTGGCAAAGGTTGAATCATGCTTCAAATATTTAGAGAATGAGGGTGACATGGTTTGATTAAATGATACTATGAGACCTTGACCTTTATAGACTCGTAGATAGAAATATACGCGATATCCCTAATCAGGGGTAATTTCGTCATTTTCTCAATAAGCCCATAAAAGTAAGTTTTAAACAATATTATGGCTTAAGTCGGCCTAAAGCATAAATGAATGATGAAAATATGGGTGAAATGACAAGGAAATAAAAATTTTGATGATTTTTATGTTGTAGGGGCAAAATGGTAATTTTGTCACTCGAGGATAAAATGGGAATTTTTAGAATTTTACACTACCTGACACTTGTCATGCCCATGGATTTTAGCCATTAACATTTTAAATTGTGGATAATTGAAACATTTTATGTGGTGAAGAGAGATTGCTTAATGAATAAGTATTACACATGGATCAATGAAAACATGCCATGTGTGAAGCTTAGATTGTTCTAGAATTTCCTTGTAAAATCTATTTAAAACTCTCTTAGTCTCACCCATATGGCTGGCCAAAGCATGAAGTAAAGAGGAAAGGAAATAACACAAACCCTAAGTGGGAAAATTGAAGAAAAACTGTGGGATTTCAAGGATTAAGCTAATTTGTGGAGGGGCATTTTAGTAATTTCCAAGGGAGTGGATAAGCTTGGGCCATAAATATCCTCTCCTTCTAGCAACTTCTTCTTCTTGTTCTCTTCCCTCTCACGTTTCTTCAATTCCTCCATGGAAGCTTGATGTGAAGCTTTCATAACTTTCTCTCTCTAGTTTTAATTTTCATACCTTGGTGCCCTTTTGACTAGAACCCTTGTATTCTTCCACTCTCTCACTTTAAAACCCTTGAAAATGATGAAAATCTTGTTTCCATAATCTCTCACTAGTTAAGTGTTTTAGGGAGAGAAAGAGGAAGCTTTATTAATAGCTTGAGAGCTTTTGGAACGAAGTTCAAAGTTACAAAGCTATCAAGGTGAGTAGTAAACTAGTATTGGATTTTAAGTGTTGAGAATGACTAGAGATTTGATTTGTAAATATTTTGTAGTTGAGATTGTTAATTCACTTTGGAGTGATAGGAAAGTGAAAATGGATGGCCATTTAACTGGCAATTGAAAGCTAGCTAAAAGATAGCTTTTAGGGTTTATAGTATGTAAATTGACATTATGGAAATGTTAATTTGATGGTAGGTGCTAACGAAGCCCCATCACCCCAATTGGATCATTAGAGGGATTAAGAGTCGACTAAAGGCTCAACAAATACCGATGAGTGGACTTGCATTTCAAACTTGTTTTGGGGAATATGAAAGATTCTATCCAACTTGTCTTAGAAAATGTACCTTGGGAACAAGCTTTTAGTAAAATGATTTTATATTATGAAAATGTGCTATACAATGGTTTATGTGTTATCACAATATGATAAAATGCATGATATGCATTGGATGCTTCTTTGCATGTTGATGTGGACCCAGCTATGTGCGAGTAGGAGTGCACATAAGTCGTTGCTGACCCGACTATGTGTGAGTGGGAGTGCAGATAAGCCGATAAGTCGTTGCTGACTCGGCTATGTGCTAGTGGGAGTGAACATAAGTCGTTGCTGACTCGGCTATGTGCGAGTGGGAGTGCACATAAGCTGTTGCTAACCCGACTATATGCGAGTGGGAGTACGCATAAGCCGTTGCATATGAGATGATGATGTTGGGAGGGTGTACATGATGATTGATATATATATATATACATATATGGTATATGGTTGTAAATGCATATATGTGAGCATTTGATTTGTTGAAATTCGGGAGTTTACATGTGTTACATGTTGCTATTGTTATTTTAGCAAGATGGCTTGTTTTAAAGGAAAATGAGACTTTTTCCTTGATGTTCTGACTCTCACTGCAGTGAGAAACTCTCAGGTTTGAGGGCCTTCACCAGACCTGGATCTCTTGTTTCTTGAAACCAAGCTTTACACCTCCATCAACACTCCACGATTTCACTTTTGAATGTTGAAGACTCTTTGGGTGGAAAAATATCAAAACTCTACAAGATAGAATAAGGAAACTTCATGGTTTCTTTGGATCTTCTCCAAACTGAGCCCTCATTTGATTTCTCCTTTCCACTCTTTTCTTTCTCTTTTTTAGGTGGAGTTTGCAAGAACTAAGTTCTTTCTCTTCTTATTTCTCAAAGGCACGGTTTTGCCTAAGGTCCCAAGCCATTTTTCTTTTCCTTTTCCTTTCTATTGATTATTTATTTGGCCAACCTCTTGGACCAATCACAATACATGCACACATTCACCTTTTATTTCCATTTGGCCACCTTGCCAACCTATAAGATTTCATGTACCAAATATTCTCTTCATTTTATTGGTTAAATATCCACCCTTCATTTTCCTTCCATTCTTTAATCTATCTTCATGCATTCTTAATGCATTTCCAGTTCATCCACCTTACTTATGTCCAATAGCCTTTCATGCATGTTTCCCACATTATGTCTCATTTGGCCTCCCATTTAGCCAATAACATTACATGCCCATATATTTCCTTTCTTTTAGTCCAACATTGCCACCAAGCGTCCATCATTCATAAATCTTCTATGCTTTCTTTAACTAGTAAAATCACATGCATATTTCACCTTGTGCATTTGCCTCCTTCCCTTTTATTTGTCACATGGTGGGGGTCCCACATGTTCCCCACTACAAGTACATTCTTGCATGCATATCTTTGCATATAATAGTATTGGTTACATGCATATTCCATCCTCCCACATAATCTAATTTTCCTTGGTTAGTTAATTTCCATTTAACTTAAAATGGTGAGATTGCACATAAGTCGTCAAATTTTTTCTTATTTACCATTTGATCCTCCAAACTTTTCATCTTTTACAATTTGATCCTTCAAACATTTCATAAATTACAATTTGATCCTTCAACTTGTTCATAATTACAACTTCACCCCTTTAATTTTCATTATTTTCAATTCCACCCCTCCACTTTTTATTCTTTTCAATAAGTCCTCCCATCATATTTAATTCTAATTTCCTTCTATTTTTCTTCCTTTACACTTATACAAATAAAATATCAAATTTATACTTCACCAAGGCATCTCTATAATATTTAAATATATACTTATTCTCTTTTACTTTATTTAATGAGGGCATGCGGGCCCTACTAGTGTTCTTTTTCTTCGAAATTCTTTCTTACCTCTTCTTCCCCACATAGGTTATCCATATAGTCTTCCTTCATTACTAATTTCAACAATAAATAAAATATAAATATTTTAATATTCTTTTATTAATAAAATATTATTTTATTTCAAAATTCTCCACTTGTCTCCTTAAGTCCCAAAGTGTCTCACTTTGTCCTTGTTCACTTCCAAATCACCTTTTAACTCACTAATTTATCCTTAATAAAATATTATTATTTTTTATTATTTTAATAATATTTTCTCACGTATGAAATATTTTATTTCAAAATATTTTTTTTACCCGTCATCACTCTTTGGCACTTAAATTAATGTCAATTAACCCTTTGTTTTAGCGATAAGGTGTTATTGACTTCTATATAAGGGTACGAGGTGTTACAATACGTAATGTTATACTTAAGGATAAATAATTTAGAACCATTCCAAACTAAAACGAGATGTAATGTAAATATATAAATATACATAAGCTAAGCATCTCATGCTAGCAAAATATAAATCTATGTTCCTAAACATAAAATAAAATATTCAACCATAAGCCTAAAACTAAAACATCTCATCTTGGCAATCATGCCATGAAAACATTCAATGTTCTAAAATTATTTATTGTTCCACAATCTAATTTACGTTGACAAGCTTGATCACCATCAACTGAGGTTGCCTTTTTCATGATCCTATTCTTCACTACTCCTTGTCATTAGTTCCTTCAATATGTTACACGTATTAAAACCATTAATAAAGAGTAAGGTATCATATACCAAGTAGTGAAAAATAAATCATCATGTGATTCATACCTAAAATGGAAGCTTCCTTTTGTTTCTTCTCTTTGATGGTTTCAAGATAATCCTTGCAATTGCGCCTCCAAGGCCCTTGTTTGCCATAGAAATGGCATTTGTCATTATTCTTGTCCTTCTTCACTCTTCCAATAGGCTTTATACCTTTTGAAGTTGATGCCTTTTCACCCTTGTTTTTCTTAGAAAATTTTCTTTTGTTATTTTTATTTTTCTTAAAAGAGACAAGATGAATTGAAGGCTTCTCTTTCACTATGGAGTTCTCAGCTTGTGTGAGCATATTCACTAATCCCGAAAGGGTTACCTCAATCTTGTTCATATTAAAGTTCAACACAAACTATGAATAACTCTCTGGTAGTAAAAAAAGTACAAGGTTTATTCCAAAATCATGATCCATAATGCAACCCAACTGCTTAAGTCGAGTGATATATCCTATCATCTTAAGCACATTAAGGCTTACTAGGCTTCCATTAAACATCTTACATTGAAACAATTCCCTTAAAATGTTGAATCTCTTTGTGCGAATTTCCTTATCGAACGTTTCTCTAAAGTTTAGGATAATATCTAGAGCATTCATAACTTCCTGCTGCTTTTGAAGATCTAGAGCCATACTAGCGAACATCACACATGTGGCTTGATCAAGATCATCCATAAAAACTCTATAGGCCTCATTTTCCTCATTTATAGCATCATTGCTAGGTTTTTCGAGAACAAGACCATTTAGGACATAAGCCTTTTTCTCTTGTTTCAAGACAATCTTGACACAGCGAAACTAGTCAATGAAATTTGGGCTTGTCAACTTGTTTGCATCAAGTATGCTTCTAATTGACAAACTATTTGCCATGATAAATTTATATCCTATATAAACCAACATATATGATTATTAGTCATTAACGCAAATTATATAATTATAAAAACAAGGTTTTAGAGTCTTATAGATTATTATGCCTCATCGACGCGGACGCCCACTTCTCACTAGATCGGTTGGGAGGGGAAGAGGTCGTTCCCAACGTCATCAGCTAGATGCAGTATGGGAAGAATCGACTGCGTCTACCATTCAAGCAGCATCTGCTGCTAAGCAGGCCGATAGTCCTTCACATCCTCCATCTCCTTAGCCACCTACTGGTATTCTCGCTATGCTTACTGAGGCAGCACAAGCATTAGCAGCTTTCTTTACCGCAATGGCTAGTCAAGCTCAGACTGGTCAAGTCCCACCCATAGTGCCACCAGCTACTCCTTTAGTTCCACCACCAGTATAGGATGTGTCCATTTCTAAGAAGCTAAAGGAGGCTAGACAGCTCGGTTGTGTGTCTTTTGAGGGTGAGTTGGATGCCACTATGGCAAAGGACTGGATTAATCAGGTTTCAGAGACTCTCTCTGATATGGGATTAGATGACGACATGAAGCTGATGGTAGCCATGAGATTATTAGAGAATAGGGCTCGTACTTGGTGGAATTCGGTGAAGTCCCGTTCCACTACTCCTCAGACATGGTCTGATTTTCTCAAGGAATTCGATGGTCAGTATTTCACTTATTTTCATCAGAAAGAAAAGAAAAGAGAATTTCTAAGTTTGAAATAGGGGAATCTAACTGTAGAGGAGTATGAGACTCGTTTTAACGAGTTGATGTTATATGTGCCGGATCTGGTGAAATCTGAGCAAGATTAGGCCAACTATTTTGAGGAAGGGCTTCGTAATGAGATTAGAGAGCGGATGACAGTGATTGGTAGGGAGCCACAAAAAGAGGTGGTACAGATGGCTTTACGGGCTGAGAAGCTCGCGACTGAGAATAGGAGGATTCGGACTAAGTTTGCAAAAATGAGGAATCTTGGTATGTCTTCTAGTCAGCCAGTAAAAAGAGGCAAGGACTTAGTGACTTCAGGGAGCACTACTTCTGTTTTCGTGACATCTCCTCGACTTCCATTTCCACCATCACAGCAGAGACCTTTGAGGTTTAGCAGATCTGCTATGACTTGTTCTGGGAAGAGTTTCAGAGGTTCTGACAGATGCAGAAATTGTGGGAATTATCATAGTGGGCTATGTAGAGGGCCAACAAGATGTTTCCAATGTGGACAGACGGGTCATATTAGGAGTAATTGCCCACGGTTAGGACGAGCCACTATAGCTGCATCATCTTCACTAGCTCGCACTGATATGCAGAGGAGACATTCTTCTGGGTTACCACCGAGACAGGGAGTAGCCATACGGTCCGGTGTGGAGAGTAATACCCCGGCACATCCACCTTCGAGACCACAGACTCGTACCTTGACAAGAGTTTTTGCTGTGACGAAAGATGAGGCACGGGTCCGACTTGGAGCAGTGATAGGTATTATGTCTTTATTTGATAAAGATGCCTATGTTTTGATAGATTCTGGCTCAGATAGATCTTATGTGAGCACGACATTTACATCAATTGCTGATAGATACCTGTCACCATTAGAGGAAGAAATTGTAGTTCACACCCCTTTAGGGGAAAAACTAGTTAGAAATAATTGTTATAGAGACTGTGGGGTAAGGGTAGGTGAGGAAGAATTTAGGGGTGACTTAATTCCTCTAGAGATCTTGGATTTTGATTTAATATTGGGTATGGACTGGTTAACTGCACATCGGGCGAACGTGGATTATTTTCGAAAAGAAGTTGTCCTTCGAAATTCAAAAGGAGAAAAGATTGTATTTGTAGGGGAACGTCGAGTATTACCGTCTTGTGTAATCTCGACCATCAAAGCTTCAAAATTAGTGCAAAAAGGGTATTCGGCTTATTTGGCATACGTGATTGATACTTCAAAGGGGAAACCTAAGTTAGAGGATGCCCCAATAATAAGTGAGTTTCCTGATGTATTTCTTGATGATTTATCGGGACTACCTCCTAATCGAGAGCTTGAGTTCCCTATTGATTTACTTCCGGGTACTGAACCTATTTCTATCCCTCCATATAGAATGGCTCTGGCAGAGTTGAAGGAATTGAAAGTCTAGTTGCAAGATTTGGTGGATAAAGGTTTCATTCGCCCTAGAATTTCTCTTTGGGGAGCACCAGTCCTATTTGTAAAGAAGAAGGATGGCACTCTTCAATTGTGTATCAATTACTGTTAGCTGAACTGAGTGACCATCAAGAATAAATACCCTTTACCCCAGATATATGATATTTTTGATCAATTACGAGGTGCTATGATATTCTCTAAGATTGATTTGAAATTTGGGTACTATTAGTTGAGGATTAAGGAGCAGGATGTACCCAAGACTGCCTTCAGGATGCGTTATGGGCATTATGAGTTTCTGGTGATGCCGTTTGGTTTGACTAATGCCCCGATAGTTTTTATGGATCTTATGAACAGGGTGTTCCATCCATACTTGGATAAGTTTGTGATAGTATTCATAGATGACATCCTAGTTTATTCGAAGAATGATGATGAACATGTTGTCCATTTGCGCATTGTGTTGCAAACTTTGCTCGAGAGGTAACTCTATGCCAAGTTCTCTAAATGTGAATTCTAGTTGAAGAAAGTGGTTTTCTTGGGACATGTGGTGTCCGGGGCTGAAATTTATGTCGATCCCAAGAAGATTAAGGCAATCTTGCAATGGGAGCAACCGAGAACGGTAACTGAGATTCGTAGTTTTCTTGGCTTAGCCGGTTATTATCGGAGATTTATTCAGGGGATTTCTTTGATAGTAGCTGCTCTGACTCGTTTGACTCGTAAAGGAGTTAAGTATGAGTGGGATGATGTTTGTGAGAATCGATTTTAGGAGCTAAAGAACCGATTAACCTCTACTCTCGTCTTAACACTTCCTGTAAATGGAAAAGAATTTGTGGTATACAGTGATGCATCTAAGTTGGGATTAGGGAGGATAAGAAGGTAATAGCTTATGCTTCCCGGCAGTTGAAGAAGCACGAGACGAATTACCCTACTCATGACATGGAGTTAGCAGCAATAGTCTTCGCATTGAAGATTTAAAGAAATTATTTATATGGTGAGCGTTGTCTGATTTTTACTGATCATAAAAGCTTGAAATATTTGCTCACCCAAAAAGAGCTTAATTTGAGACAGAGACGATGGTTGGAGTTGATTAAGGATTATGACTTGGTGATTGATTATCATCCGGGAAAGGCAAATGTTGTAGCGGATGCTTTAAGTCGTAAATCCTCATCTTCATTAGCAGTACTTCAGAGTTCTTATTTTTCGATATTGCTTGAGATGAAATCTCTAGGGATCCAGTTGAATAACGGTGAGGATGAAACCCTACTTGCTAGTTTCGTCTTGAGACCTTCATTGTTGAATCAGATCAGAGAATTACAGAAATCTAATAATTGGTTGAAATGGGAAGTTCAAAAGCTGCAAGATGGAGAAACTAGTGAATTTAAACTCAGCGATGATGGTACTTTGATGCTTAGAGACTGAATTTGTGTCCCTAAGGATGATCAGTTGAGACGATCTATTCTGGAGGAAGCTCATTCTTTCGCCTACGCTTTACATCTCGAAAGCACCAAGATGTATCGGACTATTAAAGAAAGTTATTGGTGGTCGGGTATGAAATGAGATCAAAAACCGTAAGGTACTCTTCAACCTTTACCAATTCCTGAATGGAAGTGGGAACACATGACTATGGACTTTGTATTGGGTTTGTCGCGGACACAGAATGGGAAGGATGCTATTTGGGTGATTGTGGATAGATTGACTAAGTCCGCCCATTTATTGGCTATCCATAGCACGTATTCTATTGAGAGGCTGGCAAGACTTTATATAGATGAGGTTGTGAGATTGCATGGAGTTCCAGTTTCTATTGTGTCAGATCGAGACCCTCGGTTTACTTCTCGATTTTGGCTGAAATTTCAGGAAGCTCTTGGAACTAAATTGAGATTTAGTACTGCCTTTCATTCGCAGACAGATGGTCAATTTGAGAGAACTATTCAGACCTTGGAGGATATGTTACGGGCTTGTGTCATTGACTTTATTAGGAGTTGGGACAGACACTTGCCATTGGTGGAGTTCGCGTATAATAATAGTTTTCAGTCTAGTATTGGGATGGCACCATACGAGGCTTTGTATGGAAGAAAGTATCGAACTCTGCTCTGTTGGGATGAAATAGGTGAGAGGAAATTAGTGAATGTGGAATTGATTGATCTGACAAATGATAAGGTCAAGGTTATCCAAGAGCGGTTAAAGATAGCTCAAGATAAGTAGAAGAATTACTCGGATAAATGAAGGAAAGATTTGGAGTTTGAAGTCGATGATAAAGTTTTTCTTAAGGTTTCTCCTTGGAAAGGTAATAATTTGAAAATTTCAAGTATTAAATCTTATTTGACTATGCTATTGTGATAATTTGTGGTATTTATTGGATGATGAAAGGTGTGATTCGATTCGTGAAGAAGGGAAAGCTCAATCCAAGATACATTGGACCCTTTCGTATCATTGAAAGGATTGGGCCAGTGGCTTACAGACTTGAATTACCCCCAGAGTTAGATCGGATTCATAATGTCTTCCACTTCTTGATGTTGAAAAAGTATGCTCCCGATCCCTCTCACATTTTAGAGACACCTCCCATTGAGTTGCATGAGGATTTGAAGTTCGAGGTGCAGCCTGTACGTATTCTAGATCGAAAGGATCGAGTGCTAAGGAACAAGAGCATTCCAATGGTGAAAGTATTGTGGAAGAACGCTCGAATGGAGGAGATGACGTGGGAAGTCGAGGGCCAAATGAGAAACTAATATCCATATATTTTCTTCGAATCTGGTAAGTGAAATTTTGAGGTTAAAATTTTATTTTAAGGGGGGTAGTGCTGCAAAGCCCGACCTTATAAAATACTAGTCATGACATACATATGATGATAGCATGATTGCAAGCTAGGAAAGTCTCGAAAAATTTACAAAAGTCGGTATTGTACCTAGAGGTACAACAAAGTTGATTTAATCCTCGAACTAGATCAAATAGGAATTTTAAGGTGAGATTAAGAGTTTCATAGTCCATGGATGACTTAAAATGGTAATTCGGAGTTTGAGGATCAATTTGGAGTCAAACCAGAATTTTCATTATCTAGGGGTAAAATGGTCATTTACCACTTGGGGACAAAATGGGAATTTTAGAAAAGATTTTTTGATCCCATTTGACTTATTGGAGTATAATTTGACTTATTGGAGTATGATTTGAGGTTTAGAAGTAAAAAATTTTAATTTCGGTATAATTTGGAGTAAAAGGGTAAAATGGTAATTTTGCCACCCCTGGGGCAAAATTGTAATTTTCCACCATCAGGACATTTTTTCCAGCACATGGTCTTCCCTTATGTTCATTTTGGACCCTTGACTAATCATGTGGTGGAGATAAAATGTTTAAATTTTTAAAATTTTAAAAATAGACCAATAAGAAAATGCCATGCGTCAAGCTTAGGATATTTTATTATTTAACTAAAAAATCAGCATAAATCAGCCCATTACTCTCCACATATTTGGCCAAGCAAGGAAGAGAGAGAAAGAGAGGAAGAACAAACCCTAGGTAAGGAATTTCAAGAGAAAAAGTGTGGAAAATCAAGGAAAACAAGTGAAAAAGGTAGGATTTTTCAACTTAAGCTTGAAATCTATTTTCCTTGAGCATTTCTCCATATTTTCCATACTTAAATTACATATTTTCATGATGAATTGTTGGCTGATCAAAATGGGTTAGGAGAGAGAAAGTTGTTGGATTTATTTTATTTTAAGTTATGTTAGTGTTTTTAGTTAGTTTAGCATATTTAGAAACAAAACAACAAGAAAAGAATTTATTTTCTCCCACAACCATTAATGGCCGAATTTACCATGTATTGAGTGAGGATGAGATTGATTTTTATTCTAGGAGAATTGGTTAAGAAATGATGAATTATGAGCCTAGAAAAATAATGAGAATTTTTGGAGCAAAAATACGAATTTTTACCCACTAGGGGTATTTTCGTAATTTACTACTGAGATTGATAATTTGCACCACACTAAGGGACATTAAGTCAATTTGGGTGCAATTGAGGTATATAAACTGAAAAAAATTAATTTGGGATTAAATTGGACGCGTTAATAATTTAATCCGGTGATAAGACGAATTAGGCCAATGCCGAGTTTAGATAGTTACCAGTGCATTTTTGCATTCCATATTATGCATTAATAGTCTAAATTAGTTTAATTTCAATTTAGTACCAATGTAGTGAGTTTCTCAATTTTGTACTGTGTCAAGGTGGTGAGTCCTCCGATAAAGGCAAAGAAATTGCATCCGAGGACTAGTAGACAGAGTGCTTCGAAAGTCTGCATTCTAGACATTGTGAGTAAACTTACTATCATTTTAATTATCTATGGTGATTTTTAGATGATTTCATGAATTTTATGGAAAAAGGAATTTAAAAAGGTAAATTTTCATGTTTTATGAATAAATGTGTTTAAATGAAATTAAATTATAAATTGTTTTGAAATTAATAGTATTTTGAAAAATAAAGTACACGAAGACTGTTAATTGTGGCAATTTGATTGTTTAAATTGATTGGCTTATGATAAATCGGGCATGATTGGCTAGTTGGCAATTGTATTGAAATGCGAATTGTTTGGTTGCCTTGAAAGACTGTGAATTACAAAATTGCCATATCATGTTATTGAGTTTTATTGTATGGTGGATTATATATATTAATTAATCACTGCAGTAGGGGGTTTCTGTGGACCAGCCTTTTAGAGGGGCACGGTAAACCCCATTATATTCTTACTTAGAATGGAAAGGCGCGTAGGGTATCTCCTGGGGTAAAGCTTAGGGTTCACTTCACTCCAAACCACCACGTGATGGGGAACTCAGCCAACGCCAAGGAATGGCTATGTTTTCAAAATAAAAACATGATTTATGTGAAATATGAATTTTAATAGCCTTGACGATCTCGGTAGGATGCCTCGGCCAAGGTGTCCCTGAGAATGGATTTATGGCACAAGCTTAGTTTTTATGAGATTCATAAGCCTTTTTACGTATTTTAAATGAAATGTATTCTAATGTTGAGACTCAGTTTACGATGATTTACTTTATTGTCTCCATGTACTCAACTCTAGATATTTATGATGATGTTTGTTTACTTATTGAGATTTTATAATCTCACCACCCTCATTTCTACCCATTTCAGGTTTAGTATAGACTGGAGATAGCTGATCTCATCGAGGACTACCGTTGGATCTTCATTTTCCAAATCGTAGGTTCACAGTCCTCTTTACTTTTGTTTATTCGGGGGCCCTCTTGTTATTGTAAATTAAATTAAATTAAATATTTTGGCTTATGGTATTCCATTATGTATAAATTTATTTAGCTTTTACGCTATAAAAATTTCACGTATAGCTCTATAAATATTGTTTTATAAGAAAATAGAATATTTTACTTAATATTTCTTTTATTTTTTTATTATATTCAAATAACCATAATTTCATTTTAAATGAAGATTTTAGACTTTTAAACTTATTTTGAATATGAATTATGTGTTTTGTACTTGTCTATTACGTTTTAGCCAGTTTCAAAATTTTTGAGAAAAATGACCAAAATACCCCTGTGAGATGAAAATTAATATTTTATTTGTTTTTAGTTGGAAACAGTTTAAAATCTTTTAGAACACAATATTTGATAATGGTTACTCACAACGGAAATGAGAAATTGATAGTAAAGCCTTGCAAGGTTTCGGGTTGACATTCTAGGCAATGAGTGTCTACCAGGACACCGCGACGATTGTCATGGGCTCGAGGGGAGTACCGGGTCGTGACACATTCATTCCATCCTTATACAATATTGTGTAGTTTACAGTATCATTAACATGCCATACTCATTCTTATACATATCCTCAATGTTAGGGAAGATTAATGGCTTCAATTATTTCCACATACTTAATGTTTACCTTGCATTTAGGAAATTTCAATCTTCTTAATCCTATTAATCCATCTCATATGGCTTAATCGCACTATAGGTTACATTCCCTTAACTATTTCCCTAAAATTCCTTAGGTCCTCATAAATCGACTTCTGATACGATTCTTGATCATTACATTATCTATACAACTCATCAAATAGATTGAGTTCAAATCTCGAACCACTAAAACCATTCTTCATTATAGTTAGGTACATCACTAACTCCACACATACGTATACACGCACATTCAAATGTCCATATTCTTCATTATGTATACGGGTCTCTATTTTCAAATGCCTTCAGACTAATTTCTCTTTGCTCATTCCCATCCATAACCAAGATTCAATAGAATAATCTTCATAATTCATACAAATTCTCATCATGCCTTTGCATAGTTCCACATCATTTACATACTTATACTCTCTTCTTATCATTTCCAATTATATGTTTAAGTTTCCTTATACTATATATCATTGCATCACAATGTCATCTCCATTGAATTATAATCTATTATGAGTGTATGGTTTATAATCCCATTGATGCCTCAAAGATTTATCTTAACTTGATCATTGCATCTTATGCAATACCACTATTCCTAAGAGTCATCCTTTTTCCTCGATTATCCTTCATGCCTCTACATTACCTTGTATGCTTCTTGCATTCCGATATTGATTTGTCACTTAAAACTCAGACTCATTTGGATCATGTATGCCTCAAGCATTTTTGAATTCCAATTTTCGTAATATATTAGGAAAGTTTCATTATCTGACTTCATTATCAAGGTCAACTTCTATCATCCTTTGTTCCACTCTTTTATCCGAATGTAACATCATTCTTCCTTAACTTATTTACAAATTGTACTTGAAATTACAAGACTTGAAACTAGATTCTCTTCAAGTACTTTTCAATATCAATACTAATATCACTCTCAACTTACAGCTTTCTTTTTTTTTTTTTATAACCACATAACTTAGTGCTTGCTTTCATAAGATCCATAGCAGAACTTATCTTGAGTATTTCCTTGGGGATATCTATCTTAAACTTATGTCTCACAACATGTGATCACTTAACCAGTAACTTAGCCATTTATGTGGCATCCCTTCGGGGCCCACTCCAAGGTATTGTTATGTCTGGATCCCCATCACTTGACTTACTCAGAACCCCGCTCCTAAGGGCAGCACGACAAGCCCTGCAAGACCTTATCGCCAAGTTTCTAACCCCAGACCTTTTTCTCCCCCCTCGAAGGGAGCGCCTTTAACCATTTCAGCTTTAACTCATTCATATCGATACCTTCCAAAACCTTAAAACTCCAATTAACAGAACTTAGAATCAAGTTCAATGACTTTAGGTCAACTCATAAGTTCAACTTCACATCTGTATCATTTTATTCATGCGTCCTAGACATGAAGTGTTCTTAGCACCGTGGCATGATGGCTGTTGGAGTTTACTTAATCAATTTTATTTATCTATATATAAGGTTACTACACTAATCATTCTCAACCGTTTGGTTTCCTTCCAAGCTTACGTCACAATTTCCATAACCATTTATATCGTCTTGTGCTTATCACATATACTAGGTAAAGTCGATATTTTCAAATTCATCTCGTCCTATAACACTTGTTAACAATCAATAAATCCCACTTAGAATACTCTTTCCATATTATATAGTAACTGCACCATATAGTATCACGGCACTATGTTCCTCCATTCTACTATCACGCATACTCCATAGAAATTAATTAAAAGATTTACGTACCTTAACTAATGCTAATTCCATTTAATCATATCTTAAATACTCCAAACTTGTAAATTACAACTCCAAGTGTATGTCCATATATTAATAATCTTTATATATTTCATGATCATGAAAACTACAACTTACAAACTAGCTTTCTATCATATGCACACTATTAGAACATTAATTTCAACATAGTTAATTCTCCTTTGGTGGTATGTTAAGATCATTCCTGGATACATTTCCATATTAACATTGATATGCCTTTACCATAACATTTAGTGCAAATTTGATGAAGGAATTGTCTCCAAATAACTCTTAAATACATAATTATCAAATTGTATACCACTAAATGTTAAGATCTTGACTTTATTCATCAATAACCAATCACATTTATTAAGTGAATAATTTACTTAATTATTACACCTTACTTTTGCGATCATAAGATCAAAGTTGTCCTAAACTTAGGATGCAGAAGTTCTCTCTCTTAGAGTATATCCAAACATCAATACTTTCTAAATTGCTTACTCTGGGCAGATCACTTTCAAGACTGATCATTCATATCATAGGCCACACTTTAAACCGAATAAACTTTTAAATTGATCTTTCAAGTAATTCGTATATCAGTCTCAATTATAGAATTTCATATGGCACTTAGACTAGATTCGACATTTCCAAGTCATTTAACCTCAAGCTGCCAATTCCACATCTAGTCCTTTAATCCCTTGGCTCCCCCTGCTATGCATAGGAAAGTTCAAGCTCATCCTTAGAGCAGATTTGTTTACTAACTTCTTACTTCATGACCACACATCAATTATAGTAATCATTGATACTCATTCTCGAGTTAATTCACGTGCTTATATCCATGAACTATAATAGGTCCAATCAATTCTTGAAATCTCACAATCGCTTAATTGAAATCAACACCAGTTCCCTCTAAGCTGCTGTACCTATTCAACACATATTCACATATAAAATATTTCAAAATCCCAACACCACTTTTATATGGGCATAACATGCTCAATTAACATAGTGTTCTTATCTTCATGCACATAAGTGTGGGTTTACTCTTACCTCAATGCTTAATTTATACACTCCAAGTGAATTACAACCATCACTATTCATTTTAATCAAAGTGCACCCCTTGTTACCATTATCACACGTGCTCCTTTATATTAACCCCAATACAATCCATAGTCCTCAAATCTTTTTCCAATGGACAACCATGAGTTCAATTATAACTCCACCAAATGAATAAATTATCACGGCCTATTAGTCCAACTCCAAATTTCTTCATCCTTAATCGAAGGGATATATCATTTCATTAATCTTTCATTAGGAGCATTTGTTTTAAGATCTCTCTAACACTAGCTCGTGTCACGGGTGGCATCTTAAACCCAGATAACGGCCCTACTTAGGACTTTTGCATGACATTAACAAGGAAGTGGATTACTGGGAACGAGAGTACATATAGCTCCCTATCTATGACTTATGCTCCCATAAGATCTATAAGAAGAAACAGAACGAGTCTAAACAACTCCAAATTCTATGTGCTGATGAACGTATTTTATTTTATCAAACCTAACTTAACTTAACTTAACTTGGGCCACACTGACACTGTAGTTTTTAAACTACTTTAAAACAACTTTAAACCCAAAAGCTCTTATACCACTCTAATTGTCATGACCTTGTACTCCCCTTAAGCCCGTGACAACCGTCGCGATGTCCCCGATCGACACTCATTACCCGAAATGTCAATCGAAACCCCGTAAGGCTTTAATATCAGTTTCTCATTTCCCCTGTGAGTAAACATTGCCAAATATGATGTTCTAAAAGATTTAAGCTATTTCCAACTTAAATCAATAAAAAAATAATTTCTGTCTCATAAGGGCATTTTGGTCATTTTTCCTTGAAAATTTCGAAACCAGCTAAAAATGTAGTATGTGAGTATAAAACACATAATTTATAATCAAAAATAAGTTTAAACATCTAAAACCTTCATTTAAAAAGAAATTATGACTATTTGAATATAATAAAAATATTCAATAAAATATTCTATTTTCTTATAAAACAATATTTGTAGAGTTACTGGTATATAATTTTTATAGCGTAAAAGCTAAATAAATTCATACATACTGTAATACAGATAACCAAAGTATAAAATTTAATTTTCAGTGACACGTGGGCCCACGAACGACCAAAAGTATCAAAAGCGGTAAACTTATAGTTTTTGAGGATGCAAGTCCAACTGTAGCCCTTAACAAAGTGAGCTATCTACCGACTATCCTGAGCCTGAAATGGGTGAAAAGGAGGGTGGTGAGATTATACAATCCCAGTGAGTAAACAAATACCATCTAAAATATCTAAAGCTGAGTAAATGGAGACAGATAAAATAGATTAGCATAAAAATGATTCTCAGCATTTCGAACTCATTTTAATAAGATAAAATAGATTCATTTCCACAAAATAACAACGAGGCTTATGATTTCCTGAAAAGTTTGGCTCGTGCCAAAATCATTCTTATACTCAATTATCAGGGATACCTTGGCCAAAGGCTATCCCAACCGAGTCCGCCAAGGTTGTTAAAAAGTCATGTATGCATAAATCATGTTTTTATTTTGAAAACATAGCCGTTCATTGGTGTTGGCTAAGTTCACCCTCACGTGGTGGTTTGGTGTGAAGTGAACTCTAAAGTGTTAACCTAAGGAGTTTTCCATCCGCGCCTCTCATATTGAGGTAAGAATATAATAGGGTTACAGTGCCCCTCTAATAGGCTGGTCCACGGAACCCTAAACCACTATATATAACCCACCAATTCAATAAAATTCAACAGCATGATATGGCAATTATTTTGTTTTACAACCTCTCAAGGCAAATCAATAGTTCATACATTTTCAGCACATTTACCAAATCCAACCATTCATGCCAATATTATCATAAGCCATTCAATTCAAACCATGATTTATAACACATCAATTAGTCTCCAATTACTCCATTTTCAAAACCATCATTAAATTTCAATACAATTTTATAAAATCATTTCATTTAATCACATTTTTGCTTATAAAACATAAAGATTTGCCATTTAAACTCATTTTCCATAAAATCACAAAAGGAATTAAAATTCACTTCAGATAATCAAGATGATGATAAGTTTACTCACTATTTCGAGAGTCGAATTTCGAGTACTTCAATTCTTGATCCTCGGGTACTATCTTTTTACTTTTGCTAGAATGCTCACCACCTAGACATAATGCACAATAAGCCATTTACTACATTTGTGCTAAATTGTTAAAAAACCAATTCAGGCTTTATACTAATGCATGAAATGGGATATAAATTGTTTGGATTATTGTCTAAACACGGTGTTCTACACTAATTCAATTGTGTCCCTAAATGAAACGGTATTGTCCTAATTCGATCTATCACTTGACTAATTGGCCAATATGTCCAATTCAACTCCAATAATTCCATTTTTCTTCCAATTCTCTAAACCATCAAATACAAGTTAAATAACTTGAACTATGGAAAAATCATCCTCACATTTTCTCTTGGAAAATTCGGCCATGGTGGGTGCATCAACACTATGATTTTTCCTACTTGATTCTCACAACATAAATCACTAATTCCTAACCAAATCACTTGAAATAAAATCAAAATCATCATCAATATTCCACATGGAGAATTCGGCCAATGATGGGTGATGGAAGAACATGAATTTTTCTTGCTTGATTTTCATGCTACACATCACTAACTAACTAAAAACACTAAAATACATTGAAATCTAACCAAATCAAAGTTCAAAACTCCTCCCCCCATGTCCGGCCAGCAAGGGTATCCTCATGCAAACTTGATTCTCAACCATGGAAAATGAAAAAGAATGCATAGGAAAGGTAGATCACAAGCTAGAATTGAAAAATCTTACTTTTTTTCACTTGTTTCCTTGAATTTTCACATTTTTCCCTTGAATTTTTCCACCTAGGGTTTTGTTCTAATTCTTTTCTTCCTTTGTTCTTGCTATGGTCGGCCATATGAAGAGAAATGGGCTAATTTTGTGCTGATTTTTAAGCTAAATAATAAATGGATGAAAATTTGACACATATCACTATTCCATTGGTCCATGTGTCATACTTACCCATTAAGCAATCTCTCTCCACTATAGAAATTTCCTAAATTATCCATGATAATATTGGGTAAAATTCATGTGCTGGACAAGTGTTGGGTGGTGTAAAATTACAATTTTGCCATTGGGTGACAAAATGATTATTTTACCCCTATGCTCAGAAAAATGTCAGAATTAAAATTTTTCACTTCTCAAACTCAAATTATGTTCTAAATAGTTAATCTTGATCAAAAACGTCTTCCAACATTCCAATTTTTAACCTCTGGTGGCAAAATGACCATTTTGCCCTTGGGTCATGAAAATTCTAATTTGACTCCAAATCGGTCCTCGAACTTCGAATCACCATTTTAAGTCATTTTGGGATTTTTAAATTCTCAATTTCATCTAAAAATCTCTATTTGGACTAATTTGAGGCTTAATTCAACTTAATTGTACCATTTGGTACATTGTCGTCCTTTAACGATTTTCAAGGTACCTAAGTAAGCAAACATGCATTCTTATATAAGAATGGCATAATAAACATATTGTGGAGCTGGGCTTGACAACAACAATCTAATAATTTACATTTAATTAACTATATACACAAGCAAGACACCTTGACTATTGGCGAAGTGACTCTAGGAGCGGGTGCCGCTACAAGATGCCATGGTACCTACCAAATGGCGAATACAAATGGACACTTCAACCTAGGTCCCAACTCCCTCTGAATCTGAAAACATGAAGTTAAAAAGAGTGAGTATAAACCCAGTGAGTGAATATAGGAAGGGAACAAGCAAACGATAAGGAAAGTGTAGAAATCATGATGCACTTATGTTAAAAATAATGCAATTTAGTTTAATTTCTTGCTAAAACCCCTTATTTCAAACTTTAATTATTTAATCCCTTAGTGTTGAAGGATCCATGGTTAACCATGAAGTTGAAAAGGGTGAAAACTACAACAGAATCCACGCAAGGTAAGCATGGCAAAGGAAATCCCACTACAGCGAAAAGGCATTCGCTCAAGCGAAATTCAGGGCAAAATTTTGAATCACCATCCGATAGTTTCTTGTTGTAGTGAGAAAGAATTTCGCTGCAGCAAAAACCCAAGCTAGCATTTTTCTCAACCACCCGAGAGTTTCTCACTGTAGCAAGAAAGAATTTCGCTACAGCAAAAACCAAGGCTATTAAATTAAAAGAATTCTTGTCACAATGAAAATCTATTTTTACTGCAATGAAAATCAATTGCAAAGCATTTGTCAAATTTCAACATTCAATATTCAATATAATCACATTTTATTTCCTTAACCTCTATATATAACATATATAAATACATATACAACTACCAGTATCACCCCAACTCTCCCCCAACTCATGTGCACTCCCACACTGCACATAGCTAGGTCATCATTTGCACTCCCACACCGCACATTACAATATCATCATCAGCATCATGTCCTCTTCCACACCGCACATGGCATATATCATCGGTGTGTGCACTCCCACATCGCATACTACCGACACCGTCATGTGCCCTCCCACACCGTACACACACGGTTATAATTATCACACAATAGTACCATTCAACGCATAACATACACATCAACATAATGTAGGAACACATGAACTAATCACATTGCACATTTCACAATATAAGAACATTTCATCAAGGGCTTGTTCCCCAGGTATATTTTAAAGCAAAACAAAATAAAATTTTCAAATGATTCATTAAACACATATGCATTTCCCAAAACAATTTAGATGCAAGTTCACTCACCTTACGATAGCGGGATATTACATCGCTATTAGTTCAAAGGGGTATCTAGCTATTTCTACTTGCTTGTCGCTCGTTATTTCCTTTGACACGGCACCACAGTACACTATCTTTACTTTGCACTTCCTAGCAATAATCCAAATTCAATATTTTTAGTGTACATCATTTCTACTTCTCTTTTTCCTTCCATCATGAATCCTTATTCAACTAACTGATGCAAATAGATTCTTTCAACAACCATAATTCCTCACAATATGCCACTTAAAATTTCAACTACACAACAATAACTATTTCTCAAGATTTCTCAACTATACCTAAAACATCATTTGTTTTTACCTTTATGGTTGCTTGACCTGTACATGCACTCCACTGTTCCTTCAAAACATTAATCATAAAGCTGCCAAAATGATTCACACATTATTTCTCCAAAGATTTAACCAACCGTGAGCTTAAAACACAAAAATCCTTACCTTATGTCTTTTGAATCTTGAGACCCACTTGATATTTCTTCAATTACTCTTGAATCACTCACTACCCAAGCCTTCCACTTTTCTCTCTTTTCTTCCCTTAGCCGATTTTCTCTATTTTTCTTTTTAAATGCATGGTGGCAAGGTGAAAATGGCATGGGAGCATGAAGGAGAAGAAGAAAAATAGCTTTTGGATAGGTAAGAACTGGCCATGGGATAAGGATGAAGAGTTAAAACTTCCTTTGGAAGCTTTGACCAAACTAATGGCAAAATTATCATTTTACCTTTCAAGGTTTTCACCCTTTTTAATTGTATCATCCCACAATCTTTTAATTCCAATTTCTTTCTATTTTTTCTTCCTTAACACTTTTATCAATAAAATATCAAGTTTATGCTTCAACGCGGTATCACCGTAATATTTAAATATTTACTTACTTACTCTAGCTTTATTTAATAGACACGCAGGCCCCATTAACGTCATTTTGCTCTAAAATTTCCATGTTCCTCTTCTCCCCCATTTAGATTGACCATATACTCCTTCTTCATGGAAAAATTCTAACATTGAATAAAATATTATT
The DNA here is from genome assembly GCF_053813885.1 of Theobroma cacao. Classification (NCBI taxonomy): domain Eukaryota; kingdom Viridiplantae; phylum Streptophyta; class Magnoliopsida; order Malvales; family Malvaceae; genus Theobroma; species Theobroma cacao. The sequence continues at coordinate 9,439,729 of NC_142648.1, read as the reverse complement.
TTATTTTAAAATTTTTCACTTGTCTCCTTGGCACCCAAAATGTCTCATTATGCTCCGATTCACTTCCGACTCACTTTTTATCTTGCTAATTCATCCTCAATAAAAATATTATTATTCAATTGTTATTTCCTCGCGTGCGAGATATTTTATTCTAAACTATTCCTTTCACCCTTCATCACTTTTAAACATTCTATTTAACGTCAATTGGCATCCGATAAGCTTTATTATCCACCATATCGAAGTACGGGGTATCACATATATTTATCCATAAACCTTTTAAAAATTACTACTCATTTCTCATTAGCATAAACTAAAATATTAGAATTAAATAAAATATGATCTTGTATAACAAATTATCAGGTTCAACAACTAATAATTTGACAAATTTCTATTCATTGATAAAAACTAAGTATAAGTATCTACAAACCATATAAAGTTAAATAAAAAATTAAATAATCAAACAATATTTATAAAATAAATCAAAAAAGAAAGTCTTATAATTTTAAGATATTATGTTACATGCAATACTATTTTTTATTAACTCGATTCTATTTAGGTACCAAACTATAAAATTAATCAAAAATATTTAGAAATGAAATATTTAAAAACTTAATTTGGATTGAAAATTACTTACAATTGAAGATTAGACGAGTTGTTTTGAGAGAGTGAAAAGCACAACAAGGACCAAAAAGAGGAAGCTTTACTGCAAGTCTCAAAAGTAGGGTTTGAATTTTTGGATAAAGGAAGGGAGAATAGTTTAGGTTTTGACTTTTTTAATGAAATCTTAAATTATAGAAGGAAATGGTTTTTATATTTTAGTATTTTAAAATTAGTATATAAATTACTTTTTTGATAAATTTACATTGACTTGAAGTCTTTGACCCCATTCCCTACAAAATTACAAAAAGGTTAGTGGATTCATTAGTGCCATTAACCACATAAATCTCTAGATAAGTAGTGTATTTAGTATAGAACTTTAGCAATTGAGTGCTTCTACAAAGGTAAGTCCATCCATGCTTTCTATAGATGTCTACTAAAAATCATTTCATTCCTTTGGTTTTTCATTTTAATTCATGTGTCCAAGATCATGTGAGTTGTTAGTGCCATAGATTGTTCATATGTGATGCTTAAGATTTTGTTGAAATTGATTTCCTACTAGGAAGAAAATTAAAGACTAATAATAATTTGTCATTTATTTTGTTTAGGGAGTACAGTGAAACCTATCATTCGGAAGTTGCATAGACTTGAGTGGCCAACCTCAAATTGAATTTAACTTAAATCAATTGGTCACCTCCATAGAATATATGAGCTGTCGATATTGTAATATTTTCAATTATGTACGAGTGGTCGACATTGGGTATGTTGGTCAGATCCATGGAATATGCGAGCTCTTGTTCAGGAAGTACAACATTTTCTATTACCTAAATTATAATTATGAACCTAAATTGTCAAATTAATCAAAAAAATATTTAGACATGAAGTAATTAAAAACTTAATTTAAGTTGAAAATTACTTACAATTGAAGCCTGGATGAGTTGTTTTGAAAGAGAGAAAAACGCAACCAAAGATTAAGAAAAGGAAGAGTCATTATAAATCTCAAGAGCAGAACTTGAATTTTTGGAGGAGAGTAGTTTATGTTTTAACTTTTTTAATAATATCTTAAATTAGAGAAGGAAATTTTTGTTTTGTCTTTCCATGTAGTATTTAAATATTAGTATACAAATTGCTTTTTGATAAATCTACTTTTACTTGGAATCTTTGACCCCATTCCCTACAAAATTTCAAAAATATTAGTGAGTTCATTAGCATCATTAACAATATAAAATTCTAGCATAAGTAGTGTTAGCTTGAAAATGAGTACAGTTTTGTTTATGACAAAATTATTCAAATTTGCATTTGCTCTATTAGAGTGATCCTTGACAAGTTCTTGAAATGACTAACTCTCATACACTTGCTCTTACATGATAACAACCTTAATTGTTTTTAATTGCATGAAATCTTGAAATTACAAGCTTGTATGATTTAGTTGTATGAGTGCTTTTAATCTTTCTAACTGTTACTTGTAAGATGTTTGAAAGTGCAAATTAGGTTCACAAGTGGTGGAGTTTATCTCAAGACATTCAAAAGTGTTTGATCTTCACTAAGGTTGTTTCAGGACATGAAATTTATCCTCAACTCAACATTTGATCACAGCGAAGTTATGGCCAAAGTTTCATGCTGAATTAATGAAGAAATTGAAGACCCAAAAGCAAGGCAAGTTGATCCAATGGTAGAATGGTTGAATAATAGTTGAAAAATTGTCAAGTATAGAAGGCATAGTCGACCTTATAAGCTCTATAGTTGACCTTGTGCCGAGATGGATGAAAAATCACAAAGATAGAAAGCCATAGTCGACCCTGATGAAGTTATAGTTGACCTTGAGACAAAATACATGCAAAATCAAGGATTTTGTCACGACCCAAAACCTGGGTCTGTGATCAGTGCACAATTCCAACAGGTGAAGCTTGCGAGACTCGAGCAAGCCTTAGAATTCCAAATGATATGCACATAGCCAAGGTTTTCTGAATCCACATATTCATATAATATTTAAATTTAAATACATAACATTGCCCCTTGGCACATAATTTGTACACAGTATTTAATACATTATTCATAAGGCCATGCATTTGCCATCAAAGGGGGTTCATACTTTACAACCCTTACACAAGTTCAACTGGCACATCACACCTAAATACATAACAAACTAAATTGAACTCCAATAGGTAGAAGCTCATGACAAACTCAGTCGATTGCACATGTCAAGATAGGATCTTATCGGATGCCAAAATTGGTTTGTCAATGGACGACCCTTGCCAAGCAGCCTTATGGCTTATTTATCTACACATAGCACAATAAATGGGTCAGTAATTTAGTACTCAATGAGGGGTGTAGAAAAGTCAAATATATTTATGTGATCAGAAATATATGAATTCACATATTCTCCACTATCATTGCAACCAAATGTTCTATTAAACATCTCTAATGTTGTGAGTATATTAATCATCCCTAAGGAGTCTTCTCAAGGAGTGTACATCACTATCCTTAGTCTTAAACCATTTAAGTCATTTTTTATAGGCACACCTTAGTAGTTGGAGTATCATATCAACTTCAATCAAATCTACCTCAGCCTATCCAAGGCGATATCACATCCTTTATGCTTCAAATCATAATCATAGAGTAGTCCTCCCCTAGACAATGTCAAATCACGCAAGGTGGCCAACCGACAAAGTCAAACCATGCTCAAGGCTAAGCCATTAGCGGAGAATCAAATCATGCGCATGCCGAAGCAACGAATACTGAATTAGAGTCATCATCTGGAGTAATCTCCCAATGGATGGCATCACTCTATGTTATCTCAATCAGGTGGCATCATAAACATAGTCATCATTCAAAGAAATCTCAATGGATGGCATCAAAGCACTGCAGGCTAGAATCAGAAGCGGGACTAATACCACCGCCCTTGCTTACCACCATCCCTTCATGCACATGTAGTCATAGGGCGTAGGATTCCACTCAATCCTCAAATCAAATCAACGTCTAGAATTCTCATTATTGGAAGGAACACAAATCCACAAACGAGGCCATCATGTCTTAGATATCTCATATACCACAATCTATATCAAAAATCACTTTTATGCTCATAATCCCTTGAGGGGTTATCTGCCAAAAGCAATCTACTCTTAGACATCCACTGTACTCATAAACTTCCTAGTCTAGGCTTAACAAACATAGACCACCATGTGGCTTGCACTAAAGCACACAACACACGGCCCACATCATCACGTGTTTTTGTTCTCTAGCTTATGTAAGTTCATCTAGGCATATATATATATATATATATATATATATATATATATATATATATATATATATTCATACAATTTCTATTCTGGTACCATGGCAGCTCATTTTACAATGCATCATGCATCACATACATTTTCAAAATAAACCCATTCATAGTGACAATCGAAGGCACTCCCATAGCGAAGCTCAATTTCTAACCTCTAATCGTCCAGTAGCTCATAAATGAATCAATTGTCTCAATTTCCCCCTTAGAACACATCAAAACATCAAATTAATAATTATTTCCTAGCTTTCAAATTTTCTCCAGCTTTTCAAAAATTAACCTAATTTTTAGCAATCCAATGTACAAGCTAAAATTCTTCAACAATGAGCTAAATCCTTACCTTAGAAGCTGGATTGCTAAATTTAAACTACAAATTCTAGCAAATCAAGGGGAGATTCAACAAAGCTGGAAAAAAAATCAAATTTTTAGGCTATTAATTGATTAAATTGATAATCAATCGGTACTAGGCGTAATCTTACCTCTAGAGGAGTTTCCCAAGCTCCAAATAATTCCAAATGACTCTAAAAATCCATTTGAGGGTTAAGATTTTGAAGGGGTGGAGAGAGAGAAGGTGTTTAAGGTTTGTTTTAAAATGGGGGAAATTACCAAAAACTTTTTTTATTTTTGTCCATGCCCAGGGATGTATCGATACATTTGCATGAGTTTTGACCAAATTTATCGATACGTTGGGCAATGTATCGATAGAAATCAAGTAGAAGGCTCACTACCATAAATGTATCGATACATAGGGATATCTATTGATACGTTTCCCCCTGGATGCTTTTTGTTTCAAATTTATCGATACATTTGAACAATGCATCGATAGATGTTTATCCTTATTCAAATTTATTGATGCATTCTTAAATGTATTGATAGAAAATCCGCTATATGCCTTTCATTGTTCATCTTGACAAAAATGTATCAATACATTTTCCAATGTAGTCACACTTTTAGCTTCCCAAACTTCCAAAAATCTAAATTTAACACTCTAAAATCATTTTTGCTAAAATTGCAATTTACATAACTACTGTAACTCATATTTCTTGTACATATGTCCTTAGATATAACATCAAATTCAAATCAAAACCTCAAGCTATAGGATTTATCACATATTTTCGTAAAAATATACCTAAGTGTCAATATGCATGCTTTCACACACTTGGCATATTAGGCATATCATCAAAGTTCTGAAGATGTAATATATTCCATAAATCGTTCTCTGCTAACTCAGTTCATCCATATAGTTATATAAAAAAATAAAGGGTGTCACAGATTTGAGAAGCCATAGTCGACCCTGACAAAGCTATAGTCAACACTCCAAACTTTGATATAAAAAACACAAGCTTTATGGAAGTGGATCAATTAGACAACTTCTATACTCGACTATAGATGACCATTATACACTAAATTCAAAAGGAAAATGGCTAGTTTCTTGCTTTAATCACCTCTAACGTCTCCCAAACTTCTTCAACTATAAAAACGACCATATGGAAGCATTCCAAGGTGAGAAAGATGAAAGAAAATGGCCAAACTCTTAAGGATCAAAGTCTTGAAACAAAATGAGAGAGACCAAGCCTTCTTGAGCTAAAATCTTCTTCATGCCTTTACTCAAATCTTTATATCCTATCTTTATACTCATTGTTAGGCATTTTTCCTCCATTGTACCCAACTAGTAAAATCCACCTCTTAGAGGCATTCATACTATTCCTTGTAAAGTTTCTAACTCATCCTTGAAAAGTTAGTGTCACATCCTATTTTGTGGTGGGATATGATGGCGCATGAACCCAAACGGGTATAGCTCGTTAAGCGTAAGCTAGCCTTCTTACATTCATTCATCATAACTCGGCCCACTAACCGTAATTATCATACATAAAGCATACAGTATCAAAGTCATGCCTACATCCATAGGCAAGTATACATAGTTATGGAATTTCTCAACATAAGTTGTGCAAGTGCATTCATTCATAATAAACTCAAAGTTGACAACTCATACATCATGCCACAGTCATTTCTCAACACCCTCACAAGTGTCCATATAGGCTTTTGAGCCATATTTGTACATTCAACAATAGCATTCATAAGTATATGCCAAGCACTGGCTACATCATCATAAACATATTCAATATCCATAAACATAAACATAAAATCGACTCGTCAGTGGAACATGACCTAACTCTGTAGGCATCAAGTGAGCTACTAGACACTTACCAAAGGAAGATGAACAAATCATGGCTCCATGACTCAGGAGCTAAATGCTATCACTTATCTACTAACAAAAAAAAATATTTGGGGAAAATAACATATAAGTCACAAAAACTTTGTGAATGAATACGGGAAGGGGATAAGCCAAGAGGGAGAGTTTTTGCATAAATTACTTCGTTAATGTAAAAATGAATTTAAGATAAACATACTTCATTTCAAATTTATCATAAAATAGAGTTGTCATACAAGAGTCTCATTTTCATAGTGAAAATCACATTTTATAAACATATTGTTCAATAAATAAGCAAAACATTTACGAAAAACCATGTAGGAAAAGCAAGTTGTACCTTACTTGTGGTACCGTATCCTTCCTAAGGGAAATAATAGTTAACCATATAACCCAAGCTAAGGGTGGTTTACTCTAATCTTTTCATAAATCATATGATCTTCTTATGCACTAGAGATTCACCAAGAGAAACAAATCATTACATTTAGTGATCAATGTCCAACCCATATAACTCAAGTAATCATTTTTCAATTCATATAACTCAATAATCAATAACTAATCCATGAAACTTAAGTGACAATTCTTTCTTTACAATCCATAAACTCAACCCATGCATTGGGATTTATTCTATCTATTAACCCATCTTGGCTATCGTATAGCTTAAAGTTTAATTTATAACTTAATCAAACATCACAAACACAAGAAAGATTCATAAGAAGATCACAATAGCAAAAGTAGTATGCTATAATCATGAATGCAAGATGCCTATTAGGTCCTGGCCCACGTCTGTGCTCGTGAGTGGCACATTGGCCTTACTCACGTGGAGCATCGCTACGATGTAGTGGAAATTTTGCCTCACCATGTGTGGGGATTGCTTTACTCATATCACTGTGTGCTTGCATTACATGTGGAACATTACCTCACATTGTGTGAAAACACTAGGAAATTATCTGCCACGACCCAAACCTAAGGATTTGTGATCAATGCGCAAGCCTGATAGGTGAAGCCTGTAAGACCCGAGCAAGCCTCGGAACTTGACATAACACATAGTTGAGGGATTTTATAACGAAATATTCATATATAAAATTTAAAGTCAAATATAAAACGTTATCCCCGACACATCATTCATGCATAACATTCATAAGGCCATACATTGGCCATCAAGGAAGGTTCGTACTTAACAACCCTTAATACAAGTTCAAATGGCATAGCATGCCTACATAAATAACTAAACCAAACATAGAGCAAAAGCTCACAACAGACGCAGCGGAGTGGACATTTTAGGTGGAGATCTACTACATGCCAAAATTGGTCTATTACTGGACAACCCTCACCACACAATCTGTGGCCAATTTATTTGCACATGGTACAATAAATGGGTGAGTCATCTAGTACTCAATGAAGGGTGCAAATAAACCAAAGCCTTATATATAAACAAATAATTATTTAAAGCTTGACCAATGCAACCAAACATTCTAACAAACATCTCCAATGCTAGGAGAAATGATCATCCCTAAGGAGTTTCCATAGATATCAAACATATCACTAGGCTTATCCTTTAACCATTTCAAATCATTCTCCATAGGCACAGTCTGGTTGCTAGAGTATCACAACAGATTCAAATCAAATTTATCTATGTTTATTGGAGGCTATCTCATGTCATGCACACAAATTAAATCATAATCATTGAGTGGTCTTTCCTTGGACATCATCAAATCATGCACAATGGCCAACAAGCAGAGACAAATCATCCTTAGGGCAAAGCCACTGGTGGAGAAACAAATCATACGTGTGCCAAAGCAACGGATGAAAAATCAAAATAATTGTCCAGAGTAATCTCCCAATAGATGGCATCATTCAGAGTATTCTTAAATAGATGGCATCAAAGCACTGCATGGGGGACTAATTCCACCATCGCTTCTTACCACCATCCCTGCAGGCACAGAATAACGTCACAAGGGAAAATACCCCACTCAACCTCAAATCAAATCAATGTCTGGAATTCATCCATCAAATGGAGCATGTATCCACAAATAAGGCAATCATGCCTTCATCATTCCATATGTCCACATCAATCATAATTCATATCAAATGAGCTTTCAATCATCTTTAAGCTCGGTATGGTTTTAAGTGCCCTTAAATCTTTAAGACATCAAAGGCTTATAATCCATCAATGATCAAGTGTCTAGGGTGATTTACTTTAAGACATTTATCATATCCTTTAGACTTTCTAGTCTAGGCTCACACAACATAGGCTAATACATGGTTTGCTCTACGGCACATGTGTCATAGTAAATATAATTATATATATACATATACGTATTCATATAAAAATTAGTTCTCTAGCCTAGGCATGTTCATCTAGGCCTACATACAAAGTCTAGTTTTAGTGTAGTGCATATTTCATGCATCATGCATCACATGCATTTTAAATTAACCCACTCACAGTGACAAATTGGAGGTTCTCTTACCACCAAGCTCAAATTCAGCCTCCAAATGTCCTCTCGTTCACCAACTTGGTCAAATAACTCAATTTCCCCCTTAAGACACATGAAAACACCGCAAACATAATTAATTTTTAGCTTTAAAAAATACCCAACTTTTCTAAAAGTAACTATTTTCTTAGAAATCCAACATTCAAGCTCAAATCCTTCAATAATGAGCTAAACCCATACCTTAGAAGCTGGATTGCAAGAATTTAAAGTCCAAATTCCAGCAATATTAAGGGAGATTCACCAAAGTTGGAAAAATTGTATTTCCAAGTTATTAACCAATTAAACTAAAAATTAATTAGGTAAAAAGGTGTAATCTTACCTTTAGAAGTGTTTCCCAAGCTCTAAATCACCTTACATAAGCTCAACAATCTATTTGGTGGTTAGGGTTTTTGAAGTGGTAGAGAGAGAAGGAGAGTTAGGGTTTGCTTTAAAATGGGAGAATAGCTCGAGACCCTTTTTATTTTTACTTCTTCTCAGTGATGTATCAATACATTTGGGAATGTATCGATACATTTTCATGGGTCTCGACCAAATCTATCAATACATTAGGGCAATATATCGGTGGATTTCAAGCAGAATACTCACTACCCAAAAATGTATCAATACATGTGGGAATGTATCAATACTTTTTCCCTTAAATGCTTTCTGGGTTCTCTCCGCTTCAAATCTATTGATACATTTGGACAATATATCGATAGATGTTCATCCTACCATGAATGTATCGGTACATTAGGGAATGTATCGATACAATTTCTTTCATATGCCTTATGTTGTTCATCCTACCAAGAATGTATCAATACATTTGGGGATCTATCAATACATTTTTCCCTGCATGCAGTTTTCAGCTCTCTAAACTTCCAAGAATCCAAACTTTACACCCAAAAATCATCCTTAACAAAATCACAATTCTCATAACCATTTAAACTCATATCTCATTTATATATTTCCTCAAATATAACACCAAAATAAAATCAACACCTCAAGCTATAGGATTCATTCATCATTTCTCATAAAAATAGCTTAAGTGTCAATATGCATGCTAACATACAGTTGGCATACTTAGCATATCATCATAGTCCTCAAACCACAATATATTTTCGTAACTCATCCTTAGTTAACTTATTTTACACCAAAAATTAAGAATGTTACTTTCTCCCTTTCTTATAGGAAATTCGTCCTAAATTTAATCATACACCACAAGTTAAAACATATATCTAACCTTAAAAAAGTGGGAATATTTCTCTCACATTTCCTCTTTAAGTTCCCATGTGGCTTTCTCAACTGAATGGCTTTGCCACAACACTTTTATCATAACAATGTCTTGGGAGCAAAGCCGTTTTACTTGTCAATCCTCATAACTAAGTCCTTCTTGGAACTGGACTTCATCATATCTTATCACATGCATAGGATAGGGACCATATTTCCTAAGCATGGATACATGGAGAATCGAATGAACATTAAACGAATTTGGTAGTAATGCCAAGTGATAAGCGACCGTGCCAACACGATTGAACACTTCAAATGGTTTGATGTACCTAGGGCTTAGCTTACCCTTCTTTCCGAACCTCTTTTTTTTTATGCTGGAAATTTCCACTGGGCTCAACTACCTTGTTAAAATTTTATTAATAAAATGAAAACCATACAAAAAGGAGGGGGACATCAACCTTACCTCTAAAAATACATCAATTTTGTTGCCGAGACTTGACTTTGAACCTCGTAACTCCCTTGGTTAGTGGGATGTTCAAAAGCACATAGTCGCTAATCTCAAACTCTAAAGGTCTATGCTTATTATCGATGTCAGATTTTTGGTGACGTTGAGCCATTAGCATATTTTCTCGTATCACATAGACATATTGCCCAACTTTTTTAACCATCTCTAGCCCCAAAAATTTTGTTCCCCAACTTCAAGCCAACCAACAGGCGATCTATATCGTCTCCCATATAATGCCTTATACGAAGCCATACAAATCGTGGCTTTGTAGCTGTTGTTATATGCAAACTTGGCCAAAGGTAAATAATGGTTCCATGAGACTTGAAAGCCAAGCATAATCGTTCTCAACATATCCTCGATCTTTTGCATGATGTGCTCGAATTAGCCATCCGTTTATGGGTGAAAGGTCGTACTAAAATCCAATCTTATGCCTAAAGCCTCTTGCAATTTCCTCCAAAATTGACTTGTGAATTGTAGTCCTTTGTAAGACACCATGGTTACTAGAACACCATTTAGCCTTACAATCTCATTAATATAAATTTTGGCATACCGAGCTGCTTTGTATTTAGTCTTGATCTATAGAAAATGAGCTAACTTAGTTAGCCAATCTATTATTATCCAAATTACATCATAGTCACTAATTGTTCATGGTAAACCCGTCATAAAGTCCATCGCTACATGTTCCCACTTCCATTCGGGTGTTGATATTGGTTGTAGTAGTCCCGAAGGTCTCTGATGTTCAGTCTTTGTTTGATGACATGTCAAACACTTACAGACATATTCAGCCATGTCTTTCTTTAATCCTAGCCACTAGTAAGTAGATTTTAAATCATGATACATCTTGGTGGGTCCAAGGTATATCACATAAGTTGCCACATGAGTCTCCTCCAAAATTTCATTTATTTAACCATCCACATTCGTAACATAAACTCGTGATCGATGTCCCATTGAACTATCAGTGCCGTACACAAAGTCTTGAGCATTACCTTCGCTCATGTTTTCAAATATTTTCACCATATATTCATCTTGATCCTAGGTAACTTTAATCTGATCTAATATCATTGGTCGAACTCAGCACCAAAGATCAAAATGTACTCCCATATTGCCCAGATTAAACAAACTCTACACCAAAGATCTTTTCTCCACTGTAACATGTGCCAAACTCCCCTTCGACTTTTGACTTAAAGCATCCACCACCACATTTGGTTTGTCAAGATGGTAAAGTATGGTGCAATTATCATTTTTTAATAACTCCAACCACTTACGTTGTCTCAAATTCAGATCTCTTTGTTGAAATATATATTTTAAGTTCTTGTGATCAGTATATATTTCATAAGTTTCACCATAGAGAAAATAGAGCCAAATTTTCTAGGCAAATACAATCGCTACCAGCTCTAGGTCTTGTGTAAGGTAGTTCTACTCATGCCTCTTTAATTGTTAGGAGGCATATGTTATAACTCTTCCGTGTTGCATCAACATGCACCCTAATCCAATCCATGATGCATCACAATACATGGTATAGCCTCTGGATCCACACGGTAGGCTTAGCACAGGTGCATAAGTGAGACAAACCTTAAGCCTCTAAAAAAGCCTCACATGCATCGGACCATTCAAACTTAACTCTTTTCTGAGTCAGTCTTGTCAAAAGGGATGAAATCTTAGAAAAATCTTACACAAAATGTTTGTAATACCCAACTAAACCGAGAAAGCTTCTAACTTCTGTTATAGACATCGATCTCGACCAATTCTCCACAGCTTTTACCTTATTTGGATTCACTTGCACCCCTTGTTCAGACACAATGTGTCCCAAGAAACTGACTTCATTCAACTAAAATTCACACTTCAAAACTTTGGTATATAATATATGCTCTCTCAAGGTCTACAACACAATTCTCAAGTGTTATGCATGTTCTTCTAGGCTCTTGGAATACACCAATATGTCATATATGATTGTAACCACAAATTTATCCAAATATTTCTAGAACATTCTGTTCATCAAATCCATAAACGTTGCACGAACGTTAATGAGTCCAAACAACATCACTAAAAATTCATAATGCTTGTAACATGTGTGAAATGCTGTCTTAGGTATATCACTTTTGAAAGCATATATCAGTCTTTGAAAAACACACTACACCTTGCAACTGGTCAAATAAATCATTAATTGTTGAGAGTAGATATTTATTCTTAATTGTCACTTTATTAAGTTGTTGGTAGTCAATACATAACCAAAAGCTACTATCCTTTCTTTTAACAAATAGTACCCAAGCTCCCCAAAGCGAAACACTTGGGCAACATAGCCCTTGCTCAACAAATCCTTTAATTGTTCTTTAAGCTCTTTCAATTCAATTGGTGCCATTTGACAAGAAGGTATAGAAATTGGCTTCGTATTGATATCAAATCAATACATAATTCAATCTCCCTCTCGAGAGACAATTTAGGCAATTCATCTAGAAACACATCCGAATACTCACCTACCATTGGTAAGTAACCCACACTAGTATCAATTATCAATACATCGTTTGTCATCTCTAGATACCCTTGGCCTTCTTACCTTGGCATTTTTCTAGTAGCCATAGTTGGCATGACTCTCGTAAACATTGGATTGTCATGTCCATAAATCAAAAACGAGGGTTCCCTTGGAAACTTAAACTTGACAAGCTTGTGGTAGCAATCTACCTTATCGAAGCATAATGTTAAGCAGTCAATTCCTAATATCACATCAAAGTCTAAAGTTAACATTAACATCAAATTTGCTAATGTGTCCTTATCCTTAATACAAACCATAGAGGACTTATATATAAATACTCTACCAAAAATATCTTATCTAAGAAAGTAGTCACAATCAGAGGCTCATCCGTACTACTATAAAACTTATCAACTTCGACACAAAGTGTAGAAACACAAAGAAATGTGTTGATCCAAGATCAAAAAAAATAAAAGCTTCAATACCACAAATAGAAAGTGTACTTGTGACTGTTGCAATGGTAGTCTGAGCATCTTGTAGTGTCAGAGCAAATGCCCATGCTAGACCTCCTTCATCATTACCTAGTTGTGCTAATCTACCTCTAGATGATAAGGCTAAACCCTTGCCTTTGTGACCTCTAACATTCCTCCCAATCAGTGTTGTTCTAGGTTGAGTATTTGAAACTTGTTTCCCATACCCATGATATATTGGGATAAGCCCTACAGCCAATTGGGATTGGTTGAGGCTTGATTCCAATCATGCAACAGTATCATTCATGTTGAATGATTAGAGGTTTTCCTTCATCAATAAGACATTAATTATAATGAGTTATAAGTCTAATTGGATGAAGTCCATGAGATTAATATTCCTTGCAAGGAAACTGTAATGGGTTGTAGTTATGAGATTCCTTTGCATCAAAGCATAATCTCAAAATGTTCCTCGTTAATGTATCATTGAGACTAGACATTAATGATGCTTAGAGACTAGTATATTCTATGTTCCTTACTTTGAAAGTAAGCAATCGATCTCATAGATTGAAGTATAGAGATACTTGAAACTAGAATATAGGTGTTTGCTTGGGAGAGCAAGTTCACTGAACATGACCCACCCTGAGAAGTGCATTTGGTAATACACTCTAGTGTCTATGCAACACTTCTCATGTGTCAATTGTGTAAATACTCCCTAGACTTGAGACACCAGGTTGTCTTATATGTGGAGTGCTATGCTTTGATTTCATCCCTACGGGTGCCTAACCAAGGATGCCAAAACAGGATGCTTTTGGGTATAGTATGAAGCATGTGAAGGCAAATGAGTGGTCAAGATAGGAATCATCACCTCAAGTGTTTTATCCTATCAGTTCTTGGTTAACATTAGCTTATTGAAGTCCTTGGCCAAGGCGACATGGAGATTATGAAAAAGGTTTCATAACTCTTTATAAAGCTAATGCTATAATTACAAGAACAAATATGGAGGTCAATAAGAATAGACGCTATACCAAACTCTTATCATCTCCGGGATATATGATGAGGGAATGAATTACACTGATAAACTGTACACTGAAAGGTTGTCAAAGAACCTTTTGACTTTCCCAACAATTAGGTGGTCATGATGCATTGCTAGACGCCAATCTTGGTCTATGGAATTGATTATAAATTAATTAATTGAAATTTATATTAATCAATTAAGTCATTAATCAATTCCATTGCCAACATGTTGGGAACCTAATGGGTCACACACAATGATTGCATTTGAATTAAATTGGAGAGTGACGATTTAAGTTAGACTTAAATCACATGCTAGGTAATTAACTTCTATAAACTTAATTAAAAGAGTTAATTATGTTTTTGGCATAATTATAAATAGTTATAATTATAAGGCCTTGATTGCAAAATATAAAGAAAATTAATTTTGATTTTAATTTTCAAGGACTTAATTAAAAGAGTTTAATTAAGCAACGGGCCCACTATTATAATGTGTTATAATGTTGAGGGCTTAATTGCAAAATTGAAGTTATTTTAACCTAACTATACAAGTCACCTTTTAACTATTTTCCATATGAGAGTTTTTCAAAATTGAAGAAAACATAGTTTTTGTCAGAAAAAGAAAAATGTTTTCTTTCATTGTCACTACTCCCTTTGTGTGAAAGAAAATTGCTTATGAAGCAATTTTCAAAAGAGGTTCGGCTAAGATTGTGAAAAAGAAGAAAATGACAATTGTTGTCCTTTTTGCTAGTACAAAGTATAGTTAAAAACTTCCTCATTTATTGAAGGTTTAAGTGCAATCGTTTGTACTACCATTGGAGGCCAAGCACTTGATTGGCTAGGGTTTTTACTCTTTTTGGTATTCGTGGGATTGGTTCAAAAAGTGCCATTGTGATTACGAAATTACTTAGCAAGGTAACTTTCTAAACAATAATTTATTTTGTGCTTTTATGTGTTAAATATCACCAAGGTGATCCATTGGTGGAGGCATGTTTTTCTTGTTTAGTTATAAAGTTTTAATTTTCTTTCCGCTGCGTATTTTGAGCATGCCATCCATAGCCAAACCCATCATGATCAACTTCCACTGACTGCCTCTGCATTAGTTAATCTCTCATCAAATGCCCAGCTTGGCCACATCCAAAACACAACCCAACTATTCTGTGGCATGGTCTAGCATATGCCTTTCCACAACAATTATATAAAGCACTCATCTGTTAAGGTCCGAGTTTGATGTTTACTAGATTAATCTCACCTAAAAGGTGGGCTAAACGAATCATTATTCCTTGGTAGCCTATGCTTAGGAGTAGTTCCTTCACGACTCTAGTGTCATATCAGTGTTAAACTCTTAGTCACATTAGAATCTCTATGGCCTTATTGGCCTTGTGTCCAAGCTCTTCAACCCTTACTTATGAGACCTCAACCTCTATAGGCTTGTAACTAAGCATAGACGCCATAACACGGGCTAGGGGTAGTTTCATCATTTCCTCTAATAAGCTCCCAAAAGAAATTTTTATTATATTTTAAGGTATAAATAGGCATAAAACCGCATAAATGATGTGTAATGATGAAAATTAGAAGTTTCAATAATTTTCACAATATGGGTAAAATGGTCATTTTTCACCTCGGGTAAAAAAGTTTAAGTTTTCATGAACTCGAGCATTTCTAGACCATTATGGACCTTGTCCCAATGTCAAAAGAATAAAAGATTGCATAAAGGATCGAAAAAGAAAAAGCTAATTTATGGATGGGCATTTTCGTAATTTCAAGTGGAATGGATAAGCTTGAGCTATAAATATCTTTTTCTTCCAACAGCTTCTTCTCCTTTTTCTTCTTCCATCTCATGTTGCTTCCATCCTCCATGGAAGCTTGATATGAAACTTTCATAACTTTCTCTCTCTAGCTCTAATTTTTATACCTTTATGCCCTTTTGACTAGAGCCCTTGTGCTCTTTCACTTTCTCACTTTAAAACCCTTGAAAAATCCCACTTTCATACTTTCTCTCACTAGTTAGGTGTTTAGAGAGAGAAAGAGAAAGAAAGCCCCTATAATAGCTTGGAAAACTATTGGAAAGAATTTCAAAATTTCAAGGCTATCAAGGTGAGCAGTAAATTAAAGTTGATTTTAAATGTTGAGGGTGGCCAATGATTAGCCTTGTGAATGTTTTATAGTAGGATGTTTATTCATTTTAGAGTGGTTAAGGTAGTGAATATAGATATCCATTTAAATGGAAATTGGAAGCTAGCCAAGAAATAGCTTTTAGAATCTATAAGAATGTGAATTGACATAATGGTGACGCTAATGTAATGGTAGGTTCCAACGAAGCTCTATCGCACCATTTGGACCATTAGGGAAGTTAGAGTCGATTAAAGGCCCAACAACATACCGGTGAGTAGACTTGCATTTCAAATTTTGTTTTGGGAATGTGAATGCAACTGTACAAACATTTGAAAGATTTTATCCAATTTTCCTTTGAAAATGTAACTTGGGAACAAGCCTTTGGTGAAGTGATTTTATATTGTGAAAATGTGATATACAATGGTTTATGTGTTATCACAATATGATAATATGCACGATATGCATTGTGTGCTTCTTTGTATGTTGATGTGGACCCGGCTATGTGCGAGTAGGAATGCACATAAGCTGATGATGACCCGGCTATGTGCAAGTGGGAGTGCACATAAGCCGATGATGACCCAGCCATGTGCTAGTGGGGAGTGCACATGAACTGATGACAATGGGAAAGTGTGCATGATAATGAATATATATATATATATATATATATATATACATGTATAGATATGTGTGTTATAGAAAGTTCATGAATATGAAAAGAGTTGAAATGCATGTGAAATTTGACATCTTAAACTTTGGGAAATTATATGAGTTTCATGTTGTGTTGGTCATGTGAACAGGGTGGCCTTTGCTTGAGGGAATGGGGAATTTTTGTTGGTGCCCTGTTTCTAGCTGAATCTCGCTGCAGCGAAAAACTCTCCAGTTATAGGGGTAAGGTTGGTCGAAAATCTCGCTGCAACGAGAATGTTATGTAGCTTCTCGTTGCAGCGAGAAACTTTCTATTTTGTGACCAAAATTTTGCTACAGCGAGATTCATTCTTGCTGCAGCGAAAAACTTTCTATTTTGCTCCTCATTTGGTTTGGTTGCTACCCTATTTTCCATTTCTTTGGTACCATAGTTGAGCATGGACTTCCAACATTAAGGAATAAATGAATTAAGTTTAAAATGAGGAGGTTTGGTGAGAAACCCTCGGCCAGTTAAGAAACCTTCTGCTAGTTGATAATTTAAGTCAAGTGTCGCTGCAGCGGAAAGGCATTCTCGCTGCAGCGAGGACCTGTCGTTTATTTGACCTGATTGGCATGAATGCTATTAAAGTTTTTCCTCTCCAAATCCTATGTTGAGCATGGACCCTTTTCATAAAGTGATTTACTCATGTGGGGTTTACATGAGGGGTTTTAATAAGAACTAAAACAAATTGCATTGTTTTGAAAAATGGATGCATCATGATTTCGTTAATCATTCCTTAATGTTTGCCTGTTCCCTTCTTATTCACTCACTGGGTTTATACTCACCGTTTTCAACTTCATGTTTTCAGATCAAGAGGCAGCCGGTAGCTAGGTCAATATGTCCTTGTAGATTCGTACCTTTGGTAGGTATCAATGGCATTCAGTAGCTACACCTTCACTGTGGTCGCTTCGCTGGAAACCCAAAATCATTTTGTTGTAAACATGTACAAGTGATGCAAGTTATTAAATTGTACGTTTAGACAATATATGTACATTTAATTTGTATGCCACTATGAGTTGGCAATGCTTAGTATTATTTTGATTCAAGTTATAACATTTGACTTAGAAATTTTGATGGAATGGTGAACAGGTCATATTAATAGGCTTGCTTGGGCTCAGTGGACGTAGTCCACTGAGCCCATACGCCAGTCATAGCCTGGAATTTGGGTCGTGACATTACCTCTTTCAAATCTGGATTCCATTCTCCTAGTTTCAATCATTCTAGTCATATTCGCCATTACCACATAAGAGGCAAACCTTTAGGTGGCTAAAACTTTAAATAGTGACTAAATTAATCCCCTAATGAATCTCTTATTCCTTTTTGCTCAGTTAGGACCAAGTCAGGAGCATAATAGGACAACTAGATGAACCAAACATCATACTCTATCACCATCATGTCTAGGTCTATATCAATGTCTCAAACTCCTGTACCTTTGCATCTATTATGCTTTTAGGCAAGAAGCATTCTAAAAAAAGCTTGGACAAATTCTTCCCATGTCGTTGGGGCTGAATTAGATGGTCTTCTACTCTTAAGTGACGCAACCCATATCCTAGCCACATCTTTCAATCTAAATCCCACCAATTCAACTAATCGGTGTGTGGAGCATCCCATAGTTGAATAGATACATTCCATATCTTTAAAAAATCTTTACGGATCTTCCTCTGCATCCAAACCAATAAATGATGGGGGCTTTAGCTTGATGAAATCTGCTAAAGTAACCTTAATAGCCTTTTTCTAATGTTAACACTAAGGCAGTCTTGATTTTGCAAACTAGAATTCCTTAGACTATGCCTCTCTTCCATTGCGAAACTCACAAACTCATGAGCCAAACTTTGCAGCCATGATGCTAGATCTTTTAGGGTGACACTTGTTCTTGTAAGGTAGTCATCCCCAACTTCCACATTCCCATTACCAGTGTACATGTAACTAGGTTTCGCATTTTGAGCACTTCGTGTTACTCTACTTCTACCACGATCCCTAGACATGGACACTGATGGTTGTTCCATAGGCTCATCTAATCATCTTGTTCTCTTATAGCCCTCGAGGTAACTATCGTCTTAGGGGAAATCCTGCACCAAAAAGAAGCAATACCATGTTCAAAATTCAAAATTTCAAAATTCGTGGGTAGGCTTACTAACACATGGGAATTCGTGAAACCTCTTGCTCATGGTTTGTGCTGCAGTCACAAACCATTAACAAGTCTCTGCACTAATCTCGATACTCCACAAATAGATATAAAATGACCTAGGACATTCTAAACCTTAGTGCTATGGTACCAACTTTATTATGACTCAAACCCAAGGGTCCATGACCAACGCATGAGCCTAACAGGCAATGCTTACCAGACAATGCTTACCAGACTCGAGCAAGCCTCAATACCTCAAATCACATAACACATAGTTGAGGCATTTCATCACCAAATATTCATAAATAAAATTTAAATTCAAGTATATAGCGTTATCCCCTACACATCATTCATACATAACATTCATAAGGCCATACGTTATCCTCAACACATCATTCGTACTTAACAACCCTTAATACAAGTTCAAATGGCACAATGGGCCTAGATACATAACTAAACCAAATGTAGAGTGGAAGCTCACAACAAACATAACGGAGTAGGCATTTCAGGTGAAGACTTATCAGATGCCAAAATTGGTCTATCACTGGATAACCTTCACCACGTAATCCTATGGCCTATTTATCTGCACATGGTACAACAAATGGGTGAGTCATCTAGTACTTAGTGAGGGATGCAAATAAACCAAAACCATATATATATATATATATAAACAAATAATTATTTAAAGCACAACCAGTGCAACCAAACATTTTAACAAACATCTTCAATGTTAGGAAAAATCATCATCCCTAAGGAGTCTCCATAGATATCATACATATCACTGGACTTATCCTTTAGCCATTTCAAATCATTCTCCATAAGCACACTCTGGTTTTTAGAGTATCATATCAAATTCAAATCAAATTTATCTAAGCATATTCATGGCTATCTCATGTTGTGCACACAAATTGAACCACAATCATAAAGTGGTACTTCCCTAGACATCATCAAATCATGCATGATGGCCAACCAACAAAGACAAGTCATGCTTAGGACAAAGCCACTTGCAAAGAAACAAATCAGTCACATGCCAAAGCAATGGGTAAACAATCAGAATCATCATCTAGAGTAATCTCCCAACAAACGGCATCACCCAGAGTATTTTCAAACAGATGGTATCGAAGCACTACAAGCAAGAATCACAGGTGGGACTAATACCATCGTCCCTATAGGCACAAAACAAAGTCATAAGAGAAAGAGACCCATTTAACCTCAAATCAAATCAATGTCCAAAATTCATCCATCGGACGGAACACGTACCTATAAATAAGGCAATCATGCCTTCACCATTCCATATGTCCACATCAATCATAATTCATACCAAACGAGCTTCAATCATTTATAAGCTCAGTATGGTTCTAAGTGCCCTTAAATCTCTAAGGCATCAAAGGCTCATAATCCATCAAAAGTCAATTGTCTAAGGTGATCTGCTTCTAGACATGCATCGTATCCTTTAAACTTCCTAGTCTAGGCTCACACAACATAGGCCAATATGTGGTTTGCTCTAAGGCCCACATGTCACAGCACATATAATTATATATATACATATACGCATCCATATAAAAATTAGTTCTCTAGCCTAGGCATGTACATCTAGGCCTACATGCAAAGTCTAGAACCAATGTAACGCATCTTTCGTGCATCATGCATTACATGCATTTTAAATTAACCAACTCATAATGACAAATTGAAGGTGCTCCCACCACCAAGCTAAACTTTAGCCTCCAAATGTCTTCTTGTTCATCAACTTGGTCAAATAGCTTAATTTCCCCCTTAGGACAAATCAAAACACCACAAACATAATTAATTCCTAGCCTTCAAAAATACCCAGCTTTTCTAAAAATAACTAAATTCTTAGTAATCCAACATTCAAGCTCAAATCCTTCAATAATGAGCTAAACCCATACCTTAGAAACTAGATTACGTGAATTTAAATTTCAAATTTCAGCAAAATCAAGGGAGATTCACCAAAGCTGAAAAATTAGATTTCTAAGTTATTAACATATTAAATTGAAAACTAATCACTAAAAAGGTGTAATCTTACCTCTAGAGGTGTTTCCTAAGCTCCAAATCACCTTAAATAAGCTAAAAAATCCATTTAGGTGTTAGGATTTTCAGAGTGGTAGAGAGAAAGGGAGAGTTAGGGTTTGTTTTAAAATGGGCAGATAGCTTGAGACCTTTTTCATTTTTGCTTCTCCTAAGTGATGTATCAATAGATTTGGGAATGTGTCAGTACATTTTCATGGGTCTTGACCAAATCTATCAATACATTGGGGCAATGTATTGAGAGGTTTCAAGCAGAATGCTCATTACCCAACATGTTTCGATACATGGGAAGAATGTATCAATACTTTTTCCTTGAAAGCTATCTGGGTGCTCTTTAGAGGCTCTCTGCTTCAAATAGATTGACACATTTGGGCATTGTATCAATAAGTGTTCCTCCTATTATAATGTATAAATACAATTTCTTTAATATGCCTTATGTTGTTCGTTCTACCAAGAATGTATCTATACATTTGGAAATGTATTCGATATAGCTTCTCTTGTAGGTAGTTTTCAGCTCTCCTAACTTCCAAAAATCCAAACTTCAACACCTAAAATAATCCTTAATTAAATCAGAATTCTCATAACCATATAAACTCATGTCTCATGTACATATTTCCTCAAATATAACACTAAAATCAAATCAGAGCCTAAAGCTATAGGATTCATTCATCATTTCTCATAAAAATAGCCTAAGCATCAATATTCATACTACAATACACTAGGCATACTTAACATATCATCAAAGTTCTCAAAGCACAACATATTATATAACTCATCCTTAGTTAACTTAGTTTACATCGAAAATTGGTGGTGTTACATTATTCGAGCACTATAGACGAGGCTTTTATCACCATCCCTACAGTCTTAACTTAATGTCCTCATTATAATATAGAATTTTGCATATTCATACATACCTTATCAACATATCAAGCACATCTTTTTCTGTAACTCATATTTGATAACAATCTTATCTCAAATGGTAGGTGGTACTACATCACATATTATCCCATAAAATCATGTTGTACATGTTCTAGTATGCCTCCAATGAAAACATATCATAAGCTTAAGGGTGAAAATGTCTACCTCCACCTAAACACTCATTTCTTATGCTTTTCCATAGCAACAATGTAAGTACTAATTTATTATGAATCATATTTCTCCAAAAATACTCAATCATCATGCTCATTATCAAGTATAAAGGTGGGAACTTACATCCACTTGTCATCCATAAATCCATACACATTGCTCATATCCTATTCATAACGAATTGAAGTTTTTGAAGTAAAATGTTTGAAAGGGCTTGTCGCCCCTTGTTGAAAATTAATACATAGTAGTGATATTTATATACATAATTAGATTTCAAAACTTTTTGAAAACATTTGGATAAAAATCATTTAATTTAATTTTGTACACATAATATTCAAATCATGCAAGTCAAACAACTCAATAAAACATACTTAGCTTTACCGTATTAAAATACTTAAAAAGGTGTATCCACTCGCCTTTGAAATATTGATGTCTATCAACAAACAAGACTTTACTCCAACGAATTCCTTGGAGTTTTGACATCACTTAAAGTGTCCAACAATTATTACAATCGTTACTCATACTATAAATCACATAATAACCATTCTAAACCTTTTCGAAACTAACCAAGTTTGTTTAAAGCTCATTTTCTAGACTAAACCCACTTTGGTTCACTAACTAAAGTTGGAAATTCATAAATCCATTTTTCCTTACCTTGGGTGAGCTCTAATCCAAGAGAAAAATCACCAAATCCTTTAGCTTGAAGGACTAATAAAAGTCTAGACACAAAGTAGTATTTTTTTTTAGAGCTGGAAAACCATAAATTTAAAGATTCAAAGTTGAAAAACATCACCTTTGTCGAAAAACCCAAAACCCAAGCTTCAATCTTCTAAAAATAATGATTTGGGAGTAAAAGTGTGTTCAAAGAGCTTGGAGTTAAGACATAATTGATCTAAAATGGTTGGGATGAAAAACCTTAAAAGAATAGGTCATATTTATACTTTGGAGTGTGAAAATACCCATTTGCCCTCTTTTACTTTTCAAAAATTGACGTTATCTATCGATAGATTTGGCCTTCTATCAATAGATTAGGGTCTTTTTTAAAAGCTCTCAAGTTACTGTCTATTGATAGATATATCCATCTATCAATAAGTACGCCTAATCTATCGATAGATGTTCTTTAATTATCTTAAAAGACTTTTTAGGTTCAATCTATCGATAGATGATGAATATCTATCGATAAATTTTGTCCAAAATGCACTCTAGGTGTCCTTAACAAGTCCAAAACTTATTTACATTAAATACCATTTAAGTAAATGTCCTCATTTTTATTTCTTTCTTTTGTACTCTCCATTTACTTTAGATATTTAATGTAAATAAGCATATACCTCCCCATTTGGATTCAATAAAAATATAAAATAAAAATAAAAATCCAAATGAATCAAAATCTAAATTTTGGTTTTAAGAACAAAATTGAAAATGTTCGACTAAAATTAAATTTGCGGCTCCCATTTACCATAGCAAATGTACTCCAAAAATTATGGAAAAATAATTTTTGGTTATCTGAATTTAAAGGAACCATTACCTCCATTTTTTGTTTCTAAAAGATTGTTCAACAAAAATCACATATTTTGACCCCTTCCAAACTTAGAAAAATTTCTACTTTTACAATGATAGCCAACCAAGTTAGAAGCCATAAAGGATAAAATAATATGTGGAATGGACTATAACCAATAAACAAAATCAAGTATGATAGATATCCAAAGCTCATCTAAGGATTTATCTAACCACCCTTCCTATAAAAGTTGGGGGTTTCACATTCTCCCCCCCTAAGAAAAATTCCTCCTCGAATTTTCCCAAGTTTCTCATCACTTGCCTAATTACATCATATTACTCTTATCAAAGTTACTTTCTTGGATCGAGGTCCTCTAACTTGTCTTGTTAAGATGTTTCTCTACTTCATATACAAAACTCTAAAAGTGCAGATTAACATGGGCTTTACTTACTTTGTTTGTCCAAGTTATCAAAGAGACATCTCTAAATAATCTTTCATACAAGCTTAGCATTTCCCTCATGAATTTCCATATGATCTCAACTTCTGTAGCCCAAATTAGAATGGTTACATATGCATTCCTTAACAATTTACTAAACTCATATTAACCGAAGTGTCAAAATTTCACAATTCAATTATGTCCTCAACTATTCTCTATTTTCTATCCTTTACTTTTTTCAAAACATTACATTCACACAACATCAAAACTCATAACTAGTATAAGCATTCTTCCTAACCGTACCCAAGATAGCACAATCAATTTACATTGCATGCTCGCCTTTGGAATGGCTTAGACTTTCATGCACTTCAATATTCCTCCAAAGCTCTTTTCTTTATACCTTAATTTCCACCATTTAACAATGGTTTGGTGACATGCATGCAACTTTTCTCCTTTAAACCTTGTAGATCTTTTCTGCCACAAACATTTTCCTCCAATTACAAACTCATTTCCTTAAGAAATCTATAACCAAATCAAAGTTCCACTTACCATAACTTGGTTGAACCCATGGATCATCCATATTCTTTTCCTCTTGATCCAAAGCTTTTTCTTTTGTATTTCTCAAGCACTATGAGAACTAACTCATATCTCGTCAAACAAGATGGATTTCTAGGAGCAAAGAACCTTGATGATAGGACAATGGCAATAAATAGGCTCACGGGTACTAAGAGAAATGGAGTAGCCAAACACTTTTCTCTCAAAGGTTGTAACACCCCGTACCCTCATGTAGAAACCAATATGACCTTAACAACAAGACGAATGGTCAATTAACGTAAATTTAAGTGCTAAAAAGTGGTGGCGGGTGAAAGGAATAGTTTAGAGTAAAATATTCCACACGTGAGAAAATAGTAATTAAATAATAATATTTTTATCGAGGATGAATTAGCAAGTTAAAAGGTGATTCAGAAGTGAACTGGGACAAAGTGAGACATTTTGGGTCCCGAGGAGACAAGTGGAAAATTTTGAAATAAAATAATAATTTTTGGATAAAATAATATTAAAATATTAATAATTTATTAGTTATCGAAATTTATCATAAAGGAGTATATGGTTAATCTAAGTGGAGGAGAAGAAGTAAGAATGAATTTTGAGGAAAAACAATGTAAGTAGGGCTTGTGTGCCTTTATTTAATAAAGCAAGAGCGGGTAACTATATATTTAAATATTATGGTGACATCTTGGTGAAGTGCAAATTTTATATCCTATTTGTATAAGTGCAAAGGAAAGAAGATAGAAGGAAATTGAAATTAAATAAACATTGGAAGGACCGAATTGTAACAAATGAAAGTTTGGAGGGTCGAATGGAAAATAAGGAAAAGTTTGAAAGCTTGTGTACAATTTCAATATTTGAAGTTAAATGGACATTTACTAACCGAGGAAAGTTAGGTTATGTGGGATAGGAGATGTACATGTGAATTTACTATTACATGTAAATCATTGCATGCAAAAAAGAAAAAGCTAGTGGAAAACATGTGGGACCCCACCATGTGATAGTTGACAAAGAGAAAAAGAATAAAGAGTATTTAAGTGGAAGAAAACCATGGTTTGGCAAGGATAGCCCATTGTAAACAAGCAAGATTGGTAATGTGATTTGAAAAGAAAAAGGTATAATCATAACATTTAATAGAAAGAAAACAAAATAAGGAAATTTGAGTTGAATGGCATGACATGTAAAGAGAAAAAAAAAGAAAATAATAGAAAAAGGAGTGACTTTGGGCAATTCGCCAATGAGAGAAGAAAAGGAAAGGAAAAGAAGGCTTCACAAGACCATTTCAAGGTCATTTTCTTGTGAAGTCCGCCCACACCAAAGAAATGAAAAGAAAACAAACAATTTGACTTTGCTTTGAGAAATTCGCAACATTGAGACAAAAAAAAAGGGAGAATCGGCTTGGAAGCAAAGAGTGGAAGAAATAAAGGAGAAAGAAGAAAGGAGAAAAGAAGAAAGGAGAAAAAAGAAAAAGATAAGGAAGGTTCAGCTTAGTGATTCCAAGCTAAGGAAGGTAAGTAGAACTTTGATTTTAGTTGTGATTTCTTGAGGAAATGAGTTGGTAATTGTGTGAGAATGCTTGTGGCAGCAAAGGTCCTCTAAGATTTAAAAGAAATAGATGCATGCATGTGGGTCAATCTTGGAATGCATGGTGATTTTGGAGCTAGATAAGCAATGGGTGAGTATTTTAGTCTTGAAATCACAAATAGACAAGAGAAATGAGTGTGTGCTAATTGTTTATGCTTGTAGCAGCAATGATGACCAAAAATGTGAGGAATGGTGGATTATATGTGGAGCTCAAGCTAAAACTGAAAGGTAAGCATGCAATGTGACTACATTGTGATGTCTAAGCTTTGGTTGGTTGATAGTATGTTGAATGATTATGAATCATGTTGATGGAAACTATGAAATTAGGTTAAGGATTTATTGATTGATGTGCTGCCCGTATATGAGTATAATTGAATATATTGAGTTTGAATTTTTGCTAGGAAGTTGTGTAAGTGAAGAAGATTTGCCGTGGTGGCATACCGAAGGAGGTAACTGGTGACTGACAAGTGGAATTAGCTAGATACGTACCCAAATCAATAACGACGTAGTATCCTATTATTATGAGGTGAGTAGGGGTGTCGATTACCAAATTTCCATACTATCTATATATATATATATATATATATATATATATATATATATATATATTGCTATATGATTAATAGACGTGTCGATTTACTTTAAATGCAATTTGCGGAAAGCATGAGCTGGTAGAAACCATAGGAAATTGTGGATACAAGTTGTTTTGAAAGTTGTTTTGGATATATCTATAGATAAGCTATATATATAAAGCATTTTAGAAATCGGGAAACAAGCCTTTTTTCGATGTTTGCATCAAATTCCATGCCTTGTATTTTTATGTGATATGCATAGCTAAATGCATTTGTTAAATGATTTAAAATGCAAGTTTTGAGCACCAATTTTATTCCGATCTTTGTACAAAGTGTTTACACCATGCCATTTAATGTGAAAAGCAATTTGAAGGGTTATCGAACCTTGATTTCAAACGTTTTAAAGAAAAAGCCTCAAAAAACTTGATTTGACTTTGAAACCAGATTTGACAAACCGAGAGCGTCAAAAGTAGGTCGAATGTCACATCAGGATAGTGTGACCCTTATGCACAAGTGAGCTCTAGCTAGAGAACCTTTGGGTCATCGACGGGCTATTAAACGTGGTTGGGGCAATGGTCTGTGATTATACGTGGCAAGGCCACGGGTTGTTATATGTGGCTAGGCCATAAATGATATTCATGGTTACGATCGCTTGATTTCTCTGATGTCGGCCAACATCGTCAAGACTGCCATGGTTGTGGGGATCCGGTGAAGTGGAGCTCTCGGATGTTATTAAGTGGAAGTGGGTCCACGGGTAATTACGATGCTTACCAACTTGAGAGCTTTGTGAGTTTTTGACGCATACCCTTTGGCATGGCAGAGAGTTAAGATTTCTCTACAGCTCCCCTTGTTTTAATAAAAGCTTTTAGTTTTTACTTGACGATCATGAGCTGGTTTATGTGGTAGTACACGTTGATTTCTTTACATGCCACACATTTTAGGAGCATGCATGCTTTTATACTGTTATCCATATTTTGATGGCAAGTGATGTTTTCAATGATTGAACTCTGCTTGGTTACACTTGTTTTTGGCACCGTTTTGCCAAGTGAAATACTACATTATGATTTTACGGCATCATTTTTACAAGGCACAAACACTCTACTTGTGATTTGATTTTTCTAAGATTATTATTCTTATTTCGATTTTATTATTCAAATTTTTCTGCTATATGCTTGTTTCTCATCTACGCCTTGGTCACGAAGCTGATGATCACTGAGTCTGTGAGACTCACCCCTTTATTTCTCCTTTTGCAGATAGTGTTCGGCCTAACGTGTAATCATCGACATTTATTGTTTATCGCAGATAGTTAAAGGCATCTCCTAGCCTCTTATTCCGAGTTGCTCTGCTACTAGAGGTAGGGTTAGTCATAGCATAAGTTAATTGTAAATAGTGTCAATGTAAATGTGCAGTTGAATATTATGGACTTTACTATATACTTACGATTATGGTGAATAAAGGTTAAGATGGCTTATTACGATTTATGATCAAATCTTATTACAAGAGTTATATAGTTCAAAGTAATTTCACAAATTGATGGCATGAATATGAAGTCATGACATGGATTGGTGAACGAGTAGAGTGAATTAACAGGGAATTTCTAATGAGGTTTGTTCGGGACTTGGCGAGTTTGCCGAGAGGTCTCGGATGCTGGTAGCGATCGAGGAGCGGTCGTTGCAAAGGTGGTGGACAAAACAAAGTGAAAATGAGCTTCCATCCCCCTTTTTCTTTGTTATGGGCAGATCTTTTTAAGGCAAAAGTCTTGAAATGGCTATCATTTCCCATTTTCTCATCCATGGGTGGATTGCCCAAGGTTACTTCCTTTTTCAATTATTTTTTGTTTTACATGTCATGCAAATTCCCTTTACTTTATTATTAATGCCACTTTCCATTGGTGGCTTGTGCTTGCAATGTTTCCTTATCCATTCCTTTATCCTTTGGTTACAATGCCTTGCCCATGTATTAGTCCACATGATATTCTCTTTTGGTTTATTTCATGCAAATTCCCTTTGCCAATAACCTTTTGGCATCCCATAAACCAATAAGACTTCATGCATTTTTCCACTCTTGAATCCTATTTGGCTACACTTCAAAACCAATAAGATTTCATGCAATCTTTAATTTATTTCTATTATTCTTCATCCTTTCTCTACCACCATGTGTACCCATTCAAATTTCAAGCATGGCTTTCTTTCAATTAAATATTTTTTGTTCTTTTTCTCCTTATCATCTTTCACATGGTAGGGGTTTCACATGTCCCCCACTAAGCTTTATGCTTTTTGCATGCAATCATTTGTATGTAATAGTAACTTCACATGCAAATTCCATCATGCTATACAATCTCACTTGTATTTCACTTTACTTGCACTTCATGTTGAATTTCATCTTGCTTTCCAAAATAAAAATATATACATCAAATATTCACTTAGCTTAAAATGGAGAAATTGTACATAGGTCCTCCAATTTTTGTTTCTTCCATTTAATTCTCTTCTATTTTTCTTCCTGTACACTTTTACAAATAAAATATCAAATTCATACTCCACCAAGGTGTCATCATAATATTTAAATATATACTTACTCTTTCTCACTTTATTTAATGAATGTATGTGGGGCCCACTGAAGCTTCCTTTCTTCATAATTTTTCTTACTTCCTCTCCCCCACTTAGACAAGTTGTACAAATCACACGTTTTTCGTATAATATAACCAATTTGACATTGGTATTATTTTATCCAACAATTATTATTTTATTCCAAAAATTTCCTCTAGCCTTCTAGAGCTCTAAAGCATCTCACTTTACCACGGTTTAGCTCTATAACACCCTTTAACTCCACAACTTTAACCTCAATAAGATATTATTATTTTTTTATTATTTTATCACATACAAAATATTTTATTCGAAAATATTCCTTTCACCCTTCAACACTCTTAAATACTTTAATTAACCTCAATTGGTATCCAATAAACTCTATTAGCCACCATACCAAAGTACGGGGTGTTATACATGAATAACTCAAAATGTAATTCCCATATGACCAGAGATTAGCTTGCAGGGCTCATACTAACAATCTCCCACTAGCACTAAAGCCAATTGCCTATGTTTTTAATGCCAATGTTTTGAGCATGATGATTATGCTTTTACTAGGATAATGCTTTAATGAGAGGGTCAGCAATATTATCCTTAGTGAGTATACGCTTTATGCAAATGTCTTCTTTTCCAATGATCTCCCCAATCACATGGTAACACCACAATATATGTTTGGATTTTTTATGTGACCTTGGTTC
Source organism: Theobroma cacao (assembly GCF_053813885.1). Taxonomy (NCBI): domain Eukaryota; kingdom Viridiplantae; phylum Streptophyta; class Magnoliopsida; order Malvales; family Malvaceae; genus Theobroma; species Theobroma cacao. Next base: position 9,409,507 of record NC_142648.1, on the reverse strand, counting down.
CTTTTGTTGTGCAATGGGTCCATTTTTATCACAATACAAAGGTATTGGATTAACAATGCTGGGAACCACGTCTAGTTCAGTAATGAAATTCTTAATCCAAATGACCTCTTTCACTACCTTAGACGCAGAGATGTATTCGACCTCAGTTATAGAATTGTAATCTTATCTTGTTAGAACTCTTCCAACTCATTGCACCTCCATTGAGTGTGAACACATATCCACTTTGTGACTTGCCATCATCTTTGTCAGTTTGAAAGCTTGCATCCGCAAAACCCATAACTTGGAGTTCACTTCCTCCATAGACCAAAAATACATCCCTAGTTCTTCATAAGTACTTTAGGATGTTTTTCACTACTATTCAGTGACCTTGACTAGGATTAGCTTAATATCTGCTCATGACACTTAGAATATAAGATACATTTGGTCTAGTACAAAGAATCACATACATGATAAATCCTATTATTAAAGCATATGGGGTCTTATCCATGCGATCTCTCTACTGTTGATTCTTTGGACACATGTCTTTGGAGAGATAAATGCCTTGCAACATAGGCAAGTGTCTCTTCTTGGGCTCCATCATGCTAAACCTCTTTAGCACTTTGTCTATGTATGTGGATTGGAAGAGACCTAGAAACCTTTTGAATCTATCTCTATAGATCTTTAATCCCAGAATGTAGGTTGCTTCTGCCAAATCTTTGCAGATTACAATAATGGTATATCATTTCCTATAAGCAATATGTCATCAACATAGAGCACTAGGAAAATTATGGCACTCCCACTAACTTTTTTATAAACACATGGTTCATCATTATTCTTGATGAAGTCAAACCCTTTTAAAGCTTCATCAAAATGGATGTTCCAACTTTGAGAAGCTTACTTAAGCTCATAACGGACTTTTGAAGCTTGCGCACCTTATCAGCATTAGCATTAGATGTAAAACCCTCAGGTTGTATCATGTACACTTATTCTCGCAAGTTTCCATTAAGGAATGTAGTTTTTACATCAATTTGCCATATTTCATAATCATGGTATGCAACAATTGCAAGCAAAATCCTAATGGATTTAATAATAGCAATTGGTGAAAAGGATTCTTCAAAGTTAATTCCTTGTCTTTGTTTATCACTTTTTGCTACCAATATAGCTTTAAGGGTTTGAACTTTGCCATCTACATCGATCTTTTTTCTTAAATACCCATTTGCACCCAACGAGTTTTATCCCTTTAAGTTGATCCACCAAAGTCCATACTTGGTTGGTATCCATGGCATCCATTTCAAATTTCATGGCTTCTAGCCTTTTTTCAGAATCGATGTCTAACATCATCTCCTCACAAGTTGTAGGCACATCATTTATGGGCAATGCATCCTTTTCTAAGAGAAATCCATATCTCTCTAGAGCTTGACATATCCTACTAGACCTTTTGAGTGGTTATGCCTCTTGAGATTCTGACTGTACATCAAATGTCACAATCTCAGCCTCAAGTTCTAAAGGAATGTCAATTTGTGGGTCTCGAACTTCTTCAAGTACAACTTTGTTTTCATTAGCCCTTTCAATTAAGAACTCTTCTTAAGGAAAGTGGCATGCCTTGAGACAAACACCTTTTGCTTAGTAGGATTATAGAAATAACATCCGTGTGTTTTTTTAGGATATCTCACAAATTTACATTTGTCTGATTTTTCTCCTAACTTATCAGACATTGTACACTTCACATAAGCAGTACATCCCCAAATCCTAGCATAAGACAAGTTGGGCCTTTTCCCACTCCATATCTCATATGGTGTCTTTTCAATTGATTTGGCAGGAACATGGATCAGTATGCGAGCAACAGAATCTAGGGCATATCCCCAGAAAGATATAGGAAGATCTGCATGACTAATCATAAATCGAACCATGTCCAATAATGTTTAATTTCTTCTCTCAAACACCTCATTATGTTGTGGAGTCCTTAGAGGAATCCACTATGCGAGAATCCCATTCTCTTTTAGATAATCTTCAAACTTTTGGTTAAGATATTCCCCTTCTCGATCAAATCTAAGAGTGAGAATACTTTTTCTAGTTTGTTTCTCAACCTCCACTAAAATGTCATACATGAATAACTCAAAATGTAATTCTTATATGACCAGAGATTGGCTTACAAGTCTCATACTAACAAACTCAACATGTTACATATTCTCATCAATTCTTTTGTCATATGATGGTAGGTTTATCATCGTTTATCATTAAATAATCAACATTATATTCCATCACATTACTCAAGGACCTCAATTCAATATCATGACACTAACATTCAACATAGCACAATTACTTAAGAAGCTAAACCTATACTTGGAGTAGTTGCTTTTGAGGTCTAATCGGCTTGTGTTGCAAACTCTAATACCATACTCCCCGAAGTGCCTACCACATGCTTGCCTTTAGTTCCATCATCACTCTCGCTAGGTGGTTTGACCACAAGTGCCAATGCTAAAGTAGGCTACGAAGAATTAGGGGATGGTCTATGTGATTGTTAAACCTACGGACACTCCCACCTCTTGTGTCTTAGTTTGTGATAAACATAATAGTTATCTGTCATATGGAGGCATGGCTTTCTATGTTGTCTTCCATAAGTAGAGTAAAGTCATACCTTTTTAAACTGTGGTCTACATGTATTGCGATCCTAATGGCCCTTAGCTTTTTCCCTTCTAAACCTCCTTTGCCTCACTCAATACTCCAAACTTTTCATGCCAAGCATATGTGCATAGTCCATTGCTGAGGAATATTTACTAAAGTTTTGAGGGGCTATAGCTCTATAGAGAGGTTGTATCAATCCATTAACAAACCTTTTGTCCTTCATCTCCTCGATGGCCACCAAATTTGGTGTGTATTGGGCTAACTCCATAAAGCAAATATCGTACTCCTTCATTGTCATATAAAGCATTTATGTCAACCTCTCAAATTCTTGGGCTTTCATCTCCTTCATATTGATCAATAGAAATTAGTCTAAGAACGCTACACTAAACTTTTCCTAATCTAATGGAGCAGCGTTTACTCGCCTTTCGTTAAGTAGGGAGCCATACTGCTATTGCAAAGCCCGACCTTATAAAATACTATTCATGACATACATGTGATAATAGCATGATTGCATGCTAGGAGAGTCCCGAAAAAATTTACAAAAGTCGGTATTGTACCTAGAGGTACAACAAAGTTGATTTAATTCGCGAACTAGATCAAATAGGAATTTTAGGGTGAGATTAAGAGCCTCACAGTCCAAGGATGAATTAAAATGGTAATTCAGAGTTTGAGTATCAATTTGGAGTCGAATCGGAATTTTCACTATCTATGGGTAAAATGGTCATTTGCAACCTAGGGACAAAATGGTAATTTTTAGAAAAGCTTTTTTGGCCCCATTTGACTTATTGGAGTATAATTTGACTTATTGGAGTATGATTTGAGGTTTAAAAGTGAAAATTTTTAATTTCGGTATAATTTGGAGTATAGGGGTAAAATGGTAATTTTACCACTCTAGGGGCAAAATTGTAATTTTCCACTACCAAGATATTTTCCAGCACATGGTCTTCCTTTATCCTTATTTTTGACCTTTGACTAATCATGTGGTGGAGATAAAATGTTTAAATTTTTAAAATTTAAAAAATGGACCAATAAGAAAATGTTAGGTGTTAAGCTTAGGATAATTTAATATTTAACTTAAAAATCAGCATAAATCAGCCCATTATTCTCCAAATATTCGGCCAAGCAAGGAAGAGAGGAAAAGAAAGGAAGAACAAACCCTAGGTGAGGAATTTCAAGAGAAAAAGTGTGGAAAATCAAGAAAAACAAGTGAAAAAGGTAGGATTTTTCAACTTAAGCTTGAAATCTATTTTCTTTAAGCATTTCTCCTTATTTTTCATGCTTAAATTACATGTTTTTATGATGAATTGTTGGCTGATCAAAATGGGTTAGGAGAGAGAAAGTTATTAGATTAATTTGATTTTAAGTTATGTTAGTGTTTTTAGTTAGTTTAGCATATTTAGAAACAAAACAACAAGAAAAGAATTTATTTTCTCCCACAACCATTAATGGTCGAATTTACCATGTATGAGTGAGGATGAGTTTGATTTTTATTCTAGGAGAATTGGTTAAGAAATGATGAATTATGAGCCTAGAAAAATAATGGGAATTTTCAGAGCAAAAATATGAATTTTTACCCATTAGGGGTATTTTCATAATTTGTTGTCGAGACTGATAATTTGCACCACATTGAGGGACATTAAGTCAATTTGGGTGCAATTGAGGTATAGAAACTGAAAAAAATTAATTTGGGATTAAATTGGACGCGTTAGTAATTTAATCGAGTGATAAGACGAATTAGGCCAATATCGAGTTTAGATAGTTACCAGTGCATTTTCGCATTCCATATTATACATTAATAGTCTAAATTAGTTTAATTTTAATTTAGTATCAATTTGGTGAATTTCTTGATTTTGTGCTGTGTCAAGGTGGTGAGTCCTCCGATAAAGGTAAGGAAATTGCATCTAAGGACCAATAGACAGAGTGCGTCAAAAGTCAGCATTCTAGACATTATGAGTAAACTTACTGTCATTTTAATAATCTAGGGTGGTTTTTAGGGGATATCATGAATTCTATGGAAAAAGGAATTTAAAAAGGTAAATTTTCATATTTTATGAATAAATGTGTTTCAATGAAATTAAATTATAAATTGTTTTGAAATTAATAATGATTTTGAAAAATAGAGTACACGGAGACTGTTAATTGTGGCAATTTGATTGTTTAAATTGATTGGCTTATGATAAATCGAGCATGATTGGCTAGTTGGCAATTGTATTGAAATATGAATTGTTTGGTTGCCTTGAAAGACTGCGAATTACAAAATTGCCATATCATGTTATTGAGTTTTATTGTATGGTGGATTATATATTAATTAATCACTGCAGTAGGGGGTTTCTGTGGACCAGCCTTTTAGAGGGGCATGGTAAACCCCATTATATTCTTACCTCGAACGGAGAGGCACGTAGGGTATCTCCTGGGGTAAAGCTTAAGGTTCACTTCACGCCAAATCACCACGCGAGGGAGAACTCAGCCAACGACAAGGAACGGCTATGTTTTCAAAATAAAAAAATGATTTATGTGAAATGTGAATTTTAATAGCCTTGGCGATCTCGGTAGGATGCCTCGGCCAAGGTGTCCCTAAGAATGGATTTATGGCATAAGCTTAGTTTTTATGAAATTCATAAGCCTCTTTACGTATTTTAAATGAAATGTATTCTAATGCTGTGACCCAGTTTACGATGATTTACTTTATTGTCTCCATATACTCAACTCTAGATGTTTATGATGATGTTTGTTTACTCATTGGGATTTTATAATCTCACCACCCTCCTTTCCACCCATTTCAGGTTCAGTATAGACTGTAGATAGCTGATCTCATTGAGGACTACCGTTGGATCTGCATTTTCCAAATCGTAGGTTCACAGTCCTCTTTACTTTTGTTTATTCGGGGGCCCTCTTGTTATTGTAAATTAAATTACATATTTTGGCTTGCTGTATTACAGTATGTATAAATTTATTTAGCTTTTACACTATAAAAATTATTTACGTATAACTCTATAAATATTGTTTTATAAGAAAATAGAATATTTTACTTAATATTTCTTTTATTTTTTTATTATATTCAAATAACCATAATTTCGTTTTAAATGAAGATTTTAGACTTTTAAACTCATTTTGAATATGAATTATGTGTTTTGTACTTGTATATTACGTTTTAGCCAGTTTCAAAATTTTTGAGAAAAAATAACAAAAATACCCCTGTGAGACGAAAATTAATATTTTATTTGTTTTTAGTTGGAAACAATTTAAAATCTTTTAGAACACGATATTTGACAATGGTTGCTCACAAGGGAAATGAGAAACTAATAGTAAAGCCTTGCGGGGTTTCGGGTTGACATTTCGGGCAATGAGTGTCTACTAGGACACCGCGGTGGTTGTCACGGGCTCGAGAGGTGTACCGGGTCATGACACCTATAAGGCCACCTTAACCAATTTGAAACTTGCCAACTATACTATCACAATACTAGAGTACCTAAGTGCTCTACCAATCACCTTGATCTCATGCAAGTACTCTTGCGAATCCTCTAGCACGTCTAATCTTGAGAAAAATGAACATGTCAACTTCATAAATTATGTCAACTGAGCCTCAGATACCACACCAGTCTACATGAACTATTGCTGGTCATTCTGATTATGTGACTTGAAAAGGGCCTATGTAGTGGTGTAGCCTTTGCCCCATTGTTTCTATGCCAAAATCTCCTGAGCAATCATTCCTATGGTATGATTATGGTTGCGTACTTCAGCCATAATAGTCTTTAGAGTTACCCCTTGAATTGGGGACACAACATCAGCCACAAGGAGCTGACTTTCCACTTATGCACTAACAAACGTCTCTACCCTCACTAAATTAGTGACCCTGTCACATCAGCCACGACTTCTAGTAGTAGGTTTATGTGGTCTATCATTAATCTCTACTGGAGCATCTACCTCCATTGCACCTCTTGTATTGGCTCGTGTCCTAAGCAGCATTTCTCACCTAGATAAAAGCAATTTACTTTTTGTAAAACTCAATTTTATTGACTCATAACAATTCTAGACATATCACTTAGACATAAGTTGGGTAGGTAGACACACAAGGAATCATATGTGGGTTTCCCGTTTTCGATTTATGCCCAAGTACACAAAACAAAAACAAGATTCTTACACACAACCCTAAAGTTCAACTTATGAAACAACTTAGTGACCCTAGGACTCTATAACTTAGAGCTCTAATACCAACTTTGTCAGATCCCGCTTTATGGTGGGATATGACTGGCACATGAACCTAGACGGGTATAGCCCATTAGGCTCAAGCAAGCCTTCTTACATTCATTCATCATAGTAGGCCCATTAACCATAATCATCATACGTAAAGCATACAATATCAAAGTCATGCTTGCATTCATAGGCAACATAAGTTGTGCAAGTGCATTCATTCATAGTAAACTTAGAGTTGACAACTCATACATCATGCCATAGTCATTTCTCAACACTCTCGAGTGTCCATATAGGCTCTTGAGCCACATTTGTAGATTCATCCATAACATTCATAAGTATATGTCAAACGTTGGCTACATCATCATAAACATGTTTAATATCCATAAACATAAAATCAACTCATCAACAAAACATGACTCGACTCTCTAGTCATCAAGTGGGCAGCTAGACACCTACCAAAAGAAGATGAATGAATCACGCCATCATGACTCAAGAGCTGAATGCTATCACTTATCTGCAAACAAAAATATTTAGGGAAAATAATGTGATGTGAGTGAATATGGGAAGGGAACAAGCCAAGAAGGAGAGTTTTTGCATAAATTACATCATTAATGTAAACTTGAATTTGAGATAAACATAATTCATTTCAAATTTCTCATAAAATAGAGTTGTCATGCATGAGTCTCATTTTTACAATGAAATTGACATTTCATAAACATATTGTTCAATACATAAGTAAAATATTTACAAAAAACACTATAGGAAAAATAAGGAAGTTGTACCTTACCTGTGGTACCAGATCCTCCCTAAGCGAAACGATACTTAATCATATAACCCAAGCTAAGGGTGGTTTACTCCAATCTTTTCATAAATCATATGAGTTGTTCATGTACTCAAGATTCACCATGGGAAACCAATCATAACATTTAATGATCAATGTCCAACCCACATAACTCAAGCAATAATTTTTCAATTCATATAACTTAATGATCAATAATCAATCCATGAAACTCAAGTGACCATTCTTTCTTTATAATCCATAAACTCAACTAATGCATTGGGATTTATTATATCTATTAAACCATTCTAGCTATCATATAGCTCAGATTTTAATTTACAACTCAATTAAATATTATAAACACAAGAAAGATTTGCTAAAGGCATCACAAAAACAAAAGTAATATGTAATAATCATGAATGAAAGATGCCTACTAGGTCCTGACCCATGTTTGGGCCCACATCTAGGCTCGTGAATGGAACATTGGCCTCACTCACGTGGAGTGCTGCCACCATGTAATGGAATTTTTGCCTCACTGTGTGTAGGGATCACTCTACTCATATCACTGTGTGTTGGCACTGCGTGTGGAATGTTACCTCACATTGTGTGGAAATACTAAGAAATTATTAGAGTATTGCAGGCAAAAATCATAAGCGAGACTGTTACCACCATCCTTACAGCCTCAACTCAATGTCTTCATTATAATATAGAATTTTGTATATTCATATACACATCATCAACATATCAAGCACATCTTTTTCTATAACTCATATTCATGAACAATCTTATCTTAAAGGATATGTGGTGTTTCATCACATATTATCCCATAAAATCATGTCCCACATATTTGCATTGATTTATAATATTTCACTTACCTTTATTTTTCAAGTTTCAAATTTTCTCCAAACTTTAATTTGAGCTTGCTTTTAACAGTGTTTGACCTTAAAACATTAGATTAACCAGTTAAATACAGAAGATTGAATTTTTGCGAACAAAGAAAATTTAAATATATACATATTCTTTTGATAGCTTCTCATTATTATTATTTTTACTATTATTTTGAAAAGAGTGATAGCTTCTTGTTCATAGTTTCTCTTCCCAATTTTTTTATAAGTATTTTTCTTTCCATTTAAGAAATGTTGCTTTTTATGGGCCCAGAAAGAAATTAATCATCAATCCTTTCTTTGTTCCCACGTTTCCTTCTTATCAAGAATATATAGATATATATATACTCTTTTATTTCTCTACCTAAACATCAATTACGTATAGTTAAATTTTGGTAAAAGGGAATGAGAGGGGAATGGAGATAGAAGGAGAAAGGAAATGAAGGAAATGCTTTGTTCCCTCTAATTTGTTGGAAGGAAAAGAGATTAAGGAAAATAATATTAAACAAAATGTTATGTATGTGTATATTGTACAAGTACAGGATATGTTACTCTCTTTAATGATTTGGTTAGCTACTAGTTAGTTGGATTTATCTTCACTTACTATCTTTACTTATTATAATTATTTTAATACATTTATTTATTATTATCTCTCATTTGGTGTTATTTGTTCAAAGATAAATCAAATAAAAATTCTCAAAGGCTGTCCGTAGAAAACAATTTTTCACTATCTTCCTAATTGGTACTCATCACAAGATGACCAATTTAATTCGGTAAAAGTTTTATTCTTGTTTTTCTTTTGAAAGAAATAATCATTAAATTTATGAGTTAATAAAGAAATAAACATAATTAAGATTCTTTCTAGCTTTCTTTCCATATTGTATTTTTCTCCCCTTTATTTTCTCTACATTATAAATAATGAGAAAAAATTTTTCTCAAAATGATCATATCTAAACATAAGCATGACATGAGCAACTACATTCGGTTGGCATTTCTACCATTTTCCTTTTCTCACTAAAGTTAAAAAAGGAAAAAATGTGTTTGGATGCGAAAGTAAATGAAACTTTTCAAAGATTATACGTAAAATATGTAATTTTTTTAGACAATATATGCATGATTGTTCTTAGAAGAAAATAAAAATAGTATATTTATGTCATATTAACACATGGGAATGAAATTCTCATAACATGTTTAATAAAACTGAAACATTATCACCAGGAGGATTTATGAGAAACGTTGTATCAATAGAATATTAAAAAATCATATTCGCTAGAAAATTTGTCAAACAATTGGATTTATGATACACATGAATGATATTGACTTGTTATTTTTTAAAAAAAAATTAATAGCCAAAGTAAAATCTAAATTACATTTTATTCATATGTTTCCATTTGAATTACCTGTACAGTGATTTTGTTGTTATCATCATTTTATGACATCTCTCATTGGCTTCACATTTCGTTTGTTTATCCATTTAGCATCAATAATGATTTTATTTTATTTTTTATCTTTTGCTTTTACTTTATAGCAATTTTTCAAAAAATAAATAAAAAAAGTAAATAGTAAAAATATCAAACAAACTAAGCGTAAATAGGTCATGGACGTTTCTCAATTATTTGAGGTACATATTTTTGTTTGGTATATATTTTAGGAAAATGAAAAGTTCCTTCTCTTTTAGCAGTGCCAGCTGCCAATTTGCAGAGGTGTGGCATCCCCAAAATAATGCAAAATCATGTACGTCATGACAAGGTCACAATCGTTTGCTTTATTGTTGTTGTTTAAACCTTACATGAAACATCTCAATCTCTCCAAACATTATACGTCATTGAATATGTAATTCAAGCAACAACTCAACCCATGTGCATTTTTTTTTTCTTGAACTCCGTTGGGTCCCCTAGGGCAACCCATTTAGATCTTGACTAGGACAACATCCTCTATTTGGTCAATGATGCAAATTGAGCTTCCTTTCATAAGACTTTGTTAGATAAAGATGTTCTCTTTTCCCTAAGCTAAACTAATAAACGAAAAAGGCTAAATTGTCCAAAGAAATCATATAGCCCCACATAAGAAAAGGTTTGTCCTTGAATTGATGAAATTATTTACTACATCTTCATGTCATTGTTTCTTTCTTTCTTTCTTTCGGATGGACTGATTTTTTTTCTTGGACTACATAACATTACTCTTAGTAAATAGTTAATGCTACTACTACTTTTGTATTTTTAATCATTCATCAAGAAAAAACTTCAAAATGGATACTAAATAGCTAGATGTTAGTAGCAAACCTAAGAATAAGGTTTGAGCAATGTTTTAAAAACTAACATTGAGCTTGACCTGACCTATCATGTAGTAAAGTATCAGGTTTGCAGTCAAAATCGTTTTTCTTGTTATATTTAGGATAAATTCCACTTACACTTCTTATAATTCTAACTTTTTTGCATAGTAGTTTATAGGTTTTTTCTTCTCGATTAGCATATTGTGGATATTTTTTCTTTTAATTAGTACTTTGTGGATAATTTCTATTCCCACAAGGAAGTTAAGCTGTAAATTTTATTTAATAAAATTATCAAAATACTCTCAGCTCAAAGTTAACCTATTTGTTTACACTTAAAGATATTTTTGTAATTTTAATAGATAAAATTAAGTGTTTAGCCTCTTATGAGAACAAAAATTATCCACAAAATATTAATTAAAAAAACAGATACCCGCAAAGTGCTAATTGAAAAAAAAAAATTCACATATGAAAAAAGTTAAAATCACAAAAGATTTAGATAGAGTTTATTCTTATTTTTATCGTAGTTGTTTAATTATATTTGGATTGAAGTTATCAAAATATCATACTCTATTTTTGAATGATTTCGACCTCGAGTTTTCATTGTCCACATCAATGCAAGTTTGGCCTATATCGAAATACTATATTATATCAAATTTAGAATTTACCTTTCACTAATTTTGGTTGAACTTAGATCGTACTTGATTTGAGCTAGCTAACATAGATCACTTTTAAAGCATGCATTTGGTGAGTGAAAATTTTAATGTTTATAAATAACATGTACAAACACTATTTGATTATTTTATCTACTAAAAATAAAAGGTAGTAGTGTTTTTACCATATTTTGTTATAGAATAGGAATAAAAAAAATATATATTTCTAATAGTTAGATTACGCAACAATTAACAATAATATCTTATATTAAATTCCAAAAAAAGTTAAATTAGACTTAAACCTCTTGTGGTTTTAAAATTTATTACGTAACGTTATGCTATTTCTTTTTTATATTTGATATATTGTGATTTAATTAGTTCCATTCTCAAAGTGAGTTACATTGTTAATTTTAATAAAATTACTAAAATACTTTCAAATTCTAAAGAAAAATTTTCCTTGAAGACTTAGGGGTATTTTCATAATTTTCTTAGCGTGAAATTAATTGCATTACCAAATCTGAAAATGAAAATAGACCACAGAGAGCAAATATGGAAAAAAATCAGGAGATATTAAGGATTGAGGGGAGAAAGAGAGGGAAAAATGGAAGGAAAAGGAGGGACCAGTACTTTTTTCCTAATTTGGAGAACATATTAATTGAATAAATAAGCATATGAAAGAGTACATGAAATTCCATCCATCTAAGTGCTTTTTTATTAATTTTTATTTATGTTTTCAATTAGAAAATTCATGAAATTCATCTAAAGGAACTTTGTCTTTATCCTACCTTTTGTTTCAATATATGTTGTCATTAATTATCATTTATTCTTTTCCACCTACTACACCAAAAAAAGTGGAGCATTTCTCTTTCTTTCCTTTCTTCAGTTTGTTTTTCTTGAGTAATCCAAATAAGGCAGCTCCCTCCATTTCCTCCCTCTACCCCCATTCCCTTCTTTCTGTAGTTTCCAAAACATAAATTAAAACTTTAAATAACAATCATAAGTAAAGCATCCTAACAACGTTCTTGTTATGGGCCATTTGCATTATATGTAAAATTTTAATATATGATAATTCATTGAAATTCAAAACATTCAAACTTGTGAAAGTTAACCATTCTGGCATGAGAGACTCATTGTTAATTAATAATAATAATAATAATAATAATAATAATAATATTATTATTATTATTACTACTATTACTGACAAAGATTACTTATTAATTAAGTGTAGGGTAAAAGGAATTAAGAATTAATACAATCTTTATATAGTCTTATAACTATTCTCTAATGTAAACTTGGAAATCCATTGTAGTCACAAAAAATAAATAAGAAAAGCTCATATATATTTCGGATCCACTTACATTGGTATTTTACTCTCTTTCAAAATTTTTTATTTAACTTATATTTTTCAAATTCAATTTTTGCATTTCATTCACTTAGCTCTTACTTGTAAAATTTTAAATTAATTAAAAATATTTAACTATTTATTTGATAATAGTAAAATTTCAACAGTTAAATATGTTTTGAGAAACATAGAACACATGAATAACAGACAGGAGTAGATTATTAAATCTAATAATTGGACTAATAAAATATAAATTAATTAAAAAAGATATGATATATATATATATATATATATATATATTCGTTATAAATGTTTCTACTTGTTTACTGTTTGCATGTGCAACTCAATCCACATCTTCATCCATGTGCTCTTTCGGTCAACTATTGTCATTGATATCTTCATTTAATAAAATAATAATAATAATAGGCTCATATCCAAATTTTAGATCTTTGAAATGTTACTAGCTAGATTATTTAGTGAAGATCTTGTTTGGGTGTCATTTTTGTTATTTGCTTCTTATTCCATGCATTTTGAAGTGAAAAAAAGAGAGTTATTATTTACATATAAATACGAAAATATTTTGTGAATAATTTTAAATTTTTAATTGCCATGACTATCAAGGTGTACGAATTTCTTTGATGTGATCTCTATATACAAATCAGTGATTTTTTATTCAACTATGTTGATATCTATAATAATAATATAATTTTATTAATTACTTTGCACATGCATTTCAAATAATAAAAATCTACCACTTTAACAAATACAGGTACTAACCATATAATTTGATCTTTCTTCCTAAAAGAAGAAGCCCCTCAAAGTTACAATAATTTTATTAATTATTGTATTTTTATTTTAAATAAAAAAAATCGCCACTTTGATTGCATTATACAAGTAATAATCGTATAATCTAAGCTCGGAGAAGCCCTTCAAACTTACAACCCTACAAAGAAAACATGCTTGTTTGACAACAAAAATGAGGCAAACGATAAAAGTAAAATAACAAATGTAGGTTCTCCCTATAAACAAGAAAATGAAGCTACTAAAAGCCAGGGGGTCCAACGCCCAGGGTGAAGGCGAGTCCATCGGCTAAAGTGAAGGGTCACACGCATTGGGGTAGGGTCTTTTCTTTTCTTTCATGCCGAAAAGGACTTGGCAATAATTGTTCTTCCCAGATTCCAATGTCGATGATAGGTCCTAATTTCTTTTCTAAAATAGCACTGCAAACCAGAGTGGCGAAGGCCCTACCTTTCCAATCGTGTTATTTGTGCATACCAATCCCATTTAGTGTATTCTAGTTTTCATCAATCCAACTGAATATTTTCATCAATTCCGATGAGTTTTCCAAAATTTTTAGGATTTTTAATTTTTTAAATATTATTTTTAGTTTGTCTAGTTAAATTTAAAATTAAAATGAGTATTTGATTTTTTTGAAAATAAAAAAAAATTACATCATGAATCAAAACTTGAATCATGCCCTACTCAATAAAACACCGATCTAAATCAAACTGAATATTATGACTCGAATCAATTTTCAATCCCTTTGAATTTCACACATAAAAGTGATTCCACCTCGCAAAGTTTCAAATGTATTATCCATCCCTATTGTCCCATTTGGTTTTGGCAAAAATATTATCCCTATTGTCTCTTGTCAAATGTATCATCAAATGTTTGAGCACCATGCTTTCTTCATTGGGAAATCTACCATGCTTACATTATACTAATAAGTAGTCATTTTTATTTAAGAAATAATTATTACTTAATTTTTTTATTTGGAAGAATGAGGTTTTGAATTCATTAATTTTTATTTTAATCGAAGAATAAGAGCATTTATCATTAAATCAAATTTATAGGTGATTAACAAAATAGAATAAATATCATCCTCTTTAATGTTTAGTAGAAGTGTCCAAGGGCAAGTTACCTGACCAGGCCCATCCGCCCAACCTGACTTGGGCTAGTGTTAGACATATATTTTAGGCCCGAGTTGACCCAATAACATTATTTTATTAATAAATAATATATTTTTAATTTTAATATATTAAAATATTAATAGAAAAAAATGTTTTATTATTTTATTAGAAAATTAATAATTAAATGGACGGATCAATCTCTAACTTGATTTTAAAAATGGGATCGGCACGACCCATGAATACCTCTGATGTTTAGTATTTACTTTAAAAATAATAATAGATTGATAAATAGAATAAGACATCTCATACCATATTCAATCTTACTGGAAAAAAACCTTATTTTAATCCAAATTTCTATGTAAAAAAATTGGACTTTGGATATCTTTATATTTATGTTTCATTTGCCCTCACAAATTTCTATTTGATATAAAATGAAATAAGGAAAGTAATTTTAACCAATGACAAAAAATAATCAATCAGAATCTTAATCTTGCACATGCCAACATACAACATAATTTAATGCTTCAAAAACAAAATGAAAATATGACAATTTAAAAACTATCTTATATATTCTATGTAGACGTCTCATTTTGTCTTGAATCTTTTAGTGAGAATTTCAAACTAAATCGAACTAAATCATTGTTGATAATTAGTCTGACTTTAGGTGTGGAATTACCCAACTTTTATTGGGGCATCAAAGACGAAGAGGAATAAAGGTTAAATAATTTTAAAATATGTTGAACTTAACCAACTGTTTCTTCAAGATTGAGCTCGAACGGCTTGATGACTCAAGTGTAGGCAAATTATTTGGACAATTTACTTCTTTTTCTTTTAAAGAATTTGTCAATTGTTTTCAACTTACTTATACTTTAATCAAACCTAAAAAAAATAATGCAGTCAATATTTAATTTTTTTATTTTATTTCTATTTAAACTTAAAATATTAAATATATATTTATAATGCATAAAGTATAAAAAGTTAAATACGATATACAAGATTTTGTTGACTCCATATGTTTTTGATGATAACAAAACATTCCTCATTCATTAATGTCTAACCTTATAATTTAAGTGTGCAGGATTTAGTTTAATTTCCCTAACAAAATTGGCAATTAAAGACAAGTCAAAAAGCTTGATAAATTCAAAGAAGAGTTAATCAGTTTAAGAGAGAGAGCAAAATGATTAAGAAAGATAGAACATTAGTAATTTATTAACAAAGAGCCTTGATTAGTTAAGGCATAGCTACGCACTAACTTAAAGAAAGACAGAGGACTCTTTATCAGTTAGCACCACGCGTAACTGATTAAGGAAGTGTTGAAAACTAAATACAAAGTCATGTTAATCGATTAAGAAGTCTGGTTAATTGGTTAGAGCACAAAGGTCTAGTGCCTTTAAGCGCCAAAATCAAGCTTAAAAGATAGTTGGTCATTTAATGGACCAAAAATGGAAAAGTTCAAAATTCGAAGAGTTTTTAATTGATTAAAGCTTATTTTAATCAGTTATGGTTGAAGGAAGCATAGCTTTAATCAATTAAGGGAAGAGCTAACCAATTAGAGGAAGACAATTGGGCAAAGAAAAATGAAAATAGAAAGTTTGTAATTGATTAGAGTCTCCTATAATTGGTTAACGTAGAGAACTCAATAGCAAGACAGTGTAAGGTAGAGAAGCTGTAATCGGCTAGAGCTGCCTATAACCGATTAGCCAAAGTGTCACAACCCGAAACTCTCATCGAGCCCATGACAACAGCCGCGAAGCCTCGACAGATATTCTTCACCTCGAATGCCGATCGAAACCTCGCAAGGCTCTCGTATCAGCTTTCACACTTCCTCGGTGAGCAATAGTTATCAAATATCATAATTCGAAGAATTACGAGTCATTTCCAAATCAGAACATAACATTTTGTTTTTTGGCTCACAGGGGCATTTTCGTCATTTTTCGTCGAAAATCTCAAAACTTGCTAAAAATGTAGTAGGTAAGCAGAAAATATATGTTTAGTGATTTAAAAACAAATTAAGTATCTAAAACGTTCATTTGAAGGGAAAATTTGACTATTTGAATATAATAAAAATATTCAATAAAATAAACTATTTTCTTGTAAAATAATTTTTATAAAGCTATCGGTAAATAATTCTTATAGCGTAAAAGTTAATTATATTCATATATACTATAAAGCAAATAACTAAAGCATAAAATTACTTTTACAGTGACACGTGGCCCACATCTAACCAAAATGCATCGGAAGCTGAAAACTTACAGCTTTTGTCGATTCAAGTCCCAATGAAGGTTTTTGTCAAAATCAGTTAACTATGAAATTCCTCGAGCCTGAAATGTGAGGAAATGAGGGTGGTGAGATTATAAAATCCTAGTGAGTAAACAGACACCATCTAAACTATCTAAAGGTGAGTAAATGGAGACGAATTAAAATAAGCTATCATATTGTAATTTCATTACCTTTCAACTCATTTCAACCAAAAAAACAACTAGGCTTATGATTTCCTGAAAAGCTTGGCTCGTACCAAAAATCATTCTCATACTCAGTTATCAGGGATACCTTGATCGAGGGTTATCCCAATCAAGTCTACCAAGGCTGTTAAATGTCTTTACATTCGAAATTTTAGCCATGCCTTGGCGTTGGCTGAGTCTCACTCTCACATAGTGGTCCATGTGAAGTGCACTCAAATCTTTAGCTCAGGAAATATTTCATCCAACATCTCCCCCCGGAGGTAAATATATAATTGGGTTACCGTGCCCCTCTCATAGGCAGTCCACGGAAACCCCCACCACTACAGTGACTATGGATTTTTTTATCTACCACCTGATTTATAAAATCTTTTTCTGCATGACATGGCAATTTATCGTAACCTAGCCTCTCAAAGCTGAATACACAGTACAAATAATTCTAACACCAAAATCAGTTTAGCCATTCATGCTCATTTATTGTCATAAGCCATTCAATTTAAAATCATAAATTTACAACACAAGCAGGCAGTCTCCAATTACTCTATTTTCAAAACCAATATTCAATTTTCCAGAAAAGTTATAAAATCATTTTATAAAATCATAATTTCTCCTAAAACATAGCAATTTACCATTTAAACCCATTTTCGATCAAATCACACAATTGTATAAAACTACTCTAGATAATTAAGACGATAATAAGTTCACTCACAGTTTTAGGAGTCGATGTACTCCTAATCCCAGTCTCCAAGCACAATCTCTGTACTTTTACCAGTGTAATTTACTCACCACCTATCCATAATGTACAATACATAATTCACCACATCAATGGTTGACCATTATAAAATCAATTCAGGCTCGGTGTATATGCATGATATGATATGCAACTTATCCGACTACCGCTTAAATGCGGTGCTGACCTAATTCGGCCTATTACCCGATTAAATGACAATTGTGTCCGATTTGGCTCCAAATTGCTCCATTTCATTTCTAATATTTCAATTCACTAAATACAATTCCAATAATCTAAAATTCAGCCTATCAGCCCTCACAATTCTTTTTGAAAATTTCGGCCATTATGATGCACTATCACTAAAAATTTTCCCATTCCATTTTCTCGCCATAAATCATCATTTCATCAATTTTTCAACCAATTCTCTTGATCACAAAATCAATTCATTACTTCTACACTTCACATAGGGTTCGGCCATTGAAGGTTCATGGGGAAAATGGATTCTTTTCTTGTTGTTTTGTTTCTAAACATGCTTAACTAACTATAAACACTAACATAACTTAGAATCAAATCAATCTAACATCATTCTTTCTCCATACCCATTCCAACCAGCCATGAATTCATCATGAAAACATGTAATTTAACCATGAAAAATGAGGAGAAATGCATGGGAAATGTAGATCACAAGTCAAAATCAAGAAATTTTACCTTTTGTCACTTGTTTCCTTGAATTTTCACCAATTTCCCCTTGAATTTCTTTACCTAGGGTTTTTGTTTTTCTTTTCTCCCTTTGTTCTTCTTTGCTCTTGGTTTGGCCGGCCATATGAAAGAAATGGGATGATTTTTATGCCTTTTTATAAAGAAACAATAAAATAATAAAAGCATGACACATAGCATTTCCTTATTGGTTCAAATTTTAAATATTTGACTTTTAATTCTTTAATTCTCCACCACACATTTCTCATGTTTATCCATTTCCATGATGAATAAAATCCCTTGGACTTGACAAGTGTTGGGGGTGAAAATTTACCGATTTGCCCCCGAGGTGACAAAATTACCATTTCACCCCTATACTCCAAATTATACCGAAAATTAAAAATTTTCATTTCTAAACCTCAAATCATACTCCAATAAGTCAAATGGGGCCAAAAAATCTTTTTTAAAATTCTCATTTTGTCCCCAAGTGGCAAATGACCATTTTACCCCTAGATAGTGAAAATTTTAGTTTGACTTCAAATTGATCATCGAACTCCAAATCACCATTTTAAATCATTCCTGGACTGTGAAACTCTTAATTTCACCTTAAAATTCCTATTTGAACTAGTTCAAGGCTTAATCGACTTAATGGTACTATTAGGGGCAATATCGTCTTTTAACGATTTCTTGAACTTCCTAAATATGCAAACATTCCATTGAGTATGTAAATGACATCGTAATTATTTTATAGAACAAGGTTTGACACAAAGTCTGTCTCCCTTTTTGAATTTAAACACTAAAGGATAAAATAACGACTAAAAGTGTATTAGAGTTGTTTCTAATGACTAGAAACTATCTGTAACAGAAAAATCTGACTCCCCAAGTATAAAAGGAAGCTCCTACGGTCAAAGAAAATAGATTAGAAGAGAAAAAAGCCATTTTGAGCAAAAAGCCAAATATCTTTCACCAAAAACACTTGATCCTCATTTCAAATTTAGAAAAAGAGTTTAAGCTTGATTGTAATCTGTCTAGACTTGTAAAAGTACTTAGCTATACTTTTTTTTTCTTATTTTTCGTAGAAAATTAGAATGTGAGAAGCACTCTAAAGCTTCTTGTAAGGGATTAGAGATTGGGTTGAGAGCTCACCTCATAAAAGCTTGGTGGAAGCTGTTAATTTCACCGGTATAGTGAAGTTGGGTTGAAAATCCTTGATTGGGAGATTAAGGTAGTGGATGTAGGTCAAAGGGACCGAACCACTATAAATAGTCTTGCATTGTCGACTTCTTTTTACCGTTCCTTGCTTGGTGTCTTTTAGCCACTATAAGCTTTGCATTCATTTTCCTTTAATTGGTTAAAAGCTCTATCATTCAAAAAAGGCTAAGTTTAAAATTTTTAATACTATTCACACCCCTTCTAGCACTCCATTGGGACCAACAGATTTCACACAATGATTGAATATATAAATAGTTAAGTAATATAAATAAAAAGAAAAAAGGTAAAAAAAATCTTTACTTCCTCTTAATTTCGCACATTAGTGATAAGTGTTCCTATCCATCCTTGTCTACGTTCATAAGCTCATAAATCTCTTTTGAAGAATGAAGTGTGTTTTAATGTTGAGTTATAAAGAAGAGAGTAATGTAAAAATAAAAAAACCAAAGAGAAAAGAAAAAGAAAAAGAAAGAGAGAGAAATAGGTAAGGAAAAACTTAAAATTAAGATAAAATTGAGTATGGCTTGTGAAGTCAATTTATTATTTTTTTATTTATATTAATTATTAAATAAAAAATTATTTTAAGGGGATCAATTAAAAAATTTATAATGAATTAAAAATTTTTAAAAATATAAATAAAAAATAAAAAATTTTGAAACTATATATAGTAAATAAAAATTTTTAAAAATTTTGGGGGTCAATACATTCCTCTTTGCCCTTGCTCGACTTCCATTTTTAAATCTTTGAAGCACGTTTAATTTTGATTTGTTTTAATTTGGACCTAAGGTTTATTTATTAAAAGAGTTTAAGGTCCAATTTATTAATTGAGTTGAAAGTCTGCTTGTTAATTGGGTTTAAAATCTAAATGGCTAATTAAGCTTAATAGGTCATTTGAGCCTCCATTTACAGGTCCAAATTGCAACAAATAAATAAATATAATTACAAAATAAAAATTAGACTATCATCGTTTTCCCCTGAACGAAGTCTTCCCTTAATTGGCTCTTGAGCACCTATCATTTTCTACACCTTTACAACCCTACAATCCCAAAACCACAATCAAACCACCAATCCTTTCTATCAATTGGTGTTGGATTTTCTTTCACATGCACGTTATTGCAAACAAGTAATAAAATAGAAGTAAAGTATCGTTCCCCCAAGGATTTGTTGCTAAATTTTTGCTAAGTACTAAAATCTTATAACAAATCAATCTTACTTAAGTAACCTTAATTTATAGAAAATTAATTAAAATAAAATTAAAATAAACACTAAATTAACCAACAGAAATTAAATATACTTAAGAAAGATAATAGACTAAAAACCTAAGATTATGGGTTCATTCAACACTTCATCTAATACAAGCTTCTCTTCTTACTTATCTTCTTGGATAGTTTTACTAACCTAAAATTCAAGACTATGTACAAGTCTCTGTTGAAATGCTTGCACAAATACTGTCACAGCCCAATCTCGGGCCATAACCGGCGTAACGAACCAATAAGCACAGCCCACTAAGCCCAAGCAAGCTTTCCTATATGAATTTGTACATTAGTCCATCTATCATGTGTATTTCTTTAAGATCTATACTTAATAGTGTTTGAATGCTAACTTCTTCGAAGACAATTCGTAGAACCCAAGTAAATACTCGCACTAGTATCATAAATCAAAATATACATAGATAGTTTGTCAAATGTATCTTAACAATTCACATTAAACATATATGTGCATATACAAAGACCTTGACCGTCAGCGGAGTGACTCTAGGCGTGGGTGCTAACATTTAGTGTCAGAGCGACCTACCGAAAAATAGATAAGAGGAAGCACCTCGGCCTAGGAATCCAACTACCTTTGAACCTGCAAACTAAAACATGAAGTTGAAAATAATGAGTATAAACTCAGTGAGTGAACATAGAAAGGGAACAAGCAAACGATACGGAAAGATTTTGAAAACACGATGCACTTATTTTAAAAACAATGCAATTTAGTTTAATTTCTTGTAAAGCCTTTAATTCAACTCTTGATTATTTAATCCCTTAAGATGAAGGATTTATAATCCACAATGGAGTTGAAAAGAGTGAAAACTATAGCAAATATCCAATCAAGACAAGCAAAACAGAGGGTTTCTCGCTACAGCGGAAAGGCATTCTATAGCATATAGTACAATCACATTTTTTATTTTCATAACTTGTCTATAGCATTTATATATATATATATATACATGTACACCGTCGCTGCCTTACTCAGCTCATGTGCACTCCTTACACGCACAAGGCAATATCATCATGTGCACTCCCTACACGCACATTTCAGTATCATCATGTGCACTCCCTTCACGCACATTTCAATATCATCACACGCACTCCCGCCCACATCATTACCGGCATGTGCACTCCCACACCGCACACCACCGGCACCGTCACGTGTACTCCCACACCGTACGTGCACGGTT
The DNA here is from genome assembly GCF_053813885.1 of Theobroma cacao. Classification (NCBI taxonomy): domain Eukaryota; kingdom Viridiplantae; phylum Streptophyta; class Magnoliopsida; order Malvales; family Malvaceae; genus Theobroma; species Theobroma cacao. The sequence goes on along the minus strand of NC_142648.1, from coordinate 9,387,336 downwards.
ATAACTATTATACAGCATTATCACTGAAAGCATAACACACATATCCACATAATATAGGAACACATGGTTTCATTATATCACATATTTTACCACATAAAAACATTTCGTCAAGGGCTTGTTCCATTGCACGTTTTAAAGAAAAGTCCGATAAAACATTTCAGGTGATTCAATTAAGCACGTATGCATTTATCTCAAAACATTTTAATGCAAGTTCACTCACAGTGTCTTTGTTGATGCTTTGATCAACTTTAACTGCGTCTAATGCTCCGAATGGAGATGTGGAGTCTCGTTGGAACCTATCACACACAATAGCATCACACCAACTCAATTTACATAAATACTATTCCAAAAGTTGTTTCCTAAATCAAGTTTTACTAGTTATTCCTAACTAGCTTCCAATTATCATTTAAGTAGTCATTGTTCACACTAGACATGATTAAATAACCTTCAACAATAAATCAGCCCACAAACCTAATTATTGGCCATCATCAACAACTCAAAAATCAAATCTAACTCATTACTCACCTTAGTGGCTTTATAGTAGAATTCTTTTCAAGAGTTCTTCAAGCTATCAAGGAAAGTCTATCTTTATCTCTCTCAAAATGTTTAGCTAGTGAGAGAAAGTGCAAAGGAAGAGCTTTTAAGGGTTCTTAAGGTGTAAAAGTGAAAGAGTATGAAAAACCTTATGAAAAAGTGTACAAAAGCATGAGAATCGGAGTTAATTCGAGAAAGTTATGGAGGCTTTAAGGTTTCTTTTCCATGAAAGAGGGAAAACGTTTAGTGAGGGAAAAAGATGAGAAGAGGAAGAAGAAGGTGCTGGAAGAAATGAAATATTTATCCTAAAGTCAATCAAAGTTTCACGAAATTTACAAAAATGCCCCTTTTTTGTTCTTCTAATGCAGTGCCTTCACTTTGACAAAGATTTTGACCACTTTCTGCTCAGAACTGGGCAAAGTAATAAACATCAAAGTTGTATCCCTACCTCTTAGCTTTCTAATGGTCCAAAAATCATGTCATTTGGACTTCTGTAATAGGAGATATATTTGAAAAACCGAAACATATGCAAATAGAGCAACGGTTAATTATGCACCTTTCTTCATCAATTGAAATTATTTTTGATCCTACTCCTATAAAATATAAAATAATTATAAATAACATAAAACTAGCATCATTAATTAAAAATAAATAATTAAACATAAATTAAACTAAACTAATAAAATAAATAAAAATACCTAAATTCAATCCTAAATCTAGTCCAACTTAGACTAATTAGGTATTTAATCTCCATTAAATATTTGAATTTGATGCACTCACAGTCTACCTCTAGTCACGCATCTATGGAGGTCAGGGTTTCACAATTAGCCACCATATTAAAGTATGGGGTATTATAGTCTTCCCCACTTAAATAGAATTCGTCCTCAAATTCACGTCGGTGTCGGGTTATCGATCTCACTCTATGATTTTATTCCATTCCTCCCTTTATAGGGAATTTTGGTTTATTCATCTCGTTCACCTCCAGTTCGACTAGAATATTTCACTTATGTCTATTATCATCTTCTGGAGTTAGATTAGTAGCACCCTTCACCATCATTATCTCTTATATTAAGACAATTATACTTACTTATGTATACCCAATCACCATCTTATTACTTCACTCCTTGTCAAACTTTTTGACATTCATTCATCTTATCCCCATACACTATTATATAGCTTGCAGCATTATAAACATGCCATATTCATTCCTGTACGTACTCTAAACATTGGGGGAGGTTAATGCCTTCAATTATTCTCAAATACTTTATGTTTACTTTGGTTCAGGCACTTTAAATCTTCTTAGTTTTTTTGTTACATTGTGCGTTCCAAGATTCATGCTTCTACATTATCCTTAATTCAATGCAATCCAAATCGTACGGAAGGCAACTCACTCGTAAATCTTTATTTTTAATTGTACTTCATCCATTCATCATCAAATTCTTTTCACTAATTCTAGTCTTTCATGTCTTAAAATATATCATCATCATTATAACTTAAAACTTTTTGACCATCCTTAACAAAATTAGATTCTTTTTTATCTATCTTACTCAATTCCTCCAAATACTCACATTATAATACTATCACCATTTATTCTCCATCCGCGGCTCTATTGCCACATAGAAAGCTTAGCATAACTATGAGATAACACTTCCATTACTCCTCCATCTCGATCATATTATTCCATTTTTTTTTTTTTTGCTATTACTCTTAGGATTCTCCTTCTATCCACGTAGCTCAATTTCTAATGGTATATCTTATTATTGTACCACCTATGCAACTCATCAAGCATATTGTGTTCAATTCTCAAATCACTAAAAATGATTCTTTATTCCCACCGATGACACAAGTAACTCCACATATACTTATATATACATTTATTAAATGTCAACATCCATTACCACATGTAAGAACCCCTTTTTACTTTCCTCAATCTCAACATTTCTAATTTATCCTTCCATTTCATATCCATAGATTATAGTTAGTCCACAAACATCCAAATATAATCAATTCCCAAATTACTCTTTGGACATTTAAATTGTCATTCAGCTTACATTCTGCCATACTTTATCCTTCATATAGTCCACATAACTCACATGAGGCCGATGCACAACTTCACGTACTTACAAACTTAAGCTTTTCTCTTATCATTTCCAACCATATACATAAGTTTCGTCATACCACGCTATCATAATGTCATTAACCACATTTCAATCGTTAAATATCATTTCATCCAATCACAATTCGGTATCTGCATATGCTTTACGATCTTATTGATCCTTCAAAGGTTTCCTTTAATTCATCCTTGCCTCTTATGCAATATCACAATTCCTAAAAGTCACCTTCGTTTCTCATTTACCATCTATACTTCCATCATATATATCCTTATTCATCTCGATATTAGTTAGTCACTTAAGATTTAGATTTATGGGAGTCGTGTGCATAGCTTGCATATTTTTTTTTTGAATTCCAATATCTACATTAGGGAATTCCCATTAACCAGCTTCATTATCGGGATTACCTTCAATCGTCTTGTACTATTCCTTTACACCAATGTGCCATTATTTTCCATTTTGCATCTACACAGTTAATGCTGGTAATTACATAACTTGAAATAGGATTTTATTTAAGTACCTCTCAATATCACTGCCGATATCTATTTTTCAAACTCACATCACGTGACCACGTAACCTATGGTTTAGCCATTATGCTCCTTGACAATTCTGAATACCACATTAACTCATCATGCAGGTAAAATATTCAAAAGTACTATTAACCATCTTTAATCAACTTAATATTCCTCCCAATTCTTTACATCGTAGCTTATCTCAAGGACTTTCCATCCTCCCTTTTACTTACATGCCACTATATATAGGGCAATAAAGTAACTTTTCAATTCATGTATCATTCTCCAATCATTTAAATCTCCACATAACAATGTTCAATATCAAGGTCTTTGATGCCAACTTTGTCACTAGGGTCAACTCCACCTCTTTGGGTAGCCCTTTCCTCCTTCGTCGGTGACAACAAACGGTACCTATCAGAGCACTCATAGAGCTGCTCCACCTCTTTGTATAGTCCTTTCCTTTATAAGCCCCTGGGCGGAGAGTCATGCTTCGCCACTATTCACATGCGAGAGTTCCTAGGGATCGAGTTACAACCCTTTGCTTATACGTTCAATACAGGAGATGTTCCTAGCATCGTGGTGCTGGACAGTTAGTGTTGCAACGGTGCATGTCACTACCCAGAACTTCCATCGAGCCCGTGACAACAGCTGCGACGCCTCAATAGACATGCATTACTCGAAATGTCAATCGAAACCTCGCAAGGCTTAACATCAGTTTTTCTCGCTTCACCTATGAGTATTAGTCACTAAAATTATGTTTTGAGAGATTATAAACTATTTCCAAATCAAAACAATAGAAAAACAATTTTTTTCTCACAGGGGCATTTTGGTCATTTTTTTTCAAAAATCTCGAAATCAGCTAAAAATGTAGTATGCGGGTGCAAAACACATATTCCATAATCAAAAATAAATTTTGGATGTCTAAAACATTCATTTAAAATGAAATTATGACTATTAGAATGAAATAAAAATATTGAATAAAATATTCAATTTTCTCATAAAACAATATTTTTAGAGCATTGCATAAATAATTTTTACAGCGTAAAAATAAAATAAATTCATATATATCGTAATATAGTAAGCCGGAGTATTTAATTTAATTTACAGTAACAAGTGAGCCCACGAACAACCAAAAGTATTAAAAGTAGTAAACCTACAGGTTTTGAGGATGCAAGTCCAATTGTAGCCCTTAACAAAGTGAGCTATCTATCGACTATCCTGAGTCTGAAATAGGTGGAAATGAGGGTGGTGAGATTATATAATCCCAGTGAGTAAACAAATACCATCTAAAATATCTAAAACCGAGTAAATGGAGACAGATAAAATAATTTAACATACTGTAATTCATCACCTTTCAACTTGTTTCAACCAAATAAAATCAATTCATATATGTCACGACCCGGAACCTTCCTCGGGCCCATGACAACCTCCGCGATGTCCCAATTGACACTCATTACCCGAAATGCCAATCAGAATCCCGCAAGACTTATATATCAGTTTCTTGCCTTTTTTGTGAGCAATCGTTTTTAAACATTCCATTTTAAACAATTTCCAGTAGTTTCCTGCTCAAGTAAATCAAAAGACAAAAATATTTTGAAAAGATTTATAGATAAATATCACTATTCAAAATATTGATTAAAATATAGCATTTTTTATATAAAACAATATTTATAGAAACACGTGTAAGAAATCTTTTGTAACGTGTAAGTAAAATAAATTCACACATACAAAAATTTACAAAGTTATAATGTACAATAATGGCTACAATGACAAGTGGCCCAAAATACACCTAGTGTTGGTGCTAGAAACCTACTGTCTGTGTGGTAGAGATGTCAACTGGAATCCTCGACAAAATAGGGTATTTACAAGCTATCACAGACCTGAAATGTTTGGAAATGAGGTGGGTGAGATTTTGCAATCCCAATGAGTAAATAGACATTATCATAAATATCTAAAGGCGAGTAACAAGGAGGCAAGTTTAAACAACAAATCACAAACCATTTCATAATGTTTTCAATTTATTTCTTAAACCATAAAATATTTGTAATTTACCAAAACAGTTGTTAAGGCTTATGTCTTTTATAAAAGAAAACAAGGCTCAAGCCAAAACTAATCCTCGGGGATACCTTGGCCAAGGCATCTAACCGAGTCCGCCAAGGTTGTTATAACATTTACATGTGAAACACATTTTTATTTTTAAAACAAGTCGTTCCTTGGCGTTGGCTGAGTTACATATTCACGTGGGGGTTCGACGTGAAGTGATCTCTAATACTACCCCGGGAGTTACCCTCATCGCCTCTACAATCGGAGTAACTATATAACCGGGTTTACCATACCCCTCTAATAGGTAGTCCACGAAAACCCGTCACTGTAGTGACTAACCCACCAATTTTAATAAAATTTCTACAATATAACGTGACTTTTATTTATTTATCCAGCCTGCATAGTAAAAACAGCTTACATAAATTTCCTAATGCACTTACAAAATATAGCCACATATACTTATCTCATAAGCCATTCATAGGAAAATATATAATTTTCAAGACAGTTAACAGCCTCTAATTACTCAATTTCATAATCAACCCAATATATCTTTATTTGTCACATTTATTTGTAAAACATCAAAAACCTTGTTTTAATCTCGTTTTCATTTCATAAAATACATAAAGAGCATCTAAAAATAAACTCTAGATAATTTACAATAATAATAAGTTTACTCACCGTTTGTACAAACTAAAAGCTTTCTAGGTGCCCCGATAACTACTCGTCAGGTACGATTTTCTTGCCTTTATGGGAAGGCTCTCCTCCTAGACACATTGCAAAAATTTACTCAATTCATCACATTAATGCTAAATCACTATATATTTGACTTAAATCCTATACTAATGCATGGTATGAAATGCAATAGCCAAAAACAGCTTAAAAGCGGTATTAACCTATTTTTCGCACTTTACCCGATAAATTGCTAACGCGCTCCATTTTAGCTCTAAATCATCCCATTCTCTCTCACATTTCTAACCATCAAATATCAGCCAATAACCTTCTAAAATCACTAAAATTAGCTCACTCTCTTCCTTGAAAAATTCAGCCAAAAATGGGACATTAACTCGGTTAATTTTTCATTTTGTTTTTCTATCACATTTAACCATTTTTCACCATTTTCTCTTCATTTCTCTTAGAATAAAAATCAGTTCATCATCATTGTACATCAATGCATATTCAGCCAAGGGTGGGTATTGTGAAAATTTCATGCTTTCTTGCCCAATTTAATTTCTATACACATTTAACTAACTAAAACTACCAATTTAACTAAAAATCAATACCTAAAAATTCCAAAATCTCTCCCCTAGTATTTCGTCCAGCCCTTGATATCACTTTTTGATCTCTCTCCTCAAGCATGCTAAATGGAAACAAAGGCATAGGAAACATAGAAATCAAGCTAAAGTCAAAAAATTTTACCGTTAGACGCGTAAATGAGCGAAAAACGTGAATTCCCCTTTGAATTTTCTTGTTTCTCTTTGGTTTTTCTTTTTTTCTTCCTTTCCTCTCTATTTTCTCTCTTGTTCTCCCTTATGACCGGCCAGCACTTAAAATGGGGTTTAAATGGGCTGACTTTTCATTAAAATAATATTATATCATTAAAAAAAATACCACGTGTCACCTTCCCATTGGCTCATTTTTAAAATTTCATCCATTTGTTTCCAAATTTTCACCATACACTTGTCCCACATATCCATAGCTTAGATAAAATTCTCAGACTTATCCAAAGTCTCGGTGGAGTAATTTTTGAAATTTACACTTTTGTCCCCCGTAAAAGTGAAAAATTACATTTTTCCCTAAAAAACTGAAAAATTGCCCATAGACATATTTTTCATCCCTTATACGCATACCATTCTCCAATTTGTCAAATTTGATCTAAATTCTCTCAAAATCTCAAATTTTATCCGCGGGTGGCAAAATTACGATTTTACCCCTACACTTCAGAAATCACCATAATTAAATTTTTTCACTTCCTATCATTAAATTATACTCCAAATAGTTAATCTTGGTTAAAAATTTCACTCCATGATCAAATTATTATCTTAGGTGGAAAAATGACGATTTTACCCCTAAACATCAAAATTTTTAATTTTACCCCTAATGAACCCTCGAACTCTGAACAATCATTTTTAGTCATTCCTTGACTATAAAATATTAAATTTCATCCTACGATTCCTATTTGAACTACTTCGAGGTTAAATCAATTCAAGTGTACCGTTAGGTACAATACCGGGTTTTACAATATAAATCTAGTAATCAACATGGCTTATGAATTTCTTAAAACTTTGGCTTGTGCCAAAATCATTTTTATACCTAGTTATCAGGGATGTCTTGTCCGAGGGCTATCCCAACCGAGTCCGCCAAGGCTGTAAAAAAGTTATGTACGCATAAATCATGTTTTTATTTTGAAAACATAGCCGTTCTTTGGCGTTGGCTATGTTCCCCCTCACGTGGTGGTTTGACGTGAAGTGCACTCTAAAAGTTATACCTCGGGAGTTACCCTACTCGCCTCTCCAACCGAGGTAAGAATATGACCAGGTTTCGTGCCCCTCTAATAGGTTGGTCCACAGAACCAGCTCATTGCAGCAAGCTAAACCCACTATACAATAAAAATTCAACAGCATGGCATGGCAATTTTATCATTATCCAGCCTATCAAGGCAAACAACAGTTTATACATTTCAACACAAATACTAATTCAGCCATTCATGCCAATATTGTGATAAGCCATCAATTAGAACCATAAATTCACAACACATCAAATGGTCTCCAATTACTCTACTTTCAAAGCCATTATTCAATTTTAAAACAATTTTATGAAATCATTTCATTAAATCACATTTGGTTTATAAAATCGAAAAATTAATCATTTAATTCATTTTCCATAAAATTCATAAAATCGGATAAAAACCACTTTAGATAATTGAGATGATAGTAAGGTTACTCACAATGTCTAGAGTGTGGATTTTCGAAGTACTCTAACTATTGGTCCTCGGATGCAATTTTCTTGCCTTTATCGGAGGACTCACCACCTTGACATAGTACAAAATCGAGAAACTTACTATATTGGTACTGAATCGAAATTAAACTAATTTAGACTACTAATGCATGATATGGAATGCAAAATGCACGGGTAACCATCTAAATCCGGTATTGGCCTAATTCGTCTTATCACCCGATTAATTGGCCAACGCGTCCAATTTAGCTCCAAATTGCTCCATTTTTTTCCAGTACCTTAATTCACCAAACACAAGTCAAATAACCTAAAATATAGCAAAACCATCTTCACTTTTCTTCCTAGAATTTTCGGTCAATAATGGTGCAATAACACCGTGATTTTTGCTACTAATTTTTCACACCATAATTCATCATTTTCTAACCAATTCTCTTAAAATAAAAATCAAATTCATCCTCACTCAATACAAGGTAGGTTCGGCCATTGATGGGTGATGGGAAAAATGAATTTCTTTTCTTGTTGTTTTGTTTCTAGACATGGTAAACTAACTAAAAACACTAACATAACTTGAAATCAAATCAATCCAACATCATTCTCTCTCCATACGCATTCGACTAGCCATGAATCCTTCATGACATCTTGTGATTCAACCATGGAAAATGCAAAATAATGCATGGAAAAGGTAGATCACAAGTCAAAATCAAGAAATTTTACCTTTGATTGCTTGATTAGTTGGAATCCACCAATATTTCTCTTGAATTTTCACCCTAGGGTTCTTGTTCTTTCTTTTCTTCCTTTGTTCTTCTTTGGCCGGCCATATGAATGAGAAATGGGCTGATTTTTTTAAGCCAAAATAATGAATGGATGAGATTTTGACACATGTTACCATTCCATTGGTCCATGTGTCATACTTAGCCATTAAGCAATCTTTCTCCACCACTCAAATTTCTTCAATTATCCATGATAAGGTAAAATCCATGTGCTAGACAAATGTTTGGTGGTGAAAAATTATAATTTTGCCCTTAGGGTGGCAAAATGACTATTTTACCCCTATGCTCGAAAAAATGTCAAAATTAAAATTTTTCACTTCTCAAACTCAAATTATGTTCTAAATAGTCAATCTTGATCAAAAACTGCTTCCAACATTCCAATTTTTAACCTCGGGTGGCAAAATGATCATTTTGCCCTTAGATCATGAAAATTTCAATTTGACTCTAAATCGGTCCTCGAACTCCGAATCACCATTTTAAGTCATTCTGGGGTTTTAAAATTCTTAATTTCATCTTAAAATCTCTATTCAGACTAGTTCGAGGCTTAATTCAACTTAATTGTACCATTTGGTACAATACCGTCTTTTAACGATTTCTAAGGTACCCAAGCAAGCAAACATGCATTCTTATGTAAGAATGGCATAATAAACATATTGTAGAGTCGGGCTTGACAATGCAACTGTTGGAAACTTCTTCCACAAGGAAGTTCTCCTACCTTCAAAGTTACTACTTCCATCCTTCTCAACCATATGGCTTTCTTTTAAGCTCTTACCACAATTTCCATAAGCATGTGTATCTTCTCTTTACTTGTCATATGCACTAAGTCAAGTTAATCCTTTCAACTCATATTATCTTTTAACACTTATCATCAATCACTAAGTCCCACCTTAGGACATCCTTTCCATATGGTGTAATGAATTCACAATATATATATATATATCACTACACACATAATTATTCATTATTTATGGCATCCCACAATTCATACTATTCATAATTAATTGTCTTTCTTGTCTCGTATCTCAAATAGTTCATTGACTTCCAGTACAAATGATAAGGAAAATAGTTCATCTTTTTCCACACTTTATACTCATAATCCTTATTAAATCAAGAATTCACCTTGTCAAAGTTCCAAATTTTGCCTCCATTGGTCTATATTTGTACCAAATTATCATCTTATAATGTCATGGCATCATTTTTTAGTTCCCTTCATACTTAAATTTTACAATCCTTGACTTAATCACGTTAACCATGCAAAGTGCCACCTATAGCCTTATTGATTTCTCTCATATCCTTCTGAATTGTAACTGCAACTAAGATTTCAATTTTCATATTTTCGCGATGGATTACTTACCTTACCACATTTTCTCACGATATCCTCTGCAGTTGCAACATATTGAACCTGCTTATTATAACATAGTCCCCTAGTTCAATGTGTTTACTCAAAAATCAACTTCCTTGATTCAACTTGCCCAATAAACTAGGACTTTATTTATTTATCCTTGCATTTGGAATCATGCCAAAAACCCACATGCCATGACAAATGATAATTTCTAATAAATGTTATCAATTAAAAAGCTTTTTTATACCTTGTCAAAAAAAATCTAGGGTTTCCACTCAAAAGTCCATCACGTTTATTGGTAACCATTTCATAGTACTGCAAAACATATTTATCATCAAGTTCGATAGTTGCTTGAATCGTTAATGACTTTCTACGTCAACCTTCAATAATTGGCTAAGGTGACTAATCATGCCACTAGGATGTATATCCTTCCTCAATGATTATATTACTAGTCCACCTCTGTCATGCCAAAAGATTCCCATATGCACCAAGTCATTTAAACAGCTGCTTCATAATCCATTCGAGTCACACGAAAATAAAAACCAAACTCTTAAGTCCTTTGTACAGACGACTACTACTACTTAATTTACACCGCATTTACCTATACTTAAAGTAATACGGAGTTCTACAAAAGTATTAAGTGTCTTTAGGATCATCATTGCCTTGATCCTAGCACATCGACGGATCCTTTTCCGAGTCCGCTTCTACCTCTTGAGATTTCACCATTTTACCCTTAATCCAAGCTTGTTGTATTCTTATGTATTCCTCTTTACTCACAGGCACAACACCTATGCCACAACCAGGAGGAAAGTGTCGGACAGCGGATATTTTTCTTGGATGAATATCTCTCTTTGCAATTGCCTCTTTCACCTTTTCCTTAAACTTTTCTCCGACCTTTGTAAAAGAAAATTCCTTACAACTTCCTGAATGTCAAAGCTGTCCTCACTTTCAAGTCTTTCACTACTCTCACGGCTTTCCTTATTGTGAAACATTATTTCTAATTTCGGTAGAATCCATGTAATAAGAATCTGGGACTGGCCACCTCCCTGACTCCCTGGATCAGGGCGCCATTGGCTCTTAGTAGTGGAATCTAGCGATCCCTCGCTAGTACTGTGAGGGGTTTCATGACTACCGTCTCTTCTAGACATGGCGTGTGCAACAGGCGCACCTCTAAACCTATACGGAACCGAGTATTGATTACTTAGCCATTTATACATTATAGGAATAGGTAGGTTTCTAATGGATTAGGGGCCTATGTAGCCTCCTATCCTTAGCTTGCATTGCACACCCACAATACAAGGATGAGACTCTACACAGACTCCCACAACACTGCTGACAACACAGAAATCCTTAGGATTCAACTAAATCTAGAGCTCTGATACCAAGTTTGTCACAGCCTAATACCAGGCCATGACCGGCGCAAGGATCCAATCACAACCCACTAAGCCCAAGCAAGCCTTCCTATATGAATCTATACATTAGTCCATCTATCATTCATATTTCTTTAAGATCTATACTTACTAGTGTTCGAATGCTAACTTCTTCGAAGAAAATTCATAAAACCCAAGTAAATACTCGCACTGGCATCATAAATTAAAATATGCATAGATAGTTTGTCAAATGTATCTAAACAATTCACATTAAACATATATATGCATATAAAAAGACCTTGACCGTCAGCGTAGTGACTTTAGGCGTGGATGCAAACATTTAGTGTTAGGGCGACCTACCGAAAAATAGATAAGAGGAAGCACCTCGGCCTAAGAATCCAACTACCTTCGAATCTAAAACCTAAAACATGAAGTTGAAAATAATGAGTATAAACTCTATAAGTGAACATAGGAAGGGAACAAGCAAACGATACGAAAAGATTTTGAAAACACAATGCACTTATTTTAAAAACAATGCAATATAGTTTAATTTCTTGTAAAGCCCTTAATTCAACCCTTGATTATTTAATCCCTTAAGATAAAGGATATATAATCCACAATGGAGTTGAAAAGAGTGAAACCTATAGCAAATATACAATCAAGACAAGCAAAATAGAGGGTTTCTCGCTGCAGCGGAAAGGCATTCTATAGCATATAGTACAATCACATATTTTATTTTCATAACTTTTCTATAGCATATAGATATATATACATGTACACCACCGTCGCCTTACTTAGCTCATGTGCACTCCCTACATGCACAAGGCAATATCATCATGTGCACTCCCGACACGCACATTTCAATATCATCACACGCACTCTAGCCCACATCATTACCGGCATGTGCATTCCCACACTGCACACCACCAGCACCATCACGTGCACTCCCACACCGCACGTGCACGATTATAGCTATTATACAGCATTATCACTCAAAGCATAACACACATATCCACATAATATAGGAACACATGGTTTCATTATATCACATATTTTACCACATAAAAACATTTCATCAAGGGCTTGTTCCCATGCACGTTTTAAAGAAAAGTTCGATAAAATATTTCAGGTGATTCAATTAAACACATATGCATTTATCCCAAAACATTTTAATGCAAGTTCACTCACAGTGTCTTTGTTGATGCTTTGATCAACTCTAATCGCATCTAATGCTCAGAATGGAGATGTGGAGTCTCATTGGAACCTATCACACACAATAGCATCACACCAACTCAATTTACATAAATACTATTCCAAATGTTGTTTCTTAAATCAAGTTTTACTAGTTATTCCTAACTAGCTTCCAATTATCAGTTAAGTAGTCATTGTTCACACTAGACATGATTGAATAACCTTCAACAATAAATCAGCCCACAAACCTAATTATTGGCCATCATCAACAACTAAAAAATCAAATCTAACTCATTACTCACCTTAATGGCTTTATAGTGGAATTCTTTTCAATAGTTCTTCAAGCTATCAAGGAAAGTTTATCTCTCTCTCTCTCAAAATGTTCAGCTAGTGTAAGAAAATGCATAGGAAGAGCTTTTGTGGGTTCTTGAGGTGTAAAAGTGAAAGAGTATGAAAAATCCTATGAAAAAGTGTACAAAAGCATGAGAATCGGAGTTAATTCGAGAAAGTTATGGAGGCTTTAAGGTTTCTTTTCCATGGAAGGAGGAAAACGTGTAGTGAGGGAAAATGATGAGAAGAAGAAGAAGAAGCTACTGGAAGTGAGGAGAAGGTGTTGGAAGAAATGAGATATTTATCCTAAAGTCAATCAAAGTTTCACAAAATTTACAAAAATTCCCCATTTTTGTTCTTCTAGTGCAGTGCCTTCAATTTGACAAAGATTTTGACCACTTTTCAATCAAACTAGGTAAAGTGGTAAACATCAAAGTTGTATCCCTACCTCTTAGCTTTCTAATGGTCCAAAAATAATGTCATTTGGACTTCTGTAGTGGGAGATATATTTGAAAAACCGAAACACATGCAAATAAAGCAACGGTTAATTATGCACCTTTCTTCACCAATTGAAATTATTTTTGATCCTACTCCTATAAAAATATAAAATAATTATAAATAACATAAAACTAGCATCAGTAATTAAAAATAAACATTTAAATATAAATTAAACTAAACTAATAAAATAAATAAAAATACCTAAATTCAATACTAAATCTAGTCCAACTTAGACTAATTAGGTATTTAATCTCCCATTAAATATGTGAATTTGATGCAATCACAATCTACCTCTAGTCACGCATCTATAGAGGTCAGGGTTTCATAATTAGCCACTTTATTAAAGTACGGGGTATTATAAATATCTAACTTAATTAGTTTACTATATATCTATAGGAATAAATTAAATTAAGTTTATTAAGCTAGTGTCCTAATTTGACTATGTATGACAATTGGCATACATCTACCCGAATCATGAATTAGATTACCTAAATGACGTGAATATACACTACTAAAGTCTTAGTTTAATATAAGATCTTTTTGTCGAGTCTCAATTGGATTTACAAATCAATTAATTGTTAATTAGGCAATTAAAGGCATTAAGAACAAATTTGAATAAGCAAAACTATACCCATTCATGATAGATAAAAGAGAAACTAATATACAAACTACATGCTGAAATCCACTAAAATCCTAGAAAAACAAATTAGTTTATGATATCTAAAGAAAACATTATCCAAAGAAATTTAGCCATGAATTATAGTCAAATAAATAAGAATAACACAAAATTGAGAAAGAAACTAATGTTGAAGCTTTGTAGTCTTAAATCTCTCTCAATTGCTCTTGTTCTCTTGTTTAATTCCTAGCTCAAAATCTCCAAAAAAGCTGTTACCGTTCTCTCCCTAAAACTCTTTGAAAATGTCCTTTAAATAGGCACAAGTTAACCTAATTTCCAAATTTCCATTAGAGATTTTTTTTATGGAAATAAGCCCTAATGATGCAACTCTCAAGTGTTTTACCTTGAAAATTTACTCCATATGCCTTTCAGTGTCTTGGCTCTCAAAAGGAGAGCCTCAACCCTAAAATGTTCTGCTTTTTGTAATGCTTCCTTGTTACAGTACTTTCTTTTTGACACAAATTGTGATCACCTTTCACTCTGAACTGGGTAAAATGTAAATTGTAGCCTTTTCTTTTAGCTTTCTATTGGTCCAAGAATCACCTTATTTGGAATTTGGTAAAGAAAGTTATGGTAAAAAGATAGGTACATGCTTAACAAATTCTGCACCTAACCATCTTGCATATGTCACTTCCATGAAGTTCTTAACACTTGAAAACCTTCCAAATCGAGTCTAAATTAGAAATTTAACCAATTAAAATTATTGATATGAAAATGAACTAAAATTACTCAAATTAAAAATAATTCCAATGCATTAAACTAAATAACGAAAAATATAAAAATTACCTAAAATTAATTTGAAAATACAAGGACTTAGCTATTTTTGATAGCCAAATGTAGTAAAATAACTCTATATCATAGAATTATCATACCCCCAAACTCAGTATTTTGCTAGTCCTCGAGCAAAAACTATGAAAAAAAACAACCTACTGGAAAACATCAAACTAACAAAATCATATTGCACCAATTCACTAACAACCTCTAATTTCCTCATAAATATTATTTAAGTTCACATTACAATCAAATGCAAGCTCAATTTTTGGATAAATTCTCATGTGTGTGTGAGATCTCTTGCCATGAATTTCATGCACTTCGGATATGTTTATGCTCATGCAAACTTCAAACTAGTTTAAATTTTCATAAGTTTGTTTTTCATCTCCCTTTCCACTAATTTAGGCTAATACTAAATTAAGGATCCTTAGGACGTTATTCAGCTTGCAATGTATAGCTAGGGTTGAGGTATGATGTGGGACCATATATAGCTCAAGTCACCCTAAACACATAATTGTTTTAGGAGTTATATAGCATTGTTTTTCTTCATCGAGTATACCTTATTCTTTCAACAAACACATTTTTTTTTATTCTCAATTCAACACCCCAAACTTATTTCTTCCATTGGTAGTGGAATGAATTCTTCATAAAAATTTTGCATTTTTCTCTACACTTCATCTTTTCCACTTGTTCATTAAATAGCTCAATATACATATCCTAAAGTAATATATATGCTTAGGATTGAGGGTTGTAAAGATGTGACAAAATTTTCAAAGGCTAAGCTAATGTTCTTTATGTGTTTAAATTAAAGAAAGGATAATTTAAGCTTAAAGGGGTATACTAGGGTTAAGAATTGTAAATAGGTTGGTTTGAAAGGCTCAATCGGTGGCCTAAGTCATTTCCCTAACTAAGTATAGCCTTATGATTTGGCCTCAATGAAGAATTAAACAAATTCTAAAACTCTAAACATAGTTCTAAAATCATCATTTACATAAAATTTCTCTAAAGAGACATGATATTTCAATGCAAGAGATGTGGTGCTCAAGTATGAAAATTCCATCCGATCATGATGCTAACATAGGACTTCACATGACATTCAAACAATATTCATGATTACTAAAAGAAAAAGATCAACAAAATAATTAGTTATCATCATTGGATAGGTAAATCAATTTCATTGGTGCATTAATTATAGCTTAAGTTTTCAACAATTTGCATAATTTCACCTACTCCTAAATTATCATGCTAAACAACTAAAATTAACTTTAAAACATAAATATTAAAGTCATAAACAAAAAAAATAAAAATTCCCCCCTAAACTTAAAATGAACATTGTTCCCAATGTTTCAAAAAGTAAGGCAGAGAAAATATTCCCCTAAAGTTGTAGCCGCAATAGACTGGTACCCTTCACCCTTCTCACCAAAGTCATCATTAGAGTCCGAATTCTTGAGCAAAACCCACACTTGAATCATTAAGAATTTCCAACCAAAATTGTCAAGAATGATTACATACCCATCATTTAAGAAAATATGTTGAGAAGATGATAAATCGTGAATGAGTTTGTAAATGGGATGATTACAAAACTTGACAACTTAAAAGAACAAGTGTTGAAGTAGTTGAGATACAAGAACTATTGATGGAGGAGGAGGGAGAAGAGTTTGGGTGATAACTCTATGATATAGAGTTATTTGAGCTTAATTTTGATAATAATTTGGCTAGGTTTTTGTAGTAATGCATAGAAATTAGTAGGTTTTATTTAATTATTTTAAATTAGTTATTTTAGGTGAGTCAATCTAATCTTGGTTAATTTTATATTTAATTTGGTGTTAATGTGGTTAAGATAGGTTGTTGTTGATTTAATTATGCTTTTGTAGGTGTTTGAAAGAAGACTTTTAGTAAAAGAATGAGAGCAATTTTGAGGTGTAGACTTTTACTGCATATGTTTCGGTATTTTGGCCATAACTTTCTCTACAGAGCTTCAAATGAAGCGATTATTAGACCACTGGAAATATAAGAGAAAGATCTACAACTTTTATGTTTACCACTTTACCCAGTTCAGCATTTAGGATGGTCAAAAATTTTGTCGAAGTTGACATACTACAACAGTCCTAGAGCAATTGCGATTTCTGTTAATTAATTTTGCAAAATTGCGACTTACATAGTTTGATGAGGACATCCCAGCTGAAATTGACTTCTTTCTTCACCCAACTTGGCCTAACTTTAAAGCTTATAAAAACAACCTTTTGGAGGACTTAAAAGAGAAGAGAGGAAGAAAACACCAGATTGAAAGTTGAGAATCGAGCCACAAAGTCATTGAAGCTGAGAAGATTTTGAAGGATTCGAGAAGACTTGGAAGATCAAGATTATAATTCTTGAGTTTATTCTTTTTGATTATTCTTTATTTTCTTAATTTGTTTTTATTGTTTAAACTTTATTCAATGATGATGTGGGACTTGATAGGGAACTAAATTTCTAATCCAAGATTATGATTGAACTCAATATATAGTTTGAATTATTTATCTCTTTTTTACTTATGTTTGATAGATTTAAGTTGTTTATTTTATTCTGTTCTTAATGCTTCTAATTGCCTAATCACCAATTAGATTGAATTGGAAACCTAGGTTAAACCTTGACGAAGGAGATTTAGGTAGACCTTGAATAAAATAGTGTATGATCGAATACACTTAGTTGATTAGGCGGTTTGATTTGCATATAGGGTAGACATACACTTATAAGCCATACGTAACCAAGATTAGAGCACAAACTTAATGAATCTTTCTTCAATTTAATTTATATAGACATATAGTAAATTAATTGGGAGAGATATTTTTATAAGAAACTCGACAAAGACTTGTAAATAATTTAGGACTCTAGGTTAGCAATTTAATCCATTAAATTGAGTTAAGAGAGAGAGACAATAATCAGATGAAGTATTGAGGGATACTATAATCTTATATCTGGTAGTTAAGTGATTTATTTAATATTTAATTTTAGTTTTAGTTTATTAGTTTTAATTTTTCTTTTTTTATTTTAATTGTTTGGATAAAATTAGGGTGTTATAATTTTAGTAGTTAATAGTAGGAATTAAACAATTCTCCATGGGAACGATACTCTACTTCATTACTATATTACTTGTTAACGATACGTGTACCTGCGTGAGTAGAAAAATCAACAACAAGTTTTTGGCGTCGTTGCCAGGGAATTGATTCTTAATTCTTTCTTGTTAATATTAATACCAAGCATTCCTAATCTTACTTCAAACTTATCTTTTTATTTTCAGATACTTTTGATTGAGGTGATGAACTATCTGTGGCCATCTGAACAATTTACTCCTAAGAGGGTTGCTAGTGATTATGCATTGGATGCAATCAGTGTTTTAGCCAACCAAGTAGATGCTTTGTCTCAGAAAATTAACGCTTAGGGTGAAAATGCTTTTCAAAGTCCTTTTGTTACATGCAAGTTTTGTGGAGATAGGCGTTCAAGTGATTGTTGTCCAACCTATTACAAATCAATGCAATTTTATGAAAGCTTCGATGGGCAACAAAATAAGTCATACTCCAACAATTACAATTCAGGATGGAATCACGAAAATTTTTCATGGAGTAATGATCATGGTCTTACATATTCATCACAGCCTATTTTCCATAATGGTTTTCAATCACAAGTTAGAGCTTCTATGCTAGAGAAAAAACCTTCAATGGAGGATATGTTCATACAATTCATGACAAAGACTGATGCCTTCATGACAAAGATAGATGCCTTCATGACAAGGACTGATGCCATCATTCAAAGTCAAGCAGAATCAATCCGAAATCTTGAGATACAAATGGGTCAACTAGTTAATGCCATCAATAATAGACTTCAAGATGATAGAGATAAAGTAGATCAAGGAAATACTTTCAGCAATCAAGTTCAAGATGAAAAAATTAAGCAAGAAAAGAAAATATCTACATCACCACAAGTCAAGCCATATGTGCCTCCCATTATTTTTCTAGATACAATTGATAAGTTACCTAAAGAGGCTGTTGATATGAAAAATCCAAAGAAACTCCTTGAAGTTTGTTTGGTTCACAATGCAACAATAAAGGACCAAAATGAAGAACTCACAAATGTTACACATGTTTTGAAGGCTACACCAAAAAAGCATTATCCAAGAAGAACTCAAATTGAGAAGTCGGGTAAAAATCAGCCTATTCCACCACCTTGTGTTAAGCAAGCATCAAATCTTGAGTCAAAGGCACTACAACCTCATCTTAGGAGGAGGCTACTTTCATATCTCAAGCTTTTTCCATGCAAACTCAAACCTTAACCAAAGTCAAGCTAGTGACTATAAAGAAGCGCATCTTGGGAGGTAACCCAAGCACTCTAACTTACTTTCTTTTATTTTTTTATTTTATTTATTTAATTATTAATTTATTAACACACTTTTTTTATTTTGTGCAAGTTCAAAAGAAAAAAGAAAAAAAAATGGTAAGCTGCGACTCCCACTATGGGAAGCCGCGGCTTCATGGGGTATAAGGAACGTGAGCCGTGGCTCATTAGACTCGGAGCTGCGGCTCCGCAAAAAAAAAAATTCAAAAAAAAAATGGTGTTAAGCCGCGGCTTCCTAAACACAAAAGGACACTAGCCACGACTCACTAAGTTAGAAGCCACGGCTCGCACTAAAAAAAAAAAAGAAAGAAACCCATAAGTGGGCTTAAATTGTTGCCAGCCCACTACTTACCACCCTCAATTAGGCTACCAACATTAGGCAACCCACTAACCCAACCCAAATTTTTTTTATTATTCATTTGGACTACCCATTACCCATTTACCCACTTACCCACTAACCCACTTACCTATTACCTAACAAAAGATTCTCCTTTATTTATTTTCTTTTTAGTTATTTTTATATTTATTTTATTTCTCTACATTAATTAATTATTTATTTTTTTGTAGTAAAAAAAAATTCCTCCAAGTGGCAATGAAGATGATAACAATAAATAGGAGGATTAGTGCTTTTCAAAAATTCATTCAATCATCAGGGGTGTATTCTTTACCTTTCTTTTATTTTTTCTAACATTGAGGACAATGTTTAGTTTAAGTTTAGGGGGGTGAATTTATTTTTCTGATGGTGAATATTTTGTGAAGTTTTAAATTTAATTTTATGTGCATGATTATCTAGATTTATAAATAATTTAGAATTAGTTGGTAAAATAATTTAATTTTTGTTGAATTTTAGGAATCTAGAGTAAAGTTGTGCTAATTGTTTTCAATGATTTTTTTTATCCAATGATGATAACTAGTTGTCTTAAATTCTTAACTTTTGGTGAATAAGGTTTTTGTTTGGATTCATGCTAAATTTTTTGTTAAGTATTATTGTTAGGATGTGATTTCCACAATTTTGAGCACTATATCTTTTACTTTGAATTATTTTGAATATTTAGAGAAGGTTTATATTGATGAGAATTTTAGATTATGTCATGAATTCTAGAATTTACTTGATTTTCTCCCGAGGTGAAATCCTAGGGAATACTTAGTTAGGGAGATGATCTAGGCCATTTTTGGACCGTTTGAGCCTAAAATGCCAACCTTGTTAAATTTTTATCCCTAGTATACCCTTTTTGAGCCTAATTTTCCTTTTCTTTGTTTAATTACATAATAATTGAGCTTAGCCTTAAAATTAATTTTTCAATTTTGCAACCCTCACTCCTAAGCATGTATATTGTTTTAGGAAATATAAATTGAGCTAAATATTGAAAATAGTGGAAAGGTGATGTGATGTGAAGAAAAAAAGTTCAAAATATGAAAAGTAACCCTACTACCTACAATACAAAGAAAATAAGTTTGGGGGTGTGAAATTGTGAAAAAAAAAATGTGTTGAATGAAAAAAAAGTTCAAATATGGAAGAAAATGTGTACTAGGAGAAGGAAAATAGAGCTCTATATATAGGTCCTAGAATAATTATGTGCTTAGAGTGATTTGAGCCACATTAATATCCTTTATCATACCTTGACCCTAGCCATACATTACAAGCTTTATAAAGTCCTATTGATCCCTAGCTTTGTATTGGACTATATTAGTGGAGAGAAAGATGAAAAGTAAACCTATGGAAATCTAGTACTAATTTGAAATTTGTGTTGGCATAACTGATCCGAATATTATGATATTCTTGGTAAAAGATTTCACACACACACGAAAAACCATTCGAGAATGTGCTTGCATTAGAATTGAAACATGAATTTGAATGAGACTTTTTTTTTTCCTTAGATTAATGATTTATAGACATACTTTTGAGTAAATTATAAAGAATCATTGAGTTGTTGCATTTTATCTCTATTAGTAGTAATAATAGTAATAATAGTAATGATAACTATATTTATTTTAGTTTTCTTTAACTGAATTTGATTTTCGTAAGTTAGGTTCTTTTCTATGTTTTGCTCGAGGAATAGCATTGGGTTTGTCAAATGACAAAAGAAAAAGAGGAAAAAAAGATTTAAACATGGTTTGGATTGGACCTTAAACCATCATTATGACTCTCAATGTGCCACATCTCTGGCTTGTACGCACCCGAAGCATTACACTTTGGGTTTCAGCGTAGTAATGCTCAAGCTCTCTATTTCTAGCTAATTGAATTCTTATTCCAATGCTACGGCTCTCAATGAGAGGGCTGTGATGCTAAACCGTTTTGGTTTTTTTTTTTTTGAATTTTTTACTCCTAAAACCTGCAAAATCAGACACAAGACAATTAGAATATAAAATAAACATTTAATGACAAATACACATTGTAAATAGAAACTAAAGAGAATAAATACTAAAATAATCTAAGTTTAGAACTTGAGTTGTCTCCTAATAAGCGCTTTTTTACAATCACTAGCTTAACTATGATATCTTTTTTTTACTTCTTCATAGCCGCAATAATGCTTGAGGCTTTGTTTCATTACCTTGAAAGCTCTTGTAAGTGTCCTAAAAATCTCAATGTAGCCATAAGACAAAACTTTTACCACTTTAAAGGTTGTCCACCAATATGGTTGAAGTTGCCATGAGAAGAGATGGACAAATGAACTTTAGAGTATTACTTGTTGTCCAACCTCAAAATCAAAATAACTAAAAGGTGGTGGATTATGCTCATCATAACAATGCTTATTTTTGAGATGTGGTGGCGATGGCTTTGACTTAAGAGTTGGTGCTAGCTTACTTGTAGGTGGTGGAGTAGAATTACGTTTACCCTTATCGGCTAAGTCCACTCTAGCATTGAGCTATGGAGGAAAGATATTTGGTTGCACTGAAAATAGTAAATTCAGCTGCTAACTCATCAACTTTGAAAGTTATTTTGCCTTCTTTTACATCGATGAGTGTGCCTGTAGTAGCCAATAATGGACATCCCAATATGATTAGAACCTCTTGATCTTCCTCTTTCTCAAGTACAAGGAAGTCTACTGAAATATATAATTTTCCCACTTTAATAAAAAACATCCTTTATAATCCCAAAAGGCTACATTATTGTCCTATCTGCGAGTTACAATTTGACCGTAATGGGTTGAATCTCCTTCAGTCCAAGTCACCTAACAATAGACAAAGGAATAATT
The DNA here is from genome assembly GCF_053813885.1 of Theobroma cacao. Classification (NCBI taxonomy): domain Eukaryota; kingdom Viridiplantae; phylum Streptophyta; class Magnoliopsida; order Malvales; family Malvaceae; genus Theobroma; species Theobroma cacao. The sequence continues at coordinate 9,364,668 of NC_142648.1, read as the reverse complement.
GAGACACTAGCACCTAAATCACACAAAGCTTTCAAAAAATTAACATTACAAATTGAGTAAAGGATAGAAAAACTCCTTGGGTCCTTAAGCTTTGGTGGAAGCTTATTCTGGATTATCGTGCTATACTCCTTAGTGAGTGTAATTGTTTCAAAATCCTTCAATTTGCTTTTCTTAGTCAATATGTCCTTCGAAAACTTCACATATGATAGCATTTACTTTAAAGCTTATGTGAAAGGAATGTTGATGAGAAGCTTTTTGAATACCTCAAGAAACTTTTGGAAATGCCTATCAAGTTTTTGTTTTTGAAAGTGTTACGGAAAGGGTGGTGGCGGTAAGTTTGCCTTTGCTTCCTTCTCTTGAATTTGCTTCTCAGTTGTCTCAATCATTGTTTCATTTTCAATAGGCTTATCTTGAAGTCTAGTTGGCCTAACATTGTTGACTCCATATACTTTTGATGATAACGAAACACTCCTCCTTCATTAATGTCTACTTTCACTATTTAAGTGTGCAGGATTTATTTTTATACCCTAACAAAGCTATTAATTAAAAGCAAGTCAAGGAGCTTGCTAAGTTTAATGAAGAGTTAATCAGTTAAGAAGGAAAAAGCAAATAATGAACAAAAACAAAACCCTAGTAACTGATTATCAAGGGACCTTAATCAGCTAAGGCATGACTGTGTGATATGTTGAAGCAAAGCAAAAATATGCTAATAGGTTAAAAGGTTTGGTTAATTGATTAGAGCATAAGGTCCTAGTATCTTCAAGCACCAAAACCAAGTTTAAAAATATTGTTGACTATTGAAAGGAGCCAAAGTGGAGAAGTTCAAAATTCGAAGATCTTCTAGTCGATTAAAGCTGATTTGAATTAGTTATGGCTGAAGGAAGTAAAGCCTCAATGATTTAAGGGAAGCGCTAACCAATTAGAGAAAGACTGTTGTGTGGAGAAGTGAAAACAGAAAGTTTGTAATCAGTTAAAGCTTGTCATAACCAATTAGAGGAAGTCTGCTAAAGAAGAAAAGTTTGAAAACAGAGAACTCTTAATTGGTTAGAACCTCCTGTAATTGGTTAGAGCAGAGAACACAGCAACAGAATAGTGCAAGATAGAGAAGCTGTAATCGATTAGAGCTACCTATAACCGATTGCCCGAAGTCTGTCTCACTTTTTGAATTTAAAACACTAAAGGACAAAATAATGACTAGAAGTGCATCAGAGTTGTTTCTAACGGCTAGAAACTACCTCCAACAGAAAAATCTAACTCCCCAAGTACAAAAGGAAGCTCCAACAGTAAAAAAAAAAAGATCTGAAAAGAAAAGAGTTTCTTTGAGCAAAAAACCAAATATTCTTCACTAAAAACACTTGTTCTTCATTCCAAATCTAGAAAAAGTGCTTGAGCTTGATTGTAATAGCTTTAGACTTGTAAAGGTACTTAGTTGTACTTCTTTTTCTTATCTTTCTTGGAAAATTAGAGTGTGAGATGCATTCTAAAGCTTGTTGTAAGGGATTAGAGCTTGGGTTAGAAGCTCACCTTGTAATAGCTTCGTGGAAGCTATTAATTCCACTAGTTTAGTGAAGTTGGGTTAAAAATCCTTGATTGGAAGATCAAAGTAATGGATGTAGGTTATGAGGACCGAACCACTATAAATACTCCTACATTGTCCACTTCTTTTTACCCTTCTTTACTTGGTATCTTGTAATTTTAACAAGTTCTAGTCATTCCTTTCATCTAGTTGATTAAGTGCTCTTCAAGCTCTAAAAGGCTAAGCAGAAAATTTTTAGTGCTATTCACCCCCCTCTAGCACTCAAATGGGACCAACAAGTGGTATTATAACCATACCCTCAAATTTAAGGCTTAATATCCTTAGAGAAGATCCACATGACTTTGCAAAAGTTAGCTGTTGCTGAGGGACAATCCACAAATAGGCCTCTTCTATTTAATAGATCAAATTTTGCTTATTAGAGCACTAAGATGTCTATATACATTAGAGCCCTTGACTACGAAATGTGGGACGCTATTATGGAAGGACCTTATGTTCTCACCTCACTTAGTTTGTCTTTGGTGAGAAAATGCTTAAGCTTAGAGTTGAGTGGATTGAGGATGAAGTCAACAAGGTCCAAACAAATTTTAAAGCCATCAACACCCTTCATTATGCACTCACTCTTTTGGAATTCAACAAAATCTCTCGCTGTACTATAGCCAAAGAGATTTGGAAAAAACTTACAATCATTCATGAGGGGACTTTTAAGTAAAATAGTCCAAAATTACCTTACTCAGCCACAATTATGATATGTTTAAAATGGAACCGGGTGAAGATGTCATTATCATGTTCAATAGGCTTACCAATATTACAAACCAGCTCAATCAACTTGGAAAAACTATCCCTAAACATGAGTTAGTAAAAAGATTACTTAGATGTCTCCCTAAAAGCTAAAAACCCAAAGTCACAACTATTCGAGAGGCCAAAGATCTTAATGTGGTCACACTTGATGAAATTTGTGGCTTACTCCTCACACAACTTGAAATGAAAGAAGAAGAAAAAGAGGGAAACAAAGAAGCCAAAGAGAAGAAGAAAAATTTAACACTCAAGATTAGTTTACTTGAGGAAAAATTAGAAGAGCTATCAAGTGATGATGATGAAGAGCCATGATGGCTAGACAATTTAGAAAGCTAATGGGACAAAAAGGTAAAAAGTTTGGAAGAAAAAATTATAAGAAGGATCAAGGTCTCTTTTAGAAAACAAGTGCAAGGGTGATTTCAACAAGAAAGATGAGATGATGTGTTTCAAATGCAAAAAACTAGGACACTTCAAATCAAAATGCCTATTACTAAAAGAAAAAACCTCAAAGAAAATAAAGAAACTAAAAAGAGTAATGGTGGTAGTAACATGGTCTGATAGTGATTCATCAAGTTCAAAAGAAGAAAAAGAAAAATTGGAAGAAAGAGCCAATTTCTGCTTGATGGCAAAGGAAGAAGAAATTAAGGTAACTTCTAATTCATGTGATATTTCTTATGATGATTTGCAAGATGGATATGACTGTCTATATGCTGAATTTGAAAAAATTGCTCTCAAATATAAGATTATGGAGAAACAGGTTGTTGCATTGAATGAAGACTAAAAAAAAATCAAAAAAGAGTACAACTCTATTTTTGATCAAAGGAACATGATTCAAATTGAACTAGAACAATTCAAAATTGATTCTAAATTCTTGAAGCTTGAATTGGAAAGCAAAAGTTTAGAATTACAAAAAGTTATTGATGAAAATGTTGCACTTAAAGTTGATAGAGAAGAAAGACTAAAATTGAAATCAAAAGATGAAGAAGAGTTTAAATATAAAATAAGCCTTATAAGGAAAATTAATCCTATCTCATGTCATTGTTATATGTGTGGTAGGAAAAGTCGTTAGTCTTATGAATGTTTTCATTCTAATAGAATCTTTCCTAGAACAAAATTAGTTTGGGTTCCAGAAGGATCCCATGTGACTGCTAACCCCTAAGGACCCATCAAAGTATAGGTACCTTTAAAAAAAACTAAAAATCTGTTTTATAGGTTGAGCGAGGACAAAAGGATCAATGTTTTGAAGCTTAACCAAAGAAAAGGCAGCCTTGATACTTGGACAGTGGCTGCTCGAGACACATAACCGATAATGAAAACTTATTTGCCAAGCTTGATAAGAAGAAGTGTGGTAGTGTTTCCTTTGGTGATGACTTCAAGGGTATTATCCAAGGAATTGGAACCATTGGTAACACATCTCAAACACAAATCAAGCATGTCTTATTTGTTCAAGGTTTAAAACATAATTTGCTAAGCATTAGTTAGCTTTGTAATAGATGTTTTAGATTATGCTTTGATTCCCATGCATATCAAGTAATTGATGTTAACACTAACAAAGTACCATTCATTGGCAAAAGGATTAAAAATATGTATGTCATTTTTCTTGATGAAATTAAAACCTGTGAATCATTATTGATTGCCAATGATGTTTGTGATAGTTGGTTGTGCCATAGAAGGTTAGGATATGCTAGTATGTGCACAATTTCAAAACTTTTGAGAAAAGACTTAATCATTAGACTTCTAAAGAGATCATTTGAAAATGACAAGGTTTGTGATGCATGTCAATTTGGTAAACAAGTTAGAAGTTCTTTTAAATCTAAGAAAGTCATATCAACTTCTAGGCCACTTGAACTAATACATGTTTACTTGTTTGGACCAATCACTATTACTAGTCTTGGAGGCAAGTCATATGGCTTTGTTATTGTTGATGATTACTCTAAACATACATGGGTATATTTACTTGTTCATAAAAATGATGCATTGCCAATTTTTATTAAGCATGGTAAAAGAGTTCAAAATGAAAAAAGCCTCACCATTGTTAGTGTTAGGAGTGATCATGGTCGTGAATTTGAAAGTGATAATTTTGAAATTTTTTGTAATGAAAATGGTTTTGATCACAATTTTTCTGCTCCTAGAACTTCACAACAAAATGGAGTTGTTGAAAGAAAAAATAGAACCTTGAAAGAAATGGCAAGGATAATGCTTTGCGAAAACAACTTGCCAAAATACTTTTGGGCTGAAGTAGTGAATACTGCAACTTACATTTGAGCAGAGTTTCCATTAGAACCATGATTTCTAAAACCCCTTATGAGCTTTACAAAGGAAGAAAACCAAATATATCTCATCTAAGGAGTTTTGCATGCAAATATTTTGTCTTAAATAATGGAAAACACACTTTGGGAAAGTTTGATGTTAGGAATGATGAGGCAATTTTTAGGCTATGCATTGAATTCTAAAGCATATAGAGTGTTTATGTAATACCCTGTACTTTGATATGGTGGCTAATAAAGCTTTTTAGATGCCAATTGAGGTTAATTAGAATGTTTAAAAGTGATGAAGGGTGAAAAGAATAGTTTGGAATAAAACATCTCGCACACGAGGAATTAACAATTAGATAATAATATTTTTATTGAGGATGAATTAGTGAGATAAAAAGTGATTCATAAGTGAATTAGAGCATAATAAGATATTTTGGGTGCCAAGGAGACAAGTGGGAAATTTTGAAATAAAATAATATTTTATTAATAAAATAATTTTAAAATATTATTATTTTATTTAGTGTTGAAATTTTTCATGAAAAATGAGTATATGGTTAATCTAAGTGGGGACAAGAAGAACGAGGAAATTTCAAAGAAAAATGACGTTAATGGGGCCCACGTGTCTATTAAATAAAGCTAGCGTGAGTAAGTAAATATTTTAATATTACGGTGATACCGCGTTGAAGCATAAACTTGATATTTTATTGATACAAGTGTTAAGGAGAAAAATTGAGAAGAAATTGAAATTAAAAGATTGTGGGAGGATACAATTAAAAAGAGGGTGAAAACCTTAGAGAGTAAAAAAGTAATTTTGCCATTAGTTGGTCAAAGCTTTCAAAGGAAGCTTTGACTCTTCATCCTTATCCCATAGCTGGTTCTTATCTCCAGCCAAAAGATATTTTCTTCTTCTCTTCCATGCTCCCAACGCCATTTTCATGCTCCCACACCATTTCACCTTGCCACCATGCATTTGAAAATAAAAATGGCTTTGTTTTGCAAGGAAAACCGTACTCTTTGAAAGAAAATATGAGATTAGTTGGAAGAAAGGAGAAAGGAAAGAAAGAAAGGAGAAAGAAAAGAAAGAAAGGAGAAAGAAAAAGAGAGAAAGGAAGAAAAAGATTGGTTTTGGTGATTCAAGCAAGGAAAGGTAAGGATTCTTGTTTCTAGCTTGAGCAATCTTTGAAAATGAGTTAGTGACTAAAAGAAATGTCTTGTGGCAGCAAATATTGGCTTGATTGGAGAAAAATTGGTGACATACAAGCCAATAAACCCGTGGTTACATGATGGACTCAAAGTGGAAAAGAAAAGCGGTAAGCTTAACACTATGTTTTAAAGCCTACGGTTAGTTGAATATTGTGAGGAGAAAATTTGTGCAAGTGTGGGCAGCATATGAATGTAAATTGTGGTGCATGTAAATTTAGGAAATACTTGATGAAACTAGATTTATAATTGCTGCCACATGCGAGGTTGTTAGTGCAAAAATGATAGTTGAACTTGATAGATACCATTGGAAAGGATTAATATGTGTGCTAACGTTATAAACAAGTTACCGGTACTTATAATCTAAAGAATTACGCAAGGAAAGGATATGAAGAACCTTAACAAAAACGTGTTAAGATGCAAGTTAGTAGAATAAAGATTTATGATGGAATGAGAAAGAGAAGTGGAAATGATATACACTAAATGTATTCAGTTTAATTTGTTACTAGGAAAGTTTGCCATGGTGGCGTACCAAGCGAGGTAACGAGTGACCGGCAAGTAGAAATAGCAAGATACGCACCCGAATCAATAGCGACGAAGCATCCGGCTATTGTAAGGTGAGTAGGGGGTGCCTATTTCAAAAATTTCCATAGCTATATAATGTTATACATTTTGTAAACGTTGTCGTATTTCATTAAATGTAATTATGGAAAGCATGAGCTATTAGGTTCAATAGGCGATTTCTAAATGGATTTATAATGATTTATACACTATTATTGTGGAAAGTATGAGCTGGTATAACTCATAGGAAATTGTGGATGCAAGTTGTTTTGAAAATTATTTTGGATATATCTATAGATGAGCTACATACGTAAAGTGTTTTAGAAACTGGGAAACAAGCCTTTTATATTGTTTTGCATTCAAAATCCGTGCCTTGTCTTTTTGTGTGATATGCATTATTTAAATGCAATTGTTAAATGATTTAGAATACAAGTTTTGAGCACCGATTTTAATCCGATCTTTGTATAAGAGAATACACCATGCCTTTTTATGTGAAAAGTAATTTGAAAGGTTATTGAACCTTGTTTTCAAATGGTTTTAAGCGAAAGACTTGGAAACCTCAATGTGATTTTTGAAAATGGTTTTGACAAACCAAGTGCATCGAGAGTAGGCCGACTGTCAATTCAGTTAAGTGTGACCTTCGTGCACAAGTGAGCTCTAGCTATAGAACCTTTGGGTCCCCGATGGGCGATTAAGAGTGGTGGGGGCCACAACTTGTGATATGTATACTTGGCTAGGCCATAAGTGATCTGGTAGAGTGAGACTCGCAAATGTGCGCGGTAGCGACCGCTTGATTCTCCGATGTCAGCCAACATTGTGGAGATTGCCATGGCTATAGGAATCCGGTGGAGTAAGCCTCTCGGATTGTTTTTACGTGGAAGTGGGTTCACTTGTTGATATTATACTTTCCTACTCGAGAGCCTTGTAAGTTTTCAATACGTACTCTCTTGCATGGTGGAGAGTTAAGATTTTCTCTACAGCTCCCATTGTTGAAATAAAAGCTTTTAATGCTTACTTGAAAAACATGAGTTGATTTAGGTGGCCGTACACTTTGATTTCTTTACATGCCACACATTTTGGGAGTGTGGTTACCTTTTTACTGTATTTCATAATTTGATGGCAATGATGTTTTCAGTGATTAAAACTCTTTCTGTTACACTTATTTTCGGCACTATTTACCAATGAAAGCATCGTATTATGATTCTACGATATTATTTTCACAAGGCACAAATATCCTCATTGTGGTTTGGTTTATAAGATTTGCATTTTATATTTTGGTTTTATCATTCAAATGATTTGCTTATTGCTTGTTTCCCATCTTCTTCCTATTCATGGAGCCGATGATCACTGATTCTGTGAGACTCACCCCCTTATTTTCCTTTTGCAGATAGTAATCGGCCTAGTGTGCAATCATCGGCAGTTATGGTCCATCGCAGATAGGTAAAGGCATCTCATAGCATTTCATTCTAAGTCACTCCGCTGCTAAAGGTCGAGTCATAACACTTTGTTTATTTAATTGTAAATGAAAAATGGCCTTGGTATAAGTATTAAATTGGAGATTTTAGACTTCATTTTATATACTTATGATTATATGTTTTAAAAATTGAATTGATTATTATAATTATGGTTCAAGTTATGATATGAAAGAATATGATTTAAGCACTAATATGGATTGGTGAACGAGTATAATGAATTATCGAGAATCTCTAATAAGGCTTGCTTGGGTCTGGTGGGCTATGCTTATTAGGCCCATGTGTTGGTCATGGCCTAGGATTTGGGCTGTGACAGTTTAACAAAAGAGCTCTAGTTATAAAAGAGTCCATCAATATTATTTTTTATGAGACTAATGATGCATAAAGAAAGGTAGTGCTTGATGATGATGATGCGATGACATTAAGAAGAAAATGGAAAAGATGAGCTTGGACAACAAAGAAAATCATGGAGAAAGTGCGAAGAAGAAAGATGATAATGAACCACCACCAGAAGACTTGCAAAGAACTAAAGAACAGCATAATGATCTTCCTAAAAGCTGGAGATTCGTAAAGAATCATATTCAAGAACTCATCATTGGTGATCGCTCCGATGGTGTCAAAACTAGAAAAGGTTTAAAGGAAGCTTGTGAGTTTCTAGCTTTCAAATCACAAGTGGAACCAAGGAGCTTTGAGGAAACTAAAAAGAAAGAGAGTTGGAGGATTGTTATGCAAGAAAAATTGAGTCAATTTGAAAGGAACAAGGTTTGGACCTTAGTTCTAAGGCCAACCAACCATTCAATTGTCGGTAAAAATGGGTGTTTAAGAATAAGATGGATGAGTTAGGAAATGTGGTAAGAAATAAAGCAGGGTTAGTTGCTCAATGCTATAATCAATAAGAATGTATTGATTATGACGAAACCTTTGCTCCGGTAGCTAAATTAAAAGCCAATAGTGTCACAACCCAAATTTCGGGCCATGACCTGCGCATGGGCTCAATGGATGTAGTCCACTAATCCCAAGCAAACCTATTAATCTGACATGTTCATCATTCCATCATAAACTGCTAAGTCACATTTCATACTTGAATCAAAATAATATTAAACATTGCCACCTCATACTGGCATACCAAATAAGTGTATATACATTGTCTACAACATATATCTTAATAATCTACATTAGGTTTGTTTATACACAACAAAAAGAAACTCGATGTCCAGCGGAGAAACTCGACGAATGTACAGCTACTGAATGCCGAGGCACCTACTAAGGGTAGACAGTATAAAGACACCTTGACCTAGCTACCAACTGTCTCATGATTTGAAAACATGAAGTTGAAAACGGTGAGTATAAACCCAGTGAGTAAACAAGAAAGGGAACAAGCAATAACAAGGGAGAATTTAAAATCGTGATGCACCTGTTTCAAAACAATGCAATTTAGTTCTATTCATATTAAAAACCCCTTATCAAGCCCTTAAATGATTAATCATTTGAAAATCATGAACCCATACATAACGAACCATTTGAAAAATGAAAGCTTCAATGATACGCAAGCAAGTCAAATACGACAACGAATCTTCGCTCTAGCGGAAAGACAGCTGCAACGAGAATGAATTTTCGTTGCAGCGACGTTGGGATTAAGTTATTGGACGAACGAGGGTTTCTCCCTAAACCTCCTCATTTTAAACTTAACTCATTTAGTCCTTAATGTTGGAAGTCCATGCTCAGAAATGGTAACAAAGAAGTGAAAAATAGGGCAGCAATTGGATAAGATAGGAGACAAAACAGAAAGTATTCAATCTCGCTGCAGCAAAATTGTAACCCAGAAATAGAAAGTTTCTCGCTGCAGTGAGAATGAATTTCGTTGCAGCAAGAAGCTACAGTGTCATTCTCGCTACAGCGAGTTTTCGACCAGTCTACCCTTCCAAACCCGAGAGTTTCTCGCTGCAGCGAACATAATTCTCGCTGCAGCGATAAACAGGGCACCAATGAAAAATTTGCCCTTCTTCCCAAAGAAAAACCACCCTGCTGAAATGTCCAAACCAACAAGAAACGCATAACAATTTTCCAAAGTTTAACATGTCAAGTTTCACATGCATTACAACCATATACCATTACTCATTAATTTCCTATAACACACATATTTATATATGTATATATGTATACGTATACCCATCATCATCATGCACACCATCCCATCATCATCATACACAACATCACACCATCATCATCACCAGCTCATGCGCACTCCCTACTCGCACATGGCTGGGTCATCATCGGGTTATACGCACTCTCTACTTGCACATAACCGGGTCATCCTCGACTTATGCGCACTCCCTACTCACACATAGTCGAGTCAATATAATTACACAATACTATATTCAAACATATATGTATATCAACACAATGTAGCAGTATAGGAATCCATAATAGCCACATATCACAACATAAACCATTTCTCAATAGCTTGTTCCCAAGGCACTCATTTTTAAAAAAAGTTGTATAAAATCATTAAAACACTTTGTACAAAATAGTCACATTCCCAAAATGGTTTTGATAGGCAGTCCACTCACCGGTTGATTGTAGAGCCTTTAGTTGACTCTAATTCCCTTAATCATCCAATTGGGGTGATGGGGCTTCGTTAGAACCTAGAATCACATTAGCATCAACAATAAGTCAATTCACATACTATAAACCCTAAAAGTTTATCTCTTAGCTAACTTTTAATTGCCACTTTAAATGGCTATCTATGTTCACTATCTAAATCACTATAAAATGAATGAACATCCTCAACAATAAAACAACTCTTAATCTAAATTACTAGCCATTATTCATAGCTAAAAATCAAGCTTAGTTCATCACTCACCCTAGGATTCCTTTGTAGTTGAATTATCTTCCAATAACTTCCACACAAATGGGATAATTCTCTCTTTCTCTCTCTAGAATGCCCAACTAGTGAGAGAAAATATGAAAATAAGATTTTTCAAGGGTTTTGAGGAGAAAGAGTGGAAGAATACAAAGGTTCTAGTCATAAGGGCATAAAGGTATGAAAACTAGAGCTAGAGAGAGAAAATCATGCAAGCTCCATATCAAGCTTCCATGGAGGTTGGAAGCAACGTGAAAGAGAAGAAGGAGGAAGAAGAAGAAGCTGCTGGAAAATGGGAGAAGAAACTGCTGGAAGAAAGATATTTATAGCCAATCTTATCCATTCCACTTAAATTACCAAAATGCCCCCTCCACCAATTAACTTACTCTCCTCCAACCCTTTATGAAATCTTTTTACTCCTTTGACACCGGGACAAGGTCCATAATGGTCTAAACATACTCGAGTTCATGAAAACTTAAAATTTTAACCCGAGGTGAAAAATGACCATTTTGCCCCTACCGTGAAAATCATCAAAATTTTTGTTTCCTTTTCATTTTACCCCTAATTTCATCATCCATTTATGCCTTAGGCCTACTTAAGCCATAATATTATTTAAAATCCTACTTTTATGGGCTTACTAAGGAAATGATGAAATTACCCCTAATCAAGGATATCGCGTACACTTCCCTTTACGAGTCTATAAAGGTCAAGGTCTCACAATTAGACCGTTACTTGCCTATGCATGCTTTATGAACTTGCAATTGTTTCAAATGGATGTTAAAAGTCAATTTCTTAATGGCTTTATACATGAAGAGGTATATGTTGAACAGCCCCCTAATTTTGAAGTGTTTGATAAAATTGATCATGTATATAAACTGTATAAAGCTTTCTATGGATTAAAACAAGCTCCTAGAGCTTGGTATGAAAGACTTTCTAAGTTTTTAATTAAAAAAGAATACTCTAGGGCAAGTGTTGGTAATATTTTGTTTGTTAAGAAAAATGAGATTGATTTGATTATTGTTCAAATTTATGTTGATGATATAGTATTTGGTGCTACAAATGAAAGGTTGTGTGAGAATTTTGCTAAAGAAATGCAGGGAGAATTTGAAATGAGTATGACGGAAGACTTAAAGTTCTTTCCTAGTCTATAAATCAAGCAATGTGAAGATGGAATATTTATCAACCAAGAAAAGTATACCAAAAAAATGCTAAAAAAGTTTAGTGTGATGAATATGAAGTCAATTGGAACTCCTATGAGCCCCTCCACAAAGCTTGACAAAGATGATAAAGGAAAAGATGTGAACCAAAAGCTCTATAAAGGTATGATTGGTTCACTTCTTTATCTTACTACAAGTAGACCTGATATATTATTTAGTGTATTCCTATGTGCAAGATTTCAATCATGTTCCAAGGAATCACATTTGACTACAGTGAAAAGAATTTTTAGATATCTCTTGGATACTGAAAGCTTAGGCTTATGGTATCCAAAAGGTTCATCATTTAATCTTTTTAGCTATTCTGATGCTGATTTTGCTAGTAACAAAATTGATCGAAAAAGCACTACTGGTACTTGTCAATTCCTTAGAAACATGCTTGTGTCTTGGTCTTCCGAAAAACAAAATTCTATTGCTTTATCAACTGTTGAAGCTGAGTATATATCACTAGGTAGTTGTTGTGCACAAATTTTATGGATTAGGTAACAATTAAATGATTTTGGAATGCCTACACATAAAGTTCCCATTTATTGTGATAATATAAATGCCATAAATATCTCCAAAAATCTTGTTCAACACTCTACAACCAAGCACATCGAAATTAGGCATCATTTCATTAGAGACCATGCGCTTAAAGGAGATATTGAAATAAATTTTGTAGATACCTTGCATCAATTGGCTGACATTTTTACAAAACCATTGAATGAAGAACAATTTTGTAGAATTAGAAGAGATTTAGAGATGATTAATGCTACTGAGATCTAAATTATGATGAAATGATGATGTTCTTGATGATATATATCTATATATATATTGCCTGATGAGTGTGTCTATTGCTTGGTGTAATTGATTAATGAATATTCTAGGTTAGCTAAAGGACCTTACATGGAAGATAGGATTCATTCTAATCAATTAAGAACTTCCCTAATTAATTAAAACAATTATGTGTTATAGAAGTTAACCTGAGTTAGTGAGGTAATAATCAGTTAGCAACTCCCCTAACCGATTAATGCAAGTCTGGTAGTTAAAAGGCCTCCAAGTCAGAAACATAGTAACTGATTAAGACATCCTCTAAATGATTAGAGGATAATTGTGAAAGAGATAGGCTGTCGAGCAAGAATTTTTTTAAAAAAAAAAACTAGGCAAGTGGTACGGGACAGCTCCCACTCAAAACGTGGGTAACCGGTTATAACTCCCCATAAAAGACCACCCAATTTACTTAGGGAGTCAGTTACATTGAAAATCAATATCCAAAAGCCTTCAGATTTTCCTCTCCATATTTTCCTCTAAAACCTGAGAAACCTTAGAAAAGAAAATCCCATGGCAAAAACTTCCTTCACTCACAAGGTAACCAAAAAAAGAAAAGGAAAAAGGAAAATTGATGACTCTTTATCACATTCCCTCAAAAAGAAAAGAAAAATCAAAGGACTTTCGGCAGAAAAGAAAAAGGGAAGCAAAAGGAAATTGACAAAGAAAATAAAGGAACCAACAGATGGAAGACTCGCTTCAGTGAAAGGTACTGGTTCTTTCTCTTATTTTCGAAATGACTTGCATGCTGATAAATTTAGAAAGATTGAAAATGCCACAATCTCTTGTGGTAAATTCTTTGACTGGGAAAGTTTTAATGATTCACCGAGAGTAAAAGAAGATCTTGAGGAATATTTTAAACTTCTGAAATTAAGATTTATGAGTACTTTGGGAGATAAAATGTATAGTCCAACTCTGATTAAGAAGCTGTATTCTAGTGTAGCTATTGACAAAACTAAATTGGAAGAAGAAGAGGAATTTGCAAATGATAGATTAAATGTGTTCTTAGATGGTAAAGATTTTCAACTTAGTGCTCAAGATCTAAGAGAGTTCCTAAAGACTGAATTTGAAGTAAAAGAATATAAAATGCTAGAGAAATATGAGCCAAACCATCTATGGGAAGTTATCACTGGAAAGAGGGAGAAGTTTCTCTTTAAAAGCTATGCTAATGAGATAAAAAAATGCTCAGCTCAAAATTCTTCAATATTTCATAGCAACTACTTTTCATGGAATAAGCAGTAGCTTCGGTTATGTGAGTGCATAGGATCTGTGGCTTATAAAGGCTGTTTTCAATGAAATCCCATTGAATGTGAGAAGATACATGGTGGAAAAGATCAGGACAACTACATTAGGGGACAAAGCAAATTTGCCGTATGGCAATATCTTTACATCTTTAGCAAAAAAAAAAGAGAATCTGGAGTGGAAGATTTTAGTTTGATTTCATGAAGAATAAAGATCAGAAAATATTCCTTGGAAATGTACTGAAAATGGGATACAAAATTGAGAGAAATGAATGCATCAAGGTAACAAAAGGTACACCTTTACCCCCTCTAATTGAAAGCTCTTCCACACTCTTTACCAAGACAAATCAAACCTTCTCTCAAGATAACATGATATTTAATCTACTCAAGAAGATAAATGGTAAAGATTGAAGAAAACCTTCAATAGCTTGAAGCTATGATAAATCTAGCTAAGGAAACCAAAGTTCCTAAAGCCCTTGTCTTTACTGTAAGTCAGTCAAGTAAGAGGACTACTACAAAACAATTTGAAAGTGCTACTTCTAGTTATGGCAATGAAACTGAAAAGGAAATACTTGAAAATCCAGATGTGACTCAAGTTGGAAATGAGGAATCTGGAAAAAATAATGCTGAATAAGAAAAACAGGAAAAAGAAAAACAACTACCCACTGAAGAGAATGAGAAAGAGAAAGAAAAAGAAAAAGAAAAAGAACCCTAAGTTGAAAAAGAACATTCAAATGCTGAAAAGAGTGCTCTAAGCTCCTTACAAAATCTGAAGAGATTCTCATTTCTAATTTTATAAGAGATATCATCAATGAAGCTAAAGCTGACCAAGCACACCAACAGGCAAGGATGGATCAAGAAGCTTAGTCAACTCCACTAAAAACAGAACAAACTACAGAAAAAGCATATCCAGACGAGGGTAAAGCTACTGACACTGATCTTGTAGCAAAAAAACTGCTGGTAAAGGCAAGAAAACTATGGCCACCAAGACCAAAACCTTCAAAAGAAAAGAGTCTGCAAGACTGACATTGACTTCCACCCAATAGTCCTCTAAATCTATAGAACCCTAGTCTATTCCATTAGACTCTCCATTTCACTCCTCACCTTAACCTCTCCATGTTCATTTTGGCACTGACGAATCCTCTTCTTCATCTGATTTCAATTACCACCTTTTAGATGATGCCCAAAAGTGGGAGAGAAATAGAAAGACAAGAAAATAGGATTACGAAGTAGAGTTGATAAGAATGATGAACTTAGTCATTAAGTTATGCTTTCATTATCTTTGCTTTGGTATGTTTTTTTTTTTTTTTTGTGATGAACAATGGTTGTGTGGTTTATATGTTTTATGATGGTGCTATGTGCTGAAATAAGTTTATATGGGTTATGTGGCTTATGTTGTGTTGAGTTTCTATATTTTTATGTTAAACTTATATTGAATGGTTGAATATTGAATATATACATATATATGCTCCTATGTTTGAATAGCTTTATGTTAGATAATTTAATTAGAGCATATAATTAGGGGGAGCACATACTTAAGGGGAGCAATCCTCAAAACTGCATAGAATATTCTTTTCATTAACAGACATTGCACTCTTAATCTAAAGGTGTTTTGTCATCATCAAAAGGGGGAGAATGTTGACTCCATATGTTTTTTATGATAACAAACCATTCCTTATTCATTAATGTCTAACTTCACTATTTAAGTGTGCAGGATTTAATTTTATACCTCTAACAAAGCTATTAATTAAAAGTAAGTCAAGGAGCTTGCTAAGTTTAATGAAGAGTTAATCAGTTAAGAAGGAAAAAGTAAATAATGAACAAAAACAAAACCCTAGTAACTCATTATCAAGGAACCTTAATCAACTAAGCCATGGCTGTGTGATATGTTGAAGCGAAACAAAAATATGCTAATTGGTTAAGAGGTCTAGTTAATCAGTTAGAGCATAAGGTCCTAGTATCTTCAAGCGCCAAAAACAAGTTTGAAAATATTGTTGACCATTAAAGGAAGCCAAAATGGAGAAGTTCAAAATTCAAAGATCTTCTAGTCGATTAAAGCTGATCTTAATCAGTTATGGCTAAAGAAAGTAAGCCTCAATGAGTTAAGGGAAGAGCTAACCAATTAGAGGAAGATTGCCGCGTAGAGAAGTGAAAATAGAAAGTTTGTAATCAGTTAAAGCCTACCTTAACCAGTTAGAGGAAGTCTGCTAAAGAAGAGAAGTTTGAAGATAGAAAACTCTTAATTGGTTAGAGCCTCCTGTAATTAGTTAGAGTAAAGAACACCTTGCCACCCAATGATTCTTCATGCACCAATATTCTCTTCATTTTATTGGTTAAATATCCACCCTTCATTATCCTTCCATTCTTTCATTGATCTTCATGCATTCTTAATGCATTTCCATTTCATCCACCTTACTTATGTCCAATAGCCTTTTATGCATTCTCTCACATTATTTCTCATTTGACCTCCCATTTAGTGAATAACATTACATGAATATATATTTCCTTTCTTTTAGTCCAATTGTCACCAAGTGTCCAACATGCATAAATCTTCCATGCATTCTTTCAACTTAAAAATTCACATGCATGTGTTATCTTATTCATTTTGTCTCATGCCTTTTTATTTGTCACATGGTGGGGGTCTCACATGTTCCCCACTAAGATTACACCTTTATATACCATCTTTTGCATGCATATCTTTGCATGTAATAGTATTTGTTACATGCATATTCCATCCACCCACATAATTTAATTTTCCTTGGTTAGTTAATTTCCATTTAACTTGAAATGGTGAAATTGCACATAAGTCCTCATATTTTTCCTTATTTACCATTTAACCCTCCAAACTTTTCATCTTTTACAATTTGGTCCTTCAAACATTTCACAAATTACAATTTTATCCTTCAACTTGTTCATAATTACAACTTCAATCATTTACTTTTCATTATTTGCAATTCCACCCCTCAACTTCTTATTCTTTTCAATAAGTCTTCCCATCATTGCTTTAATTCAATTTCCTTCTAATTTTCTTCCTTTAAACTTGTACAAATAAAATATCAAATTTATACTTCACCAAGGCGTCTCTATAATATTTAAATATATACTCATATTCTCATGCTTTATTTAATGAAGGCATGCGAGCCCCACTAACGTTGTTTTTCTTTGAGATTCTTTCTTACTTCTTTTCCCCCACTTGGATTTGCCATATAGTCCTCCTTCTTGACTAATTTCAACAACAGATAAAATATTAATATTTTAATATTATTTTATTTCAAAATTCTCCACTTGTGTCCTCGAATCCCAAAGTGTCTCACTTTGTCTCGGTTCACTTTCAAATCGCCTTTTAACTCACTAATTCATCCTCGATAAAATGTTATTATTTTTTATTAGTTAAATAGTATTTTCTCGCATACGAAATATTTTATTTCAAAATATTCCTTTCATCCGTCACCGTTCGCACTTAAATTAGCGTCAATTGACCCTTCGTCTTGTCGATAAGGTTTAATTGACTTCTATACGAGGATACGGGGTGTTACAATCTCCCCCACTTAAAAAGAATTTGTCCTTGAATTTATATCAGCTTCGGGTTCTTAATCTCACTTTATGATCTTATTTCATTTCCTTCTTTGTAGGGATTTTGATTTATCCATTTTGTTCATTTTTGGTTCAAATAGAATACTTTGCAAGGTTAGGGTATGTAACTTACACCTATTATCATCTTTGAATCAAAACAACGGTACCCTTCAACAATTGCTCTTTCTTATCACTAAGATCTCAAGTATGTCGTTAACTCCACTACTAACCTTAAACATATCTCAATCTCAATCATATCGATTTCAATCACAAATCATACTTACTTATGTATACCTAATTACCATATCTTTACTTCGATTCTTGTCAAACTTCTCGGCATTCATTCCTCTTATCCCTATACACTATTACATAACTTATGGCATTATAACCATGCCATAACCATTCCTATACATATTTCCAACATTAAGGGAAGTTGAATCTTTCAATCGTTCCCTCATACTTCATGCTTATCTTGCATTTATGCAATTCAACTCTCCTTAATTTTTCCGTTAATTGCACGTTCAAAGATTTACTCTCTTACATCATTCTTAATCCGATACAATTTACATCATGTGGAAAGGCAACTCACTTGCCGACCTTTAGCTTTAATTGTAAACCCTTTCATTCACCATCAAATTCTTTTTGTTCACGTCTCAAAATACATTATCATTATTATGACTTAGAACTTTTTGATCATCATAGACAAAATTAAATTTTGTCTTTTTTTAATCAATTTCTCCACATACTCACATTATAGTACTATCACCATTTATTTTCCATCCATTGCACTATTGCCTTATGGAGAGTCTAATGTAACTATGTCTTAGCACTTCATTAATTCTTACATCTCAATCATATTAATCCATCTTGTATGGCCTAGCCACACTATAGATTCCATTTCTTGATATTCCTTCTTTAACTGTTGCTCCGAAATTCTTTACATCATCATAACTCAATTTTCGATAGAATCTCTAATCATTGTATCATCTATACAACTCATCTAACATATAGAGTCCAAATGAAGTGATTCTTGAGCAATTGGAAAGCTAAGAGATAAAGCTACAACTTGCATGAAGATGACTTTACCCAATTCTACCTTGAAGATGGAGAATATACTTCTGGAAGTTGATAAAGTGCAGTGGTCAACAAGAGCACACCTGAAGCCAAGCCAGCACCATGGCATCAAGGGGCTATGCCACAGTGTCAAGATGAAAAATCTGAAGAAAATGTAGAAAAAAAAAACCTATGGGTTGATTAAGTTTTTATTGGGTCACTACACTTATTCTAAAGCCATAATAAGAGCCAATTAGGCCTTATTAGGGAGAATAAGTTAATTTTGGTGGTATTTAAAGAAAGTTTGAGGAGAAGTTAGCTGTAAAAAGACAACCCTAAGAGAGATTCAGAAACTTAGAAGTTGAGGCTGAAGATTGAAGATTAAGGCAGCCAATATTTGTTCTTTCTTCTTCCTTAGCTTTAATTATTCTTGTTACTCTTTATGGCTAAACTTCATATGTTCTTATTTATTTTTGCAATTATGAGTAGGTAAATTTTTTTCTCTAGGATTATAATTGAACTCACATGTCATTTAAATTTCTAATCTCTTTCTAGTTTATTTTCAATGGAATTGAATTGTTTATTCTAATTTGTTCTTAACGCTTTTAATTGTCTAACCGCCAATTAAATTGATTTGGAAACCTAAACATTACTTGAAAAAAGTAGTTTATAGTAGGCTAAAATTGGAATAACATATGATCATATTTATTTTCTTGGATGAATAAATTTATTTGTGTATAGGATAGAGATATACCTATATGTCGTATGTAGCCAGTATTAGAGCGTGAACTTAATGAATGTGTTTTAATTTCAATTCACATAGAGATATAGTGTTTGATTAAAATAGATATTTTTATAAAAGTATCGAAGGAGCCTTATAAATAATTGAGGACTCTAGGTTAGCAATTCATCCCGTTAGAATAAGTTAAAGAAGAGAAGTAAGATTTAGATGAAATGTGAGGGATATTGTAATCCTAGGCTTGTTTGAGTTGATTTTTATCCAATTTTATTATTGCTTTGATTTTTTTAGTTTAAATTCTTGTTAATTAGATTTCATTTATAATTTATTTAATTACTTTATTTTGTTTGTTTGGATAAGTCTTAATTATGTTAATTTTAGTACTTAGTGAAATTTTAGATCAATTCTCTGTGGGATCGACACTCTGCTTACCAATATATTATATGTTCGATACGTATACTTGCATGGGTAAAAAATTAGACAACTGTAGAAAAATTGTTGGTTGAATTGATTTAAAGCTACTACATTAAAGGTTTGTTAGTAAGCGAGGAAGCTCAGGATAACTGCTAGTGAAGAGTAAAATGTCACTATGAATGGGACTCTACTTTGAAATTAGCTTTGCATATATGTATATATGTATTTATGACTTTAAGAGAAATTGCATATTCTACCTTTAGCCTAGAAGAGTTATAATTAGGCCAATGTTAATTGTAAATTTTGGTTTATGAGTTTGATTAAGCAATGTTCTGAATTTTTGAAAATGCTTTACAAAAGCTATAAATTCATGATTTGAAAAATGGGAAACACGCCCCTTCAAACGTGTAAACCATTAAATTGTTTCTTTGTGAATTCATTTGACTGTTGCAAGCCACTTATTAGCAAATATAAATGAATTGTTTTGTATTTAAGGCCATAACCTAATGGTCTTGTTGTCCTTATTTGTGTGATTCATAAACCCTGATATTTCTACATCATTAAAGCCCATTGATCTACCATGACCATATATAAGAAATGCTACACATTTGAGACAAGGGGTCTACCTATGATAAATGTTTCGATTGGGAACTATGATAAGTTTGATGATCACTGCTTAAAAATGGTACAGTGAGATTAAATGTTCTGCATTAGCTAACGCCCATTGAGCTTGATATAATCATGCATAAATGATGCTATATTTTGGAAGATATGTATTTGTTTATGATAAAACAGTTTGATAAAAGTTTATTAAATGATTAATATTTTTTATTAGAAATGACACAATGATAGTATGATTTCTAAATTGCCCTAGATTATTGAGTTTGCCTCATGTATGGAAATATTATATGAATTATCGAGATCATATGTCTGCAAATGGCATGATGGTTTTGTAAGATGGTAAATATTCCATCCGATGATAAAATTCCAGACAATGAGTGGATTTTTGTAAGAGTGGTGTCTTTCCTTGTAATTTGTTTCTCTGTCAGTTGCTTCAGCATAGAACGTGATTTATTTCTTCATCACATGCTTCACCACCGAGTGTGATTTGATTCTTCGCCAGTTGTTTTGGAACCAAGCATGATTTGCTTCTTCACCAATTACTACAGTGCCATGCATAATTTGTTATTCCACCTACTAGCCACTGAGCGATTATTAGGTTGTTTTTTACAGAAACCCACTCTTATACTATGCTTTGTGTAATGTGATTTGTTTCTTATAAGCATGCAATGATTTTTTATAAAATTTGCTATTGATATGAAATTGAGATATGATGCGCTCAGTTTAAATTCAGAATTTCATATTGGTTTATGCCTAAGGAATTTGGCAACAAGGATGCTTTTAAGGCAAGCTCAAGTTTTTTATGCTAGTATATGATCTATGCTTTGTCAAGTTGACCACCAATCTAAATTTCTGAGAAATGTTTCAAATTATATGAGACTTCGTCAGAATTCCACAAGAGACATTTTGTACAAGTAAATTTGGGAGAACTTCCGATTCTCTATGAGTTACATTGATTTGTGCCTAAGTGAGGCACCTAGTTATATGAGAAATGTTAAGCATCAAGGGTATTGGTACTTAGATTAAATCTAGTTGTGGGAAAAGACCTATAACGACCCAAGTCCAAGCATTGGCCTAATAACTTTTCGGGCCTAAACCACGTGGCCCTCAAAAGCTCAAGCTCAAGTTACTAGTAGTGACTTGGATTGTTATATAGGTTTTAGCAATCACATTCACATCAAATGTGGGATGTGGAGTATTATAATCCCACCCACTCAAATCCTTAATAAATAGTATGGAGTATCACAATACAGTTTAGGCCCAAAAAGTTGTTAGGCCAGTGCTTGGACTTGGGTCATTACAAATGGTATCAGACCCGCACCAATCCGATGTGGGCTTCCATATTACCCTACTGAGATCTTGGTCTTGTGGATGATTTATGGCCTTGATGAGGACATCAAGGATTTGAGTGGGTGGGATTGTGATATTCCACATCCCTCATCAAGGATTTGAATGGGTAGGATTGTGATACTCCACATCCCACATCTGATGTGAATTTGATTGTTAAGACCTATATAATAATCCAAGTCATTACTAGCAACTTGAGCTTGAGCTTTTGAAGGCCACATGGTTCAGGCTCGAAAAGTTGCTGAGCCAGTGCTTGGACTTAGGTTGTTACAAAACCCCAATTTGTTTTGAAAAGGTTTGCTCTAATTTGAGACTCTCCCCTACTTGGGTAAATACCAAGAAATTAAGTGGACTAATAATAGCCCTTATTTAGAATTTGCATTTGCTAGTGTAAGCCATAAATCTGTATAACCGGTTGGTATGCTATCTGTATATATATAACTTGTTCTCCATAACAACTTCTATTTTGAATTGCATACGATCTGCCTTTGAAATTCTAACCTTTATAAATGGCATTTGCAAAGTATATCTTCCTAGCTATCAAATTTTATATTAAAAACTCTTTCGTATTTGGCTTGTTACCCTCCGCTCCCACACACTAAGTTATGAAAGGACTCACCCCAATCTAATTATTGCTTTGTGTAGGTAAATAGTTTTGTGGGGATCCTTGCTTGGAAAGCGAATGGCTAGAGCTTGTTATGTAAATGGTTCTTTGGCATCTAGTAGGCATTTTCGATTTGACGAGTCCACTTTGTTAAGTCTGTGTTTGGTTCTGGTTTTGAGCATGGCTTAGTTGTTTATGATTTGTAGGCACCGTGTTGCCATTTGATTCTAGTTGATTGTTCTGTAAAGGCAAGTTATGGCACACTATGTATATAGCATGTGTTTGCACTTTTGATTCTATTGAAGCACAAAGATACATTGAAATACATGCCAAGGTGCAATATTTGTAAAACAATGATTTGAACTCATATCATATAAGTAAGCCATTGGGTAATTTCTATTGAGACATATGTTATGTCCAATTATTTGATATTCTGATTAATTCTATTTTGAGGCTTCCTCAAGTCTCATGAGCTTCGTCTACTAGACTCATACACCGATCACGGTCTTGGGTTTAGGTCGTGATAGGAAAGTTACCACAACAAGCACACAATCAATAAAAATCACTTTCACGGTCCATGGTCCACATGGAGAAATGTTCCTCCTAAAAGAAAGAGTTAATCTGGAAGTTTTTTAAGATACACTTGTAAACACAAAGTGTTTTGATGACATAACTATATTTTTAAATAGTTTCACTTATTTATAACGGGCTAATGATTTATTTGCAATATTTTACACGTAGGAAACTTTTTGCTTGAGTTCAATGAATGCTTAGTACATAAGATCTAGTAGAAGTTCTGTAAAGACCGATTGTAAGACATTCTAGTAGAAAAGCAAAATTGTTGAGGTTGGTATCAACAACATAAGAGACTACAAAAGCCTATTAAGGTTATGGAACATGAGAGAAATTTGAGATACCCTCATTGTTGAAGAATGGGAGACTAATAAATGGCAAAACCAAACACAAAAAGCAAAGGTGAATCATTTAACAAAAAAATATGGAAGCATTATCAAGCACACAAGCAATTCACTTCCTTTTCTTATACAAGCAAGAAGAATTATATGAATTCATATTTAGTTACTTTAATTTATTTATTTTTAATCATCATTTCATACAAAGCATGGTAAATTAATTAACTAAAATGAATTAATCACGAAATTGATATTTTCATTTCTTTATAAATGAATGTAGTAAAATCAATTAAAGCACCACCTCACATTTTTCGAAAGTTTTCAACTAAATACATAGACTTTTGATGTGATGCAATGATTTTATGGACAACAAGCCCAAAGCTATTAGTGTAAGTGAACTTGATTTATACTTTAAATGTTAACCATAGTTACTTGAAGAATATGAAAGTTTATCTTACTCTAATATGCTTTATAATATATGTATACTTTTGTATTATCACAAAAGTATGGTCACAAAAGTATGGTGACAATATAGCATCTTAGCTGGAGTTCAACTCGTGTGATTGGTTTGAAGAAATTGAAGTACAAGAGACCACTTGCCCCCACCTATATGGTTTTGTGATTAGGGTTGTGAGACCTTGACCTTTATAGACTCGTAAAGGGAAGTATACGCGATATCCCTAATCAGGGGTAATTTCGTCATTTCCTTAGTAAGCCCATAAAAGTAAGATTTTTAAACAATATTATGGCCTAAGTAGGCCAAAGGCATAAATGGATGATGAAATTAGGGGTAAAATGGAAAGAAAACCAAAATTTTGATGATTTTCACAGTAGGGGCAAAATGGTCATGTTTCACCTCGGGTTAGAATTTTAAGTTTTCATGAACTCAAGCATGTCTAGACCATTATGGACCTTATCCCAGTGTCAAAAGAGCAAAAAGATTGCATAAAAGATTGGAGGAGAATAAGCTAATTTATGGAAGGGCAATTTGGTAATTTTAAGAGAATGGATAAGCTTGGGCTATAAATATCTTCTCCTTCCAGCAGCTTCTTGAATTTCCAGCAGCTTGTCTTCTTCTTCTTCTTCTTCTTCTTCTTCTTCTTCTTCTTCTTCTTCTTCTTCCATCTCACGTTGCTTCCAACCTCCATGGAAGCTAGATATGGAGCTTGCATAATTTTCTCTCTCTAGCTCTAGTTTTCATACCTTTGTGCCCTTTTGACTAGAACCCTTGTATTCTTCCACTCTCTCTCCTTAAAACACTTGAAAAATCTTATTTCCATACTTTCTCTCACTAGTTAGGCATTTTAGAGAGAGAAAGAGAGAATTACCCCATTTGTTTGGAAGCTATTGGAAGAGAATTCAACTATAAAGAAAACCTAGGGTGAGTGATGAACTAAGCTTGGTTTTTAGCTGTGGATAATGGCTAGTAATTAAGATTATAAGCTGTTTTATTGTTGAGGATGTTCATTCATTTTATAGTGATTAAGATAGTGAACATAGATAGCCATTTAATGGGGCAATTGAAAGCTAGCTAAGAGATAGCTTTTAGGGTTTATAGTATGTGAATTGACCTATTGTTGATGTTAATGTGATTTTAGGTTCTAACGAAGCCCCATCACCCCAATTGGATCATTAAGAGAATCAAAGTCAACTAAAGGTTTAAATCGGTGAGTGAACTGCATTCAAAACTTGTTTTGGGGATATAATGTATTTGCCAAACATTTGAATGGATTATCTAGCTTTTCATAAAAACAAGTGCCTTGGGAACAAGCTTTTGATAAATTGTCTCCATGTTATGACATGTGACTATTATTGATTCATGCACTACCACATTGTGTTGATATATATATGAATACATTATTGTGTAATGACATTGACTCAGCTATGTGCGAGTAGGGAGTGCGCATAAGTCGATGATGACCCAGTTATGTGCGAGTAGGGAGTGCGCATAACCCGGTGATGACCTAGCCATGTGCGAGTAGGGAGTGCGCATGAGTTGGGGATGATAGGATGATGTTCATGATGATGACGGGATGGTGTACATGATGATTGATATATATATATATATATATATATATATATATATATATATATATATATATATATATACATGTTTATATATACATATATGGTATATGGTTGAAATGCAAAAGTGTGAGCATTTGATTTGTTGAAATTTAGGAGTTTGCATGTGTTACATGTTGCTTTTGTTATTTAGCAGGATGGCTTTGTTTTAAGAGAAAAGGATAATTTTTTCTTGATGTTTTGATTCTCGCTGCAGCGAGAAACTCTCGAGTTTTTTAGAGCCTCACCAGTTTGGTTCTCGCTGCAGCGAAAATGCATTCTCGCTGCAGCGAGAAAGGTACTGTAGCTTCTCGCTGCAGCGAGAAACATTTTGTTTTGGGACCAAAATTTCGCTGCAGCAAGATTCATTCTCGCTGCAGTGAAAATCTTTCTGTTTTGTTTCCTCATTGGTTCCGTTACTGCTCCATTTTTCATTTCTTTGGTACCATGGTTGAGCTTGGACTTCCAACATTAAGGAATAAGTGAATTAAGTTTTAAATGAGTAGGTTTGGTAAGGAACCCTCGTTCAACTAATAACTTAATCCCAACGTCACTACGCTGCAGCGAGAATGTCTTTCCGCTGCAACGAAGATTCGTTGTCGCATTTGACTTGCTTATGTATCACTAAAGCCTTCATTTTTCAAATTATTTGATATGTATGGGTTTATCATTACCAAGTGATTAATTATTTAAGGGTTTAATGAGGGGTTTTCAATATGAATGAAATTAAATTACATTGTTTTAACAAGTGCATCATGATTTTAAATTCTCCCTTATGGTTGCTTGTTCCCTTTCTTGTTCACTCACTGGGTTTATACTCATCGTTTTCAACTTCATGTTTTCAGATCATAAGGCATCCGGTAACTAGGACGAGGTGTCCTTATAGACTTGTATCCATCTTTTGGTAGGTGTCTCGGCATTCAGTAGCTGTACATTTGTCCGAGTCCCTCCGCTGGAAGTCAAGTATTCTTTTGTTGTGTATAGGCAAACCTAATGTAAATTATTAAGATACATGTTGTAGATAATGTATATACACTTGTTTAGTATGCCAGAATGAGGTGGCAAATGTTTAATATTATTTTGATCCTAAGTTATGAAATGTGACTTAGCAGTTTATGATGGAATGATGAACATGTCAGATTAATAGGCTTACTTAGGCTTAGTGGACTACGTCCATTGGGCCCATGCGTCGGTCATGACCTGAAATTTGGATCGTGACAAGGGTGCTTACTACAACTCTTGCACCAATGTAAAAGTCTACATGTGGACCTTTGGTGCCAATGCTTCTTGCCACAAATCCCACATTAGTAAGAAATGAGATGGTTCTTGAGTATTTGTCACAAACCCACATTTTTAATCCAAAAGAGATGCATGTTAACTAGAGGAAAGCCCTTATTTGTAAACCTAAGACCTACTCAATCTCTTAATGATGTAGGATCTGTAACATTCCACTCTAACCAATTGTGCAACACCTTCATTGCACACTAGCTTTTTTACCCATACAAGGGAAAGTCAATACCATAGTCCAAGTCTACCTCAACCTTAATTCTCTAATGAGAGCCTGACATTAGTGAAAATTTGAGCCTACTATGATAACATTTTGCACGATACCATTACCCTTTCCCTAAAAGACTAATTTGATAGGGTGTGTAGCACCACCATTAACCACCTAAGAACTCCTTACCTACTCAATATGGGATTGAAACACTTTGCCTACTTACCTTGAAACGCTTGACATGACATTCTCCTTGGAGTGAATCATTCAAATGATAGAAAGTATTGTGTTCCTCAACCATAGCATGTGAGCACTTCTAATACAGACTAGGCTTAAAGAGAAAATGATAGCACTTTGTGACTTCCTACATCATCATGTCTAAACTTTTACACTTTTTGCATTAAAACTATTAATAAACTTCTATTATTTTTGAAAAATTTTTGCAACAGAATATGAACAACATTCTATCAATATTTACAATTTATTTTCTAATTATTACTAACAAATTTATGAAATTACCAAAGAATTATCGACAAATATTTTCATTGAAATTTTGATTGAATATCAATGGAATTTATTCACTATTTACAACCTCTTTTCAATTTATTATCCATAAAATTTATGCTATTTCGGGGCAAAATTCTATTTATTTTCAATGAAAAATTGCGAGAAAAAGTCAATTATTTTGTTGTGATTTCCATTTTCTTCAAATCCAATCCTTCCAAAAATGGGACAAAACACTTTCTTTATTTAAATTAATTTATTTTATTTCCAATCTCATTTTTTTCCATCCATTACACATTCCCACACCTAACACAAGAAAAAATATTTACCTACCTCTTTTTTCCTTGCCTTTCTCCCTTCCATCTATTTTCCTTCTACCATTAAGCTCAAGCTTAATGATGCACAAGCAATTCCATTTTTTGGGAAACTAGATGAATCGACAAATAAACATACAAATCCAAACATCAAGCTCAAGCTCTTGGAAGATTATATGCTAAAGCCTTTGTTGGGATTTGGCCTCATGCTCAAACATGAAATCTATCAAGTAATTAAAATATAATGCAGTGGAGAAAATAAATTAGCATTTAATTGGAGAAACAACCAAATCCTACAATATCAATATTTATGTTTTTCATATAATTTTCAAATTAATTATAAACATTCATAAGTTTATAATTACATGTCATGCTTTAGATATCGTAATCAAGAGCCAATCAAATCCAAAAACACTTGTGATGAAGCAAGTAACCTGAAAGAGAATAAAACAGTATAAAATCTTATAGTCGAAATCTTTGCTTTTTCACCTTTAGCATTTGTCAAATCTTCAGTGACCAAGTGTTTGGCCTCAAACAATAATCTACACAGTGACTGAATAAGACCTTGTCAAAGGTAGGATTTTACTTGTACTAGTAAGTTTTGTTTCTAAAACAAAAAGACCAAAAATTCTTGCCAATCTTATTTCCGTCAAACAAAGAAAACTTTTTTCCTTTTCTTATCTTTATGAAACGGCTAAAAAGTAGCTAAAGGCTTAGAGTTTTAGTAGGCTAACATAACATATTTATATAGCCAAAGTAAGTTGTAACCCTAGATACAACAATTGTATTTTAATTCAATTAAGTCCTTGAGAACTTATTAATTTTTGACTTTATTTTGGTATGCTTCAATTAAGTCCAACTTAATTGATTATCTTTATTTAATCCCAATCATGTCACTTAATGTATGTGACCCATTAGGCTTCTAACTTATTGACAATAAATATAAATCCTAATCAAATAACAATTTTTTTTTCTGGAAATTCTCGCAGCTAATCAAATAACAATTTGATAATTGATTAATATTTATAGATCATAAGTGGTATTTAGCAATACATCATGACCACCCAAATGTTCAAGAATCAATTAAAGAATTTGACAAAGCCCTTCAATGATAAGCCTCCCAGCGTAGTATGATCTTTTCATCAAATATCCCCAAATATGTCATAAAACATGGCTCAGTGTGTACTTATGACATTCCATATTAGTTCTCATAATTCAAGACTAACCTTATGAATTTAAGAAACTAATATTCCTCAAATTCATCATGTTTTGGTCAAAAACTTTATACAAGTTAATCGAGAATTGAGAACAAGTAAGATACATCCCCTCCTATCACTTGAGGTGATGAATCATCTCTTAACCATTCATTCACCTTCACATGCTTCATGGCATATCCAAAAATATCCTATTTAGGCATCTGGTCGCCTCCTGTGATACCTAGTACTCTCGTATTGTGAAACCTCGACCTCCATAGATCTGTAACTAAAAGTAGACGCAATAACACGAACCAAGGGTAATTTTGTCATTTCTCATGGTGAGCTCATAGAAGTAGTTTTCTAATGTTATTAAGGTCTAAGTAGGCTTAAGGAATACATGAATGATGATAAAATAAATGAAGAAGATAGAAACACTGATAATTTTCAAAGTAGAGGCAAAATGATCATTTTGCATCTCAAGTCTAATTTTTACGTTTTCATGAACCCTGAGTATTTTTAGATTATTATGGACTTGTTTCAGTGTTAAAAGAGTAAAAAAGTTGCACAAAGGATGGGAGGAAGACAAAGCCACCATGTAAAGGCATTTTGGTAAATTCAGTGAAAATTTGGATTAACATGAAGCGTAAATATCTAAACTCCAGCAACTTCCAACAGCTTCTCCTTCTTCATCCCAGCCCTTCTCTTCATTTCACGTTTTCTTCATTCTCCATGG
The DNA here is from genome assembly GCF_053813885.1 of Theobroma cacao. Classification (NCBI taxonomy): domain Eukaryota; kingdom Viridiplantae; phylum Streptophyta; class Magnoliopsida; order Malvales; family Malvaceae; genus Theobroma; species Theobroma cacao. Next base: position 9,335,155 of record NC_142648.1, on the reverse strand, counting down.
GAGGAAACCTTGAATCCTCCATAAATCTCTCATAAAAAGTCCAAGTCTCATGCTTTTGCTCACTCCTTCGTAGGGTTTTTCATGCTCTTCCACTTTTATACCTCAACAGCTTTCAAAAGCCTTTCTTTAATACATTCACTCACTAGCTGGACGTGTAGAAAGAAAGAGAGAGTGATTTCCCTTATTAGCTTAAAGAATTTTGAAAGAGAATTCAACTATAAAGACCATCAAGGTGAGTAATGAAGTAGAGTTAATTTTTAAGTGTTGAGAATGTCTAGTGATTAAATTTGTGAGTGTTTTATTGTTGAGGTTGTTTATTTAATTTTAGTGTGACTAGAATAGTGCAAATAATAGCCATTTAATAGTAGTTGGAAGCTAGTTAAGGATGACTAGTAGAACTTGATTTAAGAAATAGCTTTTGGAATGGTATTAATGCTAAGTTAGGTTGATGGCAATGTTGTTGCATGTGATAGGTTCTAACAAAAACCCCACATCTCTATTCGGAACATTAGTCGAAGCTAGAGCCAGCCAAAACATCAACAAAGACTGGTGAGTGAATTTGTATTAAAATATTTTGGGTTTTGAGTTTTGGGCATATGTGTTTGATTAAATCCATTGAAATATTTTAACCTTTTTTCTCTAAAATATGCATGGGAACAAGCTTTTAATGAAACGTTTTGTGTTGTGGAATACGATTGTGATGAAGTCATGTGCCCTGTGTTATGTTGATATAAAGGTATATCTAAATATATATGATATGTATTGATAGTAACATTGTTTGTAATTATAACCGAGCCTGTGTACGATGTGGGGGAGCACATGCCGGTGATGATGGGTGCGGGAGTGTGGATGATGATAGTGCCTGTGCGCGATGTGGGGGATGCACACGATGGTATTAGTTGTGCACGAGGTGGGGGGATGCACATGATGACTCTAGCTATGTGTGCGATGTAGGGGTTGCACATGAACTGAGTGAGACGATGGTGGTATTGGTGTTTATATATGTAATGTGTATATATATATATATATATATATATATATATATATATATATATATATGTTTATGCAATAAAAAATTCGTGAATATGGTATATGGTTGTAATGCATGTGAAATCTTACATGTTGAACCTTGAAAATTCTCAAGTATTTTCAAATTGATTTTGTCTTTTCCAGCAAAATGGCCTTTTTCATGATACAATGAAAACTTGTTCTTGGTATCCTATTTCTCGCTGGGGTGAGAAACTCTCGGGTTTGGAGGATTCCTACGAATTTGGTTCTCACCGCAGCGAGAAACTTTCTGTCTTGCTTGTTATCTTGTTCGGTTGCTGCCCTATTTTCCACTTCTTTGGCACCATAATTGATCATGGACTTCCAACATCAAGGAATTAATTGATTAAGTTTGAAATGAGGAGGTTTGGTGAGAAACCCTCGGCTAGTTGAGAAACCATCGACTAGTTGATAATTTGAGCCAAATCTGCAACAAGAATGCCTTTCCGCTGCAGCGAGGACCCGTCGTTTTACTAGACTTGACTTGCTTGAATGCTATTAAAGTTTTAATTCTTTAAATTCTTTGTTGTGCATGGACCCTTTATTGTCAAGTGATTAACTCATTAAGGGTTTAATGAGGAGTTTTAATAAAAACTAAACTCAATTGCATTGTTTTGAAGATAAATGCCTCATGATTTCTTTAAACTTTCCTTATCGTTTGCTTGTTCCCTTCCTTTGTTCACTCACTGGGTTTATACTCACCATTTTCAACTTCATGTTTTCATATCAGAAGGCAGCCGGTAACTAGGTCGAGGTGTCCTCGTAGATTTGTATGCTTCGTAGGTATCTCGACATTCAATAGCTGAACTTTCGCCCGAGTTTTTTCGCTGGAAGTCGAGTATCCCTTTGTGGTGTATAGACAAACCCGTTGTAAATTATTAAGATATATGTTTTAGACAACATATGTATATTCTGTTTGGCAATGCCACTATGAGTTGGAAATGTTTAGCATTATTTCGAAGTGAAATTATGAAATGTGATCTTAGCAACTTTTGATGGAAATAATGAACAAGTCATATAGATAAGCTTGCTTGAGCTTAGTGGGCTATGTCCATTGGGCCCATGTGCCGATCATGGCCCGAAATTTAGGTTGTGACACCTCTAGACCCTTAGGGGTGAAATCAAAGTATGTCATTCTTCATACAAGATGACCTAGTGTCTCAAGTCTAAGGACTAGTTGCACGACTATCACATGAGAACATATTCCATAGACACTTGAGTGAAATACCAAATGGAGTTCTCATAGCGGGTCATGTTCAATGAACTTGTTCTTTAATAAGCGCCTACATGTTATCCTCAAGTATCCCATATACTTCAATTTATGAGATCGATTACTTACTTTTCAAGTAAGGAGGCTTAACTGTACCAGTCTTTGAGTATTGTCAATGCCTTGTCTTGACAATATAATGACTAGGAACAATTTTAGGAACATGGTTTTAATGCATAGTGATCTCATAATTATAAAAACTTTACAATTCTCTTGCAAAGTTTTTATGTTTCATGGACTTCATCCAATTAGTACTTTATAACTCCTTATTATTGCACTAACATGAATAAAAACCTCTATCACATATAGTTATGTGATTAAATATGCATTAAATGACAATATACATTCCTTGACCAATCCAATTTGCTCGATGGCATATACCAACAACCTTAAAAATCTATGCATCAATAGAATGCTTAGTCATATTCTAAGTAAAAAACATTAGAAAGGAAATAAGCCACAGTACTCAATCACCAATTTGTTTAGATGAAAACAAAATTGATTAGTAGCAGATCTAACATTCCTCTGAATCAAAGTATAAAAGCAAAGGTAACTAGAGGGTGCATATATAGTTGAAGGATCCTTCACATATTATGCTAATAGCTCAAAATATGCCTCCTCGCCTATTAACAACGATAACCAAAAATCACAAAGAACAAACCTAATTCTTTTTTCCAAGTATGGCGGAGGCAATTGAAGGCCTGAAATGTGAGAATGCTCATTATTCCAATTTTCCAGGGAGCTGGCTTGAACAAGAATTTATTTAGTCCTCAATCCCAAGTGGCAATCAACATCCATGAATAACCAAAATTACATGACCATCAGAAGAAACTGTTGAGTCTCGCTAATACCATCACCCAATCCATGTTCTCAAGAAAAACAAGGCAATGTTTTAAGCAACTTCTTGATGAGAAACAGAATTCTAGATGGGCATACTAGTACAAAAGTTATGTCCAGTAAGGACAATTTCACAAAATTCTTCACAAGCACAAGAATTTAGAGATTTGCAGCATTTCATTCACCAACAGAAGCATTCCCAAGGGATATGGCCACTAATTCCACCAATACACAATCAGGCTTAGCAACTTCACCCTCAAAAGCATCTAAGAATACCTGAATCATCTTCAATGGTGGGAGAATGGTAAATCACAATGTTGACACCAAGACCATTTACACTATCTTATCCCATATCATAAACTAGAAGCTATGTTCAAGCTTGGTTTATTTACATGTAAGGATGTAGCTAAGTTATATTCAAACTTCATTCTTTTACATGTAGGGCTGCTCAGGATCTTAGGATCAACTTGAGCTCGGTAAGATATTTTGATATAATGTTCTAGCTTGGCTCAACTAAAATTTGGATAAATTCGAGATTGGTTCAAGTTCAGTTCATTTAACTTAAACCAGCTTTATCATAATCTATGCTTTTTGGTAGCAACACAGGTATGGAATTATTTGGCAAGATTCTTTCAAATCTATGTTATTAATCCTCCAAATGTTATACATGTTATCCATTCATGGTATTATTCAGGAGCTTTCACCAAACTAGGTCATATCTAAATGTTACTACCCTTATTTATTTGCTGGTTCCTATGGATTAAATGAAATGATGAAAAGCATAAGGGACTTGGCATGTATCTTGATAGAACTATATGGCGAATTATGAAATTATTGAGACAACTATGTCAGGGTAATCTTTTACAAAAATGGCACTGGAAGGGAGGCTTAGACATAACAAAACATTGGGGTTTTCATTTTAATCAATAGAGACAACTGCCTCCAAAAATTATACGTTGGATTAAACCATTGACAGGTGAACTAAAGCTAAACGTTGATGGTAGTTCACAAGATAATTTTTAAAAAGCTGCTGGTGGAGGAGTTTTTAAAGACCATACAAGTACTCTCATTCTTGGCTTTTCTAAAAATTTTGATCCAAATAACTCCGTGCCAACAAAATTACTGGCACTACATAAAAGCTTGCTCCTATGCATTGAACGTCATGTGACAAGAGTGTAGATAGAAATGAATATGCTAAAATGTTTGTTTAGATGATCAAGGATGACCATATAGGTCAAAATTAGATACGTTATTTGCTAGAATCGATCCGAAAATGTTTGAAAGGCATGTCTTTTAGAATTTCGCACATTCATACAGAAGGCAACCAAGCAATTGATTTTTTGTCCAACCATGGGTACACGCACCAAAGTCTACAAGTAGTTTCCCAAGCAAAAAGTGAACTTCAAAGAATTCTTAAATTAGACAAATTAAATTTACTATATTTTTGCTTTAAAAAAATGTAAAGAAGTAATACTCCTAATTTACATTTACTGTCATTTTTCACTATTCTTAGAATCTTGTAAGAAAGGGAGTTTTCTCTTTACGATAGCATCCAAAAATATGCACGTAAAGTAAAATCTTCTTTAGGCCTTTAATTTATTTTATTTTATTTTGTGCTCATGTAAATTCAGAGGTACGGTTTATATCCCCGTCCCATATGTACATTTTTATTTTCCTTATTAATAAAACATTAACAAGGTGGCTGAACCCTGCAAGAATATTCCAGCATAAAAAAAAAAAAGCGGTATCATAAACATTAAATTAACATATTTGTAAACAATTAATGAACATATACCTGAACAGCTAAAGAACCTGAGCTCATATTAGTCAATGCTCGGCTTGTTTATTAAACAAACACTAAAATCTAGTCCAAATCATTCGTTTACCGTATTAAACAAACATAAACCAGCCTAACCCTAACATGTTCACAAGCTGTTCAACAAACGTACTGGTTCACTTACACCTCCCTCTACAACAATTTTACCATTTATTTTTAAATGACACCATTTTTACTATTTCTTTTTAAAAACAATTCTTTTTTCTTCACTTATTCCAAGGGACAAAGATGATATATAGTAAAATGTGCATATGCATTATAATTGATATAAGCTAAAATTTCACACTCAAACCTATAAAATTCATCAAAGTATGAACTATCTACACTTAAAAGTTTAAACCTTTCAACCGCCAGCATGCTTTAAGAAAAAAGAAATGTGCAATCACATGAGGGAGGTGCTCCCATCATGTTTAGCCTTCTACCAATCTCCGTTCAGTCCATGCTAGTTTTCTCATCTTTTCTCAATGGCATGTTCAATGGCCAGCTGTCCACTTTCTCCTCGTTCATTTCCCTCTTATTCTTATTCAGGTTGAAACTTGCATATTTTTGTAAAACTTTGCATGCGTGATTTACAGCCACAAGGATTGGTTCTTGTCAATCATTGTATGTGCGGTTGACATGGAGGTGGGAGAAGGAGGTGAGAGTAACAGCACAATATGCTATTCTGAGTATTTGGGTTTAGTTTTTTCTGATTTATTACTCACATTTCATATGAAGAATTTTGTCTGTACTTTCACTTTGCAAAAAAAAAAAGTTTGTATTTTCAACAGATTCAGACACAGAAAGATTTTGAAAATTGGGAAGATCTGGAGAAATAGTGCTTATAATCAATAGAAGAGGTGCTTGATGGTTGGAAGGTAAAGAATTCTTACTTCACTAAAGCAACCTATGAAAATAAAAAGGGAAAAAAAATCTTTAAGGTAAAGCATCCTTATTTTACTATAATTAATAAAGCAAGATAAACACTTAGAAACAGGATAAATCTTAAGAAAAGAATATAGTATTGCATTTTCATATGTAATACATTATTAATATTACTAGTATAAAGTAATAATTTTGTATACATTTGGTTTTTTATTATATCCCTGTTACATGCTTTAAAAATAAATAATTCATGAAATAGAAATAAAAAATATAACTATCTAATTTTTTTAATGGGTTTTCTTAATCTATAAAGTCATCAAAGTATACAAATATTTTACACAAATTAGTCTGTAATTTAGATAAGTTTTCATTCTTGCAGAACTGAAACAAAAACTAACTGGACTTTGAGCAACTTCCTAAGAATTTGAAACATGTCAAATATCAATGGAAACCTCAAAATTAAAAAGCTCCAGAAATCATAGCTATGGCTGTATAAAATGATCATACCTTCTTGTTTCAAACCCAAACAAGCACAGGAAACTCCCACATATCTTGAGGAGAAGTTTCAATCAGTCAATCCAAGGGCGAAGGGGTTCTTCTTCATCAACCTCCAAGAATTTTAAAAAGTAAAAGTAAAAATGTCAACACATGTCCAATTATGATCACTCAATTTCCTTGAAGCTGATTCCTGTCAAAAAAGAATGCAAGAAAAACTACCTCATGAAGCAAACCTTATCCTTGAATACAATCTTAAAAAATTCATATTGCTCAATCAGAACCAGCAGATTCATTGTTTCCAGTAGACATTGCACCTCAAATTCTCTTCATGGATTCCATATATGCTCCTGAAATTGCGAGTCTCAGTTTTTTAAGAAAATTATTTTCACAATCACTAATCGAAGATGCAGTAGGCAAAGTCTTAGCTATTAGAACAAAGTTCTCTCCATTTCCAACATCTATTTCATATAACTCAGGAAAAACCTCCTGAAAATCATGTACCAACCTCTCATAAAACAACCTACTTGGAGGGATCACATTAATAACAAAAATTCCAGATTCACAAAGAAGTGATCTAGCAGCCAAAAGAACGTCCTTCCTAACAAATTCCAAGGGGGGAGCACTAACACCATTGCTCAGATCACTAGAATCCAAATCAACCATAATAACATCAAATTGAGGATCAATATGAGCAGCTCCTTCGCAATAACTATCTCCACGAGCAAGTTTCTCCATAAGTTCCATACCATCTCTGACACAAATCTGAATAAAATCCCCATCCTCCAATCCAAAATACTTTTGTGCAACCCTCAACACCTCCTCATCAGCCTCAACACCAACAACCTGAAAATCCAATTGTGTTTTCAAAAACCCAACCAGAGCACCACCTCCAACCCCAAGACACAAAGCTTTCGGCCTAAATCCAAGCTGAAAACGCTCATCCATCCATGAGCCAACCAAAGCAAGACTAGCCACCATTGGCACCAAATAAACATGCACCAAAACCCCCAAATCAGGGCTAAACTCTACATTATCATTCCCTCCTATTTCTACTGAATCCAAACAATAAACCGTCCTGGGCACAATTCGAATCTCCGTCTGAACCAAATTAGGCATCCTTTTGAACCTCAATCTCCTCCGAAATTCCCTTTTTTGATTAGTACTCTCTATCTCAACATCTTCAACAAGCATTTCACCGACAAAGTTCCCAACACATTTCTCTAAAACTACGCTAGAAATAACATTATCTTCATAACTCAAGATTGGTACTTCCAAATTTCCATATTTAAAGTAATCTTTAGGAGACAAAGCAATTACCAGTGGCTTAAGCGCCATTTCCAGGTTGTTTAAACAATCGGAATCGATGGGACGACGGTAGATGGAAGGTGAATTAGGGTCGTCCACGATGGCTTGCTGTCCGATTAATATGAGGCGTTGGATGTTGGGGGAGGAGAGGAGGAGTTGCAGGTGGCCGGACTCGGTGGAGAAGAGCCAGTCGGACTCGCGGTGTTTGGGGACGAACATGGCGGCGACATTTGGAGCAGAAAGGGAGGAAGAGGAGGGGGTGGACGGGTGGAGAGGAGAGTCGAGGATGGCTATTCGGATGAGTGGAGAAGAAAGAGAAGGATCAGGGTTGGGGATGGTGAAGGAGAGGAAGCGGGAGGGGTGTATGGTTTCGAAAATGGAGATGTCTAGGGCCATTTCTTTTATCTTTTTCTTTAAAACTAGTGCAAAAGTTGAAGTGCCAAGGCCTTTGCTCCAAACTCAAACTCAATGTTATATTGGATCGTTATGGTCCAGAGTAGGGATCGCTGCGACGGAGAGTGGTGTTCTTTTGTTCATAAACGGGGTCGGGTCAGATATAAAAGTTGATAACCCGGGGCGGGTACAAAACTGAAATGCATTAACAAGTCAAGTCCTTGCCTGCCGCAGTCACCGAATAAAATAATTATTATCTAGAAACAACATAAGATAAGAATATAATAAAATACATATTATTTAGTTTAGTTTATAGAAAGATATAGTCAATCTCACATTATTTTCATGTTTGTTAATAAAAAAAACTTAAAAAAGATAAATAAATAAGTGATAAAATAATAAAAATGAACTCCACTGCTAGGATTAAGTTAGAAAAAGCAAATTTAGAGTAGACATTGCATTATATTCTAAGTCTTGTCAAGATATTAGATGATGAAAGGATATTAATTATATTGTAAGCTACACATTGAAAGCTGAGTAAAACCACTGTGACTCTTTTTTAATATTTGGATAGTCATCATATATTATTAGATGTCAATTTTAACTTATAAATAAAAATTAATCAATTGAAAATTGACAATGAATGTAAAAGAGCTTGATTCATTTAATCCTGCTTTGACTAAAATTATAATTAATATTTATTACCAACAAATTAAGACTCTAATGAGTCACATACATTAAGAATGTCAATTGAGAATGTCACATCCCATTTCCTGGAAGGATTGTGACCGACGCAAGGACCCAAATGAGCATAACCCGTTAGGCCCAACCAAGCCTTTTCTCATAAAATTATCAATCATTTATCATCACATACGGAAACATTATATCACATCCATTAACATACATAATCGTAATACATATATTCTTACAACTTATTACACAATAAAGGAACTTCTCAACTTAATTGTGTAAGTTCAACTTAATACATCTATATGTGTATTATCAAATGCCACTGTCGTAGTGCACAATAATATAAACATTAACATCATCAGCACCCTCGAGTGTCCATATAGGCTCTCGAGCCATCATCATGATCTCATACATAACATTATTAATATAAGATGCCTAAACATTGGCAATATCAGCATAAACATGTTCATAGTTTGTAACATAACATAAAGTAAAGATAGACTCGTCAATGGAACGTGACCGACCCTCTAAGCATCAAGTGGCTGCTAAGCACCTACCAATGAATGAAGACCGGACACTAATATCTGCGACACTAGCTGCTATCAAAAGCTATCACTGATCTGTAACAAAATAAATGGGAAAAATAATATGTGAGTCATAAAGACTCCGTGAGTGGATACGGGAAGGGGACAAGCTAAGCAATAAAAGTATTTCGTAACCATGCATTTATAACTCATGCTGTTCCTAACTTTCAAATCATAAATTTCATTGTACATGTCATTTAAACTCATTTAAATACCTTTTGTTTGAAAACAAACTTATATAAACCTTTAGAAATCTTCATTAAATTCACTCAAACATCCTTCTCTGTACCATATCTATCAGTACATTATTGAATGTATCGATACTTACAAGCATCTATCGATACATTGTTAAGATGTATCAATACATTTCACATAGAAAGCCTCTTATGGTAATCTGTTTAGAATGTATCGATACGTGCTCCATTTGTATTGATACTGTCACGACCCGGAACTCCCATTGAGCCCGTGACAACCGCCGCGATGTCCCGATAGACATCCATTACCCGGAATGTCAATCGAAACCTCGTAAGGCTTAACATCAGTTTTTCTTGCTTCCCCCATAAGTATTAGTTGCTAAAATCATGTTTCGAGAGATTACAAACTATTTCCAATTCAAAACAATAGAAAATTAATTTTTTCCTCACAGGGGCATTTTGGTCATTTTTCCTCAAAAATCTCGAAATCCACAAAAAATGTAGTAAGCAAGTACAAAACATATAATTCATAATCAAAAATGAGTTTTAAAGTCTAAAATCTTCATTTAAAACGAAATTACGATTATTTAGATATAATAAGAAAATAAAAGAAATATTAAGTAAAATATTCTATATTCTTATAAAACAATATTTATAGAGTTATACGTAAATAATTTTTGTAACGTAAAAGCTAAATAAATTCATACATATTGTAATACAGTAAGTCAAAGTATTTAATTTAATTTACAATAACAAGTGGGCCCCTGAATAACCAAAAGTAAAGAGGACTATGAACCTATAGTTTGAAGGAATGAAAATCCAAGGGTAGTCCTCGATGAACTCAGCTATCTACAGCTTAATCTGAACCTGAAATGGGTGGAAAGGAGAGTGGTAAGATTTTATAATCCTAGTGAGTAAACAAACATCATTCAAAATATCTAAAGTCGAGTAAAATGAGATAATTAAAATATTTCATCTCAATATGTATTTCATAATATAAATATTCATTTCATTTAAATATTCAACATGGCTTATGAGTATCTTAAAAGTTTGGCTCCTGTTAAAATCATTCTCGAGGATTCCTTGGCCGAGGCATCTAACAGAGTCCGCCAAGGCTGTTAAAAAGTTCGTATACACATAAACATATTTTTAATTGGAAAAACACAGTCATTCCTTGACATTTGCGGAGTTCATCATCACGAGGTGGTTCGGCGTGATGTGAACTCTATCCATACCTCAAGAGATACCCTACGCGCCTCTCCGATCGAGGTACATATACATATATTCGGATTCCGTGCCTCTCTAATAGGCTGGTCCACAAAATTCGCCTACTACAGCAAGCTAAACCCACCATACAATAAAATTTTTGACAACATGACAGGGCTAATATTTTAATACTTAGCCTGCAAGGGTAAAATAAAACAATTCATACAATTCATAAAATACAGCCCAGCCAGTCATGCCAACACAATAACAATATAACATAAGCCATCAATTTCCAATCATAAATTTACAACATACCGGTGGTCTCCAATTACTCTATTTTCAAAATCGTTATTTCGTTTCAAGACAATTTATAAAATCTTTTCATTTAAACACATTTTTGTTTGCAAAACCTAAAATTAGCCATTTAACTCATTTTCATAAAATTTCACCAAAATCGAGTTAAAACATACTTTAGATAATTAAAATGATAGTAAGGTTACTCACTATTTCGGGAGTCAAATTTTTAGAGCACTCTGACTACCGATCCTCGGGTACAATTTTCTTACCTTTATCGGAGGATTCACCACTTAGACATAGTACAAAATCGAGAAACTTACTACATTGGTATTAAATCGAAATTAAACTAATTTAGACTACTAATGCATGATATGGAATGCAAAAATGTCCGAATAGCTGTTTAAATACGATATTCGACCTAATTCGCACTATTCTCGGTGTAGTTGGCTAAAACCTCCAATTTAACTCCGAATCGATTTCTTTCACTTTCTACACTCCAATTATACTTAAAATACCTCAATGACTATGAATATAATTCAATTTATCAGTCCGAACCATAAATCGCACATGTCTATAAATTAGGTAAAAATTTAAATTTTCATGCCAAAATTTCCCATTACATTTCTAGCCTCACCAATCATTAAATACTGCCAAATATCATCAATTTCAACCTCAATATCCTCCCTAGAAAATTCAGCCTCTTGTGGGTTTGTGAAGAACAAAGTGATTTCTTGCTAGATTTTCATACTTTCCATTACTAAACAACCAAAAACACTTAATTAACTTGAAATCTAGCAAAATCAATGCTCAAAACCTCTCCTCTCAAATTCGGCCAGCATGGGTTCATCATGAAAACTTGAGTTCTAAGCATGAAAAATGAAAAAGAAAGCATGGGTAGTGTAAATCACAAGATAAAATCACAAAATTGTACCTTTATTGGCTTAATCCCTTAAAATCTCACACTTTTTCTTCAATTTTCCCACCTAGGTTTTGTTCTTCTTCACTTCATGCTTTGGGCGGCCATAATGAAGAAAATAGGCTGATTTTTGCTGATTTTAAAGCTAAAAAAAATAAATGGATATAAACTTGACACATGTCACCATATTGTTGGTCCATGTGTCATTTCTTAACTATTAAGCTTTCTCCCTCCACCATATAAATTCCTTCAATTATCCATGTTAATATTGGATAAAATTCATGTGCTGGATAAGTGTCGGGTGTGTAAAATTACAATTTTGCACCTGAGATGGCAAAATTATCATTTTACCCTTATGCTCCGAAAAATACCGGGATTATAATTTTTTTCACTTCTCAACCTTAAATCATACTCCAATACTCAAATCATACTCCAATAAGTCAAATGGAGCCAAAAAATCTTTTCTAAAAATTCTCATTTTGTCCCCAAGTGGCAAATGACCATTTTACCCCTAGATAGTGAAAATTTCGATTTGACTCGAAATTGATCCTCAAACTCCGAATTACCATTTTGAGTCATCCCTAGACTATGAAGCTCTTAATTTCACCTTAAAATTCCTATTTGATCTAGTTCGAGGCTTAAATTAACTTTGTTGTACCTCTAGGTACAATACCTACTATTGTAAATTTTTTGGGACTCTCCTAGCATGCAATCATGCTATCATTACATGTATGTCATGATAAGTATTTTATAAGATCAGGCTTTATAGATACTTTGGACATAGAGACCAAGTTTCTGAACAATTTCAGCATTTTTGACATTTCTTCAGTCCTTTTACATCTCGGGAACTATCTTTAAGGCTCAATTCTTCTTACTAACCACATTCTCATGCCATCATAAGGTATAAACCACAAACATTACGCAAATGAACTCAACATACCACATACCATAAACATAACAACCATGATCATTTCATTAACATTAAACCTTATACATTGTGATGGTATGACTCCCATCATCCTTGGGTTGGCAATGTACATCTCTATTGCACCTTGGGTCGGCAACGTATAACCTCGGGCTGGCAATATATAACCCCATTGCACCTTGGGCATTTTATGATGCATCATATGAGTGAAGTCGTCATTTGCACCCTATGAGAGTGGTATCAATCACATTCTTTGAGTTTTCATACTCGTAGCATGTGGTATGTGGAATGTCCTTCACATACATGCTTACTCATGTCATAAGGTATATGGGATTTACATCATATATCTAATCTCATGGCATTTATGCTAGCTCAATCATCTCATGTAGTGTATGGAATACACATCATATGCATATTCTCATTGTATTAATCATGCGTACTTAATCATCTCATGTAGTGTATGGAATATACATCATATATATATTCTCATGGCATTAATCATGCACACTTAATCACCTCATATGGTATATGGAATTTACATCATATACACCATCCTATAATATACATCATGCATACTTGATCATCTCATATGGTATATGGAATTTACATCATATACATAATCTTATGGCATTCATCATACCAACATGTATATTATGGCATCTATACATAAGCATACAATATCTCATACCCACACCAGTCTAAAGATCGATGCAATCGAGTGGACTTCAAACATAAGGTGCTTGTCCCCCTTTGTTAAAAACAAATACATAGTAGAGTATTTACATACATAGTAGATTCATAAACATTTTAGAAAATCCATTGAGTAAATCACATCACAATCATTATTAATTTATTCTCTTAGAAAAAAATCATTTTCAATCTAAAATCTCAAATCCTTTGATAACTAATTTTGGAGATATAATTTCAACATGCATAAATAACCTTTTTCATCGAAATCATGCTAGCTTTACATATCAAAACAATTTGAAAGTTGTGTATTCACTCATGTAATTAGAAAGTCGATTTCTAGCTCCAAGCACAACTCCCTTTCGGCGTTATCCGTGGAGTTTTCAAGTGTTCCTATCATACAACAATCATCACAATTATTTCCTAGAATAAGAATTTCGTAATAATTATTCTATGTACTTTCGAAAGCACTTGACTTTGGCTAAACTAATTTTCTAGCTAAAACCCATGCTTAGGAGCCCATTAATATTCCATCCTTACCTTAGGTGGGCTTAGATGCTTCAGCAAATCATAAAACCATTAAACTTACTCACCAGCAGAAAGTTTGGGTATTAACACAACTATTTAAGTTCTGAAAATCCAAAGCCAAAAGCTTTAAAAGCTGAAAATGTCATGTTTTTTTATAAAAACCCAAATCTAAGCCTTAGAATCATAAAATGGAATTTTGGATTAAAAATGTGTTGAAAGAGCTTAAGAATAGGTGTTTTACCTTGCAAATGTGACTAAGGGTTGCCAACCCTCGAAAAATGTGATATATTTATAAGCTAGGGTGTGAAAATACGTTTTTACCCCTTTTATTTTTCTAAAATCGACGAAATGTATCTATACATTGGCCCATGTATCGATACATTTGATTCTGGGAGAAATGTATCAATACATTATGAACATGTATCAATACATTTTCATCAGAAAACCCTTTTTTAGGCTAAATGTATCGATACATCATGAACATGTATCGATACATTTGAGATAGAATGCAATTTTCTAGGACAGATTGCCAATAAAAGCTACCTAACTTATTTACATTAAATACCATTTAGTAAATATCCTCTTTACTTTTTACTTTCCATTTACTTAAGATATTTAATGTAAATAAGCAAGCAACCCTTCTTTTGGATTCAATAAAAATATCAAAAAAATCAAAATCCAAAAGAATAAAAAATCTAAATTTTGTTTTCAAGAACAAAATCGAAAAAGTTTGACTGAAATTAAATTTGTGATTTCCATTTACCCTAGCAAATGTGCTCCAAAAATTAGGGAAAAATCATTTTTGATCATCTAAAAACCAAAGGAATCATTACTTTCAGTTTTTATTTCTAAAAGATTGTTCTATAAATATCACCTATTTTGACCCCTTCCAATCTTAAAAAATTTCCTGCTTCAAAAGAGACAAACAACAAAAAGTGTCAATAATTCTTTTGGAAGGTTCAATCTAAGTTTGATGTTCAAAACATATAATCTATATGCTCACCTAAGGATTTCCTAACTTATTATCCTACTCAATGTGGGATTTCATAGAGAACTTTAAAAAGGGTTAATTTATTTGGACTTAATTAAAAGAAGTTAAAAAACTTCAAGGACATAAATGAATGACATAATTGAATGGTTCAACTAGTCATAAAAGCTATTATGTAATTAAGCATAATGTTCATGCATAATCCTATAGGGTTTAAGATTAATTACTTGCTTACAAATATGAGGTTCATGTTGATTTTCAGACATGAGCCACATAACCAACACTAATATACTGAAAATCTTGAAATGGTTGTTAGAGAAAAATTAGAAAGAGTTCCAAAACTCTAAAAATCGGCCTAGCTATCCTATAGCCTTGTGAAACCGTCGATCATCACTCATAATCATTTGGCCATTGTTTTCTTCCCAATCTTGAGTATAACTCATACTAATTCATCCATTGATTGAGGTTTAAATAATGGTTTTTGAAACCCCATGGATTAATCAAAGAGAAGAAACAATGTGGATCACAACTTGTCAAGAAACTTGGCTCCTTTGTTGCCTATTAGTGTACCTTAATGTTCTTAGTTGTGTTTTGGTTTCTCTTGGTGAAAAAAAAAAGTAAAAATTGCCTCTCCTTTAGCTAGCACTAAGCTCTACAAGCATAGTAACCCTATTCTCCATTGGAGTTATTCACAATTGCCATTCATGTTGATTACCATTAAGTTAGACACTTGGACAGCTTGTGGTTTGCTACAACCTAGCTTGGTACAAAAGGATTAAATTATGTTGGAACCTTGTAATTTCAATAGAGACCTTTATCTTTTAATTAGGGTTAATCTATGATTAATATCCATAAAATGATTCTACCTAAGGAAAAAGTTTTAAATTTCCATTGTGTAATGTAATATAATTGCATGCCTTTCTCCCAACATATTTATCCCTTTATAAGCATCCTTGATTAAGACCACTTTAAATAGCTTCATGGTATAGCAATTCACATATAAGGTAACCTAATAATCTTAAGTCTAAAGATAACTTACATAACCAGATAATCTTAAGTCTAAGAATAAGTTACCTTAATACCATATGGAATTCTCTTAGTGGGTCATGTTTAATAAACTTGTTTATGTAACAAGCACCCACATGTTAGTTCAAGTATTCAGTTGCTGTGCTTAAAACTGGTTTTGTTGCTCGTGTTGGCCGTAGGAATACTGCCACTTAGATTGTTTGATTTAAGGCATAATGGTATCCAAAGAAGTTTATGAACCTCATTTGAAGTTGTAGTATCTACTCATATTGTCCTTATGAGATTTTGAATGAAGGTTAAATATTGTAATTTGTCATTATGGGAAATATGGATAACAAATGAAAGGATGTGTGTGTTTGGTTTTTCCTCATGTGATAAAGTTGTGCTTACCTTTCAAAAAAAAAAATAATTCATTCTATAAGACCAATTGCTCAGTTCTAATTGAGAAACATATGATGTTGTGTCATTCTCTCGACTTTCTCAAAATCCAATTCTTGATGAAACATTAACTGGAAATCTTTTAGAAATTTATGTTTTGATGCAATAAGCATTTCATAAATATAACACTTTTATAATTCATTTTGCAAAACACATATGATTCCATGGACTTTATTTATTTTAGTTGACAAGTCTTATGTTAAATAAATGTCTTTTATTAAATGTAAATTCTTATAATATAAAATGTATCATTGCACAACCAACTAATTGACTTACAAGGCATTCATCTACACTATCAATCTCATAATTAGATCTAATAAAGATCATAACCAAAAATGTTTAGACTTTCTAAAAAAAAATGAAATTCTTTCTCAATGCACTCCTTTATGAACTCCGTAACATAATGGTTTTTCAAAGAGGAAAAATCAAATCCTATTGGACATGGTTTAGTCTATGATGAGCAAGGTAGACCTTCCTACTTCATTTTAGGGATATGCACTTGAAGTTGCCATGAATCTTTTAAATAAAGTTACAACTAGATTAGTATACAAAATCCCATATGAGATATAAAAAGGTAAAAGGTTATATTTGTCTTATTTAAAGATTTAAGGATGAAAGGCTTATGAGAAGCGTGCACAATCTGACAAACTTGGAGGTAAGTAAGATAAATATAAGTTTATGGAATATCCAAAAGAATTAGCAAGGTATTACTTTTATAATCTTGTTGAGTAAAAAGTGTTTTATCTCAAGACATGCAGCTTTTCTAGACATGTTAGTTTGAACCAACACAACTTTTGATTAATGATTGTGCTCCTTTACATTTTAGCAAAAAGACATCATGCTTTAGATAAATCACAATATTTAAATTATGGTAAAAAAAGTAATTTTTCTTACCAACATGTCTCCTTAAGGAAATTATCCATTATCTACATAAACACCTCATATAAACACATACCACTTTCCATGTATAACAAAAATTCTCCTTACCCAAAATCAAAACTCTCTCTCCTAGTATGTGATAACCAAGCTAACTGCCCACATGATTCTAGGACCCATTGTTTTCTTTTTTACCATTAATGGTATTAAAGCTTTGATAGTGAAGAAAATTAAAAGTGAAACAAGAGGAAATTCCTACCTTTTAGTGGAATTTTCTTCCTTGTGATAGCTTATCGAATGAAACGATTGAGTCTCTTTACCAACACTTCAAAGCTGAAGTCCCATAAAGGGTTTGTTGGAAGAGGAAGTAGACAACCAATCAATAACAAGTGGAGCAAAATCTTTATCAACAAAATCATATTCAAAATTAAAAAAAAAAAGTTGGGAGTACTCACAACATGTAAGCACCAAAGACATAACATGCCAAAGCCTAAACTATTCACCATCCAGACTATAAAAAAAAAAAGCACAAAGAGGAGGATGAAATTATTTTGTTGGAAGCACTTATAGAATTAACAAAGAAAAAAATCATTCTTTGCCATTGTTTTCAAACAATTTAAATCAACATATTCCATTACATCTAGCAATTTCACCACAAATCCAACATCAATAACTACTTTAACAACCATCGAACAACAAAGCTTTAAAGCTTTATTTTGTTTCATTAAAATTGACTTTCGTATTTTTTTATGTTTGATTGACAGAAAATAAAATTGTCAATGGAAACCATTTAATAGTCAATGAAAAATAGATCTAAAAATTTGGAATTTGCATTTTATTTTACAAAAGTAAAAAACAATTTTCAGACTAACTAAAGTATAAAACAAAAACTCTCCCCAACTACACTTGTCCATAAGCTAGGCTACTTAACTCAAGCCGGGCCTTGGACATGATCTTTTAGGCTCGAGGTGAACTTAACTTGAAGTGTTATTTGTTTTATATGTATAGGATATGAGAAAATTATCTCCAATCATATACGTTTATCTTTTTTATTTAAAGGAAATGGAGATTCCATGCTCTTTAAGTAAGAGAATCTTATGTCAACAATTAAACTAAATATGTAGATGTCTCATCATATATTTTAAACACAACAAATTTACATATTTGTGCTTGCTGGTTAGGAAGGAAGTGCACATGATTCTTGTATTTTAAGTAATGCACTTTCAAGGTCGAAAGGATTTAGAATTATGGAAGGTTAAATAATGATAAAATAAAAATTTAATATTTGTCATTCATTTGATAACTAATTTATTTAGCAATAAGATAATGTCTGTAAACTTGTAGACAAATATTATCTTACTAATGATAGATATGGCATTCGGAATGGAATTATCAATCCATTTGAAGGTGTTCGATATAATTTGAAAGAATATAGTAAACTTCATCTTGAAAACAAGGATGAACTTTTTAATCTTTGCCATTCATCGTTAAAGAACAACTGTTAAGCGAGGATTTGGGATTTTAAAGAAACATTTTCATGTGTTAGATTCTGAACCATTTTGGAATTATGACACACAAGCAGATATGGTTTTATATTTTTGTATCATCCAAAACCACATAATGGGAGTTGATCCTAATGATGCACTTAATCAACTATCAGTAGATGACACAGAGTTGAAAATGGTAAGAATTGTTCCAACAACTCAGGAAGCAAGAAAAGAAACTAGAGAATAGATGACAAAGAGAGATGAAATTGTACATGCTATGTGGATTGATTATAGAGTTAGGAAAATGTAAATTTTTTTTGTTTCAAACATTGATTTTATGTATGTTCTTACTTGTTTGAAGTTGTTGTCATGAACATTTAAGTTGCTATTAACATTTTATGCACTTTTTCTTTATTGTTGGTTAACTATATATATTTGTGTATGATTATTTATTATAGGTTTTTTTGTAACTTATTCGTTTTTAATATAAATAATTATGGTAGAGATGGGAAAGTCAAAGCAATTTAGGTGGATAAAACCAATGGAAAGTTTATTACTTAAGATCCTTGCTGATGTGGCTTAGGAAGGAAATAAGTTTTATGCTTGAGTAATGGAAGCTATAAATGAAAATTTTAATGTTCATTGTGAGACAAAGCATGTGGAAATCATCTTAGGACAGTGAAAACTACATGGAAAACTATAACAAAAATTTGTAGCCAAGACTGGATTTGGATGGCATGACAATTTAAAATGATCATTGCTAATAAAAAAGTTTATGAGAACGAAGTTACGATTTGTACATTTTTCTTAATTATCTTTTTATTCAATTTTTATTTTACACTTTTTTATATTTTATGTTAAAATTTTAATTATTTTCTATATATAATAAATTGGAGCAGACACATCTTAAGTATGAACATTTCATCGATAAGAAGACTTATATGCCTTATGAAATGGCATTGATTGTTGGAAAAATATAGCTACTAGGAACAACATAGTTAGAGTATCAATGCAACATAATAAAAAATAATTAAAACAAATCGAAACCATGCCTCCTACCTTGGATCACCTGGGTGCTTTAATGCAAAGTAAAAACTCCATGTAAAAATCAAATAATGATATTACCTTACCAATTCATTTAAATTAGTCAAAGGATTCTTTACAACCTTTCAGTGTATAGTCTTACAGTATAATTCATTCCCTCATCATATATCTTAGAGATGATAAGAACTTGGTGCAATGTCTACTTTTATTGACCTCCATATTTGTTATTGTAGTTAGATCATAAAAGCTTTCAAACAAGCCAATACATACAATTCTATACCTCATCTATCGATAGATGATGAACATCTATCAATACATTTAAAGCAAAATGCTTTTTCTTGCGTTTTGTATGCTAACTATCGATAGATGTTCTACATGTATCGATAGATAACCTCTGAAACTCTATTTTCTAGGCAAAATTGTGTATTTTTGCCATTAAATCCCTTTACCTCTTGAGACTATCTCTATGGCTCATTTCATTTCTTTAATCACAGTCTCATGCCAACATAGAGTCTAGATCATAAACATTAATTAAGATAAATTCAACATGCAACATATTATAAAGATAACAATTATAATCATTCCATTAACATTAAACTCACACATTATGATGGTACAACTCTTATCAACCTTGGCCTAGCAATGTACAACCCTATTACACCTTAGGCGTTTATGATGTATCATGGGAGTGAAGTCATCATTACACCCCGTGTGAGTGGAATCAATCGCACTTGTTAAGTTTTTATACTCATAGCATTTAGTATGTAAAATGTTCATCACATACATGCTTACTCATCTCATAAGGTATGTGGAATTTCACATCATATACACATCTCATGCCATTTCCTCATGCCTACTCTTTTATCATATCATATGTAAAACATGCATTATATACATAATCTCATAGCATTCATCATGCTTCTTAAAACATCTCATGTAGTATATGGAAAACACATCATATATATAAACATAATATCTTACATGAAAATCATCATACAAGCCATCATAAATTTCATGCCTCGACATATCTAGAATACACCTCATACATTCATGCAATAATCATAATCATATCTCATACCTACACTAGTCTGAAGATCGAAGTAATCGAGTGGACTCAAACATAAGCCGCTTGTCCCTACTTTTTTGAAAATTAATACATAATATCATATTTACATACATAGTACGTTACAAATGGATTTTACAATATTTTCCTCATCCAAAAAAAAATTTTCATTTCATAAATGTTTGTAGAAAATCATATTCACCAATAATCCTCAAATCATACTTCGACTTTACATATCAAAATAGTTTGAAAGTGGTGTATCCACTCATCTTATAAGAAGCTCGATTACAACTCTGATTCCATGTAATCCAGTGTGTTTTCAAGTATTCCTATCACATAATATTCATAACAATCAATTTCTAAACTAATAATCTTGGAATAATTAATCTAGCAACTTCTTATATCTATTTGCTTTTGACTATAACTACTTTCTCTTTCTAAACTACGCTAAACATGAATAAATCCTCTAAACTTACCTTAGATGAGCTGAGATGTTGAAAGAAATCACAAAAACCTTAGCTTTAATCCTCAACAGAAATTTCTAGGCAAAAATCATAAATTTTCAACATTAAAATGTGAGCTTTAAAGGTTGTAAAGCATAAAAATGACATTTTCATCATTAAATCTTAAAACTATGATCAAAATCATTGAAAATGAAGATTTTTTACTATAAACAAGTCGAAAAAGGTTTAAGAAAAGGTTTACCTTGACAAAACGGCTGAGGGTTGAAAACTCTCTAGTATTGTGTCATATTAATAGTTTGGGAAGTGAAAATATGCTTTTACCCTTTTTATTTTTCTGAAAACGACGTCATTTGTTGATAAATCTAGGCTATCTAATGATAGATGAGCTTTAAAACCCTTTTTGAAAGCTTTTTGATTGCCATCTATCGATAGATTTGGTTATTTATGGATAGATCTGCTCATTTATCCATAAATGTTCTTCAGGGCAACTTTGATAAAACCTTTCTGGATTGTATCTATCAATAAATGAAAAGCATTTATCGATAGATTGAGTCCAAAAAGCAAAAATAAACCTTAAAAACATGTCCAATTGAACTCCTTTTAACACAAACTTTGTAAATAATCCTAATACATCAAAGCATGAATTCTTCTAAGATCAAAACTTACTTTTGAACATTCCAAACACAAAATCATCTCAAAACATTACACCATGAAATTTTCCATTCACCAAAACTAAATTTCAACTTCTCAAAAACATAATTTAACTTACTTATCTAAGGATTTCAAGCTTAGAAAATCTCACATTAGGGTGGGGTTTCACAATTATGGCTCCATATCTTCATGATTTTTCATCCATGTTGCCACAAGGTCAACTATGCCTTCTAAACTTCACAATTTTTGAACCATTCTTTAACCATTCTACCCTTGGATCAACTTACCTTAATTTAGGATTGATTCTTGCCTTTAGATCTTCAATTTCTTCATCAATTCAACATGTAACTTTGGCCATCTCTTTCTTATGATCAAACGTTGAGTTGAGAATGAATTTCATTGCTTGAAACAACCTTGGTGAAGATCAAACAACTTTGAATGTCTTTAAATAAACTCTACCACTTGTGAACCTAATTTGCACTTTCGAATATCTTAAGAGTAATTGTTAGGGAGATCATGAAGAGAACTCATTCAAGCATGTTTAACATGCATAGAACTAAGTCATTCAAGCTTATGGACATTTATGATTGTGTGAAAGTTTAATAACTTCAAGAATTCACACAACTAAAACAATCAAGCTTATAATTATGTAAGAACAAATGTACAAGAGTTAATCATTTCAAGAACTTGTCAAGTATCACTATTTGTAAAGCTAATGCAAATTTGAATAATTTTATCATAATCAAATCTATACTCATTTTCAAGCTAACAATCTTCTTTTTTTAATATGATAAAACTATGAGCATAAATTGCATTTTGAAATCTTTTTTGAAACTCCCCTTAACTCTCATAGTCTCTAAGCCCTTGTTTGAAATCATTTAAGCTGAAGTGAGAAAGGTTGTTCAATGAATGTTAAACTTAAAATATCCCTCTCAACATATGCATCAAGTTTCCAAATTTGCTCATAAACTTTCTTCCTCTTTTTGTTATGTCAAAAGGGTTTAGAAATGTGAGCATTAAGACACTTAAGTTCAAGAGACAATAAGGTCACAAGCTAACAAGTCATGCGTAAAGCCATTTATATCAAAGTTTGCCTTCCAACCATAATAAATATTCAAAGAGTTTGGGAATTAAATCCCCATACAAAATCAAACATCCCAAGGTGCAAGTTAAGTGCCAAGTCGAATCACGTGTTAAAAGAAAACTCCAATACCATCATCTTGAAAGATACAACCTCATTTAAAAGGATTTTATAACTTTTTGTTGAAATCCCACTCTCAAGCCTTTGAAATAAGAATAATGGTTTGTAAAATGTTCAAGTATATCCAAGAAAAGAATTTATAAATATCAGGCTATAAAGCTTTTGTAAAAGATGTTGAAGAAAATGAAGGTTTAGTTTCAAAGAAAATGAAATAATGTTGTTATCTCTAGAAAATCCTTCAAGGAAACAAATGGATTTAAAAAATAAGATAGTTTGTATTACATTGAGTAAATCAAGTCTAAATGCCAAAGTCAAGGCAATTACCCAATCCAAAGATTAAGGTTAAGACAAATACCAAATCCAAATGCTAGAATCGAAACAAGTAACAACTCAAGCACCATGGTTGAAGCAATTGCCAAATTCAAGGACTAAAGTCTAAACAAATACCAAAATCCAAAATCTAAAATCAAACAATATCAATTCCAAAGTCCAAAGTCAAAACAAATATTGAATCCCAATTCTATAGAGTCAAATATCACTACAAATAAATTACAGAGCATTGGATAACATGGACAATCAAATGAAAATGTGTCGTCACACCAAAAAAGTTGGATACATGATAGTCTTCAACTGTATATCAAACGAGCTAAGATTGCATCAACTACCAAACGAAAACAAATCAAAAGGGGTAAGACTCTGTTAGCTACCCAATCAAAGCTAAGCATTGTGCATAATGGCTACTGGCTACTATCATTAGCAACAGGTCCATGTCATGACCCAAACTCGAGGACCATGACTAGCGCACAAGCCTTACAGGCAAGCCCACTAGACCCAAGCAAGCCTTAGAGTCTAAAATCATATAACACATATGCCAAAGGATTTATAATCAAATATTCATACAAATTCAAACATATTACATTATCTTTGGCTCACAATGTACACAAATGTTCATAAACCAATACATTGGCCAGTTAAATCGAGTTCATACATTGGTCATCATGAATTTGTCATTCACATTTTTTGTATCAAACCTCAATTCGCATTTATCGAGCTTCAATCATCTTAGGCTCGGTTAGGTTCTAAGTGCCTTTAAGTCTCCAAGGCATCGTTCAATCAAATCACTCGAATATATCATTCTCCTAGGATAATCTACTCTTAGGGGTTCATCATAGCCTTTAGACGTCATAGTCTAGGCACACTCACAATATAGGCCACCCATGTGGCTCACATCACAGCACACAACCACACAATCTACAATTTGGTTCTCTAGCTTAGGCACTTACATATAGGTAATCATATATATATATATATATATATATATATTCATATATACACATACACATAAATAATTTGTTTTATAGCCTAGGAATGTTCATCTAAGCCTACATACGAAATCTAATACCAGTGCAATGTATCTATCATGTGTTATGCATTACGTGCATTTTATTTATACCTACTCACAGTGAAAATGGGAAGCACTCCTTGCCAAGCTTCAATCTTTAGCCTCCAATCATTGTCTAGCTCGCTAATGAGTTGACTTAACTATGTTTCCCCCTTTAAACACATCAGAGCATTAAAATATTTATTATTCTTAGCCTTCGAAAAATGCTAACTTTTCACACAATTAACTAAATTCTAGCAATCCAACTATTTAAGCTTGAATCCTTCATTAACGAACTAAACCCATACCTTGGAAGTTGGATTGCACAAGTCTTAGCTTTAAATTCTCCAATCCAAGGCAAAAAGGGAAAAATACTTAGCTCAGCATAAACATTGTTCAAAACACATCATAAAACATACCAAAACAAAGACAATAAAAGAATATGTTAAAGATTGAGTTCATCATTCCTATCAGCTCTATTTTCTAATCCTATTTTCTTGTCTTTCTATTTTTCTCCCCCTTTTCGGCATCATCTAAAAAGGTTCTAATCTAAATCAGATGAAGGTGAGGATTCGTCAGTGCCAAAATGAACATTGAGAGATTTAGGAGAAAAGTGAGATGAAGAGTCAAATGATGATACGGTTTGAGGGGCTGTACGTTTAGAGGTCGGTTTGGTGGAGGTCAATGTCAGTCGTGCAGACTTTTTTCTTGTGAAAGTTTTTATTTTAATGGCCATTGTTTTCCTCCCCCTTCTTATAGTTTTCTTCGCAATAAGAGCAGTGTCCCTTTCAACTGCTTTAGCCCTGTCTTGATTTTTCTTCCCCTGCACCTTGTTCTATCTTTTATGGAGCTGACTAAACTTCTTGCATCCTTGCTTATTGTTGTGCCTGATTAATTATAACTTCCTTGATGATGTCTCTGCTAAAGTCAAAAACTAGGATCTTTTCAAACTCTTTAGGGGAACTCACAGCACTTTTTTCAGCAACTGAGTGTTCTTTTTCCATTTAGGGTTCTTTCTCCATTTATTTTTCTTCCTTATTCTCTTATATGGTAGGTTCTTTCTCCATTTCTCTTTCTGTCTTCCTCATTCTCTTTTGTGGTAGGTTCTTTCTCCATTTCTCTTTCCGTCTTCCTCATTCTCTTTTGTGGTAGGTTCTTTCTCCATTTCTCTTTCTGTCTTCCTCATTCTCTTTTATGGTAGGTTCTTTCTCCATTTCTTTTTCTTCCTCATTCTCTTTTATGGTTGGTTCTTTTTCCATTCCTTTTTCTTCCTCATTTTCTTCTATGGTTGGTGTCTTTTCCTTTTCTTATTCTTCTTGTTCAACATTCTCTTTAAGTATTTCTTGTCCAGTTTCCCCTTCATGATTAGAAGCTAGAATTTTAAATTATTCTATAGCAATCCTTTCACTGGATTGGCTTGGAGCAGTGGCTAGAGCTTCAGGGAATTTTATTTCCTTGGCTTGATGAAACAAGGCTTCAAGCTATTGAAGTTTTTCTTCAATCTTTACAATCTTCTTAGCCTAATTAGTTAACTTCCCATCGATTCTCATGAGGAGATTAAACAACATGTCACTTTGAGGAAGAGGTTGACAAGCCTTAGTGAAGGGTGTTGAAGGATTGCTAGTTAGAGAGGGCAAAAGTGTACCTTTTGTGATCTTAATACACTAATTTCTCTCAATCTTGTAACCCATCTTTAGCACACTCCCTAAAAATATCCCTTGATCCTTGTTTCTGGTCAGATCAGATTGAAATCTTCCATTCCAGATTCCTTTCTTTTTCACCAAAGCTATAAGAATATTGCCATAAAGCAAGTTTTCTTTGTCCCCCAGCAAGGTTCCCCTGATTATCTCTACCATATACCTTCCCACATTCAGTGGAATTTCATTAAAAACTATTTCCATCAACCATAAATCTTGTGCACTCATATAGCTAAAACTGCTACTTCTTCCATGCAGAGTGATTGCAATAAAATAATGGAGAATCTTAAGTTGAGCATTCTTAATCTCACTAGCATAGCTTCTGAAAGGAAACTTCTCTTTTTTTCCAATTACAATTTCCCAAAGATGGCTTGGATTATATTTCTCAAGCATTTTGTACTCTCCTATTTCACATTCTATTTTTAGGAATTCACCTAAATCCTGAGCACTAATCTGAAAATTTCTACCATTTAAAACCATATTTAAGCTATCTTCAGCAAACTCATCATGTTCTTCCAATTCAGTTTTGTCAAAAGCAATGCTAGAGTAAAGTTTTTTAACTAAGGTGGGACTGAACATCCTATCTCTAAATGTACTCATGAACTTCAGTTTTAATTTTTCAAAATAATTTTCTAAATCCTCTTTCACTATAGGAGCATCACTGAAACTAGTCCAATCAAAAAGTTTCTCACAAGATATTGTACCATTCTCAATCTTTCTAAACCTATCAGCATGCAATGATTTCAAAATTAGGAGGATGAATCACTACCTTTGCTTGTGGGGGCTCTTACCTCAGCTAATCTTTTCCCTTTCTCTGTCACCTTCTTTTTGCTTCTCTTTTTCTTCTCTGTTAAAAATTCTTTGATTTTTCCTTTTTTTCTTAAGGGAATGTGATGGAGGATCATCAGCTTTCCTTTTTCCTTTTCCCTTTTTAGCTACTTTGTGTGTAAAAGAAGTTTTTGCCATGATATTTTCTTTCTTAGGGCTTATCGGGTTTCAAAGGAAGTAGAGAGAGGAAAATCTAAAGGCTCTTATATATTGATTTTCAATGTAACTGACTTTTTAAGTAGGTGGGGGGTCTTTTTATGAGAAGTTAATAACTGGTTACCCACGTTTTAAGTGGGTGATGTCTCGTACCACTTGCCCAGTTTTTTTTCTTAAAGAAAATTCCCACCCAACAATTTCTCTTTTCCACAAATTTCCTCTAATCGATTAGAGTCAGCCTTAATTGATTACTATGTTTCTGACTTGGAAGCTTTCTAACTACCAAACTTGCATTAATCGGTTACGATAGCTGTTAACTGATTATTACCTCATTGACTTTGATTATCTTCCATAACACAGAATTGTTTTAATTGATTATAAAAGTCTTTAACTAATTAAAATGAATCTTATCTTCCATGTAAGGTTCCTTTAACTAATAAAAAAACATTCTTTAATCAATTACACCAAGAGATAAACACAATCATCATGCACAATATCATAAAAAACATGACCAATTCAGCAAAACTTAGACTTAATTGACATCAATCAACTTAGACTTAATTGACATCAATCATTCCTAAATCTCTCTTAATTCTACAAAATTGTTCTTCATTCAATAATTTTGTGAAAAATGTCAGCCAATTGATGCAAGGTATCTACAAAATATATTTCAATATCTCCCTTAAGCACATGATCTCTAACGAAATGATGTCTTATTTCTATGTGTTTTGTGCTAGAATGTTGAATAGGATTTTTGGAGATATTAACGGCGCTCATACTATCACAATATATAGGAACTTTATGCATAGCCATTCCAAAATCATTTAGCTGCTACCTAATCCATAGAATTTGTGAACAACAACTACCTAGTGATATATACTCAACTTAAACAGTTAATAGAGCAACAGAATTTTGTTTCTTGCAAGACCAAGACACAAGCATGTTTCTAAGGAATTCACAAATACCACTAGTGTTTTTTTGATCAGTTTTACTACTAGCAAAATCAGCATCAAAGTAGCCAAAAAGAATAAAAGATGAACTTTTGGATATCATAAGCCTAAGCTTTGAGTATCTAAGAGATATCTAAAAATCCTGTTCACTGCAGTCAAATGTGATTTCTTGGGACATGATTGGAATCTTGCACATAAGCACACAATAAATAATATATCAAGTCGACTTGCAGTAAGATAAAGAAGTGAACCAATCATATCTCTATAAAGTTATTGGTCCACATCTTTTCCTTTATCATCCTTGTCAAGCTTTGTGGACTGGCTCATAGGAGTTCCAATTGACTTCATATTCATCACACCAAACTTTTTCAGCATTTCTTTGGTATACTTCTTGTCATAGCCCAAATTCCAAGCTATGATCGGTGCATGAGCCCAATGGGCATAGCCCACTAAGCCCAAGCAAGCCTATTTATGCAATCCCGATCATCATTCCAAACCATCATTTCTCAAACCCATATTGTAATTCTCGACTAAAAATATTTCAATAACATTTTATAATAACCCAATACTCACAATTGTACTATGCTAACATAGTATCACTCATTTGCCACCTTACAGTGGCTTCAATAATCAAATATACATATTTGATTTTTCTAACATGAATCTGAGTGGTCTACGTTACTTATATGTATACACAATCATACGACTCTTGACCATCAGCGGAGTGACCGTGGGTGAAGGTACAGCTACTAAGATGCCATAGTACCTACTAAGAAGGCGAGCATATGTGTGCAACTCAATCTAGGTCCCAACTGCCTCCAAATCTGAAAACATGAATTTTAAAAACTTGAGTACGAAACTCAATGAGTGAACATAAGAAGGGAACAAGCAATCAATAGGAAGAATTTGGAAATCATGATGCACTTGTTTAAAAAACAATGCAATTTATTTAATTTCTTACTAAAAACCCCTCATTTCAAACTTTGATTAATAACCTCATAGTGTTGTAACAACCCATGATCAATCCATAAAGTTAAATAGGTGAAAAATATGTCAAAAATCGAATAGGGTAGCATGTAGGACAGAATGTTTCTCGCTACAGCGAAGTTCATTCTCGCTGCAGCGAGAAATAGTACCAGTTTACATGTGTTTCAGTTTTTCTAAAATATCTACCACTACAAAAGTCCAATTGACCTGATTTTTGGACCATTAGAAACATAAGAGGCAGGGCTATAACTTTTATGTTTACCACTTTTCCCATTTCAGAAGGAAAGGTGGTCAAAATCTTCATCAAAATAAAGACACTACATCAGAACTTGAGAGTTTCTCGCTGCGGCGAGATTTATTTTCGCTGCAGCGAGTTTTCTGCTGCCAAAACAAAATGTTTCTCACTACAGCAAGAAGTAGGGAACCTAAGTGAAAAAAAGGACCTCCTTTGCACTAAAAACCCATTTGTGTTGCAATGAACTCAATTTGCAAGAAAATGAGACATTCTCAAGATTAATCATGGCAATTTCAACATGAAATGCTCAAAAATTTCCAAAGTTCAACATGCAAAAATTTCACATGCATTACAACCATATACCATATATGTATATATATATATCAATCATCATGCACACCCTCCCATCATCATCAGCTCATATGCAACGGCTTACGCGCACTCCTACTCGCACATAGTCGGGTCAGCAACGGCTTATGCGCACTCTCACTCCTACATAGCAGGGTCAGCAACGGCTTATGCGTGCTCCTACTCACACATAGCCAGATCAATATCATTACACAATAATATATTCATACGTATATATATATCAACATAATGTAGCAGTATATGAATCCATAATAGCGACATATCACCACACAAAGATAATTTATCAAGGGCTTGTTCACAAGGCACCCATTCTTAAGAAAAGTTTGATAAAATCATTTAATGTCTTGTGCAAACACATTCACATTCCCAAAAATACTTTAAAATGCAAGTTCACTCACCGGTATTGCTGAACCTTTAATCAACTCTAACCTCCACTAATGGTTTAAATGGGCAAGTGAGGCCTTGTTGGAACCTATACATACACAACATCACAACCAATCCAATTTACATTAATATCACTCCAAAAACTAGTTTTTAATTCAAATTCTTCTAGTAATTCCTAATTGGCTTCCAACTATATCAAATGGCTATTCCTTGCACTACTCTAATCACACTAAAAATGAATAAACAACTCAACAATAAAACAGCGCATAATCCCAATTACTAGCCATTATCAACAACTTACAACCAAGCCTAGTTCATCACTCACCTTAGGGTTTCTTTGTAGTTGAATTCTCTTCCAATAGCATCCAAACAATTGTGGAAAATCTCTCTTTCTCTCTCTAAACCTCCAACTAGTGAGAGAAAGTGCTAAACAAGGACTTTTTGAGGGTTTTAAAGTGAGAGAGTGAAAGAGCACAAGGGTTCTAGTCAAAAGGGCACAAAGGTATGAAAATTAGAGCTAGAGAGAGAAAGTTGTGAAAGTTTCATATCAAGCTTCCGTGGAGGATGGAAGCAACGTGAGATGGAAGAAGAAAAAGGAGAAGAAGCTGCTGGAGAATGAAGAAGCTGCTGGAAGAAAAAGATATTTATAGCTCAAACTTATCCATTTTACTTGAAATTATGAAAATGCCCTTAGCAAGTTAGCTTGTTCTTATCCAATCCTCTGTGAAATCTTTTTACTCTTTTGACATTAAGGCCAAGTCCACAATGGTCTAAATATACTTAGGTTTATGAAAACTTAAAAATTTTGACTCAGGGTGCAAAATGAACATTTTACCTTTGTTGCGAAAATTATTGCCACATCTAGTTTTCTTCGTGTTTTCATCATTATACATCATTTATTTGGTCTTTATGCTTATTTAGACCTTAAATATTAGAAAACTTCCTTTTGGGAACTTATTAGAGGAAATGATGAAACTACCCTAGCCTTGGTTATTACGCCTATGCCTCGTTATGAGCCTATAGGGGTTGAGGTCTCACACTTTTCTTGGTTGATGAATATTCCATTTTCACATTGCTTGATTTATAGACCAAGGAAGAACTTTAGTTCTCTCATTATGCTCATTTCAAATTCTCCCTGTATTTTTTTAGCAAAATTCTCACACAACCTTTGATTAGTAGCACCAAATACTATATCATCAACATAAATTTGAACAATAATCAAATCAGTCCATTTTCTTAATAAACAAAGTATTATCAACACTTTCCCTAGAATATCTTTTTTCAATCAAAAACTTAGAAAGTCTTTCGTACCAAGCTCTAGGAACTTGTTTTAATCCATAAAGAGCTTTCTACAATTTATATGCACGATCAATTTTATCAAACACTTCAAAATCAGAAGGTTGTTCAACATATACCTCTTCTTGAAAAGAGCCATTAAGAAATGCACTTTTAACATCCATTTGAAACAATTTAAAGTTCATAAAGCATGCATAGGCAAGTAAGAGTCTAATAGCTTTTAATATAGCTGCGGGAGCAAAAGTTTCATCATAATCAATACCTTCTTCTTGATTGTAGCCATGAGCAACTAACGTTGCTTTATTTCTTACCACATTTCCCAACTCATTCATCTTGTTCTTAATACCCATTTGGTTCCAACAATTTGATGGTTAGTTAGCCTTGGAACTAAGGTCCAAAACTTGTTCTTACCAAATTGGCCCAATTCTTCTTGCATTGCAATCATCCAACTCTCTTCCTTTTCAGCTTCCTCAAGGTTCTTTGGTTCCACTTGTGATATAAATGCTAGATACTCACAAGCTTCTCTTAATCCTCTTCTAGTTTTGACACCTTCCAAGGGATCACTAATGATGAGTTCTTGAGGATGGTTACTTACAAATCTCTAGCTTCTAAGAAGATCATTGTGTTATTCCTCAACTCTTTATAAGTCTTCTAATGGTGGTTCATCATCATCTTTTTCCTTTGATCTCTCTTCATCATTTTTTTTACTATCTAAGCTCATCTTCTCCATTTTCTTCTTAATGTCATCTGCATCATCATCATCAAGCACTACCTTTCTTTGTGCAGCATTAGTCTTATTAAAAACAATATGAATTGACTTCTTATAACTAGAGTTTTTTTGTTAAACACTCTATATGCTTTATAGTTCAATGCATAGCCTAAGAAGATTGCCTCATCACTCCTAACATCAAATTTTCCCAAGGTGTGTTTTTCATTATTCAAAACAAAGCCTTTGCATCCAAATCTCTTTAAGTGAGAAATATTTGGTTTCTTCCTTTGTAAAGCTCATAAGGGGTTTTAGAAATCATGGCTCTAATGGAAACTCTGTTCAAAATGTAAGCTGCAGTATTCATTACTTCAGTCCAAAAGTATTTTAGCAAGTTGATTTCGTAAAGCATTGTCATTGCCATTTCTTTCAAGGTCTTTTTTTCTTTTCAATAACTCTATTTTGTTATGGAGTTCTAGGAGCAGAAAAATTGTGATCAAAACCATTTTCATTACAAAAAATTTCAAAATTATCACTTTCAAATTCACCACCATGATCACTCCTAACACTAACAATGGTGAGGCTTTTTTCAATTTCAACTCTTTTACAACGTTTAACAAAAACTGACAATGTATTATCTTTATAAGTAAGAAAATATATCCATGTATATCTAAAGTAATCATCTATAATAATAAAGCCATATGACTTGCCTCCTAGACTAGCAATAGTGATTGGTCCAAACAAGTCAACATGTAATAGTTCAAATGGCCTAGAAATTGATATGACTTTCTTGGATTTAAAGGAACTTTTAACATGTTTTCCAAATTGACATGCATCACAAACCTTGTCATTTTCAAATGATATCTTTAAAAGTCCAATGATCAAGTCTTTTCTTAAAAGTTTTGAAATTGTGTATATACTAGCATGTCCTAACCTCCTATTCCATAACCAACTATCACAAACATCATTGGCAATAAAACATGATTCACTAATCTTAATTTCATCTAGAAAAATGACATACATATTTTTAATTATTTTGCCAATGAATGCTACTTTATTAGTGTTAACATCAATTACTTGACATGTATGGGAATCAAAGCATACTGTAAAACCTCTATCACAAAGCTGGCTAATGCTTAGCAAATTATGTTTTAAACTTCAAGATATAAGACACGCTTGATTCGTGTTTGAGATGTGTTACCAATGGTTCCAATTCCTTGGATAATACCCTTGGAGTCATCACCAAAGGAAACACTACCACACTTCTTCCTATCAAGCTTAGCAAATAAGTTTTCATTGCCGGTCATGTGTCTCGAGCAGCCACTGTCCAAGTACCAAGGCTGCCTTTTCTTTGGTTGAGCTTCAAAACATTGATCTTTTTTTCTTTGCTTAACCTATAAAATAGATTTTTAATTTTTCTTTAAAGGTACCCATACTTTGATGGATCTTTGGGGGTTAGTAATCACATGGGATCCTTTTGGAACCCAAACAAATTTGGTTCTGGGAAAGATTCTATTAGAATGGAAACACTCATAGGACAAATGACCTTTCCTACCATACACATAACACTGACGCAAGACAACATTAATTTTCTTTCTAAGGCTTTTTTTTCTTTTAAAATCTTCATTATTTTTTTATTTCAATTTTAGTCTTTCTTCTCTACCGACTTTAAGTGCAACATTTTCATCAACAATTCTTTGTAATTCTAAACTTTTGCTATCTAATTCAAACTTCAAGAATTCAGAATCAATTTTGGATTATTTTAATTTAATTTAAAGCATGTTCCTTTGATCAAAAACAGAGTGGTGCTCATGCTTTATTTTTTCTAAGTTTTCATTCAATGTAATAGCCTTTTTCTTCACAGTCTTATATTTTAGAGCAAGTTTTTCAAATTCAGCATATAGACACTCATATTCATCTTGCAAATCATCATAGAAAATATCACATGAATTAGAAGTTACCTCAATTTCTTCTTCTTTTGAGATCAAGCAAAAATTGGCTCTTTCTTCCAATTTTTCCTTTTCCTCTTCTAAACTTGATGAATCACTATCAAACCATGTTGCTGCCACCATTGCTCTTTTTGGTTCTTCTTTGAGTAATGGGCATTATGATATGAAGTGTCTTGGTTTTTTGCATTCAAAACACATCATCTCATCCTTGTTGCTAAAATCACCCTTGTGCTTATTTTTCCAATAAGGACCTTATCCTTCTTGTAATTTTTTCTTCCAAACTTTTCACCTTTTTGTCCTATTAGCTTTCTAAATCATGTGGTCATCATGGCTAGCTCTTCATCGTCATCATCATCATCACTTGATAGCACTTTTAATTCCTCCTTAAATAAACTAATCTTGAGTGTTAAATTTTTTTTTCTTTTCTTTGGCTTCTTTCTTTTCCTCCTTTTCTTCTTCTTTCATTTCAAGTTCATGTGTGATGAGTGAGCCACAAATTTCATCAAATGTGACAACATTGAGATCTTTGGCCTCTCAAATAGTTGAGACTTTGGGTTTTCAGCTCTTGGGGGGACATCTAAGTAATCTTTTTACTAGCCCGTGTTCAAGAATGATTTTACCAAGTTGATTGATCTAGTTTGTAATATTGGCAAACCTATCGAACATGGTAGTGGCATCTTCACCTGATTCTATTTTAAACATTTCATAATTTTAGGTGATTAAGGTAATTTTGGATTCCTTTACTTGTGATGTCACCTCATGAATGACTTTAAGTTTTTCCCAAATCTCTTTGTTAGTTGTACAACTAGAGATTTTATTGAATTTTAAATAAGTAAATGCACAATAAAGGGTGTCGATGGCTTTAAAATTTGTTTGGACTTTTTTGACTTCAGCCTCAGTCCACTCAACTCTAGGCTTAGGTATTTTCTCACTAGTGACAAAACTAGGTGAGATGGAAACACAAGGTCCTTCCGTAATAACATCTCCCATTTTATAGTCAATGGCTCTAATCTGTATGGACATCTTAATGCTCCAATAGGCATAATTTGGTCTATCAAATAGAAGAAGCCCATTTGTGAATTAACTCTTAGCAACAGTTGGCTTCTATAAAGCCATGTGGATCTTCCTTAAGGATGTTAAGCCTTAATTTTGAGTGTATGCCTCTGATACCACTTATTGGTCCCGTTGAAGTGTTAAAGGGAGTGAATAGCACTAAAAATTTTCTGTTCAGCCTTTTAGAGCTTGAAGAGCTCCTAATCAACTAGATGAAGGGAAAGACTATAACTTGTTAGAATTACATGATACCAAGTAAAGAAAGGTAAAGAGGTGGACAATGCAAGAGTATTTATAGTGGTTCAGTCCTCTTAACCTACATCCACTACCTTGATCTCCCAATCAAAGATTTTCAACCCAACTTCACTATACCGGTGGAATTAACATCTTCTATCAAGCTTTTACAAGGTGAGATTCTAACCCAAGCTCTAATCCCTTACAACAAACTTTAGAGTGCTTCCTACACTCTAATTTCTTAAGAAAACAAAGAAAAAAAAGTACAACTAAGTAACTTTACAAGTTTGGACAGATTACAATCAAGCTCAAACACTTTTTTTAGAATTGGTATGAAGACAAGTGTTTTTGGTGAAAAATATTTGGCTTTTTGCTCAAAATAACCTTTTTCTTTTCGAATCTTTTTTTCTTTAACCGTTAAAGCTTCCATTTATACTTAGGGAGTCTTTTTCTGTTAGAGACAGTTGCTAGCCGTTAGAACAACTCTAATACACTTCTAGCCGTTATTTTATCCTCTAAAGTTTAAATTCAAAAAAGGAGACAGACTTTGGGTAACCGATTACAACTTCTTTGCCTTACATTGTTCTGCTGCGGTGTTCTCTGCTCTAATCAATTACAAGAAGCACTAACCGATTACGAGTTTTTTGTCTTCAAACTCTTCTTCTTTAACAGACTTCCTTTAACTGGTTATGGTAGGCTCTGATCGATTACAAACTTTCTATTTTCACTTCTCTACACAGTAATCTTCCTAATTGGTTAACTCTTCCCTTAATTGATTGAAGCTTTACTTCCTTCAACCATAACCGATTAAAATCAGCTTTAATCAATTAGAAAATCTTCGAATTTTGAACTTCTCCATTTTGGCTCCATTCAACGGTCAACTATATTTTCAAACTTGTTTTTGGTGCTTGAAGATACTAAGACCTTGTGCTCTAACCAATTAACCAGACTTCTTAATCGATTAACATAATTTTATTTTGCTTCAGCTTATCACACAACCATGCCTTAATTAATTAAGGTCCCTTGATAATCAGTTACTAAGGTTTTATTTTTGTTAATTACTTGTTCTTTCCTTCTTAACTGATTAACTCTTCAGTAAACTTAGCAAGCTCCTTGACTTACCTTTAATTAACAACTTTGTTAGGGGTATTAAATTAAATCCTGCACACTTAAATAACAACATTAGACATTAATGATTGAAGAGTGTTTTGTTATCATAAAAAACATATAAAGTCAACACTAACAACCTAAACAAACTTAGGAAAAGGAGTTTAGTGTAGACTAAAATTGGGATAACATATGATCATATTAATTGATTTGCTATAGGATAAGGATATACCTATATCCCATATGTAGCTTGAATTAAAGCCTAATCTTAATGAATCTGTTTTAATTTCAATTCACATAAGGATATAATGATTTGATTAAAATAGGTATTTTTATAAGACGAGTCAAGAAACCCTTATAAATAATTGAGGACTTTAGGTTAGCAATTCAACCCATTGAAATAAGTTAAGGAAGAGAAGTAAGATTTAGATGAAGTGTGAGGAATACTGTAATCCTAGGCTTGTTTAATTTAATTTTTACCCAAGTTATTATCACTTTGATATTTATTTTAGTTTAAATTTTGGCTAATTAGTTTTAGTTAATTAATTTAGTTATTTGATTTCAATTGTTTGGATAAGATTAAATTGTTCTAATTTTATGTCAAGCCCAACTTTATAAAATACTTGCCATGTCATTCATGAGATTGACAATATGCTTGCATACTAGGAAAGTCTCGAAAAATCGTCAAAAGTCGATATTGTACCAAATGGTACTATCAAGTTGAATTGAGCCTCGAACTAGTCTAAATAGAGATCTTAAGATGAAATTGAGAATTTTAAATTCCCATAATAACTTAAAATGGTGATTCGAAGTTCGAGGACCAATATGGAGTCAAATTGGAATTTTCATGATCCGAGGGTAAATTGGTCATTTCGCCACCCGAGGTTAAGATGTGAGAGTTAGATGAAATTTTTTACTAATATTGACTATTTAGAACATAATTTGAGTTTGAGAAGTGAAAAATTTTAATTCTGACACTTTTCCGAACATAGGGGTAAAATAGTCATTTTGCCACCCCATGGGCAAAATGGTAATTTTACACCACCCAACACTTGTCCAGCATATGGATTTTACCCAATATTATCATGGATAATTGAGAAAATTTAAGTGGTGGAGAGAGATTGCTTAATGGGTAAGTATGACACATGGACCAATGGAATGGTGACATATGTCAAGTTTATATCCATTAAATATTTGGCTTAAAAATTAACATAAAATCAGCCTATTTCTCTTCATGTGGCTGGCCAAAACAAGAACAAAAACAAGAAGTGAAGAGGAAAGGAAAGAACA
The DNA here is from genome assembly GCF_053813885.1 of Theobroma cacao. Taxonomy (NCBI): domain Eukaryota; kingdom Viridiplantae; phylum Streptophyta; class Magnoliopsida; order Malvales; family Malvaceae; genus Theobroma; species Theobroma cacao. The sequence goes on along the minus strand of NC_142648.1, from coordinate 9,297,220 downwards.
CAAACCCTAGGTGGGAAAATTGAAGAAAAAGTGTAAGATTTCAAGGGATTAAGCTAATAAAGATAAAATTTTTGTGATTTTATCTTGTAATTTACACTACCCATGCTTTCTTTTTCATTTTCCATGTTTAGAACTCAAGTTTGCATGATGAACCCATGCTGGTCGAATTTGAGAGGAGAGGTTTTGAGCATTGATTTTGCTAGATTTCAAGTTAATTAAGTGTTTTTGGTTGTTTGGTAATGGAAAGTATGAAAATCTAGCAAGAATCACTTTGTTCTTCACAAACCCACAAGAGGTCGAATTTTCTAGGGAGGATATTGAGGCTGCAATTGATGATATTTCATGATATTTTGGTGGTATTTAATGATTGGTGAGGCTAGAAATTTAATGGAAAATTTTGGTATAAAAATATGAATTTTTACCTAATGTATAGACATGTGCGATTTATGGTTCAGACTGATAAATTGAATCATATTCACAGTCATTGAGGTATTTTAAGTATAATTGAGTGTAGAAAGTGAAAGAAATCGATTTACAATTAAATTGGAGGTTTTAGCCAATTACACCAAGAATAGTGTGAATTAGGTCGAATACCGTATTTAAACGGCTATTTGGACATTTTGCATCACATTTCGTGCATTCATATAGATTTATAGAGCCTGAAATAGTTTATGATAAATTGACACAAATTATTGAAATTCGTGTCACGTATGATGTATAGGTGATGAATCCTCGGCTAAGGGCAAAGAAATTGTACCCAAAGATCGGTAGTCAGAGTACTCTAGAAATTCAACTCCCGAAATAGTGAGTAACCTTATCATCATTTTAATTATCTAAAGTGGTCTTTTTATTCAATTTTGTGAAATTTATGGAAAATGAGTTTAAATGGGTAATTTTAGGTTTTATAAACAAAATGTGTTTAAATGAAAAGATTTTATAAATTGTCTTAAAATTGAATGATGGCTTTGAAAACAGAGTAACTAGAGACCACTTGATGTGTTGTAATTTATGATTCTAATTGATGGCTTATGATAATGTGTTGGCATGACTGGCTGGAATTGTGATTTGTGAACTGTATGAATTGTTCTGTTTTACATTTACAGGTTGGGTAGTATAATATTAGTCATGTCATGCTGTCAAAATTTTATTATATGGTGGGTTTAGCTTACTGCAGTGGGCAGGTTCTGTGGACCAGCCTTTTTAAGGGGCACAAAATCCGGTTATATATATACCTCGGTCGGAAAGGCGCGTAGGGTATCTCCTGAGGTATGGTTAGAGTTCATGTCACGCCGAACCACCTCGTGATGATGAACTCCGCTAATGCCAAGGAACGGCTGTGTTTTTAAAATAAAAATATGTTTACGTGTATACGAACTTTTTAACAGCCTTGGCGAGCTCGGTTAAATGCCTCGACCAAGGTATTCCCGAGAATGATTTTGGCAGGAGTCAAGCTTTTATGATACTCATAAGCCATGTTGATTATTTAAATGAAATGAATATTTATGTTATGAATTGCATATTGAGATGGAATATTTTAATCGTCTCCATTGACTCGACTTTAGATATTTTGAATAGTGTTTGTTTACTCACTGGGATTATATAATCTAACCACCCTCCTTTTCACCCATTTCAGGCTCAGAATAGGCTGTAGATAACTAATTTCATCGAGGGCTATCATTGGATTTGCATCCTCCAAATTGTAGGTTCACAGTCTTTTCTTATTTTTGATTATTCAGAAGCCCACTGGTTATTGTAAATTAAGTTAAATACTCTGGCTTACTGTATTACAGTATGTATGAATTTATTTAGTTTTTACGCTACAAAAATTATTTACCGGTAACTTTATAAATATTATTTTATAAAAAAATAAAATATTTTATTGAATATTTTTATTATATTCAAATAATTGTAATTTCATTTTAAATAAAGGTTTTAGATGTGTAAACTTATTTTTGATTATGAATTACGTGTTGTGTACTCACTTACTACATATTTAGCGAATTTCGAGACCTTAGAGGAAAAGTGACCAAAATGCCCCTGTGAGAAAGAATTTTATTTTTTTATTGTTTTAAATTGGAAATAGTTTATAATCTCTCAAAACATGATTTTAGTAACTAATACTCATGGGGGAAGCGAGAAAAACTAATGTTAAGCCTTGCGAGGTTTTGATTGACATTCCGAATAATGAATGTCTATCGGGATGTCGCGGCGGTTGTCACGAACTCGATGGGAGTTCCGGTCGTGACATTTTACCACTTAGTAATTTTTTAGATCAATTCTCTGTGGGATTGATACTCTGCTTACCGTTATATTATCTTTCCGATACGTATACTAGCATAAGTAAAAATTTAACTGACAAAAATTAGCTAATGTGACAGGCAAAAGGAACAAAGAACATAGAAAGTATATTTGACAAATATACAAACAGGGGAGGAATAACGTGTACAGTGAATATATAGTTATTGTAATACTTATGTTGTTGCAAACTACAATCAGAATTTCATATTATTTTATGTCATAAAGTTGGAATCTAATTTGAAAAACATAGAAAGACGATAGGAGCACAACTAGAATGATTCACATAAAAACTTGAGAGGATTTGATCATATTATAAAATAATTTTTTTTGAAAAAACTCAATATCAAGCAATTGATATATAGTTGTTTCTACATTTGTTGTGCTATGAAGAGTAACCAGAGTTCAGGATAGTAAATTATTTGAATACAATCAATCAAGCAGGGTATAGATAAAATGTGAACATGAGTTGAACATGTATGTCTTCACGGTCATATAGTTGTTCAGTATAGTAAATTAGATAGAATATAATTAAATATAATCTAGCATGGTACACATGAAATGTAAATATAAGGCAAACATGTATGATCAGTAAGAAAAAATGTCGCGTCAACATCATTGTAATTTGCATAAAAAACATGTATAAACAATAATTTCAAAAAACGAAATTCATAGAGCATCAGAACAATAGAAGCAAATGATAAACTGCAAATGAAAAAGAAAGTCATTGAAGAATTTTTACAAAATCTTGCTATAGGTTCTATCAATCTCAAATCACAGCCTAATGCAAAGACTGCAAAATAACAAACAAAGAGTAAATTATGGTGAAACAAACATAGAAATATCTATTTTCAAAAATTGGAAGTTCATTTTGCAGAACAAATGCATCATCATATTTTACAAACAAAGAAAATATAATTAATGGATATAGTCAGATATTGACTTTGTAATTGTTGTGAAATGTGTCTTTTGTCCAAATAGTAGCAAAGTATGATTATATGTTTATATATGTAGCTACATGTATTGAGTTAATAATGATTGTACTATCACGGAATGGGTTAAATTTCAAAAAGAGAAATTATCCTTTTGATTGCTAAAGAAAGGAGAGGTCGTACCACATCTTGCTGATCTCCTTTAACAACCAATCTTTCTCTTAACAATGAGAAAGATTTTTTTCACTTCAAAATTAGACCATCAATGGTAATACAAAACATTGCTACTCTTAACATTAAAAACAATGAAACAATTAATTTGACAAACAAAAAACTTGATTTACAAAGTAAAACAATGAGCATAGACTAAATCATAACTGATATTGAATAATAGTACAAATGCATGATAACAACTCGAACATTAACACCAAACCATATGGCTTAACATAAGCTATCAAAATATAATAAACATGTTTACAAAATGCCAAAAAATCAATTATAGAAAATAATTCACTCTGTAGGAAATGTAATTGGAAAATTAAGCATACCTGAGTAAGCAATTGATTTAGCAAATTTTATTGTAGAATAAAAACAAAATAGCAATTAACAACAAAACACAAAACAAAAAATATATATTAAATATGAATAAAGAATAAAGAAAAAATGTAATTCAAAAGTTAATCATACATGAGTAAGTAATCTATTTAGTAAACTTTGTTGCATAATAAAAATCAAATAGAAATTAACAACAAAACACATGAAAAAAAGACATAAGATATGAATAAAGAATAAAAAATTTAAATTTGTTAGTTAACCCAAAGAGTAAAGAATATCACATTTCCATGCATGCCTAGTTTGCTCAGCACATATGATTTATTGAGTTAAAAATCATATTAAATATGAACAAATAATAAAAAAGAATATGTAATTTAAAAGTTAAACATACTTAAGTAAGTAATTCATCTTGTAAACTTTGCTGCAAAACAAAAACCAAATAAAAATTAACAAACAAAACAAATGAAAAAGAAAAAACCTATAAGATATGTATAAAGAATAAAAAAAATTCAAATAAGTTGGTTAACTCAAAGATGGAAAAACATAAATGATTTCTATGAAAAACATTTATGAAACTCACAAAAAAAATATATGATTTCCATGCATGCTTAGTTTGCTCAACACATACAATTTACACAAAAAATACAAATACATAATCAGTAAATTACATAATCAATTCGCATAAGTAAACATGTAACAAATTATAACAAATCAAAAAATGGAAACAGAAAAGCAAGAAAAACCATTGAAACAAACACTTCAAATAAGAGGACACAACTAATTACAAACAAATATTTAGTAGAAAAAAACTAATTGAAAATGATTCCTAAAGCGAAGAAAGCCACACATGTTTTTTTTTTTTTCAAAAAAACCCCCACACAAACATTAAACCATATATCCGAAATCAACAGAAACCCTAAAGAAGTAAAGAACAAAAACCTATTTCAAAGTCAAATAATGAATAGAGAATGAAAAAGAAAAGGAAAAAACATAATAGATAAGAAAAGTACCATAAATCCATACAAAACCTATAAACATAAAAAGCAAATTTGATGAAAAAAGATTCTCGATTAAAAACAAACAGCATATGTTTTTTTATCTCCCAAAAAACCCTTAGACAACCAATGAATAGAAAAACCCTAAATCAATACTTACCTTAAAAACATAAACAACAAAACCGATCAAAAATGAAATAGGAAACAAAAAAATCCAAGAAATGTTATAAACAAAAACACCCAAGGAAAGAGAAACGATGTCAACCCAAAAAGACAAACAAATTTGATAAACACACAAACAGTAGAAAAAGAGCATGAGAGAAAGGAAAACAATTCAAAGAGAATCAAAAGGAAAACCGTATTTAGAATGAAAGACAACTCTAGAAAAACCTTTTAAAAAGCCACATAAATCCTACAATCATCATGACAGAAAACTAATGCTAGACATTGAGATGACTCCCCAAAAACCTAGACACGCAAACATTCTGAAGCCATCCATGTCAACTGATCATACAGCCTCCATCGATTGTTTTCAATTCCCTATAAATCAAACAAACTTCACGTGACTCTAAAAAAAGTCTGCAGAGAGAACCAAGCTAATAAGCCTGCCTAAAGCAACTTGTTGAAAGTAACCTGAATCCAAAACCATCTTAAACCCTCTCTGAAAATGCCAAGTGTCAGCCTATTGACCAGATCACATGTCAACCACACAAAAAACCCCATGGAGACCATACAAAGCTTTCTTTAAGTTACAGTTATAGATTTTCAAAATTACCGAGCAAATTGTTGTGTGCCTTAGGTCCAAAGTAGACCTAAAGCAGACTTGGCCCGATAGCTTAAAGTTGTCCGTATAGTGCTTCACATGTCAATAAAAGAGCTTGGAGAAATGACCTATTTTGAGAGTTCTTTTGAGACTTTCTTTTATATAAAGTTATAGATTTGATTTTCATGTTAATTTATCAATAGAGTTAATATCTTTAAACTTATCATATGAATTTATTTGTTGACATAGTTATTATAATATATAGAAGGTGGAATTGTAGCGATGATAACAAGATATTAAAATGGTAGTAATGAGATTACAATCAATAATAGAGCAGCATGAGTTTGGTATGTTATATAATTTTATAATAGATTTAAAATTTAAAATTTTTAACAAAATAAATGAAAGTTAATAAAATTTATTTTATATAAAATTAATAATTAATGTTAGAAATTTATAATAATATTTTACTGAAATTAACAAAAAAATCTAGTTATTTAATTATTGGATCTTGTGTTCAACTGTAACCATTATGCGGTAGAGGCAACTTAATCGAGCTATATGGACCTTGCCAAACGACTAGCTCGTGCACGATTGGGCTTCACGATGAAATTGACTCTTTAATTTATAATAAAAATAAAAAAATAATATGAAAAAATTAAAACAAGATAATAAGTGGTATTTTTTTATTTAATAATTTGATGGCTCTTTTAACTTTGGCACTTTATAAAATTTTTATAGTTTTTCCAAATTTTCTATATTAAAAAAAGTTATACAAAAAAAAATTTTAAATATTGCTGATAATAGTAATTGGTATTCCAAATTTTCTGTTCTTGATAATTTGGTAAATTTTGGTTTTTTCAGTCTCTCCTTCATGACGTCATGAGTTCAGGTTATTATTGTTAACGTGTTCATAACGTAGGACGGTTGCACAAAAGTCTAGCAAGCAAAGCGTCACCAAAGCAAAGCTGGAATGCTCGCAAGAAATGGAAAGTACAGGAGGGAAGAGCAAATGGCGGCAAAACAAAACCATCCGAAAACATTAAAGAAAAAAAAGCAAAAAAGGAAAAAAATCTGCCTAAAAATTCAAAACCTTAAAAAGCCAAAATGAGTAAAAGCCCTCCCGATTTTTGTTGATATCCCGAATCTACCCCTCCCTCAGTTCTCTGTTATTTTCTTCCTCACTCTTATAATCGCTTTTAAGATCGTATCAATAAAGGTATTCTTTAATTTTAATTTTTTATTTTACTTTTTCCGGTAAATGTTCGAGTTTTTTCGATCAACGATTAGTTCTTTTTTTCTATAATTTGTTTAATCGCTGTTTGGTTGTTGAGAAAATGGAGGGAATTTAAAAGAAAGTAGTGTTCATGAGTAGAAAATCTAAGGTTCTTTTTGCTTTTACGATATTTTAAAATGTATTCTAATGAATTTAATCGTTGCTTGGTTGCTGAGAAAATGAAGGAAACTTAAAAAGGAAGTGGATTTAAGAGAATAAATTCCAAGATTCCTTTTTACTTTTTCTTTATTTATTGATGAAATATTATGATATTTCAAATGTGTTCCTTTTGCTATGAGTTTAATCGTTGTTTGGATGCTGAGAAAATGAAGGAATTTTGAAAAGAAAGTAGTACTTGACAGTGTAAAGCTTAAGATTCCTTTTGCTTTTACGACATTTAGAATGTATTGTAATGAATTTGGCTGGTGAGAAAGTGGAGGAAATGTGTAAAGGAAGTAAATTCACGAGTCTAAAATATAAGACTCCTTTTGATTTTATGATATTTTAGATGTTCTTGTGATGAATGTTTGTTAAGTAATTGTTTGATTAATGGATTACTATTTATGATGAATTATTTTTTATAACACTTTTACTTAATAAGGTTGTAACAAATGTGTGTTTGTTGTGTTTGTTGTAAAGTTTTGCCCAACTATTGGATGATTGCTATAAAATTACATGTCAGATTTGTCTCCCTTTCGTGGGTAACATTTATGCACACATGTACGGAAGCTGTTATAACAACTTTCCATTATTGACAGGTATATGTTGGTTATGTGTTTTTGTAGCGTTTTGCTGAAGTTTATGAGAGGAATTTGCAATCATAATTGGATTTATATTTTAGTAGGTGGCTGCTTGTAGCCTTTAATTTTTGTTAGCTATTGACAAATATGATTGTTATAATAAATTGCTTTGAAGGTGCATCATCCAAAATCTAGAATATTAAATCAAAACAACATTTTCATAAACATAATAACTTCAGAATTGCGATTGTTTGTAGGGTCTTCAATTGGCTGCATGCATTTGAGAGGGAGCTTATGGCAGTTTGGGTGGGGAAGCAAAGTTAATCCTTTTGTTACTAAAGGTAGTATATTGATGTTTCAAGAGTGCTACAAGACTGAATATGACTTTAGCCAATACCCAGAGAATGATTTTGTGACAAAACTTCACCATGGAAGAGATAATGAATTGTTGATAGAGACTATAGTAAAAAAAGGGGAATTGTGGTGTTTGGGCTTTTGTACGTCCGTGTCGTGTTACTAGGAGGAAACAAGGGAAGAAAGGAGTTAAAAAGGACTAATGCAAGGAAATATTGATTGACCCTTTGGCATAACTTTTCCTTTTATATTTGTCTTATATATAACATATAAATGTATATTTGATTTATATATCGAGCGCTCTAATAGCAAGCCTAAGTGTGCCTCTTCTGTTGAATTGCTGTGTTAAAAATTAAAACTAGGAAGATATAGAGCTCTAAGAGATAACTGTAATTATAGACTAAAACTTTTAGAATTGTGTCACTTGTTTCATCATACTCATGCAAAGCTATTTATCCCTTTACATATGCACATGTATTTTCTGTTTGTTGTTTCCATGTGTATGTTTTATCTCAGCATACGTTCTTGCTCATGCTTCTATGGATCTGTCTTTCACTGTGTATAATTGATAATCATTTTAATACAGAGAGACTGATTGGAAACAATGTCGTTATGGAATTTAAAGCTCATGGCAGTGAGTTGTTCTGAAACACTTACATTAACGTCTTACCGTAAAGGTTTTGTAATATGAATTTTATAGTACATATTTATGAATTTTGAGGAACCACTCAGGACTTTAAATTTTTCCAATTTGTTTATTTACCATATACTGCATAGTTCTTAAAAGTTAATGTTCACAGTCTTGAACGATTGCCCATTAAATCAGTATCATTGAATAATTGGACTTGTTAAGGTCTGTTTGGTGGGTGCCTTGGAAAATCATCTGAAGAGAAAACTTGTAGACTAGCAAGCCCCTGAATATTTTTGGAATTTTTATACATTGACACATGGTTAGCTTCTGTGCTGCCAAGAATTGCCACAGCTTGTTAGTTGGCAATGCTGGGCAAAGTTTTATAACACAGTCTCAATAATAACTATTTATTGTTGAATACCGCATTATTGTTCAAATTCCTTTTATCTGTTCTCAAATGATCAAATGTGATGAATGAGTGGTTGCATGCATGCATGGGGACATGGTAGGCTTGGGAGGGTTTGAGCATGGTTGTAGTTGTGTCACGGTTTTACTAAATTAAGTTATGCAATTAGTGCAAAATATGACTTATATGTTTTAGCTATTAAGTGTGGTTTATCAAAAAGTGGCAAGTTATTTTATAGTTGCTAAGTTTTTCTTTTTTTTTTTTTAAAATTATTTATTGTTATTATTATTATTATTATTTAATTTCTCCCTCTGTCTGAAGATAAGTTAAATGGAAAAGTGTGCCCAGAAGGCACCTGTCTTTTTACTTTTCAAATAAAATTTGATATCAGTAGTTGGTTTTTGCTTGCAACAGGTAATGTGCTGCTTAATAGTTCTGGACTTTTGTGAGCAAGTTTTTTGCCTATTTTTTTTGGGTGAATCTTGATTATCATGTTTTTGAAAATTTCATCCTGTTGTATGTTGATTGAGGAAAGCGGGTCTAGGAAAAGGAGATTCTTTCAATCCTCCTAGCAAACTTTAGTTTTCTAAAGCCCATAAATTATAAATATGAATTGTTGAAGCTGTCAATATCCTATTTGGTTATCATTTTAGATGTCATTTTGGTCGGTCGTTGCTGATTATATGTTGGCAAAATTGTTTTACTATTTTTAGGATACAACAATAAAGGAGTGGGCATTTGGGAGATGTGGGCTAGTTTTGCCTGAATCAGATTTGATTTTATGATCATCTTATTGTGTATTTAATTTCAAATGTAATTGTTGATCATCTGAATGTGCTTGTTTACTAGCTTTGCTGCACAGTAATTTCAAACTTTGTCATATATGACAAAGTTTTATCCTTAAGAATGAGGCTGATATGAGGCATTAGTATTACCGTAGGACAATGTTTTAAATCCATAAAGTGTGAGGTTGATTTAAAAAAAAAAAGGTGTGAATTCTTTTGATCATCAGATACTTTTGTAATTATTAGATTTCAAGGAAATACACATCCTATTGAGAATTTTGGTGCTCTTAGGAAATTACGCGACAAGTGAGACTTTTATGCGCTAGGCTGACAACTATATGATGTTTATTATATTTTACCATGTTATAAGCATAAGTTATTTTATAGCTTTTACCATCTGTTATGAGGGTTCGGATACTTTTCTATATCAGTGGAGATGGTCTGGTAATTGGTTGTGGAGAAATGTCTATCCTATTACATCAACTTAAAATTAATAATGAGTTGTTGGAGTTTTAATGTCTCATAAGTTTGTAAAACAATAGGAGGTGGCAATAGAGATGGTAGAGGGCCTCAAGCACACCATAGTCGTGCAAATGAAGTCCAGGGCAGGGTGTATGTCCAATTTCGGTGACTGTTATGTTTTAAAGCTGTGCCTTTATTAAAACTAAATCTGAATCAAATTGATAACGATCAGGTTTCTTTTTAGGTATGTTTAGAAGCTTACTGGAATATGTTCTTCAAGGGCTGTATTTCTTGAGTAACAAGAATATGTTTCCTTCTTTGTTGTCAGGTAATTTCTTGTTTTCTTATCTCTTGTCATTGCAGTTGAGTGGTTTCAACTAGAGCACTGGTAAGAGTAATTAGTTACAACTGTGAGCTTGATAATTGATTATTAAACCAAATATTTCTTGTGGAAGGTTTGTTTATTATATTTGATTAAGTTTAATCCCAATACCTTTCTTATTGTTTGTCAGGTCATTGCTTTTACTAAATATAGGTTTTGCGGTAATAGTTCTTAGAATTGCAAGTACCTTTTTTAAACATTAAATCTTTATTCTTAACAAGCTTTTGAGCTCTTCATGTAAAGAGTGTGTACTACATTTTAATGATTGATGATCTTCTAAACGGACTTCAGTATTAATTGATGGAGGTTACAGCTTGATGCGGAAATCAGGCCCTACAAGTGCCTACTCTTTGCAGCCTAGATAAGCAGTGCCTTTTATCTGGATGTTGTGTTTGGTAAGTTTCTATCAGCTTGTGGAAGTACAAATATATTCCATTAATGCATGTTTATTTCTTCATTATCCCTTTGGACCTTCTTCAATTGAGCGAGCACTGATAGTTCTCTTGCTTAAGCCTTTCAGAACTTGAGTTTTTTGTTTCTTTCTTTTGCACGTATGTTTTCTCTAATTTAAAAAAAATTGTCAAAAAAGCTCTCAAAATTTTCTTATGAGAGAATGAAATATACTTGCAATGTAAAACCTTCTTTTTTAATGAACTTTAAATGTCAAAGCATCTTGGTATCTCTCTCTAGGACTGTAGAGTTTAATCTTCTTGGTCCTCTTTGAGTTAAATGGGGAATGTTGGATTTGAGGCATGTATTTGCAAATGGTATGATGTTGATTCCTTTAATCATCATCCTGGACTTTGTATGGCCTTTGGGTTCGTATGAATATATGCTCCAACTGCAAACATGTAGCCTTAGGACTTCCTTAGCATGTATAAAGTCTAGGTGTCTAAAACCATTAATGTCATATCTTAGTGGATTCCCGGTCTCTTCTTAATCTGTTGACAATTTTCAGTTAATAGATGTTCGTAATTGTAATCTGGTTTCGTGCAACATTATTTGTTTTTGTATTATATCTTTTACTCTTATAACTTCCGGCCATCTAATAGGACTAATCAGTGCTCCCGCCAGGAATCCTTTTTCTCTATCTAATCCTTTTCAATAATCATGGCCTGATTTCAATCCCATATTGGATGGGTATTGAGGAACTCTTGTTGTATGTGCTTGTAGATTCCAGGAACCTAGTTGCCAATAATTTGGATAGACATTTTGGGTTTAGCTTTATGGTTGTTACATGCAGAGACGTTCTAACTCTATGACATATATGTCTCGGCATCTGTCTTTGTGTACATATATATTACATAGTGGAGCATGAGAAGGGGAATTTGAACTGGCTATATATTGAAGAATGGCTCTTTTTAGAGCATGAATTGAAATAATCATCACAGTTTGATCAATTGACAGACTACATCCCACTGCCCATGGGATTTAAAATTCAGCTAAAAAATTCTCTTCCTGCTGAGCTAACATGGGGTGAATGCATCTCATGTTAGCCAAAGAACAATTGTGTACAACAATGTGTTAGTAGGAATCTTTCTTCTCTGCTACGTCAGCCAATTTACGTTTCCTTTATAGATAGTCTCTGGTTGGTACCTTTTGGTAACAATCATCTTTTAATCATGGCCTGTTTATCTCTTGCTTTTATTTTGTGTCTTGGCCAGCTTACTTGCCGGAAAGTGCAACCTGGCCATAAGAGGCCGGGGTGCTCTTGTTTTTTGATCGAATCCCCTCACACAAACAAATCCTGCAAATAATTTTAGACAGTGAGTTAAAAGAGCATTGGTTAAAGCATTATAAGTATTGGGGACGTGCATGATTATTACTAGTTCTTAGAAGAGTGAAATGTGGTTCAACTGTAATTCCCTGACATATTAAATTGCAATGTTTCCGGAAGGACTTTCAAACTAGGGATGTCTTATAATAGCTATTCTTCTAATTTCAGGAAATGATATTTAACATTTGGGAAGCAGGACTCAAGAAAGTTTTATATGATGGACATGATATTTGTACTGAAGTTCTAGGAATTTTTATGTTGTAAAAGAAAACAGCCAATTTAAGAAAGTTTTATATGATGGACATGAACAAAGTTCAACCATCAGTATAACTAATTTTCAACAAGTAGCAGCTAATAGTTCATTACTTACAGTGGATTATTAAAACATGACTAGTATGTATGAGTTTCTGTAGCTATAATGTGTTCAAATATATATCATTCATAGGTACATAATTATTGCAATTGGTGTTTATTCAATAGTTGAAAATCATGAAAGCCGAACTTAAACCAAACCACCTGGGAGTGAAATTGTTTAGAGATTGGCTTACATCTTTTGAACTCCTTATAGTCTTAGTCAAGCTCCAGCAAGTTTTTAAACTTTGACGAGAATATGCGAATCCCAAACTCAAATGTGCGGATGATGAATGAGTCCGGACTTGAATTCCGCACTCAACAATGTGGTTAGAAATTTATGCATTAACTCATATTTTACAACTTGTTTGTGAACTAGGGGACCCTGAAAACTTAGTAATTGTCTATTCTTCAGTATTGCAAGTTTGAACATTCTACCTTCTTAATAATGCTCCTCTCTTTAAAAGTTCACTCCAACATCAGATAGACTAGACTGTAACCTGTGACCCCATGGATAGGAATGGCAACTCTTGCCTTCCACAAACACAGACACGGTCTGACTTAGACCCTGGTGGCCTTGGCAGATATGATGCACCTAGCGAGTAGCAGATAAATGGCAAGGGCAGCTAGAGGCTAGTAAATGGTAGAGTTGGAAAATAAGGAGAAAAGCTGCTAGGGAAATTGCCACTGTGGTGGGTAATACCTCTTTTTTTATTCTTTGGAGGGTGAGAGATAGAATGTGCACACAATAGGAAAGCGCTGCTGCTAAATACTATGCGATCTACTCAGACAGTAACCACACTTAACATTTATCTTCCCTTCTTGCATATGATTATTCAATAGTGATAAACTGTTGAATATTTTTTTACATATTCAAATTGCCTTTGTATGATATTCTTGCTTTTTGCAAAATAAACTGAAGTTTAAATTAGGAGTGATTGATGATGTTTGTTTCTGCCTACTTACTAGCTTTTGATGCAAAGCATTTTTTATTAATTGTAATCCTTCTCATAATTAATAATATATAAAAAAGTGCTGATGTTCGAAAACTTTTTTATTGAAAAATATGGTCATATTTGTTCATTATTTTTTTAAATTTTCATTTTAAATATTTTTTATTAATATTAATAACATTTTTTTAATTTGTAAATATATAAAACTTTTAATTGCATCAACTAACTTTCATTTAAAAATATTTTTTTATTATTAATATTAATAAGATTTCTCTAATTTATAAATATGAAAAATTTAATTGCATTGAATGATTTGCATAAAAAATATTATTTATTCAATTTGTAAATGAGAACTCTTAACTGCATTTAATGACTTTCATTAAAAAATGTTTTTTTTAATTCAATAGTATTGAAAAATTTATAGATTACTATTAAAAATGTTAATTATATATAATTGAAACATTAATTTTTCATTTATATATAGATGTAATTTTTAATAGACTTAGTATTTTATATATAATTTTTATTTGAAAAAATTAAAAAACTGTTTACATACAATGTACATGATAATAAATACTAGTTTTACTAATTTTTTTTTCACAATCCTTAAACCTGTGTGCAAATTACTGTGTGATTAAGACACAGTATTTCATGCTTTCATATAATTTTAAAACTTTTTTCCTTTCATAATTTCTATGCTCTTTCCTTTCTTTACCTAAAATACATGCTAGTAAGATTTCTGAACTTCTATCAGCAGTTTCCAGATCACCTTTCCCTTTTTTGGTCTTAGTTGGTTCATCATGCAATGTTCTCTTCCACTGTTTAGCTGTACATGCATGACTGGCTCATTATAAGTGCAAGTCCAGAAAGCATATTTTCATGTATCTACCACCATGGTGGCACACATTTTATGCTTCTGTCATCAAAATAACTCATAGATTGGTTGCATATTCTTTTTTCTTTTTGAGTGATCAAAATGTTAAAGAAAAAAGAAAGAGGGAGAAAATCTGGGTTTCTAGTAGGAAATCATTGCTATATTATATATGAACTTGTCGTTTGATTGAATGCTGAGACTAATGTATATCAGCAAAGGAACATTTTTTGTCCCATTTCTACTAGATATGTGTGCCTAATGAGAAGCTATTTTTTTTTTCCACATGCAGATATGGTAATTGAATAATTAAAAGTAGCATTTCATACCTTTCCAAAAGCAGTACTGAATTTCCTCGGTTGAAAGTCCTAGTAAACATGGATTTCTTTTTGTAAGTAAACTTTTCCTTTATAACTAAAGTGGGGCAACAATTTTAGTTCAAAAGCATGATGGGGAATTTCTTACCTTTGAAAATTGTTGATACAGATGTTCCGAAGCACACAGTTCGTCTGGGTAAATTCCATAGCCATTCCCTTGGGACATCCATCGGGTTGAGGCTTGATTCATGATCTGCAAAGACCTGTGTGGTAAAAGCAACTTTATTTTTTAAGCACCTAATTATCAAATGAATGTGTGGATGCTGGGCAGTGTAGGAATCAATAAAATGTCAGTCTTAGAATACCGAAAAATAATCCTTATTTTGTCTAGGGAAGGGTTCTGGGTTT
Source organism: Theobroma cacao (assembly GCF_053813885.1). Taxonomy (NCBI): domain Eukaryota; kingdom Viridiplantae; phylum Streptophyta; class Magnoliopsida; order Malvales; family Malvaceae; genus Theobroma; species Theobroma cacao. The sequence goes on along the minus strand of NC_142648.1, from coordinate 9,281,967 downwards.
CCAGATCCCACTGGATCCCCCTTTTTGTGAGTCCTCTATGAATTAGAGTTGGCAATAGCTTGAATAACAATACCTCATTAACTTGAAAATATGTCCCATTTAGGGGAAAGCTTCCTCTCATTGCAGTTCTACAAGGTATCTGTACACATTACAATGCAAATATTAGTAAAGAACCTAGGAGGTATGTGTGTTTTATGCTTCCATAAGGTTATGTATGACTGAATCTTGCTCACCAAGAGTGTTCCTCGGACTGTTTGTGCATTGGCTTCTCTTACGCTATTGCAAGCAAAGCAGGTCTTCTCATTGCACAATCTTCCTGGTTCTTGGGACCCACAACTTTGTTCAGGTGGTTGAATTGTATTTGCAGTTTCACCTATTAAATGCATATTAACAGAAGCTCATCTAATTAGTTTGCAATACAGCAAACATTATCTTTTTCCACTAGCATTTGTCAGTTTGTAGTTAGACCTCTGACAATGATGACATATCCTATTAACACTCCTGCAAATCTATGGTGTGATCTTAACATTTTATCGAATTTTCAAAAGTATATCATCATAAAGGGTGTGAGGTGCTCTTTTGCCCACTTCTAAGCCTGCTTAATGGACCTTGACAGAGGTTTTGTTCTTACCTGGTGTCCATATAGCAAGAAGGTAGGGGCTTGGATCATCAGCTTCCCGCTTTTCCATCTATTGATTTTCAAAATATGGAAGTTAGAGAAGTACATTATGTATAGAAATCTGGAATTTATGAAGAAATTAAGAATAACTTACTTCTTCCAAGAGAGGATGATCATCTGGAAGTTCATATCTGCATCATTCAGCTATGTGTTAGAATGTGTTCTGTAGTGTTTTATCATAGTTGTACAAGTATTTTTTATGAATAATTGATGACCTATTTGTCAGTTGGTATAAAAAATCTCTTGACTATAGCTTTTTCCCTCTTAACCAGCAAGTCTATTTTTAAAGCAATTTCCAAGTATTATTGTACTCCAAATTTGATAGTGGAAATTTAGATAAAGAACTTATTGAGCTCATTTTGTCTAAAGTGAATTTACTGATGCATTGGTTGGACTGATTTTAGCTTAGGTCCTAAAGCTTTTATGAGCTGTTTTAGTCTATAATTTAGCCCCTTCTGGCCATTATATTAACAGGCTTTTCATGATCATTTATTGGGTATTTGGGTTACGTGATTATGAGGAAAATACACTTACACATAGTGCTCTGTTCGTAGCCTGCTCACATTCTTCAATTTGGGAGTAGGGATAGAAGCAGCTTCAGGATTCAAAGCTACTAAAGCCTTTGACAAGTCACTTTCTTGGAGTTCCATCTTTTCCTGCATGTAATGCTGTAGATTTGCTGTGAACTCTTCAATATTGAGTTTTATTGTGGGAATTTCGTCAGGATCTTCATAGCATGCATCTTCGATGTCACTTTGTGATTCTTCTGTGTGCTCTGGTTCTGGTGTCGTCGGTTCTTCAATGATAGGTTCATGGCTGCCATTGTTAGGCCCCACATGAAGCAGGTTATGCTCTGGTGGAGGTAATGGCATTGGATTGAGAACTTTGACTGGGTTTCTCTCAGACACCATGGGAACAGTTGAGCTTGTTATGCTCTTCTCTTCTGGACCTGGTAGTGCGAGCCTCGCACTGCATGAAAGAAAGTTGACACATGTGAAACATGCAGTTCATCCTTTCGGGAGGCAGGTATGTGGATTTTAGAACGTTCTTTTGTTTTCACTTTATTATCTATTTAACTCTCCTAAGTCATTCTTCTTTCATTCCAACCACTTGAAAAAATGTTGTCCCCATTGTTCTTTCCTTAACAATTAAGATGACAGATTGCACTGTCAACTATTCAAACTCATTTTGTGCCTATTTTAACTTCTAGATAAGTGTTTCAAATGTGGTCTGAAGGTGCATGCATCGCATTTTACAAAAGCCTTGAAACTATTGACACATTAATTTTTTTGTAACTCTATTCCTTTGTGTTTGTAACTCTATAAACACATTAATTTCTTTTGTAACTCTATTGACACATTTTAAAAAGCCTTCAAATGTGGTCTAACTTGGTTTTTGTTTTTGGGAGACGTGTCTTTTGCCTGGGTGCTATTGTGTGCCCATTTTAAGCATGTGGGAAAGAAACATCTACAACTTTTGGGCATCTGAGAGGTTTGAGATATGTCCTTTCTGCCTTATGGTAGATTATATTGGACTACTTTGGTAGTGTTTTGGGGTAGATGAAGCTAGTCAAACAGATGGAATTCTTAGTCTGATCCATATTCGTACAAGGGAACGGCATCCTTTTCAAGATCACCATGGTGATGTAATCACAGGGGTGGTCTTATTACTATGGTAATGCCATTATCGGTGAAATATGAATTACCACAGTGATCTAATCCTTTTCAAGATAACCATGTTTGGTACGATTCTACTTAGTAATCATTAATTACTAGGGATTAGAAATCACCATTTTTGGTATCACATAAAAATCAAATATCATTTTGTAACAAGTACCAAAATAAGTAAATAACCATATTCTAAAAGTTAAAAAAATTACTCATAATTTTAATGCTATATTAACATAACAATTTGTGAAATATTAAATTTTATTTCTTAAATAAGTTTAATTTATTGAATCAATAAAAAAATATGAGAAATATATTTAGTTTTGATAAGCTAACTTCTAACCTTTTAAATTAAATGAAAAACATTTGAATGGAAACTGTATTTAATTTATCAAGATAATAGTGAATTGGCTACCAAAACAAAGATTATATACATAATAAAAAAATGTGGAAAACTATGTAACATCCTTGTAGTTGCTACAAGGAATGCTTGAAAAAGTAAAAACTTAGTATTACATGTGTAAATTTTTTTTTTTTTTTTGGTAGGAAGCAAGGTTTTTGTGTTCATGTTAAAAGGTTAAAATCGTGCATATAAACCTAGGTGAAAAAATTTTCCCACCCTTTTGGATGGGAAATAAATTACCTCTCAAGTTAGTGATCTAATCACTCTTGGTGATCTAAGACTGCTGTCATATAGGATCACCAAGTTCCTACCAAACAAGGTGATCTAATCACAAGGTGCAGATCACCCTTGATTTTGGGGTGATCACCCAATACCAAATACTGCCTTTATGTTTTGTATACAAATAATATGCTCCCTTCAATGGGGATGCCTGTCCACAATTCATGGCTGTGTGAAATATTCAAAAGATTTTAGATCTAGATGTCAGTTGTAATTATTGTGTGAATGTAAATATTGAATCATAAATATACAGTGTTTATCTTACTTTGACGCTATAAGACCTTTACTGCCTTAGTAACAAAGGCAATTGTTTGATGCTAATTAGTTAAAGCTAGTGGCTTGCAGGTTGTCATGTTGCTAAGTTTTTCATATACGTTTTGCATATGCTCATGCAAACAAAAGTACAACATTAATAAATGATTATTAATCTGTAACTGAGCAAAGAAAAGTCTCAAGATTAGGTTCTGATGTTGAGGCTTTTGTCTAAAACTATATGCATGCTGATGAGCACCCTCTTTCTATCTGTCTGAGTTATTACTTGGCTATAAACACAAGGTGGAAATAGGATGGAGACTAACCTTGCAAAAGCACTTGCAAAGTGCCTGCACTCTCCTCTCATTGGACATGCATTGCAATTTGGTTTACTCTTTGTGCAAAAAACCTGCATAAAATGTTAAAGCATGAGTATATCGATGCTTTTTAAAGGCCTTATTACAAAATATGATTCTAAGTTATGAAGCATTGATGGAAAAAATTGAAACTAACGAAATACCTTTCCGAATGTAATCATTTGATAATGTAGTTCATACCTGTAACCAATAATGCATGAATCAGTAAAAGTTTGTATCTAATTTTCTATTTTTGAATACACAAATATCTGAAGAGGGGTTATGAGGTTACAATGTTCGTTGATCGAGTTTGCATAATCTTGGCCAGAGATATTTCTGAATTGACTCCAGTACCGGATACCTAAGATGAACTTTTTTAGCATCTGTGGGCAATGAGAAAAAATGAGGTTGATTTTTTAATGTCTAACACTTACAATTCTAGGAGGTGCAACTGTAGTGATTCAGGCAGTGGTTGGAGAGGAACCCAACCCAGCCTAACTGCTATTCGTCCAACATTTGTGTCAACCTTCACAAAATGTAAATATTACACTTTGCATGTGTATTTTTGTTCATCTTCTTAAACTAAATTTGTAGGTAAATTTTACTTGAGTCTTACCGGAAAAGCAAGATGGTGAAGGGTTAAAAGACGCACACACTCCACGCTTTTCAGCCCCAATCCCCGTATACTTAAAAGATAATCCCTGCAACACAAACAAATTTATGATGCCATAAACATAAACTACTCAGATGCAGAAGATTATTATTCACTTTCGATCAGTTGAATGCTGTGAACAGTTTTGTTATTTATGAAGCAATAACAGTAATACTAAGGATTAAAAGTGAAATTTGAGATGGATTACTTTGCTTTATCAGGGGGAACCTCTCTTAACCATTCCAGATCGATGCTTTCATGTTCTCTAACCAGTCGGTTCAAGAATTCCTGCAATTTTTTTCAAGTAATATTAAATCTGCTGTAAAGGTTTCTTAATATAATATGATCAGAAGCAGGTCCTAGCTAATATTAGTTCCTTGGAAATTTAATTTATTACACTTGCCTTGATTCGTTCTGCTAACATGTTGTTCATCCCTCTTTCTTTGATGGCATTAGAAATCTCATTAACATTTGCATGTCTCATTGCTTTGTAATCCAGGGAATCCATGGTATCTTTGCTTCTTTCTTTTTTCCAACCATTGGCCTGCACCAGTTTCCTCAATGCATCCCAGTCAGTTGCATTATTCTTCTCTCCCTCAGCCTTTCTTCTTTTTGACTTTAAGAAGCTATATGCCCCATTCTCTTTTTCAGAAGAATGTATCTGCTCTTTTGTGTTGGATTGAACCTCTCTGTTTTCTATATCTTTGTCCCTATTCAATGCAGACATTTTCTCAACATCAGAAGGTCTTTCTGTGAGTTTAAGGGCATTTGCAGCGTACAATAAGGTACTTTTATGCATCTTATTGACTGCATCAGTGGTTAGAGGCATTGTGACTGATGCGCTTTCTGATTGGAAGGCCTTATTCCTCATTTCTTGATGATTATTGCAAAGCTGATTACTTTTAGTATGAGCTCCTGGCTGAGAGACTGTATCTTGGTGCGTTATGTGCTTCCTTGATAATGTATTCAAGGTTGTTGTGGCCATGTCTTGACTTATAGCTTGTTCATTTTGGTGGACTGTGATTTTATCTTCACTTTGTCCAAGTTGTTTTAGCTTGTTCAATCCAGAAGCAGTTGAAGCCCATGAAGACATGCATTCTTCACCACAGGGTTCAAGGCCTTCTCTTTCCCGTGCTTCAAACTCCAAAGTCATGTGTAGTGGATGGTTACTCACCCCAACTGCTTGTACTTGCACTTGTTGATTTCTAAAATGGCTAGCTTGAATGAATGAGGAAGGCCCTCTGAGGTTTTCTTTTCTTTCCAATCTTGACTTCTGTGCATTCTCTGTAACTTCTGACTGTTTGTATTTTAAACCTTCATGAAACGGCGAGCTTCCATTTACAGAATTGCAGAATTCCTCAAATGAGGCACTGTTCTCCATCTGGTCAACACTTGAACCATGAAAGTTGTTGAATTTGCAGCAAGTAGTAGGATCTTCTGTTTCTGAGTTGGAGCCTGAATAGGATCTGATTACTCCGTTTGCTTGAATGACCGAGGAATCAAAAGAACCTTGTGATGACAGCACTTCCTCCTCCAAGCTCTGACTATGTGTTTCTGTGAAGCTTGTTCTTTCTATACCAGGATTCTCACCATTCCTTCGATAATCTGTTGACATGATGGATGTCATAGGGCTTTGCCTGTCAAGTGGATGACTGAATAGCTTTTCATGCCATTTTATGGTTTCATTTGGATTTGGTTCACAGAATTCTGGTTCTTCAATTAGTATTTTTACCCCATCCCCATCACATTCTCTCTTGCATGAGGACTTAAAAGGAAACCTTGCTGCTAGAGACATGAAGGCAGAGCTGCACAGTAGGAAAGTAGGAGATTGTTTATTTGTACTTCAGGTTTTTAATATTGTGGAAATTTGATCTCAGTGTGTGATGAAACTAAATTTACCTTGAAAGATGATCTGAAACATTTTGAGTTAGGAAGACTCCTATTACGGAATCCACCACCGATCCCTTCCATTTCGAGAAGCGCCTATCTCCTGCAAGGTTTTACGACATACTTGGTCAGCATACATGCAGCCAATATTCTAATGACTGAAGAGTATATGCTAAGCACTAGGTTGTGGAAAAATCAGGTATTTTGATTGATACAATTTGTTGCAAGAAGCACTAAAGCTTCCAAGATTGCTCATGTAGGAGCTTTGATAAATACAGAAAATTTTACTGTGCACCTGTCATAGAAATATATAATTTTCTATCATGGCAGTCAAGTTCATTTATTGTAAGTGCCTATCTTGTTTCAGTGACTGCAGTTTTCAGAGTAATAGTACTCAGAAAAAATTAAAAAAACATATTTCTCTTTCTCTCCAACCCTCTTCTCTCCTGAAAAGCGTGCATTAACTTTCCATATGCTTTCCTCTCCAGCTCCTACTTGTTAAGTTGTCTTAAAGACAGTAGACAATTTAGTGTCAACTATAGGGACTTGTCATCAAGCTGTTTTATTGAAAAATGGTTCCAGTAGATCTAGAGCACTGAATATCATGCTAGCTTGGAAATTGGTGATGAAGATGGCTGGTAATGTTTCTCTATCTCATTGTTCTTTTCATGCTGTAGATTTTGTTGTTTATTCTAGGTAGTGTCTCTTTTGATTCACAAATGCATGTGCATTGTCATACCAGTGCTTTTTATTGTGTAACCCCTCTTGCTTCCCGATTATTTACAAACAAACACTTAATGGTTGTAATCTGACACTTCATATAGAACTATATAATTAGATGATTAGAAGGTCCAAAGTGACATGTCAATCTTCGAAGCAAATGCAGAAGTCCTTATAATGATCAGTATATCAGGGCCAAACAAGTGACTGTACCTTGTACGAGATGCATTCGTGCTATGAATGAATCAACTCTGCCATGAAAAACTCTCCTTTCTTCTTCCCACCACTTTTCCTTCTCCTTATCTGTGCCTTCAATATCTTCTCCCTCCTTCCCCATCAACAAATTCCATACCCTATTTGTTTCTGGATCAAGGTCCACTTTGGGTCGTGGTTTTCGTTTCTTGATAAACTCAAACCCCTCATATGGGACAACTGTGCCTGCCCCTTTGTATATGACAAGTGCATTCTGCACTTCTGATTTGGCTTCGTTGTTTCTTTCATCAAGGGTGAGACCCATGAATTTATTTATTATCTCCTCAATGGGGATGGGGTATATCTGTTTTGCTGATGGCCCTGCATTATTTACCAAGAAGAGTTGATATAATGATGGTGAGTAGAACATTTTGGGAAAAGATTTTTAGACTGAGTTGTTAAGGTACTACAGTTGATGAAAGGGTAAAGGTTTCTTAGTACCTGCTTTGGAGGACTGCTGATACTCATACAGTTCTTTCTGTTCTTGCAGCTTCTTTCCCCTTCCGGATGGAGCTCTTCTGGATAGATCAGGCTCTCTTTTCTTCTTTTCTGAAACATTGGTATGGGATGCTTTGGTGACTGACCCTAATTGCAGAGTTGGGGCGTTCTTAGGGGTAGTTGGTAGAAGATTGTCGAAGTTCTCGATTGTGGCTAAGTTATGGGCTAGAGTCAACCCATTGGTGTTTATTAATGTTTCCATGCCTGAATGTAGTTGGGACGAAATATGTTTCTTCGAAGAAGTTGGACCAGCAGCTGTAGAGTGAACATTTGTGTCCCCGGTGAGTTCACTAACCCCACCACTTTTTCTCCTGGCTATGTTATCACTTTGAAGAAATTGAGGGTCAGATGTTCCACAATCCCTAAGTGATGTAAATTCACTGTTTGTGCCTTTTGTTTGAAGTTGTCCTGAACTATATGACATCCCATACTTCATCCCATAAATGTATGCTTGGGATTCATCTTCTATTTTCTTTCTTTTGAGAGCCTGTAGAAAACCTGCCCCATTAGTGCTGCCATTTCTGTAACCTTCATTCATCTGGAATACCCCTTGCAATAACAATGAACTCAATGAACTTGCTGTATACAATTGTCCCTGCTCAATAGCCTGAGAGTGATCTCTCTTGGATCCCATACCTTCACTAGAGTTGGACAAAACTGTTGGTACTGATTTAGGGCATCTTTCAAGTATTAGTTCATTGGTCCCATCAATATTTTCCCAATTGCTTGTTCTTTGTGAAACAGATTGGTCCATTCCTTTTGGATTGATATATTGCTGTGTGGGACTGTATCCATTGCTGTAGCTCTTTTGGCTCAAATCAGCATTGTCCATGTTTACATGCCTTGCATTGACATTTCGACTTTCCATTTGCAGATCCTTTGCTTGAAATTGTGAGGCTGTATCAGCTGGCATACCTGGCATTGATATGTAGTCAATTAGCATCATTTTACTCAAGGAAGGGGTGTGGCTACTTTCAGTTTGTGGTTGGCAGTTTTCCAAAACCATCTGTTGACTGCTCTGTGTAGTCAATGTTGTTTTAAACCCACTATTTTCTGTATTCCACAATCCCACGGCTTGAGATTCAGAGGACTTACTTCCTTCTTGCATCTCCTGGCGATTAAATATTGCAGCCTGACTTTCATTTCCAGTGTTTTCCAAGTCAAAATTCAATACTCTTCTGCAGGATTTTGCAACAGGCACAGCACTAGGGTCTGTCTCCTCTACTTGTTGACCTGTTGATGCTCTCAGGCCATTTCTGCGTACGTACTTCCGTTTTCCAGCTGTTCCAGCACTAGGATCAGAGCCTCTTGTACAATCTGCTTTCTCAGTCGATGATTCTTTCTGGTTTTTCTTTTCTGTGTACTTTCCTTTTACAGTTGTTCCAGCACTAGGATCAAATTCTTTCATAGAATCTATCTGTTCATTTGCTGATTCTTTCAGGCTTTTCTTGCGAACATACCTCCTCTTTGCTGGAGTTGCAGCAGTCGGGTCAGACTTCTTCGTTGAATCTGCTTGTTCAGTTGCTGATTCTGTCAGGCCTTTTCTGCGCACATACTTCCTCTTCCCACTTGGGTTTTCCTTGGAGTTAATGTTTTTTGTAGTAGCCGGCTTTGGATTCCTTTTGGGTTTGCCTTCTACAATTACTTTGGGCCTGTGTTTTCTTCGTTTAGGTGGTTTTTGCTGGGGTGTTTTGTTCAGATCTATGCCTTGCTCACTTCCCCTTTCAGAGTCCCTTTTTTCCTCCACTGGTGTGGAAATGACAGCAGATGATGAATCAACAATGTTCTGTAAGAGTTCACAATTATGTTGAGAAACTTCATTTGCATTGTATGTAATTAAATTTTCCTGCTTCCCCTTTTCATGAATTGAGCTTTCATCTGATGCAGAGGCTGGTACTGTAGAAAGCTGCTTGTTCCCCATTATCTTGGTTTGATCTTGTGCTGCTGGTGTGGATTGGAACGAGGTGGTGATATGGAAGGCTGCATCAACTTCTGTCCTTGGTGGTGAGTTCAGATTGTACATTGGTTTATAAGGTACAGGAAAATCATCTGTAGAAAAGGTACTTTTCTCAACAAACAGAGTCATCAATGATGAGAACAGTTCAATTTGGTTGAACTTAAGTTATCATGATGTTATTTTCATTTCATTGTAACAGACTGCATTTTCCAGTAACCACTTTGAAAAGAATGCACATGAAGAAGGCCTCATAGATAACTACTTCATAAAATTTCTAAATTCTAGTAACCGCATGAATAATGATAAGCTGCAAAATCGCTTTGTCATGTAAACAATCTGAATTCCTATTTCTTCAACAAAATTCTGAAGAAAGGTATTCTATGCAGGATAATCATAAATTACATGTTACATGCAGACTACTTTAGTCAAGTACTGCTACATCAATTGCCATGGCTTCTAAATTTCTTTGTTAATATATTTGTTACTGGAAAATTGGCAGATTCAATGAAATCTTAGTTGCATATACTTTTGTTAAACGGATATAATCACTTACGCTGAGGCATTTGGTAGAATCTGTCAATATTTCTCAAGAAGTGCAAACTTGTGGATTGAGTTTGGTTGGTGCACATTGAATTATGTGAGCTGGAGTGTCTCCAGTTGTCTGCTTGAGAGTGCATAATTGGAATTGGCACAGCATTTTCTCTGCTTATGCTTGCAGTTCCGTTTGCAGGGGCAAAAGCAGTGGCATTTCTGGTTGCTGGAAGATTTGCCAAGGTATTATTGTTCCACCCTGTGCTTTCATTTTGAAGAACCTGTGTGTAGGGACCTGCAATGTTATTGATCATTCTGTTCTCTGCCGAATTTATACTGCCAACATAATCCACTCGACTCTGACACATTTGCTCAATTGGATTGAAATTCTGACCAATTCCATTGTAGTTCAGGATATCTTGTACATATCCAGTGGAAAATCCAGCCAATTCCTGCCAATTTCCTCTTCCAAATTGGTTCCCTTGCCCGTTCACCGGAATGGGATTTGATATGGTTGCGATGGGCTTTTGTGGTGTTACCGGAATCCAAGAACCGGTAAACTGAAATTCGTTCCCTTGAGGAATCGAAAATTCCTCTCCGAAATTCATCTTGGAATTCAACCAAACCTGCAAACAGTCCTGTTCTTTCTTCCACTTTCTGTTCTTACAACAGATATCTTGTCTTAGAGAAGCTCCAATTCCTGAAAATTATCCAGCTAATCACCAAAATTCGAATATATTGTACAACTATCTCCTACCCCATTGCTTCAACCTATCCTGCCTAATCACCCAATCTCCACCTGACTATGCCCACCATCAAATAACCCAGCCAAACCTGAAGGAAAGAAAGGAAAAGAAAAAGATTAATTCTCTCAGGTAGGAAACCAGTAGAGGAAATCAGAATCCGGGTTATAAATGCTAATGATCCATTTCCTTGGTGTTTTTCAACAACTAAAAGGTCAGTTATACCATTTCAGTCCTGGAGAATATGGAAAAACAGATAAGAATGGAAGCGAAATAAAGCAGAAGAGTCGGGTAATTTAATTTGTGTGAGCAAGATAGTTGTATACCAAAATATTGACTGAATTACTCCGTATTAAATGGGCTGGATTTGTTAACTAAAAGATATTGCAATATCTTCAAAGATTCTTCCTGTTGATATAAAAATGAAATGTAACAGCTGATTGAGTTTAAGACCAATGTGCACGAACCAAGTTAAAACAGTAAATGAATTGTTGAAAAAAATATGCGTTGTAGCTCATCTCACCGATTAGTTGCTGGGTCAAGCTTTGCCTTCAGAGCCTAGTCAATGCCGGACAAAACATGCCAGTTTCTATGGTAAAACCAGGAGAGAGAGAGAGAGAAGAAAGTAGAGAGAAAAAAAAAGAAAAAAGAAAAACAGACTAATAGGTGGATCATAATTTATATATAAAAGTAAAACCACTTTGGGCACTCCTTTTGTGTTTTATAAAGAGGGCACTCCTAAATAGATTTTTGTTGTCTTTGCATCATCTTCTCCGGATTTGTATTTTTATTTTCTCTTTGCCTAATTCCAGAACATTGCCGTTCCTTGAGCAGGAGGCAATAATTTACAGTCCTTTGGTGGTCCCAACTTTCATTATTATTTTGTATGAACTTTAATATTTTCCTATGCTCCAGCAAAAAAAACGAAGTTGTAACTTACATCTTATAGGATATAATATCTTTTGCAATAACAGTCTCATTAGGTAAGAATGTTAATTTGCGAGGTTTACACCTGTCGTTTTTACCTAAACAGAGCACATATGGAGTCAATTAATTTTCTTACAAGGCATGAAATTTCCTTAGGCTGTTATGTCTTTTAAATTTATTAAAGGAAGCAAATCTTACTTCAATTAAGTAACTTTTGAGGTAAAAACGGCAGACAGTAAAACCCAGAGATTTGGGATGGCTTTTCGTTTAGAGTAATTAAACAACCGCAGTTAATACATTAACGTGGACACGGTAATTTTTGTAAATACGACGAAGGGTATTTTAATAATTATGTACGTCACTTGCCGGTAACAAGTGTTTAGAGTTACACACGTGGTGGTTTCGTTCCGCATGACCTAAACACGTGATTGAGCCTCAAACTGAGCGGACTTTTCCTTCGTGTTGGCATTAAAATCGGTGCAGCGACAAACAAGGAAGCGCCCACAAGAAATTAAAAGGAAATTAAATAATAAAATAATAAGGGAGGTTGTTGTCAGTAACAGTGAAAAAACAATGACTGTCTTCTTCTGAAAGGCTTGCATGAGGTTACGTACTATGTTTCAACTTCCACTTTTTACGTTGCATGATTATGTTGATGGATTTTATTTAGTAGATTTAATAAATTTAATATTTTATATATTTTTTATTTATTTAAGTAAAAAATTTTCAGTTAATTAAAAAAATTTAAATAATTTTTATTTTTTATTATAATTGATTAAATATTTATATTTTTATTTTAAATTCAATAAATTTTTATGATTATTAATTGATTAATTTTTATTAATTAAAATATTATTTATTATTTTATATCAACATAATAGTGATGTAAAAGGAAAAAAATATCACATGATTAGGTCTTTACGTTGCATTAGCATATTACATAATTATCAATTATAATATATTAATATATTATGTTATCTTTAAATATGATAGTTTATCATGTCACGTTAACGTCACGTAATATAAAATAAAAAGTGATATTTTTATTAAGTTAACTATTAATTATAAAGATTAATTTGACTAAAAAAAAAGTATAAGGACTTGTTCAACTTAAAATAAAAATAGAAAGACTTAATTGAACGCAATAAAAAAATAAAAATTTATTTGAAAATTTAATTTTTTTTAAATATTATATTTTTATTTTTAACTTTTTTCTCAATATCTCCAAAACTATTTTCTATTCCATTTTATAAATTTTGTTGATGAGTGTTTTAATGATACTTTTTAATAGATTATTTATAATAGTATATATTTTATATTAAATATAATTAATAATTTTTTTGATTAAATACACAGTGAAAAATATTACTTTATATATTAATTTTGAAAGAGTGCTTTTAAGACAATTATTATCAAAACTCTCTTTCATATATATCCTTTTCCTTTTAGACATAAAACGTCATCATCTAATATTAATGTTATATACACATTTTTTGGGGAAAATTTGATATGCTTCAAAATAAAAATCATTTTCTTAATTTTTTTTTTGCTAAGTTAAGCATAGGCATTTATATAATCAGTTAGAGAGGGTATAAAAATAAGTACACAATTTAATTACTTTAAAGAAAAAGAATTTCATTTATTGAACGGATATAAGATAAATATTTAATATTTTGATAAGGTAACTTTTTTTAATAATTGGCATAAGTTATTTTTACGTTTTAGGCAACATTAAAAAACATGTGAGGTTTTGATTCATGGTAAAATTATATACAATATATATATATATATAAAACAAGTACAAGCACAAGCTTTTGTTCCCTTTACTTAATTTGTTTTCTTAATTTTCTTTTTTAATTTTTTTTTGTTTTGAGGTGTCCTTTGCTCCATCGTTTAGAAGAACATTGGGGAAAATCCCTGAATACACTGGTTTATCATAAGATAACCAATATAATTTATATTGTTGACTCCAATATGAAATTAAACTAAACTCAATTAAAACTAATCGATCCATAAATCTCATTAAACAGATTAATAATATGAAAAAAAAAGCAACTCACCAAGGTGTTAATATACAAATGTTGTAAATACAGTTATTCAATAGTGTAAAACTTTCATGAATTCTAGCAATTTTTCTTGTACCCAATCTTTCAGATGGCCACTGATAATTATTAAAAGCTATCTCTTCGAGCAAATCATAAGCCTCATCAATGGATTTACTCATAAGTGCACCACTAGCGGCAACATCAATGGTAGTTCTAAAAGGTCCCAGCAAACCATTATAAAAAGTATGAACTTGCAGCCACTTAGGTAATCCATGGTGAGGACATCTTCTTATCAAATCCTTATACCTTTTCCAAGCCTCATATAGTGATTTAGAATTAAATTGCATGAAAGAAGTAACATCATTCCGCATTTTTGCTGACTTTGCAGTTGGGAAGAATTTTGTTAAGAATTTTTAAGCCAAATCATCCCAAGTATTAATGGAACCAGCAGGAAGCGAATTTAACAAACTCTTTGCTTTATCTCTCAATGAAAAAGGGAAAAGCCTCAATCTTATGGCATCATCAATAACACCATTAGCCTTGAATGTATCGCAGATTTTCAGAAAATTTATTATATGAGCATTCGGATCATCATTAGGCAAACCCCCAAATTGAACAGTAGTCTGAATCATTTGAATAATTGATGGCTTAATTTCAAATTTGTTGGCTTGAATAGGAGGTCTTCAGATACTAGAGTGGAGATTTTGTAGTTGTGGGATTGCATAATCCCTCAAAGGCTTGGTTTCTTCCTCTTATTAATTAGCCATTGTTTTACTTGAAGCAAAAATTTTTTTTTATTATTCCTCCGAAGTCTATGAAAAGTTTTTTTGATTTCTAGATCAAAAGGAACAATTTCTAAATTTTGGGCTCTTTGCATACACAGATCAAAAGTACCTGAAAATTAAAGAAAAGAAAAGTCTAGATTAAAATTAAGAATGCTTTGGTATTAATATTAACAAGAAAGAATTAAAAATCAATTCCCTGGCAACGGCGCCAAAAACTTGTTGTTGAATTTCTACTCACGCAAGTGTACGTATCGTAAAGTTAATATAGATATGAGTAAAGTGTCGATCCCACAGAGAATTGAATTAATCCTTACAGTTAACTACTAAAATTAACACACCTTAATTTTATCTAAACAATTAAAATTAAAAGGAAAATTTAAAACTTAATCTAAAATCTATTAGCACATTTACTTTATTAAATGTGAATGACTACCAGACCTAAGATTATAATATCCCTCAATACTTTATCTGATTATTGTCTCTCTCTCTTAACTTAGTTTAATAGATTAAGTTGCTAACTTAGAGTCTTAAATTATTTACAAGTCTCTGTTGAGTTTATAATAAAAATACATTTTTCAATTAATTTACTATATGTCTATGCAAATTAAATTGAACAAAGATTCATTAAGTTTGTGCTCTAATTTTGTCTACGTATGGCTTATAGGTGTATGTCTACCCTATACGCAAATCAAACCACCTAATTAACTAAGTGTATTCGATCATACGCTATTCTGTTTAAGGTCTACCTAAATCTCCTTCGTCAAGGTTTAACTCAAGTTTCCAATTCAATCTAATTGGTGATCAAGCAATTAGAAGCATTAAGAACATAATAAAATAAACAACTTAAATCCATCAAATATAAGTAAAAGAGAGATAAATAATTCAGACTATATATTGAGTTCAATCATAATCTTAGATAAAAAATTTAGTTCCCCATCAAGTCACACATCATTAAAACCAAAAAAATAAGAGAATAAAAGAAAATATAGAAAAGCTCAAGAATTGTGTTCTTGATCTCCAAATCTCCCTGAATTCTGCAAATTCTTCTTAGCTTCAATGACTCTGTAGCTTGACTCTCAAATGTCAATTTGGTGTTTCTTCCTCTCCCCTTTAAGTTCTCCGAAATGCTGTTTTTATAGGCTTTGAAAGACCAAGTTGGGTGAAGAAAGAAGTCAATTTCAGCTAGGATTTCCTCATCAAACTATGTAAGTCGTAGCTTTGCCAAATTAATTAACAGAAATCACAATTGCCTTAGGACTACTATAGTGTGTCAATTTCGACAAGATTTTTGACCATTTTCGATTCCAAACTGATAAATTAATAAACATGAAAGTTGTAGATTTTTCTCTTATCTTTCCAATGGTCAAGAATCGCTTCATTTGGAGCTCTGTAGAGAAAGTTATGGCCAAAATACCGAAACATATGCATTGGAAGTCTGCACCTCAAAATTGCTCTCCTTCTTCCATTAAAATTCTTCTTTCAAACACCTATAAAAGCACAAATAAATCATATCTTAACTATATTAACACCAAATTAAATATAAAATTAACCAAGATTAGATTGACTCACCTAAAATAACTAATTTAAAATAATTAAATAAAACCTACTAATTTCTATGCATTACTACACAAATCTAGCCAAATTATTATCAAAATTAAGCCCAAATAACTCTATATCATAGAGTTATCAAAGATTACTCGCCCAAATCAGTTAGTTGCCAACACATTTTCCTAATTATGCAATCAAGATTATTCTTCTTGAAAATACTGGTGAATTTACATCTTAAGCCTTTAATGAATATTGTATATTAGTTAGAATAACTGTTGAACAGCTTGTTACTCATGTACATAAACCGGTCTAGCAGAATCGTTTATTAAACATTTCCAACTGATTGCAAGGCCATTAGTTGTGAAAACTAAACTCCCTATTTCTGTTTGGGGGGCATTCCATTTTGCATGCAATAGCACTTGTACACATCAAGCCAACGAGTTATCATAAATTCTCCCCTATACAATTGGTTTATGGTTAAGAGCCAAATAATTCCCGTCTAGAAATTTTTGGAAGTGTTGTGTATGTCTCAATTGTTCCACCACAACGCATAAAGATGAGTCTGTAAAGGAGGTTAGAAACATATGTTGGATATGAATCTCCATTGATAATTAAATATCTAGAACCATTAACCAGAGATTTATTCATGGCGAGGTTTGCCGATTGTCATTTTGATGAAATAGTTTTTCCAACATTAAAGGAAAAAAATAAGCAGTTGGAAATTTTTTTTTTGGAATGCATTATCATTATTTAGTTTTGATTGTTGCACAAGTCAACTTAAACTTGAAGTTCTAAAGATAATTCATTTGCAAAATATAGCAAATTAATTGTCAGATGTATTTACTGACTTAAAAAGAACAACTAAATCTTATATACCAGCTTTAAAAGCTCCTATTAGAATTGATATCTCTATAGGACAAGGCACGCTAAAAACATGGGAGACCAATTTGTTCTAAAGATAAAAATCATAAAAAAAGGAGCAAATATACAAGATGGTTAGAAAGAGGAAACAAAAACTCTAGAAAAGACTCCTAACATAATTGATAAAATTTTAGAAGAAATTTAAGTATCTGAAATCATTGAAAATGAAGAGATCTTAATAAATTATGTCATAATGGGAAAAGATGGAACCTAAATGGCAAAATGAGGATATTAAACCTATATTTGTTGAAGAATATAGACATAGAAATGATTGACCTATGTGGAAAGACACAAACAAGGTGGAATTGAATTCACTTGCAAAATATGAAGTTTTTAGACTTGTAGTCCATACACCAAATGATGTAATACTAGTGGGATCTAAATGGGTATTTATACGAAAACAAAATGAGAAAAATGAGATTATGAGATATAAAACATGACTTGTCACATAAGGTTTTATCCAAAAACTTGGTATTGATTATGAAGTTGTGGTTAATGCAATTACATTTCTATATTTAGTTAGTTTGACAATACATGAGAAGATTGAAGTGCGTCTAATGACTATAGCTACAGCCTATTTATATGACTCTTTTGATATCGATATCTATAAGAAAATCCCTAAAGGTTTAAGTTGCTTGAAGCATGTACATAATTCTTGAGAAATTTATTTGATTAAATTAAATAAATCATTATATGGATTAAAAAAATCCAATCGCATGTAGTATAATCACCTTAGTGAATATTTTTTAAAAGAAGACTATAAAATTAACCTTATATGCCCATGTGTTTTATAAAGGGATTTAGATATGAATTTGTCATAGTTGTTTAAATCGGTGACTTGAACATTATTGGAACTCCTATAGAGTTATCAAACGTCGTGAATTACTTAAAGAAATAATTTAATATGAAAGACCTTGGAAAAACAAAGTTTTATTTGGGTCTTCAAATTGAGCTGAGAAATGAAACTTTTTATCCATTAATTAAATTATATAGCAAAAGTGCTAAAGCAATTCTATATGGACAAAGCACATTCATTGAGTTCACCAATAATTGTAAGGTCACTAGATGTGAAAAAGAACCTTTTTTGACCTTGTGAGGATGATGAAAATCTTTTTGGTCTTGGAATACCATATCTTAGTACAATCGAAGTACTAATGTATCTTGCTAGCAATACACAATCTGATATATCATTTGTTGTAAATTTATTAGTAAGATATAGTTTTTCTCCAACTTGAAGACATTGGATTAGAATTAAATATATACTTTAATATCTCCGAGGAACAATGGACATGAGCTTATATTACTCAAATGTATTCAAATATTTATCTGATCCATATAAAGCTCGATCCCAGATAGGTTACTTATTTATATATGGAGGTATGGCTATTTCATAGTGTTTTCTAAAACAAACAATATTTGCTACTTCTTTTAACCTTGCAAAAATTTTAAGAATTCATGAGACAAGTCATGAATGTGTTTGGTTAAAATCTATAACTCAACATATTTAAGGAACATGTGGCTTGTCAATCAAAAAAGAAATTTCAACAACATTATATGAAGATAATACTACTTGCATAGCCTAATTAAAGGAAGGATACATTAAAGGTGATAGGACAAAACATATTTCGTCAAAGTTCTTCTTCACTCATGATCTTCGAGAATAGGTGATATTAGTGTTCAACAAATTCATTCAAGTGACAATTTAGCAGATTTATTTACCAAAACCCTTCCTACTACAACATTTGAAAAGTTGGTACAAAAGTTTGGAATGCATCGTTTTAAAAACTTAAATAATGCAGTCATCGGGGGGGGAGTAAAATATGCATTGTACTCTTTACCTTCATCAAGGTTTTTCACACTAGGTTTTTCTTGATAAGATTTTTAATGAGGTAGTGTTTCAAAAGCGTATTCTTGAAAAGAATTATGTACTCTTTTTCCTTCACTCAAATTTTTTTCTCATGAGGTGTTCTCTTAGTAAGGTTTTAACGAGGCATATTCCTAATACAGTGGACATTCAAAGGAAAGTGTTATGAATATGTGTGTGAATGTCCATTATGTTATGACCTAAATAGTTCATACCAAGTCAAACAATGTAACAGGTCAAAAACAAAAAGTGCAATATGATTTGAACACTTAGATTTGATTATGTATATCTAGATTTGGATATGCATTGAATTGGCTTAAGATTAGGATTTAAGGGGTTATTAGTCTATAAATAGGCCCCTCACTTTATTTGTAAATACACACTTGAATAAGATATTTTTACTCATTCTAAATAGTTTCTCTCATAGTTATTCTTTCAAGTTATATTTACGTGAATAAATAATGTAGAAAAAAGAAAAAGAATAAACAAATAAACATTAGGGTATCGGGTGTTAATGCCCATAAATATGTACCTTACCTTGCATAGATCCCTTAGTCCCAATCATATTCACATATTCCTTCATTCTTTTTAACATTCTTTTTAATTGTAGTTGTTAGATTTAAGTTAAATTACCAATTTAGAGCATAAAATCACAATGTGTCAAACCCTGTTCTATAAAATAATTACGACGTCATTTACATGTTCAATAGAATGGTTACATATTTAGAAAGTTCGAGAAATCGTTAAAAGATGATATTGCCCCTAATGGTATCATTAAGTCGATTAAGCTTCGAACTAGTTCAAATAGAAATTTTAAGGTGAAATTAAGAGTTTCATGGTCTAGGGATGACTTAAAATGGTGATTCGGAGTTCGAGGATCAATTTGGAGTCAAACCGAAATTTTCACTATCTAGGGACAAAATGGTCATTTGCCACTTGGGGACAAAATGAGAATTTTTAGAAAAGATTTTTTTGACCTCATTTGACTTATTGGAGTATGATTTGAGGTTTAGAAGTGAAAAAAATTTTAATTTTGGTATAATTTGGAGTACAGGGATGAAATGGTAATTTTATCACCCCGGAGGTAAAACGGTAATTTTGCACTCCCAAAACAATTTTCCAGCACAAGGTCTTCACCCATCATCATTTTTGACCCTTGAATAATGTGTGGTGGAGATTTAAAGCTTAAAAGATAATAAGTTAAAAAATGGACCAATAATGTAGTGACATGTGGCAAGTTTAGATTATTATATTATTTAACTATAAAAATCAGCCCACACCACCATTTTCTCTTCATTATGGCCGGCCATAGCAAGAAAACAAAGGGGAAAGGAAGAACAAACCCTAGGTGAGGAATTTCAAGAGAAAAAGTGTGAAAAATCAAGGAAAACAAGTGAAAAAGGTAGGATTTTTCAACTTAAGCTTGAAATCTATTTTCCTTGAGCATTTCTCTTTATTTTCCATGCTTAAATTACATGTTTTCATGATGAATTGATGGCTGATCAAAATGGGTTAGGAGAGAGAAAGTTGTTGGATTTATTTGATTTTAAGTTATGTTAGTGTTTTTAGTTAGCTTAGCATATTTAGAAACAAAACAAGAAGAAAAGAATTTATTTTCTCCCACAACCATTAATGGCCGAATTTACCATGTATTGAGTGAGGATGAGTTTGATTTTTATTCTAGGAGAATTGGTTAGAAAATGATGAATTATGGTGTGAAAAAGTAGTAGGAAAAATCAAGGTGTTAATGCACCATTATTGGCCGAAAATTTTAAGAAGAAAAGTGAAGATAGTTTTGCCAAATTTTAGGTTATTTGAATTGAGTTTGGTGAATTAAGATATTAGAAAAGAATCAGAACAATTTGGAGTAATTTGAGATTAAATTGGACGCGTTAGTAATTTAATCGGGTAATAGGCTGAATTAGGTCAGCACCGCATTTAAGCGGTAGTCGGATAAGTTGCATGTCATATTATGCATATACACCAAGCCTGAATTGATTTATAATGGTCAAGCATTAATGTGGTGAATTATGTATTGTACATTGTGGATAGGTGGTGAGCAAATTACACTGGTAAAAGTACAGAGATTGTGCTTGAAAACTGGAATTAGGAGTACATCGACTCCTAGAACAGTGAGTGGACAATTTATCGTCTTAAATATCTATAGTAATTATACTTGTTTGATGCTTTTATTGAATGGTGAGTTTAAATTATAAAATATTATGTTTTCCAATTAAAATATTTTTTTAATAAAAATGATATTTATACTGGTTTTGAAATCAAATATTGTTTTGGGAAAATTGAGTATATGGAGACTGTGTTGAAATTTATGATTTTATATGTTATTAAAATTGGGGCTTATGACACTATGGTAGCATGATGGCTAAATTTTTGGGGTTGGCATGAAATATATGAACAGTTTTGGATAGGTCTCGGTAGACTGGATTAAATTTTATTCGCCATATTATGCTACTGAAAATTTTATGGGTCTGGTGGTATATTAAACGGTCACTGCAGTGGTGGGGGTTTCCGTGGACTGCCTATGAGAGGGGCATGGTAACCCAATTATATACTTACCTCTAGGGGGAGATGTTGGGTGAAGTATCTCCTGAGGTATGATTTGAGTGCACCTCACGTTCGGGCCACCACGTGAGAGTGAGACTCAGCCAACGCCAAAGAACGACTGTGTGTCATATGCGAAAACATGTTTATGGGTATGGGACATTTAATAGCCTTGGCGGTCTCAATGGGATATCTTGACGAAGGTACCCGCGAGAATGATATTGGCAGGGGCCAAATTTAAGAAATTCATAAGCAGAGAAATTTTGATGAAAAGAAATTGTTTGGTGTAGATTGAAACGAATTTTGTGTTATGAACATTATTGAGATATAACGTTTTTATATTGTCTCCATCTACTCGGCTTTAGATGCTTTTGATGGTAATTGTTTACTCACTGGGATTATATAATCGCACCCCTCTCCCTATCCATTTTTCAGGCTCGAGACAGTTTGTTGATAGTTGATTAAGATGAGAATTAATCTCGGAGTTGCATCCTAGAAAGTAAGGGTTCGTAGCCCTACATCTTCTTAGTCAGTTGGGGGCTCACGTGTCGCTGTAAAAGTAATTTTATTCTTCAGTTATTTGATTTAAAGTATGTATGAATATATTTAACTTTTACACTATATTTTTGGCGAGTTTCGGTATTTTTAAGAAAAATGACGAAAATGCCCCTGTGAGCCAGAAAGTAATATTTTATTGTTTTGATTTGGAAATGACTTATAATTTCTTGAAATGTGAGATTTAATAACTGTCGCTCACCGGGGAGATGCGAAAGCTGATGCTAAGCCTTGCGGGGTTTCGATCGGCATTCGGGGTAATGAGTGCCTATCGGGACATCGCGACGATTGTTACGGGCTCGATGGGAGTTCCGGGTCATGACACAATGTGTAGGAATTTTTACTTGAATCATATCAATTATTCAAATATACAAACATGAATATGGTAAAGGAATCTATTAGTAGCACTTTATATGCTATGTATTCTTTGTACGACTCTCAATATGATGCTTCAATGGCTCGTAAGTCAAAATAAACCAACCATTAGTGATAGTAATAGTTCATGGCCCTTTCGGATATGAAATTATAAAATTTGATATCCTGGCATGGTGATAAGAAAAGGAACAATATAGATATCTACTTTCACCATGTACCTAATCTATTAACCTAATTACTATATTGATATTTAAGTTATTACAAGTTATTATAAGGTAATGTATCATTATATAAACACATAACAATTTGTGAAATTATTTAATATATAATAAAGTGTTATATTTAATGTTTTGTAACAAACTTAAAAAAGTGTCAATTTATGCAACATGGTAAATTTACTATAAACATGTTTTTTTTTTTATAATTGGGGGAGGGAGGATTCGAACTTTGCTTTTTAGGCAGTGGCAATATGCACCAACAAATGAGTCAAATGCTCAGGTGCTATATAATCTTTCATATATATATATATATGTATATACGCTTTTTTTACTATAAACATGTTTAATTAGATATATAAACTTAAATAAACTATTAAAGGATAATATGTCTAATTAGAAAGTCTAATATTTCTTAGCAATGTTTTACTTTACATTTGATATTAGACAATGAGATATAGTAAACATATATACATATATATATCTTAATTTTTACAGTTTTAGAAGAAAAGAAACAAGGCCTCAGAGATCTTTGTGGACAAGAATCATTGGATGGTGGTTTAAAGGTATAGAAGATTTTTCTAGTATGGAGAGAAGAAGTGTTGCAACAAGTAAAATGAGATGCAGTAGAGGCGGTAGAGAGAAAGATTGTAGCAATCTTTGAAATGTTGAGTGCTTTGTGGTAGGAGATAAGAAATATAAGTGAGTAGGTATAGAGAAAGTGTAATGGTGGAGCACGGTGGAGAATAGGATGGAAAAATCGAGATGGAGTATTTAGGAAAAGCTTAGGGAGTGCCCTTAGAAAGAATAGAGAGGGAATCTCATGAAATTCTCTTATGTCTCCTGAATTACCAAGCTTTTATATATTTACTAAGTAGGAACAATTTATTAGGAGCGGTTGGATAGAAATTGCTTATTAGGTATCATGGGAAGAGCATGTTTAAGGAGAACACGATCTTTATAGACGAACATATTCATAATGTGAAGAACACGTTCATTATGTAATAACATGTGCATTATGAGGATTGTACCTTACCCACTGCATGTGCATATTGGATAGTTGAGGATGCATTGGTTTAATAACATGGTGGAGTTCAATGATACTTAACAAATGTGTCAAGTGTTTTCTTGAGAAAAAGGAAAATGGTCAAGCACATTTACTACAAAAAAAAAAGTTAAGAGGAAGATTCTTTAACTACATATCTAAATCACCAAGATAAGCTCTCTAAAACATTCCAAAGGTGAAAATAACTCTTAAACCTTGCTATTGGTTCAGAGTTACTTTCATTGCTCTTCGCGTGACAAAGCTACTTATGCTTTTTCTTATTCTATAAAACAACATTCAAAGGAATAATAATATATTAGTCAAAATCAAGCATTTATATTTTTTCCCTTACATGAGAGTTTTTACTATAAAGAAATTCTTATGCACATAATAAAAAGAAGTAATTTAAGTTATGCAAACATGTTTTGCAATCACTCTGATATTGTTGTGTGTATGAATATATAAAATTTATGCAATTGTAGTTAAAATTGGTGATATTTTGAAGAGGAAGTATAAACATTAGAAGTATATGCTAGAAAGAATTTGTCCTACATGCAACACTCCATGGATAGACCTTTTGTAAAGCCCGACCTTATAAAATGCTTGACAGGACATACATATGATGGATAACATGTTTGCATGCTAGGAGAGTCTCGAAAAATTTACAAAAGTCGGTATTGTACCTAGAGGTACAACAAAGTTGATTTAAGCCTCAAACTAGATCAAATAGAGATTATAGGGTGAAATTGAAAATTTTACAGTCTAGGAATGATTTAAAATGGTGATTTGGAGCTCGAGGATTAATTTAGAATCAAATCAAAAATTTCACTATCTAGGGGCAAAATGGTAATTTTGCCACTCGAGGACAAAATGGGAAATTTTTTTGAAAGATTTTGATCACATTTGACTTATTGTAGTATGATTTGAGGTTGAGAAGTGAAAAATTGTAATCCCGGTATTTTTCGGAGCATAGGGGTAAAATGATAATTTTGCCACCTTAGGGGCAAAATTGCAATTTTACACACCCAACACTTGTCCAACACATGGATTTTACCCAATATTATCATGGATAATTGAAGGAATTTATATGGTGGAGAGAGAAAGCTTAATAGTTAAGAAATGACACATGGACCAATAATAAGGTGACATGTGTAAAGTTTATAACCATTTATTATTTAACTTTAAATTGAGCACAAAATCAGCCCATTTTCTTCATATGGCCGGCCAAAGGAAAACAAAAGGAAGAACAAAGGAAGAAAAGAAGAACAAGAACCCTAGGTGAGAAAATTCAAGGGAAAATTGGTGGATTTCAAGTAATCAAGCAATTAAAGGTAAAATTTCTTGATTTTAACTTACTTTTCAAGGTTAAATTTCATGTTTTCATGGTGAATTCATGGCTGGCCGAATGGGTATGGAGAGAGAATGGTGTTGGATTGATTTGATTTCAAGTTATGTTAGTGTTTTTAGTTAGTTAGTGATGTGTGGCAAGAAAAGCTAACAAGAAAAATTCATTTTCTCCCATTACCCATAAGAGGCCGAATTTTCTAGGGAGAATATTGAGGCTGAAATTGATGATACTTCATGATATTTTGGTGATATTTGATGTTTGGTGAGGTTAGAAATTAAATGGGAAATTTTGGTGTGAAAATCTGAATTTTTGCTCAACGTATAGACATGTGTGATTATTGACTCGGGATTGATAAATTGAATCTCATTCACAGTTACTGAGGTAATTTAGGTATAATTGGAGTGTAGAAAGTGAGAAGAATTGATTTGGAGTTAAATTGGAGATTTTAGCCGATTAGACCGAGTATAGTGTGACTTAGGTCGAATATCACATTTAAGCGATTAATCAGACATTTTGCATTTCATATCATGCATTAGTCGAAATTAGTTTAATTTCAATTTAGTACCAATGTAGTAAGTTTCTCGATTTTGTACTGTGTCAAGGTGGTGAGTCCTCCGACAAGGGCAAGGAAATTATACTCGAGGATCGATAGTTTGAGTACTATAGAAATTCGACTCCTGAAATAGTGAGTAACCTTACTATCATCTTAATTATCTAAAGTGGTTTTTATCCGATTTTATGATTTTATGAAAAATGAGTTTAAATGGCAAATCTTTATTTTTTATAAACAAAATGTGTTTAAACGAAATGATTTTATAAATTGTCTTGAAATTGAATAATGATTTTGAAACAAATAGAGTAATTGAAGACCAATGATATGTTGTAAATTTATGATTTGAATAAATGACTTATGTTAATATGTTAGCATGACTGGCTGGGTTGTGGTTTTTGTGAACTGTATGAATTGTTCTATTTTACATTTGTAGGCTGGGTAGTATTAAATTAAACCTGTCATGCTGTCAAAATTTTATTGTATGGTGGGTATTGCTTGCTGTAGTGGGCTGGATTCTGTGGACTAGCTTATTAGAGGGGCATGGAATCCTGACATAATTTACCTCGGTTGGAGAGGCGAGTAGGGTAACTCTCGAGGTATAACTTTTAGAGTTCACTTCACGCCAAACCACCGTGTGAGGGGGAACTCGGCCAACGCCAAGGAAGGGCTATATTTTCTAAATAAAAACATGATTTATGAGTATATAACTTTTTAATAGCCTTGGCGGACTCGGTTTGGGATAGCCCTCGGCCAAGGTATCCATGATCATTGAGTATGAGAATAATTTTTGGCATGAGCCAAGTTTTAAGAAATTCATAAACCATGTTGATTACTCGATTTAAATGAATTGAATTTTATTCGGTTGAAATGAGTTGAAAGATGATAAATTAAAGTTTGATGATTTATTTTATCTGTCTCCATTTACTCGACTTTAGATATTTTAGATGGTATTTGTTTACTCATTGAGATTTTATAATCTCACCATCCTCTTTTCCACCCATTTCAAGCTCAGAATAAACTGTAGATAGCTGATCGCATCGAGGACTACCATTGGAATTGCATTTTCCAAACTGTAGGTTCACGATCCTCTTTACTTTTGAATATTCGGGGGTCCCACTTGTCACTATAAATTAAATTTCATACTCCAGTTATCTGTACTACTGTATATAGGAATTTATTTTGCTTTTATGTTGTGAAAAAAAAATTATTTACGCAATGTTCTAAAAATATTGTTTTATAAGAAAATAGAATATTTTACTTAATATTTCTTTTATTTTTCTATTATATCCAAATAAGCATAATTTCATTTTAAATGAAGATTTTAGACTTTTAAACTCATTTTGATTATGAATTATGTGTTTTATACTTGTATATTACATTTTAGCCAATTTCAAAATTTTTGGAAAAAATGACCAAAATACCCCTATGAGACGAAAATTATTATTTTATTTGTTTTAAGTTGAAAACAGTTTAAAATCTTTTAGAACGTGGTAATTGGCAACAGTTACTTACAAGGGAAATGATAAGTTGATATTAAAGCCTTGCAAGGTTTCGGTTAATATTCTGGGTAATGAGTGTCGATCGGGGCATCGCGACTGTTGTTACGGGCTCGAGGGAAGTTTCGGGTCATGACACCTTCTGCCCCCCATATGAAAAATTCTTGATGAAAGAACTTCTCATGCATTGCTAGTAAACTAGAATAAAAAGAAAATTAAACAATAGAAATTAAAGAAAATTAGCTAAAAGTAATGCACTTTCTTGTGCTTGGTAATTCTATTTTTACACGACAATTATGTTAGAATAATGAATTATTTTGTGTATGGTACTTCTTATGTAGCAAAATTTTTTAATATTATTTATTTTTAATTTTTAATTTTTTTGTTTCTAGATTTATTGCCCCTTGCATATTTTTTTTTCTAAATTAAAAGTTTAAGAAATTTTTGTATGCATGAGGTTAGAGTGATGCAGTAAAACTTGTGAAAAAGTAAAAATTTTAAGATTTCTAACTTAAAAAAATTTAAAAGTAATAGAGTTCAAAGAAAAAAAAATATTTTTTTATTCTAAAAAGTAAATACTTTTTTTTTCCTTCTTTGAACTTGCCCAAAGTTACATCTTTTTCTTTTTTCTTTTTAATCCGGTGCTTGCAGGAGAGCTTCAACTTGCATAGGGGGATTTTCCTGCATGCAATGATTTGTTACGCACAAATCCACATGCACGCAAAAGGACTTGCACACATGGTAGCATCCCTTGTGTGAGCGAGGCTTATGTGCCCAAGTGTCCCTTAAGCACGACCCTTGCTTTGCAAACAACTCTTTATTTTTCGTTTTTATTTCCAACTCTCGCTTTTTTTTAAATAATAAAGATAATTAATGATTTGTACTATTATCAACTACAGAGGTAGTTTTTTGTAATCTTCGTCTAGTAATACAACCTTGAATTTGCCTTTTAAAAAATAATTAATGTTACCAAAATAAATTTTGGATTGTAATCACAATTCTTTAAGTAACATTATATACATACACACACACACACATATATAAATACACACACATATATACATATACATACACATACACATACATATACATATATATAATGTATATATATGCATACATATACATATAAATACATATACATATTTACACACACACACACATATACAAATGTATATGTATGTTTATGTATATGTACATGTATATGCATATATATAGCGAAATCTTAAAAATTTAACTATTTAAATTTTTTAAATGTGGCTTTTTTTAGTGGTAATATCAAAAGTTTTATTTTTATTAGTGTATGTAATCTTTATAACATTAGTATATATTTTTATGATGCAGTCAAAATTTAAAAAAGTATTATAAAAAATGTTACTAAAAAATAATAGTACATTTTAAAAATGTGTAGTCCTAAGTCATATTTATTGACTAATCAAAGCACAAAAGTCATATTTATTGTAGCGTGCATAGAGATAATAATAGAACTAATATGGAACATGAGTACTTATCTCATTTTTGATCTGACGTATGCAAGATACTTTTCTTTTTCGTTAGATAAATAAGTTTAGAGTAAAGTAGCCAAAACGGGGGTGAATTGGTTTTCCAGTAAAAATCCCCTTTTTTCAACTTAAGACAATGTAAAAGCTTGAAAAGCAGAGTTGTAAAATAGAGTATAAGCTGAATGAAAAATAAATGTAGAAAGTAAAGAGTTCTTAGCCAAGTTTTTATAAAGGTTCAGCCTTTGATGCCTACGTCTTCTGTAAAACCCGACCCTATAAACACATGTCATGACATACATGCACTGAGTAGCATGTTATTATGCTAGAAAAGTCTTAAGAATAGACGAAACCCGATGTTGTACCTAACGGTACACTTGAGTTGATTTAATCTCGAACTAGTTCAAATAGGAATCGTAAGATGAAATTTAATAGTTTACAGTCCAGGAATGACTAAAAATGATTGTTTGGAGTTCGAGGGTTCATTTGGGAAAAAATTGAAAATTTTGATGTTTAGGGGCAAAATCGTCATTTTGCCACCTAAGATAATAATTTGATCATGGAGTGAAATTTTTGACCAAGATTAACTATTTGGAGTATGATTTAATGATAGGAAGTGAAAATTTTCAATTTTCGATAATTTTCGGAATATAGGGGCAAAACGGTAATTTTGTCATCCCAAGGTAAAAACCGTAATTTTCACCACCCAAAACTTGTCAAAATCATAGGATTTATTTATTTTTGGTATGAATAACTATGGTATTCTAAGTGGTGAAAAATTGAAGTTTAAAGGATAAAATTTTAAAAACGGGCCAACGGGGAAAGTGATACATGGCACTTTTTAATGATTAAACATTATTTTAATGAAAAGTCAGCCCATTTAAACCCCATATTAAGTGATGGCTGGCCATAAGGAGAGAACAAGAGAGAAAATAGAGAGGAAAGGAAGAAAAGGGAAAAACCAAAGGAAAACTAGAAAATTCAAAGGAGAAATCCCGTTTTTCGTCAATTTACGCGTCTAACTGTAAGATTTTTCGACTTTAGCTTGATTTCTACCTTCCCTATGCCTTTATTTCCATTTATCATGCTTGAGGAGAGAGATCAAAAAGTGAAACCAAGGGCTGGCCGAATTTCAAGGGGAGAGATTTTGAAATTTTTAGGTTTTGATTCTTAGTTAAATTAGTAGTTTTAGTTAGTTAAATGTGTATAGAAATCAAATTGGGCAAGAAAGCATGAAATTCTCACAATACCCACCCTTGGCCGAATATGCATTGATGTACAATGATGATGAACTGATTTTTATTCTAAGAGAAATGAAGAGAAAATGATGAAAAATGGTTAAATGTGATAGAAAAACAAAGTGGAAAATTAACCGAGTAAATGTCCCATTTTTGACCGAATTTTTCAAGGAGGAAAGTGAGCTGATTTTGGTGATTTTAGAAGATTATTGGCTGATATTGAATGGTTAGAAATGTTGGAGAGAAAATGGGACAATTTAGAACTAAAATGGAGCGCGTTAGCAATTTAACGGGGTAAAGTGTAAAAAATAAGTTAATACCGCGTTTAAGCCGTTTTAGGCTATTACATTTCATACCATGCATTAGTATAGGATTTAAGTCAATTATATAGTGATTTAGCATCAATGTGGTGAATTGGGTAAATTTTGCAATGTGTTTAGGAGGAGAGCCTTCCGGTAAAGGCAAAGAAGTCGTACCCGACGAACAGTGATCGGGGCACCTAAAAAGCAATTAGTTTGTACAAACGGTGAGTAAACTTATTATTATTGTAAATTATCTAGAGTTTATTTTTAAATGCTCTTCATGGATTTTATGAAACGAAAATGAGATTAAAATGGGATTTTTGATGTTTTAGAAATAAATGTGACAAATAAATATATTGTCTTAATTTTTTGAAATAAGAAACTTTTGATTATAAAATTGAGTAATTAGAGGCTGCAAATTGTCTTGAAAAAATATATTTTCCTATGAATGGCTTATGATATATGAGTATATGTGGCTATATTTTATAATTTTATTAGGAATTTATGTAAGTTGTGTAAATAAATAAAAGCCACGTTATACTGTCGAAATTTTATTAAAATTGGTGGGTTTAGTCACTGCACTGACGGGTTTCCATAGACTACCTATTAGAGGGGCACGGTAAACCCAGTTATATAGTTACTTCGGTAGTAAAGGCGAGGAGGGTAACTCCCGGGGTAGTATTAGAGCTCACTTCACGTCGAACCCCCACGTGAATATGTAACTCGGCCAATGCCAAGGAATGGCTTGTTTTAAAAATAAAAATGTGTTTCACATGTAAATATCTTAACAACCTTGGCGGACTCGGTTAGATGCCTCGGCCAAGGTATCCTCGAGGATTAGTTTTGGCTTGAGCCTTGTTTTTAATAAAAGTCAGAAGCCTTAACAACTGTTTTGGTAAATTACAAATATTTTATGGTTTAAGAAATAAATTGAAAACCTTATGAAATGGTTTGTAATTTGTTGTTTAAACTTGCCTCCATGTTACTCGCCTTTAGATATTTATATGATAATGTCTGCTTACTCATTGGGATTGCGAAATCTCACCCACCTCCTTTCTAAATATTTCAGGCCTGTGGTAGCTTGTAGATACTGATTTTGTCGAGGATTCCAGTTGACCCCTCTATCTCACAGACAGTAGGTTATTATCACCAACACTTGGTGTATTGAGGGGCCACTTGTCATTGTAATTATTATTGTACATTATAACTTTGTAAATTATTGTATGAATGAATTTATTTTACTTCCACATTACAAAAGATTTTTACACGTGTTTCTATAAATATTGTTTTATATAAAAATGTTATATTTTAATCAATATTTTGAATAGTAATATTTGTCTATAAATCCTGTTAAAATAATTTTATCTTTTGATTTACTTGAGCTGGAAACGACTGGTAATTGTTTAAAACGGAATGTTTAAAAACGATTGCTCACAAAAAAGGTAAGAAACTGATATGTAAGCCTTGCGGGGTTCCGATTAGCATTCCGGGCAATGAGTGTCAATCGGGATGTCGCGGCGGTTGTCATGGGCCTGAGGGAGGTTCCGGGTTGTGACATCTTCTCCCTTGATAGCACAAGGAGTTCGAATCCACTATAAATTGTCTTTGAAGGATTAAGCATAACTTATACAAAGGTCACTGCTTTTTGAAGATTAAGCACAACCTTTACAAGCCACTACCTTTCAAGGATCAAGCACAACCTCTCTACCTTTTGCTCGAAGGTATAATAAATACTATTTTTTCTTGAGGAGGTATAACCTTAACATTACCTTTTGAAGGAGGTATAACTTTTACATTACTTTTTACGATGAGGTATAACCAAAAGTAGTGCATTCAAATACCTCTAACAAGGCTGATGAGCTGTTTGGGTACAAAAAGATGATAACTTTCTGATAAATAAAAACTGATGAAAGAATATTTTAGCTCAAAAATTTGTAAAAGTAAGGAAAGGAATGATCTTGTTGTGTTTTTTAATCACCTTCTATCTATAGGTGGGAACTCTAGGCTTTTCTTTGATTTTAGCATTTTTTCTCTAAAGGAATGATTTTTCTTTTCTTTCTTCCACTTCTTTTCCACACCTTTGATTTTCCTTCATGTTGGTATTGATAGGCTTTTAGAATTCTTACCCATTGGGGTAAGTTTGAATTGAATTTTCGTATGTTCTGGCTAGCTTGATCAAGTTTGTCATACTTGGAGAATCGATTCTTTGTCCTTGAGTTATCAGTGCTTCATGTCATTCTAAAAGTTCGAAACTTTCTGTCTGAAGGGGATTCGAATCATGCTAAGATGGATCCTACGCAGTGGAATATTAAAATTTTAATTCCTTAAGCCATGAAACACTTTAATTGAAACGAATATAGAAAAACTACAAGAGAAAGATTTCGACATACCTAAAAGTTTGATGTTTGCTTTTTTTGATGAATTCCTCGACTTTTCATTTTTTTCACTTTTGTTCACCATCTAGGAATTATCAAACCATAACAGCACAATTGTCCTACCTCTAATGGTGATCCACACAATGATTTGTCGAAATCTCTTCACTACAAGCATATAAATCCAAAAGCCAAAGTTCGTGCTAGCAAATTCTCAACTTTGAGCTCCATTGTATTTCTCTCTTTTGGCTATGATGCTATCTCAACACTTGAGAAAATAAAAACAAAACACTTTTCTACTTTCAAGAAGCGGCTAAAGGATTCTTTTATAAAGTGAATTAACCTACTTCATACCCAACTAGGATTAGAAAATATCTTGGACTAATTAGGTCTTTGTTTAATAATCCATCAAATCATATTTGATTTAGCCCAATATTTAATTGCATTAAGTCTATATAAAATCAATTAGATCACATCCAATTGAACTCAAATTAATTTCGACAATTCACCTTATGTGTGTGTGACCCATTAGGTGCTTAATATGTTGCCAATAAATATAAATTAATTCAATTAAGAATTTATATTTATATTTATAGATCATGAGCGGTATCTAGCAATACATTATGACCACCCAAATGTCTGAAGAGTTAATATGGTTTGACTAGCCTTTCAGTGTACAGTATCTCAATGTAATTTGAACCTTTCATCATATATCCTGAATAGATAAAAAGCCTAGCTTGGTGTCTACTTTCTAACTTATCCATATTAGTTCTGCAACTTCCATATTGACCTATCAAGATTGCCTTGGCTAAGGACTTTTAGTCAATATAAGCCAAGAGCAAACGAGATATGTCCTTTTTGTCAAGCCTTACTCCATTATATACTCATCATAAGATCAATATACTTGATGACACATCTGCATGTTAAAATGCCTTAGAAATAGTTAAATAATCGGTATCGTAACTAGTTATGCAACTAAGTTAATTTAAAGCCTCGAACTAGTTCAAATAGGAATTTTAAGATGAAATTGAGAATTTTAAAATCCCAGAATGACTTAATATGGTGATTTGGAGTTCGAGGATTAAATTGGAGTCAATTAGGAATTTTCATACCATAGGAGTAAAATGGTAATTTTGCCACCCGAGGGCAAATTTGGAAAGTTGGATGAAAATTTTGATAAAGTTTGACCAATTGGAGTATAATTTGAGATTGAGAAGTGAAAAATTTCATAAGGGTCCATAAGGGTAAAATTGGAATTTTACGATTTTACACCACCATGACATTTGTCAAGCTCCAGAATTTTACCTATTATTATTTTATGCTATGGATAAGTATTAGAGCATTTTTGGTGGTGAGAAAAGGCTTAAAAATTAAGTTAAAACAAGTGGACCAATAAAAAGGTGACATGTGTCAAAAAATTAAATATTTTTATATTACAATTTAAAAACCAGCCCATACTCTTCCACTCAAAATTTGAAGGCCGACCAGCATCTACAGAAAAGAGAAGAAAAGAAAAGAAAAACCCTAGGGAGGAAAAACTAAGGAAAATTTGTTGAATTTTCAAGAAATTGGTGATTAAAGGTAAGATTTTTAATCTTAAGCTTGAAATTCATCTTACCCATGCATTCTTTTCCATTTTTCATGAATTAAATTCAAGTTTTCATGAGGGACAATATGCTGGCCAAATTTAGAGAGAGAAAGTTGGTGATGAATTTAGTTGAATTTCAAGGTAACTTAGTGTTTTTAGGTGTTTAGTAACATTTAGTATGAAAATTAAGCAAGAAATCCACATGCCCATTATAGAACCTATCTTGGCCAAATTTTATAGGTGAGGTTTGATGATGAATTTGGTTGTTTTTCATGCCCTTTAGATTGTATTTGGTGCTTAGGAATACCGAAAATCGAAAACAGGTACCGAAAAATTTTACTCCCGTTAGTTAGCAATTTGCACAATAATGAGGGATATTTTGGTAATTGCACTTAGAATAGATTTTTATTGAAGTGTGTGGAATTTTGGGGAGTACTGGAAGTGTAATAAATTAATTGGAACCAAATTGGACGTTTAGACCGATTAAATAGTGTATAGTGTGCGATAGGCCGAACACCTCCCATTTCATTGCATTCATTCATATAGAACATAGAATAGTTTTGTGACAATTTAGCATAAGTATATTAAATTTCCTGTTGCACATTATGTATAGGTGGTGAGTCCTCGGATAAGGGCAAAGTTATTGCACCCGAGGATCAAGACTAGGAGTGTTGTAAATTCTTGTCAAAGTGAGTAACCATTGTTCATCTTATCTATCTAGAGTATTTTTACAATCGTTTTTTTTTTATGATTTTAAGAATATTGAACCTAAATGAATTTTATGTTTTATGACTAATAATCAATTTAAGGAATAAGGTTTATGACTTATTTTACAATTCAATAATGTTTTTTTTGAAAATGTGAGTATGTGGAGACCAACCTTTGATGTTGCCTATATATTTAAGTTTACGTACCTATGTTTGGAATTGATGATTTATGAACTAATACGTGATGACATATGTGGCTAGGTTTTTGGGTTGTGAAATATATAAACTGTTTGTTTTCCTTTGACAAGCTGGGTAGTATTATGTGAGCCACGTTATGCTGTCAAAATTTTATTGATTGGTGGGTTATTTAATTAGCCACTACAGTAGGCGGATTTTCGTGGACCAGCCTATTAGAGGGGCATTGTAAACCCCGTTATATTTACCTTAGTATGAGAGGCGCGAAGGATATCTCCTAAGGTATGATAAAGTTCACTTCACACCGAACCACCACTTGAGGATGAACTCTGCCAACGCTAAGGGATGGCTAAACTATGTTTTTATGAGTAGTTGTTAACTTAATAACCTTGGCGGACTCAATTGAATGGCTCGGCCAAGGTATCACTGAGTATGATTTTTGGTACGAGCCAAGTTTTTAAGAAAATCATAAGTCGTGATGTGTATTATAATGAAATGTGTTGTTTTATATGATTTGAAACAAGTACAAAATGTTGTGGATTATGGTATGATGAAGAGTTAACTGTCTCCATTTAATCGACTTTAGAAGTTAATGACGGACTTTGTTTACTCACTAAGTTTATGAAAACTCACCCTTTCTTTTTAACCATTTCAGGTTCAGGATAGTCTGTAGACAGTCGATTTCATCAAGGATCTCTTTGGGACTTACTTCCTTGGAAATCGTAGGTTTACATTCTTGCACACTTTCGGTTATCTCGGGGTCCATATGCCACTATAGGATAATTTTGAATACCTGGTTTACTATATCACTATGTGTATGAATTTATTTTGTTCTTATGCTATAAAAATTATTTATGCATAGTTTTATAAAAATTGTTTTATAAGAAAATGGAATATATTATCGAATATTTTTATTTAGTCTAATTAGCCAACTTTTCACTGCAAATGGATGATTTAGATTACAAAAATTTATTTTTGATCGGCAATGAATATCTTTCTACCATATGTTGTATTTTATCAGGTTTCGAAATTTTTGGGTAAAAATGACAAAAATACCCTTGTGTGGCGAAAATTTTATTTCTATTGTTTTTGATCTAAAATAGTTTATATTCTCTTAAAACTAGATATTTAGTAACTATTACTCATATGGGAAGTAGAAAACTAATGCAAGAGCCTTGCGAGGTTTCGGTTGACATTCCGAGTAATGAATGTTTATCGAGACTTCGCGGCGGTTGTCACGGGCTCGAAGGGAGTGCCGGGTCGTGACACTCTTCAATTCACTTGGGGTGATGAATCCTCTCTAGACTACTCATTTATCATCGCATTCTTCATGCCACACCCAAAAACACCCTGTTTAGGCATCTGGTCACCTCTAAACCCATAGAGGTGAAATCAAAGCGTGACAATTCACATACAAGATGACTTGGTATCACAAGTCTATGGATTACTTACACTATTAACACATGAGAGTATTTTCATAGACACTTGAGTGAAATACCAAATGGAACTCTCATAGCAAGTTATGTTCAGTGAACTTGTTCCTTAACAAGTACACATATACTATCCCCAAGTATCTTGCATATTTCAACCTATGAGATAAGTTGCTTACTTTCAAAATAAGGAGGCTTAGCATGTTCTAGCTTTTGAGCATTGTCAATGTCCTTATTCTTGACAATACAATGACCAGAAACAAGGCTTTGATGTATAAGAAACTCATAATTATAACTTTGATAATTTCTTTGCAAGGCCATTATGTTCTAAGGACTTTATCTACATAAGTCTCTCATAACTTTTTATAAATAAACTCATGGGTAAAGAAATACCTCATACATTATATAAAACATCCATAATGTATTTAATATGAAATATGACTAATTAATGTAATGTTTTACAAACACAAAATCGATTGGTTTGCAGGGGTTACACTAACATTGTCCCTAAAGAATCAATTTTTTTCTTGAGATCTTGATTCTTTCTTAACTTAGCTTAAGGGTGGCACCTTTACAATTTTCCAAGAATTTATTCTTATTTCTCCAAGTTTTCTGCTCTTCACTATAGTTTGGTGCCAAAATTTAAATTTAACTTGATCTTTGATGCTTTAATTTTATCCATTAATCCCATCTTTTCCTTACTCTCCAAGTTTCTGATTTTTGTCGTTGATGCTTTAAGAACCGATATATTCTTTCTCAAGAATCAATTCTTTGTCTTCAGACATGTGTTTGGATTCCTTTTATTTTCCTAGAATCGAATCTTGCTCTCTAAGTTATTGTCACGACCCAAATTTCGGGCCATGACCGGCACAAGGGCCTAATGGATGTAATCCACTAAGCCCCAGCAAGCCTATTAATCTAACGTACTCATCATTCCATCATAACTACTAAGTCCTATTTCATAACTTAGAATCATAATAAAATTAAACATTCGTCAACTAATACTGGCATATCAATTAAATGTACATTGCCTACAACATGTATCTTAATAATTTACATCAAGTTTGTCTATACATCTCAAAAAAAGAAGACTTGACTTCCAGCGAAGGGACTTGGACGAACGTACAGCTACTGAATGCCGAGACACCTACCAAAAGATGGATATAAGTCTACAAGGACACCTCATCCTAGTTACCTGCTGCCTCATGATCTGAAAACATGAAGTTAAAAACAGTGAGTATAAACCCAGTGAGTGAACAAGAAAGGGAACAAGCATACCATAAGGAATCTTTAATGAAATCATGATGCATTCTTTTTCAAAACAATGCAATTTGTTTCTATTCTTATTAAAAACCCCTCATCAAGCCCTTAAATGATTAATCTTTGAAAATCATGAACCCATGCATAACGAACCATTTGAAGAATGAAAGCTTTAATATTACAAAAGTAAGTCAAATATGATAACGAATCTTCGATGCAGCGGAAAGGCATTCTAGCTGCAGCTACGCTGCAGCGAGAATGAATTTTTGTTGCAACGACGTTGGGATTTAGTTATTAGCCGAAC
Source organism: Theobroma cacao (assembly GCF_053813885.1). Classification (NCBI taxonomy): domain Eukaryota; kingdom Viridiplantae; phylum Streptophyta; class Magnoliopsida; order Malvales; family Malvaceae; genus Theobroma; species Theobroma cacao. Next base: position 9,243,960 of record NC_142648.1, on the reverse strand, counting down.
GAGGGTTTCTCAACTAGCCGAGGGTTTCTCACTAAACCTCCCCATTTTAAACTTAACTCATCTAATCCTTAATGTTGGAAGTCCATACTCCGATATGGTAACAAAGTAGTGAAAGATAGGGCAACAATTTGACAAGATAGGAGACCAAAACAGAAGGTTTTTCACTGCAGCGAGATTTTTTCTCGCTACAGCGAAATTGTGATCCAGAAACAGAAGGTTTCTCGCTGTAGCAAAATTCAGCTGATGAAACAGAGAGTTTTTCGCTGCAGCGAGATTTCTTTTCGCTGCAACGAGAAGCTACAGTGACTATCTCGCTGCAGCGAAATACATTCTCACTGCAGCGAGAACCAGTTCTGGTGAAGGTTCTCAAACCTGAGAGTTTCTCGCTGCAGCGAGAATGATTTTCGCTACAGTGAAATACAGGGCACCAAATGAAAATTTCCCTTTCTCCCAAAGAAAACCACCCTGCTTGAAATGTTCAAAACCAATAAGAAATACATAACAACTTCCCCAAATTTTAACATACCGAATCTCACATACATTACATCCATATACATAACTCATAAATTTCTTATAACACACATGTTTACTTATGTATACATATACATATACCCATCACCATCATGCACACAATCCCATCATCATCATGCACACCATCCCATCATCATCATCACCAGCTCATGCGCACTCCCTACTTGCACATGGCTAGGTCATCACCGGGTTATGCGCACTCCCTACTCGCACATAACTACGTTATCTTCGGCTTATGCGCACTCCCTACTCGCACATAGTCGAGTCAATATAATTACACAACATTATATTCAAGCATATATGTATATCAACATAATGCAGCCACATAGAAATCCATAATAACCACATATCATAACATAAACCATTTCACAAGAGCTTGTTCCCAAGGCATTCATTCTTTTGAGAAAAGTTGTATAAAATCATTCAAACACTTTGTTTAAAACAGTCATATTCCCAAAACAATTTTGATAGGCAGTCCACTCACCAATTGATTGTAGAGCCTTTAGATGACTCCAATTCCTCTAATTGTCCAAATGAGATGATAGGGCGTCCTTAAAACCTAGGATCACATTAGCATAAGCAATAGGTCAATTTTACACACTATGAACCCTAAAAGCTATCTTTTAGCTAGTTTTCAATTGCCACATTAAATGGCCATCTATGTTCACTATCTTAATCACTAAAAGTAATGAACATACTTAACAATAAACAGCTCATAAATCCCAATTACTAGCCATTTTCTGCAGCTAAAAACCAAGTTTAATTCATCACTTACCCTAGGGCTCCTTTGTAGTCAAATTCTCTCCCAATAGCTTTCAAATAAATGGTGTAATTCTCTCTTTCTCTCTCTAGAACGTCTAGCTAGTGAGAGAAAATATGAAAACCAGATTTTTGAAGGGTTTTAAAGTGAGAGGATGAAAGAGTATAAGGGTTTATGGAAGAGTACACCAAAAGCATGAAAATTGGAGCTAGAGAGAGAAAGTTATGGAAGCTTGAAAAAAACTCCCATGGAGAAATTGAAGAAACGTGAGAGAGGAGAAGGGAAGAAGAAGACCAGCTGCTGGAAATTAAAGAAGGTGTTGGAAATTTCCAGATATTTATAGCCAATCTTATCATTTCCCTTAAAATTACGAAAATACCCCTTCACTAATTTACTTATTCTCCTCCAATATTTTATGCAATCTTTTTTCTCTTTTAACACTAGGACAAGGTCCATAATGGTCTAGACATGTTCGGGTTCATAAAAACTTAAAATTTTAACCCGAGGTAAAAAATGACCATTTTGCCCCTATTATAAAAATTGTTGAAACTTTTAGTTTTCTTTGTGTTTTCACCAGCACACATCATTTATGCAGTCTTATACCCATTTTGACCTTAAAATATCATAAAACTTTCTTCTAAAAGCTTATTATAAAAAATGACAAAATTACCCCTAGCTCGTATTATTACATTTATGCTTAGTTACAAGCCTATAGAGGTTGGGGTCTCACATTCTCCCCCATTTAAAGAAATTTGATCCCCAAATTTAAATTAAACTATAAGGTAACGTACCTCTAAGTATCAAAGAGATGGGGATATTTTATTCGCATTTCGGCCTCGGCTTCCCACATTACCTCTTCACTAGTGTGGTTTCGCCACAACACTTTCACTGATGCTACTTCCTTTGAACGAAGCTTTTTAACTTGCCTATCAAGGATAGCTACCGGTTGCTCCTCATAAGTTAGATCATCTTGCAACTGAATAGTTTATAATTACATACGATGGATCCGGGTTGTACTTCCTAAGCATAGACACATGAAACACGGGATGAATATTTGAAAAGTCTGGTGGTAGCGCCAAACGAATAAGCCACCGCTCCAACCCTTTCTAAGATCTCGAAGGGTCCTATATACCGAGGACTTAGCTTCCCTTTCTTGCCAAACCTCATTACCCCTTTAGTTGGCGAAACTTTCAAAAATATATGATCTCCTACTTGGAACTCCAAGTCTCTCTGTCGGTTATAAGCATATGATTTCTATCTACTTTGTGCTGTTGACATCCGCTGCCGAATCATGCGTATTTTCTCAGTTGCGTCCTGCACCAACTCAGGCTCCAAAAGTTTCCTTTCTCCCACCTTTAACCATCCAATGGGTGACCTACACCTCCGTCCATATAATGCCTCAAATGGTGCCATTTGGATGCTAGTTTGGAAACTATTGTTGTAGGCAAATTCCACTAAGGGCAGATATTGATCCCACCGGACCCCAAGGTCTATCACACAAGCCCTCAACATATCCTCCAATGTCTGTATAGTCCGTTCAGACTGTCCATCAGTCTAAGGGTGAAAAGCTGTGCTTAAATCCAACTTAGTGCCCAATGCTTCCTGCAACTTTCCCCAAAACCTACTAGTAAACTGAGCTCCTCTGTTAAATACCATAGAAATGGGGATACCATGTAGTCGTACTATCTCATCCACATAAACTCGAGCGTATTGGGTAGTCCCGTAAGTAGTCTTAATCGGAAGAAAATGGGCTGACTTCATTAACCGGTCTACTACTATCCAAATCAAGTCGTAGCCCCTACTAGTTCGAGGCAAACCAGTTACAAAGTCCATGGCAATATGCTCCCACTTCCACTCGGGCACTGGTAATGGCTGTAGTAGCCCCACGGGCCTTTGATGCTCGACCTTAACTTGCTGACATACCAGGCACTTGGATACGAACTCAGCTACATCTCTCTTGAGTCCTTCCCACCAATACACTTCCTTCAAATCTTGATACATTTTTGTAGCCCTTGGATGTACCACATAAGCTGCCATGTGAGCTTCCTCCAAAATTTCTCTCCTCAACCCATCACCATCAGGCACATAAAGTCTGGTTCCATACCTCAACATTGCATCTGTGCCTTTGGTAAACATTTTTCCTTTCCTTCCTTGAGGATCCTTTAAGGTCTTAGCTACGAGATCATCTTTAATTTGTGCTTCTTTGATCCGGTCTATTAAGATAGGCCTCACTCTAAAATATGCTAGCAATGCATTTGTCTTTGAAACATCCAATTGCACTTTCATGTCTCCCAGGCTATGAATCTCCTATCTGTAGAAATATGTGCCAGACTTCCCATTGATTTTCGACTCAAAGCATCCGCCACTACATTGGCCTTACCGGGATGATAAAGAATAGTACAATCATAATCCTTTAGCAACTCCATCCATCTACGTTGCCGCAAGTTAAGATCCCTCTGTTGAAATATATACTTCAAGCTTTTGTGGTCCGTATATATCTCACAAGTCTCACCATACAAATAATGTCTCTAAATTTTCAAGGCAAACACAATTGCTGCCATTTCCAAATCGTGTGCGGGGTAATTCTGCTCATGCCTTTTAAGTTGTCTGGATGCATATGAAATCACCTTCCCATGCTGCATTAATACACACCCTAAACCAACCCACGATGCATCACAAAATACCGTATAACCGCTAGTGCCTTGAGGTAAGCTTAACACTGGAGCTGTGGTGAGACATGCCTTAAGCTTCTCAAAGCTATCCTCACAAGCATCAAACCATTCAAACTTTGTATCTTTATGTGTCAACTTAGTCAGAGTGGTGACTATTTTAGAGAAGTCCTTCACAAAGCGACGATAATAGCCAGCCAAGCCCACAAAGCTTCTAATCTCCGTAACCGATGTTGGCCTTGGCCATTTTTCCACTGCCTCAACTTTCTTTAAATCAACTTGTACCCCATCCTTAAATACCACATGTCCCAAAAATGCAACACTTTCAAGCCAAAACTCACACTTAGAGAACTTTGGCATACAATCGATGTTCTTTCAAAATTTGGAGCACTATCTTAAGATGCTGCTCATGTTCCTCCTTACTCCTCGAGTAGATCAAGATGTCATCGATGAACACCACCACAAATTTGTCCAAATAAGGCTTGAACACTCCGTTCATCAAATCCATAAAGGCTACAAGAGCATTCGTGAGCCCAAATGACATCACCAAGAATTCATAGTGCCCATACCTTGTTCAAAATGTGGTCCTGGGTATATCTTCATTCCGGATCCTCAATTGATGGTACCCAGATCGCAAATCTATCTTAGAGAAACATTGTGCTCCTTGTAGTTAATCAAATAAATCATCTATCCTTGGAAGTGGATACTTATTCTTCATCGTCACTTTATTAAGCTGTCGGTAGTCAATGCACAGCCTAAGTGACCCATCTTTCTTCTTCATAAATAGCACTGGTGCTCCCCATGGGGATACACTAGGATGGATGAAACCTTTATCCAACAAATCCTCCAACTGATCCTTAAGCTCTTTAAGCTCTGCAAGTGCCATTCTATATTGGGGTATGGATATAAGTCTAGTGTCGGGAATCAAATCTATGCAAAACTCAATCTCCCGTTCAGGAAGCAAACTTGGTAGCTCCTCAGGAAATACATCCATGAACTCTTTCACCACCGACACTTGAGTTACATCTCCAATCTTCGCTTGAGTATCCTTTACAACAGCCAAGTAACCTATACAACCCTGTTGTAATAATCTTCTAGCAGATATGACCGATCAAATTGGTTGGAGCATTACTCTTATCTCCTTGAATGCTAAATGATGGTTCACCAAGGAAATCAAATCTAACCAATTTATGATAGTAGTCCACACTAGCATGGTAGGGTGATAACCAATCCATCCCCAAGATCACATCATAGTCTAAGGTGTCTAGCACCACTAGATTCATCGAAGTATCTTTGTCCTTAACTTGCACTACACTGGATTCATATTCCTACTTGGCCACAAATACTTCCTTTAAAGGAATAGACACCACTAATTGTTCCTCTCTCCTAACACGATTTCTACCCAAACGAGATGCAAAACATGGAGAGATAAAAGAGTGGGTAGCACCGGGATCAAATAGGACTCAAGCATTCATATCACAAACTGAAAGAATACTTGAGACCATGGCATTGGATGTCTAGGCCTCTTGCTGTGTTAAAGCAAACACCCTCACCTGGCCTCTACCAATAGAACTCTGGCGTCTGGACCTCGATGGCCTACTCGGAGAGGAAGTACCAGCACCTCTACCTCTAGATCCACTAGCCTCTCGACTCGATGGAGCAGCAACAGAAGGAGCAGATGAAACTGGCTAGGTAGAGCCACGAGTGGAATCTGGTGATTGATGTGCCATTTGACAATCCCTCCTAATATGCCCAAGTTGATCGCACCCGTAACAAGTTCTTGTGGTAAGGAAACATCATCCACGATGTCGTCTCCCACAAGTATCACAATAGTGGGTGACTTGACTACCTCGTCTAGAATCTTGTTGCCTTCCAAAATTGAAAGTTCTTTGTCCCGCCCCAACATTAACCCCAGGCAAGTCACTCCCCTTCTGGGGCAATCGTGAGTCCTTTTGTGGACCCTGACGGCTAGAAAACGAACCACCACTGTTGAAATCTCTACGGCCTTGGTAACCCTCTGTCCTAACCCTTTTTGTTCCATCCCTTGCAGCCCTACTCTCACTGGTCCTCATCTCGATGCGTTGAGCACAATCCAGTGCTATAGAATAGGTAGTGAAATCTCGGGATGCCACAGCCCTAAATAATGGTTCCACTAACCCATCCACAAACCTCTGAATCTTCATCTCCTCAGTAGAAACGAGATAGGGCGCATAACAAGCCAGTTGCGTGAACTTGATGTCATACTTGGACACCGTCATGCTCGAAGTCTGTACCAAAGTCTCAAACTCTCTAGCTCTGGCAGTACATACAGTTAGTGGTAGGAATCGATCCAAGAAGGCTGCACTGAATTCATTCCAAGCCAACGGTGCTGCATCCGTCGCTCTTCCTCTACATAAAGATCTATACCACTCCTGCGCCACATCCTCTAATTGAAAGGCGGCTAGCTCAATTGACCGAACATTGGAACATCCCAAGGTTTTACAAATCTTCTCCATCTTATCTAAGAAAACTTGGGGTTTCTCTGATACATCCGACCCTGAAAATGATAGAGGCTTAAGCTTGAGAAAATCAGGAAGAGAAATATCTAGATGTCCCCTCTCAACCTCATGTTGTTGGCGATTGGCTTGTCCTTGGGAGCTAGGGGATTCTTGTACTGTGGGTTTCCCCTCTACTACCCTCTGTATATCCTCCATACGGGTCGCCATCATCTCTACAACCCGATTGACTCCTTGTAGGCCTGCCGCTAAATCCTCGATGGTAATACCCTCAGTTGGGTGTCTATCTACATCACTTGAGGACTGTCCCTCTTCTAGCCTACTAACAGGCGTATCCGTCCTCATCAACCTAGTGGCCCTACCACGTCTACCTCGGCCCCTAATTGTAGATGCCCGTGGCCTATCTGTCCACTCGGTAGGAGCATCTTACTCCCCTATCCGTCTTGAGGCGGCATTTGTACCTAGACAAGAGCAAACACCTGTTATTAAACACATTTATAATCATACTTAAGGAAAAAGGTGATTTCTAAGATAGGGAATTTATGTGGTTACTTGGTTGTAAAATGTGCCGCGGCTCACACTTCACTACTAGAGTTCCCACATAAAGACCCGACTCTCCGCTGGACTAACAAAAGAAAGTTCTAGGACCTAGACAAACCTAGAGCTCTGATACCAACTTTGTCACGACCCAAATTCCACGCCATGACCGACGCAAGGGCCCAATGGATGTAATCCACTAAGCCCAAGCAAGCCTATTAATCTAACGTACTCATCATTCCATCATAACTACTAAGTCCTATTTCATAACTTAGAATCATAATAAAATTAAACATTCGCCAACTCATACTGGCATATCAATTAAATGTACATTGCCTTCGACATGTATCTTAATAATTTACATCAAGTTTGTCTATACATCTAAAAAAAAGAAGACTTGACTTTCAGCGGAGGGACTCGGACGAATGTACAGCTACTGAATGCCGAGACACCTGCCAAAAGATGGATATAAGTCTACAAGGACACCTCGTCCTAGTTACCTGCTACCTCGTGATCTGAAAACATGAAGTTAAAAACGATGAGTATAAACCCAGTGAGTGAACAAGAAATGAAACAAGCATATTATAAGGAATCTTTAATGAAATCATGATGCATTCTTTTTCAAAACAATACAATTTATTTCTATTCTTATTAAAAACCCCTCATCAAGCCCTTAAATGATTAATCCTTTGAAAATCATGAACCCATACATAACGAACCATTTGAAGAATGAAAACTTTAATATTACACAAACAAGTCAAATATGACAACAAATCTTCGGTGCAGTAGAAAGGCATTCTCGCTGCAGCGTAGCTGCAGCGATAATGAATTTTTGTTGCAACGATGTTGGGATTTAGTTGTTAGCCGAACGAGAGTTTCTCAACTAGCCGAGGGTTTCTCACTAAACCTCCCCATTTTAAATTTAACTCCTCTAATCTTTAATGTTGAAAGTCCATGCTCCGATATGGTAGCAAAGAAATGAGAGATAGGGCAGCAATTTGACAAGATAAGAGACCAAAACAGAAGGCTTTTCGCTGTAGCGAGATTCTTTCTCACTGCAGCGGAATTGTAACCTAGAAACAGAAGGTTTCTTGCTGCAGCGAAATTCAGTTGATGAAACAAAGAGTTTTTCGCTGCAACGAGATTCCTTTTCGCTGCAGCTAGAAAGGAGAAGGGAAGAAAAAGACCAGCTGTTGGAAATTCAAGAAGGTTCTATAAATTTCAAGATATTTCTAGCCAATCTTATCCTTTCCCTTAAAATTACAAAAATGCCCCTCCACCAATTTACTTATTCTCCTCTAATCTTTTATGCAATCGTTTTGCTCTTTTGACACTGGGACAAGGTTCATAATGGTCTAGACATGTTCGAGTTCATAAAAATTTAAAATTTTAACCCAAGGTGAAAAATGACCATTTTGCCCCTGTTATGAAAATTGTTGAAACTTCTAGTTTTCTTTGTGTTTTCACCAACACACATCATTTATGCAGTCTTATACCCATTTTGACCTTAAAATATCATAAAAATTTCTTCTGGAAGCTTATTAGAGAAAATGACGAAATTACCCCTGGCTCGTATTATTACATCTATGCTTAGTTACAAGCCTATAGAGGTTGGGGTCTCACAGTTATCAATTCTTTCCTATTCCAGTAGCTTTTATCTTTCAAGAACTGATATCTCCTTTTCATGAAATTGATTCTTTCCGTAAGAAGAAAATAAACTTTACTTTTTGTTCATTTAAGAATCAATTCTTCATTTACTAAAGGTTTATTTTTGAGGTTGATACTTTGAGTTTGAGTTTGTTCAAAAGCATTTATTTTTTTGTAAGATCAACTCCAAAACCCTTAAGGATTTTCTTCAAGATTAAAAACATTTTCAATCATTCTCAAAGCATATTTAGATCAATCAATTTTTTTCATTTCAAAACCTGGATAAAGCTAGCAATCTTCCTTTTTTTTGATATGACAAAATTAAAAGCTAAATTTGCTCATTGAAGAAACTCCCACTGAATTTGTGCTTACCATTTCAAAGGATTTTAGAACCAGGGAAAAGTTATAAAAAGTTTGAAAGCATTTTTCTTAAGCAGAACTCTCCCTAAATTAGTGCACTTTTCAAAAAGATTGCATGATATTTTGAAAGAAATTTTTAAATCATTTTTCAAAAAAATTCAACCCTCTACAAACACAAGTAAAGCTTTAGCAAATTTACTTGTAATATTCACTCCTTTTTTGTGTTATCAAAAAGGAATAAAAAATAAAGAATATAACTCACAGAGAGAACACAAAGATTTTTTTCTTAGCTTCTTTTTGCTTTACATCATATCTTAAGCCTTCTTTGTCAAAGACAGCTTTCTGAGTTTCAAGCATCTTGTTGAGCTTTTGTGAACTTATGTTCCATTTAGAGAATGATTCATTTAAATGCTAATTTTTTTTCCAAATCATTCACTTCATTCTCTAAACTATTGACCTTGTTTTCTAGTTCAATCTTGAATTTATTAAGATAATCATTTTCAACTCTTAGTTTTAAGATAATCTTTTTATATTTTAAGGTCATGTGCCAAATTCAAATGCTAAATCATCATATGCATTTTGAAGTTCATCAAATGTGTATAAGTCATCATTAAAATCATATGAGCAAGAGAAAATATTTGAAGAGCATACCTCGAAGTCTTCAATGCCCATCAAGCGTAAATTAGCTACTTGTTTCTCCTCCTCATCTTATGACTCATCATTGTCATTCCATGTAACAATTAGTAGTTTCTTCTTGGAATCCTTAGGATGACTCTTTTTAACACTTGGACACTCATATTTGGTAGGACCTAGCTTTCTACATTCATAACAAATAATGTGGTCTTTCCCATGGTCTTCCTTTAGTACGTCTCTTCTTGGATTTTTCTTTAGTTCTTCTTTCCTACATGGTCTCATGTTCCCTTATTTGCTTCTTAAAAATCTATTAAACCTTCTAGTCAATAAAGCAACTTCTTCATCACTTTCAAAAACCCTTTCATCATTTTATTTTGCAACTTTGAGTGTAATGCTCTTTCTTCTTGCATTATTGCTTAATACCTCATCCCTTTCACTTTCATGTCTAATGGTCATCTCATAAGTGAGTAGGGATCTTAGAAGCTCATCCAATTTGAATACATTAAAATCCTTTGTTTCTTCTATGGCAGTAACTTTAGGTCTCCATGACTTTGGCAAGTAGTATAAAATTTTTTCACTAGTTATGCATTTAGAAACTCTCTCCCTAAGGCTTTTAATCTTGGTAAACCTGTGATACATCTTCTTTATAGACTCTTCATCTTTCATGTGGAATAGCTCATAGTCAAGTATCAACATACTTATCTTTGACTCCCTTACCTGACTTGTGCCTTCATAGCAATTTTCTAATGTGTCCCATATTTATGTTTTGAAGTGCACATGGCTACTCTATTGAGCTCACACTCACTAAGAGCACATAAAAGTGTCGTTGCAGCTTTGTGATTCAACAAAATCAACTTTTTATCCTTGTCATCTCATTTAGCTCTTGTTTACTAGGAATATGAGGTCATTCCTTAATAATATCCCATAAACTTAAATATAAGGACTAAATAAATTTTCAAACCTCATCCTCCAAATTGGATAATTTTTACCTGTGAACAAAGGTGGTCTCATTATGAATTGCCTTTCACCCAAAAAGCTCGAAAATGCCATCTTGATACTTTAAGCTTTTATCAAGATCTCTCAAAGGCTGTTAGACCTACAAACTTGAGAACTTGCTCTAATACCAATTATTAGATAAATAAGCTTAAAGTAAAGTAACCAAGAGGGGGGTGAATTAGTTTTCAAGTAAAAATCTTTTTTCAAAAAAAAAAAGATTATTGAGGTATTTGAAAAATCAAAGTTAAGAGTAGAATATGAGTTGAATAAAGGTAAGGCAAAAAGTAAAAAGTACTCAGCCAAGTTTTTATAGACATTCGGCCTTTGATGCATACGTCTTCTCCCTTGATAGTATAAGGAGTTTAAATCCACTATAAAATACCTTTCAAAGATCAAGCATAACCTATACAAAAGTCATTGCCTTTTGAGGATTAAGCATAACCTTTACAAGCCATTACTTTTCAGTGATTAATCCCAACCTCTCTACCTTTTGCTCAGAGGTATAACCAATACTACCTTTTTCAGAGGAAGTATAGCTTTAGCACTACCTTTTCAAGGAGGTATAAACTTTACACTACCTTTTATGTGGAGGTATAACAAACAATAGTGGATTCTTAAGGCTTAATACCTCTAACAATGTTGATGAGCTATTAGGGTACAAAAAGAGGAAAGCTTTATGAGAGATAAGAACTGATGAAAGAAAATTTCAGCTCAGAAATTTGCAAGAGTGAGGAAAGGAATGATTTTGCTGTGTTTTTTGCTTATTCTCTATCTAAAGGTAGAAATTTAGGATTTTTTTCTTCCTTTTCTTTTCACGTGTTTGATTATCTTTCATGCTGGTTGATAACTCTATTATATAAAGTTATTTAACCACATTTTGGATGTTAAAATAGATAAGTCCTTGTGTTTTAAGTAGATTTTAGTTAGTTTTATGTTTTTAGTTAATTAGTTTTAAGCATCTTAACTTAGTTCATTTTCTTGTTGGAAGTCTTATTTTAAGCTAATACTGATTTAGTATTTGTCTTTGCAGGTTTTCAGATGCATAAAGTTAAATGGTGATGAACTATGCAATGAAGATCAAGTCATTGAACATGTTGTAGTAATTCGAATATAAATCGAGTTACAGAGATTCAATCAACATGATTCTTGAACAATTGAAAAGATGAGAGGTAGACCTACAACATTAATGTTTATCATTTCACCATATCAGTGTTGGCTCCATTAGTTTTTGATGATAATAAAATATTCCCATTCATTTGTGTCTAATATTTCTACTTGAGTGTGCAAGACAAAAATTATATGCAAATGTTTAATCAATCATTCAAATGCACATATCCAAGAGCATAGAAATAAGGAAGTCACAATTGATCAACAAGACAGAAGCCCCTTAGTCGATTAATGAAGAGTTAGTTAGCTAAGATTTAAATCAAAGGTTGGCGGGCTGAAGAGTATTGAGAAACAGAACTAACTTAGTCAACCAAGGAATTAGTTAGTCGATTAAGTGCACACTACCAGAACTGCCAGAAACTGGGAACAGAAGACAGAGACGACTTAGTCGACTAGGATATCGGTTAGTTAACTAAGAGCATTCTGCCTGCAAGTTTAAACTCTACACTAAAAGACAGATTAACGGCTAGAACCAACTCCCAACTATTTCCAATGGCCAAAAAATTTTCAAACTGCCATCAGAGTTGTTTCTCAAAGTATAAAAAAGGGTTTTAACAGCTAGAAAAGAGAATTGAAGGCTTCCAAGCAAAAAGAGTTCAAAAACCAGCAAAAAATCTATCTGCACTTTACTGCACTCAACGCCCATCTTTGTAGTTATTTTTGCACTTCAACTTGTACCACTTAGATCAACTTTGTGATCATAGGTACACTTCTATTTCATTTATTTTTATGTTCTTAGAGTGAAAGGGTCACTCTAAAGGGTTCAATCAACCTAGGATTGCTTGTTTAGATAAAGGTTTTAACTTAGCCTTGAAAAGTTAGGTGTTGGGTTATAGTTGAGTCCGGGAAAAACTATTGTGAAAGGTTTTGGCTGAGCCTGGTAAAAGCCATTGTAAAGCTTGGTGAAAGCTTGTGAATTTCACCAGTTCTTAGTGGATTGTTTGAAAAATCCTTGGTTGAACAATCAAGGTAGTGGATGTAGGTCTTGGACCGAACCACTATAAATAGCTACGTGTTTGTCTGTTTTGTTTTCCATTTTTATTCATCTTTAAGTTCTTTCTTTTATTGTGCATTTGTCTCCAATTAGAGGTCAATTTTTGAAAAAGCCAAAAAGTGTTATTCACACTCCCTTTAGCACATTTATTTGGGACCAACAATCAGCTTTAAGGTAGAAGAAAGTTGTGTTGCAAGATAAGGTACTACAATAATTTCGCACCAAGACAGCACAAGGAGTAGTGTCGTGACCTTGAAAGACCCAAGGCCACAACGCCCAAAGGAACAAAAGTGCTCTTATACCAAACCTTGAGAGCTCAGTGCCATGACGGTCATGGAGGAAGGCTGCAGAGCCAGATGGAAGACATTGAAAAAATTAAGTGTAGGGCGTCGTGGATCCTTGACATGTTTCAATAGAACTCAATTATTCGGGTTTTCATTTTTTAGGGTTTTTTGCTGGCTATAAATATATGATTTTCAAAAGCTAAATAATGAGGTTTGAGAGAGAAAAAAAACAGTAATTAGAGAGAAAAGAAAAAGGTTCTATGAAGGGAAGAAAGAAGAAAAAAACAAGGAGGATTGAAAATCGAGAGTCAATTGTAGCCTTGTTCTTCTTTCTAGTTTTTCATTTCTCTTTTATTTTTTGTTGTAGAAATGATTTATTCTCTTGAAACTGTGATGTTTGTTGAAGAAATGATAATGAACTAATCTCTTTTTCTAAGATTATAGGATATTTCAATATTTAGTTTGATATACAATTTTTCTTTGCTTAGTGTTAATGGGTATTGTATGGTTTATTCAAATCTATGTTTAATGTTTTTCACTGCTTGATCACTAGTTAAAATGATTAGGTTGTCTATATGCAACTCGACAGATGGAGTTTAGATTAGACCATTGATTTGAATAACATATGTTCGATTCACTTAGAGGTTAGGTGATAGATTCATATTTAGGATAGACATATCCCTAAATACCATAGGCAACCAAATTAGAACATAAACTTAATGAGCTTTTCTTAACTAATTTGCATAGACATATGGGATTGATTTTGAAAAGTATGTGCTCAAGAATCTTGATAGAAACTTGTACATAAAATTGGATTCTAGGTTAGCCATTCACCTATTAAGCTAAGTTTAAAGGAAAAGATTGGATTCAAATGAAATCTTGAGAGACACCATGATCTTAGGTCTTTACAGTAAAGTTTCTGTAGTAAAAATTACATTCATATCTTTAGTTAATTTCAGTAGTATATTTAACATTAATTAAGTGTTAAAAATCAAATGCTTGGATAGGATTTGTTTTATTACAAATTTAATACTTAGTGAAAATTTAGGAGCAAATCTCTGTGGGAAACGATATTTGACTTACCTCTATATTACTTGAGCGATACGTATACTTACATGTACAAAATTGACAACACTGGTATTTATAGGCTTTTTGAATTCTTGGTTTTTAGGGTAAGTTTGAATTGAATTTTCGTATGTTCTGGCTAGCTTGGTCAAATCTGTCATACTTGGAGAATCAATTCTTTGTCTTTGAGTTATCGGTTCTTCATGTCATTCTCAAACTCTAAAACTTTCTATCTCCAAAGTATTGATTCTTTTTTCTTTAGATGTTGATTCTTTCTTAACTTGGCTCAAAGGTGGTACCTTTACAATTTTCCAAGAATCGATTCTTCTTTATCAAGGTGTCGGTTCTTCACTGTAGTTTGGTGCCAAAATTTGAATTTAAACTTGGTCTTTGACGCTTCAATCTTTTCCATTAGTCTCATCTCTTATTTGCTCTCTAAATTTCTAATTTTTGACGTTGATACTTCAAGAACCAATATCTTCTTTCTCAAGAATCGATTCTTTGTCTTCAGACTTGTGCTTGGATTCCTTTTATTTTCTTAGAATCAATTCTTGCTCTTTGAGTTATTAGTTCTTTCCTATTCTAGTAGCTTCTGTCTTTCAAGAACAAATATCTTTTTTCATAGAAACAATTCTTCCTATAAGAAGAAAATAAATATTGTTTTACATTCATTTGAGAATCGATTCTTCATTTACTAAAGGTCAATTCTTGAGGTTGATACTTTGAGTTTGAGTTTGAGTTTGTTCAAAAGAATTTTTCTTTGCAAGATCAACTTCAAACTCTTAAGGATTTTCTTCAAGCTTAAAAATATGTTCATCCATTCTCAAAGCATATTTAAATTAATCAATTTTGTCATTTCAAAACCAAGATGAAACTAACAATACCTTTTGAAGGTTAAGGTAGAACCTTTACAATCCAATACAAAGAGTGTTTAAGGAAGCTTAAATGCCTCTAGAAGGCTGAATAGTACAGTGAATACGATGGAAGTAAGAAAGCTCTTAAAACAATATGAAAGCTTTAAGCTCAAGTAGACTTAATGAAAGAACACTATGATTCTAGAGAGTGATTTTTGAGAATTCTTAAATTAGAAGTTTCTCTCTAGCTTGAAGATGTTGCTCTTGGTGTTTTCTACCTTGGGAAATGTGCCCAAAACTTCTATTTATAGGTAAGGGTCTTAAAATAACCGTTTGAGAACTTGTTTACCAAGCCGTTATAAATGTCTTTTTTAGGCTTATCTAACTTAAGGTCTTTATACCTTCTAAGAATGTCTCTGTACTTTTTGCTTGAGTTTAATCATGCCTTGATACCTCTCTTAAATGTCTCGATACCTTGTTCATCTTTGGCTTTCTTAGAATAAAGGAGGTCTTTATACATTTCTTCCAAGTCTCAATACATTTGAAGTTGCTGTCTAGAAATTGAAGTCCGAAGATGATGTCTCGATACTTTTCTTATATGTCTTGATACATTTGCTCATGATTTCTAGAAAATTGAAGTCAGAAGATGATGTCTTGATACATTTGAACTTGATTTTTGAAATTTTGAATTTTGGAGAGATGTCTCGATACCTTAAGGCCATGACTCAATACATTCCAACTTGCCTTCTTGAATTTGAATCTCAAAGGTGATGTCTCAATACTTCAAGGCCATGTCTCTATACATTGTTGAAGAAATGTCTTGATACCCTTGTGGAATGTCTTGATACTTTTCTTTGTGAGACTATTTTTGAGGCATTTTAAGCTTCTATCCTTTACCAACACTTAGCCATTTTTCTTGCAATTTCTTAAGGGGGTTTGCGATGTTTAAATTAACTTTAAAACTTGTATTTTGATAATTTGACTTTGTCATTTCATAATAGGTTCAATTGTAAAGTTTACAGAACTCTTAGATTTGATTATATATATATATTTGGATGTAAATTAGATTAATATTAAAATTTAATTTGAATATTATCCATCCAAATTAAATCTCTTAGCTTTATTTTTATCTTTTAAATTCAATCTATGTAAAGGGGCTAATAGCCTATAAATACCCCTTCATTTGTAAATATACACTCAAATAAGATCCTCTTACTTTCTTAATACTTTTTCTCATAGTTGTTCTTTCAATTTTTATTTCATAACATGCTATCAACATGATTCTCTAATCTCTCAAGTTTTGGTATCATTTAGTTTTCTTTTAAGTTTTGGTATCCTTTAGTTTTCATCAATATCTCAAAGTTGAAGTTCCATTTCTTCAAAGTTCAAAAGGATTTCAATGGTCGGTCTTTGATTTTTGATTTTAGCAAATCAAATAAGTGACTTGATATTCTGTTTTCATCCCTTAAAAATCATCTATAATGTGAATTTTCTATAATGTAGTATGTATCATATTTTGTCTTTTGATTTATTAAATCGGTTTGAGCATGCAAATATATATAATTATATATGATGATCTCTTTGTTTTGGTTTTGAATATGATTTGCTCAATACATGATATCTTTATTTTGAATTCTGAATATGATTATACTCAGTATATGTAAATTTGTTTTTGATACTATGACATTTTGTATAAGACATTTTCAATTGAACATATGAAATTAATTTGTCTGGTATTTGTATTTGAATGAGTAGATAATATTGTTTTGTAATATATGGATAACACGAAAATTCGTTTTGACTATAAAAAAATAGTAATTCTTTCAAAAACTCGTTATGATTGGATTGCATTTACAATTGCAAGATTTTAAAATTGTAAACTAGTATAACTTAGCAATATTTAGAATAAGTTCTCAACTAAAATTGTGTGGAGAAATATTTCTGATATAGATATGTTAGAAAAAAAATTCTTTACTTTTCACGACTTAAATGTGCTCCTGCAACAACAATATTGTGCAAAATAGCTTTTGGAAATACCTAGAACTGATTTCATGTCTTCTTGTGACTAAGCAAAGTAACAAGCTACTAATGAAAAATCATGAACCCCGTCTAACTAGTTTTGCTCCGTTCCTAAAGTGAATGTGACACCATTTAATAATTATGGTCGTGGCCATGGATGTGGAAGAGGTCGCCATAATTGTTGTAATAATGATGGATACAATAATCACTATTATAATAATAAGAATACATTTAACAACCAGAAGTGAATGAATAATGAAAAGATATAAGAAAAAGATAATAGTGGATAGAATAAAAGCAATATATATAGAAAATGTCTGTCAGTGATGTGACATGAAAGGCCATTAATCACATACTTGTTGTACACTAAAATATCTTATTGAACTTTATCAAGTATCACTAAAAGATAAAAGAAAAAATATAGAAAAAATTTTTCTTCAAGTTTATTTTAACCATGGCCAAATTGATATAACACATCTAGATGTTGCTAATTTTTTGGTCCACTTTAAAAGAGGAGTTGATCATCTGATTGGTGATAGAAATATCCAAGAATAAAAATTCTTAATAGTTTGTTGATGTGTTTTAATATAACTCTATTATGAAAATGTTTTTATATATTCTCATTAAATTTAAATGATATGTTTTTATTATGTGTACTCTTTTCCTTCGCCAAGGTTTTTCCCATTGGGTTTTTCTTGGTAAGATTTTTAATGAGGCAATATTTCAAAGTGTATTCTTGAAAAGAATTATGTATTCTCTTCACTAAGGATTTTTTTTCCCATGAGGTTTTTTCCTAATAAAGTTTTAATGAGACATATTCTTAATACATATATGTGTGACTGTTCATTATGTCATTGCCCAAGAGTTTAAACCAAGCCAAGCAGTCTAGCAAACATTAGCATAAGTAGGCCAGGTAGTCCAAATAGGCCAAACAGCGTAGCAGGTTAAGGTTAGACATAGGAATGTAATCTAATTTAAACTTTTTGATTTGATTATACATATATATATATATATATATTTGGATGTAGATTAAGACTAAGATTTAATTTAAATAATATCCATCCAAATTAAATCTCTTAAAATTATCTTTATCTTGTAAATCCTATCTAGATAAATGGGCTATTAGCCTATAAATGCCCTTAACTTCATTTGTAAATACACATTCAAATAAAATCTTCTTACTTGTTTAATATTTTTTTCTCATAATTGTTCTTTCAAGTTATATAATAACAAAATGAAATATTTTTCTCTCTTGTCACTAAAATATCTTATTAAAAAAGAAAAGATAATTAAAGCTAAAGGGAAAGTACATAGAGGAAAGTTGTGCATACAAATGCCATCACTTTGGCCAAATGATATATCTTTTGATCCATTCAATACAAAAGTTCAAAGAATTGCAATTAGCAGGCCATCAAAACTAAATCAAATAAGTAATTTGGAATAAAAATAAAAAAATTCAAAAAGAAAAAATTGAAAAATTATAAAAGCTTAGGAGAGAGAAATAGGAAATCGACGAGAAATAAGGAAAGGAAGAAAAGAGAAATAATGTGAAGGGGAAGTGGAGGGGGTTACGAGTAGGTGTGGACCGTGATAATTGGTGTTTGTGGGAACTCTGGGGGTACTAGCAATGTGCCATCAAAGACAGTGAGCTCTTGTTGGAGTGATGGAAGATGTCATGGTCTTAGCGGTGAACCATTAATCTCACATCGATGAGGATGTTATGGTCCAAGTGAGGAGCCATTAACCCCACACCGAGGAGGATGTTATGGTCTCAATGGGGAGCTATGAATCCCACATGAAAGAAAGATATCATGGTCCCAACGAAGAGTCACGAATCCCACGTTGGCTATATATTGAGTGAGATTGGGCATTTAAGGTTCACATTACTTTTTAACTTGTGAGGAATCTTTTGTGGAACAAAATCACGAGGACAGGGGGTTAAAACAAACAATATCTTATAAGTTGGTGTGGATTGTGACACTAGTGCTAGTTCGAGTAGATTGGTGTCTATTTGCTCACACCAAGGCAAATTGGTGTTAATTTAGCTTCTACCGAGTAGATTAGCAACCACGACCACTCCCTTTCTCGCTTCCTTTCGCTTCAATCTCTCCATGTTTCCCCTTTTTTAAAAAAAAAATCAATTTTTTATTTATTGGAATTTTTTAACTCAAAATTTTTTAAAAATTTAGAAAAAAAAAAGAATAAGAAAGATAAATGATGTGACCTTTTTAGACCTATGACATGTTTAGTTTGTACGCTTTTGGACAAGCCACCCATTTCATCAACAAAATTAATGTGGTGTTCAATTTGTTTAGTGGAATGAAAGCTAAGATATATGTTGCAAAGTTTTTCTTCACTTATCAAGTGACAATTTTACTATAATTTGGATATCGAATGTAATTAACTAATTTTAAAATCATCCCACATAAATAGGTTGCTTTTTAATTTTCTTCCTTTGTTATTATTTTGTTTTTCTATTATTTTGACATTAATAAATAAAAAAGAAAAATTTACAAATGAAAATCAAATTAACTCGTATGGGTCGTGCATGAAAATCCAGTATGACCATGGCCTTGAGGATCGTGGGCCCCAGTCTCCGAGAGTTGCTCAAAAATTGGGTTGGCAAGTCGGATTGGTGTGCTGGACCCTTTGGCACCTCTGGTTGGTTGTTCGCATACACAGGTAACCCCAAATCAAAGTGACATAATGTCAAAGCGCGTGATATTTATCCTGAAAAATTTTGGACACATGTAAAGTGGTGAATAAGAGTATAATAGTATAGATTGTAAGAAGGTCTTACGCGCTAATTTCAAGGCGTGTGGCAGCTGAATTTTCTTGTCGGTCGAGCGACCGTCAAATTCTTTGGATGAGGATAATATTAGGTACAATAAGTCAATAACATTAATTTCAATTTTTGTTCTTTTATTTTTGGAGTTTTATTTTGAAAGATTAAAAGTATAATATTTTTAAAAAATTTGAACTATTTAAAACAATTTAAATTTTTTTAAATTTTTTATTAGATTTAATCAAATTTTATATTTTTATTTTAAATTATATAAATTTTTATAATTAATTATTATTAACTAATATGTCATTTATCATTTTATTTTCACGTATTTTTGATATGAAAAGTAAAAATATCATATGTTCTTATCATTATATTATATCAACATGTCACGTCATTATATATAATAATATGTTATTATATTACATTAGTATCGTATAATATATAATGATAAGTAGTATTTTGATTAATAACATCTAATCAACTATTAATTATAAAATTTTATTTAGTTTAAAATAAAAATATAAATGTTAGATTGAACATAATAAAAAATTAAAAACTTATTTAAATTTTTTTAATACTTCAAAACCTTTTTTATATATTTTGTCAAGTTTTTTTTTTTTGAATTTGAAGAAGAAAAATTTGAATTTGAATTTTTAAATAAAAAATTATATATTAATCAATAAACTAAATATTTAAATACGTAAAATTTAAACAACCATAAAAAATAAGACAAGAATTATATAGATTATTTTATTATTTAAACATGAGACATGACAAATAATATATTTTCTTAAATCGAATTATTAATATTCACAAAGAGAAAATGGCGGAGATATCCATAGCTAGGAAAAGACACTCAAGGCGGCTATTCTTTGATTTTGACTTGAATCTTTGGTCCAACTATTTTGTTTTTTTTCCCCGCTTTTTACTTTGTTTTTCTTTCTTCTTTCATTTGGTTATCTACCACGTGGCATCGTATATATGCATTAGCTTCCACAATATGAAAAAACCCTGTGACACCTGACCCCAAGGACCCTACCGGGACTTAAACATACTGTTATTGGTTGGTTGGTATAGTGCATAAAAATAACATTCTTATTAATAAATAAAATAAAAGTGTGGCATCAAAATCATACACTCAATAAATAAAATAGATATGATTAATTTATTCTATAATTGGTAAAGATTGATTAATGATAATGTAAATATTAAAATTTATTTTAAAATAATATTCATTTCTTTTAGAAAACCTAATTATTTTATTTTTATATTATAAAAGTAATATGTTTATATGTTTATTTAAAAGGATTATGTAGTTTATTTAAATTTTGTATTTGGTTCTATATTTTTTAATCTCAAATATGAAAGAGTAGAAAAATAAAGAAAAATAAAAAAAATATGTGATATGATGCATGAAAAACATATTTGTACTTAGCTATATTTATTTTATAACAAGTATAATTTTTGAAAGATTAAGTGTTTCAAAATTAGTTAGGAGATATACATATACTTATCTATAATTTATAATATACATTAAAAAAAATATTGATATAACTTTTGATTGAGGAAAACAAACATATTTTTTTCATTATATATCTAAATTATCAATTTAAATATTTTTATTAAAATATTAAATAGATTTATTGAATTTGTAAATAAGAATTCTACTTGCATGTAATCATTTTCATTAACAAATAAAGTAAATTACCTTTTCAATGAAATAACTATTCAATATTTTATGTTTTGGTCACTCAATTTCGATAAATAACTTTTTGGTCACCATCATTTATAAATATTATTATTTTAATCACTTAACTGTTAGAAAATAATGAACCTCACACTTAGAATTCCATGTCATTATTCATGTTAATGTCATATGACCATAACTCTATATGGTAAAAAAATATTTTTTAAAAAAGAAATTAAAAATAAAGAAATTAATTTTTGTACCATATAGAAATAGCTACATGGCAAATCAGTTAGTAGTTAGTGCTATAAAATGTTAAGTGAGAGGTTTGTTATTTTCTAACGAGAGAGTGACTATAATAATAGTACTTATAAATATTAATGATTAAAATATATTTTTTTTTAAATTGGATGACTAAAATAGAAGATCTCAAAAAGTCAGGAAAGAAAAGATGCAATTTATTCTAGAAATCATTTTCTCTTATTTCTAATAGTATTTAATAATACAAACTTTCAATTATTTATACTTGAAATTTTATATTTTAGGAATATTTGTTTCTATATAACTATTATTTAAAAATAAATAAAAAATTAATATTCACATGCAATACAAAATGATAACAAATACTAGTCATTAAACAAAAACAATTCAAGTTCCGACTCCACATTTTATCTTACCTTCCGTTTTATGTTTCCATTATATATATAGGTAAAGTAGCAGCATACATACAGAAATAACAAGGTTTGAGTAGAGATTATAGGCTTAAGCTATAGTGCTCTATTTTTGTAGAAAAAATAGAAGGCCATGCATGCCCATCAAATTAGGTACGTTAAAAGGGAAAGATTAAACTGGAAGTTCATGAAATATATACTTAAAAAAAGATTGAATGAAAACTAAAATTTAAAATTAAAATTGATATGATCTACAAAATCATCAATAGATAAAAATACGTAATAATATTATAAAAAACTAATCGTGAATAATTAATTAACGGTAAAAAAGATCATAATTTAAGTTAAAATACAATTCCAAATAAAGTGCTAAAGTTTGTTGAAATTCTTTAAAGTTTTTCAAATAATCAATTGTAGAGGGTCCTTTTGATTAAGGAGAGAGGACGTGCTGCAATGAGTGAATCGAGATGCGATAGAGGCGGCAGAGAGGAAGACTGGAGCAGTCCTTGAAGCGTAAGTGCTTTGGGTGGCAGGTGCTGATGGATGAAAAAAGGTGAAAGAAGCGGCGGGTAACAGTGAAGGCTGAATAGAAAGAATGCTTGGAAGAATCTAGAGAGAGCTTTTAAGAGTAATCTCTGCTGGGTCTCCCCCCAAAAACAAATCCCCTCTTACCTTTCAATTTCTCATATTTATACTGAGTCGGAACGCTTTCTTAGGAGTTGTATAGAAGAGCACATTCAATCATGGGAGGATGTGATTGTCATGAAAAAATAGTTAAAGAATGGTTTACAAGATATTAAAAGAATGATCACGTAATTAGGTAATGGGCGTAAGTTCTGGGTAAATGGAGCAGTAGCATTTGAAAGTACATCACATGTATTTTTAAGGAGTAAGGAAAGAGAAAAAGGTAAAGCACATGTACTTCAAGGAAAGGCTAAGAGGAAGTCCTCTTAACTATCTTCATTTCTGAGCCACCAAGCCAAACTTTTTAGAACATCCCAAACGTGAAGGTAACTCATGAACCCTGCCATTTATTCTAAATTACTTTCACTTCCCCGTACAAATAGCTATTCTATACTTGTTCCTGTGTGCTTTTGTGCTTGTAGCGCTCTTTGGGTGCTTCTGTGCTTGGAACACCCTAGGTACTTTTGCGCTTGGAACGTTCTAGGTGTTTTTGTGCTTAGAACGCCCTTGGGTGCTTCTACGCTTGGAACACCTGTAGGCGTTTCTGAGCTTGGAATGCCCTTGGGCGCTTCCACGTTTGGAACACCCTTAGGCACTTCCATGCTTGGAACACCCCGAGCACTTCTGCTCTTAGAACGCCCTTGGGTGCTTCTGTACTTGGAACACCCTTGAGCGCTTCTATGCTTGGAACACCTTGGGTACTTCCACGCTTGGAACACCCTTGGGCGCTTCTGCACTTGGAACGCCTCTAGTGCTTCTGCGTTTGGAACACCCCTAGTGCTTCTGCGTTGGAACACCCTTGAGTGCTTTTGCACTTGGAACGCCCCTGGTGTTTCTGCGCTTGGAACACCCATGATGTAATTTTCTTATAAAGAGTATTTTAAAAAATAATAATTAACCAAAATTGGGCATCTACATTTTGCCCATTGCATAAAAATTCTTATAAGAAGTTTTATACATAAGGAGATGCACATAGTAATAAGAAAGACAATGCTTATATAAATATACTTTTTTTTTGTTTTTCATATTTTATTTATTTATTATTATTATTATTTTTTAGTTGGCAATTATTAAGCATGGTATTGTTAGTATCATTTTTTATTTAATATACATATATATGTACATATTTTTACGATCTAAGAAAGACTTTAAGGTAGCAGAAGAGTATTACTCTCAAATCATCTTAGCGAACCCCAAAGTTGGTGAAGCTTGATATATAAGGAAAAACAGAGATATACAAGGAAAAGCGTTTAGAGGTAGAAAAGGATTTGATAAGATAATTTAAAGAGTTAGATTCCTACTAAGAAAATAATTTTTAAAATCTATAAATACGATAAAATAATTCTGTAAAAATTCACAATCAATTCTCAAAAGCTCGTCTTAAATTCCCAAAGGTTCTTCCTTAAAATTTTGAGCAAGTAAGTTTTTTTTTTTTTTTTATGTATATGTTTAGGGATGCTTTTACATTTAGAATAGCTCTAGACGCTTCCCTACTTAGAATACCTGAACCACTTAGAATAGTTTGCCCATTGTAAGAAAATTTTATTATAAAAAATTTCATGCATAGTAAAAATATTTAAATAAATGACAAATCTTGAGATTTAAGAATTTTATAATTTTTTTTTACAGAAACTCACAGTAAACTTCTGAAGCTTTTTTTATAATTTTTTTGAAGCAAGTGAGTTTTATTTAAACAATTTTACTTAATCTTATTCTTCTTGTTTCTAGTAGGAAAAGAAAGAAAGAAAAAATTGTTTGCCACGTGAATCAATTTGGTAGTTATTTGGTGCATTCAAAGTAATTTTTATAGTAATGATTAAAGGCTCATGTCACAATAACCGGTTTCCAAATTGTAAAAGTAAGATTGAAGCATAAAAAAGGAACAAAAATAAGAAAGAAAATATTGGCTTGGAGAACGTACTGAAGGTTTGAGAAAGATGCAAACTTTGTTGACCATCAAGCAATGATTATTCTTGTTACTTTTCAAAAGTCACACCCATCGTGAGCCTATGGATAGTCTGGACACTACATAAATATAATAGTTTCTCTTCAAGCAATGATTGTTACCAACCTGTTATCTACCCTTTACATTTAAAATCTTTCCCTCTCTCTACAAAAGCAAAAAACAAAATTTCATCTCAAAGTCTAAATTGTTTCGGTTCCTTGTTTTCTAGTGTATTTTTTTTTTTTAAACTAAGGATGTAGGATAGGGAACGTCCTTTCATCGTTAACAGTAGTAGATAAAGGGGTTGACTATTTTACTTCTTTCAATTAATTTCCATTGTCGTTTGGGGTAATTAAATATGCTTTTCGTCAGTGTTGAAAGGATAACTCTGAACCAATCTGTACAACTCGTTTCAACAAAGATGTATTTCACGTTATTTCCATTGAAGTTAAATGACTTTCTTAAGTCCTGTTCTAAATGCATTCTTCTAAGCTTATCCATATTCTAGAAAATGATGGCCGAACCGTGGAAAAATTCCCAGGTTTTAAATTAAACTTTTTTTTTTAATATCACATCAAGGAAGACACTTTCTTCTCTAATAGATAATTGAATGAGAATTGAAATTAATTGCCTAGAAAATAAACATTTTCAATGTTAGGGAAGACTTAGAATTTAGAATGAATACTACCTTATTATTTTATTTATTTATTTATTGCTTGTTTCTCTATAAGATTTTTTTTATTTTCTTTTTGTTTAGTGATTTATATACAAATATATTTATTGGTTTAGTTTGGCATAAGGGAATAATTAAAAAAAAAATGATGCACAAGTAAGAACAATTAATCATGGGATACTAATGCATAAGTAGGAATGGTAATGCGTGAATACTTATCTGGTTGTTTTTTGAATCATTTGTGCTTGTAGGGATTTTGCTGCCTCTTCTCATGGCCAAAACTCGTTTTACCTCAAAGATTCACTATAGTGAGCCTGATAAGGCTGTTTTGATGAAGAAAAGGAAGAATACTGCTGCAACCTCTATTTCTAAGAAAATGAGAGTAGGAAAATCAGGTGAAGTACCTCCTGTGCCAGAAAATTGGGATGATAGTATCATCAGGGAAGGAGGAGAAGATTGCTTTTGGGAAGCAGTGACTGCAAAACAGGTAGATAGGCATCCATGTGCATTTGCTGGCTATTATTGGGATCGTATTTGTAACGAAGCCGCTCTAGATATAAGGTGTTCTATCCCAAGAACGTCAGTACTAAAGTTCAGATTTGAGCGTGGTGAATTACCTTTTTCAATCACTAAATTTGGATCTAATTCATTATGAGTCTAAGGTTGGGATGAATGGGTAGAAAAAGTTTTGAAGAATTCCACTTATGTGATTGCTCTTAACAATGTAGGAGTCCTTGACGTTATAAGAGTCACCACAAAACTTCGCATTCACAAGGAATCCAGAATTGAAGTATGGCGTGCTATTCTTGTATGATGAAATACCTTTTCACATACCATGGTTACTGCTTGGGGAGAGTTTACTTTCACTCTTGAAGATGTACGCATTCTTTTGGAACTTTCTTGTGTTGGTAGAAACGACCTTCGTTCGTTACACTTTCTAGAGAGGAAGAAAAAGTTAAGGACTTCTTTATGGACTTGTTTAGGAGCCAAGTTAAAGCTTCCAAAGTGGCGGGCTTCTCCAACTGGGTAGGACTCTTTTATAAGAAGTTCAACATTAAAGGTGAAAGTAGTCCTCATAAGTATCCAGATTGCATTCATGAGTTAGTGGCTTTGTTGATTATGTGGTTGGCTCGGTATGTCTTCTCAAGTTGTCCAGATGATGGGATCTCCTCTTCAGTTATTCCTTATGCAATCAAAATTGCTAAGGGTATGATCTTGCTCCATTATATTTAGGATCCCTGTATAGGAGGTTAGACTTGTTTCATTTTAAGACTGCTGAATCAGTTGGCCATTACAGAGTCTTGACTTATGTGGATGTATATTTTATTAAAATGTGTTTATGGGAGAGATTCCATAGCTGTGCCCCCCACTTTTAATGTATATAAGCCTTTTGTGTCTTCTTTTGCACATATAGCTTTAAGAGATAATTATAGAGCTAGGGCATGGCATGACCAAATTTCTACAGACAACATTCTTAAGGTGTTGGATGAGGCAGATCAATTTATTGCAAGGCCTTATGTGAGATCAAACCATGGTTTTGGTGATCCAACTATTTATTATGATAAGTGACCACTTGAGACTGGGAAATCGAGCTCACGCAGATTGAACTTCTTAGTATGGATTCATTCTTCCCAACTACCTTCCATGATTGAGACGACTAGTTCAGGTGCTGATAAGGATTCATTGTTTGTCAAAGTATATTCTTTTTACAAAGTGGCCCGCCAATTTGGAAATGATCAGCCAGCTTCGCCTAGACCCCTTTTTTCTTAAAAACTTCTCCTCTTGCACTTCTATATTCCTTATTGATATGCTCGATCGTACTGTGAATAAATTTAAAAACTATGTTGTTTCAGCTTTTGACATAATAGGTGTTTATACCTCTGGTTGGTATGCTTATTAGGGAGATTGTCTTCAGAAATGGACCTTATTCATTGTACTTGATCCTGAGGTGCAATTGCATGTTTCTTCCATCAGTAATAATGACGTGTCACTTCGTTTGATTCGCTCTAAGAGGAACAAAACCCCTTGTCAGGTAAGCTTGTTTCTTGTTCTTCTTTAGCTCCCTTTTTACTTCATTCTCACGTAAACATTTGAACTCTCTCTTTTTTTTTTTTTTAGGATGAATCAATTCTAAGCGCAGAAGTGGAAGGACAAGGTATTTAAGAGTCTGCGAGTGAAGAAGAATCATGTGACCACACGAATAACCATGAGTCTAGTGATGAGTCAATTGAAGAGAGGTTTCCCAAACATGAACATCAGAGTTTGGGAGGAGAGGTAAATGGTAATGCTATACAAAGAGGTCTGATAGATATGACTGATTTCCTACCCTCTACTATATAGAGTGTTAGTGGAGATGAGGTGAATGACATTACGAGAGTTAGTGATGGTGATATGGATGCCGCTATTAGAGTTAGTGGTGACGATGTAGGTGCTGTTACTAGAGTTAGTGGTGATGATGTGAATGCCATTAACCAAAATGATTAAAGTGTTTTTGGGTTTGGCTTTGGAACATTTCAACATAACAATGCAAACATCATTGCTGGGGGAACTTTTGGAATTACTCGCAGCATTCAAAACAACTTTGAAATTAATGATACTCTTGGTGGTACTCACAACATTTCTTCATTCGAGAGTGTTCTGAATGTTAGTCGCAATGCTTCTTCTCCCGAGGGTGTTCTGAATACTACTTGCAATGGTTTTTCTTTTGAGGGTGTTCCAGATTCTACTCACAATTCTTCCTTTTCTCGTAGAGGTATTTAGAATAACTCAAATATCATTTGTTTAAATATTGTGATGCCTCCTTCTTACTGCTCAATGTATGCCATCCTTTTTTTTTTCAAAGGTAGAACATAGAAATGTTGCTTCTGACACTCATTTGGAAGACTTTCATGGCATTCTAGTCATGCCACAACACTTGCAGCTATTGGAGCATGTCTATAAAGCAGAAGGTGAATTTTGGCATTTTAAACACAAATTCTTGAACAAAGGCCTCATGGATTACTTAGGTACTGCTTTAGAGATTGCTTCCTCCCTATGGGCAGACATTCCTCTCAAAGAATTACAAAAGATGGTGAGTCTCATGGAAGATGTTCTTCTCTCTGGTTGTCACATTAAATGCCTTGATGCTTGCATAGCTAAGGCCAAAGAATGCATTATGATCAAGGTTGACAAGTCTAACATTGAGGCTGAGATAAAAAAGCTTGACATAAGGAAGATGGAGTTGCAAAGAAGATTAGATAGCCTTTCCAATTTTAAGAGTGATAAATCCTCTTGCCCTCTGAATTTCATACTAGACTTGCTTTTCCTTGTTTCTCTTTTTCTGATATTGTAAACTCATTCCTCCAAAGTGAACTTTTACTTTGCTTTCCTCATGGTTTTATTGAGCTGCTTGGTTCCGTATTTCATTTTTTTTTTGCGAACATATGAGCATTTCACAGATATTACTGTGTGCGGTCAAAAAGGAATTCTCAACTTCTTATTGGGGAGAATAATCCTCAACCTAATAAGAAAGAGAATGACATATTACGTGAGTGTTTAAAGTTGTGCGGCCCAAAAAGGGTTCTCAACTTCTTATTAGGGAGAATAATCCTCAACCTAATAGGAAGGAGAATGACATATTGCATGAGCGTTTAAAGCTGTACGGCAAAAAAAAGATTCTCAACTTCTTATTAGGAAGAATAATCTTCAACGTAATAGGAAGGAAAATGACATATTACATGAGCATTTAAAGTTGCGGCCTTTTTGTGAATAGCAACCGTGGCCAAGAAGTGAGCGATAAAGCTTACAGCCAATTTGTGAGTAGCAAACTATGGCCAAGAAGTGAACGATAAAGCTTGTGGCCAATATATGAATAGCAAACTACGGCCAAGAACTGAGTGATAAAGCTTGCGGTCAATATGTAAATAGCAAATTATGGCCAAGAAATGAGCGATAAAGCTATGACCGATAATGCATTAAAAGTAAAAGAAATACCAGGTAATTGAAGCATTTTCATGAGCTCTTGGACATAGGTGGGAATTTTAATTTCTTGATTGTCAAGAGAACTCTCTATATCTTCAGATAGAAATTTCTAGCTAATATTCACTTACTACAATCACTCCTCCCCAGCGGAGTCCCTAAAATGTAGAGGGTCTTTTTGGTTAAGGAGAGAGGACGTGTTGCAATGAGTGAATCGAGATGCGATAGAGGTGGTAGAGAGGAAGACTGGAGCGGTCCTTGAAGCGTAAGTGCTTTAGGTGGCAGGTGGTGATGGATGAGAAAAGGTGGAAGAAGCGGCAGGTAACAGCGAAGGCTGAATAGAAAGAATGCTTGGAGGAATCTAGAAAGAGCTTTTCAGAGTAATCTCTGCTGGGTCTCCCCCCCCAAAAAATCCCCTCTTACCTTTCAAGTTCTCGTATTTATACTGAGTAGGAACGCTTTCTTAGGAGTTGTTTAGGAGAGCACGTTCAATCATGGGAGAACGTGTTTGTCATGGAAAAACAGTTAAAGAACGGTTTCAAGATATTAAAAGAATGATCACGTAATTAGGTAATGGGCATAAGTTCTGGGTAAATGGAACAGTAGCATTTGAAAGTGCGTCACATGTATTTTTAAGGAGTAAGGAAAGAGAAAAGGGTAAAACACATGTACTTCAAGGAAAGGTTAAGAGGAAGTCCTTTTAACTATCTCCATATCTGAGCCACCAAGCCAAACTCTCTAGAACATCCCAAACGTGAAGGGAACTCATGAACCCTGCCACTTATTCTGAGTTACTTTCACTTCCCCATACAAATAGCTATTCTATACTGGTTCCTGTGTGCTTTTGTGCTTGTAGTGCTCTTTGGGCGCTTTTACGCTTAGAATGCCCCTAGGCACTTCTACGCTTGGAACACCTTTGGGCGTTTCTGCACTTGGAACGCCGTTGGGTGCTTCCACATTTGGAACACCCTTGGGCGCTTCTGCGCTTGAAACACCCCTGGGTGTTTTCGCACTTGGAACACCTTGGGCGCTTCTGAGCTTAGAACGCCCTTGGGAGTTTTCGTATTTGGAACACCCCTAGGCGCTTCTGCTCTTGGAACACCTTGGGCACTTCCATGCTTGGAACACCTTTGGGTGCTTCTGCACCTGGAAAGCCCTTGGTGCTTCTGCGCTTAGAACACCCCTAATGTAATTTTCCTGTAAAGAGTATCTACATCAGTTTACTTAAAATCATGTTTCCTTTTTATTTAAGTATTTTTAATTGAGAACTTGACGAATTTCATTTAAGTATTCTCCATGTTTGTAAATAAAGGATATATAACATTTAGAGGAAATTATGAGGATAGTCTTTCTTGATAAGGACATTTTAAATATAACCATCAAAATAAATTTAATTGTTTTTAGCCATATTTAGCCATGACTTGACAAAAATGCCCTTGAAACTATTTCAAATAAATTAAACCATTCATCATAATTTCTCCCCATGTGTTTTTGATTTCTTTCTCTCACCATCCCCGTCTCTCAAATTTTATCAATTTCTCACTTCAGCATTCGTCTGCTATGCTTTCGATTTCTCTCTCTTGCATTTTCAGATTTCTCTTTCTTGCACTTTCAAGACACCAAGCAATGGTTTTGATGTGCTTGAGCGGGTGGCTATTTGGAAAATTTGATTTTTAGGTATTTTGCGTAAAACTAAAATGGTATAAATGATTACAGATGTTTGAAATAGCTTTTAATTGAATCAATTCGGGACCTAGACATCAATAAACTCAAAAAATTGAAATTTATAAACCTAGGTTTTCAAAGAATTTTTTTTTTTTAGCTGAAATAGGTGTTTTGCATAAGAAAATTTATGTTTTGATTTATGAAAATATGTTAGAAACACTTTAATCGGTGCCAAATTATAAAAAAAACAAAAAGAAATGAAATGAGTTGAGAGGATTTGAAGTTTTAGTTCGTAAGTAACAAGTAATTCGATTCTCTATGAGATCGACACTCTACTCATTACTATATTATCTTTGTGATATGTATACTTGCGTTGGTAGAAAATTGAGTAACAGTCAACGTGAAAAGTGAAAATGCCATGTGATCATATCATTATACCACATCAACATGTGGCAAAACCTTCTAGCACACATTCTTCCAAGCCTTTTGGAAAGAAAAAAATGAAGTTCCATCATTTATCTAGTAACTACGAAGATGATGACAGTTCTGATGAAGATGCAATTGAACTTTACCAAAACCATATGTAATGAGGATGAAGATGATAAATGGTTCTGTTGTAGATGATAATGATTCTTTTTCCTTTTGTAAGGCAAGAACACTATCATTTTCATCCTATTTTTCTCTTTCTAAGAGGCTTAGAGGAATGTGATCAACTAGAATGTTTTCCACATGCTCTTTCCCTTTCCTTGCCTCTTTTTCAGAATCATTTTAAAGATTAATCACAACTCTCCCATCGGCATTCACATCCTTTTTCTTCTTCTCCACATTTTTCCTTAAAAAAAAAAACATGTAATGTTATCATCATTATAACGTATCATCATATTACATTAATGTCATGTGATATCAATGACAAATGATATTTTGAAAAAAAATTCCCCTTTCTAATAGTTATTCATTTATTACTTATTTTTCCATTAAAAAGTCTTCCTAATTTTTTTTTTCAAGAATTTGAACTAATTGGGCGAAGAAGGTGTCAATTTTATTAGAGCTTCTACCTTTTAACTTTTGTAGATAAATAAGGTGCATAATGAATAACTAGGTTTGTTATATCTTGAGAGACAACATGTAATACAACTTAATTGCACTGGTTTTTATCATTGTGAGGTTGTGTATCTTTTCAAGAGAGAAACCGTCTGCACCTCAATCGTTGTCACCCTATTTTAATTACTATATACAGACCATTTGATGACATTTAATTGATCCTCTAATTCTTCTCTCAAGTATATTTTTGTAACATTCTCCAATAATTCGAGATGATAAATATCAGGGGTGGAGCTAGTCAACTTTGGATGAGGTAGCCAAAGACGAAAAGAAATAAAAGCTAAAAATTTTTAAATTTAATATGTTCAACTTAATTAACAATGAAAAAATTCATAATAGATAATAATTTTATGTAACATGTAAATAAAAAAACAAGAAAAAAAATTGAAAACAATGAGGATGATCGGATACTTCTTAAGAATGAGTTGACACAACTCACATTTGAGATAAACACGACAAATTTCATCCCTTTGATTGATAAGAAATTCCCATATCATTGGTCATAATCCAAGATCAGGTTCTATATGAAAAGTATCAATTTCTTTAGGCTTGAGCTTGGATGTTTTGATTCACATTGCTC
Organism: Theobroma cacao; assembly: GCF_053813885.1. NCBI lineage: Eukaryota > Viridiplantae > Streptophyta > Magnoliopsida > Malvales > Malvaceae > Theobroma > Theobroma cacao. Next base: position 9,211,198 of record NC_142648.1, on the reverse strand, counting down.
TTGTTCGTGAGTTGAAACATTGAGGCTTGATGGCTCAAGTGTAGGAGAATCAGTTAGACGATTTACGTCATTTCTTTTAAAGACTTTGTCAATTATTTTCAATTTACTCATACTTTAATCAAATCTAAAAATATAAATGTAGTCAAAATCTAATATTCTTATTTTATTTCTATTTAAATCTAAAATACTAAGTATAAAACTATAATGCGTAAAATATAAATGGTTAAATAAGGTATATAGGATTTTGCACAATAGTTAAATATATCAATAGTTAAATAATATAAATGAAATATGAAGATAAAAGAAAACCTTCTTCTGAATTTCACACAACATTAGTGAGTGGTTCTTGTCCTTCCTTGTCCAAGCACACAAGCTCATAAATCTCATAAATCTCTTTTGAAGAATGAAGTGTATTTCAATGATAAGTCACAGAGAATAGAGTAAAGTAAAAATAAAAAAGACAAAAGAGAAGAGAAAGAGAAAAAGAAAGAGAGAAAAAGGTATGGAGAAACTTAAGAATTAGAGTAAAGTTGAGTAAGGCTCGTGGAATCATTTTTTTAAATTTTTATTTGTATTAATTATTAAATAAAAAATTATTTTGAAAAAACTATTAAAAAATATATAACAAATAAAAACTTTTAAAAATTTTGGGGAGCCACAGCCTTCATAAATATACTACTCTTTGAGGCTTTTAAAAATATCATATAATAAATAAAAAATTTCAAAAATTTTGGCAAAATTGACTGTCACGACCCAAATCCCAAAGGTCCATGATCGACGCATGAGCTCAAAAGGTAAGCCCACTAGACTCAAGCAAGCTTCAGAGTCCAAAATCATATAACATAAACTAAGGGATTTGATAATCAAATATTCATAATAAATTCAAACATAAATACATTTCCTTGGCACATAGTTTATACATATGTTCTAAGGCCATACATTGGCCAATTAAGGCGGGTTCATACATAACAACCCTTACACATAATATAATATGGCACTTAGTGCCTACACATTATCCATAGCGAAAGGCTTTAACTGACTCAGCAGAGTAACCAAAACAGAGAACCTATCAGATACCAAAATTGGTCTATCGTTGGACAACCTTTACCACATAGCTTTGTGCCTTATTTATCTATACATGGTATACAAATGGGTGAGTACTATAATATTCATGAGTGGTGCATATAAACAAAATCATATATGCTTATATAAAATACATATACAAATTATAGGCACTTTTCGTGCAATTAGATGTTCTAGCAAATATCTCCAAATACAGGGCATATCATTATCCGTAAATGTCTCCAAAGATCATCACACATATCGTTAGACTTACCCTCGAAGCTGATCAAAGTTATTCAAATCATTCTCCATGGCACACTCTAGTCGTAGGAGTATCATATTAGAATCATATGACATCGATTTAAGCCTCTTTACAGCTATTTCACATCATATGCAAATCAAATCAACGAGTGGTTTTCCTCTAGACATAGTCAAATCACGCTCGATGGCTAACCAGTGGAGAAATAGATAATGCTCAACGTCGAAGCAACTGACAGAGAAACAGATCATCGACTGGAGTAATTTAATGACATCGACATTACTCAGAGTAATCTTAACGGATGGCATCAAAGCATTGTAGGCGGGAATCACAAGTAGGATTAACGCCACTGTCCTTGCTTACCACCATCCCTGTAGGCACGCACATAGCCACAGGGGCACAGAAATCCACTCAACCACAAATTAGATCAACATTTGGAATTCATCCCTTGGACGGAAACACAAATCCACAAATAAGGCTATCATGCGTTTATCATTCATATCTTTCCTAATCAAACCACAAATCACATTCATTGAGCTTCAATCATTTTAAGTTCGGTTAGGGTTCTAAGTGTCTCTAAGTCTCCAAGGCATCATTCAATCAAATTGTCTCAACATATCATTCACCTAGGGTAATTTTCTCCTAAGGCTCCGTTATAGCCTCTAGACATCCTAGTCTAGGCACACACAACATAGGCCACCCATGTGGCTCATTTCACAATACATAATCACACACAATTCAAATATATACATATGCACATATATTGTTCTCTAGCCTAGGTTCATTCGTCTAGGCATACATATTTCATTCTAATACCATGGCAACGCATCTATCATGCGTCATGCATTTTATTGAAACCCACTCATAGTGACAATAGAAGGCACTCCTTGCCAAGCTTCGATCCTTAGCCTCCAATCATCATCTAACTTGCCAATGAGTTAACTTAACTCCGTTTCCCCCTTCAAGCACATTAGAACATCAAAATATTAATTATTCCTAGCTTTCGAAAAAAATGCCAACCTTCACACAATTAACCAAATCTTAGCAATCCATCTATTTAAGCTCAAATCTTTCATTAATGAGCTAAACCTATCCCTTAGAAGTTGGATTGCACGAGTCTTAGCTCTAAATTCTCCAATCCAAGCCAAAGAGGGAAAAATACCAAATTTGGAGAAAAGTCAGATTCGAAGTTATTAACCGATTAAAACAAAAAATAATTAGTAAAATGTTAAATCTTACCTCCAAGATGGTTTCTTAAGCTCTAAATAGCTTCACTTCAAAAATCCATTTAAGGCCTTAAGGTTTTGGGTTTCTAGAGAAAGAAAAGGAGAAAAAGAGCTAAGAAAAAGTGTTTGGTGAAATGGCCAAAAATCCCTTTTTATTTTTGCCTTTCCTTTCTGATGTATCGATACATTTTGGTAATGTATCGATACATCTACCCTAATTCAAATGAGTGTATTGATACATTGGGGCAATGTATCGATACATTTTAGGTAGAATGCTCCCTGCCCAACATGTATTAATACATGTGAAAAATTTATCGATACTTTTTCCCTTGGGTGCTCTCTGTTTCAATTGTATCGATACATTTGGACAATGTATCGATAGATGTTTATCTTTGACAAAATCTATCGATATATTTGAGAATGTATCGATAGAATATTCTTTTTGGGGCTTTTGTTGTTCATCCTGCCATGAATGTATCGATACATTTGGGTATGTATCGATACTTTTATCCTTATAGGTAGTTTTAAACTTCCCAAAAACTTTAAAAATCCAAGTTTAACACTCTAATATTATTCCTGGTTGATATTACACCTCAAATCATTTATTTAAGTCAATTCCATACACATAAATTCATAAACATAACATCGAACCTTGATCAAAACCTCAAATTATGGGATTTATCACATGCTTCCTCAAAATTTTACCTAAGTGTCAATATGTGCAATCTCAAATACTTGGCATACATGGCATATCATCAAAGTCCTCAAGACTTCACATATTCTAAAATCATCTTTGGTTTACTTAATTTACATTGAAAATTGAGGGTGTTACAATGACCCTTCGCCCCTGGTAAGCATGAAAAGAATAACATAGTTGGAATTTTTCCCAACACTACTCAAATTGGTGAGCTAAAAGCCAGGCATGAAAAGAATGTGAAGAAATGGGAGAGAGATGATGACTATTGGTGCAATTATTTACTCAATTGTATTTATTAGAGGATTTTTTATTTATGGAGATTATTTTTTTATATAATCTTTCCTTGTTACCTTTTTCTTTACTTGCACTTGAAGAAAGTCTAAGATTAGAATACTTACTTTTGTACTATTTAGTTTACTTGCACTCTAAACAAGCCTTGTATATATATGTGTTCATCTTGTTAATGAAGAGCAAGGTTTTTCTAACTCCATTCTTTTGAGTCATTTTATTTTTCATGGCATTAGAGTAGGTTATGAAGCCTTGATTTTTTTTTTAAATGGTAGAAGATGATATGAACGATGACAAAGGTAAGAGCACTGAAGAATTAACAACGAGTGTGAGTGCTAATCAAAGCAAGGTCATGGATGCCACTTCTCTATACTACTTGCATTCATCTGATCATCCAGGCTTGATTTTTGTGACGCACCCTCTTAGTGAAAGTGGAGATAATTATTTCACGTGGAGCTGTAGCTTTATGGACATGCTCTATTTCGAAAACAAAGTAGATTTTATGGATGGAAAGATAGAAAAACCACATGCTAATTCTCTGGATTTACAGTCATGGATACACTGTAATGTAGTGGTTATTTCATGGCTTACAAATGCACTTTTTTAAGGAGCTTCAAGGTAGTGCTGTTTATGTTGAAATCATAAGAGAAATATTGGTAGATTTGGAAGAAAGATTTGCTAAAGGAATTATGCCAAGAGTCTACGAGTTGAAGTGCACCATAGCTCTTTTACAACAAGAGAAATCCTCAATCTAATTATATTACGATAAATTAAACCATTCAGGGTGAGTTACAGGGTCTCAATCTAGTCCCGTCATGCAAATGTGGATGTACTTATGGTGCGTCGAAGAAGATGTAATCTATGCATAAGGAAGAAAAGGTTTTTGATTTTTTGATGGAATTGGACAAAGTATATTCAATTGTGTGGTAACAAATATTGAGTGTTGACCCATTACCAAGTCTTAGAAGAGCTTACGTCATTGCAGCACAAGAAGAGAAGCACATTTGATCGCTACAACTTGTGCACCTATCATTGAAGCTATTGCCTTGTTGACTAAAGAAAATGAATTGTTACAAAAGAAAAATGATGATGGGAGTCGTGGCCAGTTTCCATCTTGTATTCACTGTGGGAAGACAAACCATAGCAAAGAATATTGTTACAAGTTGATTGGTTATCTAGATTGGCACAAATTAGGAAAGAGGAGCTACAAACAAACTAATAGTGATCAATCACGTTCCAAAGGAAATCAATGGGACGGTGGCACTGTGACAAGCATGTCTTTAGGAGCTGCTTGTGCCGTCACTTTGGATGGAGTTGCATTGCCAATCCTAGGTGTGACTTTTGCGTAGGATCAATAACTACTAGCTCTAATAGGTAGTCATGGAGCATCAATAGGTAACCCATCTAAAAAACATGATAACGTCTAATTTTTTCGATAAGAGAAACGATGAATGGGTTGTAGATATAGGAGTTGTAAATCATATAACCTACAATATAGACTCTTTATTATATGTGGCATCTTGACCCGATATACCATCAGTACCAATTCCTAATGGTGAAATAATAGAAGTTCATTGTGATACCCCAAATTTTAATATACATGTAAAATAACGTAATAGTGGTGGCATGGACTAAGGTTAATTTCATCTTCTTCTTGGTGAGTCTTAGAAAATATTTTATATCCAAGATTCAATAAATTATTTTTATAAAAATAATAATAATAATAAAATGATTTCCACTTTAGGGGTAAAATGGTATTTTAGATCTCGAGTCTAAATTTTTATGTTTTCATGAACTCTGTCAAGCCCGACCTTATAAAATACTTGTCATGTCATTCATATAATTGGCAATATGCTTGCATACTTGGAAAGCCTCGAAAGAAAAATCGTTAAAAGATGAAAATGTACCAAATGGTACAATTAAGTTAATTTAAGCCTCGAACTAGATCAAATAGAGAATTTAAAATGAAATTATGAATATTAAAGTCCCAGAATGGTTTAATATGATGATTTGGAGTTCGAGGATCAATTTGGAGTCAAACCAAAATTTTTACTGTCCAGGGGCAAAATGGTCATTTGCCACCTAGGGACACAATGGGAATTTTTAGAAAATAATTTTTTTGGCCCCATTTGACTTATTGGAGTATGATTTGAGTATTGGAGTATAATTTGAGGGTTTGGCAATGAAAAAGTTTAATTTCGGTGATTTTTAGAGTGTAGGGGTGAAATCGTAATTTTGCCACTCGCAGACAAAATTTGAGATTTTGAGAGAATTTAGATCAAATTTGACAAATTGGAGAATGGTATGAGTATAAGGGATGAAAAATATGTCTATGGGCAATTTTTCATTTTTGGGGCAAAAATGTAATTTTTGACTTTTACGGGGGTAAAAGTGTAAATTTCAAAAATTACTCCACCAAGACTTTGGATAAGTCTGAGAATTTTATCTAAGCTATGGATATGTGGGACAAGTGTATGGTGAAATTTTGGAAACAAATGGATGGCTAGAATTTAAGGAATTAATAAAACATTAAAAAAATAAATAAAATAATATTATATTATTTTAGCCTTTAAAAAGGTAAAAATTCCAGAATTCTCATCTTCTTCAGCCGTCCAAACCAGGGGAGAAAAGGGGGAAAAAAAACAAATAAGAACCTTACCTGAAATTTTGGGGAAAATAAAGAGAAATCAAGAAATCAAGCATTGAAAAGGTAAATTTCATTGATTTTCCTTGTGATTTTCACTACCCATGCATTTTTTTCTCATTCCCATGCAAAATTAGAAAGTGGGTATGGACACCCATGCTGGCCAAACCTCCATGGATGAGTTCTGAGCTTGATTTTTGGTTGATTTTAATTGAATTAAGTGATTTTAGTTAAGTTATATTGAAATATAGCAAAAATAAGCTAGAGATATAATTTTCTTCCATTGAAACCCATTATGCTGAATCTTCTAGGGGAATATTGGCTGCTGATCTTGATGTTTATTTGAGGAATTATGATGAATAATGATGAATTATGAGCCTAGAAAAATAATGGGAATTTTCGGAGCAAAAATACAAATTTTTACCCACTAGGGGTATTTTCATAATTTGCTATCGAGATTGATAATTTGCACCGTACTGAGGAACATTAAGTCAATTTGGGTCTAATTGAGGTATAAAAACTAAAAAAAATTAATTTGGAGTTTAAACAGACGCGTATATCTATTTATCAGGTAAAAGATCAAAATAGGCTAACAGCGCATTTAGGCAAAAATTTAGACATTTTTGCATTCCATATCAAGCATTAGTAGTCTAAATTAGTTTAATTTCAATTTAGTACCAATGTGGTGAATTTCTCGATTTTGTACTGTGTCAAGGTGATGAGTCATCCGATAAAGGCAAGGGAATTGCACCCGATGATCAGTAGTCTGAGTATTTCGAAAATCCCCACTCTAGACACGGTGAGTAACCTTACCATCATTTTAATTATCTAAAGTATGTTTTTATTCGGTTATGGTAAATTTTTATGTTTTGTAAACAAAATGAGTTTAAATGAAAATATTTTATAAATTGTCTTGAAACGAAATAACGATTTTGAAAATAGAGTAATTGGAGACCACTGATATGTTGTAAATTTAAAATTGAATTAATGGCTTATGTTATTGTATTGGCATGACTAGCTGGGCTGTGTTTTTTATGAATTGTATGAATTGCTTTATTTTACCCTTGCAAGCTGGGTAGTAATATATTAGCCCTATCATGCTGTCAAAATTTTATTGTATGGTAGGTTTGACCTGCTGCAGTGGGCTGAGTTCTGTGGACTAGCCTATTAGAGGGGCACGAAATCTTGTTATATTTTTACCTTGGTTGGAGAGGCGAGTAGGGTAACTCCCGAGGTATAACTTTAAAGTTCACTTCACGCCAAACCACCACGTGAAGAGGAACTCGACCAACGCCAAGGAACGACTATGTTTTCAAAATAAAAACATGACTTTCTAATAGCCTTAGCGGACTCAGTTGGAATAGCCCTCGGCCAAGGTATCCCAGATAACTAAGTATGATAATAATTTTTGGCATGAGCCAAGCTTTTTAAGAAATTCATAAGCCATACTGATTACTTGCTTTAAATAAATTGATTTCATTTGGTTGAAATAAGTTGAAAGATGATAAATTACAGTTTGATGAAATGTTTTAATAGTCTCCTTTTACTCGACTTTAGATATTTTGAGTGATGTTTGTTTACTCACTAGGATTTTATAATCTCACCACTCTCATTTTTACCCATTTCAGGCTCAGAATAGATTGTAGATAACTGATATCGGCGAGGATTACAGTTGAACTTGCCACATCCAAAGACTGTAGGTTCATTTCTTTTGATACTTTTGGTCATTCGTGGGCCCACGTGTCACTGTAAATTAAATTCTATACTTTGGTTATCTGTATTACGGTATGTAAGAATTTATTTTGCTTTTACGCTATAAAAATTATTTATGCAGTGTTCTTAAAATATCGTTTTATGTGAAAATTGAATATTTTATTTAATATTTTTATTTTATTATAACAGTCATAATTCCATTTTAAACGAATGTTTTAGACATCCAAAATTATTTTTGATTATGAAATATGTGTTTTCCACTTACATACTATATTTTTAGATGATTTTGAGATTTTTGGGATAAATGACCAAAATACCCTTGTGAGACGAAAATTATTACTTTATTTGTTTAAGTTGGAAACAGTTTAAAATCTTTTAGAATGTGGTATTTGGAAACAGTTACCCACAGGGGAAATGAGAAGCTGATATTAAAGCCTTGCGGGGTTTCGGTTGACATTTCGGGTAATGACTGTCGATCGAGACGTCGCGGCGGTTGTCACGGGCTCGATGGGAGTTCCGGGTCGTGACAAACTCGAAACTTTGTTTAAAACCTACTCTCTTTTTAAAGCTAAGAGGAAAATCTTGCTTGGTGTCCCACACCATTAATGCCCTAGGTTATGGTGATATTTAATTAATTTTACTTCTGGTAAAAAGTTGACCATTAAGGATGTTTGGCATGTTTTTGAGATTGGAAGTAAATCGTTTCTACTTTTCTTTTGAATAAAGCCAAATTTAAACATGTTATTGAATCTGATCAACCTATACTTGTGAAAAAGGGGATGTTTGTTGGGAAAGTTTATGCTTGTGAAGTTATCTTCAAACTAAATATTGAAATCAATGAATTTTCATTTGTTTTTACTTATATTGTCTCTTGCTTAAATGTTTGGCATGCTAGATTATGTCATGTTAATTGTAAATATGTGAAAAATATGACTAGTTTAGGTTTAATTGCTACACTAGAGAATCAATTTGATAAATGTTAATCATGTAGCATTGCCAAAATCTCAAGAAAGCCTTTTAGAAGTGTGGTGAGAAATTCTGAATGTTAGACTTAATTCACACTGACAACTTTGAATTTGAAAGGACTTTAACTTGAGGTGGTAAGAGTTATTTTATAACCTTCTTGATGATTTTTCAAAATATACTAATGTTTATGCTGTGAAAATAAAAGTGAAACCTTTGAAAAATTTTCCAACTTCTTACTACTAATTATATCGTCAATAGAGAGTACTACATAAACACTCCTTATAAACATCCTAGGATCTTTGAAAAGGTTATTAAACAAATTTGGATTATTTAGAGTTTGGGGTTGTCTTATCTTTGTCAGGCTTCTAGATCCTAAAAGACCAAGACTTAGAATAAAAGCCTTTAATTTGCATTGATGGATATTAACTAGTCTAGCATGTAAGTATCTAGACCTAGACAACAATGTTATAATTGAATAAGTAGATGCTATAATTCATTAAAACAAATTTGACTTGAAATTAGAAATAGTAGGGGTCTTGAACTTGGACCAAAACTTATCCTTGAACATAAACCTATAAATAATTAACAAGTTTTTTAACAATCTACTTTTCAACCTGCAAAAGAGGATGAATTTGTGAGTCAACCTAGAAAAAGGAAAAGAGGAATAATAGTGAAAGATTTTCGCCTTGATTATCATGTTCAATGTTCAAGATGATCCTACCACTTTAGATGAGGCCATGTCCTTTTCTGATTCAGACCTTTGGAAAGAAGCCCTCAATAGTGAGGTATATTCTTTAGTAACCAACAAAACTTAAAAATTAGTTGATGTACCACCAAATTGTGAAGCTATAGAGTATAAATGGCAATTGAGAAAAAAGTTGAAGCGTGATGGCTTAATTGATAAATATTAAGCAAGGCTTGTGGCCAAAGGTTTTAGAAAAATAAAAAGAGAGCATTGGTTTCTTTGATATATTTTCTCTTGTGAGCAAGATAACATCAATATGAGTTCTAATTGCAATTGTTTCCATCCATTACTTGATAATCGATTAAATGAATGTAAAAATAGCTTTCCTAAATTAAGAGTTGGAAGAAGAAATTTATATGAAGCAACTTGAGCTATTTTTATGTCAAGTATTGAAAATGAAGCTTGTAATCGTTATATGGTTTACAAAAACCTCCTACACAATGACATGAGAAGTTTAACATGTGTTTAATTTCTAATGGTTTTAAAACTAATGAAATTTGATAAGTGCAGATATTATAAATTAGATAGTAATTCATATGTTATAATGATCTATTTATATGTTGACGATCTCTTGATTTTTGGTGAAATCTTGAGATTATAAATGTTACCAAAATGTTACTTACTAATGATTTTGACATGAAAAATTCAGGGGGAGCAAATGATATTCTTGGCATGAGGATCACAAGAACTCCTAATGCAATTTTTCTAGACCAATCTCATTACATTAAAAAAATTTTGAACAAAAGGCTTTTTAATTGCAACTACTTCTACCCTCCTTTTGATCCAAATATACATTAATTTTTCATGGAAAATGATCAAGATATGTGTAATAAAAAGAAGTATGCTAGTAGTATTTTTTTTCTGAATCCCATATAACTAATGGTACCATTAATAGATTATATTCAAAGTGGTGATAATCTTATAGATCCTTTGACAAAAACTCTTGCTAGAAAAGGGGATCTAGATAGATCAAGGGATAGAGCTTATGTTGAGGAAAACCATGCAAACAGTTTACATACTTAGCAAGAAATTTAAAACTTTTTTCCATTAGGTAAGATCATCAATAGTTGTTTAATATAAATAAACCTTTAAGCCTTTAATGCTGAAACCAAGAGGCTAACACAAAAAGGATTTTGAAAATTTCTTCACAGGGAGCTTAGATTGTTACGAACCTCAAGTTATCCAATTGCTCAACCTCTAATAGTGGTCCACACGTACTCCAAGTAGGATAACACCAGGCTTAATTGTACAAAACTCTTCTATAAATTAGCTAGGAACATGATTAATCTATATGAAACAATAGAAGATGATCTTATTTGAGAGAAAAGTTATAAATTTTCAGTGCGCATGTATACCATTTTGTATGGCTTTTCCCAACGCCTAAACCCCTACAAGAGACTAAAAATAAACTTTGAGATACCCTACCTAATGATTGGAGATCCCAAGAATTAGGTTCAAAGGGAAAAATGAATCATAGAGTGATCTGAATGACATTCATAATTCAGAAAAAAAGAAATCCCTTCTGATGGTGTAGTGCATGTATCCTATTATCCTATAATAGTAATAGAGGTTGAGTATAGTTATACTCTTAAAGAGCTCTATAGCTTATTCGAGTGGGATGACAAGATTGTCCTTGCTAGCCTCACCTATCTGAGTGAAAATGAGGTCGCCTCCTACGAGAATTAAAAGATTTTTAATATAAATATTTTTTCCTTTGCAATTGAATTTAATAAATCGACAAGTATTCAATACTGTAAATAACAAGATGATGAAAAGGAAACAAGATAAAATAAAAAAAAATTAGAATAAGACAAGCACACAAAAGATGAAAACAAATAAAAAAGAAATAGGCTCCCAGATCGTAGCATAGGAAATAACTCTAGTAACAAAATAAGGGTTGGTTTATTTAAAATGAGAAAAATTATCTTCCACTAATATTAAGATGGGGAAAAAGGAAAAGACTATTAACTTCATGCACTTTTGTCTTGTTGTCGAATGGTATAGCAGTTAGTTTGCACAAGTACCTAATAAAATATTGTAAAATATTGATAATGACCAAATAAAAAAAATGAAAAGTGTTACCTCTTTCATCTAATTTATTGAATTTCTTCTGTATCATTTTGAAATGCTAAAAATTATTAAAAAAGTTAAATATGTACATTGAATTTTTAGATGAAAAAAGTAACAAAATATCGAAATAAATTAATTGATACTTATACTAATAAATTAATTTCTTCTGTTTGACATTATATTTGTAGATGTTTGATATTGGTATTATAATTGTTATTGATATCATTAAATTTAATCGCAGTTACAGTACGAAATAATACCAATAAAAATTATGATTAAAAATGTTGATTGCAATTAGTTTGCTGTGAATGACAAAAGCAGGTAAATACAAATATTTTCCATCCTTAAAATCAAATGACTTTTGCTTGACTCTTTTAATTAGGATCTTCTCTAATTTAAACGTTTTTATCTTCTCGCAACGTTTTACCCCAAAAATGTAAAATATTTTCTCAAAAATCACAGTTTATCCTTATCAGAGCAATTCTCAATGTTGGGTGGTCGAGGGTGAAAGCCACCAAACCAAGCAAGACCCCCTTATTTCTTTGGCAGAGGGGCCCCATGTGGCTGCGCATATTATAGACTTTTTTTTTTCCAGTATATGAAAGCCAATTAGATTCTTTGACCAAAAAAATCATTTATAACTTTCATTTACCATTTTGAAGAAAACGATGTTTATCCGTAGTTATAAAGTTATCATTACGTGTATATCCGCTAGTCAATTCATATCTTAAAGATATGAAAATATATTTATTGATAATAAAGTATGATGTATTTAATAACATTAAGATATTTCACAAATTCGAGACTACCCCCTTTTTGTTTTTCAGAAACCTTGATTTAAAATTTTATGGATAGTCATTTAATTTATGTTTCTTTCTTGTAGTTTCTCATTAATCTTCAATTTGCTCCAATTTAATTACTAAATTTTTTAAATTATATCCACTATAATCACCTTAATAAACTGCATTCAAATAAATGGTACAATGATGTCATTTAAAAACTATTGAAAATTTAAAAATTATCTTCAAAAAAAATTATTGAAAAATTTCTTTCTTTTTCTTCCAATATTTTTCTTTCTCATATTTTCTAATTTTTTAAAATTATTTTCGTATATTTTCCATACTAATTAACTAAAAATTTAGTGACCTCAAGGACAAATTGAAATTTAGCGAGTAAAATGAGTAAAGGGATAAAATTTTTTTTGACTATTCATAAAATTTACTGAAAAAACTTTTTATATTTATCGGAATTTTCCTGTTATATATGACGAAATTTAAGAAGTAATGAGGATTTGAATTTAAAACTTAATTCTCTCTAACAAACGTTACCAATTGTTTTTTTTTAAATACTTGTGTCAAATTCAAATTGTTAATATATTTATTGATAGATTAGTGATGTTAAGAACTCTGATGCATACAACCAAAAGACATGATTTATGACCTAGCCTTTCAGTTAATTTTTAGTCTATTCATTGCCGTCATGTTTCCCTCGTGGAAAACGTATACGATGTGCCTGCACCGAGGACACTTTAATTCGATAGTATTAGCCTGACATGATCTCTTGTTGAATATTTTTGCAACATTTAATTCATTTCCGTCGCGTGGATGACAATAACGCCACCAAGCAAGAGTGAACAAATTGTAGAGATTAAATTCTAAAGCATTGGCGCACACCATGCTCACTATCAAGAAAAGATGAAAAAAAAATGTCTTGGAAGAATGGAATTAGGAAGAACCCTATTCAATTTTATAATGAAATATAAAAGGATTATTTATAGAGATAATCTATCTTAAAACTACTTGTAACACAAATATATTAAATATGGAAATATTCTAATCCTAGACTTCTTTAAAGTGAAAGTAAAGTAAATGCCATAAAAATAAATGTTCTAAAAATTAGACTTGCTTGTTGTGCAAGTAAAGCAATCAACAAGTAAGGAAAATTTACATATGGAAAGTATTCTAAATGCTTTAGAATACTTTACTTGGCTGATACTCTTTTTAATAGCTATCTAACCCCTTTCATGAGAGCTGTCTTATGCACGTTTACCTGTGTGGGTCGTGTGCATACAACTCTCTTGTGTGTGTGGCCCATATCCTAAATTAATACTCCTTTACTCCCCCTCGAGTTGGAGCACGAAGATTGGAACTGCCCAACTTGCTCAACAAAGTTTGAAACTACTTTCGACCAAATGCTTTGTTCGGGCGCATTTTGGGGTATTGAAGAATTCGTATAAGGTCATCAAAGTGTGGTTCTCTTGGACACTTATATTGTCTAGATGTGTGTAGGCTGTTGTTACGCTCTGTTTGTGTGGGTCTTGTGTGGATGGCTCTCTTGCAACTGGCCCAAATTTGTGCGAGACTTCTTGATGCGGAATGCTTGCGGCCAGACGATGTGCACCCCAAGGGTGAGTGGCCCTCGAGTGTGTGACACTCTCACACGAGACCTTCTTGTGTGAGGCCTTCAAGTGCATGGTCTTCTTGGTTGAAGTCCTTTTGTGTACTGTTCATGGGTAGGCTATCCTTGTGTGCTCTAAACTCCCATGCAACTCCCGTGTGTGCCTCTTCTAGGTGTGTCGTAGGTGTGTGTCCTAAGTATACGCAACTATGTTACGTACAACTCTCCCTGTCTCGAGGCTATGATGTGTGCAGCTCGCTATTATGCATCTTGTGTTTGTGCGCTCTTCTAGTACGAGGCCCATGCGTCCTTCTTGCGCATGCTCAACATTCAGTTGTGTAGTCTTTTTGCACTCTTACTGCTTGTACCCTATCGTGGTGTGTCGGGCTGGCATGTCAGGCTTGTTGATTTGTGTCGCTCTGCAAGGCTTGTTTGGGTGCGCCTTACTAGTTTAGCTTAACTTTGCAAGTGTGCAGAGTGTCAAGAAACCCTTAGTTGATGGTGGTTAGATGCTGGTTGTTGATAGGCCCTCAAGTGATGTGACTCCAAGGTTGATATGTGCCTTTATGGGATGTGTGGCACAAGTTTGTGTTGTTGGTCCGAACCCTCTGTTAAGCTAGACTAGTCACGGGATCGCGGAGCATGACATTCTTCCCCACTTGATTCAGGCAATGCCCTCATTGCCTCATGGTCTCTCTCCACCACAAGTTTCATTCAGTGTCTCCACTAGCTTCGTGAGTTCGTTTAAGGTAGTTTCTCCTTGGCTGTCTTGGGAACACTTTCAACTTTGGATATGTACATTATAACAATGCAATGGATTGCTTCAATTCATACACTATGGGTGCAATTCCTTGAGTAAATTGCTCTTGTAAATCGAGCCATAATTTTTTTAAATTATGTATGATGCAAAAGTAGCTGACGAAGAATGTCACGACCCGGTACTCCCCTCGAGCTCGTGACAACCGTCGCGGTGTCCCGGTAGACACTCATTGTCCGGAATGTCAACCCGAAACCCCGCAAGGCTTTACTATCAGTTTCTCTGTTCCCTTGTGAGCAACCATTGTCAAATATCGTGTTCTAAAAGATTTTAAGCTGTTTCCAACTTTAAACAAATAAAATATTAATTTTTCGTCTCACAGGGGTATTTTGGTCATTTTTCTTAAAAATTTCGAAACTGGCTAAAACGTAATATACAAGTACAAAACACATAATTCATATTCAAAATGAGTTTAAAAGTCTAAAATCTTCATTTAAAACAAAATTATGGTTATTTGAATATAATAAGAAAATAAAAGACATATTAAGTAAAATATTCTATTTTCTTATAAAACAATATTTATAGAATTATACGTGAATAATTTTTATAGCGTTAAAGCTAAATAAATTTATACATAAATATAGTAAGCCAAAATATTTAACTTAATTTACAATAACAAGAGTGCCCCCGAATAAACAAAAGTAAAGAGGACTATGAACCTACGGCTTGGAAAATACAGATCCCACTGTAGTCCTCGATGAGATCAGCTATCTATAGTCTATACTGAACCTAAAATGGGTGGAAAGGAGGGTGGTGAGATTATAAAATCCCAATGAGTAAACAAACATCATCATAAACATCTAGAGTTGAGTACATGGAGACAATAAAGTAAATCATCATAAACTGGGTTATAGCATTAGAACACATTTTGTTCAAAACACGTAAAGAGCTTATGAATCTCATAAAAATCTAGGCTTGTGCCATAAATCCATTCTCGAGGACACCTTGGCCGAGGCATCCTACCGAGATCGCCAAGGCTATTAAAATTCACATTTCACATAAATCATGTTTTTGTTTTGAAAACATAGACGTTCCTTGGCGTTGGCTGAGTTCCCCCTCACGTGGTGGTTTAGCGTAAAGTGAACCCTAAACTTTACCCCAGGAGATACCCTACGCGCCTCTCCTTTCGAGGTAAGAATATAATGGGGTTTATCGTGCCCCTCTAAAAGGCTGGTCTACAGAAACCCCCTACTGCAGTGATTAATTAATATATAATCTACCATATAATAAAACTCAATAACATGATATGGCAATTTTGTAATTCGCAGTTTTTCAAGGCAACCAAACAATTCGCATTTCAATACAATTGCCAACTAGCCAATCATGCTCGATTTATCATAAGCCAGTCAATTTAAACAATTAAATTGCCACAATTAACAGTCTCCGTGTACTCTATTTTTCAAAATCATTATTAATTCCAAAACAATTTATAAATTAATTTCATTGAAACTCATTTATTCATAAAACATGAAAATTTTCCTTTTTAAATTCCTTTTTCCATAGAATTCATGAAAGCATATAAAAACCACCCTAGATAATTAAAATGACAATAAGTTTGCTCACAATGTCTAGAATGCAGACTTTCGAAGCACTCTATCTATTGGTCCTCGGATGCAATTTCATTGCCTTTATCAGAGGACTCACCACCTTGACACAATACAAAATTGTGAATTTCACCAAGTTGGTACTAAATCAAAATTAAACTAATTTTGACTACCAATGCATGATATGGAATGCAAAAATGCACTGGTAACTATCTAAACTCAGTATTTGCTTAATTCGTCTTATCACCCGATTAAATTCCTAACGCGTCCGTTTAAACTCCAATTTAATTCTTTTCAGTTTCTATACCTCAATCGCACCCAAATTAACTTAATGTTCTTCAGTGTGGTGCAAATTATCAGTCTCGATAGTAAATTACGAAAATACCCCTAATGGGTAAAAATTCGTATTTTTGCTCCGAAAATTCCCATTATTTTTCTAGGCTCATAATTCATCATTTCTTAACCAATTCTACTAGAATAAAAATCAAACTCATCCTCACTCAATACATGGAAAATTCAGCCATTAATGGTTGTGGGAGAAAATAAATTCTTTTCTTGTTGTTTTGTTTCTAAATATGCTAAACTAACTAAAAACACTAACATAACTTAAAATCAAATTAATCTAACAACTTTCTCTCTCCTAACCCATTTTGATCATCCAACAATTCATCATAAAAACATGCAATTTGAGCATGGAAAATGAAGAGAAATGCTTAAGGAAAATAGATTTCAAGCTTAAGTTGAAAAATCCTACCTTTTTCACTTGTTTTCCTTGATTTTCCACACTTTTTCTCTTGAAATTCCTCACCTAGGTTTTGTTTTTCCTTTCTTTCCCTCTCTTCCTTGCTTGGCCGAATATTTGGAGAGTAAATGGCTGATTTATGCTGATTTTTTTAGTTAAATAATAAAATATCCTAAGCTTGACACATGGCATTTTCTAATTGGTCTATTTTTAAAATTTTAAAAATTTAAACATTTTATCTCCACCACATGTTTAGTCAAGGGTCAAAGATGAAGATAAAGGAAGACCATGTGCTGGAAAAAATATCCTGGTGGTGGAAAATTACAATTTTGCCCCTGAGGTGGCAAAATTACCATTTTACCCCTATACTCCAAATTATACTGAAATTAAAATTTTTCACTTCTAAACCTCAAATAATACTCCAATAAGTCAAATTATACTCCAATAAGTCAAAATGGTCCAAAAAATCTTTTCTAAAATTCTCATTTAGTCCCCAGGTGGCAAATGACCATTTTACCCCTAGATAGTGAAAATTCTGATTTGACTCCAAATTGATCCTCAAACTCCAAATTACCATTTTAAGTCATCCATGAACTGTGAAACTCTTAATCTCACCCTAAAATTCCTATTTGATCTAGTTCGAGGATTAAATAAACTTTGTTGTACCTCTAGGTACAATACTGACTTTTGTAAATTTTTCGGGACTCTCCTAGCATGCAATCATGCTATCATCACATGTATGTCATGAATAGTATTTTATAAGGTCGGGCTTTACAGCACTACCCCCCTTAAAATAAAATTTTGACCTCAAAATTTCACTTACCAGATTCAAAGAAAAGATGTGGATATTGGTTTCTCATCTGGCTCTCGACTTCCCACGTCATCTCCTCTATTCGAGCATTCTTCCACAATACTTTCACCATTGGAATGCTCTTGTTCCTTAGCACTCGATCCTTTCGATCTAGAATACGTACAGGCTGCACCTCGAACTTTAAATCCTCATGCAACTCAATGGGAGGTGTCTTTAAAATGTGAGAGGGATTGGGAACATACTTTTTCAACATCGAGACGTGGAAGACATTATGAATCCGATCTAACTCTGGGGGTAATTCAAGTCTGTAAGCCACTGGCTCAATCCTTTCAATGATACGAAAGGGTCCAATATATCTTGGATTGAGCTTTCCCCTCTTCGCGAATCGAATCACACCTTTCATCATCCAATAAATACCACAAATTATCATAATAGTATAATCAAATAAGATTTAATACTCGAAATTTTCAAATTATTACCTTTCCAAGGAGAAACCTTAAGAAAAACTTTATCGTCAACTTCAAACTCTAAATCTTTCCTTTATTTATCCGAATAATTCTTCTGCCTATCTTGAGCTGTCTTTAATCGCTCTCGGATAACTTTGACCTTATCGTTTGTCAAATCAATCAATTCCACATTTACCAATTTTCTCTCACCTACTTCATCCCAACAGAGCGGAGTTCGGCATTTCCTTCCATACAAAGCCTCGTATGGTGCCATCCTAATACTAGACTGAAAACTATTATTATACGCGAACTCCACCAATGGCAAGTGTCTGTCCTAACTCCCAATAAAGTTAATGACACAAGCCCGTAACATATCCTCCAATGTCTGAATAGTTCTCTCAGATTGACCATCTGTCTATGGATGAAAGGTAGTACTAAATCTCAATTTAGTTCTAAGAGCTTCCTGAAATTTCGACCAAAATCGAGGGTCTCGATCTGACACAATAGAAACTGGGACTCCGTGTAATCTCACAATCTCATCTATATAAAGTTTCGCCAGTTTCTCAATAGAATACGTGCTATGGATAGCCAAAAAAAGGAGCGGACTTAGTCAGTCTATCCACAATCACCCAAATAGCATCCTTCCCACTTTGTGTCCGCGGCAAACCCAATACAAAATCCATAGTCACGTGTTCCCACTTCCATTCAGGAATCGATAAAGGTTGAAGAGTACCTGACGGTTTTTGATGCTTTGCCTTGATTTGTTGACATGTGAGACATTTCGCTACAAACTCTACTATGTTTCGTTTCATACCCGGCCACCAATAACTTTCTTTAATAGTCCGATACATCTTGGTGCTTCTGGGATGTAAAGTGTAGGCGAAAGAATGAGCTTCCTCCAAAATAGCTCATCTCAATTGATCATCCTTAGGGACACAAATTCGGTCTCTAAGCATCAAAGTACCATCATCATTGAGTCTAAACTCACTAGCTTCTCCATCTTGCAGCTTTTGAACTTCCTGTTTCAACCAATCATCAGATTTCTGCAATTCTCTGATCTGATTCAACAATGAAGGTCTCACGACGAAACTAGCAAGTAGGGTTC
Source organism: Theobroma cacao (assembly GCF_053813885.1). Lineage (NCBI taxonomy): Eukaryota > Viridiplantae > Streptophyta > Magnoliopsida > Malvales > Malvaceae > Theobroma > Theobroma cacao. Next base: position 9,191,666 of record NC_142648.1, on the reverse strand, counting down.
CATCATCACCATTATTCAACTGGATCCCTAGAGATTTCATCTCAAGTAACATCGAAAAATAAGAACTCCGAAGTGTTGCGAACGACGATGAGGATTTACGACTTAAGGCATCCGCTACAACATTTGCTTTTCCCGGATGATAATTAATCGCTAAGTCATAATCCTTAATCAACTCCAACGATCGTCTCTGTCTCAAGTTAAGCTCTTTCTGGGTGAGCAAATACTTCAAACTCTTATGATCAGTAAAAATTTGGCAACGCTCACCATATAAATAATGTCTCCAAATCTTCAATGCAAAGACTACTGTTGCTAACTCCAATTCATTAGTAGGATAATTCGTCTCGTGCTTCTTCAACTGTCGAGAAGCATAAGCTATTACCTTCTCATCCTGCATCAACACACACCTTAATCCCAACTTAGATGCATCGCTATATACCATAAATTCTTTTCCACTAACAGGAAGTGTTAAAACGGGAGCGTAGGTTAACCGGTTCTGTAGCTCATGAAATCGATTCTCATAAACATCATCCCACTCAAACTTAACTCCTTTACGAGTCAAACGAGTCAGAAGAGCTGCTATCAAAGAAAATCCCTGAACAAATCTCCGATAATAACCGACTAAGCCAAGAAAACTACGAATCTCTGTAACCGTTATTGGTTGCTCCCATTGTAAGATTGCCTCTATTTTCTTGGGATCGACATAAATTTCAGCTCCGGACACCACATGTCCCAAGAAAACCACTTCCTTCAACCAGAATTCACATTTAGAGAACTTGGCATAGAGTTGTCTCTCATGCAAAGTTTGCAACACAATGCGCAAATGGGCAGCATGTCCATCATCATTCTTCGAATAAACCAGGATGTCATCGATGAATACTATCACAAACTTATCCAAGTATGGATGGAACACCCTGTTCATAAGATCCATAAAAATTGTAGGGGCATTAGTCAAACCAAACGGCATCACCAGAAACTCATAATGCCCATAACGCGTCCTGAAGGCAGTCTTGGGTACATCTTGCTCCTTAATCCTCAACTGATAGTACCCAGATCTCAAATCAATCTTAGAGAATACCATAGCATCTCGTAATTGATCAAAAAGATCATCTATCCGGGGTAAAGGGTATTTATTCTTGATGGTCACTCGATTCAGCTAACGGTAATCGATACACAATCGAAGAGTGCCATCCTTCTTCTTTACAAATAGGACTGGTGCTCCCCAAGGAGAAATGCTAGGGCGAATGAAACCTTTATCCACCAAATCTTGCAACTGGACTTTCAGTTCCTTCAACTCTGCTAGAGCCATTCTATATGGAGGAATAGAAATAGGTGCGGTACTCGAAAGTAAATCAATAGGGAACTCAAGCTCTCGATCAGGAGGTAGTCCTGGTAAATCATCAGGAAATACATCAGAAAACACTTACTATTGGGACATCCTCTAACTTAGATTCCCCCTTTGAAGTATCGATCACGTATGCCAAATAAGTCGGATACCCTTTTTGCACTAATTTCGAAGCTTTGATGGCCGAGATTACATAAGATGGTAATACTCGACGTTCCCCTACAAACACAATCTCTGCTCCCTCCGAATTTCGAAGAACAACTTCTTTTCAGAAACAATCCACGTTCGCCCAATGTGTAGTTAACCAGTCCATACCCAATATTAAATCAAAATCCAAGATCTCTAGAGGAATTAAGTCACCCCTAAATTCTTCCTCACCTACCCTTACCCCACAATCTCTATAACAAGTATTTCTAATCAACTGTTCTCTTAGAGGGGTATGCACTACAATTTCTTCCTCTAATGGTGACAGGTTTTTATCAGCAATTGATGCAAATGTTGTACTCACATAAGATCTATTTGAGCCAAAATCTATCAAAACATAAACATCTTTATCAAATAAAGACATAGGACCTGTCACTGCTCCAAGTCGGACCCGTGCCTCACCTTTTGTCATAGTAAAAACTCTTGTCGCGGTACGAGTCTGTGGTCTCGAAGGTGGATGTGTCGAGGTATTACTCTCCACACCAGACCGTATGGCTACTCCATGTCTCGGTGGTAACCCAAAAGAATCTCTCCTCTGCATATCAGTGCGAGCTGGTGGAGATGATGCAGCTACAATGGCTCGTCCTAACCGTGGGCAATTACTCCTAATATGACCCGTCTGTCCACATTGGAAACATCTTGTTGGCCCTCTACATAGCCCACTATGATAATTCCCACAATTTCTGCATCTGTCAGAACCTCCGGAACTCTTCCCAGAACCAGTCATAGCAGATTTGCTAAACCTCGAAGCTCTCTGCTATGATGGTGGAAATGGAGGTCAAGGAGATGTCACGAAAACAGAAGTAGTGCTCCCTGAAGTCGCTGAGTCCTTGCCTCTTTTTACTGGCTGACTAGAAGACATACCAGGATTCCTCCTTTTTGCAAACTCAGTCCGAATCCTCCTATTCTCAGTCGCAAGCTTATCAGCCCGTAAAGCCATCTGTACCACCTCCTTATGTGGCTTCCTACCAGTCACTGTCATTCGCTCTCTAATCTCATTATGGAGCCTTTCCTCGAAATAGCTGGCCTGATCCTGCTCAGATTTCACTAGATCCGGCACATATAACATCAACTCGTTAAAACGAGTCTCGTACTCCTTTACAGTTAGATTTCCCTGTTTCAAACTCAGAAATTCTCTCTTCTTTTGTTTCTGATGGAAATAAGTGAAATACTAAACATCGAATTCCCTGAGAAAATCGAACCATGTCTGAGGAGTAGCAGAACGGGACTTCACCGAATTCCACCAAGTACGAGCCATCTTCTCTAATAATCTTATAGCCACTATCAGCTTCATGTCATCGTCTAATCCCATATCAGAGAGAGTCTCTGAAACTTGATTAATCCAATCCTTTGCCACAGTGGCATCCAACTCACCCGTGAAAGATACACAACCCAATTGCCTAGCCTCTTTCAGCTTCTTGGAAATGGATACATCCTGTACTGGTGGTGGAACTAACGGAGTAGTTAGAGGCACTACAGGTGGAACTTGACCAGTCTGAGCTTGACCAGCCATTGCGGAAAAGAAAGCTACCAATGCTTGTGCTGCCTCAGTAGGCATGGCAGGAATACCCGTAGGTGGCTGAGGAGATGGAGGATGTGGAGGACGATCGGCCTGCTCAGCAGCAGGTGCTGCCCGAATGGTAGATGCAGCTGATTCCTCCTCTACTGTATCTGGCTGATGACGTTGGGAACGACCTCTTCCCCTCCCAACCGATCTTGTGAGAGGTGGGCGTCCGCGTCGAGGAGGCATTGTAATCTATAAAAAAATACGAGCAAGTTTAGGTAACCTTAGGCTCTATATGCAGATGGATGCATTCTATTCAACTTAACCTAACTTAACTTAATCCGGGGCCACACTGATATTGTAAATTTTTAAAACAACTTTAAAACTAAAAACTTTGATCTTTAAAACCAAAAGCTCTGATACCAATCGAATTGTCACGACTCGGTACTCCCCTCGAGCTCGTGACAATCGCCGCGGTGTCCTGGTAGACATTCATTGCCCGGAATGTCAACCCGAAACCCCGCAAGACTTTACTATCAGTTTCTCTGTTCCCTTGTGAGCAACCATTGTCAAATATCGTGTTCTAAAAGATTTTAAGCTGTTTCCAACTTTAAACAAATAAAATATTAATTTTTCATCTCACAGGGGTATTTTGGTCATTTTTCTCAAAAATTTTGAAACTGGCTAAAACATAATATACAAGTACAAAACACATAATTCATATTCAAAATGAGTTTAAAAGTCTAAAATCTTCATTTAAAACGAAATTATGGTTATTTGAAAATAATAAGAAAATAAAAGAAATATTAAGTAAAATATTCTATTTTTTTATAAAACAATATTTATAGAGTTATACGTGAATAATTTTTATAGCGTAAAAGCTAAATAAATTTATATATACTTAAATACAGTAAGCCAAAATATTTAATTTAATTTACAATAACAAGAGTGCCCCCGAACAAACAAAAGTAAAGAGGACTATGAACCTACGGTTTGGAAAATGCAGATCCCACTGTAGTCTTCGATGAGATCAGCTATCTACAGTCTATACTGAACCTGAAATGGGTGGAAAGGAGGGTGGTGAGATTATAAAATCCCAATGAGTAAACAGACATCATCATAAACATCTAGAGTTGAGTACATTGAGACAATAAAGTAAATCATCATAAACTGGGTTATAGCATTAGAACACATTTTGTTCAAAACACGTAAAGAGCTTATGAATTTCATAAAAATCTAGGCTTGTGCCATAAATCCATTTTCGGGGACACCTTGGCCGAGGCATCCTACCGAGACCGCCAAGGCTATTAAAATTCACATTTCACATAAAACATGTTTTTGTTTTGAAAACATAGCCGTTCCTTGGCGTTGGCTGAGTTCCCCCTCACGTGGTGGTTTAGCGTGAAGTGAACCCTAAACTTTACCCCAGGAGATACCCTACGTGCTTCTCCGTTCGAGGTAAGAATATAATGGGGTTTATCGTGCCCCTCTAAAAGGCTGGTCCACAGAAACCCCCTACTGTAGTGATTAATTAATATATAATCCGTCATATAATAAAACTCAATAACATGATATGGCAATTTTGTAATTCGCAGTTTTTCAAGGCAACCAAACAATTCGCATTTCAATACAATTGCCAACTAGCCAATCATGCTCGATTTATCATAAGCCAGTCAATTTAAACAATCAAATTGCCACAATTAACATTCTCCGTGTACTCTATTTTTCAAAATCATTATTAATTCCAAAACAATTTATAAATTAATTTCATTGAAACTCATTTATTCATAAAACATGAAAATTTACCTTTTTAAATTCCTTTTTCCATAGAAATCATGGAAACATCTAAAAACCACCCTAGATAATTAAAATGACAGTAAGTTTACTCACAATGTCTAGAGTGCAGACTTTCGAAGCACTCTGTTTACTGGTCCTCGGATGCAATTTCCTTGCCTTTATCGGAGGACTCACCACCTTGACACAATACAAAATTGAGAATTTCACCAAGTTGGTACTAAATCAAAATTAAACTAATTTTGACTACCAATGCATGATATGGAATGCAAAAATGCACTGGTAACTATCTAAACTCAATATTGGCCTAATTCGTTTTATCACCCGATTAAATTCCTAACGCGTCCGTTTAAACTCCAATTTAATTCTTTTCAGTTTCTATACCTCAATTGCACCCAAATTAACTTAATGTCCCTCAGTGTGGTGCAAATTATCAGTCTCGATAGTAAATTACGAAAATACCCCTAGTGGGTAAAAATTCGTATTTTTGCTTCGAAAATTCCCATTATTTTTCTAGGCTCATAATTCATCATTTCTTAACCAATTCTACTAGAATAAAAATCAAACTCATCCTCACTCAATACATGGAAAATTCAGCCATTAATGGTTGTGGGAGAAAATAAATTCTTTTCTTGTTGTTTTGTTTCTAAATATGCTAAACTAACTAAAAACACTAACATAACTTAAAATCAAATTAATCTAACAACTTTCTCTCTCCTAACCCATTTTGATCATCCAACAATTCATCATAAAAACATGCAATTTGAGCATGGAAAATGAAGAGAAATGCTTAAGGAAAATAGATTTCAAGCTTAAGTTGAAAAATCCTACCTTTTTCACTTGTTTTCCTTGATTTTCCACACTTTTTCTCTTGAAATTCCTCACCTAGGTTTTGTTTTTCCTTTCTTTCCCTCTCTTCCTTGCTTGGCCGAATATTTGGAGAGTAAATGGCTGATTTATGCTGATTTTTTTAGTTAAATAATAAAATATCCTAAGCTTGACACATGGCATTTTCTAATTGGTCTATTTTTAAAATTTTAAAAATTTAAACATTTTATCTCCACCACATGTTTAGTCAAGGGTCAAAGATGAAGATAAAGGAAGACCATGTGCTGGAAAAAATATCCTGGTGGTGGAAAATTACAATTTTGCCCCTGAGGTGGCAAAATTACCATTTTACCCCTATACTCCAAATTATACCGAAATTAAAATTTTTCACTTCTAAACCTCAAATAATACTCCAATAAGTCAAATTGTACTCCAATAAGTCAAAATGGGCCAAAAAATATTTTCTAAAATTCTCATTTAGTCCCCAGGTGGCAAATGACCATTTTGCCCATGGATAGTGAAAAATTCGATTTGACTCCAAATTGATCCTCAAACTCCAAATTACCATTTTAAGTCATCCATGAACTGTGAAACTATTAATCTCACCTTAAAATTCCTATTTGATCTAGTTCGAGAATTAAATAAACTTTGTTGTACCTCTAGGTACAATACCGACTTTTTTAAATTTTTCGGGACTCTCCTAGCATGCAATCATGCTATCATCACATGTATGTCATGAATAGTATTTTATAAGGTCGGGCTTTACAAAGAACAAATCACGTATGGCACCAAAGCTGTTGACGAAAATTAATTCATGAGTAAAGGACTTTACTTTACCATAACTAGATCAACGTCATGGTTGAAAAGGAAAAAAAAAAGCTGGGATAGAAACTTACACTAATACCAAGAAAAATAAAATGTCTCAAAAGAATGGAATCAGAGAAAACCCTATTTAATTTTACAATGAAACATAAAGAGACTATTTATAGAGATAGTCCATCTTAAACTTACTTGTAACACAAGTAAATTAAATAAGGAAGTGTTCTAATTCTAGACTTCCTTAAACTGCAAGTAAAGTACATGACATAAAATTAAATGTCCTAAAAGCTAAGTTTTCTTGTTGTGCAAGTAAAATAATCAACAAGTAAAGAAAACTTACATATGGAAAGTATTTTAAATGCCTTAGAATCCTTTACTTGGTTGGTACTCCTTTTAGCAATTATTGAACCCATTTCATGCGGGCTGTCTTGTGCGGGCTGTGTGCATATGACTCTTTTGCGTGTGTGGTCCATATTCTAAGTTAATACTCCTTTAAAAAATGAGCAGAACTCACTTTCTTTTTTTTTTTTAAATTTTGGATTAAAGGGATTTGAATTCAATTTTTTTTTAAAAAAATGATACATACCTTTAAGCTAACAATTTGAGTGTAAGATATAAGATAATTTTTTTTATATTTGAATTTTTATTTGGAAAGATATATTGGGAAATATAACTTGACACCATGAAAAGTTCTCAATTTGTTTTTTTTCAATTCATTAAAGTGAACAAAAGATATAGAATACTCAATGACATTAGCATGGCATGTGAACTTGCAATGGAAAATTGAGGATTTACTATTCATTAGTGAAAAGAAATAACTATTATGAATATATGTGTGAATGTCCATTATACTCTCTAACATTTTAAATCTCGTCATATCTAATAAACCTTTTTATGTACATACATCTTTATCTTCTAAGTTTATTATCTCTACATGTATTCATTTCCCCTTATTTATGTAAATTCATTCCCTTTCCATCTATGTTAGCCTATAAATAGAGGTATTATAGTTGATGGTAGACATACTTGAAGAAAAAATGAAATAGAACATCTTTTACTTTCTTAATACTTTTCTCTAATAGTTGTTCTTTGAAGTTATATTTAACAAAATGTTATCAACATAATTCTCAAATCTTTCAAGGTTTGACATCATTTAGTTTTCATCATCATCTTAAAGTTGAAAATTCATTTCTTCAAGTAATTTATTTTAAATTCAATTATTGTTGATTTGTTACTTTTTATAGTTTATTTTTGTCGATTGCCACTTTATTGTTTTGCCCATATTTTACCAATTTATAATTAGTTGTTTTTTATTTTGCGTGCCAATATTTGTTTTGTCATTAGCTGTTTTTCATATTTGATGTCTTTTTTTGCTATCAGTCGATTTTCACTTTGCTTGCCGATATCAGTTTTGCCATCAGTCAATTTTCATTTTGCTTGTTGATACTAATATTTTTTGTACTACTAATAATTACGTTTTTCTTTTTATCTACTAATAGTTTTCACCATGTCAAATCTTACAAAGCTTGAATTTGTGGCCTTTGATATTACTAGCAAGAACAATTTATCTTAGATTCTAGATACTGAAATTCATTTAGATACTATGGGTTTTAGAGATACAAACAAAAAGGAAAATGAAGCATCCAATTAGGATAAGGCAAAAGCAATAATTTCCTCCATCACCATCTTCATGGAGGATTAAAAACTACGTATCTCATAATAAGATATCTATTGATCTTTGGAAAAGTCTAAAGGAAAGAGATGACCATCAGAAAACAACAATTCTTCCAAAAGCTCATTATGATTGGATGCATTTACGATTGCAAAATTTTAAAATTGTAAGCTAATATAACTAAGCAATATTTATAATCAATTCTTAATTAAAACCATGTAAAGAGAATTTTACTGATGCAAACATGTTAGAAAAAACATTATCTACTTTTCACTCCTCAAATGTACTCCCGTAGTATAAATACCGTTAAAAAGGTTTGGTTAGTTATGGGGCCAGCAATTGCCCTTTGAGTCAACTGGTTGTATGGGCAACCGGAATAGTGTATGTGACTTGTTAACCTGCGATGCTATAATAGCACGACCCTTCATGCCCACAGGCCACTTAGCATTGGGCTCTGCGCTACTAGTGTTAAAGGAATCAAGTTGCACCTCTACTATCAGCTATAGGTTTCAGTAGTGTTAGCCTTAAAATTACTTATGTTTTGATTTGACAAAATTGCATGATATTCTAGACTTGTTTACAAGCATTTGAAATGATTGAATAAATATTTTCAACCTCATACAGTCATGCAACATGTTTAAAAAGCCATCAATACTTAGAAAATATTACAAAGCTTTCAAACATTGAGTTTCAGTTGAAAGAAACAAAGAGCAAACATTTCTTAGCTCAATATTCAACTACAAGGAAAATATAGCCAACTACACATGGAAAGAGGTCAAGAAACTTGAAGATTCAAAAGCTATAGTCGACCCTAGAATAGCCCCAATCAACCCTGAGGTCGAGAGGACTAGAAATTAAAGAATTTTGAAAGCCCTAATCAACCTTATAAAGGGCTTAGTTGACCCTGAGGTAGAAAGCACGAAAGAATGAAGATTTTGGGAAGCCCCAGTAGACCTTAGGAAACTCTTAGTCGACCATCTAAGCTTTGATCTCAAAATTACAAGCTTTTGGAAGTGGATTGACTAGAGGACACTTGTATTTGACTATAAAATCCCTAATTTGAAATTTTGAAAAACATAATTGACTCTATAGTCGACCCCAAAGGCTCAACAATGGCCAAATTTGAATCTAACTTGTCTATAATAGCTCTATAATCACTTGTGACTATAAAAGGAAGCCTTGCAATCATTTTAAAGTAAGAGAAGACACATAAAAGAACTTAAACCTTAGAAAAGCTTCAAGATCTTTATTCCTTCTTACACTAATCTTTTAAGTCTTCTTTCAAGCATTCAAGCACTTAAAGCAAAAATCTTTTGTTCATTGAGTTGATATTCTTGTGCCCATATTATTGTAAGCTTAAACACAAACTCATTAGGCTTAGAGAGGCATTTATTGCTACCCATTTGTAGAAACTCTTGTGAAAGGTTCTAACTCATACTTGAAAAGTTAGTGAGGGTTTGTGGTTAAGCTTGTTAAAAATCATTTTGAGGGTTTGTGGTTTAGCCCATTAAGAACCATTGTGAGAGTTAATGCTTGATCTCGTTTAAAAAAAACATTTCATTGAGTGGATTCTAAACTCTTTGGGCACTGAGGGAGAAGATGTAGACATTTAAAAAAGCTGAACATCTATAAAAATACTTGTGTCTTGATTTCCATTTTAGCTTTGTGGTTTATTGTTGAAAATCACTTGCTTTGGTTTTAACACAAGTAGAAAATTTATTCTTGAAAAAGACTTGATTTTTCACTAAAGTTTCTAAGAAATTTTCAAAAAGCCTAATTCACCCTATTTTGGTCTTTATTGTATTAAGCTTGCTACACTAACAATTGGTATCAAAGTTAGGGCTTAGTTTTACACGTCTAATAACCTTGAGTAATCCGCTACAAAAGCTCAAATCATCAAAAATAAAAGTTACGACAATTGTGCTCAGTGAAGGGCAATCAATTCAAAGGCCTATTTTATTTGTAGGTACGAACTATCTTGTTTGGAAAAAGAGGATGGAGATGTTTATACGATCAATGGACTTAGAGGTTTGGAATTTGATATTAGATGGTCTAGATGTATCTTATAAAGAAGTATATAGCCAAATAGTTATTAAGACTAAAAGAGAATGGGATGACAAAGAAAAAAATTGATTCAAATCAATTGTTAGGGATACAATACTTTTCTTCATGTCTCAAGAGTTGGTAAGTTTAACAAGGTATCTATATGTGAAAATGTCAAGAAAATTTGGGATACCTTAAAGACTATATATGACTATGAACTTTTTAGGATAAAGGAAGTTGAATCCATAAATGAGATGTTTGAAAGATTCACAAAAATTGTAGGAGACTTAAAGGCTTTAGGGAAAGACTTTCCCAATGCTCAACTAGTAAAGAAAATTCTTTATAGCCTACCAAAATCTTGGAGACTCAAAGACCTGGCTATAGGGGAAGCTAGAAACCTCAACAATTTCAAGCTGGAAAAGCTAGTGGGATCTTTACTCACCTACGAGATGACTTTAAAACATGAAAGTGAGAGAGAAGTAGTCAAGAAAAAAGACATTAGAAAGAAAAAGATAGCCCTTAAATCCCTAGTTAAGAAGGATGAGAGAAGCACAAATAGTGAGAGTGAAAATGATGAGGACATGGCTATGTTGGCCAAAAAAGTCCAATAGGTTCATGAAGAAAAACTTTAGAAGTAGAAAACCTACAAGGAAAGATGTGCCTAAGGTCAAGTATACAAAGGATCATTTGATATGCTTTGATTGCAAGAAGTCCGGGCACACTAAATATAAATGTCCCAATAAAGGTAACACCTCAAGAAACTTCAAGAAGAAGGCAATGATGGCCACTTAAAGTGATAGTGAAGACTCCCAAGATGAAGGGATGATGAGATGGCAAATTTTTGTCTCATGGCACTTGATTATTCTAAGGTATTTCCTACCTACTATGATCTTGATACTCATGATGAAAATGATTATACTTTTGATGAGTCACAAGATGCATATGATTACTTAATGTTTGAATTTGAAAATAAGACTTTGAAATGTAAAGGCATCATATCCAAGCTTAAAATGGAGAATGAAAAATTAGTTAAGTCTAAGATTGACTTAGAAAATGTAGTGAAAAGCATGCAAAGTGAACTAAATTAGTTGGAAAAGAAAGATTATGAATTGCATGATACATTCTCTAAGTTTCTGTGGTATCAGAGCATGGTTTAAAGATCAAAGATTTTGATTTTAAAGCTTTGGATTTTAAGGTTTTTAGTTTTAAAGTTGTTTTAAGAAATCCACACTGACACTGCGTGTCCCCGAGTTAAGTTAAGTCAAATAGAATGCATGAGTCTGCATATAGAGACCTGTTTGTTTGCAGGGTGTATAAGAGATTAAGTGATTTTCGTTTGATTTCATATAGGTTTTGAAGTTTGTTGGATTACACTTAACATGTCTAGGGGGGACAGTGATTCTGATATTTCACAGAGTGTTAGTGAGGGACCAACAGATTTTACTGCTGAAAGTCGATGGTGTCCTGAACTTAATAATCCAGAAAGAGTATAAAAATCTTTTAGTATGACAAAGGTAGATTAGTAATATAAATATTGAGGATGAATAATTATCTTAGTGGCAAGATCGATTATTTTAAATAAGTATTGAAGGTTGAAATAGGAAGCCATTAATGGTTCCAGCAATTATTAGATTTAATAACGATTAAACCTTACAGTACTATGAATTGATCACCAGTTAACGGGGTTAAGTCAAGGATTATAAATTTGAGTATGGAAGGAATTAGAAGGTGATACCGTAAAATTTTAAAATGAGGAATATAATCTGTTACGAATATGAGAATAGTGGGATACTATCAATAATGAATCATTAGGCGTGTGATGAAGTTGTGATCTATTGAACCATATGGGAAGACTGTCCTAAGGTGGGACATAGGACATGAGGATTTTTGGAGATGCTTATAGAGGGAGATATAAATTATAAAGTATGTTTTCTCCCACAAGTTTTAATTTATTTGAGAAATTATCATGGTAAAGATATGTGAATATTGTTAATGAAATATGCCCTAAAGGATGACGGTGGCATATCACATAGATAATATAGATATGTTGGGGTCAGTATCCTGATCATGCATCTGTGATAGAAATTTTACTTTGCTAATTGTGGTATGGACTCAAAAAGGAGCCAAGCCGTTGAGAATGACTAAGGTAGTAACTCCAAAAGTAAAAGATTTGTTTTAATTCAGTAGATTCCAACGGCTACATTGAAATAAATTACCTTGTGGAGTATTAAGATCAATAATGTATTGATCAAAGTCAAATCTTAAGAAATAAAGAGGATGAGAGATTAATGAGAAGGGACATCAAAGTTAAGTAACGAATTTGTGAATAAAGGATTACGACGGTGGCATAGAAAATGAGTACTATAAAAAATTACTATGAGGATTTATAATTCTTGTATTAACTTAGTTGAATGAAAAGTGATTAAATGAAGCAACTCTTGTGGTAAACAACGGAATAGTGGAGTTGACGTAGAGTCTTGTTTATAGTCAGTGACTGCAGCACCGATTATAGACAGGAGGCTACATAGACTCTTTATCTTGAAAAACCACTTAGTATAATCCTAAATGACATAAAGACTCATGATCGAGAGGATTATTGCTGATCAAATTCTAAAGGGTAATAATAGATATAAGTGAAGTATTCAAGTTGAGTTGGAAATAAATACGAGAAGCAAATCAAGATTCCCTATAAAGGAGATAATAGGAGAAGTTGAGCATCGAATAAAAAGATAATGGCCCACATTTTCTTTGAGTTGATAAGTGAAATTTTGAGGATAAAATTTTATTTTAAGGGGGGTAGTGTTGTCAAACCCTGCTTTGTAAAATAATTATAATGTCATTCACATGCTCGATAGAATGTTTGTATATTTAGGAAGTTCGAAAAATCGTTAAAAGATGATATTGCCCCTAATGGTACCATTGAGTCGATTAAGCCTCAAACTAATTCAAATAGGAATTTTAAGGTGAAATTAAGAGTTTCACAGTTCAGGGATGACTCAAAATGGTAATTCGGAGTTCGAGGATCAATTCGGAGTCAAACTGAAATTTTCACTATTTAGGGGCAAAATCGTAATTTTTTGATCCGCGGATAAAATTTGAGATTTTGAGAGAATTTAGATCACATTTGACAAATTGGAGAATTGTATGAGTATAAGTGATGAAAAATATGTCTATGGGCAATTTTTTAGTTTTTTGTGGTAAAAATATAATTTTTCACTTTACAGGGGTAAAGTGTAACTTTTAAAAATTTATCCACTAAAACTTTGGAAAAGTCTAGAAATTTCATGGAAGATATGGATAAGTGAAGAGGAGTGAGTGGTAGAAAAAGAAAGTCAAAAAGATTGCTAGAAAAAAAATAATAAAATATTTAAAAGGTAAATAAAATAATAATATTTTATTAAGCCTATTAAAAGGCTTGAAAATTTCAGAATTCTTCATTGGGAGGGTCAGCCAAAACCAGCAGGAGAGAGAGAGAGAGAAATAAGAACAAACCCTAGAGTGAGAAAATTCAAAGAAAAAGTGTGATTTTTCAAGGAATCAAGTGTTTAAAGGTATGATTTTTCAAGCTTAGATTAAGATTTATCATTTCCATGCATTTCTCCTTATTTTCCATGGTTAAATTATGTGTTTTGATGATGGATTCAAATCTGATCATATGGGTTTAGAGAGAGAAAGTTGTTAGATTAATTTGATTTTGAACTATGTTAGTGTTTAGTGTTAGTTTAACATGTTTATGAGTAAAACAACAAGAAAAATATTCATTTTCTCCATGAATTTCTCTAGGCCGAATCTAGCCAATGGTGTGTGAGGATGAGGTTGACTTTATTTTAAGAGAATTAGATGGAAAAATGATCAAATATGAGGTTAAAAATTAAATGGGAATTTTTGGTGCAAAAAAATTAAAATTTTTACCCACTAGGGGTAAAAGCGTAATTTGTGGTCCGAACTGATAAATTGGACCACATTCACAGCCATTGAGGTATTGTGGATATAATTTGATAATTGAAATTTAAATGGATGGAATTAGAGTTGAATTGGAGATTTTAGAAATTTACACCGTGTATAGGCGAGTTAGGTCGGACACTATGATTAAGCGATTGTCCAAACATTTCACACCCTATTTAGTGCATACGCATGGATAAGAGCCTGAAATAATATATATTGATTTGACACAAATTATTAAATTTTTTGTGTCATGTATTATGGATATGTGGTGAATTATCTGATACAGGTAAAAGACTACACCCGAGGACCTAGAATAGGAGTATATCTACTCCTAATACAGTGAGTAAACTTACTATCGTCTTAATTATCTAGAGTAGATTTATTTAATTGTGTGATTTTATGAAAAAATGGTTTAATTGGAAAATTATTGTGTTTTATGGGAAAATGGGATTTTATAAAATAATTTTATAAAATTTTTGAAAATTTAATAATGATTTCAAAAATAGAGTAATTGGAGACCTATACTATGATTGTGTTGTTTATCCATGATTTTACATTAAATGGCTTATGATAAATGTGGGTGTGATTGGTTATTTTTATGATTTAAAGAATATGCGAACTGCTTTGATTTGCCTTGAATGTGTTAAGTGAGCCATGTCATACTATTGTGATTTTATTGGTTGGTGGATTATAAAGTGGGCACTGCAGTGACGGGGGTTTGGTGGGCCAGCCTAATTAGAGGGGCACGGTTCTCAATTATTGAGCTTAACTCGATTGGAGAGGCGTGTAGGATAACTCCCGAGGTAGGATTTGAGTACACTTCACGCTGGCCACCACGTGAAACTGGGACTCAGCCAACGTCGAGGAACAGCTGTGTTGTTAGAGGTGAAATGTGTTTGTGTGTGTGACAATAAACAGCCTTGGCGGTCTCGGTAAGATGCCTTCTCGGGGTATCCCCGAGAATGGATTTTTGGCAAGGGCCAAGTTTTTGAAAAGTACATAAGCCATGTTGAGTAATTGGATGAAATCCAATTATTTATATGGGTTATGATGAATTATTTTAATTGTCTCCTATTACTCGGCTTTAGATTATTTTGATGATGTCTATCTACTCACTGGGATTTTATAATCTCACCCCTTCTTCCTATACATTTTTCAAGCTCAGAATAGGCAGTAGACTATCAATTGCATCGAGAAGTAAATTTCAGAGTTGCATCCTAGAAAGCAAGGTTATAGACTTAAACATTCTCAGTTATTTGAGGGCCCACGTGTCATTGTAATTTAAATTGCATACTCCAATTTTCTATATTACAGTATGTATAAATTTATTTTGTTTTTATGTGTAGAAAATTAATTTTTGATGTTTCAAAAATATACATATATATATTGTTTTGCATTAAAATAGATTATTTTAATTAATATTTTTATTTTATTTTATTATTCAAAAAAAAAAGAAGAAAGAGAGAGGAATGGAAAAACTGATACAAAAGCCTTGCGAGGTCTCAAAAGGCATTCGGGGGAAGAATGTCTGTCGAGGCTTTGCGGCGGTTGTCACGAGCTCGATGGGAGTTCCGGGTCGTGACAGTTTCAAAGTACCCAACAAAAATTAAATGACACGTTGGAATTGTAAGGGCCTTTTTTAACAAGGAAGGATCAGGTTGTGACTTCACATAAAAGGAAACACATCTTAAGAACTTCTTTGTTATAGACAATGAGAAATATGATGGGTTCTCTAGATGCATTTGTTGTTTTAAGTTTGGACATCCTACTTTATCTTGCCCTTTGAGAGTTGTGTCATAAAGAGACAAAGTTATGAAATATGCATGGTTTTAAAAAAGAACCAAACCTCCACAAGGTAAGATGGTGAAGTTTGAATGGGTTCCTAAGGGAACCAAGGTGACTAACTCAAAAGGATCTAAAAGAGTTTGGGTACCAAAATCAAAGGTTCGAATTTTTCTTTGCAGAAAGAGCTTGCATGCTTAAAGTCAAGAGCACAACAAAAAGGAAAGGTACCTTAATAGTGGATGCTCTAAACACATGATTGAGAACAAAGAATCATTCAAAGAATTGGGACTAAAGAAAGGAGGTAATATAACTTTTGGTGATGACTCAAAAGGTCATATTGAAGGTATTGACATTATTGGTAAGAATTCTTCTTCCTCAATTGAAAATGTGTTGTTTGTGAAAGGTCTCACGTATAATTTGTTAAGTGTGAGTTAACTTTGTGATAGGGGTCTTAGAGTTATTTTTGAAGAATTAATTTGCCATGTTGTAGACATTAAAACAAATAAAATTTTCTTTATAGGTCATAGACAAGCTAATACTTATGTTGTATATCTTGATGAGTTGTCTTCAAACAATATTTGCATTACGACTAAGAAAAATGAGGACACTTGGTTATGGCATTGAAAACTTGGACATGTTAGCATGAACACACTTTCTAAAATTTCATCTTTAGATCTTGTGATAAAACTCCCTAAGTTAAATTATGAAAATGATAAACTTTGTGATGTTTGTGCTAAAGGAAAACATAGGAAAAGCTCATTTAAATGTAAAAAAGATGTCACCACTATTAGAGCGTTACAACTCCTTCACATAGATTTATTTGGACCAACTAGGACCACAAGCTTAGGTCGAAAGAATTATGAGCTAGTAACAGTAGATGACTATACTAGGTTTTCATGGGTTTATTTTCTCACACATAACAATGAAGCTTTAAGAGTTTTTACACCATTTTGGGAGAAAGTTGAAAATGAAAAGGGTGTCCAATTTCAAATGTTAGAAGTGCCCATGGCAAAGAATTTGAAAACTTAGGTTTTGAACAATTATGTGATGAACATGGATATGGTCATAAATTTTAGCCCTTAGAACTCCAAAACAAAATGGTGTAGTTGAGAGAAAAAAATAAGACTTTAGAAGAAATGGCTAAGACTATATTATGTGAAAATAATTTGCCTAGGTATTTTTGGGCAAAAGTCATAAATACTTCATGCTATATTGTCAATAAGGTAATGGTTAGACCAATGCTAAAGAAGACACTCTATGAACTTTATAAAGGCAAGAAACCAAACATTGCATATTTTCATCCATTAGGTTGTAAATGTTATGTGTTAAACAATGGGAAAGATAATATAAGGAAATTTGATGCCAAAAGTGATGAGGGAATTTTTCTTGGATATTCTTTAACTTCCAAAGCATATAGAGTATTTAAAAAAGGAACATTAGCTGTTAAAGAATCAATCCATGTGTTATCTGATGATTTTAACACTCCTTTGAGAAAGAAAGATTTTGATGATGATATAGTTATCCTTTATGAACAAATTAAAGATCTTGATCTCAACAATGAAGGATCTAAAGAAATTGGTAAGGCATCTTAAGAAGAAGAGCAACAAATTGAACAATTTATTGAAGAAAATGAGCCTAGTTACCTTATGGTAAGAAAGGAACTTGATGATAGTAAGATTATATATTGGCGATCTTACCCAAGGGGGTAAGAACTAAAGCAAGAGCCAAACATGTTTGTGAGTATGTTGCTTTCATTTCTCAAATTGTACCTAAACATATTGATGATACATCGAATGATGAACATTGGATTTTAGCAATGCAAGAGGAATTAAATCAATTTTAGAGAAGTGAGGTATAGGAATTAGTATTTAAACTTAATGATTGTTCCATTATAGGAAGTAAGTGGATATTTATAAATAAGATGGATGAAATGGCAACATCATTGGGAACACAGCTAGGTTGGTAGCTAATGACTATAGTTAAGAGGAAGGAATAGACTACGATGAAACATATGCTCCCATAACTAGTTTAGAAGCCATTAGAATGCTATTAGCTTTTGCATGTTACATGAACTTTAAATTGTATCAAATGGATGTCAAAAGTGCTTTCTTGAATGGGAAAATTAATGAAGAGGTACACATAGAGCAACCACCCGATTTTGAAAGTCCACCCTTTCCTAACCATGTGTTTAAATTTAAAAAGGCTTTGTATGGTCTAAAACAAGCTATTAGAGCTTGGTATGTGGCACTCTTTAAATTCTTGATAAACAAAGACTTTGAAAGAGGTAAGGTTGACAAGGCACTCCTCATTAAAAGAAAAGGCAGAGATATTTTAGTAGTACAAGTATATGTTGATGGTTTAATCTTTGATGCTACCAATGAATCTCTTTGTCAAGAATTTGCTAAAGTGATGCAATGAGAATTTGAAATGAGCGTGATGGGTGTGTTAAATTACTTTTTAGGGTTGCAAATATGTTGTTGATTTTGCATACACAAGTATACGTATCGAACAAGTGATATAGTGATGAAGTATGGTTCCTCAAAGATTTATTTCTAAAGTTTCACTAAGTATTAACATTATAAAACAAATTAATCTTATTTTAAGTAATTAAAAAATTGAAGAAAAACTAATTAAAAATAATTAAAAATCAACACTAAATAAACTAACAAACTAAATAAGTTAAGAAAAGCAATATATTAAAGACCTAGGATTATGGGTTCATTCAACATTTCATCTAATACTAGCTTTTCTTGTTATTTATCTTTCCTTGGAGGTTTTACTAATCTAGAATTCAAAGTTATGGACAAGTCTCTAGCGAGTTGCTTGTATAAATACCTACTTTAATTAGTTCATTATATGTTTATAGGAATCAATTAAATTAAGTTCATTAAGCAAGTGTCCTAGTGTGGCTATGTATGGCAATTGACGTATGTTGACCCGAATCGCGAATCATATCACCTAAGTAATGTGAACATACACTATTCAAACCTTAGTCCAATTTAAAATCTCTTTGTCGAGTCTTAATTAGATTCACAAATCAGTTAATTATTGGCTAGACAATCAAAAGCATTAAGAACAGATTTGAATAAGCAAAACTACACTCATTCATGATAAATAAAAGAGAAATTAATATTCAAACTACTTGTTGAAATCCAACACAATCCTAAAAAGATAATTTAGCTCATAATAACTAATAAAAACAACATGCAGAAAATTTAGCCATGAATCCAAGACAAAGAAAAAAAAAAGAAAAAAAAAAGTGGAGAAAGAGATTAAGTGTCGAAGCTTTGCAATCTCAATTCTTTCTCAAATTATGTTGTTTTCTTTCTTTGTTCTTGGCTCCAAATCTCTAGAATAATTGGTTGCTCCTCCTCTTTAAAAACTTTGAAAAAGATCCCTTAAATAGGCTTAAAGTAACCTAATTTCCAAAATCTCATCAAATTTTTATTTTTGGAACTACTTATCCAACCCTGCAGCACTGAGCTCTCAGGAAAATTATATGGTGAGCTTCCTTTCACCAACACTACAGCCTTGTTCTCCTAGTACTGTGATGGTTTATCAGTTTTAAATGTGATTTTAACCTTGATCTGTTCTGAAATGAGAAAAGTGATTAACATAAAAGTTGTATCCTTGTCTCTTAATTTTCCAATGACTTAAGAATCATGTCAATTGGACTTCTGGATTGAAAGATATGCTCCAAAATACTGCATCATATTTAGTCCATGCATACTACTACAGTGCTCAAAATCAGACAAATATTTTGACCATGATTCAATTCGAACTTGGTGAAGTGGTAAACATAAAAGTTGTATCCTTTCCTCTTAGAAGTCTAGTGGTCCAAGAATCACTACATTTGGAGTTGTGTAGACAAAAATATGGTCAGAATACCCCAACATATACGAATGAAGCTATCAGCATACTTGCATGGATTTTCATCAAATGAGCCCATCAAATTTCCTATAACAGCAGTAAGAAAAATTACTAATACTACTCTTAAAGTAATTTAAAACAAAATAGCATAAAATTTAACTAAAATAACTTAAATTAACTACTCAATATGTAATCAAACATAAAATAGAAAAACACCTAAAATGCTACGATTCGAACCTAAAATCTCAAAGATCTAACTACTTAAGCCCCCAAAATGTGTCAAAATAACTTTATATAATAGGATTATAAAAATAAAGTAAAGAGAAGATGAAACATTCATTAATCAAGCCAAATACACAAGAGACATGCCAAAGAAATTTGAAATGGAGGGAACAAGATCATATTCTACTCCAATGAGCACATCAACAAAGCTAGATCAAGATGAAAGAGGTAAGCCTATCAACTATAAACTTTATAGATCTATGGTAGGCTCTTTACTCTATCTTATCGCAAGTAGACTAGATATTAACTTTTGTGTAGGACTTTGTTCTAGATTCTAATCATCCTCTAAGGAATCCCATGTAGGTGCGGTCAAGAGAATATTTAGATATCTTAATGACACACCTAACCTAAGTATTTGGTATATGAAGAACTCTTCATTTGATTTACATTCTTATTCAAATGCCAACTTTGGTGGATGTAAATTAGATGGAAAAAGCTTTTCCAGTACTTGTCAATTCCTAGGTAAGATGCTAATATCATGGTTCTTTAAAAAGTAAAATAGTGTAGCATAATCTAGCATCAAAGTCGAATATGTAGCAGCCAATAATTGTTGTGCCCAAATCCTTTGGATGAAACAACAATTAAAAGACTATGGAATTTCAACGAAAAAGATCACCATTAAGTGTGATAACATTAGTGTTATTAATCTCACCAAGAATCTCATTGATTACTTTAGAACAAAGCATATTGAAATTAGACAACATTTCATTAGAGATCACGTGCAAAAAGAAGATATAGTTTCAAAATATGTAGGTAGTCAAGACCAATTAGCAGATACTTTTACCAAGTCATTAGATATGGAGCCATTTTATAAGATTAGAGGAGAACTAGGATTTATGAACTTACCTTAATAGGCTTAGGTAATTGTTCAAATTAATTTGATGCTTATGTCTTTAATTTGTATGGTTGATTGATTAATTCTTTTGATTGTTGATGATGTTTTGATATATTTCGTTTGATTATTTGATTAACTGTTTATGTGAATTTTGTTCTGTGTATATGTCACATACTAATTTCTGGAAGGATCGTGATTGGCAGTAGGACCTATGTGGGTATAGCCTACTAGACCCTAGTAAGCCTTTTTTCATCATTCAATCATCAATCATGCATAAGTGGTTCATTTGCCATCATCATCAAACATAGTATAAGTCATTATAGCATAACAATCATACTCAGTCGTAGGCGCACAAATATGGACTTCTCAACATATATCGCATGTATGCTTTCCATTCATAATATTTGTACCTAGTATAATTCATAAGAAATATTGTAAAGGCAACTTAGGTTCTCATACAAGCGCTTAGGCCAACAATCATAATATTCACATAATATCATGAAAGTAACTTGCCACACATTGGCTTAACATTTTAGTATAAACAACTATTTATAAGTAAAAATAAAAGACTAACTCATTAAGTGAAGCATGACTTGACTCCCTAGGCTTCAAGAAGGCTACTAAGTCACCAACCTAAAGGAAGAACATACCATATTTTTGTGACACAGGTTGCTAGCATAAGAGTGTGATAATTGATCTGCAACAAAATCACATGGGAAAAATAACGTGTGAGTCCTAAAAACTCTGTGAGTGGATATGAGAAGAGGACAAAATCAAGGGGTTAGAGCTTTTGCACAAATAAACATTTATATAACCATGTACGTATGATCTTTCAAATACCTATAAAGAACTTGTAAGAGAATAATCATCCTTTTCATGCAAGTTTCATAAATTTCCTAGAAACATGTACCAAACCTTTAAATCATAGATTATCATGTCAACAACATTGAAAAATTTCTTAAACATTTACAGTCTTATAATCCTTTGAAAACCCAATTTCAGAGTAAATCATTTGTAACACATTCACAAAGGGCTAGCTAATGCATTAATCATCTCTTATCGTTGAGAAAGATTTACTTTCTAGGGCTTATCAACCATGTAATTGAAAGTCAAGGAATTTAGACTATTTGATGCCAAATCTCACACAACAATCTTACCTTTTACTTTCATAATAGACTAAGGAACCTTGTTCCGACATTTCATGAATCACACAAATACAAACAATACACATCACATTTATTGAATAAAAATAAACTACATCATTAACATTCATCAAATAATATTTTTGACAGAATTTATCATGACCCCAACCCGAGAGCCATGACCGACGATAGGGTATCGATGAGAGTTACCCTCTTAACCCATGCAAGCCTAAAATGAACAATTCAAATCAAATACTTGGAATTACATCATGGGACTCATCACCATGGAACCGCACATCAAACATTCATGAACATATTATGTCACATAAGACTGTCATATTAGTTTGTACGTTCATGTGCTCAAATGCGGAAGCAACATATGGCAAAGTAACATATATACATAAGCCATCCTATGGCAAATACAAAAGTAGTCGTTTCTTTGCATATCTCAAATATATGTCATTTAATACAAGACATAAACATAGTCATATCCATAACAGTCAAGCATAAATGACCAAACCAAATAGGATCACTGGAGTGCGACTTCAACAAAAATGCTGATGCCTATTGGATGCCATGTATCCACCTACCCAAGATTGATTGAAGTATTGGCCCTTCTTAAAGGATAGCGAGCCAAGCAATTACTGATCTGCAAAATAAGTTCATTTTACATGTGTGAGTTATAAATAATTTTGTGAGTAGATATGGGGAGGAGAAACAAGCTAAACAAGAGAGTTTTTGCCAAAAATACTTTTTAAAATAAATGCAAGTAATCCATTTCAAACAATATCAAAGTTCTCCTTTCAAACATATAAAATTTTCAAGAGATTTGGAAACTTAATCCTCGAGCAAAATCAAGCATCCAAAGGTGTGAGTTATGTACAATGTATGATCACGTATCCAAAACAAACTTCAATACCATTGTCTCAACGGATACAAACTTATTTAAAAAGATTTTATAAGTTTCGTTGAAAGCCTATTCTTAAACCTTTGAAATAAGAATCATGGTTTGTAAAACGTTCCAGTACTTCTAAGAAAAATAGTTTATAATTATCAAGTTTTAAAGTTTTTATAAAAGATGTTGATGAAAACAAAGGTTTAGTTTCAAAAGTGAAATAATGTCAATACCATTAGAAAACCCTTAACATAACTTGTATGACATAGAATAAATCAGGTCTAAACACCAAAGTCGAGGCAAATGCCTAACCCAAAAATCAAGGTCGAGACGAATACAAATTCAAATGCTAGAATTGAAATAAATAGTAACTTAAGCACCATGGTTGAAATAATTACCAAATTCAAGGACCAAAGCCTAAATAGATACCAAAACCAAAACCAAAATCAAACATGATAACTCTATTATATAGAGTTATTTTGACACATTTTGGGGGCTTAAGTAGCTAGACTTTTGAGATTTTATGTTTGGATTTTAGCATTTTAGGTGTTTTTCTAGATTAAGTTTGATTACATGTTGAGTGGTTAATTTAAATTATTTTAGCTTAATTATATGTTATTTTGTTTTAAATTACTTTAAGAGTAGTATTGCTAATTTCTCTTATTACTTTTGTAGGAAATTTGATGAAAATCCATGCAAGTATGGTGATGGCTTCACTCGTATATATTGTGGTATTTTTACCCTATCTCTCTTTACAGAACTCCAAATGAGGTGATTCTTGGACCACCAGAATTCTAAGTGGAAGGGATACAACTATGTTTACTACTTAGCCTAAGTCTGATTAGATCATGGTCAAAATATTTGTCTATCAGAGCACTGCAGTAGTATGCATGGACTAAACATGATGCCTTATTTGGAGCATATCTTTCAATCCAAAAGTCCAAGTGATGTGATTCTTAAGCCATTGGTAAGCTAAAAGATAGTAATAAAACTTTCATGTTTATCACTTTACCCAGTTTGGACCAGATCGAGGAAAAAATATGTTTGAAGTTGATGGCTAGAGTGTTACGGGGCTAGAGAATCATGACCTCGGTGTTAAGCTAAAATGGTGCATCTTACATTTACCCAAGAGCACAGTGCCACGGTGCTCCCAAGGAAAAAATTCAGCACCGCAACACCAAGGAATCAAGGTTATGGCACTGGATGTTTTTTCAAAAATAAAAATTTGATGGGATTTTTGAAATTAGGTTACTTGGAGCTCATTTAAAGGGCTTTTTTTAGACGTTTAAAAGGAGAGGCAGTAAGCAACTATTATGGAGATTTGGAGCCAAGAACAAAGCAAGAAAATAAAAGAATTTGAGAGAGAATTTAGATTGCAAAGCTTCAACACTTAGTTTCTTTCTCTACTTTTTTGTTTCTTTATTTTCTTTGACTTGGATTCACAACTAAATTTCTTTGGATGCTTTTATTAGATATTATAAGCTAAACTATTTTTTTAGTATTGTGGTTGTCACGACCCAATTTCCTGGGCCATGGCCGGCGCATGAGCTCAATGAGCATAGCTCACTAAGCCCAAGCAAGCCTATCCATTTACCTTTGCTTAACAAATTTATCATATCATGCATACACACACACACCTTTTTCCGGGTGTGAAAATAGCCAAAACACAATGGCTTTATTGATAATAATATACATGCACTATACCAGTCATGTATTTAGCAATTTACATTGCATACACATATGCACATTGTTAGATTGCATTCACAATGCAAAAGGACCCATGACTTTCAGCGGAGACATTTACAATAAAAGGGATTACTATCGAATGCCAGACACATACCCAGGAGATGCACTATGGGGACTCCTCGATCTAAGGTCCAACAGTCACCTGATCTGAAAACATGAATTTTTATAAAACGTGAGTACAATACTCAGTGAGTGAATAAGAAGGGAACAAGCATACCATAAGGAATGTTTATCGAAATCATGATGCATTCATTTTCTCAAAACCATGCAATTGTTTTAGCTCCTTTAAACCCCTCATGTAAACCCCACATGAGTAAATCACTTTACAAAAATCCATACTCAACTATGGTACCAAAGAAATGGGAAATATCGTAAAAACCCACAAGTTAGCAAAATGGACAAAAAGTTTCTCGCTACAGCGAAACAGAACAACAAGAGAAAAGTTTCCCTTCACTCAACAAAAAGGCCATCCTACTAAACCAACAAAATCAACATAAAACTCATGAAAATTCCCAAAGTGCAATGTATCAAATTTCACATATATGTCAACCATATATCACATTCATGAGCTTTCATTTCACAAGTCTAGATATGCATAATTTGATAGACAAACATCAATATCATCATAATCACACCCGGCTCATGTACATCCCCCCACATCGTGCACATAGCCGACACCATCGTGTGCATCCCCCCACATCGTATACAATCAGTGCCATCGTGTACATCCCCCCACATCATGCACATGGGCACTATGATCATCCATTTCTCACGCCACCATCATCACCGACATGTGCATCCCCCCACATCGTGCACACACACGGGTACAATCATTATACACAATATCATTCATTATGCACAACACACACACACACACACACACACACATATATATATATATATATCATCATATTGCAATAATGCATGAATCAATAGCAATCACATATCACAACATCAAACCATTTAACAAAAGGTTGTTCCCAAGGTACATTTTCTAAGACAAGTTGGATAGAATCTTTCATATTCCCCAAAACAAGTTTGAAATGCAAGTCCACTCACCGATATCGAAAATCTGGATTCCGGGTGCACTCGAACTAATAGTCCTCAAGCACAATTCCTTTGCCTTTTCTAGACGTCTCACTACCTTGACAAATAACAAAGTCGAGGAATTTACTATATTGTCCCTAAATTGATATAAACTAATTTAAATTACTAATGCTTGATATGTAAATGCAAAAATACGTTCGATTACCGCTTAATCGTGGTATCGATTAAATTCGACCGATCACCGATTAATTGACGATTTTGTCCAAATCACCTCCAAATTAATCCATTTCTCCTCTAATACCTTAATTTACCACATACCATTTAAATAAAGCCAAATTCAACATTGGAACCCTCACAGTTCCTTATAGAAAAATTCGGTCATTTGGTGCACTAGCATCGAATTTTTTTTCTATATAACCGTTTCACCTTAATTCATCATTTTTCAAGCCATTTTCCTTGAAATAAAAACAATCCCCCATTGATATTCAGCCCTCATGGTTCGACCAACGAGGAACCCTAGAGAAATTGAATATTTCTTTTGTGTTTTTGTCAATAACCATGCTTAACTATCCCTAAACACTAACATAGTGTAAAATCAAATTATTCCAACAACAATTCCTCTTCCATACCCATTTTTCAGAATTGAATTCATCATGATAACTCAATATTCAACCATGGAAATCAAGAACAAAAGCATGGGTAAGCTAGGTATTAAGGAGAATTAAAGAAATTCTAACTTACCTAGCTTGTTTCCTTGATTTCTTCACTTTTTCTTTGAATTTCCACCGAGGTTTTCTTTGTTTTTCCCTTTGTTCTTCCTTTGTTCTTGTTGCTGGTTGCCTAGGCTGAATATGGTGACAGAATTGGGGATTTAATGGGCTGATTTCTATGGAAAATAATAAAATAATCAAGCATGCCACGTGTCACATGCTTATTGGCCCAATTTTTTTTTAACTTTTTGACTTTTTCTTCTTAATTTTCCACCACAAATATTTTGGTATTTATCCAATCCTACCACAATTAAAATCCCTTGGTCTTGACAAGTGCTGAGGGAAAAAATTTACTGATTTGCCCTCGGGGTGAAAAAATTAAGA
The DNA here is from genome assembly GCF_053813885.1 of Theobroma cacao. Classification (NCBI taxonomy): domain Eukaryota; kingdom Viridiplantae; phylum Streptophyta; class Magnoliopsida; order Malvales; family Malvaceae; genus Theobroma; species Theobroma cacao. The sequence continues at coordinate 9,164,819 of NC_142648.1, read as the reverse complement.
TTTTGCCCTTATACTCCGAAATGTACCGGAATCACATTATTTCTACTTTTCAACCTCAAATAACACTAATATTGATCAATATTAACCATATGGGTAAAAAAACATCATTTTATAAAAATTCCCGTTTAGTCCTCTAGTGGCAAAATTACCATTTTACCCTTGTGCTCCAAAAATACCAAGAATCATAATTTTTCACTACTAAACATCATTTTATACTCCAATAATCATAATTATATTTCATATAATTATTCTTGGTCAAATGTGATCAAATCTTGGTTAAAAATCTCCATTTTATCATCAAATGGTAAGGTGATCGTTTTGTCCCTAATCGGTTAATTTTCCTGATGGACTCCAAACTGGACCTTGAACTTCAAATCACTATTCTAAGCCATTCTGTGGGTTTCAAAATTTTCAAATTCCTCTTAGAATTTCTATTTGAACTAGTTCAAGACTCAATTTAACTTAGTTGTACCACTCGATACAATACCGTCTTTTAATCGAGCTTGACAGGGTCTCACAGTGGTGGATTTCAACATGTAGTTTGAATATTGGCTTCTTTTTTATTTATCATGAATGGGTGTAGTTTTGTTTATTTAAATCTATTCTTAATGCCTTTGATTGTCTAGCCTACAATTAACTGATTTGTGAATCTAATTCATACTCGAGAGAGAGATTTTAGATTGGACTAAGGTTTGAATAGTATATGTTCATGCCACTTAGGTGATCTAATTTGCGATTTGGGTAGACATACACCAATTGCCATACATAGCCACATTAGGACACTTGCTTAATGAACTTAATTTAATTGATTCTTATAGACATATAGTGAACTAATTAAGTTAGATATTTACACAAGCAACTCGATAAAGACTTGTCCATAGCTTTGGATTTTTGGTTAGTAAAACCACCCAAGAAAGATAAATAACAAGAAAAGCTGATATCAGATGAAATGTTGAATGAACCTATAATCCTAGGTCTTTGATATATTGTTTTTCTCAACTTATTTAGTTCGTTAGTTTATTTAGTGTTGATTTTTTTATTATTTTTAATAAGTTTTTCTTCAATTTTTGGATTACTTAAATAAGATTAATTTGTTTTATAATTTTAGTACTTAGTGAAACTTTAGAAACAAATCTCAGTGGGAACGATACTCTACTTCATCACTATATTACTTGTTCGATATGTATATTTGCATGTGTAAAATCGACAACATATTTTTGGTGTCGTTGCCAGGGATTTTGTTTTTTTTTTGTTATTTGCTAATATTTGAATTTTATAGATTAGTCTTAATCTAAGTTTTAATTTTGTTTTGCAGTTACGTTCAGTCATCGTATGAGAAGAGCAAACAACTTGGAGACTATCCCATGTGATCTAGAAATTAAGAGAACATTTCGCAGACTTCAACGAGAAAATCAACAAGGTGTTGCTCTAATAAATACAATGGCTGATCAACAGGGTGGACAACAAGACCAAGAACATGTAGTAGCTAAAAATCGTTTCTTAAGGGATTATGTTGTTCCTTTAGTACAAGGAATTTCATCGAGCATTCGAAGGCTAGCTATACAAGCAAACAATTTTGAAATCAAGCCAATTGTCATCACCATGATTGAAACATTGGTTTAGTTTGGGGGCCTTCCAAATGATGATCTAAATGGCCATATAGCAAACTTCTTGGAGATTTGTGATACTTTCAAACATAACAGTGTCACGGATGATGCAATTCATTTGAGGCTTTTTCCTTTCTCATTGAGGGATTGATAATTCTATTTTATAGAATTATTTTATTTCAATTTTGTTATTAAATATTGGCTAAGTCCTTAATTTTTAATTATAATTTATTTATTTTTAGTTATTTTTTATAATTAGTTTATTTTTAAGTGAGTTATTTTAATTCTATGTTATTCCTTTTAATTTGATTGTTATTTATTAGTTTTTCTATGTTTAGTAGGATTTAAAGTGATTGGGCTTAATTTTGAAAAGTAAGGTGTTGAAAGACCTAGAATCTGCTTGCATATGCTTCAGTATTTTGGCCATAACTCGAGATACAGAACTCTAAGTGATGGCCATTCAAGTGATCAATGTTCATACAATTCTGCTTCAGTCCAATTTGCGGGGAACTTCAACAAGCCGCAGAATAACCCATATTTTAATTCATACAATCATGGTTGGAGAAACGACCCCAACTTTTCATGGAACAACAACATAGGGCCTTTCAATCCAAACCCCAACGTGCCTCTTGGTTTTCAACAACAATTTAGACCACTAATTCTTGAAATGAAGTCCCAAGTGGAAGAACTTATCTTGCAATATATGTCTAAGACTGATGCCATAATTCAGAGCTATGGAGCCTTCTTGAGAAATCTTGAGACCCAAGTGGGACAGCTTGCAAACTCCATCAATAGTAGACCCCAAGGTGCCTTACCAAGTGATACACAAGTCAATCCCAAAGGTAAGGAACATTGTAATGCAATTACCTTTAGGAGTGGCAAAGAAGTTGAAAGGGTGAGTGGAAAATCAATTGAATCTTCAAAGAAGCATGTAGATGATGACAAGGCAATTGTTGAGAAAGAAGTTGAAGTGGAAAAGATAGATAATGGGCAAGCTAAGAATCAAGGGGATTCTCAAGCAATTTATCCTCCACCACCATTCCCACAAAGGTTGAAAAGGCAAAAAAAGTTGATAAACAGTTTGAGAAATTTCTTAATGTCTTCAAGAAGCTCCACATAAGCATCCCTTTTGCTGAAGCTTTAGAAAACATGCCAAGTTATGTTAAATTCTTGAAAGACATCTTAATTAAGAAGAGAAAACTAGAAGATTTTGAAACAATGGCACTTACTGTTGGCTCCATTAGTGTTTGATGATAATATATTATTCTCATTCATTTGTATCTAATACTTTTACTTGAGTGTGCAGGAAAATTAATGTATGAAATTAATAAATCAATCTTTCAAAGGGTATATCAAAAGAAAGAAGGGAGATAAAAATAATAAGACATGACTGCTTAACAAGGAAGAAGCTCATTAGTTGAATAAGGAAGAATGTTGGTTGGCAAAGATTCAAATTGGAGAAATGGGAAGCTGAAGGATATTGAGAAACAGAACAAACTTAGTCGACCAACAAAATGGGCTAGTCGACTAAGTGCTTACTACCAGAACTACCAGATACAAGGAGCAAAAAATAGAGACGACTTAGTTGACTAAGATATCAGTTAGTCGACTAAAAGCATTCTGCCTGTAAGTTTGAAGTCTGCACTAAAAGATAGAATAACGGCTAGAACCAACTCCCAACTATCTCCACGGCTAGAAAACTGTCAAACCCCCATCAGAGATGTTTCTCCAAGTATAAAAAGGTCTTCCAACAGTTAGAAACTAGTTTTTTTAGAAGTGTTAAAGGGATTTGAGTCACATAAGAGTTGAAAAACCAGAAAATCTCTCTTGTACCTTGCTACACCTAAACGCCCATTCTTTGTACTTGTATTCTGTACTCAACCTTGTACCATTTAGATCAACTTGTGATCATAGGTACTTTCTTTTACTTCTCTTCTTGTATTCTTAGAGTGAGGGATTCACTCTAAGTGGTTGTTTCAAGCAAGGTTTGCTTGAAAGTGTTAAAGTTCTAACTTAGCCTTGAAAAGTTAGGTGTTTGGTTTTAGTTTAGCCCGTGAAAAAACTAGTGTAAAAGGTTTTGGTTGAGCCTGCTAAAAGCCATTGTAAAGCTTGGTGAAAGCTTGTGAATTTCACCGATTCCTAGTGGATTTGTTGGGAAAATCTTTGGTTGGATAATCAAGGTAGTGGATGTAGGTCTTGGACCGAACCACTCTAAATTCTGCTATCTTTTTGCTCTGTTTTTATTTCATTTTCTTTTCTTCATTTGTTTCGCACTTGTCTAGACTTTGAGACAATATTTGAAAGAGCCAAATTGTGCTATTCACCCCCCTTCTAGCACATATTATTGGGACCAACAAGTGGTATTAGAGCTAGTTCCCTATTATTAAGGCTTAACATTCATTGGGAGAATCTAAATGGCTCAACAAAAATCCATAGTTGCTGAGAGACAATAAACAAACAGACCACCTCTGTTTGATGGCTCTAACTATCCTTATTGGAGCACTAGGATGTCAATTTACATTAAAGCTACAGATTATGAAATGTGGGACGTCATAACTGATGGACCCTTTATTCCCTCAACTTTAAATGTAGTTACAAATGAGTTGATGTCAAAGCCAAGGTCTGAATGGACCGCGGCTGAAACTAAGAAAGTCCAAACAAATTTTAAGGCCATCAATACATTGCATTGTGCCTTAACCCCCACTGAATTCAATAAAGTCTCAAGCTGTACAACAGCTAAGCAAGTGTGGGACAAACTTAGAGTAATCCATGAAGGGACTTCACAAGTCAAGGAGTCCAAAATTGCCCTCTTGACACATAACTATGAAATGTTCAAAATAGAGCTTGGTGAAGATATCACCAGCATGCTAGATAGGTTTACAAATATCATAAACAAATTGAGTCAACTAGGCAAACCAATACCTGAGCATGAAATAGTTAAAAGACTTCTTAGAAGCCTACCAAAAAATGGAAGCCTAAAGTGACTGCAATCCGAGAGGCCAAAGATCTAAATGTAATTACCTTAGATGAGATTTGTGGTTCTCTCCTTACTCATGAGCTGGAGCTTAAAGATGAAAAAGAAGAAGATAGGAAGGAAGCAAAGGAAAAGAAAAAGAGCATTGCACTTAAAGTTAGCATCCTTGAAGAAAAGCTAAAAGAATTATCATGTGATGATGATGAAGAGTTAGCTCTGGTTGTAAGAAAATTTAGAAAGCTTATGGGAAGAAGAAACCGGAGGCTAGCTAGAAGAGGGTTTAGAAAAGAACAAGGTGCTTCATGGAAATTCAGAAACAAAAATGACTCCATAAAAAAGAAAGAGCTGATCTGCTACGAATGTAAGAAACCTAGCCACTTCAAGTCCGAATGTCCATTGTTGAAAGATGAGACACCAAAGAAAAATAAAAAATCCAAAAAAGTAATGGTGGCTGCTGCATGGTTTGACAGTGACACATCAAGCTCTGAAGATGAAGATGAAAAATTTGAGGAAAAAGCAAACCTCTGCTTGATGGCACAAGATGATGAAATAGAGGTATCCTTATCCCCCTGTGATATTTCCATTGATGATTTACAAGATGAGTATGACAACCTTTATGATGAATTTGAAAAACTTTTTTCAAAATATAAGATTCTAAAGAACAAGACTACATCTCTTGAAAATGATTTGGAAAAAGTGAGACAAGAGTTCAATTCTATTTTTGAGCAAAGAAATTTCCTGCAAGTTGAGTTAGAACACTCAAAAATAGATTTTGAAGTTTTAAAGCTAGAGATGGAAAATAAATCTGAAGCTTTGCAAAAACTACTTGATGAAAAAACAGCTCTCAAATGTTTAAAAATGAAACTCCAAAAAGAAATGCATACCACAAGAAGAATTCTGCTTTTGCATCATCTAGATGTTATAGTTGTGGAAAACATGAACATATATCATATGACTACTTTAAGAGAAGTAATATGTAGAAAGTTAAGAAAATTTAGGTCCTTAAAGGATCCTATATTGCAACTAACTTTCAAGGACCCATCAAAGTATGGGTACCTATAAAGAAAAATTGAAATTTTGTTTTGTAGGTTGAGCTGCACATAAAGGAGACATGTTTAAGAGCTCAACTCAAGAAGAAGTAGCCTTGCTACATGAACAATGGCTACTCACGACACATGACAGGAGATGAACTGTTATTTACTCAGCTAGACAAAAGAAAGGGAGGTATCGTATCCTTTGGTGATGATTCTGAAGGTTGAATTCATGGGATAGGTACGGTTGGTAAGAACTCCCAAACTCAAATTAGTCATTGGTTATTGGTGAAGGGTTTAAAGCATAATTTATTGAGTATTAGTCAATTATGTGACAAAGGATTTAATGTATGTTTTGATTCAAATAAGTGTGAAGTAATAGACATAGGTACAAACAAAGTCTCATTTATAGGAAAGAGATTGAAGAATATGTATGTTGTTTTTCTTGAGGATCTTGAAATAAATAATGAAATATATCTAGTTGCAAATGTTGAAAATGACAGCTGGTTATGGCATAGGAGATTAGGACATGTAAGCTTGCATACTATGTCAAAATTGATTAGAAAGAACTTAGTTGTTAGGCTACCGGATTTAAAATTTGAAAATGAGAAAATATGTGATGCTTGCCAACTAGGAAAACAAGTTAGAACATCCTTCAAGACTAAAAAGATTGTGTCAACATATAGACCTCTTGAATTATTACTCATTGATCTATTTGGTCCAATAAGCACAACAAGTTTAGGAGGAAAATCGTATGGCTATGTAATAGTTGATGACTATTCTAGATATACTTGGGTTTATTTTCTTGCTCAAAAGAATGATGCTATATCAGCTTTTATAAGTCATTGTAGGAAAGTAGAGAATGAAAAAGGATTAGCCATAGTTAGCATAAGGAGTGATCATGGAGGAGAATTTGAAAATGATGAATTTGAGAAATTTTACAATGAAAAGGGATTGGATCATAATTTCTCTGCACCTAGAACACCTCAACAAAATGGAGTAGTAGAGAGGAAAAATTGAACCTTAAAAGAAATGGCTAGGACTATGTTATGTAAGAATAACCTACCAAAATATTTTTGGGCTGAGGCTGTGGACACAACAGCTTATATACTTAATAGAGTCTCAATAAGACCCATGATTTCTAAGACACTATATGAACTTTACAAGGGTAGGAAACCAAACATTTCTCACCTTAGGAGTTTTGGCTGTAAATGTTTTATATTGAACAATGGAAAACAGCCCCTAGAAAAGTTTGATGCAAAAAGTGATGAGGCAATATTTTTAGGATATGCATTAAACTCCAAGGCTTATAGAGTTTTCAACAAAAGGACTCTAAATGTTGAAGAATCAATCCATTTAGTTTTTGATGAGTCAAATGATTTACAAAAGGAAATTCATGTTGATGATGATGGTGTAGAAATCCTAGAATAACAAATGGAAGAAATAAGCCTAAAGAACAATAAAAATAATGAAGAAAGCTCACATAGAAGAGAAAATGAAACTCCATCTTTAGAAGATTTGCAAAGAATAGAAAATTAGCATAATGACCTTCCAAGGAGTTGGAGATTTTTAAGAGACCATCCATAAGATCAAATCGTAGGTGACATTTATCAAGGAGTTAGAACTAGGAAAACAATAAGAGAAACCTATGAATTTTCAGCCTTCATATCATAAATAGAACCTAAAAGTTTTGAAGAAGCTAAAAATGAGGAAAGTTGGGTAATGGCCATGCAAGAGGAACTTGATCAATTCAAAAAAAATCATGTATGGTCACTAGTACCTAGACCTTCAAATCACCCTATTGTTGGCACAAAATGGGTGTTTAAAAATAAGGTAGATAAGCAAGGAAATGTAGTTAGAAATAAAGCTAGGTTAGTAGCCTAAGGATACAACCAAGAGGAAGGAATAGACTATGATGAAACCTTTGCATCCGTTGCTAGGATCGAAGCCATAAGGTTGTTGTTAGCTTTTGCTTGCTTCATGAATTTCAAATTGTACTAAATGGATGTAAAAAGTGCATTTTTAAATGGATTCATTCAAAAGGAAGTATATGTTGAACAACCACCAGGGTTTGAAGATTTTGAAAAACCAGATCATGTTTTTAAACTCCACAAAGCCTTGTCTAGATTGAAATAAGCTCCAAGAGCTTGGTATGAGAGGCTTTCAAAATTTCTGGTTGAAAAAGGTTATGATAGAGGCAGCATTGATACTACATTGTTTATTGAAAGATGTTTAAATGATTGAATTGTTGTGCAAATATATGTGGATGACATTGTTTTTGGTGCAACTAATGAGACTTTATGCAAGAACTTTGCTAAAGAAATGTAGGGTGAATTTGAGATAAGCATGATAGGAGAAGTACTTTCTTGGTCTTCAAATTAAACAAAGTGAGGAAGGAATCTTCATCAACCAAGAAAGGTACACTCAAGATATGCTTAAAAAGTTTGATATGCTCAAGTTGAAACCAATCTCTACACCAATGAGTCCATCCACAAGACTTGATCTTGATGAAAAAGGAAAAAGTATTGATCAAAAGCTCTATAGAGGTATGATCGAATCACTTCTCTACTTTACAGCAAGCAGACCAGATATTCAGTTTAGTGTGTGTTTATGTGCTAGATTTCAGTCACAACCTAAAGAATCACACCAAACAGCTATTAAGAGAGTTTTTAGATACCTCTTAGAAACTCAAACTTTAGGATTATGGTATTTTAGAGAATCATCATTTGATCTTGTAGGCTATTCGGATGCAGACTTTGCAGGAAGCAAAACTGATAGAAAAAGTACTAGTGGGACATGCCAATTTCTAGGAAATATGCTAGTATCTTTGTCTAGTAAGAAACAAAATTCTGTAGCACTTTCAACAGCTGAAGCAGAGTATATTTCTCTAGGTAGTTGTTGTGCTCAGATTTTATGGATCAAACAACAACTATGAGATTTTGGAATTAATTTTCATAATGTACCAATTTTTTGTGACAACACAAGTGCAATCAATATATCTAAAAATCCTGTGCAGCATTCAAGGACAAAGCACATTGAGATTAGACACCATTTTGTTAGAGACCATCTAGTGAAAAATGACATTAAAATTGAATTTGTGAATACTTTGCATCAATTAGTTGATATTTTTACTAAACCACTAAATGAAGATAGATTCTGTGAAATTAGAAGAAATCTAGGTATGATTAGTCAACAGGAATTGTGAGAAAATCTTTGGCTCATGCACATGAAACAGAATGCATTTAGTCGACTAAGATGAATCTTAGTCCACTAAGAGTGTTCTGGTAGCATTAAATAATAAGACTCAGTGAATAAAATAAGGAAGAAATAAAGTAATATAAAGAATGTGTGTATCAAGTAATAAGGAAAGAAGAAATACTGCCTAAAATGAATAACCAAAATTTAGAGGGAGTTTTGAAATTTTGAGCAAATAGAATAGGGCAATATTTAAAGGGGAGGCGGATGGTTCTTCTAGGAATTAACTGCTGACAACTTCTTTTTTTCTCTCCCCTAAAACCTGAGCCTCTGAAACTGAAACCCATTTCTTCACATTTTCCTTTGAAATCGATTCAAACCCTTGCCATTTAGACAAAATCTCATTAGAAAAATTCTTGATTCAAAATGTGAAAAACCTCACAGAGTAAAGAAATCATTGAAAAGAAGAAAGGAAAAAGGCCACTAGAAGAAAGGCCTAAAGCGAAAATACTGAATAAGAAATAGAAAATCGCATCTGCTTCAGTGAAAGAGATATCTAGGAAATTGAAAGAAAAGAAGCAAAAAATAGAAAAGAAGAAGGACAAGGAATCCACACTCAAGAAAGATACTAGCTCTTCTTCTTCTAAGTTCAGAAATAAGATGCATGAACTGAGGTTTAGAAAAATTTAGAATGCACCTATTACCTGTGGCAAATATATTGACTAGAAGAGTTTTTATGAGAATTTAGAAATTCAGACTAGTTTATCCGACTATTATGATGAACTGAAACTGAAAGGATATAGCACTTTTAAGAATAGATCCTACAGTGCAAGTCTGGTAAAGGAGTTCTATTCCAGCATTGCTTTAGGAGAAAAAGAATTAGAGGATTCTGAGGACTTTGTCAAAAATGGTCTGAATGTGTATTTGAATGGGAAAGAATTTGTTGTCACTGTTGATGATTTAGGTAGCTTACTGAAAATCGAGTGTGAAGGGGGTGAGTATGAGTTCCTAGAGAAATACGATCCCTCATGATTATAGGAAATCATCACCGAAAGGAAGGAAAAGTATTCTTCAAAGAGTAATTCGGTCTGATAATCAGCCCCCAGATAAGGATTCTGTATTAATTTGTAGCAACAAACATCCAAGGCAAAAGTGGAAGTTTAAGTTACATCAGCCTTCAGGATCTTTGGGTGATGGAACATGCCTTTAATGTGGTTGCTCTGAATGTAGGTAGATTTATGATTGAAAAGATGAGAAGTGCATGCAAACTTGAGAAAATCAATCAGCCTTATGGAAATGTGATTACATCCTTAGTGCAAAAGAAGGGTGTTTGGGCAAAAAGATATGGTGAAGAATAGAGACCAGGTTATCTACTTGGGTAGTTTAACTAAAATGGGTTACAAGCTGGATGGTGAAAAATTTACTAAAACACCTTAGGTCTCTATAATTCCAGCACCAATTGAGGCACTATCATCTCAATTTTCTAGTGAAATGATTTTTAATTTATTGATGAGGATAGATGGAAAACTCACTAATCAAGAAACTAGATTACAGAAAATTGAAGAGAAAATTGTTGAACTGGAGAATGAACTGAAAGGCAAAGAAAAGCCATCAGAACTTGCTACTAAAGATTCCTCTAAAACACTAAGTGCTTCACCAGCACTCATGGTGTAAGTTATGGTGTTCCAGTTGAAGGTCATCAGCCAGAAGAGGAACAATCAAGAAAATCACCTTCACTTGAGTTATAGGATAAAGATGAATCTGATCAAGGTACCGAAGTGATTGCATATGAGCAAGAAAATACCCCTACTAAACCTTAGCCTCAACTAGAACCTTAACCATTTCCTCCACACTCTGAAGAGGTTTTAATCATGAGTTTGTTCCAACAAATGGTTCAAGAGGAATAAGTTGAGAAAGGGGTAGTTAAGGAAAAAGCACAAAAAACAGCATCTCCATCAGTCCCTAAAGTAAAAATAAAGTCTAGGAAAGAAAAGCACAAAGTCACTGTACCATCACAAGAGAAGGAAGCCATTGCAGCACCATTGATGAGGAAGAAAACTATGGCCACAAAGATAGCATTTCTCAAGAGAATAAAGGCTTCTCGATTGGTAAAGAAATCTAAACTAGCTCTAGTCTCTTCTCCCCAGGATCCAGTCAATGTCTCTGACAAATCCTCACTAGAACCTTCCCTTAAAAAATCATCACCTCTAAGAGAACCCTCTCCTTCTCCTCTGAATCCTTTTTATGGCACTGAATCCTTACCCTTTGACACCTTAGATGACTAGAAACCCCTTGATTTGATGTTGACAAAAAGGGGAAGTAGAATGGTAGGAACCAGGGAAGCAGGAACTTGAGAATTAATTAAAAAAACTGTTAGGGTAGAGTTATCAGGAATTATCAAAAATGAACAAGGGGCATTTTAGAAATATTGACTGTTGTTTTTTTTTTCCTACTAGTTATGCCATGATGGCACTTGAACATTTAGTTTTAATTTTGTTATCTATATGGTTGTTTAACAAATGGATGCTGATATGATTATGATATTTGACTGCTGAAAATTAAAGTTTACTGATATTTTGCTATCCTTGGTATTTTTACTGCTGTTGACAAAATCTGCTGCTACATTAATATTGAATTATATGCTGACAATTAATTTCTGTGAATAATTTCTGTTTGTGAATAGATATAGATGCTATGTATAATGTATCAGTTGAAACATAAATGATGAAGACAAAATCTGATAAATTAACTGCTGACAGCTGCTGGAACTTTGATGAAAATCTGTCAACACTTATTGCTGAAAGTTTAATGACAATCTGTTAATACTTACTTGCCGCAAATCAGTCTATATTGCTACACATATATATACTCTAAATATACAATGTCATTTTCTGTATAACAAGAATAAAATTTGCTAGAATAAAGTAAACAAAATATGCACACACTAAGGGAGAACATATGCTTAGAGGGAGCAATCCTCATTTTCTGCAGAAACTAAAATGAGTAAAAAGACACTATCCTGTTAATCAATGAATGTTTTGTCATCATCAAAAAGGGAGAGATTGTTGGCTCCATTAGTTTTTGATTATAATAAAACATTCCCATTCATTTGTGTCTAATACCTTTACTTGAGTGTGCAGGAAAATTAATGTATGAAATTAATAAATCAATCTTTCAAAAGGTATATCAAAAGAAAAAAGGAGATAAAAATAATAAGACATGACTGCTTAACAAGGAATAAGCTCATTAGTTGAATAAGGAAGAATGTTGGTTGGCAAAGATTCAAATTGAAGAAATGGCGGGCTGAAAGATATTAAGAAACAGAACCAACTTAGTCGACCAAGAAATGGGCTAGTCGACTAAGTGTTTACTGCCTGAACTGCCAGATATAGTGAGCAGAAAATAGAGACGACTTAGTCGACTAAGATATCAGTTAGTCGACTAAAAGCATTTTGCCTGCAAGTTTGAAATTTGCACTAAAAGACAAAGTAACGGCTAGAACCAACTCCTAACTATCTCCAACGGCTAGAAAATTATCAAACTCCCATCAGAGATGTTTCTCCAAGTATAAAAGGGTCTTCCAACAGTTAGAAACTAGTTTTTTTAGAGGTGTTAAAGAGATTTGAGTCACATAAGAGCTGAAAAACTAGAAAATCTCTCTTGTACCTTGCTGCACCTAAACGCCTATTCTTTGTACTTGTATTCTACACTCAACCTTGTACCATTTAGATCAACTTGTGATCATAGGTACTTTCTTTTACTTATCTTCTTGTATTCTTAGAGTGAGGGATTCACTCGAAGTGGTTGTTTCAAGCAAGGTTTGCTTGAAAGTGTTAAGGTTCTAACTTAGCCTTGAAAAGTTAGGTGTTGGGTTTTAGTTTAGCCCGTGAAAATCTAGTGTAAAAGGTTTTGGCTGAGCTTGCTAAAAGTCATTGTAAAGCTTGGTGAAAGCTTGTGAATTTCACTGGTTCTTAGTGGATTTGTTTGGAAAATCCTTGGTTGGATAATCAAGGTAGTGGATGTAGGTCTTGGACCGAACCACTCTAAATTCTGCTATCATTTTACTCTGTTTTTGTTTCATTTTCTTTTCTTCATTTGTCTCGCACTTGTTTAGACTTTGAGACAATATTTGAAAGAGCCAAATTGTGCTATTCACCCCCTTCTAGCACATATTATTAGGACCAACACTTACTGAGGAGTGTAGCGTAATAATTCAAAACAAGCTTCCACCAAAACTTAAAGATCTAAGGAGTTTTTCTATACCTTGTACTATTGGTAGATTTAAATTTACAAAAGCTTTATGTGATTTGGGTGCAGGTGTTTGAATCATGCCTTTGTCAATTGCTAAAAAAATTAGACTTAATGAGATACAACTTACCATAGTTTTTTTACAATTAGTAGATAAAATAATCAAGTATCCTGTTGTGATTTTGAGGATGTATTGGTTAAAGTTGGGCATCTCTACATTCCGGTGGACTTCATTATGCTTGAGATGGAAGAGGATCTAAAAATTCCTTTAATCTTGGGGTGACCATTCTTGGCCACTACAGGCACAATCATTGATGTGAGGGAAGACAATATAACTTTCAAAGCTGGAGAAGAGGTAGTTGAGTTTAACATTTTCAATGCAAATAAAAATCCTAGCTTTACAAGTTGTTGCTATAGAGTGGAGTTAATTGATGAATGAAAAGGTGAACCTATTTCTCCACCTACAATTGAGCAAGCACCAATCTTTGAGTTTAAGCCACCACTTTCGCCTGTGAGACCCAAGCAATCACCAACGGAGCATCTTCCACCACCATCTAGTTGTCTTTTGAGATTGGACAACAAGTAATGATGCTTTCTAGATCATACTTCAAGCTTTTTTGATGGAAACGCAAAGAAAGATGGTGGGGTCCTTTCAAAGTGGTAAAGACTTTTCCTTGTGGAATAATTGAGATTTATAGTGAGGATACGGGAATAATCATGGTTAATGGGATGAGCCTCAAACCATATTCCGAGGATAAAGAATTGGAAAATGGGGTGCTTTAGTCAAGCTAGTAACTATAAACAAGTGCTTCTTAGGAGGCAACCCAAGTTTCTAAACTTTACTTATTTTAGCCTTTATTTTATTTAATTTTTTTTACTTTAGTTAGAATTTATTTCTTTTGATTTATTAAATTTTTTTATATTTCCTTTTGCAAGTAATTGGTAAAAAAATTTAAAAAAAGGTTAGTGCTGCGGCACTCATTTTGAGTATCGTGGCCTTGAAATAAAGAAAACAAGGCACATGAAATAGAATGTTTCAGCACCGCGACCCTCAAAGGGAGCTCCACGGTGCTGAATAAAGCAAGGATTTATAAAATAGTTGGATGCCGCGACGCTTAACCTTCAACACCGTGGTGCTCGTAAGGACAATTTTTTTTGTTTTAAATATATTTTTTCTTCTTTTCCCCCCATGATCTCCAGCTTCTTGAGAGACGCGGTGTTGGGTTAGGGCACAGCCTTAACCCTTTGAAAACCCTCTCATATTTTTTTCTTCTTCTTTCACTCCTCTTTTTCTTTGACCTCCATCCCCACTCCCATTCTTCCTCCTCCTGCCAATCTCTTGCCTTCCTCCGTTTTCTCTTTTTCACTCGAACTTAATGCATATTCTTTCTACTTGGATTTTTTTTATTTTCCCTTTGAAATCCTACACTCCTAAGGTAAGTAATCCTCCAAACATTGGTTTTCAATTACTTTGTGTGGAGAGAGGATGAGGTTGGTGTTCATAGTAAATTTTATAATCTTTGCTACTTGAATGATTCCATTGTGCATGTTTGTTAATGGGTATTTCATACTTCTTCATGATTAATGCTTAGAGTGCAGAAAATTTTTATGATTAGTGCCAATTTCTTAGTACCCATATAATGAATTCATGGACCTTTTGTCTGCTGCAAATATAATTGATAAATGCTTTGTTGATGAGAGTAGATAATGGGTTTGTTTAATTTTGGATACTTGGTTGAGCAATTAGAAATAAATCCTGGAATTGTTGGTGCAACAACATGCAATAATTGATAATTTTGATGAGTGCATTGTCATAGAATTATTTTTATATTAGACTATTGCATATTGAAAATTATGATTATGATAATGTTATTTGAATGTTGTGAGGAATAAAGAATTTATGCTGCATCTTAAGGAGTGGGATGGACATGTCTACTTTTCCTTCGTCACCTATGAATTTTGACTCTACGGATGATTTTGATGGTGACGAGTCGGAAGACTTGTAGACTACAACTTCGGAGTGAGGGGAGTATTCTTGTCCTTTTTCTTTAATTTTCTTTTATCACATTGAGGACAATGTTCAGTCCATGTTTGGGGGAGTGGTTTAGAATTTTGTTAGTTTATTTTTAGTTAGCTTTATTTATGTTTTGCATGCTTTATTGTGTTTAAAAAAAAACATTTGATATAGTTGCACCTTATTCATGATTGTCCCAATCTTAGGATGATATTTTAATTATCTTTTGATTCTTAGCTTTTGGGAAGCATATATTTATGATTTAATTTTATGTGATAATCTTGTGTTAGCTTTATTTTAGAATGTGACTTCTAATAATTTGAACACTATATTCTTTTACTTAGAATTTTTGTGTGATTTAGAGAAATTTTATGTTGATGAAAAAGTATAGTGAAGTCAAGAATTCTAGAATTTGTTTGATTCTCTCTTGAGGCGAAATCTTAGATAACACTTAGGATAGGAAGTGATCTAGGCTATCTTTGGATTGTTTGAGCCTTTTTGAGCCCACCTTGTTATATTTATACTTAGTCACCCTTTTTGAGCCTAATTTACCTTTTCTTTGTAATTACACAATTTTGTTAGCCTTAGCCTTTCTATTTAAATCTAGCAATTTGAACCTTTCACCCTCTAAGTATTTTAATCTTTCTAAGGAATGGTTTGAGCTTAAGATAAATTGAGGGAGAAAAGTGAAAAAAAAAACACGAAAAGAAAAAAAAAGTGATGGTTATTAGCAAAAATTACCCCTTATTTGTAATTGTTAAAAATAAGTTTGGGGGTTGAAAAAGAAAAGAAAAGAAAAGAAATAAATGTGTTGTATGAAGGAAAGTTTATTTCAAGTTTGGGGGTGCTATTTAAAAAAAAATTGAGCTCTTTATATGTCCTAGATTGATTAAGTGCTTAGGGTGAATTTGAGCCTAAATATATCCTTTATCATACCTTGACCCTAGCCTTACATTACAAGCTTGATAAAGACCTATTGATCCTTGAATAAGTGTTAATCTACATTAGTGGATAGAGAGATGAAAAGCAAACCTATGGGATCCTAGTACTAATCTATGCTTAGATTTGGAATAAACTAATCCGAATTGTACGATATTCTTTGTAAGAGAGCATTTACACACACACACACACAGGAAGTCCATTCGAAAAATAAGTTTTCATTTGAATTGATGCATGAATTTAAGGATTAGCTGTATGTTACCTTAAGTTGGAATTTGAGTTAATTTCTGAGGTAAAATTGGGAAATCATGATTTGGTACTTCAATCTCATGTTCAGGGATTTTTTTTTTATATTCAGTTTTCTTTTTGTGATTTTCTTTTGCTCGAGGACTAGCAAAATCTTAAGTTTGGGGCTGTGATAATTCTATTTTATAGAATTATTTTATTCCAATTTTGTTGTTAAATATTAGCTAAGTCCTAAATTTTTAATTATAATTTACTTATTTTTTAGTTTTTTTATAATTAGTTTATTTTTAAGTAGTTATTTTAATTCTATGTTATTGCTTTTAATTTGATTGTTATTTATTAGTTTTTATATTTTTTGTAGGATTAAAAGTGATTGGGCTTAATTTTGGAAAGTAAGATGTTGAAAGACCTAGAATCTGCTTGCATATGCTTCAGTATTTTGGCCATAACTTGAGATACAGAACTCCAAATGATGCGATTCTTGGACCATTGGAAAGCTAAGAGATAGAGCTACAATTTTTTGAAGACCACTCTTCCCAGTTCTGCGTCGAAGATAAAGAAAATCATGTTAGAAAATAGCTGGACGTACTGTGTCGGGAATGGAAATTTGTAAAGACTAGCAATTGATTTTTTGGGCCTCTCATTACACTTTTAAGCCCAATTAAACCCTAGGTCAACTGAAGGAGGTATAGGTCAAGTTATTATTATAAATAAGATGTGTTTAATAACTTTTGCGAGACAACCTTTGGAGATTTAAGAAGCTAGAAGTTGAGGCTGAAACTTGGAGATCAAGGTGGCAAATATTGTGTTGTTTTCTTCCTTGGCTTTTATTGTTCTTGTTACTTTCAATGGTTGAATTTTATACAATGTTATTTTATTTTGTAATTATGAGTAGTTAATTTTCTTTTTTCTATGATTGCAATTAAACTCACATGTAATTTAAGTTTTTAATCTCTTTCTTACTTATTTTTAATGGGATCTGAATTGTTTATTTCAATATGTTCTTAATGCTTTTAATTGCTTGACCGCCAATTAAATTGATCTAGGAACCTAAACAAACTTAGGAAAGAGAGTTTAGAGTAGACTAAAATTGGGATAGCATATGATCATATTAATTGATTTGCGTATAGGATAGGGATATACCTATAGGCCATATGTAGCCAGATTAGATCCTGAACTTAATGAGTCTATTTTAATTTCAATTCACATAGGGATATAGTGTTTTAGTTAAAATAGATATTTTTATAAGATGAGTCGGGAGACCCTTATAAATAATTGAGGACTTTAGGTTAGCAATTCAACCCACTGAAATAAGTTAAGGAAGAGAGGTAAGATTTAGATGAAGTGTGAGCGATATTGTAATCCTAGGCTTGTTTGATTTGATATTTTTTTCAAGTTATTATTATTTTGATTTTCTTGTTGGTTTAAATTTTAGTTTAGTTGATAAATTAATTTTGAATGTTTGGATAACATTAAATTGTTCTAATTTTAGTATTTAGTAAAATTTTAGATCTATTTCCTATGGGATCGATACTCTGCTTGCTAATATACTATCTATTTGATATGTATACTTGCATAGTAAGATTTTAACTGATAGGGATAGAGCTAAAGCATGGTTGAATACGCTCCTTATTGGCTCAATAACAACATGGGATGATCTTGCTTAGAAATTCCTTGCCAAGTTCTTTCGTTCTGTTAAGACAGCGAAAATGAGGAATGATGTTACATCATTCTTGCAGCTAGATTTTAAATCATTGTACAAAACTTAAGAAAGATACAAAGCACTACTTCAACGTTGTCCTCATCATGGTCTTCTAAAGTGGCTTCAAGTGTAAACTTTTTATAATGGTTTAAGTAGGCATGTTCGGACTACCATTGATGCTGCTGCGGGAGGAGATTTAATTGCTAAATTGATCGATGAGGCATATGATTTGTTAGAGGAATGCTTGCAAATAATTATCAGTGGCTGACGGAGAGATCAATGTAAAGGAGAGTAGCTGGAATTCATGATGTAGATGCCATGTCATCATTATTCGCTCAGGTAACAACTTTAACTAAGACTTTTGAATCTTTTGGTAGTAACTTGTGTAGAGTCCTTTTGTAATGTGTGAGTACTGTGGAGATAATCATGCCAGCCATAAGTGTCTAAGTTTAACAGAGACAGTGCAATTTGTGAGTAACAGACAGCAAAATAACCCCTACTCCAACACCTATAACCCAAGGTGGAGGAATCATCCCAATTTCTCTTGGGCTAATAATCAAGGTTCATCCTCAACTCTAAGGCCAAATGCACCTTCAGGAATTCACCAGCAAGCTGGCACACCTATTTTTGAAATGAAGCTAGTTGTGGAAGATTTTTTAAGGCAATACATGAAACAAAATGATAGCATTATACAAAGTTAAACAGCTCTCATTCAGAGTCAAGCAGCATCAATTTGAAACCTTGAGACTCAAGTTGGTCAACTTGCCAATTTATTAAACAACCAACCTTAAGGAACACTGCCTAGCAATATAAAGGTGAATCCAATGAAGGAAGGTAAGGAACAAGTTATGGCAATCATCTTGAGAAGCGAAAAAGAGGTTGACAATAGCGTTTAGCAAGCTACTTTTCGAGATATACCTATTGAGAATGAAACAGTGATTGAGACAACTGACAAGCAAATGTAAGAGAAGGAAG
The DNA here is from genome assembly GCF_053813885.1 of Theobroma cacao. Taxonomy (NCBI): domain Eukaryota; kingdom Viridiplantae; phylum Streptophyta; class Magnoliopsida; order Malvales; family Malvaceae; genus Theobroma; species Theobroma cacao. Next base: position 9,145,888 of record NC_142648.1, on the reverse strand, counting down.
TGAAGACAACTTTACCATCACCACCCTTACCTCAGTGCCTTCAGAAACAAAAGCTTGATAAACACTTCCAAAAATTTCTTGAGGTATTCAAAAAGCTTCACATCAACATTCCTTTTGTAAAAGCTTTTGAGAAAATGCCATCATATGTGATGTTTCTGAAGGACATATTGATAAAGAAGAGGAAATTAGATGACTTTGAGACAATTACACTCACTGAGGACTGTAGTGCAATAATCCAGAACAAGCTTCCACCAAAGCTTAAGGACCTAGAGAGTTTTTTGATCTTTTGCTCAATTAGTAATTTTAATTTTTCAAAAACTTTGTGTGATTTAGGTGCTGGTGTCTCAATTATGCCTTTGTCTATTTCTAGGAGAATTGGATTGAAGGAGATTTAACCCACTACAGTCACCTTGCAATTAGCTGACAAAGTGATAAGGCACCCTTGTGGGGTGATAGAGGATGTCTTGCTTAAAGTTGGGAAATTGTTCATTCGAGTAGACTTCATAGTACTTAATATGGAGGAGGACCAAGAGGCTCCGATCATACTAGGATGTCCATTCTTAGCTGCCGCTGCAAGTGCACTAATAGATATAAGGGAAGGCAAAATAACTTTTGGAGTTAGAAAAGAGGTAGTTGAATTTACTATTTTTAATGCAACTAAGAGTCCTTCAACCACACTTCATTGTTGTATAGTGGAATTAGCTAATAAAGGTAAAAAAAATCGTACTCCACACACTACAAGAAAGTAAGCATTAATTCTTGAATCAAAGCCACCGCCGCCATAGCTTAAAACTTAACAGCATTATGATGAGCATGATCCACTGCCCTTAGTTAATCTTGATTTTAAGGTGGGACAACAAGTGTTACTAACCAAATCAGCCAAGCTCCTTCCAAGGAAACAAAAATTAAAGTGGTCAGGTCCGTATAAGGTGGTTAAGGTCTATTAGTGTGGTGCAGTTGACATTTGTAGTGAAGCTATTAGAACATTCAGAGTGAACGAGCAATGTCTCCAGCATTACGCATTACTTGGGAGGTGAATTGGATCACCAAAGATCTTCAAGTATTTTAGTTGATAACTAAAAAAGGGTATCATAGTCAAGCTAATGACTATAAAAAAGCACTTCTTGAGAGGCCACCCAAGCCCTATCATTTTAGGTTTCATTGTTATTTTAGGTTTTTTTTTGTTTTTCTATTTAAATAAGTAGTTTTAACCTCTCTTTAGCTTGTTTGTTGAGTTTGCAAATTTGGAAAGCAAGAAGATAAGGAGGACGAAAATTAGAGCTTTCAATGCAGTGTCACCATTGATCGAGGAGTTTCTTTTCCTTATTCTTTGTAGCTTTTCACATTGAGGACAATGTGCAATTTAAGTTTGGAGGAGGGTTTTATTGTTATTAGTTTTTGTTATAGTTTAGCTTAGTTTATTTTTGTTAAATTTTTTTTATGCATGTGCATGTGCATTTGAACTAGAATTAAGTGCACAAAATTCATTTAATTTACCGATCTAATGATGAGAACTCAGTTATATTCCTATCTTGACTCTTTGAAACATGTGAATATTGTTTGAATGTGTTGTAAATTCTCATGCTTCTATCTTTTATTGTTAGGATGAAATTTCTACATTTTGAGCACTAGCTCTTTCATTTGGATTCATTTTATGTATTTAGAGAAGGTTTATATGAGTGTGAACTTTTGAATTATATATTAAGTTCTAGAATTTGTTTGATTCTCTCTCGAGGTGAAATTCTAGGCTATACTTAGTTAAGGAGATGATTTAGGCCATTTAAGACTAATTGAAACTTTTATAGCCTACCTTTACACAAATTATCCTTAGTTTCCCATTTGAGCCTAATGACACCTTTTTCTTTATCTAAACACTTAATTTCATTTTTAGCCTACACCCTTATATTAATATTCCCAGCAATTTTTATGTCACGACCCAATTTCCCGGGCCATGACCGGCGCATGAGCTCAATGAGCATAGCTCACTAAACCCAAGCAAGCCTATCCATTTACCTTTGCTTAACAAAATTATCATATCATGCCTACACACGCACCTTTTCCCATGTGTGAACATAGCCAAAACACAATGGTATTATCGATAATAATATACATGCACTATACCAGTCATGTATTTAGCAATTTACATTGCATACACATATTCACATTGTTAGGTTGTATTCACAATACAAAAAGACCCATGACTTCCAGCGGAGACGTTTACAATAAAAGGGATTACTATCGAATGCCAGACACATACCCAGGAGATGCACTACGGGGACTCCTCGATCTAGGGTCCAACAGTCACCTGATCTGAAAACATGAATTTTTATAAAACGTGAGTACATTACTCAGTGAGTGAACAAGAAGGGAACAAGCATACCATAAGGAATGTTTATCGAAATCATGATGCATTCATTTTCTCAAAACCATGCAATTGTTTTAGCTCCTTTAAACCCCTCATGTAAACCCCACATGAGTAAATCACTTTACAAAAATCCATGTTCAACTATGGTACCAAAGAAATTGGAAATATGGCAAAAACCCACAAGTTAGCAAAATGGACAGAAAGTTTCTCACTGTAGCGAGAACCAGTTCTGGTGAAGGCCCTCAAACTCGAGAGTTTCTCGTTGTAGCGAGAATGAATTTCGTTGCAGCGAAACAGAGCAACAAGAGAAAAGTTTCCTTTCACTCAACAAAAAAGCCATCCTACTAAACTAACAAAATCAACATAAAACTCATGAAAATTCCCAAAGTGTAATGTATCAAATTTCACATATATGTCAACCATATATCACATTCATGAGCTTTCATTTCATAAGTCTAGATATGCATAATTAGATAGACAAACATCAATATCATCATAATCACACCCGGCTCATGTACATCCCCCCACATCGTGCACATAGCCGGCACCATCATGTGCATCCCCCCACATCGTGTAAAAGCAAAATAAATTCATACATACTGCAGTACAGTAAGCCAGAGTATTTAATTTAATTTACAATAACCAGTGGGCCCCCTGATAACCAAAAGTAAGAAAGACTGTGAACCTACAGTTTGGAGGATGCAAATCCAATGGTAGCCTCCATGAAATCAACTATCTACAGCCTATTCTGAGCCTGAAATGGGTGGAAAGGAGGGTGGTGAGATTATATAATCCCAGTGAGTAAACAAACATCATAAAAAATATCTAAAGTCGAGTAAATGTAGACGATTAAAATATTCCATCTCAATATGTATTTCATAACATAAATATTCATTTCATTTAAATAATCAACATGGCTTATGAGTATCTTAAAAGCTTGGCTCCTGCCAAAATCATTCTCGGGAATACCTTGGTCGAGGCATTTAACCGAGTCCGCCAAGGCTGTTAAAAATTTCGTATACACGTAAACATATTTTTAGTTTGAAAAACATAGTCGTTCCTTGGCGTTAGCGGAGTTTATCATCACGAGGTGGTTCGACGTGACGTGAACTCTAACCATACCTCAAGAGATACCCTACGCACCTCTCTGACCATGGTACATATATAACCGGATTCCGTGCCCCTTAAATAGGTTGGTCCACAGAACCCGCCCACTGCAGCAAGCTAAACCCACCATACAATAAAAATTCAACAGCATGACATGGCAATTTTATCATTATCCAGCCTATCAAGGTAAACAACAGTTTATACATTTTCAACACAAATACTGTCATGACCCGGAACCTCCCTCGGGCCCATGACAACCACCGCGACGTCCCGATTGACACTTATTGCCCGGAATGCCAATCGAAACCCCGCAAGGCTTACATATCAGTTTCTTGCCTTTTCTGTGAGCAATCGTTTTTAAACATTCCGTTTTAAATAATTACCAGTCGTTTCTGGCTCAAGGAAATCAAAAGACAAAAATATAGCATTTTTATATAAAACAATATTTATAGAAACACGTGTAAGTAAAATAAGTTCATACATACAATAATTTACAAAGTTATAATGTACAATAATAATTACAATGACAAGTGGTCCCTAAGTACACCAAGTGTTGGTGATAGTAACCTACTGTCTATGAGATAGAGGGGTCAACTAGAATCCTCGACAAAATCGATATCTACAAGTTACCACAGGCCTAAAATATTTGGAAAGGAAGTGGGTGAGATTTCGCAATCCTAATGAGTAAACAGACATTATCATAAATATCTAAAGGCGAGTAACATGGAGGCAAGTTTGAACAACAAATTACAAACCATTTCATAAGGTTTTCAATTTATTTCTTAAACCATAAAATATTTGTAATTTACTAAAACAGTTGTTAAGGCTTCTGACTTTTACTAAAAACAAGGTTCAAGCCAAAACTAATCCTCGGGGATACCTTGGCCGAGGCATCTAACCGAGTCCGTCAAGGTTGTTAAGATATTTACATGTGAAACACATTTTTATTTTTAAAACAAGTCGTTCCTTGGCGTTGGCCGAGTTACACATTCACGTGGGGGTTTGACGTGAAGTGAGCTCTAACACTACCTCGATAGTTACCCTCCTCGCCTGTACTACCGGTGTAACTATATAACCGGGTTTACCATGCCCCTCTAATAAGTAATCCACGGAAACCCGTCACTGTAGTGACTAAACCCACCAATTTTAATAAAATTTCGACAGTATAACGTGGCTTTTATTTATTTACCCAACTTGCATAGTAAAAGACAGCTTACATAAATTCCCAATGCAATTATAATATATAGCCACATATACTCATATATCATAAGCCATTCATAGGAAAATATATATTTCAAAATAATTGGCAGCCTCCAATTACTCAATTTCATAATCAACACAATATATTTTTATTTGTCACATTTATTTCTAAAACATCAAAAATCTCATTTTAATCTCATTTTCATTTCATAAAATCCATGAAGAGCATTTGAAAATAAACTCTAGATAATTTACAATAATAATAGGTTTACTCACCGTTTGTACAAACTAATTGCTTTTTAGGTGCCCTGATCACTGTTCGTCGGGTACGACTTCCTTGCTTGTACCAAAAGACTCTCCTCCTAGACACATTGCAAAAATTACACAATTCACCACATTGATGCTAAATCACTATATAATTGACTTAAATCCTATACTAATGCATGGTATGAAATGCAATAGCCTAAAACGGCTTAAACGCGGTATTAACCTATTTTTGGCACTTTACCCGATAAATTGGTAACGAGCTCTATTTTAGCTCTAACTTGTCCCATTTTCTCTCCAACATTTCTAACCATTAAATATCAGCCAATAATCCTCTAAAATCACCAAAATCAGCTCACTTTTCTCCTTGGAAAATTCGGCCAAAAATGAGACATTTACTCGGTTAATTTTCTATTTTGTTTTTCTATCACATTTAACCATTTTTCATCATTTTCTCTTCATTTCTCTTAGAATAAAAATCAGTTCATCATCATTGTACATCATTGAACATTCAGCCAAGGGTGGGTATTGTGAAAATTTCATGCTTTCTTGCCCAATTTGATTTCTATACACATTTAACTAACTAAAACTATCAATTTAACTAAAAATCAAAACATAAAAATTTCAAATTTCTCCCCCTTGAATTTTGCCCAGCCCTTGATATCACTTTTTGATCTCTCTCCTCAAGCATACTAAATGGAAATAAAGGCATAGAAAAGTTAAAAATCAAGCTAAAGTCGAAAAATCTTACCGTTAGACGCGTAAACGGACGAAAAACACGATTTTTCCTTTGAATTTTCTAGTTTTCCTTTGGTTTTTCCCTTTTCTTCCTTTCCTCTCTATTTTCTCTCTTGTTCTCTCCTTATGGCCGGCCATCACTTAATATGGGGTTTAAATGGGCTGACTTTTCATTAAAATAATATTAAATCATTAAAAAGTGCCATGTGTCATTTTCCCGTTGGCCTGTTTTTAAAATTTCATCCTTTAAACTTCAATTTTTCACCACTTAACATACCATAGTTATTCATGCCAAAAATAAGTAAATCCTATGATTTTGACAAGTTTTGGGTGGTGAAAATTACAGTTTTTACCCCGAGACGATAAAATTACCATTTTGCCCCTATGTTTTGAAAATTATCGAAATTGAAGTTTTTCACTTCCTATCATTAAATTATACTCCAAATAGTTAATCTTGGTCAAAAATTTCACTCCATGATCAAATTATTATCTTAGGTGGCAAAATGACGATTTTGCCCCTAAACATCAAAATTTCTAATTTTTCCCCAAATGAGCCCTCGAACTCCAAACAATCATTTTTAGTCATTCCTGGACTGTAAAATATTAAATTTCATCTTACGATTCCTATTTGAACTAGTTCGAGGTTAAATCAACTCAAGTGTACTGTTAGGTACAATATCAGGTTTCGTCTATTCTTAGGGACTTTTCTAGCGTAATAACATGCTGCTCAGTGCATGTATGTCATGACATGTGTTTATAGAGTCGGGTTTTACAAATACCAATTCAACCATTCATGCCAATATTGCCATAAGCTAATCAATTAGAACCATAAATTCACAATACATCAAATGGTCTCCAATTACTCAATTTTCAAAGCCATCATTCAATTTTAAGACAATTTATAAAATCATTTCATATAAACACATTTTGTTTATAAAACCTAAAAATTAACCATTTAATCTCATTTTCCATAAAATTCACAAAATCGAATAAAAAGACCACTTTAGATAATTAAAATGATGATAAGGTTACTCACTATATCGGGGGTCGAATTTTTAGAGTACTCTGACTATCGATCCTCGGGTACAATTTCTTTGCCTTTATCGAAGGATTCACCACTTAGACATAATGCACAATCAAGCAATTTACCACATTGGTGCTAAACCATTATAAAACTATATGGATGCATGAAATGGAATGTAAATTATTCGGATTATCGTCTAAACACGGTGTTCTACACAAATTCAATTGTGCACCTAAATAAAACGGTATTGGCCTAATTCGATCTATCACTCGATTAATTGGCCAATATGTCCAATTTAACTCCAAATAATTCCATTTTTCTCCCAATACTCCAAATCATTAAACACAAATTAAATAGCATAAAATTTAGCAAAATCATCTTCACATTTTCTCTTGGGAATTTCGGCCATGATAGGTGCAGCAACACTATGATTTTTCCTACTTGATTTTCTCACCATAATTCATCATTTCCTAACCAATTCACTTGAAATAAAATCAAATCCACCATCCACACTCTACATGGAAAATTCGGCCAATGATTGGTGATGGGAGAAAATGAATTTTTCTTGCTTGATTTTTATGCTACACATCACTACCTAACTAAAAACACTAAAATATCTTAAAATCTAACCAAATAAATCATCAAATCTTCTCTCTCTAAATTCAGTCAGCCATGAATCCTTCATGATATCTTGTGATTCAACCATGGAAAATGCAAAAGAATGTATGGGAAAGGTAGATCACAAGTCAAAATCTAGAAATTTTACCTTTGATTGCTTGATTACTTGAAATCCACCAATTTTCTCTTGAATTTTCACTCTAGGTTTTGTTTTTCTTCTTTTCTTCCCTTTTTTTCCTTTGTTCTTGCTTTGGCCGGCCATAATGAAGAGAAATAGGCTGATTTTGTGCTAATTTATAAGGAAAATAATAAATGGATGAAAATTTGACACATGTCACCATTCCATTGGCCCATGTGTCATACTTACCCATTAAGCAATCTCTCTCCACCATTTAAAATCTTTCAATTATCCATGATAATAATGGATAAAATTCATGTGCTGGACAAGTGTTGGGTGGTGTAAAATTACAATTTTGCCCCTAGGGTGGCAAAATGACTATTTTACCCCTATGCTCGAAAAAATATCGAAATTAAAATTTTTCACTTCTCAAACTCAAATTATGTTTTAAATAGTCAATCTTAGTCAAAAATTTCATCCAACACTCACATCTTAACCTCGGGTGGCAAATTGACCATTTTGCCCCTAGGTTATGAAAATTACAATTTGACTCCAAATCGATCCTCAAACTCTGAATCACCATTTTAAGTCATTCTAGGGTTTTAAAATTCTCAATTTCATCTTAAAATCACTATTTGGACTAGTTCGAGGCTTAATTCAACTTAGTTGCACCATTAGGTACACTATTGACTTTTAACGATTTTTCGAGGCTTTCCAAGTATGCAAGCATTCTGTCAATCACATGAATGACATGGCTAATATTTTATAAAGTCAAGCTTGACATCTCAAGGATGAAATTAAGGTTTTCAAGTCAACAAAAGCATTTTCTAAGCTCACCAAGTTACTTGTCCAATTTATCCAAGTAACTGAAACTGCAGATTTCATATTCTTCCCCCTTTAAGAAAAATTAGTCCTCGAATTTAAATCAATAGTTACTTACTTTAGTTTTGAAATAGATGAGGGTAATTTGCATGCATCTTGTCTGCAGCTTCCCAAGTCACCTCCTCTTTAGAGTGGTTGCGCCAAAACACTTTCACCGATGCTACCTCTTTGGTGTGCAATCATTTCACTTGTCTATCTAAGATTTGTATTAGTACTTTCTCATATGAAAAATCATCATCCAAGTGAATTTTCTCATAACGAATCACGTGAGATGGCTCGCAGTTGTACTTACGAAGAACAAACACATGAGATACTGAATGAATATGTCACGACCCAGAACTCCCATCGAGCCCGTGACAGCCTTCGTGATGTCCCGATAGACATTCACTACCTGAAATATCAATTGAAACCTTGCAAGGCTTAACATTAATTTTCTCACTTCCCCTGTGAGTATTAGTTACTAAAATCATGTTTTAAAGTAATATGAACCAATTTCAATTCAAAAACAATGAAAGAGAAATATTAACTACACAGGGGTATTTTGGTCATTTTTCACAAAAATTTTGAAACTAGCTAACACGTAGTATATGAGAAAAAGTTACACATTTCATAATCGAAAATAAGTTTAGATATCTAAAACATTCATTTAAAGTGAAATTATAGCTAATGGAATAAAATATTTCAATTTTTCATAAAACAATTTTTATAGAACGCCACGTAAATAATTTTTACAATGTAAAAGCAAAATAAATTCCTACATATAGTAGCACACGAAACCAGGTATTCAAAACATTTAACAATGACATGTGGGCCCCCGAATGACTAAAAGTAATGAAGGCTGTGAACTTAGAGTTTTTGAGGATGCAAGTCCAACTGTAACCCTCAATGAAATTAGCTATCTATCGACCATCCTCAACCTGAAATGGGTGGAAAGGAGGGTGGTGAGATTATATAATCCCAGTGAGTAAACAAATACCATCTAAAATATCTAAAACTGAGTAAATGGAGACAGATAAAATAGATTAGCATAAAAATGATTTAGAGCATTTTGAACTCATTTTAATAAGATAAAATAGATTCATTTCACCCAAATAAACAACGAGGCTTATGATTTCCTGAAAAGCTTGGTCATGCTAAAATCATTCTAATACTCAGTTTTCAAGGATACCTTGGCCTGGGGCTATCCTAACCGAGTCTGCCAAGGCTGTTAAAAAGTCATATACGCATAAATCATGTTTTTTATTTTGAAAACATAGTCATTCCTTGGCGTTGGCTGAGTTCACCCTTACGTGGTGGTTCGGCGTGAAGTGAACTCTAAAGTTTTACCTTAAGAGTTACCCTACGCTCATCTCCGGTCGAGGTAAGAATATACCCGGATTTCATGCCCCTCTAATAGGCTGGTCCACAGAACTTGCCACTGTACTGACCAATCCATAACCCACCAATTCAATAAAAATTCAACAATATGACATTGCAATTTTATCATTATCCAGCCTATCAAGGCAAACAACAGTTTATACATTCTCAACACAAATACCCATTCAGCCATTCATGCCCACATTATCATAAGCCATTCAATTCAAAACATAATTTACAATATAGCAAGTAGTCTCCAATTACTCCATTTTCAAGTCATCATTAAATTTCAAAACAGTTTATAAAATCATTTCATTTAAACACATTTTCCATAAAATTACAAAATCAGACAAAAACATACTTTAGATAATTAAGACGATAATAAGGTTACTCACTGTAATGGGAATCGAATTCGGGATACTCTGATTCTTGATCCTCGGATACTACCTCTTTACTCTTGCCAGAATGCTCACCACCTAGACATAATGCACAATAAGCAATTTGCTACATTTGTGCTAAACCGTTGTAAAACCAATTCAGGCTCTAAACTAATGCATGAAATGGGATGTAAAATACTCGGGTAACTATCTAAATACAATGTTCAATATAAATTCAATTATGTACCTAAATAAAATGGTATTGGCCTAATTCAATCTATCACCCGATTAATTGGCCAATACGTCCAATTTAACTCCAAATAACTCTATTTCTCTCCCAATACTCCAAATCATTGAACTCAAGTCAAGTAACATAAAATTTAGCAAACATTTGGTACATTGTCGTCCTTTAACGATTTCTGAGGTACCCAAGTAAGCAAACATGCATTCTTATGTAGGAATGGCATAATAAACATATTGTAGAGTTGGGCTTGACAGTACTACCCTCCTTAAGATAAAATTTTGAACTCAAAATTTCATTTACTAAACTCAAAGAAAATGTGGGGGTATTATTTTCTCATCTAATGCTCGACTTCTTATGTCCTTCCTTTTATAGGGAATTTTGATTTGTTCACCTCATTTACCTCTAATTCAACTCGAGTACTTCACTTATGTCTATTATTATCCTTTAAAATCAGATCAATAGTAACCTTCACAATTATGATCTTTTATATCGAGACACCAAGCATGCTTCTATTACTATCATTAAACTTGAACCATAACTCCGTCTTAATCATACTAATTTCGATCGCATTTTATGCTTATTTAGGTATACCAATTAGTATGTTATTACTTCATTCCATATCAAACTTCTCGACTTTCATTCATTCATCCTATCCTCATACACTATTGTGTAGTTTACGACATCATTAACATGCGATACTCATTCCTGTACATATCCTCAATGTTAGGGAAGATTAATGGCTTCAATTATTTCCACATACTTCATGTTTACCTTGCATTTAGGAAATTTCAATCTTCTTAATCCTATTAATCCATCTCATATGGCTTAATCGCACTATAGTTTACATTCCCTTAACTATTTCCCCAAAATTCCTTAGGTCACCATAAATCGACTTCTGATAAGATTCTTGATCATTACATTATCTATACAACTCATCAAATATATTGAGTTCAAATCTCGAACCACTAAAACCATTCTTCATTTTAGTTGGGTACATCACTAACTCCACACATACGTATACACGTACATTCAAATGTCCATATTCCTTATTATGTATACGGGTCTCTATTTTCAAATGCCTTCAGACTAATTTCTCTTTGTTCATTCCCATCCATAACCAAGATTCAATAGAATAATCTTCATAATTCATACAAATTCTCATCATGCCTGTGCATAGTTCCATATCATTTACATACTTATACTCTCTTCTTATCATTTCTAATTATATGCTTAAGTTTCCTTATACTATATATCATTGCATCACAATGTCATCTCCATTGAATTATAATCTATTATGCGTGTATGTTTTATAATCCCATTGATGCCTCAAAGATTTATCTTAACTTGATCATTGCATCTTATGCAATACCACAATCCTAAGAGTCATCCTTTTTCCTCGATTATCCTTCATTCCTCTACATTACCTTGTATCCTTCTTTCATTCCGATATTAATTTGTCACTTAAAAATCAGACTCATTTGAATCATGTATGCCTCAAGCATTTCGAATTCCAATTTCCATAATATATTAGGAAAGTTTCATTATCTGACTTCATTATCAAGGTTAACTTTAATCATCTTTTGTTCCACTCTTTCATATGAACATAACATCATTCTCCCTTAGCCAATTTACAAATTGTACTTGAAATTGTAAAACTTGAAACTATTTCCTCCTCAAGTACTTTTCAATGTCAATACAAGTATCACTCTCAACTTATGACTTCTTTTTTATGATCATATAACTTAATGTTTGCTTTCATGAGATCCATTGTAGAACTTATCTTAAGTATTTCCTTAGGGATACCTATCTTAAACTTATGTCTCACAGCATGTGTTCACTTAACTCATGACTTAGCTGTTTGGCTCCTTAGCAAGTTTCAAAATCACACATCTTATACTCATCTCGTATAATTTATAATTCTTTCTCAAAGGTGTTTAAACATTCTTGAAACACTTAATCACTTATTTGCTCTTTCATACTCCAAGTATATTTTTTCCATAAAGGCATGCACTTGCTCACCAAAATATTTAAATGCATGCTTAACTACTCATGCTTTAACTTATCTCCAAGGGTTTCTAACATACCATGTGGTTTTCTTGTGTTGTCACTAATCTTTTCCTTTCAAAAAAGTCAAGACAAGATTTGTAAATTCTCGTAACAATATTCTATATAATCTCATTTGCTATATCATTCTTTAAATCTTCATTCACACTCTCATCACTTAGTATTGACATCTCTTATCAATATCTCATACATTCATCTAACCTTTCCCTCACTTCCTCTTTAACCTTTTACAAGGTTTACCTTATTTCTTAAGATTTGACTTTAGTCAATATATTATTCATCTTAACACTCCCCCAATGCACTTAAGACTCCCAATAACGAAACTCGACATCAAAACCAATGACCATTTTCCAACTCGTGAGTCTAATCTTCATGCCATTCCCAATTTGCTCGTTCTTTCTAGCCATAAAGGGTTCTAAACCAATTACATTTATAAAGTGGATAATTTACTTAATTATTACATCTCATCCTTGCAGTTATAAGATCAAGATATCTTGAATTTAGGATGCAAAAGTTCCCTCCTAGAGCATATCCAAAAATCCACATATTTCAAGTCCCACCTTAGGACATCTTTCCCATATGGTGTACTGAATTCACAATATATACATCATCATACACAAAATTACTTATTATTTATGGTATCCCACTATTTTCATTATCCATTTCTGATCATCTTCCTTGTCTTATAACTCTAATAGTTTATTAACTTCCAGTACAAAGACCATGAAAATAGTTTATCTTTCACTACACTTATACTCACAATCCTTATTAATCAAAAATTTATCTTTTTCAAGTTCCTTCATTTAACTCTAATGGACCATATTTGTATTAGATTATCTTCTTATAATGTTATGGCATCATTTTATACTTCCTCCACCCTCAAGCTTACAATCTTTGACTTTATCACATTAATCGCTCAAAATGTCATCTAGAGCCTCATTGATTTCTTCCATATCCTTTCAAATTGTAACTATAATTAAGATTCCCAATTTCACATCTCCATGATTGATTGTTAGTCTTACCACACTGTCTCCCAAAATCCTGTGCAATTACAACACATTGAACCCGCTTATTATAACATAGTCCTCGAGTTCAGTGTGTTTGCTAGGGAATCATCTTCTTTGATACATTTTGTCTTATAAACCATAATTTTATTTATTTAGCCTTGCATTCGGAGTCATATCAAAAACTCACATACTACGATAAGTAATAATTTTCAACAAACATCATCAATTTAAATGGTCCTTTATACCTCATCAAAATCTAGGATTATCACCCCAAAAGTTCATCACGTTAATCGGTATCCATTTCTTAGTACTGCAAAATATATTCATTGTTAATTAGGGTGATTGCTTAAATCATTAATGACTTTCCACATCAGTCTTCAATAATTATCTAAGATGATCAACCATGCCACTAAGATAAATATCTTTCCTTAATAGTCATAATGCTAATCCACTTATGTCCTAACAAAAGATTCTCATATACATCCAGTCACTTAAACAGCTACTTTATAATACATTTTAGTCATACACTTTAAAAGCCAAACTATTAACTTCTTTGTACAGATAACTATTACATTTTCCCTTAAACGACACTTGCCTAGATTTATGATGATACAAACTTCAAAAAAGGTATTAAGTATCTTCAGGATCCTCTTCCGGATCCTCCTCGTCCTCCTAAGATTTACTTCTTTGTTCCTCAATCCAAGCTTGCTATATTCTCCTACATTCCTCATAACTCACAAGTGCAGCATTTCTTCCACAACCGAGAGAAAAATGTCATACAATAGTCACCTTCTTAAGGGGATAATTTATGTCAAGCCCAGCTCTACAATATATTTATTATGCCATTCTAACATAAGAATGCATGTTTGCTTACTTGGGTACCTTGAAAATCGTTAAAAGACGGTATTGTACCAAATGGTACAATTAAGTTGAATTAAGCCTCGAACTAGTCCAAATAGAGATTGTAAGATGAAATTGAGAATTTTAAAACCCCATAATGACTTAAAATGGTGATTCGGAGTTCGAGTACCGATTTAGAGTCAAATTAGAATTTTCATGACTTAGGGGTAAAATGGTCATTTTACCACCCGAGGTTAAAATTGGAATGTTGGAAGAAGTTTTTAATCAAGATTAACTATTTAGAACATAATTAGAGTTTGAGAAGTGGAAAATTTTAATTCTGGCATTTTTTCAAGCATAAGGGCAAAATAGTCATTTGCCACTTTAGGGGCAAAATTGTAATTTTACACCACCCAACAATTGTCCAGCACATGGATTTTACCCAATATTATCATGGATAATTGAGGAAATTTAAGTGGTGGAGAGAGATTGCTTAATGGGTAAGTATGACATATGGACTAATGGAATGGTGACATGTGTCAAATTCTCATCCATTTATTATTTCGCTTAAAAATCAGCACAAAATCAGCCCATTTCTCTTCATATGGCCGGCCAAAGTAAGAACAAAGGAAGAAAAGAAAGAACAAGAGCCCTAGGGTGAAAATTCAAGAGAAAAATTGATAGATTTCAAGTAATCAAGCAATCAAAGGTAAAATTTCTTGATTTTGACTTGTAATCTACCTTTCCCATGCATTCTTTTGCATTTTCCATGGTTGAATCACAAGATATCATGAAGGATTCATGGCTGACCAAATTTAAAGAGAGAAGATTTGATGATTTATTTGGTTAGATTTTGAGATATTTTAGTGATTATAGTTGATTTATCATGTTTGGAAGGAAAACAAGTAAGAAAAATCACATATTCGTCATGGATTCTTCATTGGCTGAATTTCATAAAGACAATATTGAAGATGAATCTTGTGATGTCTTATGTTATTTAGTTAAAATTTAATGAATTGTGGTGGTGGAAACCGAAAATGGTAATGTTTAGCATGAAAAATCGTATACCCCTCAAGAACCTCCATTGGCCGAATCTTCCTTGTAGAGTATTGATGATGACTTTGATTTTATTTCAAGTGATTTGATTAGGAATTAGTAATTTATGGTGTGAGAATCAAGCTTGAAAAATTATAATGTTGATGCACCCACCATGATCGAATTTTTCAAGAGAAAATGTGAGGATGATTTTGCCATATTTCAAGTTATTTAATTTGTGTTTGATGATTTGGAGTATTGGGAGAAAAATGAAATTAAATGGAGTTAAGTTGGACATATTGGCCAATTAATCAGGTGATAGATCGAATTAAGCCAATACCGTTTTATTTAAGTGCATAATTGAATTTATATTGAACACCGTATTTAGATAGTTGCCCAACTATTTCACATCCCATTTCATGCATTAGTATAGAGCCTGAATTGGTTTTATAGCAATTTAGCACAAATGTAGTAAATGGCTTATTGTGCATCATGTCTAGGTGGTGAGCATTCTGGCAAAAGTAAAGAAATAGTACCCGAGGATCAAGAATCGGAGTACTCAAAATTCGACTCCCGAAATAGTGAGCAACCATACTATCGTCTTAATTATTTGAAGTGGTTTTTATCCAATTTTGTGATTTTATGAAAAATGAGTTTAAATAGTAAATCTTTATGTTTTATAAACAAAATGTGTTTAAATGAAATTATTTTATAAATTGTCTTGAAATTGAATGATGGCTTTGAAAATAGAGTAATTAGAGACCATTTGATGTATTGTGAATTTATGGTTCTAATTGATTGGTTTATGGCAATATTGGCATGAATGGCTGAATTGGTATTTGTGTTGAAAATGTATAAATTGTTGTTTGCCTTGATAGGCTGGATAATGATAAAATTGCCATGTCATGCTGTTGAATTTTATTGAATTGGTGGGTTATTGATTAGTCGCTGCAGTGGACGGGTTCCGTGGACCAGCCTATTAGAAGGGGCACGATAACCCTATTATATTTTTACCTCAGTATGAGAGGTGCGGATGGATAACTCCTAAGGTTAACACTTTAGAGTTCACTTCATGCTAAACCACCACATGAGGGTGAACTCAGTCAATGCCAAGGAACGGCTATGTTTTCAAAATAAAAACATGATTTATGCGTACATGACTTTTTAATAGCCTTGGCGAACTCGGTTGGCATAGCCCTTGGTCAAGGTATCCCTGATAACTGAGTATGAGAATGATTTTGGAACGAGCCAAAGTTTTAAGAAATTCATAAGCCTTGTTGATTACTCGATTTATATGAATTGATTTTATTTGGTTGAAATGAGTTGAAAGGTGATGAATTACAGTATGTTAAACTATTTTATTTGTCTCCAGTTACTCAACTTTAGATATTTTAGATGGTATTTGTTTACTCACTGAGATTATATAATCTCACCACTCTCATTTCCACCCCTTTCAGGCTCAGGATAGTCGGTAAATAGCTCATTTCGTTGAGGGCTACAGTTGGACTTGCATCCTAAAAAACTGTAGGTTCATAGCCTTCATTACTTTTGATCGTTCGTGGGCCCATGTGTCACTGTAAATCAAATTTCATACTTTGGTTATCTGCATTACAGTATGTATGAATTTATTTAACTTTTACGCTACAAAAATTATTTACCGATAACTCTATAAATATTGTTTTATAAGAAGATAGAATATTTTATTGAATATTTTTTATTATATTCAAATAGTCATAATTTCATTTTAAATGAAGGTTTTAGATGTTTAAGCTTATTTTTTATTATGAATTATGTGTTTTATACTCGCATACTACATTTTTAGCTGGTTTCAACATTTTTGAGAAAAAATGACCAAAATGCCTCTGTGAGTGAAAAATTATTTTTCTATTGTTTTGATTTGGAAATAGTTTATAATCTCTCAAAACATGATACTTAACAACTGTTGCTCACAGGGGAGGTACGAAAACTGATATTAAAGCCTTGCGGGGTTTCGGTTGGCATTCTGGGTAATGAATGTCTATCGGAACATCGCGACGATTGTCACAAGCTCGAGGAGAGTACCGGGTCGTGACAATTTACAACAATTACTTTCGCCTTATTCTTTTCTTATTGTTCCCTTACATTACTCCCACAGCCTGGAGGAAAGTGTCGAACAACGGGTACAGATACCTTCCTAGGATGATAATCCCCTTTGGCTATCATTATTTTCCCCCTTTCTTCAGCGTATTCCTTAGACTCTTTCAAAACGGAATTTCTCATGCTTATATTAATGTCATTACTATCAGCACTTTCAATGGTCTTACAAAGGTCAAAGCTTTCTTTTTCGCGAACCCTCATCTCCAAATCCGGTGGAATCCACTTAATAGAAATCCTAGGCGAGGCACTTTCTAGACTACTTGGTTCAAGTTGCCATCGGCTCTTATCAGTAGAATCTAGTGATCCCTCGCTAATACTATGAGAGGCATTGGGACTATCGTCTCTCCTAGACATGGTGTGTGCAACTAGCGCACCTCAAAACCTATACGCAATCAAGCAGTAGTTTCTTAATTTTTTACGCATCACAAGAACGGGTAGGCTTATATATGCAAATGCATGCATTTGACTCAACCTAACCTAACTTAACTTGGGGCCACATTGACACTGTAAATTTTTAAATTAACTTTAAAACCAAAAGCTCTGTGCTTTGATACCAATATAATTGTCATGACCCGGAACTCCCATCGAGCCCGTGACAACCGTCGCGATGTCCCGATAGACATTCATTACTCGAAATGCCAATCGAAACCTCGTAAGGCTTAAAATCAGTTTTCTCACTTCCCCTGTGAGTATTAGTTACTAAAATCATGTTTTAAAGTGATATGACCAATTTCAATTAAAAAACAATCAAAGAGAAATTTCAACTACACAGGGGTATTTTGGTCATTTTTCTCAAAAATTCTGAAACCAGCTAAAACCTAGTATATGAGAGAAATTTACACATTTCATAACTGACAATAAGTTTAGATATCTAAAACATTCATTTAAAGTGAAATTATAGCTAATGGAATAAAATAAAAATAATGAATAAAATATTTTAATTTTTCATAAAATAATTTTTATAGAACGCTACATAAATAATTGTTACATCGTAAAAGCAAAATAAATTCCTACATACAGTAGCATACGCAGCCAGGTATTCAAAATATTTAACAATGACATGTGGGCCCCCGAATGACTAAAAGTAATGAAGGCTGTGAACCTACAGTTTTTGAGGATGCAAGTCCAACTGTAACCCTCAACGAAATGAGCTATCTACTGACTATCCTGAGCCTGAAATGGGTGGAAAGGAAGGTGGTGAGATTATATAATCCCAATGAGTAAACAAATACCATCTAAAATATCTAAAGCGGAGTAAATGGAGACAGATAAAATAGATTAGCATAAAACTTATTCACAGCATTTCGAACTCATTTTAATAAGATAAAATAGATTCATTTCACCCAAATAAACAACGAGGCTTATGATTTCCTGAAAAGCTTGGCTCGTGCCAAAATCATTCTCATACTCAGTTGTCAAGGATACCTTGGCTTGGGGCTATACCAACCAAGTCTGCAAAGGCTGTTAAAAAGTCATGTACGCATAAATCATGTTTTTTATTTTGAAAACATAGCCGTTCCTTTGCGTTGGCAGAGTTCACCCTCACGTGGCGGTTCAGCGTGAAGTGAACTCTAAAGTTTTACCTCAGGAGTTACCCTACGTGCCTCTCCGATCGAGGTAAGAATATACCCGGATTTCGTGCCCCTCTAATAGGCTGGTCCATAGAACTCGCCACTGTAGTGACCAATCTATAACCCACCAATTCAATAAAAATTCAACAGCATGACATGACAATTTTATCATTATCTAGCCTATTAAGGCAAACAATAATTTATACATTTTCAACACAAATACCCATCCAGCCATTCATGCCCACATTGTCATAAGTCATTCAATTCAAAACATAATTTACAATATAGCAAGTAGTCTCCAATTACTCCATTTTCAAGTCATCATTAAATTTCAAAACAATTTATAAAATCATTTCATCTAAACACATTTTCCATAAAATTACAAAATCAGATAAAAACATACTTTAGATAATTAAGACGATAATAAGGTTATTCACTGTAATGGGAATCGAATTCAGGATACTCTGATTCTTGATCCTCGGAAACTACCTCTTTACTCTTGCCAGAATGCTCACCACCTAGACATAATGCACAATAAGCAATTTGCTACATTTGTGCTAAACCGTTGTAAAAACAATTCAGGCTCTATACTAATGCATGAAATGGGATGTGAAATACTCGGGTAACTATCTAGACACGGTGTTCAATATAAATTCAATTATGTACCTAAATAAAATGTTATTGGACTAATTCGATCTATCACCCGATTAATTAGCCAATACGTCCAATTTAACTTCAAATAACTCCATATTTCTCCCAATACTCCAAATCATCAAATTCAAGTCAAGTAACATAAAATTTAGCAAGATCATCTTCACATTTCTTCTTGGGAATTTCGGCCATGGTGGGTGCATGAACACTATGGTTTTTCCCACTTGATTTTTACACCATAAATCATTAATTCCTAACCAAATCACTTGAAATAAAATCAAGTCCACCATCAACACACCATAGGGAAGATTCGGCCAATGGAGGGTGATGGAAGAAAATGAATTTTTCTTGTTTGCTTTTCATGCTACACATCACTAACTAACTAAAAACACTAGAATATATTGAAATCTAACCAAATCCAAGTTCAAAACTCCTCCCCCCATGTCCGGCCAGCAAAGGTATCCTCATGCAAACTTGATTCTCAACCACTAAAAATGAAAAAGAATGCATAGGAAAGGTAGATCACAAGCTAGAATTGAAAAATCTTATCTTTTGTCACTTGATTCTTTGAAATTTTATAAATTTCTCTTGAATTTCTTAGCTAGGTTTTTGTTCTTCTTCTTTTCTTCCCTTTTGTTCCTTTGGCCGACCAAGAGAAATGAGTTGGGAAGGTTTATGTGCTGATTTCTAAAGCCAATTATAAATGGATGAAAATTTGACACATGCCACCATTCCATTAGCCCATGTGTCATACTTACCCATTAAGCAATCTCTCTCCACAATTTAAAATTCCTCAATTATCCATAATAATAATGGGTGAAATTCATGTGCTAGACAAGTGTTGGGTGGTGAAAAATTCCAATTTTGCCCTTGGGCAACAAAACGACTATTTTGCCCCTTATGCTCGGAAAAATGCCGGAATTAAAATTTTTCACCTCTCAAACTTAAATTATATTCTAAATGGTCAATCTTGGTCAAACAATTCTTTCAACATTCCAATTTTAACCTCAGGTGGCAAAATGACCATTTTGCCTCTAGGTCATGAAAATTCTAATTTGACTTCAAATCGGTCCTCGAACTCTGAATCACCATTTTAAGTCATTCTGGGGTTTTAAAATTCTCAATTTCATCTTAAAGTCTCTCTTTGGACTAGGTCGAGGCTTCATTCAATTTAATTGTACCATTTGGTACATTCCTTCCTTTAACGATTTTTGAGGTACCCAAGTAAGCAAACATGCATTCTTATGTAGGAATGGCATAATAAACATATTGTAGAGCCGAGCTTGATAGAATACTTGAAAAATTCAAGGGTGGTGTCAATCTATAGGTTACTACATCGACTTTCTCTAAAAGCTTAAAGGTCTAATATATCTCGTGCTCAACTTGCCCTTTTTACCGAATCTCATGATTATTTTAGTAGGAGAAACCTTCAAGAATACGTGGTCAACCACGTTAAACTTTAAGTCTTGATGTTTATGGTCAGCACATGATTTTTTTTTACTTTAAGCTGTCAGCAACCTATATCGAATTAATTGAATCTTGTTGGTGGCATCTTGAACCATCTCTGATCCAAGTAGCTTTTTTTCACCAACATCAATCCAAGCAATAGGTGATCTACATTTACACTCGTATAATGCCTAATAGGGCACCATCTCAATGCTAGCCTAGTAACTATTGTTATAGGTGAACTTTGTCAAAGGCAAATGCCGATCCCAAGTGACTCCAAAATCAACAACACAAGCCCGTAACAAATCTTCCAAGGTTTGTATACTCTTCTCAGATTGTCCATCGATTTGGGGATGAAAGGTAATGCTAAACTTTAGCCCGGTTGCCATAGTCTCTTGGAATTTACTCCAAAATGGATTAGTAAACTAAGTACCTCTATCCGAGACTATGGTAATTGGAACCCATGTAATCTCACTATTTCCTAGATATTTAGCCTCGCATACTAGGCCGTCCTATAAGTGACCTTAACTAATAAAAAATGAGTGGACTTAGTCCACGATGACCCAAATGGAATCATACCCTTTGCTAGTGTGAGGTAAGCCCGTCATAAAATCCATAAATATGTGCTCCCACTTCCACTCAGGAATGGGTAAAGGAAATAGTAAACTTGTGGGCTTCTAATGCTCTGCCTTAACCTGCTGGCATACTAAACGCTTAGCCACAAACTTGGCTACATCTCTCTTCATACCTTCCCACCAGTATACCTCTTTTAAATCATGGTGCATCTTGATGGATCTGAGATGTACTACATCAATCGAAAAATATGCCTCCTCAATGTGGTATCATCCTCTTACCTAATCTTAAGTTAGTGGTAACCAGAACGAAAATCAATCTTGCAAAAACACTATGCTCTCTACAATTGATCAAACAAATCATCAATATGAGGAAGTGAATACTTATTCTTTATCGTTACCTTATTAAGCTATCGGTAATCGATGCATAGCTTGAGTAATCCATCTTTCTTCCTCACAAACAATACTAGTGCACCCCATGGTGACACACTAGGGCATTTAAAACCCTTATCCAACAAATCTTCCAACTGATTCTTGAGTCCCTTAAGTTCTGCCAGTGCCATCCAATATGGTGGAATGGAAATTGGTTGGGTATCTTTCACCAAATATATACGAAACTCAACCTCCTTATTTGGGGGTAAGTCGAGTAATTTTTTCGAAAACACATTGTGAAACTCCTTAACTATGGGCACATTGGCCATACTTCCGACCTCTACCTAAGTATTTCTAATAATTGCCAAAAATCCTTGGCATCTAGGTTGTAACCATTTCACTGCCATCATGGTGGAAAGCACATTGGTTGGAACAATATTGCGATCACCCTGAATGCTAAAAGACAGCTCACTTAGGTAATCGAATCTATCTAGCTTGTGATAACAATCCAACCTAGTGAAATTTGGCACGAGCCAATCCATACCCAAAATCACATTAAAGTCCAATATATCGAGCAAAATCAAAGTGGCTTGTGTGTCTTTATTCCTTATTCGAACCACACAAGCCTTATACTCAAAGTGGGAATAAAATATCTCCTTAAATGGAGTAGTTAATATCAAACCAAATTCCATCATGGTACGATTAACACCTAATTTTACAACAAAACATGGAGACACAAAGGAAAGCATAGATCAAAGATTAAATAGAACACATGCTTTAGAACAACAAATAAGAAGGATACTTGAAACCACGACATTGGACATTTGAGCATCCTAAGGTGTTAAAGCAAAACCTCTGGCCTGTCCCTTGCCAGTTACTCTTTAGTGTACAGACTTAGATACCCTACCTTAAGTAGAACTACCAACACCTTTACCTCTAGCTCTAGTAACTACTCAAATAGGTTGAGATGCAATAAGAGGTGGTGGTAATGGAGTTTGGGATGTGGGGCGTGAGCCCTTTTGAGACCGTGGTGCCATAAGACAATCCTTGCTCATGTGTCCAAGTTGTCCACACTCAAAACAAAGTCTTGCTACTTGATGACACACCCCTCCATGAACCTTTTCAGAAGTGGGACAAAGTGAGGTTGATTGAGTATTAGAACTTGAGGTCTGTCGCTTAAATGTAATATGTGCCTTCTTGTCTCGTCGAGACCCTAAGGTGACTGTGCTACTGCTTTATTGGGATTCATATGATTGAGAAACTCTGAGCTAGCCCTGATGACCTGTGGACATTCCATGTCCAGTGCCAATACCTTGTTCCCTTGATAGCCCTCAGTCTTAGCCTTTTGTCTTTATCTTAAGTCACCTAACTGTCTATGATCCTCCTTTCAATCCTCTGTGCATAATCGACTATAGAGGCATAGGTACCAAAGGCTTGTGGTGCAATAGCCTTAAACAGTGGTTTTGTCAACCAATCCATAAATCGTCTAATCCTCATATCCTTAGTAGTTACAAGGTATGGTGCATACTGAGATAATTATGTGAACCGAGTATCATATTCCGAAACTGTCATGCCAAGTGTCTACAATAATGCCCCAAACTCACGTGCCTTGATGGCTCGCACATTATATGGCAAAAATCGACTCAAATAGGCCATTATATATTCCTCCCAAGTCAATGGGTCAGTGCTAGCTAGCTTACCTCTACGTAAAGATAGATATTGCTAAAAGGCCATATCCTTAAGCTTAAAACCAGTTAACTCCATTGATCGTACACTAGAACATCCCAAAGTAATGCAGATTTTGTCCATCTCATCCAAGAAAATCTAAGGGTCCTTTATTGCATCAGAACTAGAAATGAAGGTGTTTTCATTTTAAGGAAATTCGGTAGTGAAACCTCAATAATCCCTCTAGCTGATTCTGACTATTGTTGGTCATCTCACCCTTGAAATCTATGTGTAGCACGCATTGGCTGTTGACCCTTGACTCACCTTTGAATGTCATCCAAACGAGTAGCCATCATCTCCATAAGTCTATTAACCCTTTGTAGATTAGCTACCACATCTGCCAAGGTTGGCTTCCAGTGGGCATTTCGTCTTTCACCTCTTAAGACTGAGCATCAATGGGCTCTCCATGGGTGCTTCATCACAAGCTGCTATAGGTGGCTCACTACTAACAAATTTGGCAGTTCTGACCTGCCTATCATGAACCTTAACATAGAAGCTTGTGCCCTCGCGAAGCCTCAACGAAAGCACTCTGCTCTATCATGCCCTTAGCCATAGCTTATGTTTGAGGTGGTATCTTAACTTGGACAAACGCAAACACTAAACTCAATATGATGAACAAAAAGGTAGATTCTAAATAAATAAGGAGATACATGTACATCACATCTCATTTTGTGATGGAACATGATTGACGCTTGAACCTAGATGGGTATATCCTATTAGGCCCTAGCAGCCTTTTTAACATACATCATTAAACATTCATCCATGTGGAAGCATACATAAACATCCATAGGCATACAATATAAACTAATGCATACCACCATATGCAACATTACACATATATGGAATTTCTCAACATATTAGTGTAAGTGCAAACGTTTCATATATCATCAGCATGCCACGTTCTCAGTGCACTATGATATTTACATGTCTCAACACCCTCAAGTGTCCATATAGGTTCTTGAGCTACTTGATACATTTAACGTAACATTAATAATGTAATAAGCCCAAACATTTGGTTACATTATTGTAACATACTCATAATCCATAAAACATGTTGATAGTCTATAAACATAAACATAACATAGACTGACTCGTCAGCAAAACGTGACCTGACTAACTAAGCATCAATGGGCTACTAGACACCTACCAATGAGGAATGAACGGATCACGTCTTCACAACACTGACTGCTAATAAGAAAGTGTTATCATTGATTTATAACAAAAATAGTAAGGGAAAATAACGTGTGAGTCATAAAGATTTCGTGAGTAGATACGGGGAAGGAGACAAGCCAGGGGATAAAAGTTTTTTGTAACAATGCAATTGTAAATACATGTGATTCACAAATTCAAAATCATTACCATAATGATCATATAACATACCATTTCAAACCTTCTTTAAAGAATATTGCATGGAAAACCACTTACTTAAAACATCAGAACTCATTTATCCTTGAAAACCTCATTAAAATCACTTAGAAATCCTTTTCTGTAACCATTCTATCTTTACATTATGGGATGTATTGATTCATGCATGGAATCTATCGATACTTTTGAGAATGTATCGATATATTTCACATAAAACACTTTCTTTAGCATTTCGTTGAAAATGTATCGATACTTTTGCCACATAATCAAATTTTCAGGCAATATAATGAACTTAATCCATCTATAGGTCTTTCCAACATTAATGGACCATTCCCCAAGCTAAGGTTCTGTCAAACCAAGCCAATATCACCACATTTCAGTGTGAATAACATTCTCAATAATCATTTAATCATAATTTATGCATTTAAACATAAAGCATCAACAATACTCATTCAATCGATCCTCAAAGTCATTAAAATCATTACACATTACTTTTCATTTTTGAGTAAGTCCGCGCCATTTTGGCGAATAGTGGTCAAACCCCTACTATTTTGGGTTCCTAGGAGTTCTCGTGAATGGCGCATTGGCCTTATCCATGATCTATCAAGTGGTCCCACCCCATTTAGGTGGGTAATGGAGAAAGTCCTTACTGTCTTCTAGTTCACCTCATGTCAACAATCAACGTAGCTATGTGAGTGGCACATGGACCTCACCCACCATTATCATAAAATCTCTTAAGCTGACGGTTGTTCTCATCCTTAGCTTGCATCATGAACATATAATAAATTTTTATAAATCATCATCATGCTCAGCCTATAGTGTATGACTATCTCAACACATACATCTCATGGCATGCATTTCATAATCTCATAAATCACTCACATGTTTAGCTAATAGTGTACTTGATATGCTTAACACATACATCTCATGGCATACATGTCATAATCTCATAAATGAAACTCATACATCCAACATTCTTATCATGCTACATCAAATCTAACATGTGCATAATAACATTCATACATTAACCATAGAAATATCTAGTACCCTGTGAAACCTCGACCTTCATAGACGTGTAGCGGAGGTAGACACGATGACATGGATTAGGGGTAGTTTTGTCATTTTCTTGGTGAGCTCCTAGAAGTGGGTTTTTCTAATATTATTAAGGTCTAAGTAAGCCTAAGGAATAAATGAATGATGCATATAATAATAAAATAAATGAAAAAAATAGAAATAATGATAATTTCCACAATAAGGGTAAAATGGTCATTTTGGGTCACGGGTCTAAATTTCTAAGTTTTTATGAATTCAAGTACCTCTAATATATTTTGGACCTTTTCTAAGTGTCAAAAGAGTAAAACGTTTGAGCCAAAGGAAAGAAGAAGGCAAAGTCAACTATGCAATGGCATTTTTGTAAATAAGTGGAACTTTAGTCAACCTTAGGAATAAATATATAATTTTTCAGCAACTTTCTCCTCACTACCAGTAGCTTATTCTTCTTCTTCTTCTTCTTCCCATACCTTCTCTCCATTACAAATTTTCCATCTTTCATGGAGGCCACCCTTGAAACCTCCACAACTTTCTCAAATTAACTCTAATTCTCATGCTTTTGTACACTTTTTCATAGGATTCTTTGTGCTCTTTCACTTTTTCACCTCAAAGATCCTTAAAAGTCTTTCCTCTATACTTTCTCTCACTAGTTGAACATTTAAGAGAGAGAAACTCTTCAAATTAGATTGAGAAAACTCTTAACAGAATTTTCCCTCTTTAATCCTTACTAAAGGATTCAACTACAAGTTCACCAAGGTGAGTAATGAGTTAGGTTTGATTTTTAAGTTGTTGATGAATGGCCAATAATTAGAATTGTAGGTTGTTTTATTGTTGAAGGTTATTTATTTATTTCTAGTGTGACTAAAGTAGTGCAAACTAATGACTAGTCAAATAGTAATTGGAAACTAGTTAGAAATAACTAGTAAAGTTTGATTTAGGAAATAGCTTTTGGAATAATATTCATGTAAATTGAGTTGGTTGTATTGCTATTGTATGTGATAGGTTCCAACGAGACCCCACATTTCCACTTGGAGCATTAATGGAAGTTGGAGTCGATTAAAGAATGAACAAGGACATGTGAATGAACTTGCATTTAAAATGTTTTGGGAAATGCATATGTGTTTGAATGAATCATTTGAAAATTTAATTTGATTTTGCTTTAAAATATACCTGGGGAACATGCCCTTGATGAAATGTTCTTACGTTGTGAAATGTGCAATGTAATTAGCTTATGTGTTCCTACATTATGTTGGTGTGTATGTTATGCATTGAATGGTACTATTGTGTGACAATTGTAACCGTGCGTGTGCGGTGTGGGAGTGCACATGCAGATGGTGATGTGGTGCGAGAGTACACATGATGATATTGTAATGTACGATGTGGGAGTGCACATGATGACATAGCTATGTGCGGTGTGGGAGTGCACATGAGTTGGGGGGGGACGATAGTTGTATACATGTTTATATATGTTATAGAGAGGTTAAGGAAATAAAATGTGATTGTATTGAATGTTGAATGTTGAAAATTATTAAATACATTCAAATTGATTTTCGTTGTAGCAGGAATGGATTTTTGTCGCAGTAAAAATCCCCCTAATTTCATTTGCCCTGGATTTCTCTGCAGTGAGAAACTCTCGGGTACTTGGGGGCTTGACCTAGCTCTTGGTTTTCACTGTAGCGAGAAACTTTCGGGTGGTTTACTACCTTGATTTTTGCTGCAGCGAAATTGTATTCTCGCTGCAGTGAGAAACTCTCTTTCTTGCTTGGATATTTGCTGTTGTTCTCACTTTTCAATTTCATTATCGATCAAGGATCCTTCAACACTAAGGGGTTAAATAATCAAAGGTTGAACTAAGGTGTTTTAACAAGAAATTAAGCTAAATTGCATTGTTTTTTTTTTTAAACATAAGTGCATCATGTTTTCTAAAACTTTTCGTATTGTTTGCTTATTCCCTTCCTATGTTTACTCACTGGGTTTCTACTTATTCTTTTCAACTTCATGCTTTCAGATTCGAAGGCAGTTGGGATCTAGATTACGGTGTCCACATATATTCATCTTTTTGGTAGGTACCATGGCATTTAATAGTTGTACCTTCACCTAAGGTCACTCCATTGGTAGTCAAGAGTCTTTTGCTTGTGTATACGCACACGTGATGTAAATCACTAAGATTCATGTTATGTACAACACATGTATATTTTGATTGATGATGCCACTATAAGTTGGCAATGGGTGACATTATTCTAGGTCAATATAAATGCAAGTATTTGATTATCATAGCACATTATTAAAGTACTTATAGTTGAGAATTACGAATTGTGACTTTAGGAATAATGGATGAAAAGATGGACAGAACTACATAAAGAGGCTTGCTTGGGCTTAATGGGTTGTACCCATTGGGCCCATGTGCCGGTGATGGCCCAAAAATTGGGCTGTGACATACCCACATTAGCCTGAAGGCTAGAGTAATCAAGTAGACTACAAACATGAAAGGGCTTCTCCCCCCTTGTTGAAAACTATTGCATAATAGCATATTACATAGATAGTAGATTCGTAAACAATTTGAAAATCATTGTATCGTATATATCAGAATCATTATCAAATCAAGGAATTTGAACATTTCCTTGAAACCTTCATAAAACCTTCTAGTTAAAAGGCTTTAATAAACCATTTATGGAAATAATTTTTCAAAAGGCTTAAACAACCATTTCCATAAAAATCATTCTAACTTTATGTAAGACCTTAACCCCTATAGGCTCATAACTACGCATAGATGCAATAACACGGGCCAGGGTTAGTTTCGTCATTTCCTCTAAAAAGCTCTCGAAGAAGGTTTTATGATATTTTAAGGTCTAAATAGGCATAAGACCAAATAAATAATGTGTAATGATGAAAACACGAAGAAAACTAGAAGTTTCAATAATTTTCACTATAGGGGCAAAATGGTCATTTTTCATCTCGGGTCAAAATTTTTAAGTTTCGTAAAATCAAGCATGTCTAGACCATTATGGACTTGTTTTAGTATCAAAAGAGTAAAAAGATTGCACCAAGGATTGAAGGAGAACAAGTTAATGTGCTAAGGACATTTTCGTAATTTCAAGTGGAATGGATAAACTTGAGCTATAAATATCTTTTTCTTCCAATAACTTCTTCTCCTTCTTCTTCTTCCATCTCACGTTGCTTCCATCCTCCATGGAAGCTTGATATGAAACTTTCACAACTTTCTCTCTTTAGCTCTAATTTTCATACCTTTGTGCCCTTTTGACTAGAACCCTTGTGCTTTTTCACTCTCTCACTTTAAAACTCTCAAAAAGTCCTTGTTCAGCACTTTCTCTCACTAGTTGGAGGTTTAGAGACAGAAAGAGAGATTTTTCACAATTGTTTGGAAGCTATTGGAAGAGAATTCAACTACAAAGAAACCCTAAGGTGAGTGATGAACTAGGCTTGGTTTTAAGTTGTTGATAATGGCTAGTAATTGGGATTATGAGCTGTTTTATTGTTGAGTTGTTTATTCATTTTTAGTGTGATTAGAGTAGTGCAAGAAATAGCCATTTGATATAGTTGGAAGCTAGTTAGGAATAACTAGTAGAACTTGATTAGGAAGGAGCTTTTAGAATGATATTGATGCCTATTTGGGTTGGTTGTGATGTTGTGTGTGTATAGGTTCCAACAAGGCCTCACCTGCCCATTTGAACCATCAGTGGAAGTTAGAGTCGATTAGAGGTTCAGCAATACCGGTGAGTGAACTGCATTTCAAAACTTGTTTTGGGGAATATAATGTATTTGCTAAACATTTGAATGAATTATCTAGCTTTTCATAAATACAAGTGCCTTGGGAACAAGCCTTTGATAAATTGTCTCCATTTTGTGACTTGTGACTATTATTGATCCATGCACTACCACATTGTGTTGATATATATATATATATATATATATATATATATATATGAATAATGTTGTGTAATGATATTGACCCGGCTATGTGCGAGTAGGAGTGAGCATACGCCGATGATGACCCGGCTATGTGCGAGTAAGAGTGTGCATACGCCGATGATTGACCCGGCTATGTGTGAGTGGGAGTGCGCATAAGCCGATGATGACCCAACCATGTGCTAGTGGGGAGTGCACATGAGTTGATGATGATGGGAGAGTGTGCATGATGATGATGGATATATATACATATGTAAATATATGTGTTATAGGAAGTTTATATGTAATGGTATATGGTTGTAATGCATGTGAAATTTGGCATGATGAATCTTGAGAAATTCCCATTTTCTTGCAAATTGATCTTTATTGCAGCACCAAATGGATTTTTGTGCAAAAGAGGCCCCTTTTCACTTAGGTTCCCTACTTCTCACTACAGCGAGAAACATTCTGTTTTGTCAGCAGAAAACTCGTTGCAGCGAAAATAAATCTCGCTGCAGCGAGAAACTCTTAGGTTCTGATGCAATACTTTCACTTTAATAAAGATTTTGACCATTTTCCCTTCTGAAATGGGAAAAATGGTAAACATTAAAGTTGTAGCCCTACCTCTTAGCTTTCTAATGGTTTAAAAATCAGGTCCATTTGACTTCTGTAACGGAGATATTTGAGAAAAACTGAAACACATGCAAGCTAGTACTGTTTCTCACTGCAGCGAGAAACATTCTGTCCTACATGCTACCCTATTCAATTTTTGACATATTTTTCACCCATTTAACTTTATGGATTGATCATGGGTTGTTCCAACACTATGAGATTATTAATCAAAGTTTGAAATGAGGGGTTTTTAGTAATAAATTAAATGAATTGCATTGTTTTTGAAACAAGTGCATCACGATTTCCAAATTCTTCCTATTAATTGCTTGTTCCCTTCTTATGTTCACTCACTGAGTTTTTTACTCACGTTTTTAAAATTCATGTTTTCAGATTTGGAGGCAGTTGGGACCTAGATTGAGTTTTACATAGATGCTCGCTTTCTTGGTAGGTACTATGGCATCTCAGTAGCCGCATCTTCACTGTGGTCACTCTACTGGAAGTCAAGAGTCATTTTGTTTTGTGAGTACGTTCATGTGATGTAAAATACTAAGATATGTGTCTTAGATGAAATATGTATATTTTAACTATTAATGCCACCATGAGTTGAAATGTTAACATCATTTTGGGTTTATATTAATGAAATTCTTGATTACTATAGCCCATTATTAAAGTGATTATAAGTTGGAATTATGAAAGGTGACTTGAGAATAGTTGATAGGATGTTAAGCAAGATTACATAATAGGCTTGCTTGGACTTGGTAAGCTATGCCCATTGGGCCTATGCGCTGGTCATGGCACGGGAATTTGGGCTGTGACACTTTACATTTTAAAAATACCTGAAAAGGTGTATTTACTCACCTAATTGGAGAGTCAATTCCTAGCTCCAATCATAACTCCATTTTAGTGATATCCGTGGAGTTTTCAAGTGTTACTATCATACAGTAATCATCACAATCATTTTCTAAAATAAAAATTTCATAATAATCATTTTAGGTAGTTTCGAAACTACTTGCTTTCAGCTAAACTAATTTTCAAGCAAAAACCCATGCTTAGAAACCCATAAATCTTTCATCCTTTCCTTAGGTGAGCTTAGATGCTTACAAAAATCACAAAACCTTTAAGGTTTAATCACCAACAAAAAATTAGGGCAATGAAATCATATTTTCAGAAACTACAAGTCAAGATTTAAAGTTTCCAAAGCTTAAAAATGTCACCTTTTTCAAAACAACTTAAAAGTAAATCATTTAGTCATAAGAAATGAAGATTTGAGTTAAAAATGAGTTGAGAGAGTTTGAGTTGAAATAAATACCTTTGAAAAACAACTAAGGGTTGAAAACCTTCAAAAATGTGAGATATTTATAGTTTTGTGTGTGAAAATACAGTTCTACCCCTTTTATTTTTCTAGAAACAACGAAATATGTCGATACATTTGGTTTTGAAAAATTGTATCGATACATTATGAATATGTATCGATACATACTGTATCAATACATCATGAACATGTATCAATATATTTGAAAGAGAATGCAGTTTTTGAGACAGATTACCTATAAATTTAACCAAGCTTATTTACATCCTCATTTTTAGTTCTTTCCTTTTTACTATCCATTTACTTAAGATATTTAATGTAAACAAGTAAACAAACCCCCATTTGGATTCAGTTAAAATATAAAAAATAAAATTCCAAAAGAATGGAAAATATAAATTTTGGTTTTAGGAACAAAATCAAAAAACTTCAATTGAAATTAAATTTGTAGCTCCCATTTAACGCAAACGTACTCTAAAAATTATGGAAAAATACTTTTGGTAATCTAAAAATCAAGGAAAGCATTACCGCCATTGTTTATTTCTAAAAGATTGTTCTATAAGAATCACATATTCTAACCCCTTCCAAACTTAAAAAATTTCTACTTCAAAAGTGACAGACAACCAAAAGTGTCAATGAATTCTTTTGAAGGTTAAAACTAAGTTTTATATTCAAAATATGTAGTCTATAAGCTCATCTAAGGATTTCTTTACTTATCCTCTTACTCTATGTGGGATTTCACATTCTTCCCCCTTATGAAAATTTGTTCTCAAATTTAACTAATGCACTAACCTTCATGGAATATGTGTGGATACTTTGTTCGCATGTTATCCTCGGCTTCCCAAGTCACGTCCTTGCTCAACTGATTGTGTCATTGTACCTTAACCAAGGCTATCTCTTTAGAGCATAACTTTTCACTTACTTATCTATTATGGCTATTGGTCATCATAACATAAATCATCTCCCAATTGTAGGAACTCATATTGTATCATGTGTGATGGATCCGTTTGGTACTTTCATAGTATCGAAACATGAAACACTTGATGAACACAAGTGAGATCAGACGAAAGTGCCAGTCGATAAGCCACTGCACCAACTCTTTTTAAAATCTCAAAAAGTCCAATATACCTTGGGCTTAGCTTGCCTTTCTTACCAAACCTCATAATGACTTTGGTTGGTGACGCCCCCAAGAACTCATGGTCGCCAACCTCAAACTGGAAATCTTGACTTTTATGGTCAACATATGACTTTTGACAACTTTGTGTCACTAATATCCTCTCTCTAATCAACTGAATCTTGTTAATGGTCTCTTAAACTATCTCCGATCCAAGTAGTTTCCTTTCATTGACCTCAAACCAACATATGGAAGATCTATATCTCCATTCGTATAAAGCCTCATAAGGTACCATCTGAATACTGGCTTGAAAGTTGTTATTGTAAGCAAACTCAATCAGTGGCAAGTGTTGGTCCCAAAAAACTCCAAAGTCCATGACACAAGCCCTCAACATGTCCTCTAGTGTCTAAATGGTCCTCTCAGATTATCCATCTATCTGTGGGTAAAAAGTAGTGCTAAAATTCAATTTAATTCCTAAAGCCTCCTATACTTTCCCCCAAAATCGATGAGTAAATTGCGTGCCTTTATCTAACATTGTAGTGACTGGGACTTTGTGCAATTGCACTATCTTATCAATATATAGACTAGCATACTGTACCACTCCATAGATGATCCTTACTAGTAAAAAGTGAGCGGACTTAGTCATTCTATCCACAATCACTCAAATAGAATCATACCCCTTACACGTGTAGGGTAGTCTAGTAACAAAGTCCATAAAAATATGCTTTCACTTCCATTCGAGAGTAGGTAAAGGCTGTAACAGTCCAACAAGCCTCTAATGCTTTGCCTTAACCTATTGGCACACTAAGCACTTGGCCACAAACTCGGCCACATCTCGTTAAGGGCCCTCCCACTAGTACATCTCTATTGAATCATGGTACTTTTTGGTGGTACTTGGGTGAACTACAAATGTATCCACATGGGCTTCCTTTAGAATCTCTTACCTCAAATCATTAATATTTGACACATATACTCGAGATCCATATCTAAGTAATCCATTAATGCCTCTAGTAAACATCTTTCCTTTCTTCTTGTGAGATTCCTTTAGTGCTTTTACCACAAAATCATCCTTGTCTTGGGCTTCTTTGATCTAATCAATCAACATCGGTCTCACTCTAAAATGGGCTAATAATGCATCAGAATCATCAACCTCAAATTGAATGCCCACATCACCCAACTCATGCACATATTATACTAGCAATCTCTCTCAACTGAGATGTGGGCCAAGCTCCCCATGGACTTCTAGCTTAAAGCATCCGTTACCACATTGGCCTTACTAAGATGGTACAGTATTGTACAGTCATAATCCTTAAGCAACTACAACCATCGACACTACTTGAAATTGAGATCTCTTTACGCAAAGATATACTTGAGGCTCTTATGATTCGTATAAATCTCACACATCTCACTATACAGATAATGCCTCTAAATCTTTAAGGCAAACACTATAGCAACCATATCTAAATCATGGGTAAGGTAATTTTGCTCATGCCCCATTGAGCTGTCGTGATGCGTACGCAATCACCTTACCATGTTGCATCAATACATGTCCAAGTCCTACTCGCAATGCGTCATAATAAACTGTGTAACCCTTTAATCCCCATGGCAAACTTAATATTGGAGCTATGGTAAGACAAGTCTTGAGCTTCCCAAAGTTCTCTTCACATGCAGTTTTACCATTAAGTAACCACTACGTAGGATGCATACTAGGACACCTCAATAAACTTAATACTATATTCTAGCACTATCATCTAGGAGTTTGTACCTACATCTCGAGCTCATAGGCTCTAGCCTCTCTTACACTCATAGATAGAAAACTCTATCGAAAAACTATACTAAATTCTTACCAAGTAATCGATGTAGCATCAAGTACTTTGCCTTTACATAACTGATCATACCATTGCCAGGCTTTTCTACCTAACCTAAATGCAACTAGCTCCACCATCCGAGTGCTAGTGCAACTCAAGCCATTACATATGACCTCAATGTCATCTAAGAAATCTTGGGTATCTTGTGATGCATCTGATCCAAAAAATGTAGGAGGTTTTAGTTTCATGAACTGCAATAGCTAAACCATGGTCCCAACTCTAACCATACTAACCTGTGGCTGGTCACCCTGACTTTGTGACTCAGGGGATGCCTAGACAATAAGACAATCATCACCTTGTTGCCTCAGATCCAAGATCTCCTAAGTAAGAAACTCCATGGTCTAACTGACTCCATGTAAGCTGGTAGCTAAATCCTTTAAAGTCATTGCCCTAGTTGTAGTACTACCTCGAGAACCTATCCCTCAACTACTACTTCAAGACCCTATCCCTCTGTCTATGCACTAGTGAGGGTATCAATCCTCCTTAAGCTAGCAACCTTGCTACATTTGCCATGACTTCTAGTAATGGGTGTATGTGGTCTATCAGTAGTCTTTTAGGGAGCCTTGTGCTCTACAGCACCTTTAGTAGTTGTTCATGTCCTAAACGACATATGTCACCTAGACAAGAGCAACGTATACTGTAAGACTCAACATTATAGACTTACAGCAATACTACACATATCTCTTAAGCATATAGTTAGTGGACAAACAAGGAATTTTATACGAGTCTTTCGTTCTCGATTTGTGCCTAAGTACACAAAACAAAAACAAGATTCCTACATACTGTCATGACCCAATTTCCCAAGCCATGACCGGTGCATGAGCTTAATGAGCATAGCTCACTAAGCCCAAGCAAGCCTATCCATTTACCTTTGCTTAACAAATTTATCATATCATGCATACACACACACACCTTTTCTCGGGTGTGAACATAGCCAAAACACAATGGCATTATCGATAATAATATACATACACTATACCAATCATGTATTTAGCAATTTACATTGCATACACATATTCACATTGTTATATTGTATTCACAATACAAAAGGACCCATGACTTCCAGCGGAGACATTTACAATAAAAGGGATTACTATCGAATGCCAGACAATACCCAGGAGATGCACTACGGGGACTCCTCGATCTAGGGTCTAACAGTCACCTGATCTGAAAACATGAATTTTATAAAACGTGAGTACAATACTCAGTGAGTGAACAATAAGGGAACAAGCATACCATAAGGAATGTTTATCGAAATCATGATGCATTCATTTTCTCAAAACCATGCAATTGTTTTAGCTCCTTTAAACCCCTCATGTAAACCCCACATGAGTAAATCACTTTACAAAAATCCATGCTCAACTATGGTACCAAAGAAATGGGAAATATGGCAAAAACCCACAAGTTAGCAAAACGGATAGAAAGTTTCTCGTTGTAGCAAACTTCATTCTCGTTGCAGCGAGAACCAGAACATCAAGGAAAAAGTCTCATTTTTCCCTTAAAACAAGTCATTCTGCTAAAATAACAATAGCAACATGTAACACATGTAAACTTCCAAATTTCAACAAAACAAATGCTTACATATTTGCATTTACAACCACATACCCATCATCAACATGCACACCATCCCATCATCATCATCATGCACACCATCCCATCATCATCATCTCATATGCAACGGCTTATGCGCATATAGCCGGGTCAGCAACGGCTTACGTGCACTCCCACTCACACATAGCTGGGTCAGCAACGGCTTATGTGCACTCCTACTCGCACATAGTCGGGTCAGCAATGGCTTATGTGCACTCCTACTCGCACATAGCCGGGTCCAAATCAACATGCAAAGAAGCATCCAATGCATATCATGCATTGTATCATATTGTGATAACACATAAACCATTGTATAGCACATTTTCACAATATAAAATCATTTTACTAAAAGCT
Organism: Theobroma cacao; assembly: GCF_053813885.1. Classification (NCBI taxonomy): domain Eukaryota; kingdom Viridiplantae; phylum Streptophyta; class Magnoliopsida; order Malvales; family Malvaceae; genus Theobroma; species Theobroma cacao. Next base: position 9,109,011 of record NC_142648.1, on the reverse strand, counting down.
TGTTCCCAAGGTACATTTTCTAAGACAAGTTGGATAGAATCTTTCATATTCCCCAAAACAAGTTTGAAATGCAAGTCCACTCACCGGTATCGAAAAATTCGGATTTCGGGTGCACTCGGACTAATAGTCCTCAGGCGTAATTCCTTTACCTTTCCAGACGTCTCACTACCTTGACAAATAACAAAGTCAAGAAATTTACTATATTGTCCCTAAATTGATATAAACTAATTTAAATTACTAATGCTTGATATGTAAATGCAAAAATACTTCCAATTACCGCTTAATCGCTATATCGATTAAATTCGACCGATCACCCGATTAATTGGCGATTGTGTCCAAATCACCTCCAAATTAATCCATTTCTCCTTTAATACCTTAATTTACCACATACCATTTAAATAAAGCCAAATTCAGCATTAGAACCCTCACAGTTCCTTATAGAAAAATTCGGTCATTTGGTGCACTAGCACCAAAATTTTTTCTACATAACCGTTTCACCTTAATTCATCATTTTCCAAGCCATTTTCCTTGAAATAAAAACAATCCCCCATTGATATTCAGCTCTCATGGTTCGACCAACAAGGAACCCCAGAGAAATTGAATATTTCTTTTGTGTTTTTATTCATAACCATGCTTAACTATCCCTAAACACTAACATAGTCTAAAATCAAATTATTCCAACAACAATTCCTCTTCCGTACCCATTTTTCAGAATTGAATTCATCATGATAACTCAATATTCAACCATGGAAATCAAGAACAAAAGCATGGATAAGCTAGGTATCAAGGAGAATTAAAGAAATTCTAACTTACCTAGCTTGTTTCCTTGATTTCTTCACTTTTTCTTTGAATTTCCACCTAGGTTTTCTTGTTTTTCCCCTTGTTCTTCCTTTGTTCTTGTTGCTGGTTGCCTAGGCAGAATATGGTGAGAGAATTGGGGATTTAATGGGCTGATTTCTATAGAAAATAATAAAATAATCAAGCATGCCACGTGTCACATGCTTATAGGCCCAATTTTTTAATTTTTTGACTTTTTCTTCTTAATTTTCCACCACAAATATTCTGGTACTTATCCAATCCTACCACAATTAAAATCCCTTGGTCTTGACAAGTGCTGGGGTGAAAAATTTACCGATTTGCCCCCGAGATGAAAAAAATTACGATTTTACCCCTATACTCCGAAATGTACCGAAATCACATTATTTCTACTTTTCAACCTCAAATAACACTAATACTGATCAATATTAACCAAATAGGGCAAATTTTGTTTTATAAAAATTCCCGTTTAGTCCTCTAGTGGAAAAATTACTATTTTGCCCTTGTGCTCCAAAAATATCGAGAATCACAATTTTTCACTACTAAACATTAGTTTATACTCCAATAATCATAATTATATCTCATATAATAATTCTTGGTCAAATGTGATCGAATCTTGGCTAGAAATCTCCATTTTATCATCACATGGTAAAATGACCGTTTTGTCTCTAATCGGTCAATTTTCTTGATGGACTCCAAACTGGACCTTGAACTCTGAATCACTATTCTAAGCCATTCTATAGGTTTCAAAATTTTCAATTTCCTCTTAGAATTTCTATTTGAACTAGTTCAAGTCTCGATTTAACTTAGTTGTACCACTCGGTACAATACCGTCTTTTAATCGAGCTTGACAGGGTCTCACACATACGAATCCAAACATTTAGCTGACAATCAAGAAAGACCTAGGACCCTATGAACCTAGAGCTTTGATACCAACTTTTTCACATCCCATTTTGTGATGGAACATGACTGGCGCATGAACTTAGATGGGCATAGCCCACTAGGTCCAATCAAGTTTTTTTAATATACATCATTAAACATTCATCCATACTGAAGCATACATAAGCATCCATAGGTATACACTATCAACTCAAGCATACTGTCATATGCAATATTACACATATATAGAACTTCTCAATATATTAGTGTAAGTGCAAACATTTCATAAATCATTAGGATGCCACGTTTTGGGTGAACCATAATATTCACATGTCTCAACACCCTCAGGTGTCCATATAGGTTCTTAAGCCACTTTATACATTTAACATAACATTGATAATGTAATATGCCCAAACATTTGGCCACATTATTGTAACATACTCATAATCCATAAAACAGGTTCATAGTCTGTAAACATAAACATAACATAAACTAACTCGTCAATGGAACGTGACCTGACTCCCTACACATCAAGAGGCTACTAGGCACCTATCAATGAGGAATGAACGGATCACGTCTCTATGACACTGGCTGCTAGCAAAAGAGTGCTATCACTGATTTGCAACAAAAATAGTGAAGAAAAATAACGTGTGAGTCACAAAGACTCTGTGAATGGATATAAGGAAGGGGACGAGCCAAATGATAAGAGTTTTTCTTAACCATGCAATTGTGAATACATGTGATTCACACATTCAACATCATTACCATAATGATCATATAACATAGCCTTTTAAAACTCTTTTAAAGAATATTGCAAGGAAAACCACTTGCTTAAAAGATTAGAACTCATTTATCCTCAAAAACCTCTTTAAAATCACTTAGAAATCCTTTTCTGCAACCATTCTATCAATACATTCTGAAATGTATCGATACATGCAAGGAATTTATCGATACTTTGAGAGTGTCTCAATACATTTCACACAGAATACTTGTTGTAACATTCTGTTGAAAATGTATCGATACATTCTCTGCATGTATCGATAATGAACCTAATCCATCCATAAGTCTTTCTAACATTAAGAGACCATTCCCTAGGCTAAGGTTCTATCAAACCAAGCCAATATCACCTTATTTCAATGTGAATAACATTCTCAATAATCATCTAATCATAATCTAAGCATTTAAACATAGAGCATTAACAATACTCATTCAATCATGCCCCAAACTCATTAAAATCATTACACATTACCTTTCAACTTTGGGTGGTTCTGCCCCATTCTAGTGAATAGTGGTCAAACCCCCACTATTTTGGGTTCTTAGGCACTCTCGTGAATGGTACATCGGCCTCATCCATGATCTATCGAGTGGTCCCACCCCACTTAGGTAGGTAATGGAGAAATCCCTCACTACCTTCTAGTTCATCTCACGTAAACAATCAACATAGTTATGTGAATGGCACATGGGCCTCACCCACCATTATCATAAGATCTCTTAAGCTGAGTTTCATTCTCATCTTTAGCTTGCATCATGAACGTATAACATTTTTTTTATAAACCATCATCATGCTCATCTTATAGTGTGTGACTATATCAACGCACACATCTTATGGCATGCATTTCATAATCTCATCAATCACTCACATGCTTAGTCAATAGTGTACATGATATGCTTAACACATACATCTCATGGCATACATGTCATAATCTCATATGTGGAACTCATACATCCAACCTTCTTATCATGCTACATCGTATCTAACATGTGCATAATAACATTCATCATTAACTATAGATATCTCATACCCACACTAACTAAAAGGTCAGAGTAATCAAGTAGACCACAAATATGAAAGGGCTTGTCTCTCTTTGTTGAAAACCAATACATAGTAGCATATTTACATACATAGGAGATTCATAATCAATTTTAAAATCATTGTGTCACATATATCACAATCATTATCAAATCAAGTCATTTAAACATTTCTTTGAAAACTTTATAAAACCTTGTAGTTCAAATCCTTTAATAAACCATTTATGGAAATAATTTTTCAACATGCTTAAATAACCATTTATGTAAAAATCAAGCTAACTTTTCATATTAAAATACTTGAAAAGGTGTATCAACTTACCTAATTGGAGAGTCAACTCCTAACTCCAATCACAACTCCATTTTGGTGATATCCATGGAGTTTTCAAGTATTTCTATCATACAACAATCATCACAATCGTTTTCTAAAATAAAAATTTCGTAACAATCATTCTAGGTACTTTCGAAACAACTCGCTTTTAGCTAAACTAATTTTCTAGCTAAAACCCATGCTTAGAAACCCATAAATCTTTCATCTTTACCTTAAGTGAGCTTAAATGCTTAAGAAAATCACAAAACCTTTAAGCTTTAATCACTAAAAAAATTCTAAGCAATGAAATAATATTTTCAAAAACTAGAAATCAAGATTATAGTTTCCAAAGCTTAAAACTGTCACATTTTTTAAAACAGCTCAAATGCAAACCATTTAGTCATCAAAAATGAAAATTTGAGCTAGAAATGAGTTGAGAGGATTTGAGTTAGGATAAATACCTTAGAAAAACAGCTTAAGGCTAAAAACCCTTGAAAAATGTGAGTATTTATAGTTTTGAGTGTGAAAAAACAGTTTTGCCTTTGATATTTTTTTGAAATCAATGAAATGTATCGATACATTTAAGCCATGTATCGATGTATTTAGTTTTGGAAAAATTCTGTTGACACATTATAAACATGTATCGATATATCATGAACATGTATCAAAACAGAATGTTGTTTCTAAGACAAATTATCTATAAAACCCACCCAACTTATTCACATCCTCATTTTTATTTCTTTCCTTTTTACACTCTATTTACTTAAGATATTTAATGTAAATAAGCAAATAACCCCCCATTTGATTCAAAAAAATTAAAAATATAAAAATCTAAATTTTGGTTTCAAGAACAAAATCAAAAGTTAGATTGAAATTAAATTTGCAGCTCCTATTTAACATAGCAAACTTACTCCAAAAATTACGGTAAAATAATTTTTTGTCATCTAAAAAGCTAGGGAATCATTGTTGTCATTTTTTATTTCTAAAAGATTTTTTGTAAAAATTATATATTTTGACCCTTCTTGACTTAAAATATTTTTTGCTTCAAAAATGATAGACTACCAAAAGTGTCAATGAATTCTTTTGAATGTTAATACTAAGTTTGATGTTCAAAATATGTAATGTATGTGCTCACCTAAGGATTTCCTAACTTATTCTCTTACTCAATGTGGGATTTCACAATATAGTCTCCTGTTCACAGGTGGTGTTGTTTTTCACAAGCCAAAAATAAGACACAACACAAAAACCCAACTCCGCTAACTCAAAACAAATTTCTTAGGCCAAAGACAAATTTAGGACTCTGATACCACCTTTGGCACAACTTAAACTCGAGAGCCATGATCGATGCAAGGGTATTGATGGGAGTTACCTTTTTAACCCATACAAGCCTAAAATAAACAATTTAAATCAAATGCTCATAATTACATCATGGGACTCATCACCATGGGACCATACATCAAACATTCATGAACATATTATATAACATAAGACTATGTCATTTTAGTTTGCACGTTCATGTGCTCAAATGCGGAAGCAACATATAGCAAAATAACACACACACATATAAGCCATTCTATGGAAAATAAAAAAGTAGCCATTTCTTGGCATATCTCAATTACATGTCATATAATACAAGATATAAACATTGTCATATCCATAACAGTCAAGCATAAATGACCAAACCAAATAAGACTAGTGGAGTGTGACTTGAACAAAAAGGCTAACGCCTATTGGATGCCATATATCCACCTACCCAACATTGATTGAAGTATTGGCCATTCCTAAAGGACAACAAGCCAAGAAAATACTGATTTGCAAAACAAGTGCATCTTACATGTGTGAGTTATTAATAACACCGTGAGTAGATACGAGGAGGGAGAACAAGCTAAACGGGAGAGTGTTTGCCAAAGATACTTTTTTAAAACAAATGCAAGTAGTCCATTTCAAACAATATCAAAGTTTACCTTTCAAACATATAAAATTTCAAGAGATTTGGGAATTCAATCCCCAAGCAAAATCAAGCATCCCAAGGTGCAAGTTATGTACCAAATATGATCACATATCCAAAACAAACTTCAATACCATTGTCTCAACAATTACAAACTCATTTGAAAGGATTTTATAAGTTTTGTTGAAAACCTATTATTAAACCTTTGAAATAAGAATCATGGTTTGTAAAACATTCAAGTATTTCCAACTAAAAAAGTTTATAAATATTGGGTTTTAAAGCTTGTGTAAAAGATGTTGAGGAAAACAAAGGTTTAGTTTCAAAAATGAAATAATGTCAATACCTTTAGAAAACCCTTAAGAAAGCTATTGAATTTCAAGAATAACATAATTTGTATTACGTTCAATAAATCGAGTCTAAACACCAAAGTTGGGGCAAATGCCCAACCTAAAAATCAAGGTCAAGATGAAAACAAATTTAAATGCTAGAATCGAAACTAATAGTAACTCAAGCACTATGGTCGAAACAATTACCAAATTCAAGGACCAAAGTCTAAACAAATACCAAACCAAAATCCAAAATCAAACAATATCAATTCCAAAGTCCAAAGTCGAAACAAATATCGAATTCCAATTCCATAAAGTCACATATCATTACAAGTAAATTATGGATCCCTAGATAGCATGGACAATCCAATCAAACATGCCGTTCGAATGCATGATAGTCATCGATCATATATCAAAGGAGGTAAGATCATATCAACTATCAAACGAAACACAATCAAGGGGTAGGACTTAGTCAACTACCTAATCAAAGCTAAGCATTGTGCACAATGGCTAGTGTCTATTGTTACTTACTACAGATCCATACCTCAAGTAAGCTTTACTAAAACATTTTTATGCTATGTTTCTAAATATCTAAATATTAGTCTCCAAAAGAAAAGGTAAATCCATTTGCCATCCAAGATCAAAGAGTTCAAACAAAAATGAAGTCAAAGTGTTCAAAGTTCATTTCTAAACACAAGATGGATGCAATCATCTACGCAATAAAAGTTCAAAGCAAGGGTAAATAAAAAATGATCAATCAAGCAATTTTCCATAGATAAATATCAATTTTTGAGGCATCAAAAAATTAAAAGACTTTTTCCCCATGCTTAAAACTAAATACATACAAGCATATTTACATAGTATATATAGATTTCATAATCAAGCTTGAAACCATTGTTCACATCACAAAGTTCATCAAAATACATTTAATGCAAGGTTGTAGAAAAAGGGTGCTTAATTATATTAAAATAATTAAAAACGCCATATCTACTCACCTCTTGAAACGTGTCTTTCTTCTTGGGACATTTCGTTGAAAGCTCGGCTTCGTCACCAACTCAAATTACTCTAATATCACCTAAAAATGAGGTTTACTCATTAACATTCTCAAAAACTCATAATGATTTTGTGGTCCAACAATTACTCATTTCTAACTCTACTTAATCTTCATTTATACCCAATGATTTCCATCAATCTTTCATTCAGACCTCATTCAATAAATAAAGAACTTATTTTACCTATTTTTCCTCCTCAATGAGCTTTAAATGAAGGATCTAGCCAAATCTTGAAAACCTAAAAAAATTTATAGCTTTTAGAAAGAGAAAACAAAAATCATCAAAACTAAGTTTTTGGGAGTGAAATCCTTACCTTTAACACTTAGAATCCAAGATATGTTGATGAAGTGTGAAGGTTTTGAAGGATATGAAATTTAAGAGAAAATGGGTGGGAAAATAAGGAGATAGGATAGAAATGAAAAAATCTTAAGGTTTTCGAGACATCACATATTTTTTGAGAGTCAATATTGCTCATCAAACTCATATCAGGGACTTAACACATAATTAGTGCTTTTTCTTTTTAAGCAGAATATGTTGGCCATAAGCATGACTAAAAACTTAGTTGGTTGTCCTTTCCAACTTAAAAGTCACAACTCCAATTACGGTGGACCACAATCTAACATTGGCCTTATCTTTATCAGGCAATCCCTCACCTTTGTGTGCCCTACATCCATAGGCACATTAAGATCAGAACATCGTCGAGTCAACATAACGGCAAGAAATCATTTCTTCCAAACCACGTTCTTGTGTATTCTTACCCTCACAATAAGTCCATATATTGTGTGACATATTAGTCTAGCTCTCCAACATTCGTACATATTCATTAGCTCTTTGAGCTTTAACATTTTCCACCTTGGGAGGAACTTCTCAAACTGCCTCACCAAAGGCATTCACAAAATGGACACAAGTCTTACATGTGGTCCAATGCCTAAAGAAACGACCATACAATTCTAAGTTTCTACTCTTAGCCACCGATCACAATTCTTATCATAAGGATATACTTATGTAATACCCAACCGTTCGTAAGCCACTCATGGCCATCCAAATTCATTCTCTTGTTTAGGTTTAATATTATCTTATCAGATATATCTTCCACCGTGGTAACTAGCCTTATTATTTAGGCTTATATCTAATATCTCAATTAGAATCATTGATCAAACAAATCTCGAGAAGCTTATTCAAAATAGAGTTACCTATCAAACACATATAAAAAAGTGATCCTACCTTGATAGTTACAAATATTTTCTTCATCATAACAAATATGTCCAGTGATAAAACCACTGATGCCACATCAAAGTCATCGTCTAGTGCCAAAGCCACTGACAAAATATCAAAGTCCCAAGCAGGGTTCTTTGCTCTACCAAACTCATGTTATACACACAATCATTCTTCCCATGAGGTTAGCACTTTACTTGCTGCAGTGGGGTCCAAACTTTGGGCATAAGGTCATATTTATAGTCGTAACTACCAATACTTTACCTGACATATGCTCATCCAAACCACAATCACTAAGCTAGGGGATTCTAAACATATTTCAAATTTGAGCCATAAACTAAAATTGTGGTCTTTTGAAATTCGAAATCACCTTTGAGTATGTCAATCATTGACAATAACAAATACAATTCAAACTTTAATCAAGCCACTCAGTTCGAATGTAACTTTTCATCAAACTGCCACCCCATGTCTCACATTGTTAACAAAAATCCATTTAAGGATTAGAAATCAAAGGCTTATTCCTAAAGCCACTCATAACTTCAACAATTCCACTCATGCTCAAGAGCATTTATACTCATTAGTCTCAATGGACATTGTTATCAAATCTCCCAAAGAATCTTTGTCCTTAAACTAGACCATACAAGACTAACTTAGCATATTTGCAACCGATTACCTTTAAACTCTTCATGATGGTCATAACATCATCCATTTTTCCCCCACAATTCGAGAACTCAAATCATTCTTAATGGTATTTAAGGTGTTTGCCACAACAATCCATATTCAAATCTGTCAAGGTGTCTTAGTCTTAATCCAGACAATACAGGACTTATGTATATATTCCATTAATTAAAACAAATCATTCTATAGGATGTTTTCTTCCATGTCATTCACACACAAATTCATAACTTTTAAAACTCCACACAAACACTCACTTATTCAATAAGCTTCTGATAGTCCATTCATATAATCCACAATTTACAAAACTTGCTTTCCCTTGAAAATACATACTCCAAACCTTAACTCGAATGTGCTTTCTTCACATTTATATGGTATGCCGAAATCATCTTTTAGGCATACTTTAATGCTAAATAATCATACACCAAGTTCAGTTATAAAACTCCTAAATGGAACTACTCCGAAATCAAAATTTCCAAATCATTTGCCTTTAAGCAATCATATTCATAATTAATCTTCTCAATTCACATGCTTCATGCCAACCTAGTGAAACTTATACACATCCTTAGAGTAGATTCATTCACTAGCCTCATCAAGTTATGACTATATGTCATCTGTGACAAACACCGAGGCTTACACTTTGGCTAATTCACATACCTATAGCTTTAGACCACATCACGCCAAATCAAATCTTAGGATTTCTCAACCCCCAAACCAAAAGCAAAATCAGCTCCATCTAAGTTGTTATACCTATATTCAACACATATATGCATGTAAAACTTCTAGGGACTCAATATCAATTACACGTATATGCAATAGTCCCATATATAATCACAATGCAGAAGCATCCACTAGTATTTACTCAAACAGAGTAGTGAGGTTGATCATCCATAATCCAAAATATAGAACGACAAAGCATCGACATAGTACACCTTTCTTAGTTCACATCCAACTATTCAAATTATTGCTAGAGGCTTCAAGCCATCTCCTTAGGAGCATCTTGCCCTAAAATCCTCTTAACAGTGGCTCATCCCTCAAGGTGGTGTCCTTACCCAGACCAAAGCAACACCAATTAATAACTCTATTATATAGAGTTATTTTGACAAATTTTAGAGGCTTAAGTAGCTAGATCTTTGAGATTTTTGGTTCGGATTGTAGCATTTTAGGAGTTTTTCTAGTTTAAGTTTGATTACATGCTGAGTAGTTAATTTGAGTTATTTTAGTTAGATTTTATGTTATTTTGTTTTAAATTACTTTAAGAGTAGTTATTGCTAGTTTCTCTTATTGCTTTTGTAAGAAATTTGATAAAAGGCTCATTTGATGAAAATCCGTACGAGTATGGTAATGGCTTCATTTGTATATGTTTTGGTATTTTAACTATATCTCTCTACACAAAACTCCAAATGAAGTGATTCTTGTAGCAATAGAATAGTAAGATAAAGGGATACAACTTTTATGTTTGCTACTTCACCCAGTTCTGATTGGATCATGGTCAAAATATTTGTCTAAGTTTGAATACTATAGTAGTATGCATGGACTGAACATGATTAGGTATTTGGAGCGTATCTTTCAACCTAGAAGTCCAATTGACATGATTCTTGTTCCATTAGAAAAGTAAGAGATAGAATAAAAGTTTTATGTTTACCACATTTCCTAGTTTAGAATAGATCAAGGTGAAAATCATGTTCAAAGTTGATAGACCACTGTAGTGCTAGAAACCATGGTCGTAGCACTGTGCATCGGGGGTGCACCATACATTGTCTTGAGAGCACAGTGCCACAGCACTCCCAAGGCAAAAATTCAGCATCACAGTGCTAAGAAATCAAGGCCACAGTGCTAGATGATTTTTCAAAAATAAAAATTTGTAGGGATTTTGGAAATTAGGTTACTAAAAGCCTATTTAAGAAACCTTTTTCAGAGGTTTTAAGGAGGAAGCAGCAAGCAACTATTATGGAGATTTGGAGCCAAAAACAAAGCAAGAAAACAAGAGAATTTGAGAGAGAATTGAGATCATAAAGCTTCAATAATTAGTTTCTGTCTCTACTTTTGTGTTTATTTTATTTTCTTTGGCTTGGATTCATGGTTAAATTTCTTTGGATATTGTTTTTATTAGATATTATCAGTTAAATTATTTTTCTAGGATTGTGGTGGATTTCAACATGTAGTTTAAATATTAGTTTCTCTTTTATTTATCATGAATGGGAGTAGTTTTGCTTATTCAAATATGTTCTTAATGTTTTTGATTGTCTGGCCAATAATTAATTGATTCGTGAATCTAATTGAGACTTGACAAAGAGATTTTAGATTGGACTAAAGTTTGAATAGTGTATGTTCACGTCACTTAGGTGATATGATTCGCAATTTAGGTATATATACACCGATTATCATACATAGCCATGATAATTCTATTTTATAAGCTTATTTTACTCCAATTTTGTTTTAAATATAAGCTAAGTCCTTAATTTTCAGTTATAATTTAGTTATATTTAGTTGGTTTTATAATTAGTTTATTTTTAAGTGAGTTATTTTAATTTTATATTTATTTAGTTTAATTTGGTTATTATTTATTACTTTTTATGTTTTTGTACAATTTAAGGAAGTTGGGCTTAATTTTGGAAAATAAGGTGTTTGAAGGACTCAAAACTCTGCTTGCATATGCTTCTGTTTTTTGCTCATAACTTGTGCTACAGAAATTCAAATGATGTTATTCTTAGACCATTGGAAAGCCAAAAGATAGAGATACAACTTTTATACATATCAATTTGCCCAGTTCTACTTTGAAGATAGTGAAAATTGTGTGGGAAGATGACTAGGCATACTATTGCTGGAATGGCAATTTTAAGACTGACAATTGATGTTTGGGCCTCATTACACTGTTAAGCCCAATATTTAGAATTAGTAGGTTAACTTAGGGACTTGTAGGTTAAGATTGTTAGTATAAATAGGATATTTTAAGAGAAACCAAGTTAGACAACTTTTGCAATTGAAAAGGCTGAAAGTTGAGGCAAAAACTCAGAAACAAGCTGCAATCAATCGTTTTGTTTTCTTCCTTAGCTTTTTTTTTTCTTGTTACTCTCAATGGTTGAAATTTATATTTTTATTTATCTTTGCAATTATGAATAGCTAATTTTCTTTTTCTAGGATTACAAATGAAGTCACACGTAAGCTAAATTTTTAATATCTTTCTTGCTTATCTTTAATGGGATTTGAATTGTTTATTCTAATTTATTCTTAATACTTTTGATTGCCTAATCCCCAATTAAATTGATTTAGGAACCTAAACAAACTTGAGAAAGGGAGTTTAATGTAGACTAAAATTGGGATAGCATATGATCATATTAATTGATTTGTGCATATGATCATATTTGAGTTTCCCTTATTTCCACTTTTGTGTAGTGAGAGCATGATTTTTGTGTTGAAAAGCAATGCCATTGTGAAATTTTATAATCTTTGTACATTGAGTGACTCCATTGTGCATAGCTGTTAATGGGCTTTAAACTTTTCTCATTGATTTTGTTTTAAGTGCAGCAAATTTTAGTATTTAGAGATAAATTTTTATTGCCAATGGGTAGGTTCTTATATTTTTTTTATTTATTCTATTTGTTGCACCTTTGCTTGTCAAATGCTTGGTTCATGTGAATGGTTTATAGCTGATGGGTATTTCCATGTTGTTGAATATTTGATTAAGTAAGTGGACTTATGTTTAGATATTTTGGTGCCAATTGCAATAATTGATAATTTTGGATAAGTGTTATTTCATAGAATTTTATTTTATTTTTGGAATGATGAGTATGGGATATTTATGATGATGGCTATGAAGTATGATTATTTAAAGGAATATAAAAATTCTACAAGATTATGGTGTGAGATTGCTTAATTTTTTTAAGATGTTACTATGGGATTGTTGAGTTGGGTTTGTTGAATTGGAAACCAATTAATTACATTAGTGCATGTGGAATTTTAATATTTTCATGGCTGATTACATGTCACACGAATTGCACATTGGTGTTTTGAATTGATTTTGATTGCTTGAATTTCTTTTGCAGGAATGGCACCCAAGCTATCCAAACCAAGCTCAAGTGGTGCTTTTGATAGATCAAAGTTTGTCTCTGCTGATGCCTCCACACGATATCATACAACGTATATCAACAAAGTGCCCATTCCTGAACAAGGGCTCAATATCCCCATCATCCATTATGAAGAGATTCATCAAATGATTCGAGAACGATGTTGGCAACTATTTAGTGACCAACCTGAAGCTGCAGTCATGCTAGTGGTTAGGGAGTTTTACACAAATGCGTTTGAGCATGTTGATGGCGTTGCTATTGTGCGTGGTAAACAAGTCCCTTTTCACAGCCAGGCTATCAGTGCATTTTTTGGAACTCCTAATAGTGAGAATGATGAATATGGGCAATTGTCACAGCCCAAAATTCCAGGCTATGATCGGTGCATGGGCCCAATGGGCATAGCCCACTAAGCCCAAGCAAGCTTATTTATGCAACCCCGATCATCATTCCAAACCATAATATCTCAAACCCATATTGTAATTCTCAACTAAAAATATTTCAATAACATTTTATAATAACCCAATACTCACAATTGTATTATGCTAACATAGTATCACTCATTTGCCACCTTATAGTGGCTTCAGTAATCAAATATACATATTTGATTTTTAACATGAATCTTAGTGGTCTTTATTACTTATACATGTTCATAAGCATAAGACACTTGACCATCAACGGAGTGACCGTGGGTGAAGGTACAGCTACTGAGATGCCATAGTACCTACCAAGAAGGTGAGCATACATGGACAACTCAATCTAAGTCCCAATTGCCTCCAAATCTAAAAACATGAAGTTTAAGAATGTGAGTATAAAACTCAGTGAGTGAACATAAGAAGGGAACAAGCAATCGATAGGAAGAATTTGGAAATCATGATGCACTTGTTTCAAAAACAATGCAATTGATTTAATTTCTTACTAAAAACCCCTCATTTCAAACTTTGATTAATAGCCCCATAGTGTTGCAAAAACCCATGATCAATCCATGAAGTTAAATGGGTGAAAAATATGTCAAAATCAAGCAAGGTAGCAAGCATGGCAGCAAGTTTCTCGCTGCAGCGAGAAACAATCTTAGTTTGTATATGTTTCAGTTTTTCTATCATATCTCTCACTAAAGAAGTTCCATCGACCAGATTTTTAAACCATTAAAAAGCTAAGAGGCAGGGCTACAACTTTGATGTTTACCACTTTTCTCAGTTCGGATAGGAAGGTGGTCAAAATCTTTGTCGAAGTGAAAGAACTACATCAGAACCCGAGAGTTTCTCGCTGCAGCAAAAATGAATCTCGTTGTAGCGAGAAATAGAGCATTTTGAGTGAAATGGGTCTTATTACATCAAAAGCCCTTTTCTTGTTGAAATGAAAAGTAATTTTGGGAGCAATTAACAATGCCAACACAACACAATCACAATTATTTTCATAACTTTCTATAACACACATATCATATGCACTCCCCACTAGCACATGGCTGGGTCATCATCGGCTTATACGTACTCTTACTCACACATAACTGGGTCATCATTGGCTTATGCGCACTCTCACTCGCACATAGTCGGGTCATCATCAGCTTATGCGCACTCTTACTCGCACATAGCCGAGTCAATATAATTACACAACATTATTCATCAATGCACAACATATATTCGTTTATATATGTATATATCAACATAATATAGAAGCACATAGGTTTGTCCTTTTACACATTTCACATTTCACATTTTCACAACATCAAAACGTTTTATCAAGGGCTTGTTCCCCGGCACACATTTTTAAAGAAAAGTTGGAATAAATCATTCAAATGTTTCATACAAATACAATTATTTTTTCCAAAACGATTTTGAAATGCAAGTTCACTCACCGGTCTTGTTGATTCTTTTGCTTGACTCTAACCTCAACTAATGCTCCAAATGGACATGTGAGGCCTTGTTGGAACCTATACACACATAACATCACAACCAACCCAAATTGGCATTAATACACTCTCAAAAGCTATTTCCTAATTCAAGTTTAGCTAGTTATTCCTAACTAGCTCCCAATTACCATTAAGTGGTTATTTGTTTACTCTACTCTAGTCACTCTAAAAATGATTAACAATCTCAACAATAGATTAACTCACCACTCTAATCATCAACCATTATCAACAACTTGAAAATCAAATCTAATTCATTCTCACCTTGGTGGAGTTATAGTTGAACTCCTTTTCAAGAGTTTTCAAGCTACTATGGCAAGTCTCTCTTTCTCTCTCTAAAACTTCCAACTAGTGAGAGAAAGTGATGAACAAAGACTTTTGAAGGCTGTTGAGGTGTAAAAGTGGAAGAGCATGAAAAACCTTATGAAATAGTGGGCAAAAGCATGAAATTTGGACTTTCCATGAGAGATTTATGGAGGATTCAAGGTTTTCCTCCCATGGAGAATGAAGAAAACATAAAATGAAGAGAAGGGCTGGGATAAAGAAGGAGAAGCTGCTGGAGCTTAGATATTTATGCTTCAAGTTAATCTAAATTTCCACTGAAATTATCAAAATGCCCTTAACATGGTGGCTTTGTCTTCCTCCCATCCTTTGTGCAACCTTTTTACTCTTTTGACACCGAAACAAAATCCATAATAGTCTAAAAATACTTAAGTTCACGAAAACGTAAAAATTTCAACCCAGAGATGAAAAATGACCATTTTACCCATATCGTGGAAATTATCATTATTTTTATCTTCTTCATTTATTTTACCATCATAAACATCATTCATTCATTCCTTAGGCCTATTTAGACCTTAATAGCATAAAAAAAAACCCACTCGTAAAAGCTCACCAAGTGAAATTACGAAATTACCCTTGGTTCGCATATTTGCATCTACTTCTAGTTACGTGTCTATGGAGATTGAGATTTCACAGGTTCACTTCTGAATTACCCTTTTTAACTCAATAATTAACCTCAATTGGCATCCGTAAACTTTATTAGCCATCATATCAAAATACGAGGTATTACAGCAGTACTTGGGCGATCATCAAGATTTTAATGAGATTATATCAATACTCTATGTTGAGGGAGCCCAATGGAATATATCACATGGCGAGCCTATTTCATTTAAATGAATTGCCATGAAAAAAGAGCTAAAAGTTTTGTTGCACTTTACAGCGGGGGAGATTACTCCCTACCACTCATATCAGTGATGTCACGAAGGATCGCGCAGTTCTAATTTATGCCATTATGACGCATAAATCCATTGGCATTAGTAAGGTTATCTCTCATGCCATCTTACATATGGGCCGCACTAAATGGATGGTATAGGTTTTCCTTCCTTGATCATTGCATTATGTGCGAAAGCTGGTGTGCATTGGAGTGATAAAAAGGAGCTACAATAGCCAAAAATCCCCATCACTATGGGTATTGTCACGACCCAGAACCTCCCTCGGGCCCATGACAATCACCGTGACGTCCCGATTTACACTCATTACCCGGAATGCCAATCGAAACCTCGCAAAGCTTACGTATCAGTTTTTTTTTTTTTTGTGAGCAATCGTTGTTAAACATTCCGTTTTAAACAATTACCAGTCGTTTCCGGCTCAAGTAAATCAAAAGACAAAATTTTTTTAAAAGGATTTATAGACAAATATTACTATTCAAAATATTGATTAAAATATAGCATTTTTATATGAAACAATATTTATAGAAACACGTGTAAGTAAAATAAATTCATACATATAATAATTTACAAAGTTATAATGTACAATAATAATTACAATGACAAGTGGCCCATAAATACGCCAAGTGTTGGTGATAGTAACCTACTGTCTGTGAGATAGAGGGGTCAACTAGAATCCTCGACAAAATCGGGTATCTACAAGCTACCACAAGCCTCAAATATTTGGAAAGGAGGTGGGTGAGATTTTGCAATCCCAATGAGTAAACAGACATTATTATAAATATCTAAAGGCGAGTAAAATGGAGGCTAGTTTAAACAACAAATCACAAACCATTTCATAAGGTTTTCAATTTATTTCTTAAACCATAAAATATTTGTAATTTATCAAAACAGTTGTTAAGGCTTATGACTTTAATTAAAAGCAAGGCTCAAGCCAAAAACTAATCCTCGAGGATACCTTGGCCGAGGCATCTAACCGAGTCTGCCAAGGTTGTTAAGATATTTACATGTTAAACACATGTTAGTTTTGAAAACAAGTCATTCCTTGGCGTTGGCCGAGTTACACATTCACGTGGGGGTTCGACGTGAAGTGAGCTCTAACACTACCTCGGGAGTTACCCTTCTCACCTCTACAACCAGAGTAACTATGCAACCGGGTTTACCGTACCCCTCTAATAGGCAGTCCACGAAAACCCGTCACTGCAGTGACTAAACCCACCAAGTTTAATAAAATTTCGATAGTATAACGTGGCTTTTATTTATTTACCCAGCCTGCATAGTAAAAGACAGCTTACATAAATTCCCAATGTAATTATAAAATATAGCCACATATACTCATATATCATAAGCCATTCATAGGAAAATATATTTTTCATGACAATTGGCAACCTCCAATTACTCAATTTCATAATCAAAAGTTTCTTATTTCAGACAATCAACACAATATATTTATTTGTCACATTTATTTCTAAAACATCAAAAGTCCCATTTTAATCTCATTTTCGTTTCATAAAATACATGAAGAGCATTTAAAAATAAACTCTAGATAATTTATAATAATAATAGGTTTACTCACCGTTTGTACAAATTAAATACTTTCTAGGTGCCCCGATCACTGTTTGTCAGGTACGACTTCCTTGCCTTTACCGGAAGGCTCTTCTCCTAGACACATTGCAAAAATTACACAATTCACCACATTGATGCTAAATCACTATATAATTGACTTAAATCCTATACTAATGCATGGTATGAAATGCAATAGCCTAAAACGGCTTAAACGTGCTATTAACCTATTTTTGCACTTTACCTTATAAATTGCTAATGCGCTCCATTTTAGCTCTAAATTGTCCCATTTTCTCTCCAACATTTCTAACCATTAAATATCAGCCAATAACCTTCTAAAATCATCAAAATCAGCTCACTTTCCTCCTTGAAAAATTCGGTCAAAAATGGGACATTAACTCAATTAATTTTTCACTTTGTTTTTCTATCACATTTAACCATTTTTCATCATTTTCTCTTCATTTCTCTTAGAATAAAAATCAGTTCATCATCATTTTACATCATTGAATATTCGGCCAAGGGTGGGTATTGTGAGAATTTCATGCTTTCTTGCCCAATTTTATTTTTATACACATTTAACTAACTAAAACTACTAATTTAACTAAGAATCAAAACATAAAAATTTCAAAATCCTCCCCCTTGAAATTCAGCCAACCCTTGGTGTCACTTTTTGATCTCTCTCCTCAAGCATGCTAAATGGAAACAAAGGCATAGGAAAGGTAGAAATCAAGCTAAAGTAGAAAAATCTTACCGTTAGACGAGTAAACGAACGAAAAACGCGAATTCCCTTTTGAAATTTCTAGTTTTCCTTTGGTTTTTCTCTTTTCTTCCTTTCCTCTCTATTTTCTCTCTTATTTTCTCCTTATGGCCGACCATCACCTGATGTGGGGTTTAAATGGGCTGATTTTCCTTTAAAATAATATTAAATCATTAAAAAGTGCCATGTGTCACTTTTCCATTGGCCCGTTTTTAAAATTTCATCCTTTAAACTTCAATTTTTCACCACTTAAAATAACATAGTTATTCATACCAAAAATAAATAAATCCTATGATTTTGACAAGTTTTGGGTGGTGAAAATTACGATTTTTACCCCGAGGCGACAAAATTACCGTTTTGCCCCTATGTTTCGAAAATTACCAGAATTGAAAATTTTCACTTCCTATCATTAAATTATACTCCAAATAGTTAATCTTGGTCAAAATTTCACTCCATGATCAAATTATTATCTTAAGTGGCAAAATGACGATTTTACCCCTAAACATCAAAATTTTCAATTTTTTCCCAAATGAATCCTCGAATTTCGAACAATCATTTTTAGTCTTTCCTGGACTATAAAATATTAAATTTCATACTACGATTCCTATTTGAACTAGTTCGAGGTTAAATCAACTTAAGTGTACCGTTAGGTACAATATCGGGTTTCGTCTATTCTTAGGAGCTTTTCTAGCGTAATAACATGCTACTCAGTGCATGTATGTCATGACATGTGTTTATAGGGTCCGGTTTTACAGGTATTCTCAAGTGATTGAAAGAATGTCTCCAGTGGCTGGCAGTTTTTCTCAAGCGGCCCCTCAACCTTCACAATTGACTCTCACACGTAGTGTTACTTAATGGATAGAGCACAATGATAATTGCCTAAATCGTCACGAGCGAAAAAATTAGGCAATTGAACAAATTATGAGAGCATATGCTAAACATATTAGGATGGATATGTCCACTTTTCCTTCCTTACCTACGGATTTAGACTTTGAGGATGATTTTGGTGTGGACAACGAGGATGACCAGTAGACTGTAACTAAGGTGTTAGGGGAGTATTTTCTTCACCTTTCGTTTTCCTTTTCTTTTATCACATTGTCGACAATGTTTTGTTCTAAGTTTGGGGGAGTAATTTTAAGATTTATCTAGTTTAGGCTTTTATTTAAGTTATGTTTATTTGGTTTTAGTTGCAAAAAAAAAAAAATTGAGATAGTTTGCACCTTATACATGATTTTCCCAATCCTAGGATGATAATTTGATTATCTTGTGATTCTTAGCTTTTGGGAAACATATGGTTATGATTTAATTTTATGTGATATTCTTGTGTTAACTTTATTTAAGAATGTAACTTTTAATAATTTAGGCACCATATTTTTTTTTAGTTCGAATTTTTTTTATGTGATTTAGAGAAAGTTTATGTTGATGAAAAGTCTAGTGAAGTCAAGAATTTAGCATTTGTTTGATTCTCTCGTAAGGTGAAATATTAGATAACACTTAGGATAGAAAGTGATTTAGGCCATCTTTGGACTGGTTGAGCTTTGTTGAGCCTACCTTGTTATATAATTAACCTTAGTCACCCCTTTCGAGCCTAATTTACCTTTTCTTTGTATATACACAACTACATTACCTTAGCCTTGTTATTTAATTTCAACAATTTGAACCTTTCACCCTTATATATTTTGATCTTTCTAGTAAATGTGTTGAGCTTAAAGTTAATTGAGGGAAAAAGGTGAAAAAAAAAGGGTGCTAGAAATTTACCCTCTATTCATAATTGTCAAAAATAAGTTTGGGAGTATAAAAAAAAGGAAAGAAAAGAAAAAGAAATATAATGTGTTGTACAAAGAAAATTTTACTTTAAGTTTGGGAGTGTTAAAAAATTTGATAAAGCTCTTTTTAGGTCCTAGATTGATTAAGTGTTTAGGGTGAATTTGAGTCTAAAAATATCTTGTATCATACTTTGACCCTAGCCTTACATTATAAGCTTAATAAAGACCTATTGGCCCTTGAATAAGTGTTATTCTATATTAGTGGAGAATGAGATGAAAAATAAACTTATGGCATTGTAGTTTTAATCTATGCTTAGACTTTGGCATAAACTCATCTAAATTGAATGATATTTTTTGTAAGAGATTATTCACACACACACACAGAGGAAGTCCACTCGAAAAATAAGTTTTCACTTGAATTGATGCTTTCTTTGGTACCATAGTTGAGCATGGATTTTTGTAAAGTGATTTACTCATGTGGGGTTTACATGAGGGGTTTAAAGGAGCTAAAACAATTGCATGGTTTTAAGAAAACGAATGCATCATGATTTCGATAAACATTCCTTATTGTATGCTTGTTCCCTTCTTGTTCACTCACTGAGTACTGTACTCACGTTTTATAAAAATTCATGTTTTCAGATCAGGTGACTATTGGACCCCAAATCGAGGAGTCCCCGTAGTGCATCTCTTGGGTATGTGTCTGGCATTCGATAGTAATCTCTTTTATTGTAAATGTCTCCGCTAGAAGTCATGGGTCCTTTTGTATTGTGAATACAATCTAACAATGTGAATATGTGTATGCAATGTAAATTGCTAAATACATGACTGGTATAGTGCATGTATATTATTATCGATAATGCCATTGTGTTTTGGCTATGTTCACACCCGAGAAAAGGTGTGTGTGTGTATGCATGATATGATAAATTTGTTAAGCAAAGGTAAATGGATAGGCTTGCTTGGGCTTAGTGAGCTATGCTCATTGAGCTCATGCGCCGGTCATGGCCCGAAAAATTGGGTCGTGACAATTAACCTAAAATAAACATTTAAACATAAATTAAACTAAACTAATAAAATAACTAAAAACACCTAAATTTGATCCAAAATCTAGTCACCTTAGCCTAACTAGGTATTTCATCTCCCATGAAATATATGTATTTGATGCACACATTAAATACCCCCAAACTTGAAACTTTGCATGTCCTCAAGCAAAAGGAAGAACTAAAACAAAACAACTAGATAGAGATGCAATTCACCAAAGCATGAATTCCCCATTTTCCATCAGAAATTATCCCACAATTTCAATTCAAAGTGAAATATAGATAATCATTAAATTCATTCTCAATTCAAGTGTAAGTTCATTCTCAAATGGATTACACAATATTTATGTGTGTGAATGATCTTTTTACAAAGGATATCATACAATCCAGATGAGATTATGCCAATGTAAATTTTAGCTAAGTGATGGAATTCCATAAGTTTGCTTTTCATCTCTTTCCACTAATGTAAACTAGCACTTATTCAAAGATCAGTATGTCTTTATTAAGCTTGTAATGTAAAGTTATGGTCTAAGTAGGATAAAGGATATAATGTGGCTCAAAATCACCCTAAGCATCTAATTATTCTAGGACCTCTAAAGCTTTATTTTCCTTTACTAAGTACACCTTTTTCATCAATTTTTTTTTCAACACTTCTTCATTTCCTCTTTTTTTTTTTTTATCACAATTTCACATGTCCAAACTTATATCTTTTTATTGTAGGTAGTGGGGTGAATTCTAATAATTTTTGAATTTTTTTTAAGCAACTCCACCTTTCTACCTTTTTCAACATTTAGCTCAATCTATAGTTCCTAAAACAATATACATGCTTAAGAGTGAGGGTTACAAAATTGGAATTTTATTTTAAGACTAGGCAGTCAATCTTATAGACTTAGCAATCGCTACTAATGGCTAGATTTATTTCAAACTTGTGTTGAACAACTTTAAATTTCCTTACAAGTATAAAAGGCTATTTTTGACTCATTTTGAAAAAAGAGAAGACCAGCAAACATTTGAAAACCTTGGAGAGAAACTTCTACATCTTTATTCTTTTCTAGATATCACTTTAGTCTTCCATCAAGCCTTGAAAAGCTCATTCGCTTGCAAATCCTTGAGCTGATATTTGTGAGATATTTCTTCTCTTGTACACCAAAGCATAAACTTTTAGCTATCGGCCTTTATGAGGTAAATTTTTGCTATTACTCCTTTGTACACACATTTGTAAAGGTTATAATTTAACCTTGAAAAGTTAGCAAGGGTTTGTGGTTGAACCCGATAAAAGCCACTTTGTGGGTTAGCTTACTTATGTTAAAAAGCATATAGTGATTCTACTTGATCTCGTGAAAAAATGTTGTAAGGGTTGTAGCTTGATCTCGTTAAAAAGCGATTGTAAGGGTTTAATGCTTGATCTCGTTAAAAAGCACATTTCCTTGAGTGGATTCAAAACTTCTTAGTGAGCCAAGGGAGACGACGTAAGCATTAAAGAAAGCCAAATCACTATAAAAATCTTTATGTCTTGATTTACTTTTGTGCATTGTGATTTATTGTTGAAAACTTGTTTTAGAAAAATCACTTGCTTTGTTTTTTGACACAAGAAGGAAATTTGTCTTTGAAAGGAATTAATTTTTCATTGAGCTTGCAAAGAAAATATTTTTAAAATACCAATTCCTCCTCCTCTAGGTATTTATTGCATTGAGCTTACTACACTAACAAATTGTTACCCAACAAATATTTCAATCCGAACACCACATCCCCTAAATCATCCAAGTTTCCTCACATGTGAAAAAAATATGTTTAACAGTTTCTAGTTTCATTTTGCAGAGTACACAAATAGCTTGATCCTCCCTAACTAACCTCCTACGAACTAATTCAGATTTAACAACTATACGTTCCCACATTAATTGCCAAACAAAAATTTCAACTCTGCAAGGCGCATAACCAAGTGAAATTTTTTTTTTTTCCAAAGACTCCTATTTGTAAATTGTTGAGAACAAACTAATTGGCAAAAGGATTTTGAAGAATACTTACCAAAAACTGAAGCTTTCCAAACCAACCCATCTTTAAATCCATCATCAAGTGAGAAGTTTCTATGAAAACTCCATAAACTAGTCCACTATAGAAACTCCCAACTAAATAGTTGTCCTCTTAGCTCAATTTTCCATCTCCAGCCAAAATTTATCCACTCACATAATTTCCCATGTTTATTAACTACCAACACATAAAACCTCGAAAATGTTGATTTTTACACCATATCATCAAGCCAAGCATTTTGCCAATATCGAACAAAGCGGCCACTCCAAAATTAGTTGTTAGTTGCAAGAAAAATTTGTCAGTAGGCAATAAAAGATATATAATATTTTTTCAAATATTTGAGCAATTGCAAGTAACATCGGTGTTGGGTAACATGGCACTAGATTCATAGTTATTCATCATTGTTATCACTTGTCTCCATAAGCTCTCTGGTTCATTTTCATATCATCCTTCTTAAATTTCCAATAAAATTATTATGCCTTCAAAAGAGTGGATAAAACGACTCTAGTAACTTTATCTAGATATTCGCCAATTTGCTAAATTAAATTTTATTTTTATTTTATCAGTTTTATAAAACAAGTTATTAATATATTTTTTCCATTGACCTTTATTTTTTTAACTCTTCTTAGTACTTTAAATTACACAAAAATCAGCATTAGCATATTTTTAAATGGAAGGTACATGCATATTTATCATATTTGGATTTGAATCTCCCTGCAGACTTCCACTCGAAACAAAAGGTAAATTGTTAGTAGCTGCATGTACAGCCAAAATGACAATCCATGTATGATCCCCAACGAAAGGAGAGTCGTGAAAGCATGGAAGAAACAGAAGACGACAAAAAGGGGAGGAGTTCTACCACGCAATTAACAAGAGAAAGCATCTGAAAACGACAGCCATATGAGATATTTGGTTCCTTCTTCTTTCTTTCCTTCTCCAGTTGTTAAGTCAAGTAGGTGTTTCTCATTTGTCTGGGACAGTTTGGTTGGTGGCTCTTGGAATGCGTCTCCCACTTTCCAGCAATTAATCCAACGAGTCGTGAAAGCTGCTCCATATCGATGCCTTGACAACCATAATCGGCCAGCACCAGCATGTGTTTAGATATGAAGAGCTCTACGTTTCAGTCAGTTATGAGGACCAGACTTTGGCATGAATCTCATCATAGACTATATATGAATCCTTAGGTTAGGTTCAGGATGTATTTTTATTATTTTTTATAACAGGTAGTTTTTTCTAATATATTGACTTTGAAGGTTTTTTTAATTTTATAAATAGGTTTAGAAAGGTACTGCATGTCTGTTTAAGATATATTTAAAAAATAATAAATTTGTTAATTATGAAATAGGCACGTTACGATTGTATAAATCCGTTTGTGAAATTAAAAAAAATTCTACTGTCGATGTATATAATAATAATTTTTAAAAAACTTTAAATTCATTGACAAAATATCTATATTTGATCATATTTTAAATATTTTATAAAATTATGTTTTCTTATTCAATTTGCTTATATAATACAAAATAAATAAGGTTAATTAAAGGAAAAAGTTTTACATAAAATAAAAATAAAATTTTCAAAAAAAATTTATTTCATTTTTTATACAATAATACAAAATAAATAGGTTAATTAAAGAAAACAATTTTACATAAAATAAAAATAAAATTTTCAAACGTCAAAATCTCTAGTGCTTTTCAATTTCCCCTTTTTTTTTTCTTTGTTTTCTCCTCCTTTTCCATTTCCATTTGTTTCTATTCTCTTCTAAAGAAGAATTCTCCATATATAAAAGAGAAGACACTACACATGTCTCTCTTTTACAAAATATTCAATGAAAAATCTACTCAATATTTAATTTTCAATAACACACCAAACAATTTTTATATAAAAAAAAATCTTGCATCACTAGTTCCCATCACAATTAAAAATACCTATAAAAGATCCCACAACTTATCTAATCTGTCACTAGTTAAAAAATTGATCACAGATAATTTATATCTATAAATTTTAATATTCTCTTTTCATTAATTACATGAAAATACAATAATATATATGTATAATTCTCTATTTCATTGGAAAAAGAAATTAATAACAAATTATATTGTAACATTTTGCAAGATTTCCCACCATATTAAACATAATTTCAAGCACGTACATGAACTAGTACAATTATTAATAAATAGATCTAAAATATGCTTAAATTGAAGATTTTGTCAAATTACAAGCAATACCTACTCCATGTGATTCCAATGCTCACCGACAAAAGCATTACTTCCTTCTTGAGCTAAAAGATAAAATGACAGACAATTAGAATGGCTATATATACTTTTACTTTAACCAAACTAAAATACTCCACAAATTGAATTAAATATACATCAGGACATCAATTGTATGAACAAATAGAAGTCATTAATGGCATAATTAATGAACTAACAGTTGTGATGAAAAAAAATTTCTGTCACAAATGAGACAATATTTTTATAGTGAATTAAATCTACTCAAATAATTAAAAGTATAACGACAAAATTTAATAATGAATCATGGTGACAAATTTGGGTTTAGTCCCTATATCATATCACATTATTATAATTATTAGAATCAACAGGTCTTCAAATGTTGATTTGAAAATTTTAAGTGACAATAATTATAAGTAAATATCAGTATTGGTGAGCAAATGCTTAATCGTCTTTTGAAACTGCTTTGTTCAAAAATTAAATATGGCATTCTTTGTTAGGTGAGCCCACTACATTTGCGTTGTGTTTCTTGTTTGATTGGACTGGGTGTGGTTGCGTACAAAAATTCGTGTCTTTTGAACATACATTTTTCCTCATTGTTCAACTTCTTGGAAACGCAGGGTAAGAATTTTAGTACACTAATAATTCATTCACTCGCATTCTCATCATAGATTTTTACACTAATAATGAAAAATACAAATGTTTTTTTTTTTATTTGGATATTTTTAATTGAGTTTATATTTGATGTATTGATCATGTATAAAAGTTATATACTGCAGTCAACCATAAAATAACATATCATTAATAAATAAAATAACAACTCTTTAAATCCATAAAAATAAATATCAATATTTTATAATTTTTACATAAAAATAAAATTATTTTTGTTTCTCTCTCAACTCTCTCTCACTGCTTTCTCTCAAACCCCTGTCTTGTTTTTCATTTGCTTTTGAGTTCTTGTGACAATGACAAATCACAACCGACCAAGTAAACGTTCATGTGTCAAATATAAATTTTTTTTTATTTATGTTTTATTAAGAAATATTGTAGCTTTATATAGTTTTAGACTAACAAAAAATATGCATCAATGTCATAAATCTCAGATTCTCTTTAATTTCTAGACAAAAGAAGCAAAATTTAAAATTGCTTGGCCTAGGGTTTAACCACAACCATCTTTACCTACCGCTTACTACAAAATATATAATGATAATAATATTCGGCAAACCTACCAAAAAGATCCTAATTGCTTGACAAATGCCAAATTTACTAAAATATCCTCAGTCATACCTGAACTCGTTTCTCCTGCGCCCACGCATCCCCCAAAAAGCGTGCGGTTCCACTGAAACCGTGCAACACCTTCCCTTGCTGTACCAATAAAAGGTGATATCTCCAACTTTCCAGCGAACACGTGACCCTAATATTTTAATTTGACCTGCACGTGCCATTACCTAAATTTTCTCAAACGCAATCGATACATTTACATTTCTCCCCCTGTATATTAAATGCCAGAATAATACTGATGAGGTCATCTTTGACATTTCGGCATTTTGACATTTTAGCAAAATATGAAAATTCAGAAAAAAGGGGAACAATCTGGAAATCTTTTACCAACTCATTTTCCTGGTGGACCCCACCGTCTTCTCTTTCTCGCCGTAAAGGCCAAAAGGGGCAAAAAAGTTGGGAGAATTTATTTATATGAGAGCTAGAATGAATGTCATCGGTGCGTAGGCTAAGAGCGTGTACCTTGATCGGCGTTAAGTTAGTAACAGTTCGGTGATGCTTGGAGTATTGTGCGCACGACCTCCCAAGCCTTGGATCCTTAACTCACTCTCTCTCATCGCCCACGGCGGCTTAGCCGCTCACCACCACGACAGCCGTCTAGTGGAATGGCCGACACATTTCGCCGACTTATCAGCCGATGATCGGCGTTGCCGGCACCACTCCACGGCTTGTCGGCTTGGCGGCTCCGACGGCGGTGCGGCTTCTATATGGCATGCGATCCTGCCGTGTGGCGGTGGCGGAGGAGGGCGGAGGAGAGGGGAAGTGTGGAAGAATGTGGAGAGGAAAGGTGAAGGATCTTGGAATGTGGCTTGGGATGCCAGACCGGCTCGGTGGCTTCACCGGCCGGACTCTGCTTGGCTTCTCTTTGGAGTTTGCGCTTGTCTCGCTCCGATGATTGAATTTGTCGACGTTAATCCCGACGCCGATGACAAAATCGAAGGCGCCGAGTTAAATTTAGTAAGTCGCTTAAGCGCCGATGAGAAGAGTAGTAGTAGTTCTTCTTCGGTTGCTGCTGCAGATAATTGCAAGGTTACAGGTTAGTTTGAACTAATTAACGAATGTTTGTTGGTGAAAGATAGTTTCATTGATTACAGGTTAGTTTGAACTAATTATCGAATGTTTGTTGGTGAAAAATAGTTTCATTACTTGAAAAAAAGAAAGCCAAACTTGAATGCGTATTTGATTGGTACTGGCAGGGGTGTTAGCGGATGGCCGATGTCTTTTTAGAGCAATAGCTCATGGAGCTTGCTTGAGGAGTGGGGAAGATGCTCCGGATGAGAATCATCAAAGAGAACTCGCGGATGAATTGAGAGCTCAGGTGAGTTTGGTGAGGTTCCTTAGGTGAATTTCGTTTTTACTGTTAAAATGTTATAACTCGGTATTAGGAGCTAAAGTTAAAAACTCAATTTGGAGTTAATATTGAATTAACAATGTTAACGCATAGCGTGCGAATTTATTAGCAAGTATAAATGTAAGACAAACTTCATTTAAGAAATTCCAAATAAGTCTTATCATTGGTTTAATCAGATGAAATTTTGTTTTAGCACATGTCGGGAATTTATTAGTGAACGAAAATATAAAACGAATGTTACCTAAGAATTCAAAACAAGTCTTATCATTGGTTAATCAGATAAATTTTCCTTTTTTAGCCAGAAATGGTAACAGGAGTTGAAAATGTGTTCTTTTCAAATTTTCAATTCTGTAGGTTGTGAATGAGCTTTTGAAGAGGCGGGAAGAAACAGAATGGTAAAGCTTTGTTTTTGTTATCCTGGAAAGTGGATACTTTCTTTTTTAATTGTTTGATGAAGTATGAAGGTGTTATTGAGCATATGGTTTCTGTCAATAAGTGCAGGTTTATTGAGGGAGATTTTGATGCTTATGTGAAGGAAATTCAACAGCCTTATGTTTGGGGTGGAGAGCCTGAAATACTGATGGCTTCTCATGTTTTGAAGTGAGTTTTATGCTATTTCTTAACCATCTTCATTTCTATTTGAAATTTGACTATGAATATTTTCATAATATGCATTCTGCAAACAAATGAGAAAGTTAGCATATAAAATATCTCATGCAAACACCTTGTAAATAAAGAGCTGTTATTTTTAATACGCTAACTACTACCCATGTGAGCACCTCGTGAATATTGATTTGAATTGTAATTTTGCCATTATTTTCAAAAATGGTCTGCTGCTATTAACGAGCTGTCATAGCAGTCATAATTTGAATATTAGCAAGATGATATAGTTGAGGGTCCCCTGCCAGGCTGAAATCAGACCATTCTGTATTATATTCATAAACCTTGCATACTGGTGCAAGCATGTCAATTTGCATATTTTCTGAAGAAACTAGGTTTGGACCACTGTTTGATGGTTACAGCATGAGCTTTGGCTTGTTTGTTCATTATGTTGGTATATGCTTTATGCATAGAATGATGCTGATATCCATGGAATTATGTCCAAACAAAACAGAAATTGTTCTTTTCTTATGCACTGTACAAATTGTATTGTCACCAAAAGCCAAAAGTTGGACTTTGAACTTGAATTCCATGTTTTAAATCATTTTCTTTGTTTATTTTTCCATGTATTTTACTTGACTTAAGTATTTGACATACCATTTCTATTCAATGGGCCCAGGACTCCAATTTCGGTCTACATGATTCCTAGAAGCTCCAGTAATTTGACAAAAATAGCAAAGTATGGTGAAGAGTACCAGAAGGACAAGGAGAATCCCATTAATGTGCTGTTTCATGGGTATGGTCACTACGACATATTGGAGTCTTTGCCAGAACAAAATTGCGCGCAAGTAAACACATAGAAGTTGGGTACCATTATATGATTATAATGGCATAAAAAATAAGTTTAGGGAGAGCTTATTTTATATGATGGATGAATTCCATTGAACCAAGAAGTTGTCTCAGGTTGATAAATTTGCTGCAGTTACCTCAGCTCTTGCAATAAGCTCAATACAGTTTTGTAGTTTCCATGATTGATATTTAGACCTCATTTCAATACATCAAATTGGTGAAGCATTATAGTTATTTCAGTTTTTCTCCAAAAGCAGTTATAATTGTTTATTAGCTCAGAAAATATTGGGAAATTGAATTATCCTGGTCCTCCTTTCTGCTTGGCTTTTGAGTATGTTGTAGCTCTTTACAAAATTTTTCTCCTCTTTGGGAGAGGAGCAACTGTCTTACTATCTGGCCTGGAGAGAACATTAGAGGGATTTGCTCGTTAGGGATTTCATGAAGCTTCGGCAAGGCACCTTCCATCAGAAATAGGTAGTTGCATCCTTGTTCTTCAAGCATTTAATCTGATGCACCCCTGTTTTTGAGATCTGCAAAATATACGTAGAAAAGCGATAAAAGTTAAGTCATTTGTTTGTATGTTTCGTCGGCAATTGAGCATATAATCAGGTGTTCTCTAGTGGATGTTTGCTGAACTCTTCAGAGACTGAATTCGTGATCAGAGGCATAGAAGTGTTGAATCATTGGCTGTTTCTCTATATTGATACTATTTTCTTCTCACACTTGAAGATTTGTATATTTATCCCCTTGTAAGTTTAACTTTTAACAAAGCATATGACCTCCTTTTCGAAATGATTCAGAGAAAGAGATTCCCACACCCTTCGTTGCCGGAGAGAAGTGAAGGAAGTGGCACTCACGTTAATGCCGGAGGACACCTGATTTGAATGGTGAAGATTTAAAGGTAGAATTGCTCATCTTTACCCTGCCCCCCACTAAAAAGGAAAAGTAGTGGTTGATGTGGGTTAGTTGAATGCAAATAAACACATACATGGCATGGTAACAAGCAGATGTTGTAAAAAAGCCAGTTAATGGAGAGTTTCTTTTTCTTTTTTTCTTTTGTTTCAACTTGCTAGTGAAAGTCTTGAAGAAGTAAAGAAGACACACTGTTTACTTATGCTTCCCAAGTTTGGTTCCCATGGAAAAGAGAAAGATAAATTAGAAATGCTTTGGGATCTGCTATGTTACCTTTAGCCATCTCATTGTCCACTATAAAAGGAAGGACAGGACAGCAGTCATCTGTAAAATAAATAAATATAGAAACGGAGGGAGAGAGGGGAAAACTTTTTCCTGTTCCCCTTTTTAGAATATTTTTCTCCCACGTATTATTTACAATTTTCAAGATTCGAAAGGAGTATGGAAGAAAAAGAAAAGGGTTAGAATGGAGGTCTTAGGCTCCTACGTAAATGGGATCAAAATCAGGTTAGTCATCTGAGTTAGTACCAAATTAATGCTTAAGAAGTTAATCAGGTTTGACTTGGTCATTTGCGTGTATGATTCAACTCCTGACCAAGTCACCGGTTCAACTATCTAATTGTCGGTTCGGTCTATTTTTAATAATTATATGTTTTTTGATATTAATATAGTGTCAATGTTATTTAAATAGATTGTTATATAAAATATACAATAATCAATTTTATACAATTTTTTTGATTTCTTGTATGCCAGTTTATACAATAATTTATATATATTTGCCTATTTGGTGGAAAAATTAAATTATTTCATTAATTATTTACTCAATTATTAATAAAAAAATATCATAACTCATATAATATTTATTTAAATGATTATGTATAAGGATATATATATATATATATATATATATATATATATATATATATATATATATTATAGTAGTAATAGCGCGTAGAATAATTGTAGGTTTCAAAATCATTCACAATTTACAAATATTAGTAATTAAAATTAATTGAATTTTTTTTATTAGAGTTGATAATTGGGCAAGTTGGGTCGTGTAACTTTGGGTAAAAATGAATTCAGGTCATTTTCATGCATGATCAGGTTGTTTTGGGTTTGGATCACTTTGGATTCAGGTTATTCATGTTTGACGTCGGGATCATTCAAATTGGATCAATTCAAGTTTCAAATTGTTGACTTTTAAAGCAAAATTAGGTTGAATTCCACAAATCATTCAAGTTGAGTCAAAATTTATCTACTTCAATTAAGTTATTCAAGGTTAAATTTTTTTCATTGTGATATGTCT
This sequence comes from Theobroma cacao, assembly GCF_053813885.1. Lineage (NCBI taxonomy): Eukaryota > Viridiplantae > Streptophyta > Magnoliopsida > Malvales > Malvaceae > Theobroma > Theobroma cacao. The sequence goes on along the minus strand of NC_142648.1, from coordinate 9,077,107 downwards.
CTAATTTTGATTTTTAATAGAAGAAAAATAATTTTTCAAAAATCATTCATACAAATAAAAGAAAAACAAGTAAATTAAAAGTTATTACTAATTTAAAATAATTTTATATCAAATATTAACAATTTGGTTCCTCAAAATCAATAATTTTTGATTGATTGATATTTAATCTTCATTTTACTGCATTGATTATTATTAGTCATTCACCATAAATTTTAGCAATATATATCATCCACTAAAGGTGAAATAAAGTAGTAATTTGTTGAAAAGTAAGTACCCAATTAGTTTTATTTTTTATTAACTTTTTTAGTTTATGGATTATTTCTTGATTTTAAAGTTATATTTCTAACAACTCCTTAGCCCGTGACAATCCAAAGCCCATCGACATTTCCATTTTGAAAGCAATATGTAAATAATAGTAATAAAGTTAATTAGTACAATAGATATTTTTTATTTATCTTTTGTTTATTTTAATGATGGATGAAATTTTATTTCCATATTCGAAAAAGCATATAAAAAACTGTTATTGTTAGACATATACCCTTAAAAACCATATTTATTATTTATTTATTAGATAAATAAATTATTGGATAAAATACTCTCACCCCTAAGTTTTAATCATAATTTTACATGTATTCATTAGGTTTTAAAATCTACAATGAAACCAAGAAGTGCAATAATCGTTAACAAAAAATATGAAAGGACTAAAATATCTTTTTTTTTTCTTGTTTTTTCTCTCAAACAATGTGACTAACTAACGACAGTTGACCACCTTAGTGCAGGTGCTCCACAAGGGAGGGGAACACTAATATAGTGGTCCTAAGGGAGGGGAGCATTGATCTGGTGCTCCCTAAGGGAGGGGAGCACTCTTGGGAGCATCGATCTAGTGATCTTTTCTAGATGCTCCCTAGGTAGCACTGAGTGTTTCGCTCCTTTATGAGCACCAGATCAATGCTCCCTTCCCTCAGGAGCATTAGGTGCTGTTGGTCACAAGTGGGTGAAGAGAATTTTTTTTTTCAAAAGAGAGAAAAAATATTTAAAAATAAAAAATTATAATTTATATAGTGATAATTTTTAAAATTAATGAAGGGTAAAATTATCTTTTCAATATTACCATGTCATCACATTAACGAAAATATTAACTGTTAGACTTATATGTTTAGTGAAAGATATTCTTTTAGGACAGACTGTTTATTTCAAAACTAACAGACTCACGTGAAATTACGACTAAAAGTTAAATGATGAGAGTATTTTACCTTAAATTGTTACATTAATTATTGATTTCATATATATTATATTTTAATGTGTATTTTATATATTTATGACATTTATGATATGATCATAATTGTTTGGTAATATTATAGAAAAACTATGCTAATAGTTGATGAACTGTTAAACGAAAATTAGTAGTTTTTCATTTCTTTGTTTGTATTCTAGGTTAAACGTGACAAATTGTTTAAAACCTATACTTGTTATGTCTTGATAAAAAAGATAGAATATTTTAACTCTAGCATTGGGGTAGTGACCTGAAAGTAAACAAGTGGGTATAGTGTATGAGATACATACATTGAGCATGATTTAATTAAAGAGCTTCATATAAGTCAATCATTGTCAATAATTAAAAAGAGTTCTATTACAATTTATTAATTGTCCTTGGACTTGAGAGGTCAATATAATTTATTTAGTATATATATGACTTTGATGTTACTAATAGGTGATGTTGAATTTAAAAGTTATATCCTGGTATATTGGGTTATGTACATGCTAAATAAATTATATTGGATGCTCAATAAAGAATTCATCATTCTCTATTAAGAAAGATATTCAAGCAATTTTCATAAGATTGTTGGACCCAAGAAATCTAGCCAGTATATTTTCTAAAAGATGTTTGTGAATTATATTATTTATATTAAGTTTATATATTCGTGTTTTGAAGAAAAATATTTTTCATAGTCCAACAAGAATGAATATCATGAATTGGTATTAAATGGGTTGGATGTGACAGTGGAAATTATTTATTCATAAAGCCCATTCGGAATATAGTATGGTGAGGATTGATCATTAGTAAAGATTGTAATGAAAGGGATTTCATTGAGATTTTTATTTTTGTAGAGGTAAGTTATAATGTGTTGATGGACATTATTACAATTACTAGGCAAATAAGGTTTCTTAATTAATTTAATAAACTAAATGATAATATTAGATTAAATGAAATTCCAAGTAAAATATGAGTCATGAGATGACAGGGACTTAGGCTCATAGTTGTAAAGAGAGATCTTTAAGGGTCTTATGCATATTCTTCTTTGGGGTTGAAAATATAAGTCTTGTCAGACTATGATTAGATCTAATAGATTCGAGTCAATTAGTGTGAGACCTCAACCTCTATAGGCTTGTAACTAGGCATAGACACAATAATACAAGCTAAGGGTAGTTTCATCATTTTCTCTAATAAGCTCCCAGAAGAAAGTTTTATGATATTTTAAGGTCTAAATAGGCATAAGACCGCATAAATGATGTGTAATGATGAAAACACGAAGAAAACTAGAAATGATAATAATTTTCACAATAGGGGTAAAATGGTCATTTTGCACCTCGAGTTAAAACTTTTAAAAGTTATGCAACCCAAGCATGTTTAGACCATTATGGACTTGGTCTTAGTGTTAAAAAGGGTAAAAAGATCGCACAAAGGGTTGCATGAGAACAAGTTAACTAGTCAAGGGCATTTTCGTAATTTCAAGGGAGTGGATAAGTTTGGCTTATAAATATCCTTCTTCCAGTAGCTTCTTCTCCCATTTTTCCAGCAGCTTCTTCTCCCATTTTTCCAGCAGCTTGTCTTCTTCTTCTTCTTCTTCCATCTCACGTTGCTTCCAACCTCCATGGAAGTTTGATATGGAGCTTGCATAATTTTCTCTCTCGAGCTTTAATTTTCATAGCTTTGAGCCCTTTTGACTAGAACTTTTGTATTCTCTCACTCTCTCACCTCAAGACCCTTGAAAAATCTTATTTCCATACTTTCTCTCACTAGTTGGGTGTTTTAGAGAGAGAAAAAGAGAATTACCCCATTTGTTTGGAAGCTATTGGAAGAGAATTCAACTATAAAGAAACCCTAGGGTGAGTGATGAACTAAGCTTGGTTTTTAGCTGTGGATAATGGCTAGTAATTGAGATTATAAGCTATTTTATTGTTGAGGATGTTCATTCATTTTATAGTGATTAAGATAGTGAACATTGATAGCCATTTAATGTGTCAAAGCTAGCTAAAAGATAGCTTTTAGGGTTTATAGTATGTGAATTGACCTATTGCTGATGCAAATGTGATTTTAGGTTATAACGAAGCCCCATCACCCCAATTAGATCATTATGGGAATTAGAGTCAGCTAAAGGCTCAAGAATAAATCAGTGAGTGAACTGCATTCAAAACTTGTTTTGGGGATATAATGTATTTGCCAAACATTTGAATGGATTATCTAGCTTTTCATAAAAACAAGTGCCTTGGGAACAAGCTTTTGATAAATTGTCTTCATGTTGTGACATGTGACTATTATTGATTCATGCACTACCACATTGTGTTGATATATATATATATATATATATATATATGAATACATTGTTGTGTAATGACATTGACTCGGCTATGTGCGAGTAGGAAGTGCGCATAAGTCGATGATGACCCGATTATGTGCGAGTAGGGAGTGCTCATAACCTGGTGATGACCTAGTCATGTGCGAGTAGAGAGTGCACATGAGTTAGGGATATGGGATGATGTGCATGATCATGACGGGATGATGTACATGATGATTGATATATATATATATATGTATATATATATACACACACACACACACACACACACACATATATATGTGGTATATGGTTGAAATGCAAAAGTGGAAGCATTTGATTTGTTAAAATTTGAGAGTTTGCATGTGTTACATATTGCTTTTGTTATTTAGCAGGATGGCTTTGTTTTAAGGGAAAAAGGACATTTTTTCTTAATGTTCTGATTCTCGCTGCAGCGAGAAACTTTCAGGTTTTTGAGAGCCTCACTAGTTTGGTTCTCGCTGCAGTGAGAAAGGTACTGTAGCTTCTTGCTACAGCGAGAAACATTCTGTTTTTGGACCAAAATTTCGCTGCAACGAGAATGAATCTCGCTGCAGCGAAAAACTTTCTATTTTGTTTCCTTTTTGGTTTGGTTGCTGCTCCATTTTCCATTTCTTTGGTACCATAGTTGAGCTTGGACTTCCAACATTAAGGAATAAGTGAATTAAGTTTAAAATGAGTAGGTTTGGTGAGAAACCCTTGGTCAGTTGAGGAACCCTCGTTCAGCTAATAACTTAATCCCAACGTCGCTGCAGTGAAGATTCGTTGTCACATTTGACTTGCTTGTGTATCACTGAGGCCTTCATTTTTCAAATTATTTGTTATGTATGGGTTCATCATTACCAGGTGATTAATTATTTAAGGGTTTAATGAGGGGTTTTCAATGTGAATGAAATTAAATTGCATTGTTTTAAAACAAGTGCATTATGATTTTAAATTCTCCCTTATGGTTGCTTGTTTCCTTCCTTGTTCACTCACTGGGTTTATACTCACTATTTTCAACTTCATGTTTTCAGATCACGAGGCAGCCGGTAACTAGGACGAGGTGTCCTTGTAGACTTGTATCCATCTTTTGGTAGGTGACTTAGCATTCAGTAGTTGTACATTCGTCCGAGTCCCTCTGTTGGAAGTCGAGTATTCTTTTGTTGTGTATAGACAAACCTAATGTAAATTATTAAGATACATGTTGTAGATAATGTATATATACTTGTTTGGTATGCCAATATGAGGTGGTAATGTTTAACATTATTTTGATTCTATGTTATGAAATATGACTTAGCAGTTTATGATGGAATGATGAACATGTCAGATTAATAGGCTTGCTTGGGCTTAATGGACTACGTCTATTGGGCCCTTGCGCCGGTCATGGTCCGGGGTTTTGGGTCGTGACAATTATTATATCTATAAACGTAAGGGTTGCAACTTAGTTGGTCATCAAAATTAATTAGTAACAGCTTTTAGAAAACAAAGAACCTTAGAAAAAGAAAAAGCTTGAATTTCTTTGGAGGCAAGACAATTGAATCACTTTTGAGGTACCTGTATCTTTGTTCTATATTTTAATCCCTTTTCGAGGCAAGGTTCTTGAATTGTTTTTAAGATATGTATATCTTAATCTATAATTTTCTTATGGTAGATCCTGGCTTGTATATTATATAACAATTGTTGTTATTGAATTATAAAAAAAAAATTCGTATTTATGGGAGACAAAGAAACTAACAGTTACAAGCATTACAAATGGGGAGTATCCTAGAAAATGCAGCTAATTAACTAGCTAGCTTTAATGGACTGGTTAATTCCCCCAGTTCGTAACCAAAGTTCCACTGCTATATATTCTGAACATATGCATTTTAACAGAGAACTCAATCTAGCTCGGATGCTGCTTATCTTTGGTTCCCTCCAAATACAAGTAGATTTTTCTTTTATTTCATATCTTGTTACCCTCGGATAGTAGGAAATCAACTTGAAAATATAAATCAAAGAACATTAAAGAATACTTCTCATGGATAGCTCACAGCCTCCTAACTATGAGATTCACTCCATGTTTAGGCTCTATAATCAAACTCAGAGATGGACAATGCCTATATTTTGGTGAGGGAGAGAATGTGAAGTTTGACAGGGCAAGAGCAAGAAGTAGCTTAAGTTCTGCCAAGGCGAAATGCTGTCCCAAACATGTATGGGGTCCGAATCCGAAAGGCAAATAAACATGAGGAAACTTGCAGGCTCCACTGACTCCATTGGAAAACCTTTCAGGATTGAATTTGTCAGCATCAGGTCCCCATATTTCAGGATCTTGGTGAAGTGTCGCTGGCAGTAACCATATATTAACTCCTTTAGGCACATGAATATCTCCAAATTTCATATCTTCCAGGGCCTCCCTCGATATAATAGCGCCTGGAGGGTATAGCCGTAGTGTCTCACTGATCACCATCGTTAGCTGGCATCCATTCAAAAACATTTTCAAGACGTGAGATTGCCTCTCACCATATGTGTCTAATTCTGGTATACTCGGAGTAACTTGGACAAAAGATGTCAAGTAGGTTAGTTTCTACTAAAGATTTCATTTTTTATTCTTTGCACAAAGTCCTGATAATTTGAAGCAAATTCTTGCTCGTCAAGGCTTATTTTGTTGGACTAAAGGCAATGATAATTATACTTACTGCTTTCATCTTACGGATCATGTCGGCATCTGGTAATTTGCCCCCACAAATTTCAAGAACCTCTGCACGAACTTTGTCTTGCCAATCTGGGTTCAAGGCTAGCAGCAACAAGGTCCAAGCTGCTGTAATAGCAGTAGTTTCATACCCAGCAAAATATATATTCTTGCAGTTGTCAACAATGAAGTCATCTGTTGCATCAGGGCCTAAATCACTGTTCTTAGCGCCTTTTAGGATCATTTGTAATAGGTCCTCCTTTGATTTTTCTTCCTTGGTTTTATACACAGCCTTCAAGATTAACGCCCGAACTTCTTTCTCCAACCTCCATATTTCCCTGTTGCTTTTAGTCGGAAGATATCTGAAAGTTCAAAATTCAATTATTTATATCAGTTCTACTATGCAATTTTTGTCGGTTTCTTAATTGAATTATCCAATTGAAGAACTAAAGAAAAGTTGAACCTCATTCCAGGGAACCCATTAGATAAAACTTTTTTAGACATGGCTTCTTGCAGAGCTCTAATCTTGAAGAAGATCTCTTCCCCTTGGGAATAATTGCTTCCAAAACAAGCCCTTGAGATAACATCTCTGGTAAACCTTCTCAAATAATCGTCAACCTTTATGTCTGCAATTCCACCCTCACCGTCAATCTTGCTTTTCCACTCGTTCACCACCATAACAGAACAGTCTGCCATTAAGGTCGTCATACCCTACACATTGGCAGAATAGATAAGATACTCTAAGAACCATTTGCATGATGATGGGTTTCAAGAAACTACAAACTTACTGGCCCTACAATTCTAGGAATAGGATAATCTTAAATAAGTGCTAGTATGCATATCAGCACTCTTCAGCATGTTGACGATGACAATCTATATTTGCGGAGTACAAGGTTAAATATCCATTATACCTTGACCTTGTCCATGTATAATTCAGGAGCAATGATTTTCCTTTGATGTGCCCATAATGCACCATTTGAAGTTAGAATGCCTTTGCCAAGCAGAGGACCTCGCTCCTTTTGTTGGTACGTAGGATTTCCCAAATCCATTGAGGTGCATGTAATTATTTCCTTCACCAAATCAGGATCAGTTACGTGTAAAATCTGTATGTTGCCTAGTGAAAACAAAAACGTTGGGCCTGCAAAAAGGGATCACAAATTATCAAGGAAAAGGTTCTTTCATACTCACACTTCATGGTTTTTTAAGCAGTATGATTGGAATTAGATTCTAAGATATAAATTATAAATTCATATACCATGCTGTTCTCTCCATTGTTCGAAGTAAGGAAACACAGTGGAAGAACTATTGTGGGTTATCACTTGTTCTCCTTCTTGCGGCAACATCGACAACTTAGATTGTGTCTTCTTTATGTCAAGGGTATTTCCCAGCAACAGTGTTGGAGGGGGACCCCGGATTCCTTGCTTTCGCAGTTTGGCACGAAGCCTTGCAGGATTCAAAATCATCGAATCAAACAGGTGTATGAGCATGCCAATGAATGCCATCAACACACTTGTGCCAGTGATCTTGACAAGTAGCAATAGCAGCGCCATGGCTTGTAACTCTTTTCTTTCCCCTTTTCAATGCTGTGTGGATTGCGGTACTCAATCCTTGGATGCCCAAGATATATATAGACCGAGTACTGGAACCTATTAGGATTCAGTCCTAAGGTCATGATTTTCCAAATTGCTACAAAAGAAGGTATATGATAAAAGACATTAAAGGTAGGTTAACTGGATGCAAGAACTGAGAATCTTCAACTCATGGAAGGGGGGTATATTGCGACTGTCACTATATTCTCATTTTTGTCCATTACAAATTAATCAATTGACCTAGTCATTCAGCATATCTTGCATCTTGCACGATCAAAATTAAATACACACGTCACCTTATTTCAAAATTAATTCCCTAAAACATTTAAACTCTGCTTATAACAAAATGATAGTTCATCATAATTAAACAATAAATAGAAATTACACTCTATTAATATTTATCATAATCAAACAATAAATAGAAATTATACACTATTAATGTATCAAAAATTTGCATTCATTATTCCAAGGTGGAACTCCAATATTACTAGACACTCAATCGCAACATTTCTTCACCCTCTATCAGAATAAACCGTTCCCTTACAACGACGGTTCAAAGATAGAGTTACCTAAGACATAACAAGGAATATTAAATCCTTAGAAGATGAGAATTAGGTTCTCTAGCTTCCTTCATAATCCATTTGCTGTTCTCCTGTTGGGTGGTTTGGTCTCTTTTGTTTTATCAGATGGGCGGGACTTTCTTTGTTTTTTTCGGTTCGGACTGTTCTTGCTTTCTTTGCATCTTGCTTTGGTAGCTTTGTAATGAATTTTTTTTTTTTATAAAAAAACAACATCAATATTCTCTTTTTTCTATCTGATAAGATGCAAATTGTACATTACAAGGAATATTAATAACAAAGAGAGAGAGAGAGAGAGAGAGAAATTGCTAGCAAAATTTGACTTGAAGCCAATTGGAGATTGAAATCATGGCATAACGTCCGGGCTGAGAGAACCCCCAAGAATTCCAGACCGCCACAGCCCACGGAAAAAATTGTCAAATCCTGGAGGACATCATGGGAAGATTCCTCCGTATAATCAAGGCACAAATGAGACAATTTTAGAGAAACCTTTTATGTTTTGTACAAGAAGCTCGTTGGAAAGTCTATCTCCTCCAATTTTCCCACTTTTAACTATAAGGAAGAGATCCTCCAATTTTGTTCTTAGGTTTATGTCAGTTATATGTGAAATTTTTAATACAATGAAAGATGATTTGAATTCAACTTTTTGAATTACTTTTTGTTAAGTAAATTATTTTGCAAGATGTATGTTGAATGCCATTTCTTATAATTCTAATATTTGCTTGTATAGTAATTTCATAAATTAAAAAAAAAAGGAAAATTATAAAAGTACCTATATGCTACCATAGCCAATTCATGTGTACAATACTTCCAACTAATTGATTTACAAATTTCAATCAGCTTAGTGATTTACATGTACATATGTCCTTAATAAGTAAGAATTTACAATTCATATATGTACTTATTGATTTATATATTATACGTTAACCGAATAGCATATGTCCTTCTTACCACATTTCACGACTTAGACAACTAGATTTTGGTACACCCTTTATGTGGAGGTGGAAAAAAATAGGAGAAAAGGTTGAGAAAAAAAAGATGACAGAAGAAAATAAATTATGTAGAAAAAAATGGATACATGTGAAAAAAATGAAATCTAAAAACAAATTTAATCTAAAGCTCTTTATATATAATGTAGATTAATGGTTACAAAGATGTGCCAAAGGAAAGATGTAAATATGCAACTATGTGGACAACTTGAATGGAGCAATTTTATGACAAGACTAAAAGTCAATAATAAAATAAAAGAAGAACAAATGAAAGATTTACATGGTTTGGTCAATTGACTTAAGTTTGTAATAGATATTGTTGGAACTATGAGTATGGAGAGTAAGATTTTTTTTTTTTGGGCTTATATAATATGAGTTGTAAGATAAATGGATGAGACTCAAGTTTAACAAGGCCAAAGAAGTTTATTGGGTTAGTAAATTTGACATTTATCCTTGTAATTAAGTTTCAAGACTGATTTACTATACGATTTTACTTGCGCAATTATTAAATTTATGAAGTTATTGTGCTTGATTTAATACTTTAGGATTATAGAAACTTTTGAGTTGTTATTAATTTATTATTGTTGGAATAAAAACCAAAAGATATGATGGTAGGGATTCACTTTGAAAAAGAAAAGAGAATATGAAAGTTTTTCTCCACTTTTTAAAAGCTTAACCTATTACACCCAAACTAAAATCATCAAAACAGTGTTGACTCTAATGCTTGTGTATGCCAACTGGGATGAATGCCACATTTCTATCCACTTGGATACCATGCATCTTGGTGCATGTTTAAGCAGATTTGAAAAAGCTCAACATGGTGCAACGCTTATGATGTAATCTAGCTTTACACTTGTGTTAGCTTTTTGAATAAGTTTTTTAATCCTAAAATGTTGTTCTTGTGTCTAATGTATAAATTCAATTAGTATGAAGGGAACAGTGTGATTGTCACCATAGCCACCACAAGCCTCTATTCTTCCTTGAGGTTGTATTACAGTAGCCATATACCAACTTTGTCTCAAATCCAACATGATATTAGAGTTGTTTTGCATTTTTAAGGGACCAAAACCCTAAATATCACCATAAAAACCAACAAACAATAGTCTACCCTTTGAGCATGGCAAGTAGCAATACCTTATCCCGCCAAACACCACCATGAAAGGAGTTTGAGGTCATAAAGATGAAAGACAATGAAGCTATGAAGGACTGCAAAAATAAGCTCATGCATATAACAAATCAAGTGAGGCCTTTAGGTGAGGATATAGCAGAGAAAAGGGTCATGGAAAAGGTCTCAATCAGTATGCTTGAAAGATCCGAGTCTAAAATCTCATTTTTGGAAGAATTTAAGGATTTCTCCAAAGTTGTACTTATTGAAGTAGTGAACACCCTTCAAGCACCTAATGGATGGTGCCATTAAAAATGCTTTGTTTGCAAAGGTTAAGGGCAAAGCTAGCATTGACAGTAAAACCTCAAGGAAAACTTCAAGTGAGTCGAAGGAGATAGATAAAAAGCTTGGTCATTCTATAAAGCCTTCCAACAGGAAAGCTAAATTTCAAACTTGCTTTTACTATAAGAAAAAGAATCATTTAGAATAAAACTATTGGTTCACTCTCAATGCAAAATGCAAGACATGTAATCAACATGGACGTACTGAAAAAGTCTACTCTAACTCCAAATAAAGTAAAAATAGGAAAATAACACCTTTCTGTGGCATCATCTATTAGGGAAATTGAAGCAAGCTAAAAATCGAGCTTCACAAAGACATACTAAAGGTTCATAATGCTAGCATTGAAGGGGAATGTTGACTCAAATGCTTGCATGTGCAAAGTGGGATGATGTGAAACCCTAATTTTTCATATTGTGAAAATTGATAAAAAATTAAACTTTTATGAATTATATTTTGGTGATGATTATCAATGAGAAATTTGTCATTTAATGTAAATCTCTCCATATTATGGTGTTACATTCATGGATGAATGATGACTAAAAGAATGGTTGAACAAGGAAACCAAATGAATGAATTTTTCCAAGTCTGAGCTTGAAGGGTCGATCCATTGGCAAGAAGGGTCGATCCAACTGAGTACAAGATCCTTAAATGGCTATTGGAAGTGTCAAGGATTGACCTTAAGCAAGGGTCATTCCTCACAAGATGGAACAGTTATAATAGCTTCTGGAAACTGAAGGATTGACCTATAATGGCCAAAGGATTGATACCAACATTAAGAGATTAAAAACAAATAGCTATTGGAATTGGTATGATTGACACCCCAAGGACTAATAATTCTATTTTATAGAATTATTTTATTCCAATCTTGTTATTAAATACTAGTTGAGTCCTTAATTTTCAATTATAATTTAGTTATTTTTGGTTATTTTTATAATTAGTTTATTTTAAGTAAGTTATTTTAATTTTATGTTTATTTCTTTTAATTTGGTTATTGTTTATTAGTTTTAATATTTATGTAAGAACTAAGGGAATTGGGCTTAATTTTGAAAAGTAAGGTATTAAAAGATTCGAAAGTTTGCTTGCATATGCTTCAGTATTTTGACCATAACTCTCGTTACAAAACTTCAAATGATACGATTCTTAAACCATTGGAAAGATAAGAGACAAAGCTATAATTTCATGCAGGTCACTTTGACCAGTTTTGACTTGAAGATAGAGAAAGTTGCATTGGAAAATGGCTGGGTGTCCTATTATGGGATTGGCAATTTTAAGATTGACCAAAACCCTGAATATCACCATAAAAACCAACAAACAATAGTCTACCCTTTGAGCATGGCAAGTAGCAATACCTTATCTCGCCAAACACCATCATTAAGGGAGTTTGAGGTCATAAAGATAAAGACAATGAAGCTACGAAGGATTGCAAAAATAAGCTCATGCATATAACAAAACAAGTGAGGCCTTTAAGTGAGGATATAGCAGTGAAAAAGGTCATGGAAAAGGTCTCAATCAGTATGCTTGAAAGATTCAAGTCTAAAATCTCATTTTTGGAAGAATCCAAGGATTTCTCCAAACTTGTGCTTATTCAAGTAGTGAATACCCTTCAAGCACCTAAGTGTAGAAGGGCCATTCGAATGGATGGTGCCACTAAAAATGCTTTGTTTGCAAAGGTTAAGGGCAAAGCTAGCATTGACAGTAGAACCTCTAGGAAAACTTTAAGTGAGTCTAAGGAGAGAGATAAAAAACTTAGTCATTCTATAAAGCCTTCAAATAGGAAAGCTAAATGTCAAGCTTGCTTTTACTATAAGAAAAAGAATCATTCAGAATAAAACTATTGATTCACGCTCAATGCAAAATGCAAGACATGTAATTAACATGGACGTACTGAAAAAGTTTGCTTTAACTCCAAATAAAGCTAAAATAGTAGAAGAACACCTCTCGTGGCATCATGTAGCAGGGAAACTGAAACAAGCCAAAGATTGAGCTTCACAGAGACATACGAAAGGTTCCTAATGCTAGCATTAAGGGGGAATGTTGACTCCAATGCTTGCATGTGCCAAGTGGGATGATGTGAAACCCCAATTTTTCATATTGTGAAAATTGGTAAAAAATTAAACTTTTATGAATTATATTTTGGTGATGATTATCAATGAAAATTTTGTCATTTGATGTAAATCTCTCTAGATTATGGTGTTACATTCATGGATGAATGATGGTTGACAGAATGGTTGAACAAGAAAACCAAATGAATGAATTTTTCCAAGTTTGAGCTTGAAGGGTCGATCCATTGGCAAAAAGGGTTGGTCCAACTGAGTACAAGATCCTTAAATAGCTACTGGAAGTGTCAAGGATTGACCTTAAGCAAGGGAGGGTCATTCCTCACAAGATGGAGCAATTAGAATAGCTTTTGGAAACTGAGGGATTGACCGACAATGGCTAAAGGATTGATCCCAATATTAAGAGATTAAAAAAAATAGCTATTGGAATTGGTATGATCGACACCCCAAGGACTGATAATTTTATTTTATAGAATTATTTTATTCCAATCTTGTTATTAAATACTAGTTGAGTCCTTAATTTTTGTTGGCTCCATTAGTTTTTGATGATAATAAAACAATCCCACTCAATTGTGTCTAATTCCTTTATTTAAGTGTGCAGGAACTTATTATATGAAATTAATCTCTTGACCTTTCAAAAAGTATTTTTGAAAGAACAAGAAAGATAAATTCAACAAGATATAACTGAATGACAAGGAGGAAACTTATTGGTGAAACAAAGACGAGCATTGGTTGACCAAATTTCAAATTGGAGAAATGGCGGGCTGAAGAGTTTGAGAAATAGAACCAACTTAGTCAACCAAGTCAATCGACTAAGTGTCCTCTGCTAGAATCTGTAAACCAGAAACAGAATCAACTTAGTCAACCAAGTTAGTTGACTAAGAGCTTTCTGTCTGCAACTTGAACTAGAGCACTACAAGATAGATTAACGCCTAGAACTCATCTTCAACTGTTTCCAACGGGCATAAACTACCCAACTGCCATCAGAGTTGCATCTCTAAGTATAAAAGGGTCTTCCAACAATGAGAAAGAAGTTTTTTGAAGCTTTGAATGAGATTTGAGCTATAGAAAGTTGAAAAACCAGAAAAGCTTCACTGCACTTGTCTGCACCTTAACGCCTACTCTTTGCATTTGTGATTAGTACTCAATCCTGTACCAATCAGATCATCCAATGATCATAGGTACTTTCTTTTACCACTTCTTCTTGTATACTTAGAGTGAGGGAGTCACTCTAAGGGGTTGTTCAAGCTTGGGAAAGCTTGAATGTTATAGGTTGTGATTGAGCCTTGGAAAACCACTTTGCGTTTTAGTTTAACCTGAGAAAAACTAGTGTAAAGGTTGTGGCTGAGCTTGCAAAAAGCCATTGTAAAAGCTTGGTGGAAGCTTGTGAATTTCATAGAATTTTTAGTGAATTGTTGAGAAAATCCTTGGTTGGATAATCAAGGTAGTGGATGTAGGTTTTGGACCGAACCACTATAAATTGTTGTCCATTGTCTACTCTGTTTTTACTTTCTTTGTTTTGGAAATTAGTTCCTCATCTAATCAAAAGCCAAATTGTGCTATTCACCCCCCCTCTAGCACATATTGAAGGGGCCAACAATTAGTATCAGAGCCAGGTTCCCTGTTTTTAAGTCTTAACATCATTTGGGAGGATCCAAATGGCTTAACAAAAAACCATAGTTGCTGAGGGACAATCAACAAACAGACCACCTCTGTTTGATGGCTCTAATTATCCCTATTGGAGCACTAGAATTTCAATCTATGTTAGGGCTATAGATTATGAAAGATGGGACATCATAACTGATGGACCCTTTATGCCCTCAACCATAAATGTAGTTACAAATGAGTTGATGCCTAAGCCAAGGTCAGAATGGACTGAGGCTAAAACTAAGAAGGTTCAAGTAAACTTTAAGGCCATCAACACATTACATTGTGCTTTGACCCCCATTGAATTTAACAAAGTTTCAAGCTGTACAGTAGCTAAACAAGTGTGGGAAAAACTTAGAATAATCTATGAAGGGACTTCTCAAGTAAAAGAGTCCAAAATTGCTCTCTTAACACATAGTTATGAAATGTTCAAAATGGAGCTTGGTGAAGACATCACCAGCATGTTTGATAGGTTTACAAATATTACAAATAAGTTAAGTCAGCTAGGCAAGCCTATCCCTGAACATGAATTAGTTAAGAGACTGCTTAGATGCCTACAAAAATCCTGGAAACCAAAAATCACTGCCATTAGAGAAGCTAAAGATCTGAACATCATCACTCTCGATGAGATATGTGGTTCTCTTCTCACTCATGAGCTAGAGCTCAAGGAAAAAGAAGAAGAAGATAGAAGGGAAGCAAAGGAAAAGAAAAAGAGCATTACACTTAAAGCCAGCATTCTTGAAGAAGAGTTGGAAGAGCTTTCCTGTGATGATGATGGAGATTTAGCTCTAGTTGCAAGAAAATTCAGAAAACTAATGAGCATAAGAAATCGAAGGCTAACTAGAAGAGGTTTCAGGAAAGACCAGGGTGCTTCATGGAAAATTAGGAACAAAAATGACTCCAACAAAAAGGAGGACATGATCTACTACGAATGCAAGAAACCTGGTCACTTCAAGTTCGAGTGTCCATTACTAAAAGATGAAACTCCCAAGAAAAATAAGAGATCCAAGAAAGCAATGGTGGCTACTGCATGGTTGGACAGTGACACATCAAGCTCTGAAACTGGTGATGAAAAATTTAAGGAAAGAGCAAACATCTATCTAATGGCACAAGAGGATGAAACAGAGGTACCCTCATCCCCTTGCATTAATTCTTATGATGATTTACAGGATGAATATGAATGCCTTTATGATGAATTTGAAAAACTTTTTTCAAAATACAAATCATTGAAAAAAAAGGCTGCATTACTTGAAAATGATTTGGAACAAATCAAACAAGAATTCACCTCTGTTTTTGAGCAAAGAAATATTTTGCAAGTTGAGTTAGAACACCCAAAAACAGACTTTGAGTCTTTAAAACAAGAGCTAAAAAATACGTCTGAAACCTTGCAAATAACTTTTGATGAAAACACAGCTCTTAAATGTTTAAAAAATGAATCTTAAAAAACAGATGCATACCACAATAAATATTCAACTAAAGCATTATCTACGTGTTATAATTGTGGTAAACATGGTCATTTGTCATATGACTATTTTAAGAAAAGAAAAGTGTAGAAAGTTAAAAAAATTTGGGTTACTAAGGGATCCTTTGCTACAACTAACACTCAAGGACCCATCAAAGTATGGGTACCTATAAAGAAAAACTGAAATTCTGTTTTGTAGGCTGAGCTGAACTTAAAAGAGACATGTTCAAGAGCTCAACTTGGGAAGAAACAGCTTTGGTACTTGCATAATGGCTGTTCACGGCACATGACAAGACATGAAGAGCTGTTTGCTCAGTTGAAAAAGAGAAAAGGAGGAACCGTATCCTTTGGAGAAGATTCAAAAGGCAAAATCCATGGTATAGGTACAGTTGGTAAGAGTCCTCAAACTCAAATTAGTCATGTGTTGCTAGTTAAAGGCTTAAAGCATAATCTTCTAAGTATTAGCCAATTATGTGATAAAGGATTTAAAGTATGCTTTGATTCAACTAAATGTGAAGTGATTGATATGAGCATAAATAAAATCTCATTTGTAGGAAAAAAGTTGAAGAATATGTATGTAATTTTTCTTGAAGACCTTGATGTGAATAGTGAAGTTTGTTTTGTTGTAAATGCTGAAAATGATAGCTGGTTATGGCATAGGAGATTAGGACATGTGAGCATGCATACAATGTCTAAATTAATAAAGAAAAATCTTGTTGCTGGACTGTCGGAATTGAAATTTGAAAAAGATATGATATGTGATGCTTGTCAACTAAGAAAACAAGTTAGAACATCCTTTAAGACTAAGAAAATAGTGTCAACATCAAGACCTCTTGAATTGTTGCACATTGATCTATTTGGTCCAATAAGCACAACTCGCTTAGGAGGTAAATCTTATGGGTTTGTAATAGTTGATGACTATTCTAGATATACTTGGGTATACTTCCTTGCTCATAAGAATGATGCTCTACAAGCAGTCTTAAGTTATTGTAAGAAAGTAGAAAATGAAAAAGGACTAGCCATAGTTAGCATAAGAAGTGACCACAGAGGAGAATTTGAGAATGATGAGTTTGAAAAACTTTGCAATGAAATGGGGTTGGATCACAATTTTTTTGCACCTAGAACACCCCAGCAAATGGAGTTGTAGAGAGGAAAAACAAAACATTAAAAGAAATGGCTAGGACCATGTTATGTGAGAACAACCTACCTAAATATCTTTAGGCTGAGATAGTAAATACAACAGCTTATATTCTTAATAGAGTCTCAATAAGGCCCTTGATTTCAAAGACTCCATATGAACTTTAGGAAACCAAATGTTTCTCACCTTAGGAGTTTTGGCTGTAAATGCTTTGTATTGAACAATGGAAAACATCCCTTAGGGAAGTTTGATGCAAAAAGTGATGAAGCAATATTTTTAGGATATGCATTAAACTCAAAGGCCTATAGAGTTTTTAACAAAAGGACTCTAACCTTTGAAGAGTCAGTCCATGTAGTTTTTGATGAGTCAAACACTTTACAAAAAGAAGTTCATGATGATGATGATGATATAAAAATTCTAGAAAAACAAATGAAGGAAATGAGCTTAGAGAATAATAAAATAATGAGGAAAGCTCATCTAGAAGAGAAAATGAAACTCCAATTCTACAAAATCTGCAAAGAGCAGAAAATCAGCATGATGATCTACCAAGGAGTTGGAGATTTGTAAGAGATCACCCACAAGACCAAATAATAGGTGACATTTCACAAGAAGTTAAAACTAGGAAAGCAACTAGAGAAACTTGTAAGTTTTCAGCCTTTATATCTCAAATTGAACCTAAAAACTTTGAAGAAGCTAAAAAGGAGGAAAGTTGGATAATGGCCATGCAAGAAGAACTTGATCAATTCACGAGGAATCAAGTATGGTCATTGGTGCCAGGACCTTCAAATCATCTTATTGTTGGTACCAAATGCGTATTTAGAAATAAAGTAAATGAGCAAGGAAATGTAGTTAGGAATAAAGCTAGGCTGGTAGCAAAAGGATACAACCAAGAAGAAGGAATAGATTATGATGAAACCTTTGCTCCCGTAGCTAGGATTGAAGCCATAAGGTTACTGCTAGCTTTTGCATGCTTCATGAATTTTAAGTTGTACCAAATGGATGTAAAAAATGCATTCTTAAATGGACTAATTCAAGAAGAAGTTTTTGTAGAATAACCACTTGGTTTTGAAGATTTTGAAAAGTCTGATCATGTTTTTAAGCTTCACAAAGCATTGTATGGATTGAAACAAGCTCCTAGAGCTTGGTATGAGAGGCTTTCAAAATTTCTAGTTGAAAATGGATATGATAAAGGCAGCATTGATATTACATTGTTCATTAAGAGATATTTAAATGATTTAATTGTTGTACAAATATATGTGGATGATATTATATTCGGTGCAACTAATGAAGCTTTTATGCAAGAATTTTGCAAAGGAAATGCAGGGTGAATTTGAGATGAGCATGATGGGAGAGTTGAAGTACTTCTTTGGTCTTCAAATTAAGCAAAGTGAGGAAGGAATCTTCATCAATCAAGAAAGATATACTCATGATATGCTCAAGAAATTTGATGTGCTGAAACTGAAATCAATTTCCACACCAATGAGTCCATCCACCAAACTCGATTTAGATGAAAAAGAAAAAAATGTAGATTAAAAGCTCTATAAAGGTATGATTGGTATCTTGTTTACTTAATAGCAAGTAGACCAGATATTCAGTTTTATGTGTGCTTATGTGCTAGATTTCAGTCACAGCTTAAGGAATCACACCTAACTGCTGTTAAGAGAATTTTTAGATACCTCATAGACACTCAAAAACTACGAATATGGTACTCTTGAAACTAAACTTTTAACTTAGTTGGATATTCAGATGCTGATTTTGCTGGCAGCAGAACTGATAGGAAAAACACTAGTGGAACATGCCAATTTTTAGAAAGGATGCTTGTGTCTTAGTCCAGCAAGAAGCAAAACTCAGTAGCACTATCAACAGCAGAGGCTGAATATGTTTCATTAGGTAGTTGCTGTGCACAAATCCTTTGGATCAAGCAACAATTAAAAGACTGTGGAATAATTATGCACAGTGTACCAATATACTGTGATAACACAAGTGTAATCAATATATCAAAAAATCCTATGCAACATTCTAGGACGAAGCATATTGAAGTTAGACACCATTTTATTAGAGACCATGTAGTGAAAAATGATATTAAAATAGATTTTGTGAATACTCTACATCAATTAGCAGACATTTTTACCAAACCACTGAGTGCAGATAGATTTTGTGAGATTAGAAGAAATTTGGGGATGGTTAATGTGAAGGAATTATAAAAAAATCTTTGGCTCTGACAATGAAAACATAATGCATTCAGTCGACTAAGGAATTCTTAGTCAACTGAGAGTGGTTTGACATTCTTAAATAATGAAACTCAGTGAGTTTAAATAAATAGGAGTAAATTGTTGTCAAGCCCAACCTTATAAAATATTAGCCATGCCATTCATGTGATTGACAGAATGCTTGCATACTTGAAAAGCCCCGAAAAATCGTCAAAAGTCGGTAGTGTACCTAGTGGTGCAACTAAGTTGAATTAAGCCTCGAACTAGTCCAAATAGAGATTTTAAGATGAATTTGAGAATTTCAAAACCCCAAAATGACTTAAAATGGTGATTCGGAGTTCGAGGACTGATTTGGAGTCAAATTGGAATTTTCATGACCTAAGGGCAAAATAGTCATTTTGCTACCCGAGGTTAAGATGTGAGTGTTGGATGAAATTTTTGACTAAGATTGATCATTTGGAGTATAATTTGAGTTTGATAAGTGAAGAATTTTAATTTTGGCATTTTTTTGAGGATAAAGGCCAAATAGTCATTTTGCCACCCCAAGGGGTAAATTGTAATTTTTCACCACCCAACACTTGTCCAGCACATGAATTTCACCCATTATTATTATGGATAATTGAAGGATTTTATGTGGTGGAGAAAGAAAGCTTAATAGTTAATAATTTTAAAATGGACCAATGGTAAGGTGACAAGTGTCAAGCTTTTATTTCTTTATTATTTTCCTTATAAATTAGCACAAAATCAGCCCATTTCTCTTCATTATGGTCGGCCTCACCAAGAAGAAGAAAGAAAAAGGAAGAACAAAACCCTAGGTGGAAAAATTCAAGGGAAAAGTGTGAAAATTCAAGGAAACAAGTGAAAAAAAGTAAGATTTTTCAATTTAAGCTTGAGATCTCTCTTTCTTAAGCATTTTTTCTTATTTTCCATGGTTGAATCACATGAAATCATGGTGAATCCCTTGCTGGCCGAACACTTAGAGGGAGGTTTTGATGCTTGATTTGGTTAGATTTCAATGTATTTTAGCGTTTTTAGTTAGTTAGTGATGTGTAACATGAAAAGCCAACAAGAAAAATTCACTTCCTCCCATTACCTATCATTGGCTGAATTTTCCATGTAGAGTGTGTATGGTGGATTTGATTTTATTTCAAGTGAATTGGTTAGGAAATGATGAATTACGATGAGAAAATCAAGTAGGAAAAATTATAGTGTTGATGCGCCCACCATGGCAGAAATTCCCAAGAGAAAACGTGAAGATGATTTTGCTAAATTTTATGCTATTTGACTTGTGTTTGATGGCTTGGAGAATTGGAAGAAAAATGGAGTTAATTGGAGTTGAATTGGACATATTGTCCAATTAATCGAGTGATAGATCAAATTAGGCCAATACAATTGAATTTGTGTAAAACACTGTGTTTAGAAGATAATCCGAATAATTTGCATTCCATTTCATGCATCCATATAGTTTTATAACGGTTTAGCACCAATGTGGTAAATTGCTTGATTATGCATTATGTCTAGGTGGTGAATCCTCCGATAAGGGCAAAGAAATTGTACACGAGGATTGATAGTCGAAGTACTCTAAAAATTCGACTCCTAAAATAGTGAGTAACCTTATAATCATTTTAATTATCTAAAGTGGTCTTTTTATTCGATTTTGTGAATGTTATGAAAAATGAGTTTAAATGGTTAATTTTTAGTTTTTATAAACAAAATGTGTTTAAATTAAATGATTTTATAAATTGTCTTGAAATTGAATGATGGCTTCGAAAATAAAGTAATTAAAGACCATTTGATGTATTGTGAATTTATGGTTCTAATTGATTGGCTTATGGCAATATTGGCATGAATGGCTGAATTAGTAAATGTGCTGAAAATGTATGAACTGTTGATTTGCCTTGGGAGGCTGTAAAATAAAATAATTGCCATGTCATGCTATCGCAAATTTTATTGTATGGTGGGTTTAGCATGCTGCAGTGGGCGGGTTCTGCAGATCAGCCTATTAGAGGGGCACGGAATCAGGTTATATACGTACCTCGGTCGGAGAGGCCCGTAGGGTATCTCTTGAGGTATGATTAGAGTTCACGTCACGCCGAACCACCTCGTGATGATGAACTCCGCTAATGCCAAGGAACGACTATGTTTTTAAAACTAAAAATATGTTTACGTGTATAGGAAAATTTTAACAGCTTTGGCGGACTCGGTTAGATGCCTCGGCCAAGGTATTCCCGAGAATGATTTTGGCAGGAGCCAAGCTTTTAAGATACTCATAAGCCATGTTGATTATTTAAATGAAATGAATATTTATGTTGTGAAATACATATTGAGATGGAATATTTTAATTATCTCCATTTACTCGACTTTAGATATTTTGGATGATGTTTGTTTACTCACTGGGATTATATAATCTCACCACCCTCCTTTTCACCAATTTCAGGCTCAGAATAGGCTGCAGATAGCTGATTTCGTCGAGGGCTACCATTGGATTTGCATCCTCCAAACTGTAGGTTCACAGTCTTCCTTACTTTTGGTTATTTAAGGGCTCACTTGTTATTGTAAATTAAATTAAATACTCTGGCTTATTGTGTTACAGTATGTATGAATTTATTTTACTTTTACGCTACAAAACTTATTTATGTATAACTCCAAAAATATTATTTTTTAAGAAAATTGAACATTTTATTGAATATTTTTTTATTATATCTAAATAATCATAATTTTATTTTAAATGAAGGTTTTAGACGTTTAAACTTATTTTTGATTATGAATTATGTGTTTTGTACTCGCATACTACATTTTTAGCTGGTTTCGAAATTTTTAGGAAAAAATGACCAAAATGCCCCTGTGAGACAGAAATCATTTTTTTATTTTTTTAAGTTGGAAATAGCTTAATATCTTTTAGAACATGATATTTGGTAACGGTTACTCACAGGGGAAATGAGAAAATGATATTAAAGCCTTGCGAGGTTCTGGTTGACATTCCGGGTAATGAGTGTTTATCGGGACACTACGATGGTTGTCACGGGCTCGAGGGGAATACCGGGTTGTGACAATTGTGGTAAAAAAATTAATTTGCCGGGTGTAAAGAAAAATAGAGCGGAGCTCCCAAAAGTAAATAATCAAAATTTTAGAAGGAGATTTGAAAATATGAAGAAATAAGAGTATGGCAGTTTTGTTTAGGAAGATGAGAAGTTTTCTGAGCAATAATTGCTGCCAACCTCTTCTTCCTTCTCCTTTTCAACCTGTTGCTCTAAAAACAAAAACCTAAATCTTCCTAGTGGCCTCTAAAATCGACTCAAACCTTCAAAAATTTCCAAAACCAAAATGGCCAGAACTTCTCAAAGTAAAGAAATATCAGAGAAGAAGAAAGGAAAAAGGCCAATGGATGAAGAAACTGGAATAGAAAGTCAGAAGAAGAAACAGAAAATTGTGCCTACCTTAGTGAAGGAAATAGTCGAGAAGCTGAGGGAAAACAAGTAGAAAATGCATAAGAAGAAAGATATAGAACCCTCACTCTAAAAAGGTATCAATTCCTCTTCTTCTTCGAAATTTAGAAATAAGTTGCATGAGTATCGATTCAAGAATATAAAAAATGCACCAATCTCCTGCGAAAAGTTCATTGACTAGAAGAGTTTTAAGGAAAATGTAGAAATCCAGACTAGTCTATTTGAGTACTTTGATGAACTTAAACTTAAAGGTTACAACACCTTTAAGAATAGGTCATATAGTCCAAGTCTAGTTAAGGAATTTTACTCTGGCATTGCTTTGAAAGAAAAGGAATTAGCAAAATCTGATGACTATGTAGAAGATGGGCTGAATGTCTATTTGAATGGAAAAGAGTTTATTGTAACTGTTGAAGACTTAGGGAATCTGCTGGAAATAGAGGGTGAAATAGGTGAATTTGAACATCCAAAAAAATATGATCCGTCCTCACTGTAGGAGATCATCACTGGAAGAAAAGAAAAATACTCCTCTAAAAGTAATTCAGGACTGGTAATCAATCCACAAATTAGGATACTACATTACTTTATTGCTGTAAATATTCAAGGGAGGAGTGGAAGTTTTAGCTACATCAGCCTACAAGATCTTTGGCTGATGGCGCATGCTTTTAATGGAGTGTCTTTAAATCTGGAGAGATTTATGATTGAGAAAATGAGAAGTGCTTGCAGACTTGATAAGGTTAATCTGCCATATGGGAATGTGATTACATCCTTGGTGAAGAAGAAAGGAATATGGGCTAAAAGGTATGATATGGACTTGGTGAAAACTAGAGACCAAGCCATTTATTATGGCAGCTTAATTAAGATGGGGTATGTGCTCGATGGAGAGAAGTTTATCAAAACCTCCAA
Source organism: Theobroma cacao (assembly GCF_053813885.1). Taxonomy (NCBI): domain Eukaryota; kingdom Viridiplantae; phylum Streptophyta; class Magnoliopsida; order Malvales; family Malvaceae; genus Theobroma; species Theobroma cacao. The sequence goes on along the minus strand of NC_142648.1, from coordinate 9,053,395 downwards.
AACTGGCCCAAGAAAAGATCACAGTCTGCCTGCTCAACCTGAAGAAGCTCCTTTCAGATTTTCGAATGAGATGATTTTTAATTTGCTTATGAGAATCGATGGTAAGCTGACTGACAAAGGAGTGAAACTACAGAAAATGGAAGATAAAATCACTGAGTTAGAAAACAAGCTAAAGGAGAAGGTAAAAATGGCATCTGAACCTGTGGCTGCAAATAGTTCAACCATATCCAACACTGCACCTGCACAGTAAGATGCTAAAAGTTCAGCAGAACCAGCAGAAAAGTCTGCAAGTTCTGGTACTCAAGCTGAAGGCTCTACCTACAAGTCTACCAGTCCTGTTTTGCAAACTGAGGACTCCCCACAAGGAGTTGATCAGCTAGCCAAATCACCCACCCCTAAAACTAAAAGCAAAAATGACTCAAAGCAAGGGACTAAGGTAGCTGGTGCAGAAATTGAGAAACAACAAGCATTTTCTCCAAATTCAGAGGAAGTTTCATGTAAAACCCGACTCTATAAACACATGTCATGACATACATGCACTGAGTAGCATGTTATTATGCTAGGAAAACACCTAAGAATAGACGAAACCCGATATCGTACTTAACGGTACACTTGAGTTGATTTAACCTCGAACTAGTTCAAATAGAAATTGTAGGATGAAATTTAATATTTTATAGTCCAGAAATGACTAAAAATGATTGTTCGGAGTTCGAGGGTTCATTGGGGGTAAAATTAAAAATTTTGATGTTCAAAGGCAAAATCGTCATTTTTCCACCTAAGATAATAATTTGATAATGGAGTGAAATTTTTGACCAAGATTAACTATTTGAAGTATAATTTAATGATAGGAAGTGAAAAAGTTTAATTTTGGTGATTTTTGGAGTGTAGGGGCAAAATCGTAATTTTACCACCCGCAAATAAAATTTGAGATTTTGAGAGAATTTAGATCAAATTTGACAAATTGGAGAATGGTATGAGTATAAGGGATGAAAAATATGTCTATGGGCAATTTTTCAGTTTTTTGGGCAAAAATGTAATTTTTCACTTTTATAGGGGCAAAAGTGTAAATTTTAAAAATTACTCCACCAAGACTTTGGATAAGTTTGAGAATTTTATCTAAGCTATGGATATGTGGGACAAGTGTATGGTGAAAATTTGGAAACAAATGGATGAAATTTTAAAAACGGACAAATGGGAAAGTGACACATGGCATTTTTTAATGGTTTAATATTATTTTAATGAAAAGTCAGCCCATTTAAACCCCATTTTAAGTTCTGGCCAGCCATAAGGGAGAACAAGAGAGAAAATAGAGAGGAAAGGAAGAAAAAAAGAAAAACCAAAGAGAAACAAGAAAATTCAAAGGGGAATTCGCGTTTTTTGCCATTTTACGCGTCTAACGGTAAGATTTTTTGACTTTAGCTTGATTTCTACCTTTCCTATGCCTTTGTTTCCATTTGGCATGCTTGAGGAGAGAGATCTAAAAGTGACATCAAGGGCTGGATGAATTTCAAGGGGGGAGAAATTGAAATTTTTAGGTTTTGATTTTTAGTTAAATTGATAGTTTTAGTTAGTTAAATGTGTTTAGAAATTAAATTGGGCAAGAAAGCATTAAATTTTCACAATACCCACCCTTGGCCGAATCTTCAATGAGGTACAATGATGATGATCTGATTTTTATTCTAAGAGAAATGAAGAGAAAATGATGAAAAATGGTTAAATGTGATAGAAAAACAAAGTAGAAAATTTACCGAGTTAATGTCCCATTTTTGGCTGAATTTTCCAAGGAGGAAAGTGAACTGATTTTGGTGATTTTAGAAGGTTATTGGCTGATATTTAATGGTTAGAAATGTTGGAGAGAGAATGGGACGATTTAGAGCTAAAATGGAGCGCGTTAGCAATTTATCGGGTAAAGTGCCAAAAATAGGTTAATACCGTGTTTAAGCCATTTTTCGCTATTGCATTTCATACCATGCATTAGTATAGGATTTAAGTCAAATGTATAGTGATTTAGCATTAATGTGATGAATTGAATAAATTTTTGCAATGTGTCTAGGAGGAGAGCCTTCCGGTAAAGGCAAGAAAATCGTACCCGACGAGTGGTTATCGGGGCACCTAGAAAGTTTTTAGTTTGTACAAACGGTGAGTAAACCTATTATTATTGTAAATTTTCTAGAGTTTATTTTTAAATGCTCTTTATGTATTTTATGAAACGAAAATGAGATTAAAACAGGATTTTTGATGTTTTAGAAATAAATGTGACATAAAAATATATTGTGTTGATGAAATTGAGTAATTGGAGGCTACCGATGGTCTTGAAAAATATATTTTCTTATGAATGGCTTATGATATATGAGTATATGTGGCTATATGTTATAATTGCCTTGGAAATAAATGTAAGCTGTTTTTACTATGTAGGTTGGGTAAATAAATAAAAGCCACATTATACTGTCGAAATTTTATTAAAATTGGTGGGTTTAGTCACTGCGGTGCAAGGTTTCCGTGGACTGCCTATTAGAGGGGCACGGTAAACCCGGTTTCATAGTTACTCCAGTTGTAAAGGCGAGGAAGGTAACTCCCGGGATAGTGTTAGAGTTCACTTCACGTCGAACCCCCACGTGAATGTGTAACTCGGCCAACGCCAAGGAACAACTTGTTTTAAAAATAAAAATGTGTTTCACATGTAAATGTTATAACAACCTTGGCGAACTCAGTTAGATGCCTCGGCCAAGGTATCCCCGAGGATTAGTTTTGGCTTGAGCCTTGTTTTTAATAAAAGACATAAGCCTTAACAACTGTTTTGATAAATTACAAATATTTTATGGTTTAAGGAATAAATTGAAAACATTATAAAATGGTTTGTGATTTGTTGTTTAAACTTGCCTCCATTTTACTCGCCTTTAGATATTTATGATAATGTTTGTTTACTCATTGGGATTGCAAAATCTCACCCACCTCCTTTCCAAACATTTCAGGTCTGTGGTAGCTTGTAGATACCCTATTTTGTCGAGGATTCTAGTTGACATTTATACCACACAGACAGTAGGTTTCTAGCACCAACACTAGGTGTATTTTGGGCCACTTGTCATTGTAACCATTATTGTACATTATAACTTAGTAAATTTTTGTATGTATGAATTTATTTTACTTGCACATTACAAAAGATTTCTTACATGTGTTTCTATAAATATTATTTTATATAAAAATGCTATATTTTAATCAATATTTTGAATAGTGATATTTGTTTATAAATCCTTTTAAAAAGAAAATTATCTTTGGATTTATTTGAATCGAAAACGACCGGTAATTATTTAAAATGGAATGTTTAACAACGATTGCTCACAAGAAAGGAAAGAAACTGATATGTAAGCCTTGCAGGGTTCCGGTTGGCATTCCGGGTAATGAGTGTCAATCAGGACGGCTCGACGATTGTCATGGGCCCAAGGGAGGTTTCGAGTCGTGACATTTCAATTATGGACCATTTTCACCAAATTGTTAGAGAGGAACAAGCTGAAAAAGACACTGTCAAGAAGTAACTCAGAAGGATGGTGCAAATGTAAGAAAAAGAAAGAAATCTGCTTCAACTTCTATACCAAAGATTGAAACAAGGAAACCAGAAGCCACCACAACACCACCAACTGAGGCAAAACAACCAACCAAAGGAAGAAAGACTATGACAACCAAGACAACTTTTCTCAAAAGAAGAAAGTCTTTTAGATTGGCAGAAAAGTCCAAACCAGCCTTAACCTCTTCTCCTCACAGTCCAGTTCACATTTGAGACAAGTCCACTCTAGAACCCTCTTCTAAAAAGTCATCTCTTCTCCGAGAACCCTCTCCATTCCCTCTTAATCCCTTCTATGCGACTGAATCCTCACCCTCTGCCTCATCCGATGAGTAGAATTCCCATATTTTGATGCTGACAAAAAGAGGGAGAAGTATGGTAGTAGGGACTAGGGGAGCAGAAACTAGGAACTAGAAAATAATATTCAAAAACAAAAAATGTTAGGGTAGAGGAACCAAGAACCTAGAAAAGGAAAGAAAGTAGAACCAGGGGAGCATGAAATTAGAGAAATAGGAGACAGGAAGCATAACTAGTATAGGGGCATTTTTGAAATACTTTTTATTTAATTGTTATTTGTGCCTTGGTGGCACTTAAACACTTAGCTTTAACTCTGTTATTTATGTGGATGTATGTGAAACATGAATGCTAACATGTTTATGTTGCTTAACTGCTGAAAATTGAAATTTGCTCATATCATATTATTTGAGCATTTTGACTACCATGAACAAAATTTACTGCTGCTATGCTGATATGGATTCACATGCTGATAGATGATTTTTGTTATACAATTATGGATAATTTCTGTTTGAAAATAGATATAGATGGTGTGTACTGTCTACAAGTTGAAACATGAATAATGTGGATAAAATCTGAATATTAATAGTAGCTGGAATATTAATGAAAATCTGTCAAAACTTCAGTTGAAAATTTTTGACTTCAAATCACTCTACATTGATGAACATGTATATACACATATATAGAATCTAAATGTATATTGTCATTCCCTCCACGTAACAATGAACAAAACTTGCTGGAATAAAGTAAGCAAATTATGCACACATTAAGGGGGAGCTTATACTTAGGGGGAGCAATCCCCATTTTTCTACTGAAAAAAAAATAAGTCAAAAGGACACCATGATATTAATCAATGATTGTTTTGTCATCATCAAAAAGGGAGAGATTGTTGGTTCCATTAGTTTTTTATGATAATAAAACAATCCCACTCACTTGTGTCTAATTCTTTTATTTAAGTGTGCAGGAAATTATTATATGAAATTAATCTCTTGACCTTTCAAAAAGTATTTTTGAAAGAACAAGAAGGATAAATTCAATAAGATATAACTGAATGACAAGGAGGAACCTTATTGGTGAAACAAAGAAGAACATTGGTTGTACAAATTTCAAATTAGAGAAATGGCGGACTGAAGAGTTTGAAAAACAGAACCAACTTAGTCAACCAAGTCAGTTGACTAAGTGTCCTTTGCCAGAATCTACAAACCAGAAACAAAATCAACTTAGTCAACCAAGTTAGTTGACTAAGAGCTTTCTGTTTGCAACCTGAACCAGAGCACTACAAGACAGATTAACAGCTAGAACTCATCTTCAACTGTTTCCAAAGGGCATAAACTGCCCAACTACCATCAGAGTTGCATCTCCAAGTATAAAAGGGTCTTCCAACAATGAGAAAGAAGTTTTTTGAAGCTTTGAATGAGATTTGAGCTATAGAAAGTTGAAAAACCAGAAAAGCTTCACTGCACTTGTCTGCGCCTTAACGCCTACTCTTTGCATTTATGATTAGTACTCAATCTTGTACCAATCAGATCATCCAGTGATCATAGGTACTTTCTTTTATCATTTCTTCTTATATACTTAGAGTGAGGGAGTCACTTTAAGGGGTTGTTCAAGCTTGGGAAAGCTTGAATGTTATAGGTTGTGGTTGAGCCTTGGAAAACCACTTTGGGTTTTAGTTTAGCCCGGGAAAAACTAGTGTAAATGTTGTGGCTGAGCCTATGAAAAGCCATTGTAAAAGCTTGGTGGAAGCTTATGAATTTCACCGGATTCTTTGTGAATTGTTAGGAAAATCCTTGGTTAGATAATCAAGGTAGTGGGTGTAGGTCTTGGACCGAACCACTATAAATTATTGTCCATTGTCTACTCTGTTTTTACTTTCTTAGTTTTGGAAATTAGTTCCTCATCTAATTAGGAGCAAAATTGTGCTATTCACCCCCCTTTAGCACATATTAATGGGACCAATAATTTTTAATTATAATTTAGTTATTTTTGGTTATTTTTATAACTAGTTTATTTTTAAGTAAGTTATTTTAATTTTATGTTTATTTCTTTTAATTTGGTTATTATTTATTATTTTTAATATTTCTGTAAGAACTAAGAGAATTGGGCTTAATTTTGAAAAGTAAGGTAATAAAAGACTCGAAAGTCTGCTTGCATATGCTTCAGCATTTTGACCATAACTCTCATTATAAAACTTCAAATGATGCGATTCTTAAACCATTGGAAAGATAAGCGACAAAGCTATAATTTCATATAGATCACTTTGCCCAGTTTTGACTTGAAGATAGAGAAAATTGCATTGGAAAATGGCTGGGTGTACTATTGTGGGATTGGCAATTTTAAGATTGACAATTGATGTTTGGTCCTCCTTACACTATTAAGCCTAATAGTTAAAATTAGTAGGTTAATTTAGGGACTTGTAGGTTAAGAATGTTAGTATAAATAGGATATTTTAAGAGAAAGTAAAGAGACAACTTTTGGAGATTCTAGAAGCTAAAAGTTGAGGCTGAAACTTGGAGAGTAAGGCTGCAAATATTTGTTTTGTTTTCTTCCTTAGCTTTTATTTTTCTTGTTACTCTCAATGGTTGAAATTTGTATAATGTTAGTTGTCTTTGCAATTATGAGTGGCTAATTTTCTTTTTCTAGGATTGTAATTGAACTCACATGTAATTTGAATTTTTAATCTCTTTCTTGCTTATCTTTAATGGGATTTGAATTGTTTATTCTAATTTGTTCTTAATGCTTTTAATTGCTTGATCACCAATTAAATTGATTTAGGAACCTAAACAAACTTGGGAAAGGTAATGTGTTCATTTTCCCTTCCCATGCAAACATAAACCATGTAGAATTTGAAGTGCACCTAGTGGCTATGCGTAGGAGGAAATTTGACAATGCACTTTCAATTGGGACCAACAATGAATCAGCCTCTGATGATGCTACTAATGGTGAGGAGGAAGATGGAATGCAGAAAATGGATTCTATCTCTCCATGCTTTACGGCTCAAACTTTTCCGTGATAAACACGTTGATATGGAATGTGAGGGGCATCTCAGGTAAGGTAGTTTAAAAAAGAATAAAAAATTATAACTTTTGCATAAAATAAAAATTTTAGTTATCTTAGAACTTATGGTGAAAGCTCATAAAGCAAAATTTTTTAGAAGAAAACTGGGCTTTGAAAAGGTCATTGCTAATTGTTTTGAGAAAATATGGCTTTTCTATTCCTATGATATATCTTGTGAGATTTTATTTGATCATATTTAGTGCTTGCATGTTCAATTATACCTACCATGGTTGGATTTTCCTTTCCTTGCATCTTTTGTTTATGCCAAATGCACTAGATCCGGGAGAATATTGCTTTGGGAATGTTTGGCTACAAACAATAATGCACCATGAATTGTGGAAGAAGACTTTAACGTTATTCTAAAGAGGGAGGAACAGTTGCTTGGAGCTGAACCTCATAGAGGGTCAATGGAAGATTTTGCTGCAACATTATTAGACTATAGTAATTTCATAAATTAAAAAAAAGCAATTAGTATAAATTCAATTAGTATGAATGGAATAGTGTGATTATCACCATAGCCACCACAAGCCTCTATTCTTCCCTGAGGTTGCATTATAGTAGCCATATACCAACTTTCTCTCAAATCCAACATGTTATTAGAGTTGTTTTGCATTTTTAAGGGACTCAAACCCTAAATATCACCATAAAAACCTACAAAAAATAGTCTAACCTTTAAGTATGGCAAGTAGCTATACCTTATCTCACCAAACACCACTATTAAGGGAGTTTGAGGTCTAACGATGAAAGACAATGAAGCTATGAAGGACTATAAAAATAAGCTTAGGCATACAACAAATTAAGTGAGGATTTTAAGTGAGGATATAGCAGAGAAAAGGTTCATGGAAAAGATCCTAGCCAGTGTGCCTGAAAGATTCGAGTCTAAAATCTTATTTTGAAAGAAACCAAGGATTTCTCCAAACTTATACTTATTGAAATAATGAACACCCTTCAAGCACCTGAGTGTAGAAAGGCCATTCAAATGGATGGTGCCACTAAAAATGCTTTGTTTGCAAAGGTTAAGGGTAAAGCTAGCGTTGACAGTAGAACCTCACGAAAAACTTCAAGTGAGTCTAAGGAGAGAGCTGAAAAGCTTGGTCTTTCTATAAAGCATTCCAATAGGAAAGCTAAATTTCAATCTTGCTTTTAATGTAAGAAAAAGAATCATGTCGAATCAAATTATTGGTTCATACCCAATGCAAAATGCAAGACATGTAATCAACATGGATGTACTGAAAAAGTCTGCTCAAGCTCTAGATAAACCAAAAGTAGTAGAAGAATACCTTTCTATGGCATCATATAGTAGGGAAATAGAAGCAAGCCAAAGACTAAGCTTCACAAAGACATACTAAAGGTTCATAATGCTAGCATTAAGGGGAAATGTTGACTCCAATGCTTGCATGTGCCAAGTGGGATGATGTGAAACCCTAATTTTTCATATTGTGGAAATTGGTATAAAATTGAAAGTTTATGAATTACATTTTGGTGATGATTATCAATGAGAAATTTTTTTCATTTGATGTAAATCTCTTCATATTATGGTGTTACATTCATGGATGAATGCTGAAAGAATGGTTGAACAAAGAAACCAAATGAATGAATTTTTCTAAGTTTGAGCTTGAAGGGTCTATCCATTGGCAAGAGGGGTCGATCCAAATGAGAATAAGATCCTTAAATGGTTAATGGAAGTGTCAAGGACCGACCCAAGCAAGGGAGGGTCATTCCTCACAAGATGGAACACTTAGAAGAAGAGCTTTTAGAAACTGAAGGATCGACCCCCAATGGCTAAAAGGTTAATCCTAACATGAAGAGAATAAAAAAAAAATAGCTACTGAAATTGGTATGATTAACACCCCAAGGACCAAGGGTTGATCCTAGCCATACGTAGGTAGAGAAATAAGCCTAAGGATTGACACTTACTAGTCCAGATGTCGAACCTAAGGTTCTTGCGTGGAAAAAAATATAAAACCTAGCTTGAGCTGTATATTTCATTTTTCAATTTTCTAGCCTTTAACTTATCTCTAATACCATCCAAACCCTCTCTTTATCTTTCCAAACCCTATTGGACAAAGATTTAACCTACCAAACTTGATTCTAATGTAAGATTTAGCATTTTCAGCTTAAATATCTAGGTTCTAACCTAACTTTAGGATTTTACAAACACTCGAGGGTTTGCAAAGTTGTTTGGCCCTAGAACCAACTTTCTGCAGCAAGTAGATTATATAGACTTTAAGTGTTTATGTTTATAATAAAACACAACACTTATCTTGCTCTTCATTGTTTTGCTCTTGTTTGTCTCTAAATTTTGGTGTGTCAAAATGGTTGGCAACAAGCACTTTATATAGAGTTCCAAGTGTCTCTTCTTCAAGGACACAATCCTTTCATAAAGACACCTCTTTGTCTAAAAAGCATCTTTACATTTTTGCCAACACAACTTTTAGATATAGTTATTGTTTCAATAGTCATATTATGAATAGATAACTATTCATCCCATAAATTATAACCTTTGAGTTATAACTTGAAACAATAACTTTTCACTTTAACTTTTGAGCAATGGTGTCTTTTCAACATGTCTCCTAACTTTTGGACGTCATTTTCTAAGAGACATAACTATTCACATGAAAGCATGTCTATATCTAATAGACACATTATGTCACTTTTTCGTAACATAACTTTTGAGCTAATGATAGCTTTTCATTATGTGAAATAACTTTTAATTTTGAAATACACCAACAATCCCCCACCATTTTCAAAATCTCCAAATACCAACAACTTTGGGAAACTTCATTTAATGAGTGTGGTTGGTTCTAGTCTGAATTGAGTGGTTGACCAAGCATTAAACCATCGATTCTTCATTGATTAGTCGGGCCATTAAACACACACAAACTTCCTTGTTCACATTGTATCTAGTTTTGCAACACGTTTATGGCCATGTGTTTTGCATCCATTCATGAGTGCTGTTGGAGTCAAGCCTTTAGCTCTTAGAAGCGACTGCATTTCCACTCATATAGGTAGCCCCCATCAAAAGTACCCCGTAATTATAGTACTTCAACATATACATGTTATGGGTCTATTAAGAACTTTCGTTTAGTCTTACCTTAGACATTACGGGAACCAAACACTATACACCTTGGGATGGAAAATATAATTTAGTGCTTGCAATCACCATGTGGTAGAATGGTCAGCACCCAAGACTTACAAGTCGGCCACAAGCGTCAAAGTGAGCTCCCACCATTGGCGATTTAGTTGCAAGGCTTGAGACCCATCCCTCTTGAGGTCTTTATAACCAAGTCCTTTTTAAGACCTTTGGTAAATGGATCCACTAAAATTTCACCAAACCTCATATAACTTATAGCGACTATACCTTCACTAAGTCTTTGCCTTACAATGCTATGTCGAAGTCCAATATATCAACTCTTTCCATTGTAAGCTTGATTATATACCTTTGATACAATTGCTTCATTATCGCAATGTGTCAAGATTGGTGCCATTGGCTTAGGCAACAACGAAATTTCATAGAGTAAATCTCTCAACCATTCCACTTCTTGGGTGGCAGATGATAAGGCTATAAATTTAGCCACCATGGTGGAGTCTGCTTGACAAGATTGTTTCTTAGAACCCCAAGAAACAAGACCCCCACCAAGTGTAAAAATCCATCCAGTCGTGGATGAGTAATTTGATCTATTTGAGTTCTAACTTGCATTTGTGTACCCTTCTAAATTTGAAGAAATACCTGAATAACAGATGCCATAATTCTTTGTACTCTTTAAGTACCTTAGAACTCTATGAACAACATACCAATGCTTTTTACTCGAATTACTTGTAAATTGACTTAGCAACCCAACCACAAAAGCAATATCCGACCTTGTACAGACAATTGCATACATAAGGGATCCAATCACCTTTGCATAATCATTTTGTGCTATTGGCTGGTCTTTGTTGGGTGTTAACCTTAAATTAGAATCATATGGCGTAGTCATTGGCAAACAATCTAACTTTCCATACTTCATTATGATCTTTTAGATGTAATGAGATTAAGACAATGTTAGACCATTATTGTCTCTTATTATTCTTATTCCAAGAATAACATCCACCATACCTATATCTTTCATGTCAAAATTCTTTAACAAGAACCTTTTTGTGTCTTCTACTTGTTTTAAATTGGTATCGAATATTAACATGTCATCCATATATAAACAAATGATGACACCTCTACCGTTATAGAACTTACTATAGACACATTTGTCAAATTGATTGATCTTGTAGCCATTAGCTAACATAACCTCATCAAACTTTTGATGCCATTGTTTAGGTGCTTGTTTTAATCCATACAAGGACTTTACAAGCTTACACACTTTCCTTTCTTGACCAGGAAAGACAAACCCTTCAAGTTGTTCCATATACACCTCTTTATCTAACTCACAATTTAGGAATGCTGCTTTAACCTCCATTTGATGAATTACCATCTTATATATAGATGCAAGTGCCATAAGCACTCTAATTATAGCTATTCTTGCTACCGGTGCATCTGTATCAAAATAATCAACACCTTCATTCTGTTTAAAGCCTTTTGCCACTAGCCTTGCTTTAAACTTTTCCACGGTTCCATCAACTTTCATTTTTTTTTTGGAAATCCACTTACAGCCTATTGGCTTGGAACCTGGTGGAAGGTCTACCAATTTTCATGTTTTGTTTCCCATTATTGAGTCCATCTCATCTTGTATTACTTCTCTCCAAAATGAAGCATCTCGAGACTTCATTGCCTCCTCATAAGTTTGAGGATCACCTTCACCTTCGACATTAAAGCAGTAAGGTAAGTATTCACATGTTTCCTTTCTTGTACCTTCTACTAAATACGTTAGGAAATCAGATCCATATGTCTTTGGTTTTCTAATTCTTTTACTTCTTCGAAGCTCGATAGTTTTCTCGTCATTTTCTAAAAAACTATCTCTCTTTGTTACTTGTTCCTTAGGTCTTGAAATTGAATTGAACCTTGTTTCATCAAAGATAGCGTCCTTTGATTCTATGACCGTATTAACGGAATATGAATCATTAGGCTCTATCACCACGAAACGATTTGTTTTACTATGTTCAGCATATCTTATAAATATGCATTCAATTCCTTTTTCACCCAATTTCTTTTTATTTGGCTCTAGAACTCTTATTATGGCTCGACATCCCCAAACTCTTAAATAGTTAAGGTTTGGCTTTCATCCTTTTCATAGTTCATAAGGAGTAGTTTTACTCCTTTTGTTTGGGATTCTATTTAGTATATGGCAAGCCATTAATACGGCTTCGGCCCAAAATCCTTTTCCCAAACCTGAATTAGAAAGCAAAGCATTGACCATTTCCGTAAGAACTTGATTCTTACGTTCCGCTACACCATTTTGTTTCGGTGTGTATGGAGCGGTAGTCTCGTGAATAATTCCAGTGAACTCAAAATACTTGGGATCATAATATTCACCTCCTCTATCACTTCGTAAACATTTAATAAACAATTCACAACACAATTCAACTTCTCTTTTATAAATTCTAAATTTCTCCATTGCTTCATTTTTAGTATGCAATAAGTAAACATAGCAATATCTAGAGAAGTTATCAATAAATGGTATATAGTATTTCTTTCCACCGATAGAAAGAGTACTATGCTTGTCACAAACATCAGAATGTATTAATGCAAGTAATTTGGTATTTCTTTGTACCTTAGGAAATGAACTTCTTGTGATTTTAGTGACCATGCATGTGTTGCACATATCATTATTTTCATCAATGTTGGGTATTAATTCTAATTTAGCCATATCATGCATTCTTCTATAATGAACATGACCTAATCTATTATGCCATAGATTAGTTAGGATTGCTTTACTATCATAAGCATTAAATGAGGCATCAATATAAGCAGAACTAGTAATATTCTTATTGATATTAAGCTTGAACATGTTTTCATAATAATATCCACTTCCCACATATTATCCACTTTTTGTAAAGATGAACTTATCCGCTTCAAATATTAATTTGAAGCCATACTTATTCAAGAAGCTACATGACACAAGATTTTTTTGTACTTTCGGTACATAAAAGACATTGTTTAGTACAAGTATCTTTTCAGAAGTAAACACAAGTTCCACAATGCCTTTTCCTTTCACTTGTGTAGTGGAGGAATTTCCCATGTATAGCACATTTTCATCATTAACTTCTTCCAAAGTCTTGAAGAAACTTTTGTAGTTGCATACATGATTAGTTGCACTAGTGTCCATCCACTATGCTCTATAATCTTGGAAAAGATTGACTTCAAAAATCATAGCCACAAACTTGTGGTTGTTCACACCTTGTGTCTTGCTTTTCAAAAGTCTACATTTCGCCTTAAAGTGACCAAGTTTGTTACAATGAAAACAAGGCCCCTTTTTGTTCCTTTTGAACTTATGACTTTTGTCATTCATACCCACGAAATGTTTTCTTTTGTTGCGTAAGACTAGCTTGTTTGATGGTTTGTGTTCCATCACATGGACCTTTGAAGTCTCAAGATTCTTTTCCTTAGAATCTTTTTCTTTTTCATCTTACTTGACTTCTTCTTGCCTACGATAATCTTCTTCTATTCGTACATGATTACTAAGGTCCTCGAGAGACATTTCCTCCTTTTCATGTTTTAGGAATTTCTTTGTGTCTCTCCATGAAGGGGGAAGTTTATCAATTATTGAAGAAACCACAATAGCTTCATCCATTTTAAGACCATATTGTTTGAAGCTATTGAGAATGCGTTCAAGCTCATGCAATTGTTCCATAATAGAATGATTATCAACCATTATATAGTTATTGAAACGACTAACCAAGAATTTTTTACTACTTGCATCTTCCGCCATGTATCTTGCTTCCAACTTGTCCCAAAGTTGCTTTGCACTAGCCTTGTTCTGGTACGCATCGAACAATGCATTCGACATTCCATTAAGAATGTGTCCCATGCAAATATAGTCATCATTATCCCATTTCTGCCTTGAACGAGTTCTTTCCATGGATTCTTCACCATCTTCCTCACTTGGTCGTGGTGTATCTAAAATATAAGTGACTTTGAGTGTTGTGAGGAGGAAGCACATATTTTTCTGCCATCAAATGAAGTCTCCTCCATCAAAGTGATCTAACTTGACAATGTTGGTAGCCATTTCTTTGAGTGAAGCCATTTTGAATACCACGAAATAAGTCTTAAAACTATTGGTGCGAATGAGAGTTTTTATACGGTATTCAAGAATAGGCAAAATTGGCTTCAATGCGAGCCTTTCAAATATACGTCTATCTTTAAGACTTATTTCCCCCCCCCCCCCCCACCACTAGGTATGCAAAAGGAAATAATGCAAATAGTCTCAAGGATACAATGAAGCCAACGTCTAACTTTCGTATTGCACTTACGAAGTAGACCGCTAGATACACCTGAGGGTTTGTAAAGTTGTTTGGTCTTAGAACCAACTTTCTGCAGCAAATAGATTATAAGGAATTTGGAATATCTTGTAGATGGTGGGAACTTTAAGTGTTTATGTTTATAATAAAACAGAACACTTATCTTGCTTTTCATTTTTCTGCTTTTGTTTGTCTCTGAATTTTGGTGTGTCAAAATGGTTAGCAACAAGCCCTTTATATAGGCTTCCAAGTGTCTCTTCTTCAAGGACATAATCCTTTCATAAAGACACCTCTTTGTCTAAAAAGCATCTTTACATTTTTGCCAACACAACTTTTAGATATAGTTATTGTTTCAATAGTCATCTTATGAATAGATAACTATTCATCCCATAAATTATAACCCTTGAGTTATAACTTGAAAAAATAACTTTTCATTTTAACTTTTGAGCAATGGTGGCTTTTCAACATGTATCCTAACTTTTGGACGTCATTTTCCAAGGGACATAACTATTCACATGAAAACATGTCTATATCTAACAGACACATTTCGTGACATAACTTTTGAGCTAATGATAGCTTTTCATCATGTGAAATAATTTTTAATTTTGAAAATACACCAACAAACTCTACCTTTCTACCTTTTTCAACATTTAGCTCAATCTATATTTCCTAAAACAATATACATGCCTAAGGGTGAGAGTTGAAAAATTAGAATTTTATTTTAAGGCTAGGCTTATTATTATGAGGTTAAACAACGAAAGGAGAAATTATGCTCAAAGTGGTATACTAGGGATAAAAGTTTAATAAGGTTAGGTTGAAAGGTGTAAACAGTCCAAAGTTGGCCAAAACATGTCCCATTAAGTGTTATCAAGAATTTTGCTTCGAGAGAGAATCAAACGAATTCTATAATTCTTGCCTTCACCAAAAATTAACACTAATATAATCTTTCTCTAAATCACATAGCAATTCTAAGGAAAAAGATTTTTAGTGCGCAATTTGTGGAAATCGCATTCTACATTGAAATTAACAAAAAAATATTACAATCACTCAATTCAAGTCTATATCAAACCAAGAATCAAACTAGCAAGATAATCAAATATCATCCTAGGATTGGTACTATCATGGCGTAGGCAATTATCATCTCAAGCATTCTTAATATAAATCCAAATAAATAAATAAATAAAAATAAAATAACTTAAAAATATCACAAAAACTAATAACAATAAAACCCTTCCCCGAACTTAAATTGCACATTGTCCTTAATGTGAAAAGCTAAAAAAAATAAGAAAAATTAACTCACCTATCAATGGTGGCAGTGTATTGAAGGTTTTAATTTTCTTTCTCTTTATCTTCATGCTTTTCAAACTTGCATACTCAACTAAACAAGATAGGGATAGCTTATAACTACTTATTTAAACAGAAAAATAAAAACTAAGATAACAACTAAATCTAAAAAGATATAGCTTGGATTGCCTCCTAAGAAGTGCTTTTTTATAGTCAATAGCTTGACTTTGATTGAGGTTTTTATTCACCCTTTAAGGAGGTTTGAGTTTACATGGAAAAAGCTTGAGGTGTGAAAGTAGGCTCCTCATAAGATAAGGTTTTAGTGGCTTTAACGCAAGATTTGGTGCTTGCTCAACCTAAGGTGGTAGAATAGGTTGACTTTTACCCAACTTTTTAAATTGAGTTCTTCTTGGATAATGCACTTTCGATGTAGCCTTCAAAATAAGTGTAACATATATGAGTTCTTCATTCTTGTACTTTGTTAATGCATCTTGAACCAAACAAGCTCCAAAGAGTTTCTTTGGATTTTCCATATCAATATTCTCCAAAGGTAACTCATCAAGTGTATCCAAAAAGGGAATGGGAGGCACATATGGCTTGACTTGGGGTGGTGTAGATACCTCTTCCTTTTGTTTAACTTATTCATCTTGAACTTGCTTGTTGGAAGTATTCTTTTGATTTACTTTATTTTTATTATCTATCACATTCTTGCCATTTACCTCATTAAGATGCTTACCATATTATTCTATTCTAGGATTAGGGTTAGTGTCATTTGGTAAAGTTTCTAAAGGCCTATTGTTGATGTCATTACTAAATTAACTCATATGTGTCTCAATATTTCTTAGTGAAGCTTCTTGACTTTGAATGACTGCATCCATATTTGCCATTTCTTGCATTAACATCTCTTCCAAAGTTGGCTTTGTCTCAAGTATTGGAGCTCTAACTTGTGACTAAAAACCTTGATGGAAAGTAAGTTATGATGAATATGTAAGACCTTGATCATTACTCTATGAAAAATTTGGGTAATTCCACCCTAAGTTGTAATTGTTGGAGTATGAATTGTTTTGTTGCCCATTGAAGTTTCCATCAAATTGCATTGATTCATAAAAGGCTAGACAACCATCACTTGAATGCTCATCTACACAAAGTTCGCATCTCATAAAAGGACTCTAAAAAATATTAACACCCCAAGTATCAATTTTTTGAGACAAAACATCTATTTGGGTGGTCAAAACACTGATAGCAAATTCATAATCACTAGTAATCTTCTTAGGCACAATGTCATGACCTAGAACTCCCATCAAGCCCATGACAACCGTCGCGACGTTCCGATAGGCACTCATTACCCCGAATGCCGATCGAAACCCCGTAAGGCTTAGCATCAGCTTCCGCATCTCTATGGTGAGCGACAGTTATTAAATCTCGCATTTCACTAAATCATAAGTCGTTTCCAAATCAAAACAATAAAATATTATTTTTTAGCTCATAGGGGCATTTTCGTCATTTTTCTTCGAAAATACCGAAACCCGCTAAAAACATGGTGTAAAAGCTGAATATGTTCATACATACTTTAAATCAAATAACTGAAGTATAAAATTACTTTTACAATGACATGTGGGCCCCCAACTGACCAAGAAGGTGTAGGGCTATGAACCCTTACTTTCTAGGATGCAACTCCGAGATTAATTCTCGTCTTAATCAACTATCAACAAACTGTCCTAAGCCTGAAAAATGGATAGGAAGAGGGGTGAGATTACATAATCCCAATGAGTAAACAATTACCATCAAAAGCATCTAAAGCCGAGTAGATGGAGACAATATAAAAACGTTATATTTCAATAATGTTCATAACGCAAAATTCATTTCAATCTATACCAAACAATTTCTTTTCATCAAAATTTCCCTGGCTTATGAGTTTCTTAAACTTGGGCCTTGCCAGAATCATTCTCACGGGTACCTTCGTTAAGATATCCCACTAAGACCACCAAGGCTATTAAATGTCTCATACCCATAAACACATTTTCGCATCTGACACACGGCCGTTCCTTGGCGTTGGCTGAGTCTCACTCTCACGTGGTGGCCCGAACTTGAGGTGCACTCAAATCTTACCTCAAGAGATACTTCATCCAACATCTCCCCCCGGAGGTAAATTGTGAGACCTTGTTAAGCTCGATTAAAAGACGGTATTGTATCCAGTGGTACAACTAAGTTAAATCGAGCCTTGAACTAGTTCACATAAAAATTCTAAGAGGAATTTGAAAATTTTGAAACCCACAGATTGACTTAGAATAGTGATTCGGAGTTCAAGGTCCAATTTGGAGTCCATCAGGAAAATTGACCGATTAGGGACAAAACGGTCACCTTACCATTTGATGATAAAATGGAGATTTTTAGCCAAGATTTGATCACATTTGACCAAGAATAATTATATGAAATATAATTATGATTATTGGAGTATAAAATGATGTTTAGCAGTGAAAAATTGTGATTCCCGATATTTTTGGAGCACAAGGATAAAATGGTAATTTTGCCACTAGAGGACTAAACAGAAGTTTTTATAAAATGATTTTTTAGTTAATATTGATCAATATTAGTGTTATTTGAGGTTGAAAAGTAGAAATAATGTGATTTCAGTACATTTTGGAGTATAGAGGCAAAATCATAATTTTTTCATCCCGGGGGCAAATCGATAAAATTTTCTCCCCAGCACTTGTCAAGACCAAGGGATTTTAATTGTGGTAGGATTGGATAAATACCAGAATATTTGTGGTGGAAAATTAAGAAGAAAAAGTTAAAAAGTTAAAAAAATGGGCCAATAAGCATGTGACACGTGGCATGCTTGATTATTTTATTATTTTCTATAAAAATCAGCCCATTAAATCCCCAATTCTCTCACCATATTAGGCCTAGGTGACCAGCAACAAGAACAAAGGAAGAACAAAGGGAAAAACAAGAAAACCTAGGTGGAAATTCAAAGAAAAAGTGAAGAATCAAGGAAACAAGTTAGGTAAGTTAGAATTTCTTTAATTCTCGTTGATACCTAGCTTACCCATGCTTTTGTTCTTGATTTTCATAGTTGAATATTGAGTTATCATGATGAATTCAATTCTGAAAAATGGGTATGGAAGAGGAATTGTTGTTGGAATAATTTGATTTTAGACTATGTTAGTGTTTAGGGATAGTTAAGCATGGTTATGAACAAAAACACAAAAGAAATATTCAATTTCTCTAGGGTTCCTTGTTGGTCGAACCATGAGGGCTGAATATCAATGGGGCATTGTTTTTATTTCAAGGAAAATGGCTTGAAAAATGATGAATTAAGGTGAAACGGTTATGTAGAAAAAAAATTTCGATGCTAGTGCACCAAATGACCGAATTTTTCTATAAGGAACTGTGAGAGTTCTAATGCTGAATTTGGCTTTATTTAAATGGTATGTGGTAAATTAAGGTATTAGAGGAGAAATGGATTAATTTGGAGGTGATTTGGACACAATCGCCAATTAATCGATGATCAGTCGAATTTAATCGATACCGCGATTAAGCGGTAATCGGATGTATTTTTGCATTTACATATCAAGCAATAGTAATTTAAATTAGTTTATATCAATTTAGGGACAATATAGTAAATTCCTTGACTTTGTTATTTGTCAAGGTAGTGAGACGTCCGGAAAAGGCAAAGGAATTGCGCTTGAGGACTATTAGTCCGAGTGCATCCGAAATCTGAATTTTCGATATCGGTGAGTGGACTTGCATTTCAAACTTGTTTTGGGGAATATGAAAGATTCTATCCAACTTGTCTTAGAAAATGTACCTTGGGAACAAGCTTTTGTTAAATAATTTGATGTTGTGATATGTGATTTCTATGGATTCATGCATTATTGCAATATGATGATATATATATATATATATATATATATATATATGTGTGTGTGTGTGTTATGCATGATGAATGATATTGTGTATAATGACTGTAACCGTGTGTGTGCACGATGTGGGGGGATGCACATGCCGGTGATGATGGTGGCATGAGAGATGGATGATGATAGTGCTTGTGTGCACGATGTGGGGGGATGTACACGATGGCACTGATTGTGCACGATGTGGGGGGATGCACATGAGCCGGGTGTGATTATGATGATATTGATGTTTGTCTACCAAATTATGCATATCTAGACTTATGAAATGAAAGCTCATGAATGTGATATATGGTTGACATATATGTGAAATTTGATACATTGCACTTTGGGAATTTTCATGAGTTTTATGTTGATTTTGTTGGTTTAGTAGAATGGCCTTTTTGTTGAGTGAAAGGAAACTTTTCTCTTGTTGCTTTGTTTCGCTACAGCGAGAAACTTTCTATCCATTTTGCTAACTTGTGGGTTTTTGCCATATTCCGCATTTCTTTGGTACCATAGTTGAGCATGGATTTTTGTAAAGTAATTTACTCATGTGGGGTTTACATGAGGGGTTTAAAGGAGCTAAAACAATTGCATGGTTTTGAGAAAATGAATGCATCATGATTTCGATAAACATTCCTTATGACATGCTTGTTCCCTTCTTGTTCACTCACTGAGTATTGTATTCACGTTTTATAAAAATTCATGTTCTCAGATCAGGTGACTGTTGGACCCTAGATCGAGGAGTCCCCGTAGTGCATGTCCTAGGTATGTGTCTGGCATTCAATAGTAATCCCTTTTATTGTAAATGTCTCCGCTAGAAGTCATGGGTCCTTTTGTATTGTGAATACAATCTAACAATGTGAATATGTGTATGCAATGTAAATTGCTAAATACATGACTGGTATAGTGCATGTATATTATTATCGATAATGCCATTGTGTTTTGGCTATGTTCGCACCCGGGAAAAGGTGTGTGTGTATGCATGATATGATAAATTTGTTAAGCAAAGGTAAATGGATAGGCTTGCTTGGGCTTAGTGAGCTATGCTAATTGAGCTCATGCGCCGGTCATGGCCCGAGAAATTGGGTCGTGATATAAATATGTAATTGGGTTACCGTGCCCCTCTCACAAGCAGTCCACGAAAACCCCCACCACTGCAGTGACCGTTTAATATACCACCAAACCCATAAAATTTTCAGTAGCATAATGTGGCGAATAAATTGTAATCCAGTCTATCGAGACCAATTTAAAACTGTTCATATATTTCATGTCAACCCCAAAAATTTAGCCATCATGCTACCATAGTGTCATAAGCCACAATTTCAATAACATAAAAAATCATGAATTCAACACAATCTCCATATACTCAATTTTTCCAAAATAATATTTGATTTCAAAACCAGTATAAATCTCATTTTTATTAAAAAACATTTTAATTGGAAAACATAATATTTTATAATTTAAACTCACCATTCAATAAAAGCATCAAACAAGTATAATTACTCTAGATATTTAAGACGATAAATTGTCCACTCACAGTATTAAGAGTAGAAATACTCTTATTTTCAGTTCACGGGTACAGTCCTTTACC
This sequence comes from Theobroma cacao, assembly GCF_053813885.1. Taxonomy (NCBI): domain Eukaryota; kingdom Viridiplantae; phylum Streptophyta; class Magnoliopsida; order Malvales; family Malvaceae; genus Theobroma; species Theobroma cacao. The sequence goes on along the minus strand of NC_142648.1, from coordinate 9,032,325 downwards.
CATATCTAATGGCTCACCACCTAGCCATAATCCATGACACATATTCCAATTAAATTGTGTCTAACAGTCATAAGCTATTTCAGGCTCGATATATATGCGTGATATGAAATGAAAAATGCACGGGTAGCTATCTAGACCCAGTATTGGCCTAAGTCGATTTTTCATCCGATAAATTAGCCAATGCATCCAATTTCACTCCAACTTGCTCCATTTCTTTTTCCAATTCCTCAATTCACCAAAAACTATTATTTCTTAATCAAATCACCTAGAATAACATCCCATTCTTCCTCATTATTCACTTAGAGAATTCAACTATTGATGGGCACCAAACCTTTTGTGGTTTTCTTTACTTGTTTGCATGCTACACATCATTAATCACCTAAAAACACTAACATACCTAAAAATCAAACCAATCCAAGATCATTTTCTCCCCATACCCATTTTTACCAGCCATGAATTCACCATGAAAGCATGCTTTTCAACCATGAAAATTAAGGAAAAATGCATGGGTAAGGTAAATCACTAGCAAAATCAAAGAAATTTTACCTTTGCTTGATCAAATCCTTGAATTCCAACACTTTCTCTTTGATTTTTCCCTCCTAGGGTTTGTTCTTCCTTGGTTTCTCTTCTCTTCTGGTTTGGTCGACCACTATGGGAGAAATGGACTGATTTTTATGCCTTTTTATAAAGAAATAATAAAATAATAAAAGCATGACACATGGCATTTTCTTATTGGTTCAAATTTTAAATATTTGACTTTTAATTCTTTAATTCTCCACCACACATTTCTCATGTTTAGCCATTTCCATGATGAATAAAATCCTTTGGTCTTGATAAGTGTCGAGGGTGAAAATTTATCGATTTGCCCTTGGGGCTGTAAAATTACTATTTTGCCCCTATACTCCAAAAATACTGAAATTATAACTTTTTCACTTACCAACCTCCAATTATACTCCAATGAGTCAAATGTGATCAATCTTGATCAAAAACTTCTTCCAATATTCTAATTTTATCCTCAAGTGGCAAAATTACCATTTTACCTTTGGATAATGAAAATTTCGATTTAACTCCAAATTAATCCTCGAACTCCGAATCACCATTTTAAGTCATTCATTGACTGTAAAATTTTGAATTTTCACCTTAAAATCCCTATTTGAACTAGTTCGAGGCTTAATTGACTTAATGGTACCATTAGGGGCAATATCGTCTTTTAACGATTTCTCGAACTTCTTAAATATGCAAACATTCTATTGAGTATGTAAATGACGTCGTAATTATTTTATAGAATAAGGTTTGACACGCAAATTGTTAAAATGACCCGTGATAGTTATAATAATTCTTTACTTTAACCAGAAGTACTTGAAAAACAAAGAATGAAAAACTCGAATTAAGATTAATTTGTGAATATGAATATTAGCAAAAGTAAGTAGAAAAATCAATCCCCAGCAACCGTAAAAAACTTGTTGTCAATTTTGCACACGCAAGCATATGTATTGAGCAAGTAATATAGATTGTAAGTCCAGAATTGTATCCCATAGAGATTTGTTTTTAAATATTCACTAAATACTAAAATTATGAGAAACTAATCTTATTCAAGTAACTAAATTATTTAGAAAATTAATTAAAACTAAATTAAAGCAAGCATTAAATTACTCAACAGAACTTAAAATTTACTTGAGAAAGGTAATAGACTAAATTCTAGGATCATAGGTTCATTCAACACTTTATCTAATACCAACATCTTTTATTATTTACATTCATGGATGATTTTGCTAACCTAGAATTCAAAGTATGCACAAGTTGTAATGATAGTGCGTCGATCACTACTGGTGTATGAGTCATGCGAGAGAACCTATTAAGTCCCAAACAAGCCTTAATTGATACTTTTGTTAATACGTTATATTTATTCTACCAATTTATGTAATCGCTTTGAACCGTATAACTCTTTGTAACATACTTAAAACGAAAAGTCGGTCAAATTGACTAAACTTTTATTTCACATAATTGCATAATTACATCAAGGTTTATAATTTCCAAATTATACACTTTCACGTTTAGACCAATGACTATTTACAAACAAATACACTATAATCGACTCGATCTCTAGCAGCGGAGCAACTCGGAATAAAGTGCTATGAGATGCCTTTACTTATCCGTGGTGGACAATATGTGTTGATGAATGGACGCTAGGCTGAACACTTATCTGCAAAAAGAGAGATAAAGGGGTGAGTCTCACAAACTCAGTGATCATCGACTACATGAGCTGAGAGCAGATGGGAAACAAGCTTAGAGCAGATACTTTGAAGGATAAAACTAGAGTATGATAACCTTATAAGAACAAATGGGGTACTTGTGCCTTGTAAAAATAATGTCGTGAAAATCATAATGCAATACTTTCCTTGGCAAACAATGCCGAAATCAAAGCACAGTAAAAATATTTTAATCGTCGAAATCATTTATTTCCTTCATAAATACAAATGGCCATATAAAAACATGCACGTTCCCAAACCATGTGGCATGTAAAAATAACCGAGTACATCCACATACATCAATTCATGATCAACATAAAAAGCATTGAAAGCTTTCAATAAAAAAGGGGAGTTGCGCATAAACAATATCTCTCCACCATGCAAAAGAGTACAAGTTTAAAAACTCTTAAGACTCTCGAGTAGGTTATCATAGATAATCTACCCTTGGACCTTCTTCCATGTAATAACATCCAGAAGGCCCCCTTCCACCAGATTTCTAGAGCCATGGCATTCTCAACGATGTTGGCCAATATTAGAGAAATCATGTGGTCGAAACCACGTATATCAACTCGTGGCCTAGCCATGAATAACAACCCATGGCCTTGCCACGTATAATCATAAATAGTGGCCTAGCCATATCCAATAGCCCGTCGGTGACCCAAAAGCTTCTCTAACTAGAGCTCATTTGTGCACAAGGGTCATACTATCCCGATGTGACAGTCTGCCTACTTTCGATGCTTTTGGTTTGTTAAAACCATTTTCGAAACCAAATCAAGGTTTTCAAGAGTTTTTCTTTAAATCATTTGAAAACAAGGTTCGACAACCTTTCAAAATTATTTTTCACATTAAAATGCATGGTTTAAACATTTGCATAAAGTTCAAACTAAACACAGCTCACAAGAATTTGCATTTAAGCTATTTATCAAGTGCAATTAACTATGCACATTACACAAATGAACAAGGCACGGTTTTGATGCAAAACATTGCAAAAGGGCTTGTTTCCTGATTTCTAAAACACTCTACATATATGTATATGTATATAGTATACACAAACAACTTCTAAATCAATTTGCATCTACAATTGCCTATTGTTTCTACTAGCTCACGCTTGCCACAAAGCAGTATATAAATCATTCCAAACCATGTATTCAAATCACTTATCATTTTCTAGCAACTCATGCTTTCCACAAAGGCATTGAATAATACTATACATATACTTTGATATAAAATAGAATCTTTTAAAATTGACACCCTTTACTCACCTTACAATGGTAGGATGTTACTTCGCAACTTATCTGGTTATGTTTTAAATGAAATTAGCTTGTCGGTCACCCATTTCCTCCTCCAGTTAATTACCACAATAATCTTTTTTTCACTTGCACACTTCCTAGCAATAAATCAAGCTTAATATACTTAGTATTTATCATTCCAATTCAGCTCACATCTACTACCCTATGTACCACATTCTTAGTTCCTTTCATTTTCAAGAACTCTTCACATTTCAAATAATTTATTTCTCATTATAACAGACCTCACACATTATTTTCAATTTCATGCACATACACAATTATATATAAGCAGCATCTTAACCAAGAATCCTTAATCAATACCCACATTGTTCATCTTTATTCTTATAAATAATCTAACATGCAACCACTAATTTTCAACTAGCCAAATCTAATGTGCCATAACATACCCACATTGCATGCATACTTTCCAAATCACCTTGAACTCTACCTGCCATTCAATATCTTCTCATAACATTGTTCACCATTGCTACCACAAACACAAATCATCAACAAATGTTCAATTTCTCTTTCCATTCATGAAACTCAAGGTCAAGAACACTTAACTATAGTTTTTTTTTGTCTCAAATCACCATATACTATATACAATCAACATGCATGCATCCGATCCTTTGATTCTTTGAAGATCTTGCTACCACAAAATGTTTCTTATGGTTACAATCAGTTTTCAAAACATGCATGCAAACAAAGTCATAACTCTTACCTTCCTCTCTCTTGAATAATCAAATTGAAACACTAATCTCCTTCAAACTTCAAATCTACACTTTGAATGGTAAGTGAGTGTTAAGACTCAACAAAGAAGAAGTAAGGAACCCACGGTTTCTCTTGAATCCTTACAAACTTGAGTCTTCCTCCATTTTCTCTCTTTTTTCTTTTTTCTTTCTCTCGGGTGGAACTCTTAAGAACAATTTCTTTTTTCTTTTCTTCTTTTAATGGCTGGTTCTCTCAAGCTTCTCAAGGCCAATTTTTGTTCTCTTTACTCTTTGGAATTGGGTATTTATATGGCCACCCACTAAACTAATCAAATTGCATGTACACTTTCATCTTTTTATTCTATTTGGCCACCCACTTAGTCAATTACAATTCATGCATTCTTTTATTTTTTCATGCTATTTGGCCACCTTGCCAACCTATGAATCTTCATGCAACAATTTTATCCCTTTAGCCATTGGTTGGAGACCTTTTTACATTATCCATCCCATTCACCTTCATGCATGGCCAGCCATTCAATTTACACTTCCATGTTCCCATTTTCCAATTCTTACATTAGTTTAACATGTTTCTACTTACACCACCTTACTTTTGTCCAATGGCTTTACATGCATCTTGCCACATTATTTCTCATTTGGCCTCCCATTTAGCCAATAAAATCACATGCATTACATTTTCTTTCCTTTAGTCCAATTGTCACCAAGTGTCCATCATGCATAAATCTTCCATGCATTCTTTTAACTTAAAAATCCACATGCATGTGTTATCATATTCATCTTGTCTTATGCTTTTTTGTTTGTCACATGGTGGGGGTCCCACATGTTCCCAACTACAAGTACATCCTTGCATGCATATCTTTGCATGTAATGGTATTTGTTACATGTACATTCCATCCTCCCACATAATTTAATTTTCCTTGTTTAGTTAATTTTCATTTAACGTAAAATGGTGAAATTGTATACAAGTCCTTAAAATTTTCCTTATTTACCATTTGACCCTCTAAACTTTTCATCTTTTATAATTTGGTCTTTCAAGCATTTCATAAATTACAATTTGATCCTTCAACTTGTTCACAGTTACAACTTCACCCCTTTACTTTTCATTATTTACAATTTCAACTTTCAACTTTCAACTTCTTATTCTTTTCAATTAGGCCCTCCCATCATTCCTTTAATTTCAATGTCCTTTAATTTTTCTTCCTTTACACTTGTTACAAATAAAATATCAAATTCATACTTCATCAAAGTGTCATCATAATATTCAAATATATATTTACCCTCTCTTACTTTATTTAATGAAGGCAAGCGAGCCCCACTAATGTCTTTTTTTTTTTTTCAAAATTCTTTCTTACTTTTTCTCCCCCACTTAGATTAGCCATATAGTCCTCTTTGATGACTAATTTCAACAACAAATAAAATATTAATATTTTAATATTATTTTATTTCAAAATTCTTCACTTGTATCCTCGGGTCCCAAAGTGTCTCACTTTGTCTCGATTCACTTCCAAATTGCCTTTTAACTCACTAATTCATCCTTAATATAGTAATATTATTTTTTATTATTTTAATATTATTTTCTCACGTATGGAATATTTTATTCTAAAATATTCTTTTCACTAATCAATTGACCCTTCATCTTGTCGATAAGGTTTTATTGACTTTTATACGAAGGTATGGGGTGTTACACAAGTCTTCGTCAAGATGCTTGTACAAATATGTAACTTAATTGGGTCATTATATGTTTATAATAATCAATTAAATAGGGTTCATTAAGCTAGTGTTCTAATTTGGTTATGTATAGTAATTGATGTATGTCTACTTTAATTGCGAATCAGATCACCTAAGTGATGTGAACATACATTATTCAAATCTTAGTCTAATATAAGATCTCTACATCAAGTTTTAATTAAATTCACAAATCAGTTAATTGTTAATCAAACAATTAAAAGCATTAATAACAGATTTGAATAAGCAAAACTATACCCATTCATAGTATATAAAAGAGAAACAAATATTTGAACTACATGTTGAAAGTGACCACAATCCTAGAAAAATAATTTAGCTCATAATATCTACAAAAAACTTCATCCGAAGAAAATTAGCCATTAATTCAAGCCAAGAAAATAAGAAAAACATAAAAGTAGAGAGAGAAAACTAATAGTTGAAGCTTTATGATCTTGATTCTCACTCAAATTCTTTTGCTTTCATGCTTTGTTTTTGAGTCTTCTTCTTTAGAGAAATTGTTTACTGCCTTTTCCCTTAAACCTTTGAAAAAGGCCTTTTAAATAGCTTTCAAAAACCCTAACTTCCAAAATCCCGTAGGATTTTTATTTTTGGAAAATTCTTCGAGTGTTGTGGCTCTCATTTCCCAGAGCCATGGCTTTCAAGGGTTCTGTCTTGACTTTTGCTCTTCTGGTGCAGTGCTTCCACTTCATCAAGGGTTTCGATCATTTTTTTATTAGAATTGGGTGAAGTGCTAAATATAAAAGTTGTAGCCCTTTCTCTTCGCTTTCTAGCAATTAAAAAGTCATATCATTTGGACTTCTGCAGTGGAAGATATGTTTTAAAAACTGAAACATGTGCAGATAGAGCACCAATCCATTATGCACTTTTCTTCACCAATTGAAGTTATTTTCGATCCTACTCCTACAAAAACATAAAAATAAACATCAATAACAAAAAACTAACATTAGCAACTTAAAATAAACATTTAAACATAAATTAAACTAAACTAATAAAATAACAAAAAACTTGTAAATCTGATCCTATATCTAGTTTAACATACCCTAATTATGTATTTAATCTCTCATTAAATATATGTATTTGATGCACACATCAAATATAGGGTTGGATGTAATAGTGGAAATTATTTATTCGTAGAGCTCATGAGGAATATAGTACGACAAAAAGACTGATTAGTAAATATTATAATGAAATGGACCTTATTAATATTCTTTTCTTTATAGAGGTAAGTTGCAATGTGTTGATGAATATTATTGCAATTAATTGGTAAATAAGGTTTCTTAATTAATTTTAGAAGCTAAATGATAACATTAGATTAAATGAAATTTCAAGTAAAATACGAGTCATGACATGACATGGACTTGGGCCCACAGCTATAGAGAGATCTTTAAAGATCCCCTGCATATTCTTCTTTTGGGTTTAATATAAAAGTCTTGTCAGACTATGATTAGATCTAATAGATCCAAGTTCATTAGTATATATATAAACGTAAGGGTTTTTACTTAGCTGGTCATAAGAATTAATTAGTAATAGTTTTCAGAAAACAAAGAACATTAGAAAAAGAAAAAGGTTGAATCTTTTTGGAGGCAAGACAATTGAATCACTTTTAAGGTACTTGTACCTTTGTTCTATATTTTAATCCTTTTTGGAGGTAAGGTACTTCAATTCATTTTGAGGTATGTATATCTTAATCTATAATTTTCTTTTGGTAGATCTTGGCTGTTATATTGTATAACAAATGCTGTTATTGAATTATAAAAAAAAAATTTGTATTCATCATAAAGAAAAAAACTAATAGATACAAGTAGTAGAAATTAGGAGAATCCTAGAAAATGCAACTAGTTAACTAGCTAGCTTTAATGGACTAGTTAATACCCTCAGTTCATAACCAAAGTTCTACTGCTATATATTTTGAACATATGCATTTTAACAGAGAGCTCAATCTAGCTCGGATGCTGCTTATCATTGGTTCCCTTTAAATATAAGTAGATTTTTTTTAATTAATTTTAATTACATAGTATCTTGTTACCCTCGGATAATAAGAGATCAACTTGAAAATATAAATCAAATAAATTTATAGAATACTTGTCATGGATAACTCACAGCCTCCTAACTATGAGATGCACTCCATGTTTAGGCTCTACAATCAAACTTAGGGATGGACAATGCCTATATTTTGGTGAGGGAGAGAATGTGAAGTTTGACAGGGCAAGAGCAAGAAGTAGCTTAAGTTATGCCAAGGCGAAATGCTGTCCCGAACATGTATGGGGTTTGAATTCAAAAGGTAAATAAACATGAGGAAACTTGCAGGCAAATAAACCTTTTAGGATTGAATTTGTCAGCATTAGGTCCCCATATTTCAGGATCTTGGTGGAGTGTCTCAGGCAGTAACCATATATTAACACCTTTAGGCACATGAATATCTCCAAATTTAAAATACTTTACAATCCACCATCGCATTCATTATTCCAAGGTGGAACTCTAATATTACTATACATTTAATTGCAACATTTCTTCACCCTCTATCAGAATAAATCGTTCCCTTAGAATGACAGTTCAAAGATAGACTTACCTAAGACATAACAAGGAATATTAAATCCTTAAAAGATGAGAATTGGATTCTCTAGCTTCCTTCATAATCCATTTGTTGTTATCTTGTTGGGTGGTTTGGTCTCTTTTGTTTTATCAGATGGGTGGGACTTTCTTTGTTTATCTTGGTTTGGACTGTTCTTGCTTTTGTGGCTTTTTAATGATATTTATAGAAAAAACAATGTCAATATTCTCTTTATGCAAATTGTACATTACAAGGAATATTAATAAGAGAACGAGAGGGAGAAAGAGAAAGAGAAGTTACGAACAAAAATTGAATTGAAGCCAATTGGAGATTGAAATCATGGCATAAAGTCTAGGATGAGAGAACCCCCAAGAATTCCAGACCGCCACAACCACATAAAAATGAAAGATGATCCTTCAATTTTCCCACTTTTAACAATAAGGAAGAGATCCTCTAATTTTGTTCTTAGGTTTATGTCAATTATATGTGAAATTTGTAATACAATGAAAGATTATTTGAATTCAAATTTCTAAATTACTTTTTGTTAAGTAAATTATTTTGAAAGATGTATGTTGAATGCCATTTCTTATAATTCTAATTTTTGCTTGCATAGTAATTTTGGAAATTAAAAAAAGGAAAATTATTAAAGTACCTATTTGCTACCATAGCCAATTCATGTGTACAATACTTCCAACTAATTGATTTACAAATTCCAATCAGCTTAGTGATTTACATGTACATTTGTCCTTAATAAGTAAGAATTTACAATTCATATATGTTCTTATTGATTTATATATTATCCGTTAACCGAATAGTATATGTCCTTCTTACCACATTTTATGACTTAGATAACTAGATTTTGGTACACCCTCTATAGGGAGGAGGAAAAAAAATAGGAGAAAAAAGTGAGAAAAAAAAAGATGACAGGAGAAAGGAAATTATGTAGAAAAAAATGGGTACATGTGAAAAAAATGAAATCTAGAATTAATTGAAAGCTCTTTATATATTGCTAGGAACTGCATGATTAGAGCATCAATGCAACATAATAAAAAAATTGAAATAAAATGAAAACCATGCTTCTTACCTTTGGATCACCTTGTTTGTTTAATGCAAAATTAAGCACCACATAAAATCAGAAAAAGTTTTATCTTTCCAAGTGATATCGTAATCAAATGGATTCCTTTTGGTGACAAAAAGTGATCACCTTTGGTGTGACAGAATCCCAGCCACTCAATTGCTTGGACTCCAATGTTGCACACATGATTACAATGGATCCTTCTCAAAAAGAGAGCTTTATGCCACGGGCTTGTCCTAGCAAGTGGACAATGATTTGTTCTCTTTTTTTCTTTGATTTCTAGCAAAAAATCAAAAGAGAAGTTTTCCAAAAAAAAAAAAACTTCTCAAGAGTGGCGGCATTCAAGAGAACAACTTTTATTTTCTCTCTATAGAAAAGAGTGGCTATAATTTGATATTTATGTCTAGGTTTAACTTATTAAAATTTGTAAAATAAGTCCTTAATATTATAACAATTATAATATTTAACTAATACCTAATTAAACTATTTTAATTAGGTCCTTAGTGGTTAGAACCTAGAATTTGATTTAAGTCTAACTTAAATCATCACACTCTCAATTTAATCCAAATTGCAACCTTTGTGTGTGACCCATTAAGTTCCTAACATGTTGGCAATGAAATTAAATTGTAATATTATTAATTAATTAATTTAAATGAATAATATTCAATTTTAAATTAATTAATTCAATTTCATAGACCATGATTGGATCAGCAATGCATCATGGCCACCCAATTGTTAGGAGAGTCAAAGGATTCTTTGACAACCTTTCAGTGTATAGTTTTTCAATGTAATTCATTCCTTCATCATATATTCCGGAGATGATAAGAGTTTGGTGTAGTGCCTACTCTTATTGACCTTCATATTTGTTCAGCAGTTAGATCATTAGCTTTATAGAGACTAACGAAGCTCATTTTATAATCTCCTAATCACCATGGCGAAGGATTTGATTAAGGTAGTGTTAATCAAGAACTGATGATATATTTCCCCTTGAATCACTTAAGGTGATGATTCCTATCTTGACCACTCATTTGCCTTCATGTGCTTCATACTATACACAAAAACATTTTGTTTTGGCATCCTTGGTTAGGCACTCATAAGGATGAAATCAAAGCATAGTACTCCACGTACAAGACAACTTGATGTCTCAAGTCTAGGGAGTAGTTACACAACTGACACATAAGAAGTATTGCATAGACACTTGAGTGAGGTACCAAATGCACTTCTCAAGGTGGGTCATGTTCAGTGAACTCGCTCTCCCATGGCAAGCATCCACATGCTAGTTCTAATTATTTCTATACTTCAACCTATGGGAGCAATTGCTTACTTCACAAGTCAGGAACATAACATGTGCCAATCTTTGAGCATTATTGATACCTTGTCTTTATAATACAATGATCAAGAACTTTTAGGAAGAATGCTTTGATGCATAAGGATCTCAGAATTGTATCCCAATATAATTTCTTTGCAAGGCATATGTAGTTCCACAGGCTTTATCTACAGAAGTATAAAAAGTAATTAAATCACAAACTTATGGATAAAGAACTACCTCAATGTTATTATGAATAACAAAATATCATACATGAATATCTCAAAATTGCAATTCCTATACCACCACATATTGGCTTGTAGGGCTTATTCTAATAATCTCCCACTAGCACTAAAGCCAATCGCCTATGTATCTAAATCCAATGTTCTCAACATGATGATTATGCTTTTGTTGGGATAGTGCTTTAGTGAAAAGATCAGTAATATTATCCTTAGTGGGTATACACTCTATAGGAATGTCTTCTCTTCCAATGATCTCTCTAATCACATGGTAATGTCGCAATATATGTTTGGATTTATGATGAGACCTTGGTTCCTTTGCTTGTGCAATGGCTCCATTGTTAGCAATGAACTTCTTAATCCAAACTGCCTTTTTTACTACCTTAGACATAGAGATGTATTCGGCCTCAGTTGTAGAATCTGCAGTTGTTTCTTGTTTAGAGCTCTTCAGACTAAATACACCTCTATTGAGTGTGAACACATATCCACTTTGTAACTTGCTATCATCTTTGTCAGTTTGAAAGCTTACATCTACATAACCTTTAACTTGGAGTTCGCCTCCTTCATAAACCAAAAATACATCTTTAGTTTTCCATAAGTACTTCAGGATGTTTTTCACAGCTATCTAGTGACCTTCACCAAGATTAGCTTGGTTTTCGTTCGTGACACTTAGAGCATAAGTTACATCTGGTCTAGTGCAAAGCCTTGCATACATGATAGATCTTATCACTGAAACATATGGGATCTTATCCATGTGATCTCTCTCTTCTTGATTCTTTAGACACATGTCCTTAAAGAGATAGATGCCTTGTGACATAGGCAAGTGTCCCTTCTTGGACTCCATCATGCTAAACCTCTTTAGCACCTTGTCTATGTATGTGGATTGGGAAAGACCTAGCAATCTTTTAGATCTATCTCTATAGATCTTTATTCCTAGAATGTAAGTTGCTTCTCCCAAATCCTTCATGGAGAATTGTTTAGACAACTGAATCTTTTTAGATTATAGCAATGGTATATCATTTCCTATAAGCAATATGTCATCAACATATAGCACTAGGAAAATTATGGCATTCCCATTAATCTTTTTATAGACATGTGGTTCATCCTCATTTTTTATGAAGTCAAACCTTTTTACAACTTCATCAAAACGGATGTTCCAACTCCGAGAAGCTTGCTTAAGTCCATAAAGGGATTTTTGAAGCTTGCACACCTTATTAGCGTTAGCATTGGATGTAAAACCTTCAGGTTGTGTCATGTACACATCCTCTCGCAAGTTTCCATTGAGGAATGATGTTTTTACATCCATTTGCCATATTTCATAATCATGGTATGCAACAACTACAAGCAAAATCCTAATGGATTTAAGCAAAGCAATTGGTTAAAAGTTTCTTCAAAGTTAATACCTTGTCTTTGTTTGTAACCTTTTGCTACCAGCCTAGCTTTAAAGGTTTGCACGTTGCCATCTACATCGGTTTTTCTCTCAAAAACCCACTTGCACCCAATGGGTTTTAGCCCTTCAAATGGATCCACCAAAGTCCACACTTGGTTGGTATCCATGGCATCCATTTTAGATTTCATGGCTTCTAGCCATTTCTCAAAATTGATGTCCAACATCACCTTCTCATAGGTTATAAGCTCATCATTTATGGGCAATGCATCCCTTTTCAAGAGAAATCCATATCTCTTTGGAGCTTGACGGATTTTACTAGACCTTTTAAGTGGTTGTGCCTTTTGAGATTGTGGTTGTACATTGGATGTCACAATCTTAGGCTCAAGTACCAATGGAATGTCAATTTGTGGGTCTCGAATTTCTTCGAGTACAACTTTACTCCCACTAGCCCTTTCATTTAAGAACTCTTTCTCAAGGAAAGTGGCATGCTTTGAGACAAACACCTTTTGCTTAGTGGGATTATAGAAATAACATTCGTGTGTTTCTTTAGGATATTCCACAAATTCACATTTGTTTGATCTCGCTTCTAGCTTATTAGACATTTCATGCTTCATATAAGCAGTATATCTTCAAATCGTAGCATAAGACAAGTTGGGCCTTTTCCTACTCCATATCTTATATGGTGTCTTATCAATTGATTTGTTAAGAACTTGGTTTAGTATGCGAGTAAAAGTTTCTAGGGCAATCCTCAAAAAGATATAAGAAGATCTACACAACTCATCATGGGTCGAATCATGTCCAATAATGTTCGATACCTTCTCTTGACACCCCATTATGCTGTGGAGTCCCTAGAGGAGTCCATTGTGCGAGAATCCCATTCTTTTTTAGATAATCCTGAAACTTTGGGCTAAGATATTCTCTTCTTTTATTAGATCTAAAAGTGAGAATACTCTTCCCAATTTGTTTCTCAACCTCCGCTCTATATTCTTTGAACTTGTCAAAGGATTCAGATTTATATTTCATCAAATATACATAACCATAATGAGAATGGTCATCTGTGAAGGTGATGAAGTAGGAGTATATTCCTCTAGCACTAGTATTTTTAAAACCACATACATCTGAATGTACAAGTCCTAGTAACGCCCCAGCTCGTTCACGCTTCTTGGTGAAAGGCAACTTGGTCATCTTACCAAGAAGACAACACTCATATGTTCCATAAGATTCATAATTAAATGGATCGATATAACCATGTTTGCATAACTTGGTTAAGTGAGTCTCATTGATGTGTCCAAGCCTATAGTGCCAGATGTAGGATAGTTTTGGATCATCTTTCTTTACTTTCTTGACTTCTATATTGAGTATGGGTCTCTTAGAATCAAGAATATAAAGACCGTTCGAATGTGTCCCTGCACCATAATGCATCTCTCCCTTCGAGAAAGAACAATAATTGCCCTTAATGCAAAATTCAATATCATCATATAATGCCAAGTATGACACAGATATGATATTTTGAGATATGGGAGGAACATAGTAATAGTCTCTTAATTCCAAGATCAACATAAAAGGTAAAGGTATGGTAACTATCCCCACAGCCGATGCAGCAGCCTTTGCTCCATTTCCTACTCTTAGGACCACTTCTCCCTTCGTTGATCTTCTACTCATTTTCAGCACCTTTATGTCATTACATAAGTGTGACCCACATCTAGTATTTAATACCCATGATCTTAGATCGATAATGGACAGATTACTTCAATCATATACATGGTCAAAGGTGAAACTTCTACAAGTTTCCCATTCTTTGACCTTGTCAAGAAGGCTAGGATATATTCTTTAATGACATCTATTCTTAATAGATATTTGAGAACGTTTCTCAACTTCATATACTAGTCCAAACATTTTGGCCTAAATTTCATGATGACATCAAATATGTTATGCAAAGTAATGTGTATTTGCATTCTAACAACCTAGACATTTAAGAATGTTTATGAGTAATCATGTATTATAATCAATTAAGATGAGATAGTAAATCTTAAATTGATTGCTCCCATTATTTTCTTCAAGATGATAACCCTCCATATCACCTCGAGAGATCTCTACAAGGATTCTCTTAGTAGGCTAAGATCCTTATCCATTCTAATCATGACCTTGAGTGTGCTCAACAAACCATGATAGGTGCATTAAGTAGGTACTTGAGCTTACCAATTATATCTCTATAAAACTCTTAGATCAGCTAGGTGACAACACATTGCCTAAACATATCATATATGTTTTGCCTAGCCATTGCCTCTAGTTTCCATAATAATCCAGTTTCCAAGCATTCAAATTTTATGAAACTAGTTAAGAAAGACCCATCAATAGCTCAAACATACTCATGTAACAGTGTGATCTGTTGGCTCCATTAGTTTTTTATGATAATTAAACATTCCCCTTCATTTGTGTCTAATATCTCCACTTGAGTGTGCAAGACAAATATTGTGTGCAATAACTAATCAATCATTCAAATGCACATATCAAAGAGCATAGGAATAAGGAAGTCACAATTGATCAACAAGACAGAAGCCCCTTAGTTGATTAATGAAGCGTTAGTCAGCTAAGATTTAAATCAAAAGTTGACAAGCTGAGTATTGAGAAACAGAACCAACTTAGTCGACCAAGGAATGAGTTAGTCGACTAAGTGCACACTGCTAGAAATTAGGATCAAAAGACAGAGACAACTTATTTGACTAAGATATCAGTTAGTCAACTAAGAGCATTTTGCTAGAAATTTTGAATTGTGCACTAGAAGATAGACTAACGGCCAAAATTGCTACCAAACTATTTCCAACAATCAAAAACTATCTAGCTCACATCAAAGCTGATTTTCCAAGTATAAAGGAGTGTTCCAATGGCTAGAAATGTAATGAAGGCTTCCAAGAACATAAAAAAAGCTGAAAAACCTGCAAATACTCTCTGCTCATTTACTGCACTCAACTCCCATCTTTATAATTGTGATATGCTCTTCATTTGTACCACTTAGATCAACCTTGTGATCATAGGTACACTCTTTTTACTTCTCTTTTTGTATTCTTAAAGTGAGGGAGTCACTCTAAGGGATTGATTCAAGCTAGGATTGCTTGATTGAGTATAGGTTCTAGCTTAGCCTTGAAAAGTTAGGTGTTGGGTTTTAGTTGATCCCGATAAAAACTATTGTGAAAGGTTTTGGCTGAACCTTAAAAAATCCATTGTAAAGCTTGGTTAAAGCTTGTGAATTTCACCTTTTATAGTGGATTGATTTGGAAAATCCTTGGTTGAATAATCAAGGTAGTGGATGTAGGTCTTGGACTAAACCACTCTAAATATCTACGCATTATCTACTTTGTTTTTATTTTCATTACTTTTCAAATTAGTTCTTCATTTTGCCAAGAGCCAAAAAGTGCTATTCACCCCCCTCTAGCACATTTATTTGGGACCAACATGACCCGGAGTGTCCTCAACAAGTCTTCAATTAAACTAGTAGCCAAGTTATCTTGCTATATGGTAGAAGGTAACTTAATCATGCGTGGCATGTGACTCAATATTTATCGAGGTATTTTCTTAATTTTTGACTTAGTTATCTAGGTATTTTCTTAGTTTTTGAGTTAGTTAAGGTCTCATCTTTGCATGCATAGTATTTATTAATTGCATAAATAAAATCTATCTCATGCATACTACTTTGGATGATCATGGACTTCATCTATACTAATTTCCTTGAGCCTTCAATAAAAATTAGCTTGGTCAAACCTAGGGGATAACATACAGCATATTGTAATCTTCCTCTTTGTATCTTCATGGCGCCTTTAGGTCTTCATCTTTGAATTGTAAAATAACTCCTAAACTAATCCTAATTCTACACTTATATGTAACTAATTGCATTTTAGTAAAGAAACCTCGTGGTAAATCCGAGGGGAGTTAGGTGAGGAAAGAATTTTATGATCCTTAAAAATCAAGAGAAAGGCAAAGTGCGTAGACCCTATTTAATAAATAAATGCCATGATACAATTTAACCATACATCCACAGTCATATTGGGCCTAGTCCATAAACATCCACACTAATCCATCCACATGAACATAAAATTAAAACTATGTCTTGTTCTAATTGTTAATTATATGAGGCATTTGAAATTAGTGTGCAACTAATTTCAAGTTCATTTTTTAATTCCATGTATGGAAACAGTTTTCCATATATGGAAAGTCTTTACTAATCAGTATTAGTAATATTATCCATTTCTAATCTCATTAGGATTAGAACTAAAATATTATTATAAATTAAAACATTTTTAATTTGTAATCTTTAAACATTTTAAGTAACTTTTACTAATCATTTTAAATTAAAGATTATGTGTCTTCAATTATCTAATCTCATTAGATAATTTAAATATAATATTTAAGACAACATTATCTTTAATTATATTTAAGTGTCCTATTCAAATGTCACTTCTTAAAAGAAGGAAATTAATTCATGATATTTATTTTGTCCATATTTATCACACTCCCATATTTGTAGAAATCAAATTCCTAAATTTATGGATGTGATTAATTAAATTTTGATATCCTTATTTTAAGGAATCAAATTCCCTCATTTAAATATATCAAAATTTATCTTCCTGTCACTTTTCCATAAGATATTATTTAGTGAATTAGTGTTTTTAATTGCACCAATTTACGTTGCAAATATGGACACTAAAATCCCAAGAACCATGACTTTACAAAATTCTGGCAGCACTGTACCAGTCATGGTTTTGTGGCTTCATACAGCACCAAATCAGGGAATTTAATTCCCAAATTTTAACCATGGTTAGTTAACATATGGAACCTTTCCATATCAAAATTTCATAATTTTTGGACTTGATGCAGCTGGTCAAAACCCCAAAAAAACGTAGCCTATGTATCCTGTACATAGCTGTAGTTTTTGGGTTGCATATGTGGTATTATGGTAGCATAAATCAAGGGATTAAATCCCTTAATTTTAGTAATCTTTCTAGGCATCTTTTGAACATATTCAAACTTCAAAATTTATCCAAAAAGGTACAACAATTACACAAGTTTAGGACTCTTTGAAGATGACTTTCCCAGCAAAATCGTGAATTGAAACTATTGCTAGCAACAATGGTTTCAGCCACGATTTTACGGCCTTTCCTGCACTTTTTTTAGCTAGTAATTAATCCTATTGAAACAATTTCAGTGTAGATTACTTCCAAATTTTTTACAGTGTTTAGAGGCTTGTAGACCCCTGTTAAAAGCTGAAAATTGAATCATATGCAAATTTGGACAAAATCAAATTCTGTCACCAAACCGCATCTTGTTTCCCATGAATTCGAATCCTTATTTTGCCAAACTCTTTTGTGCATCTCATGCACATATTGTTCTACAAAATTGAGACACTTAAACAAGTTCAGTTGCTGAAACAAATAAGTATTAAAAATCAAAACTCGAATATGTGATAAACTACTTTAAAACATAATAGAAATTTAACACTTACTTGCTCTCTTCCAAATACCTCACATCTAATCAGAATTGAAATTAAATAATAGCACGACATACCTTTTCATTAAAACAAACCAAGGGAGGCTCTGATACCACTGCTAGAAACAATATGATTAAAGCATCAACGTAGCAGAATAAAAAAAATTGAACTAAAATAAAAACCATAACTCTTAACTTTGGATCACCTTGGTTGTTTAACGTAAAGTTAAGCACCACATAAAATTAGAAAAAGTTTTACCTTTCCAAGTGATATCGTAATCAAATGGATTCCTTTTGGTGACATAATGTGAACACCTTTTGTGTGAAAGAATCCCAGCCACTCAATCGCTTGGCCTCTAATGTTGCACACACGATTGTAATGAATCCTTCTCAACGAGAGAGCTTTATGCCACGGGCTTGTGCTAGCAAGTGGACAATGATTTATCCTCTTTTCTTCTTTAATTTCTAGAAAAGAATCAAAGGAGAAGTTTTCCAAAAAAAGAAAAAAAACTTATCAAGAGTGACGGCTATAATACCCCGTACTTTGATATGATGACTAATAAAAACTTACTGGATGCCAATTGAGGTTAATTATGATGTTTAGAAATGATGAAAGATGAAAGGAATAGTTTGGGTTAAAATATTCCGCACACGAGGAAATAATAATAAAATAATGATATTTTTGTCGGAGAAGAATTTGTGAGATAAAAAGTGATTCAAAAGTCAATTGAGGCCTAATAAGATATTTTGGGTACCAAGGGGACAAGAGGAGGCAAGAGGAAATTTTTAGAATAAAAAAATATTTTATTAATAAAATAATATTAAAATATTAATATTTTATTAAGTGTCAAAATTTTTCATGAAGGAGTATATGGTCAATCTAAGTGGGGGAGAAAAAGAATGAGAGAATTTTGAAAAAAAATGACGTTAATGGGGCTGCGTATCTTTTTTAAATAAAGATAGCGTGGGTAAATAAATATTTCAAATATTATGAAGACACTGTGTTGGAGTACAAACTTCATACTTTGTTTGTACATGTGTAAAAGAAGGTAATAGAAGGAAATTGGAGTTAAATGAATGTTGGGAGGACTAAATTAAAATGAAAGGGAACAAAAAGGGTAAAATGGTCATTTTGCATCTCGAGTTAAAATTTTTAAGTTTTCATGAACCCGAGCATTTCTAGACGCTTATGGACCTTGTCTCAGTGTCAAAGAAGTAAAAAGATTGTATAAAGGCAATGGAAAAACAAAATGACATAGTTAAGGGCATTTTGGTAATTTTGCTAGAAACGGATAAACTTAAGCCATAAAAATCTAAGTTTCTAGGATGTTCTTCAAATTTTCAGCACTTCTTCTTCTTCTCCTTCCTATCCCACATTCTCTTACCCCCCCATGGAAGCTTGCCTTGAATTTCCATATATTTCCTTGAATTAACCCTGATTTTTCATGTTTTTTTATACCCTTTTACAGAGTTCTTTGTGCTCTTTTTTTTTTCACCATAAAACCCTCAAAAACCTTTCCTTATTACACTCTCTCACTAGTTGGATGTTTTAGAGAGAGAAAGTAAGATTTTCATGATAGTTTGAAAGCTTTTGGAAAAGAAATTCAATTGTAAAGCTACCAAGGTGAGTATTGAAATAGAGTTGATTTCTTTTTAGTTGTTGAGAATGGCTAGTGGCTAGATCGGTGAGTGTTTTGTAGTTGAGGTGGGTTATTCAGTGTAGTGTGACTAGAATAGTGAAAATATATAGTCACTTAATGGTAGATGGAAGCTAGTTAAAAATAACTAGCAGAACATGATTTAGTAGATAGCTTTTAGAACTATAATTATGCAAATCAGTTTGGTTGTGATGTTGTTGTGATGATAGGTCCCAATGAGGCCCTATAGTTCCATTTGGACCATTAGTGGAGGTTGGAGTTGAGTAAAGATTCAACAAATATCGGTGAGTGAACCTGCACTAAAATGTTTTGGGTAGGTGTACATACGTTTGAGCGAACCACTTGAATTGTTTAAATTATCTTTTCTTCAAAATGCATGGGAACAAGCCTTTAGTGAAATGTTTTTGTGATGTGGAACATGATTATGATGAATCTATGTACTTTTATATGACGCTGATATGTATATAAAGATATATGATATATATATTGTTAAGTAATTTTGTATAATTGATGTAACCGTGCATGTGTGGAGTGGGCAGTGCACATGCCGGTTGAGTGACAATGTTGGTATCAAAGCAAAAGGTTTAACCCGATTTTTGGGAACTCTCGCATGTGAACAGTGGCGAAGTGTGACTCTCCGCCCAGGGGCTTGTAGAGAAGGTTGTCCCCTACGAGTGCTCTGATAGGTACTGTTTATTGCCATCGCTGAAAGAGGAAAGGGTTGCTTGTAGCGAGGGTCATCCCCTATGAGTGGAGCCACCATTGAAGGAGGAAAGGGCTGCTTGTAGCGAGGGTCGTCCCCCATGAGTGGAGCCCAACCGTGCATGTGTGGAGTGGGCAGTGCACATGCCGGTAATGATGCTGTTGTGATATTTATAACCGTGCATGTGCGGAGTGGATAGTGCACATGCTGATAATGATGCACATCAGCCAGGTGAGGTGATGGTGGTGTAAGTGCTTATATATATACATATTTACTATATAAAGATGTTTGCATTTAAAATGTGATTGCATTGACTGTTGAAAACTTGAGTATTGTTAATGTGTTCAATTTAATGTGCAATGTGGCATGAGTGGATTTTTCAGGTGGCAGTAAAAGCCCTTGGATTTTTATCTGGCCAGAATTTCGTTGCAACGAAAATGCCTTTTCGCTATGGTGAGAGTCAATCTATTATGCTTGACTTGCTTGAAATCTACTAAAGTTTTCATTTCTCAACTTCATTGTTGTTCATGAGTCTTTTTTCAGCAAGTAACTAAACGACCAAGGGTTTGAATGAGGGGTTTTTAAATAGAAATAAATTAAATTGCATTGTTTTGAACTTAAGTGCATCATGCTTTCTAAACCTTCGTTAACGTTGCTTGTTCTCTGCCTATGTTCACTCATTGAGTTTGTACTCACGTTTTTAAAATTCATGTTTTAGGTTTTTCTGAGTCAAAGGTGATTGGACCCTAGGACGAGGTGCTCCTCCCTATCCATTGCTCGGTAGGTTTATCGTGACATTAAATGTTAGCAACCGTGCCCAGAGTCACTCCGTTGATGGTCAAGTTCTAATTACGTGTATTTGACTACTTGTTGTTAAATGCTGAGATTTACTTGGCAAATTATATGTATGTATATAATGGTTGATAATGCCATTGTGAATACATGACTGAGTTTTATGAGTTGTTTTCAAAGGAATTGTAATTGAGCATTATGAATTTCGGATTCTAAAGGAATATGGATTAGCGTATAAGATCATGTAAGTAGGCTTGCT
Organism: Theobroma cacao; assembly: GCF_053813885.1. NCBI lineage: Eukaryota > Viridiplantae > Streptophyta > Magnoliopsida > Malvales > Malvaceae > Theobroma > Theobroma cacao. Next base: position 9,010,859 of record NC_142648.1, on the reverse strand, counting down.
TGGGCTTGGTGGGCTGAGCCCATTGGTCCCTTGCACCGGTCATGGCCCAAAAATTGGGCTATGACAGTGGCACTCAAGAGAAAAACCTTTTTTTTCTTTTTTTTTCTCTCTTTATAGAAAAGAGATGCTATAATGTGATATTTATATCTAGATTTAAGTTATTAAAATTTGCAAAACAAGTCCTTAATATTATAACAATTATAATATTTAACCAATACCTAATTAAACGTTTTTAATTAGGTCCTTAGTAGTTAAACTTAGAATTTGATTTAAGTCTAACTTAAATCATCACACTTTCAATTTAATCCAAATTGCAACCTTTGTGTGTGACCCATTAGGTTCCTAACATGTTGGCAATGGAATTGAATTATAATATTCTTAATTAATTAAATCATATTCAATTTTAAATTAACTACTTTAATTCCATAGACCATGATTGGCATTTAATAATGCATCACGGCTACCTAATTGTTAGATGAGGCAAAGGTTTCTTTGACAACCTTTCAGTGTATAGTTTTTCAGTGTAATTCATTCCATCATCATATATTTTGGAGTGATAAGAGTTTGGTGTAATGCCTACTCTTATTAACCTCTATATTTGTTCTTGCAATTAGATCATTAGTGTCACGACCCAAATTTTGGGCTATAACCGGCACAAAAGTCCAATGGACGTAATATACTAAACCCAAGCAAGCCTATTATTTATCTTACTTATAATTCCATCTAATATCATTAAGTCATATATCATAACTTTGAATCAAAATAGTGATATACATTGCCAACTCGTACTGGCATTACTCCTTAAAAATTTACATACAATGTCTACAACATGTATTCTAAGAATTTACATTAAGTTCGTTTATACAAAACAAAATAACACTCGACTTCCAGCGGAGTGACTCGGATGAATATATAGCTACCGAATGCCGAGACACCTACCAAAAGATGGACACAGGTCTACAAGGACACCTCATCCTATTTATCGACTCTTGGTGATCTGAAAACATGAATTTGAAAATGGTGAGTATGAACTCAGTGAGTGAACAAGGAAAGGAACAAGCAAGAACAACAAGGGAGAATTTAAAATCATGATACACTTGTTTCAAAACAATGCAATTTAGTTCCATTCATATTAAAAACCCTTCATTTTAAACTTAACTCATTTTGTCCTAAATGTTGGAAGTCCATGCTCAGATATGGTAGCAAAGAAGTGAAAAATAGGGTAGTAATTGGACAAGATAGGAGACGAAACAGAAAGTTTTTTGCTGCAGCGAGAATGAAATTCGCTGCAGCGAAATTGTTACCCAGAAACAGAAAGTTTTTTCGCTGCAGCGAGAATCAGTTCTGGTGAAAGGTCCTCAAACCCGAGACTTTCTCGCTGCAGCAAGCATGACTTTCGCTGTAGGGAAAATAGAGCAACAAACGAAAATTTTCCCTCACTCAACAAAAAGCCATCCTGCTAAACTAACAAAATCAGCATAAAACTCATGAAAATTCTCAAAGTACAATGTGTCAAATTTCACATATATGTTAACCATATATCACATTCATGAGCTTTCATTTCATAAATCTAGATATGCATAATTACATAGACAAACATCAATATCATCATAATCACTCCCGGCTCATGTACATCCCCCCACATCGTGCACAATCAGTGCTATCGTGTACATCCCCCCACATCGTGCACACGGGCACTATCATTATCTATCTCTCACGCTGCCACCATCACCGACATGTGCATTCTCCACCTCGTGCACACACACGGTTACAGTCATTATATACAATATCATTCATCATGCACAACACACACACACACACACACACACATATATATATATATATATATCATCATAATACAATAGTGCATGAATCCATAACAATCACATATTACAACATAAAACCATTTTTCAAAAGCTTGTTCCCAAGGCACTTGTTTTCATGAAAAACTTGAGAATTCATTCAAATGGGTGGCAATTACATTTTATTTCCCAAAACAAGTTTTGATGGCAGTCCACTCATAGGTGCCAAAAATCCGGATTCCGGGTTCACTCGGATTAATAGTCCTCAAGCGTAATTCCTTTGCCTTTTCCGGATGTCTCACTACCTTGACAAATAACAAAGTTGAGGAATTTACTATATTCTCCCTAAATTGATATAAACTAATTTAAATTACTAATGCTTGATATGTAAATGTAAAAATACGTCCGATTACCGCTTAATCGTGGTATCGATTAAATTTGACCGATCACCCGATTAATTGGCAATTGTGTCCAAATCACCTCCAAATTAATACATTTCTCCTATAATACCTTAATTTACCACATACCATTTAGATAAAGCCAAATTCAGCATTAGAACCCTCACAGTTCCTTATAGAAAAATTCGGTCATTTGGTGCACTAGCACCGAATTTTTTTTCTACATAACCGTTTCACCTTAATTCATCATTTTCCAAGCCATTTTCTTTGAAATAAAAACAATCCCCAATTGATATTCAGCCCTCATGGTTCGACCAACAAGGAACCCTAGAGAAATTGAATATTTCTTTTGTGTTTTTGTTCATAACCATGCTTAACTATCCCTAAACACTAACATAGTCTAAAATCAAATTATTCCAACAACAATTCCTCTTCCATACCCATTTTGCAGAATTGAATTCATCATGATAACTCAATATTCAACCATGGAAATCAAGAACAAAAGCATAGGTAAGCTAGGTATCAAGGAGAATTAAATAAATTCTAACTTACCTAGCTTGTTTCCTTGATTTCTTCACTTTTTTTTTGAATTTCCACCTAGGTTTTCTTGTTTTTCCCTTTGTTCTTACTTTGTTCTTGTTGCTGGTTGCCTAGGCCGAATATGGTGAGAGAATTGGGGATTTAATGGGCTGATTTCTATAGGAAATAATAAAATAATCAAGCATGCCACGTGTCACATGCTTATTGGCCCAATTTTTTAACTTTTTAACTTTTTCTTCTTAATTTTAAACCACAAATATTCTGGTGTTTATCCAATCCTACCACAATTAAAATCCCTTGGTCTTGACAAGTGCTGTGGTGAAAAATTTACCGATTTGCCCCCGAGGCGAAAAAATTACGACTTTGCCCCTATACTTTGAAATGTATCGGAATCACATTATTTCTACTTTTCAACCTCAAATAACACTAATATTGATCAATATTAACCAAATGGGGCAAAAATTATTTTATAAAAATTCTCGTTTAGTTCTATAGTGACAAAATTACCATTTTGCCCTTGTGCTCCAAAAATATTGAGAATCACAATTTTTCACTGCTAAACATCATTTTATACTCCAATAATCATAATTATATTTCATATAATTATTCTTGGTCAAATGTGATCAAATCTTGGCTAAAAATCTCCATTTTATCTTCAAATAGTAAAATGATCGTTTTGTCCCTAATCGGTCAATTTTCCTGATGGACTCCAAACTGGACCTTGAACTCCGAATCACTATTCTAAGCCATTCTGTGGGTTTTAAAATTTTCAAATTCCTCTTAGAATTTCTATTTGAACTAGTTTAAGGCTCGATTTAACTTAGTTGTACCACTCGGTACAATACCGTCTTTTAATCGAGCTTGACAGGGTCTCACAATTAGCTTTATAGAGACTCATGAAACTCATTCCATATTCTCTTAATCAACTTGGCCAAGGATTTGATTAAGCTAATGTCAACCAAAAAGAAATGAGATATTTCCCCTTGAATCACTTAGGGCGATGATTCTTATCTTGACAACTCGTTTGCCTTCATGTGCTTCATACTATAACCAAAAACATCCTATTTTGGCATCCTTGGTTAGGCACCTGTAGGGATGAAATCAAAGCATAGTACTCCACATACATGATAACCTGTAGTCTCAAGTCTATGGAATAGTTACATAGCTTACACATGAGAAGTATTGCATAGACACTTAAGTGAGGTACCAAATGCACTTCTCATGACGAGTTACGTTTAGTGAACTCACTCTCCGATGGCAAGCACTCACATGCTAGTTCCAAGTATTTATATACTTCAACCTATGAGAACGATTTCTTACTTCACAAGTAAGGAACATAACATGTGCCCATCTTTGAGCTTTATTGACGCCCTGTCTCAATAATACAATGATCATGAACTTTTAGGAACAATGCTTTGATGCATAAGGATCACATAATTGTATCCCAATACAATTTCTTTGCAAAGCTTATATAGTTCCATGGGCTTTATCTACATAAGTACCAAAAGTAATTAAATCATAAACTAATGGATAATCAACTACCTCAGTGTTATTATGAATAACAAAATGGCATACATGAATATCTCAAAATTGCAATTTCCATACCACCACAGATTGGCTTGTAGGGCTTATTCTAACATATATAATGTAGATTAATGGTTACAATGATGTGTCAAAGGAAAGATGTAAATATGCAACTATGTGGACAACTTGAATGGAGCAATTTTATGGCATAACTAAAAGTCAATAATAAAATAACAGAAGAACAAATGAAAGATTTACATGGTTTGGCCAATTGACCCAAGTTCATAATAGATATTGTTGGAACTATGAGTATGTTGAATAAAAATTTTTTTTTGGCTTATATAATATGAGTTGTAAGATAAATGGACAAGGCCAAAAAAAGTTTATTGGGATAGTAAATATGACATTTATCCTTGTAATTAAGATCCCAGACCGATTTATTATATGATTTTACTTGCACAATTATTAAATGTATGAAGGTATTGTGCTTGATTTAATACTTTATGATTATATAAACTCTTGAGTTGTTATTAATTTATTATTGTTGGAATAAAAACCAAAAGATATGATGGTAGAGATTCACTTTGAAAAAGAAAGGAGAATATGATAGTTGTTCTCCACTTTTTAAAAAGCTTAGCCTATTGCACCCAAACTAAAATCATCAAAATAGTGTTGACTTTAATGCTTGTGTGTGCCAACTGGGATGAATGCCACATATCTATCCACTTGGATACCATACATCTTGGTGCATGTTTAAGCAAATTTGAAAAAGCTCAACATGGTGCACAACGTGTTTATGATGTAATCAAGTTTTACACTTTGTATTAGCTTTTTGAACAAGTTTTTTAAGCCTAAAATGTTGCTTTTGTGTTTAATGTATAAATTCAATTTGTATTTATGGAATAGTGTGATTGTCAACATAGCCACCACAAGCCTTTATTCTTCCCTGAGGTTGCATTACAGTAGCCATATACCAACTTTTTCTCAAATCCAACATGATATTAGAGTTGGTTTGTGTTTTTAAGGGACCAAAACCCTAAATATCAACATAAAAACCTATAAACAATAATCTAGCCTTTGAGCATAGCAACTAGCAATATCTTCTTTCACCAAACACCACCATTAAGGGAGTTTGAGGTCCTAAAGATGAAAGACAACGAAGCTATGAAGGACTGCAAAAGTAAGCTTATGCATATAGCAAATCAAGTGAGGCTTTTTGGTGAGGATATATCAAAGAAAAAGGTCATGGAAGAGGTCTCAACCAGTGTGCCTGAATGATTTAAGTCTAAAATCTCATATTTGGAAGAATCCAAAGATTTCTCCAAACTTATACTTATTGAAGTAATGAACACCCTTCAAGCACTTGAGTGTAGAAGTGCCATTTGAATTGATGGTGCACTTGAGTGTAAAAAGGCCATACAAAGGGCCATTTGAATGGATGGTACCTGCTTTGCTTGGAAAGGTTAAGGGCAAAGCTAGCGTTGACAGTAAAACCTCAAGGAAAACTTTAAGTAAGTCTAAGGAGAGAGATAAAAAGCTTGGTCATCCTACAAAACCTTCCAACAAGAAAGCTAAATTTCAAGCTTGCTTTTATTGTAAGAAAAAATAAATCATGTAGAATCAAATTGTTGGTTCACGCCCAATGCAAAATGCAAGACATGTAATCAACATGAGCACACTGAAAAAGTCTACTCACGCTCCAGATAAAGCTAAAGTAGTAGAAGAACACCTCCCTGTGGCATCATGTAGCAAGGAAATAGAAGCGAGCCAAAGATCGAACTTCATAGAGACATATTAAAGGTTCATAATGCAAGCATTAAGAGGAAATGTTGATTGCAATGCTTGCATGTGCCAAGTGGGATGATGTGAAACCCTAATTTTTCATACTGTGGAAATTGGTAAAATTTTAAACTTTTATGAGTTACATTTTGTTGATGATTATCATTGAGAACTTTATTTCATTTGATGTAAATCTCTACATATTATGGTGTTACATTTGTGGATGAATGATGGTTGAAAGAATGGTTGAATAAGGAAACCAAATGAATGATTTTTTCCAAGTTTGAGCTTGAAGGGTTGATCCAAATGAGTACAGGATCCTTAAATGGCTATTGGAAGTGTCCAAGATCTACCCCAAGTAAGGAAGGATGATTCTTTACAAGATGGAACACATGAACAGCTTCTAGAAACTGAAGGATCGACACCCCAACGACTAAGGGTTGATCCTAGCCAATCTTAGGTAGAGAAATAAGCCTAAGGATCGACACTTATAAGTCCAGATGTCGAACCTAAGGCTATTGTGTGCCCAAAATATAAAAGCTAGCTCAAGCCCTAGATTTCATCTTTCACTTTTCCAGCCTCTAACTCATTTTTAGGACCATCCAAACCATCTCCCAATCTCTCCAAACTCCATTGGACAAAGATTCAACCTACCAAACTTGATTTTAGGGTAAGAATTGGCATTTTGAGCTTAAACATCTAGGTTGTGACCTAACTCTAGGATTTTACAAATGCCCAATTTTTCCCTTAAAAATTATCTCACAGTTTTAACTTAAGGTGAGACATGGATAATTATTAAATTCATGCTCAATTCAAGTGTAAGTTCATTTTCAAATGGATTTCACAATATTTATATGTGTGTGAATGATCTTTTTACAAAGAATATCATAAAACTCGAATGAGATTATGCTAATGAAAAATTTAACTAAGTGCTAGAATTTTATAAGTTTACTTTTTATCTCTTTCTCCACTAATGTAGACTAACACTTGTTCAAATATCAATAGGTCTTTATTAAGCTTGTAATGTAAGGCTAGGGTCTAGGTATAATAAAGTATATAATTTGGCTCAATATCACCTTAAGTACATAATTATTCTAGGTTTTATAGAGCTTTATTTTCCTTCACCAAGTACACTCTTTTCATCAATTTTTTTTCAACACTTATTCATTTTCGCTCTCTTTTTATTTAACACAATTTCACACCCTCAAACTTATTTCTTTTTATTGTAGGTAGTTGGGTGAATTCTAAAAATTTTTGAATTTTTTTTAGCGACTCCACCTTTCTACCTTTTTTAACATTTAGCTCAATCTATATTTTCTAAAGCAATATACATGCTAAGAGTGAGGGTTGCAAAATTGAAATTTTATTTTAGGGCTAGGCTTATTATTATGTGGTTAAACAAAGAAAAGGAAAATTAAGCTCAAAGGGTGTACTAGGCATAAAAGTTTAACAAGATTAGTTTGAAAGGCTCGAACAATTCAAAGATGGCCTAAATCATGTCCCATTAAGTGTTATCTAGAATTTTACCTTGGGAGAGAATCAAATAAATTCTAAAATTCTTGACTTCACCAAAAATTAACACTAACGTAATCTTTCTCTAAATCATATAACAATTTTTAAGCAAAAAGATTTTTATTCCACAATTTATGGAAATCGCATTCTACAATGAAAGTAACAAAAGAATATCACAATCACTCAATTCATGTTTATATCAAACCAAGAATCAAAATAGCAAAATAATCCAAATATCATCCTAGGATTGGTACTATCATGGCATAGGCAATTATCATCTCAAGCATTCTTAAAATAAATTCAAGAAAATAAATAAACAAAAATAAAATAACCTAAAAATATGACAAAAGCTAGTAACAATAAAACCCTTCCCCAAGCTAAATTGCATATTATCCTCAATGTGAAAAGCTAAAAAGAATAAGAAAAAAAAACTCGCCTATCAATAGTGGTAGTGCATTAAAAGTTGTAATTTTCTTTCTCTTCATCTTCATGCTTTTCAAACATGCATACTTAACAAAACAACTTAAAAAGAGGCTATAACTACTTATTTAAACAGAAAAACAAGAATTAACTAAAATAACAACTAAATCTAAAAGGATATAGCATGGGTTGTCTCCCAAAAAGTGCTTCTTTATAGTCAATAACTTGACTTTGGTTGAGGTCTTTATTCTTTCTTTAAAGAGGTTTGAGTTTACATGGAAAAAGCTTGAGGTGTGAAAGTAGCCTCCTCCGAAGATGAGATTATAGTGGTTTTAACTCAAGATTTGGTGCTTGCTTAACCCAAGGTGGTAGAATAGGTTGACTTTTACCCAATTTCTTAAATTAAGTTCTTCTTGAATAATGCATTTTCGGTGTAGCCTTCCAAACATGTGTAACATTTATGAGTTCTTCATTCATGTCATTTATTGTTGCATTTTGAACCAAATAAGCTTCAAGGATTTTCTTTGGATTCTCCATATTGACAGGCTCCTTAGGCAATTCATTAATTGTATCCAAAAAAGGAATGTGAGGCATATATGGCTTGACTTGTGGTGGTGTAGATACCTCTTCCTCTTGCTTAACTTCTTCATGTTGAACTTGCTTGCTATAAGTATTCTGTTGATCTACTTTAACTCCATTATCTACCACATTTTTGCCATTTACCTCATCAAGATGCTTACCAAATTCTTCTTTTCTAGGATTAGGCTCAATGTCATTTGGTAAACTTTATTGAGGTTTATTGTTAATGCCATTAGTAAATTGACTCACATGTGTTTCAATATTTCTCAGTGAAGCTTCTTGACTTTGAATAACTACATCCATATTTGCCATGTCTTGCATTAATATCTCTTCTAAAGTTGGCTTCTTCTCAAGTATAAGGGCTTTAACTTGTGACTAAAAATCATGATGGAAAACAAGTTGTGATGAATATGTAGGACTTTGATCATTACTCCATGAAAAATTTGGGTAATTCCACCCTGAGTTGTAACTGTTGGAGTATGAATTGTCTTTCTGCCCATTGAAGTTTCCATAAAATTGATTTGATTCATAATAGGCTAGACAATTGTCACGACCCAAATTCCGGGTCATGACCGGCGCATGGGTCCAATGGACGTAATCCACTAAACCCAAGCAAGCCTATTATTTATTTTACTTATGATTCTATTTATTATCACTAAGTCCTATTTCATGACTTTGAGTCAAAATAGTAATATACATTGCCAACTCGTACTGGCATTACTCTTTTAAAATTTACATTTAAGTTCATCTATACATAACAAAATAATACTCGACCTCCAGCGGAGTGACTCGGATGGATATACAGCTACCGAATGCCGAGACACCTACCAGAAGATGTACACAGATCTACAAGCACACCTCGTCCTAATTATCGGCTACCTCGTGATCTGAAAACATGAATTTGAAAATGGTGAGTATAAACCCAGTGAGTGAACAAGGAAGGGAACAAGCAACAATTAGGAAAAATTTAAAATCATGATGCACTTGTTTCAAACAATGCAATTTAGTTCATTCCTATTTAAAACCCCTCCAAACCCCAGAGTTTTTCGTTACAGCGAGCATGAATTTCGATACAGTGAAAACAAAGCAACAAGAGAAACATTTTTTCCTCACTCAACAAAAGCCATCCTGCTAAACTAATAAAATCAACCTAACATTCATGAAAATTCTCAAAGTATAATGTGTCAAATTTTACGTACATTACAACCATAAATCATTGTCCATCAATTTGCTATATCACACACATTTACATATGTATATATATATATATATATATATATATATATATATACACGTATATACCCATCGTCATCATCTCACCAACCCATCATCATCATCACCAGCTCATGCGCACTCCCTACTCGCACATGGCTGGGTCATCACCGGATTATGCGCACTCCCTACTCGCACATAATCGGGTCATCACCGGGTTATGCGCACTCCCTACTCGCACATAACCGGGTCATCCTCGGCTTATGCACACTCCCTACTCACACATAGCCGAGTCAACATAATTACACAACATTATATTCAAGCATATATGTATATCAACATAATGCAGCCACATAGAAATCCATAATAACCACATTTCATAGCATAAACCTTTTCTCAAAAGCTTGTTCCCAAGGCATTCATTTTCATGAAAAATTGCATAAAATCATTCAAACACTTTGTTCAAAACAGTCATATTCCCAAAACAATTTTGATAGGCAGTCCACTCACAGGTATCGAAAAATCCGGATTTCGGGTGAACTCTGACTAATAGTCCTCAGGCGCAATTCCTTTGCCTTTTCCGGATGTCTCACCACCTTGACAAATAACAAAGTTGAGGAATTTACTATATTGTCCCTAAATTGATATAAATTAATTTAAACTACTAATGCTTGATATGTAAATGCACAAATATACACGATTACCGCTTAATCACGGTATCGATTAAATTCGACCGATCACCCGATTAATCGGCGATTGTGTCCAAATCACCTCCAAATTAATTCATTTCTCCTCTAATACCTTAATTTACCACATACATTTAAATAAAGCCAAATTCAGCATTAGAACCCTCACAATTCCTTATAGAAAAAAAATTTGGTCATTTGGTGTACTAGCATCGAATTTTTTCTACATAACCGTTTCACCTTACTTCATCATTTTCCATGCCATTTTCCTTGAAATAAAAACAATCCCCCATTGATATTCAGCCCTCATGGTTCAGCCAACAAGGAACCCTAGAGAAATTAAATATTTCTTTTGTGTTTTTGTTCATAACCATGCTTAACTATCCCTAAACACTAACATAGTCTAAAATCAAATTATTCCAACAACAATTCCTCTTCCATACCCATTTTTCAGAATTGAATTCGTCATGATAACTCAATATTCAACCATGGAAATCAAGAACAAAAGCATGGGTAAGCTAGGTATCAAGGAGAATTAAAGAAGTTTTAACTTACCTAGCTTGTTTCCTTGATTTCTTCACTTTTTCTTTGAATTTCCACCTAGGTTTTCTTGTTTTTCCTTTTGTTCTTCCTTTTTTCTGGTTGCTGGATGTCTAGGCCGAATATGGTGAGGGAATTGGGGATTTAATGGGCTGATTTCTATAGAAAATAATAAAATAATCAAGCATGCCATGTGTCACATGCTTATTGGCCAAATTTTTAACTTTTTGACTTTTTCTTCTTAATTTTCCACCACAAATATTCTGGTATTTATCCAATCCTACCACAATTAAAATCCCTTGGTCTTAACAAGTGCTGGGCCGAAAATTTTACTGATTTGCCCCCGAGACAAAAAAATTACGATTTTGCCCTTATACTCCGAAATGTACCGGAATCTCATTATTTCTACTTTTCAACCTAAAATAACACTAATATTGATCAATATTAACCAAATGGGGCAAAAATTGTTTAAAAAATTTTCGTTTAGTCCACTAGTGGCAAAATTACCATTTTGCCCTTCTGCTCCATAAATACCGGGAATCACAATTTTTCACTACTAAACATCATTTTATACTCCAATAATCATAATTATATTTCATATAATTATTCTTGGTCAAATGTGATCAAATCTTGGCTAAAAATCTCCATTTACTCATCAAATGGTAAAATTACCGTTTTGTCCCTAATTGGTCAATTTTCTGATGGACTCCAAACTGGACCTTGAACTCCAAATCACTATTCTAAGTCATTCTGTTGGTTTTAAAATTTTCAAATTCCTCTTACAATTTCTATTTGACCTACCAATGGAAATATGTGCCAAGCTTCCCATTGATTTTCGACTCAAGGCATCTGCCACTACATTGGCCTTACCGGGATGATAAAGAATAGTACAATCATAATCCTTTAGCAACTCCATCCATCTACGTTGCCGTAAGTTAAGATCCCTCTGCTGAAATATATACTTTAGACTTTTGTGGTCCGTGTATATCTCGCAAGTCTCACCATACAAGTAATGTCTCCAAATCTTTAAGGCAAACACGATTGCTGCCATTTCCAAATCGTGTATGGGGTAATTCTGCTCATGCCTTTTAAGTTGCCTAGATGCATATGCAATCACCTTCCCATGTTGCATCAATACACATCCTAAACCAACCCCCGATGCATCACAAAACACCGTGTAACCCCCTGTGCCTTGCGGCAGGCTTAACACTGGAGCTGTGGTGAGACATGCCTTAAGCTTCTCAAAAACTATTCTCACAAGCATCAGACCACTCAAATTTTGTATCTTTACGTGTCAGCTTAGTCAAAGGGGCAACTATTTTGGAGAAGTCTTTCACAAAGCGACGATAATAGCCAGCTAAACCCACAAAGCTTCTAATCTCCGTAACTGATGTTGGCCTTGGCCATTTTTCCACTGCTTCAATTTTCTTTGTATCAACTCGTATCCCCTCCTTAGATACCACATGCCCCAAGAATGCAACACTTTCGAGCCAAAACTCACACTTGGAGAACTTAGCATACAATCGATGTTCTCTCAAAATTTGGAGCACTATTTTAAGATGCTGCTCATGCTCCTCTCGACTCTTTGAATATATCAAAATATCATCAATAAACACCACTACAAACTTATCCAAATAAGATTTGAACACTCGGTTCATCAAATCCATAAAGGCTGCAGGAGCATTCGTGAGCCCAAATGACATCACTAAGAACTCATAGTGCCCATATCTTGTTCGAAATGCGGTCTTGGGTATATCTTCGTTCCGGATTCTCAACTGATGGTACCCAGATCGCAGATCTATCTTAGAAAAACATTGTGCTCCTTGTAGTTGATCAAATAAATCATCTATCCTTGGGAGAGGATATTTATTCTTCACCGTCACTTTATTAAGCTGTCGATAATCAATGCACAGCCTAAGTGACCCATCTTTTTTCTTCACAAATAACACTGGTGCTCCCCATGGGGATACACTAGGTCGTATGAAACCTTTATCCAACAAATCCTCCAACTGATCCTTAAGCTCTTTAAGCTCTGCAGGTGCCATTCTATATGGGGGTATGGATATAGGTCTAGTGTCGGGAATCAAATCTATGCAAAACTCAACCTCCCGTTCAGGAGGCAAACCTGGTAGCTCCTCAGGAAATACATCCACGAACTCCTTCACCACCGACACTTGAGTTACATCTCTAATCTTTGCCTGACTATCCTTTACAACAGCCAAGTAACCTATACAACCCTGTCGTAATAATCTTCTGGCAGATATGACCGATATCAAATTGGTTGGAGCATTACTCCTATCCCCCTGAATACTAAATGATGGTTCACCGGGGAAATCAAATCTAACCAATTTATGATAGCAGTCCACACTAGCATGACAGGGTGATAACCAATTCATCCCCAAGATTACATCAAAGTCTAAGGTGTCTAGCACCACTAGATTCACCGAAGTGTCTTTGTCCTTGACTCGCACTACACAAGACTCATATTCCCACTCGGCCACAAATATCTCCTTTAAAGGAGTAGACACCACTAATTGTTCCTCTCTCCTAACACGACCTCTACCCAACCGAGATGCAAAACATGGAGAGATAAAAGAATGGGTAGCACCAGGATCAAATAGTACTCGAGCATTCATATTACAAACGGAGAGAATACCTGAGACCACGGCATTGGATGTTTGAGCCTCCTGCTGTGTTAAAGCAAACACCCTCGCTTGGCCTCTACCAATAGAACTTTGATGTCCGGACCCAGATGGTCTGTCTTGAGAGGAAGTACCCGCACCTCTACCTCTCGATCCACTAACCTCCCGGCCAGATGAGACGGCAATTGACGGAGCAGATGAAGATGGCTGGGTGGAACCACGAGCAGAATCTGGTGATTGATGTGCCATCGGAAAATCCCTCCTAATATGCCCAGGTTGACCGCACCCGTAACAAGTTTTTGTAGTAAGGAAGCACCGTCCACTATGTCGTCTCCCACAAGTATCACAAGAGCGAATGACTTGACTACTTTGTCTAGAATCTTGCTGCCTCCTAGAACTGAAGGTTCTCTGTCCCACCCTAATATTAGCACCAGGTGCGTCACTCCCCTGCTGAGGTAACCGTGAGTCCCTCTGTGGACCCTGACGGCTAGAAGATGAACCACCACTGCTGAAATCTCTACGGCCTTGATAACCCTCTGTCTTGCCCCTTTTTGCTCTATCTCTCGCAGCCCTACTCTCACTGGTCCTCATCTCGATGCGTTGAGCACGATCCACTGCTGCAGAATAGGTAGTGAAATCTCGGGATGCCACAGCCCTAAATAATGGCTCCACTAACCCATCCACAAACCTCTGAATCTTCATCTCCTCAGTAGAAACGAGATAGGGCGCATAACGAGCTAGCTGCGTGAACTTGATGTCATACTCACACACCGTCATGGTTGAAGTCTGTACCAAAGTCTCAAACTCTCTAGCTCTAGCATTACGCACACTGAGTGGTAAGAATCGATCTAAGAAGGCTACACTGAACTCACTCCAGGCCAACGGTGTTGCATTAGTCGGTCTGCCTCTACATAAAGAGCTATACCATTCCTGCGCCACATCCTCTAATTGGAAGGCGGCTAGCTCAACTGACCGAACACTAGAACATCCCAATGCTTTACAAATTTTCTCCATCTTATCCAAGAAAACCTGGGGTTTCTCCGATGCATCAGACCCTGAAAATGTTGGAGGCTTAAGCTTGAGAAAGTCAGGAAGAGAAATATCTAGATGTCCCCTCTCCTCCTCATGATGTTGGTGATCGGCCTGTCCTTGGGAGCTAGGGGATTCTTGTACTGTAGGTCTCCCCTCTACCACCCTTTGTATATCTTCCATGCGGGTCGCCATCATCTCTACAACCCGGTTAACTCCCTGTAGGCCTGCCGCCAAATCCTCAATAGTAATACCCCTAGCTGGGTGTCTATCTACATCACCTGAGGACTGTCCCTCTTCTTGCCTACTCACAGGCGTATCCAACCCCACCGGCCTAGTAACCCTGCCACGTCTACCTTGGCCTCTCTGGGTGGATGCCCGTGGTCTATCTGCCATCTCAATGGGAACATCTTGCTCCCCTGCCCGTCTTGAGGCGGCTCGTGTCTTAGGCGGCATTCTTACCTAGACAAAAGCAAACGCCTGTTATTAAACACATATTATAATCATACTTAAAGCAACAGGTGGTTTCTAAGATAGGGAATCTATGCGGTCATTTGGTTGTAAAATGTGCCGCGGTTCACACTTTACAACTGAAGTTCCCACATAAAGACCCGACTCTCCGCTGGACTAACAAAAAGGAAGTTCTAGGACCTAGACAAACCTAGGGCTCTGATACCAATACTGTCACGACCCAAATTCCGGGTCATGACCGGCGCATGGGTTCAATGGACGTAATCCACTAAACCCAAGCAAGCCTATTATTTATTTTACTTATGATTCTATTTATTATCACTAAGTCCTATTTCATGACTTTGAGTCAAAATAGTAATATACATTGCCAACTCGTACTGGCATTACTCTTTTAAAATTTACATTTAAGTTCATCTATACATAACAAAATAATACTCGACCTCCAGCGGAGTGACTCGGATGGATATACAGCTACCGAATGCCGAGACACCTACCAGAAGATGTACACAGATCTACAAGGACACCTCGTCCTAATTATCGGCTACCTCGTGATCTGAAAACATGAATTTGAAAATGGTGAGTATAAACCCAGTGAGTGAACAAGGAAGGGAACAAGCAACAACTAGGAAAAATTTAAAATCATGATGCACTTGTTTCAAACAATGCAATTTAGTTCATTCCTATTTAAAACCCCTCCAAACCCCAGAGTTTTTCGCTACAGCGAGTATGAATTTCGATGTAGTGAAAACAAAGCAACAAGAGAAACATTTTTTCCTCACTCAACAAAAGCCATCCTGCTAAACTAATAAAATCAACCTAACATTCATGAAAATTCTCAAAGTATAATGTGTCAAATTTTACGTACATTACAACCATAAATCATTGTCCATCAATTTGCTATATCACACACATTTACATATGTATATATATATATATATATATATATACACGTATATACCCATCGTCATCATCTCACCAACCCATCATCATCATCACCAGCTCATGCGCACTCCCTACTCGCACATGGCTGGGTCATCACCGGATTATGCGCACTCCCTACTCGCACATAATCGGGTCATCACCGGGTTATGCGCACTCCCTACTCGCACATAATCGGGTCATCACCGGGTTATGCGCACTCCCTACTCGCACATAACCGGGTCATCCTCGGCTTATGCACACTCCCTACTCGCACATAGCCGAGTCAACATAATTACACAACATTATATTCAAGCATATATGTATATCAACATAATGCAGCCACATAGAAATCCATAATAACCACATTTCATAGCATAAACCTTTTCTCAAAAGCTTGTTCCCAAGGCATTCATTTTCATGAAAAATTGCATAAAATCATTCAAACACTTTGTTCAAAACAGTCATATTCCCAAAACAATTTTGATAGGCAGTCCACTCACAGGTATCGAAAAATCCGGATTTCGGGTGAACTCTGACTAATAGTCCTCAGGCGCAATTCCTTTGCCTTTTCCGGATGTCTCACCACCTTGACAAATAACAAAGTTGAGAAATTTACTATATTGTCCCTAAATTGATATAAATTAATTTAAACTACTAATGCTTGATATGTAAATGCACAAATATACCCGATTACCGCTTAATCACGGTATCGATTAAATTCGACCGATCACCCGATTAATCGACGATTGTGTCCAAATCACCTCCAAATTAATTCATTTCTCCTCTAATACCTTAATTTACCACATACATTTAAATAAAGCCAAATTCAGCATTAGAACCCTCACAATTCCTTATAGAAAAAAAATTTGGTCATTTGGTGTACTAGCATCGAATTTTTTCTACATAACCGTTTCACCTTACTTCATCATTTTCCATGCCATTTTCCTTGAAATAAAAACAATCCCCCATTGATATTCAGCCCTCATGGTTCAGCCAACAAGGAACCCTAGAGAAATTAAATATTTCTTTTGTGTTTTTGTTCATAACCATGCTTAACTATCCCTAAACACTAACATAGTCTAAAATCAAATTATTCCAACAACAATTCCTCTTCCATACCCATTTTTCAGAATTGAATTCGTCATGATAACTCAATATTCAACCATGGAAATCAAGAACAAAAGCATGGGTAAGCTAGGTATCAAGGAGAATTAAAGAAGTTTTAACTTACCTAGCTTGTTTCCTTGATTTCTTCACTTTTTCTTTGAATTTCCACCTAGGTTTTCTTGTTTTTCCTTTTGTTCTTCCTTTTTTCTGGATGCTGGATGTCTAGGCCGAATATGGTGAGGGAATTGGGGATTTAATGGGCTGATTTCTATAGAAAATAATAAAATAATCAAGCATGCCATGTGTCACATGCTTATTGGCCAAATTTTTAACTTTTTGACTTTTTCTTCTTAATTTTCCACCACAAATATTCTGGTATTTATCCAATCCTACCACAATTAAAATCCCTTGGTCTTAACAAGTGCTGGGCCGAAAATTTTACTGATTTGCCCCCGAGACAAAAAAATTACGATTTTGCCCTTATACTCCGAAATGTACCGGAATCTCATTATTTCTACTTTTCAACCTAAAATAACACTAATATTGATCAATATTAACCAAATGGGGCAAAAATTGTTTAAAAAATTTTCGTTTAGTCCACTAGTGGCAAAATTACCATTTTGCCCTTCTGCTCCATAAATACCGGGAATCACAATTTTTCACTACTAAACATCATTTTATACTCCAATAATCATAATTATATTTCATATAATTATTCTTGGTCAAATGTGATCAAATCTTGGCTAAAAATCTCTATTTACTCATCAAATGGTAAAATTACCGTTTTGTCCCTAATTGGTCAATTTTCTGATGGACTCCAAACTGGACCTTGAACTCCAAATCACTATTCTAAGTCATTCTGTTGGTTTTAAAATTTTCAAATTCCTCTTACAATTTCTATTTGAACTAGTTCAAGGCTCGATTTAACTTAGTTGTACCACTCGATACAATACCGTCTTTTAATCGAGCTTGACAGGGTCTCACAACAATAATCACTTAAATGCTCATTTCCACAAAGTTCGCATGTCATAAAAGGACTCTGAAAAATATTGACACCCTAAGTATCAATTTTCTGAGACAAAACATCTACTTGGGTGGTCAAAACATTGATAGCCAATTCATAATCACTGGTAACCTTTTTAGGCACAAATTGTTCATATGACCATTGGTAATTATAATAATTCTTTACCTCAACCAAAAGTACTTGAAAAATGAAGAAAGAAAAACTCGAATTAAGATTACTTTGTGAATATGAATTTTAGCAAAAATAAGTAGAAAAACAAATACCGGCAATGACGTCAAAAACTTGTTATCGATTTTGCACATACAAGCATATGTATCGAGCAAGTAATATAGATAGTAAGTCCAGAATTGTATCCCATAGAGATTTGTTCCTAAATCTTCTCTAAATACTAAAATTATGAGAAACTAATCTTATTCAAGTAACTAAATTATATAGATAATTAATTAAAACTAAATTAAAGCAAACACTAAATTAATCAACAAAACTTAAAATTTACTTGAGAAAGGCAATAGACTAAAACTTAGGATTATGGGTTCATTCAACACTTTATCTAAACTAACTTCTTTTATTATTTACATTCATAGATGGTTTTGCTAACCTAGAATCCAAACTATGCATAAGTCTTCGTCGAGATGCTTGTATAAATACATAACTTAATTGGGTCACTATATATCTATAATAATCAATTAAATAGGGTTCATTAAGCTAATGTTCTAATTTGGTTATGTATAGCAATTGACGTATGTCTACCCTAATTGCGAATCAGATGACCTAATTGATGTGAACATACATTATTCAAATTTTAGTCCAATATAAAATCTCTTTGTTGAGTTTCAATTAGATTCACAAATCAGTTTCAATTAGATTCATAAATCAGTTAATTATTGATTAGATAATTAAAAACGCACCCGAGCAATTGGCTCATTGGTTGGTGCATGATCCCCCTATATAAAGAGCAAGGTTCAAATCCCCTTCCCCTAATTATAAAACAAAATTAAAAACATTAAGAGCATATTTGAATAAGTAAAACTATACCCATTCATAGTAAATAAAAGTGAAACAAATATTCGAGCTACATATTGAAATCCACCACAATCCTAGAAAACTAGTTAGGTCATAATATCTACTAACAACTTCATCCAAAGAAAACTAACCATTAATCCAAGTCAAGAAAATAAGAAAAACACAGAAGTAGAGACAGAAA
Organism: Theobroma cacao; assembly: GCF_053813885.1. NCBI lineage: Eukaryota > Viridiplantae > Streptophyta > Magnoliopsida > Malvales > Malvaceae > Theobroma > Theobroma cacao. The sequence goes on along the minus strand of NC_142648.1, from coordinate 8,991,469 downwards.
ACTAATAGTTGAAGCTTTGTGATCTTGGTTCTCCCTCAAAGCTCTCTTGGTTTCATGCTTTGTTTTTTACTCTTTTTCTCCAGAGAAATTGCTTGCCGCTTCTTCCCTTATTCCTCTGAAAAAGGCCTTGCAAATAACTTCCAAAAGCCCTAACTTCCAAAATCTTGTAGGATTTTTATTTTTGGAAAATTCATCGAGTGTCGTGGCTCTCATTTCCCAGAGCCACGACTCTTAAGGGTTCTGTTTGCTCTGCTGGTCTAATACTTCCACTTCAACAAGGATTTCGATCATTTTGTAATTAGAATTGGGTGAAGTGGTAAACACCAAGGTTGTATCCCTTTCTCTCAGCTTTCAAGCAATCCAAAAATCTTATCATTTGGGCTTCTGTAGTGGAAGATATGCTCTAAAAACTAAAACATGTGCAGACAAAGCACCGATCTATAATACACCTTTCTTTACCAATTGAAGTTATTTTCGATGCTACTCCTACAAAAACATAAAAATAAACATAAATAACATAAAACTAACATTTGTAACTTAAAATAAACATTTAAACATTAATTAAACTAAACTAATAAAATAACTAAACACGTAAATCCTATCCTATATCTAGTCTAATTTAGCCTAATTAGGCATTTAATCTCCTATTAAATATATGTATTTGATGTACACATCAAGTATAAGGTTGGATGCAACATGGAAATTATTTATCTGTAAAGCTCATGAGGAAATAGTATGGTGAAAAGACTGATCAGTAAAGATTGTAATGAAATAGACCTTATTGATATTCTTTTCTTTGTAGAGGTCAGTTGCAATGTGTTGATGAATATTATTGCAATTAATGGGTAAATAACGTTTCTTAATTAATTTAAGAAACTAAATGATAACATTAGATTAAATAAAATTTCAAGTAAAATATGAGTCATGAGATGACATGGACTTGGGCCCATAGCCGTAGAGAGATCTTTAAGGATTCTATGCATATTCTTCTTTTGGGTTTAATATAAAAGTCTTGTCAGACTATGATTAGATCTAATAGATTCAAGTCCATTAGTATATCTATAAACGTAAGGGTTGCAACTTAGTTGGTCATCAAAATTAATTAGTAACAGCTTTTAGAAAACAAAGAACCTTAGAAAAAGAAAAAGCTTGAATTTCTTTGGAGGCAAGACAATTGAATCACTTTTGAGGAACCTGTATCTTTGTTCTATATTTTAATCCCTTTTCGAGGCAAGGTTCTTGAATTGTTTTTAAGATATGTATATCTTAATCTATAATTTTCTTATGGTAGATCCTGGTTTGTATATTATATAACAATTGTTGTTATTGAATTATAAAAAAAAATTCGTATTTATGGGAGACAAAGAAACTAACAGTTACAAGCATTACAAATGGGGAGTATCCTAGAAAATGCAGCTAATTAACTAGCTAGCTTTAATGGACTGGTTAATTCCCCCAGTTCGTAACCAAAGTTCCACTGCTATATATTCTGAACATATGCATTTTAACAGAGAACTCAATCTAGCTCGGATGCTGCTTATCTTTGGTTCCCTCCAAATACAAGTAGATTTTTCTTTTATTTCATATCTTGTTACCCTCGGATAGTAGGAAATCAACTTGAAAATATAAATCAAAGAACATTAAAGAATACTTCTCATGGATAGCTCACAGCCTCCTAACTATGAGATTCACTCCGTGTTTAGGCTCTATAATCAAACTCAGAGATGGACAATGCCTATATTTTGGTGAGGGAGAGAATGTGAAGTTTGACAGGGCAAGAGCAAGAAGTAGCTTAAGTTCTGCCAAGGCGAAATGCTGTCCCAAACATGTATGGGGTCCGAATCCGAAAGGCAAATAAACATGAGGAAACTTGCAGGCTCCACTGACTCCATTGGAAAACCTTTCAGGATTGAATTTGTCAGCATCAGGTCCCCATATTTCAGGATCTTGGTGAAGTGTCGCTGGCAGTAACCATATATTAACTCCTTTAGGCACATGAATATCTCCAAATTTCATATCTTCCAGGGCCTCCCTCGATATAATAGCGCCTGGAGGGTATAGCCGTAGTGTCTCACTGATCACCATCGTTAGCTGGCATCCATTCAAAAACATTTTCAAGACGTGAGATTGCCTCTCACCATATGTGTCTAATTCTGGTATACTCGGAGTAACTTGGACAAAAGATGTCAAGTAGGTTAGTTTCTACTAAAGATTTCATTTTTTATTCTTTGCACAAAGTCCTGATAATTTGAAGCAAATTCTTGCTCGTCAGGGCTTATTTTGTTGGACTAAAGGCAATGATAATTATACTTACTGCTTTCATCTTACGGATCATGTCGGCATCTGGTAATTTGCCCCCACAAATTTCAAGAACCTCTGCACGAACTTTGTCTTGCCAATCTGGGTTCAAGGCTAGCAGCAACAAGGTCCAAGCTGCTGTAATAGCAGTAGTTTCATACCCAGCAAAATATATATTCTTGCAGTTGTCAACAATGAAGTTATCTGTTGCATCAGGGCCTAAATCACTGTTCTTAGCGCCTTTTAGGATCATTTGTAATAGGTCCTCCTTTGATTTTTCTTCCTTGGTTTTATACACAGCCTTCAAGATTAACGCCCGAACTTCTTTCTCCAACCTCCATATTTCCCTGTTGCTTTTTGTAGGAAGATATCTGAAAGTTCAAAATTCAATTATTTATATCAGTTCTACTATGCAATTTTTGTCGGTTTCTTAATTGAATTATCCAATTGAAGAACTAAAGAAAAGTTGAACCTCATTCCAGGGAACCCATTAGATAAAACTTTTTTAGACATGGCTTCTTGCAGAGCTCTAATCTTGAAGAAGATCTCTTCCCCTTGGGAATAATTGCTTCCAAAACATGCCCTTGAGATAACATCTCTGGTAAACCTTCTCAAATAATCGTCAACCTTTATGTCTGCAATTCCACCCTCACCGTCAATCTTGCTTTTCCACTGGTTCACCACCATAACAGAACAGTCTGCCATTAAGGTCGTCATACCCTACACATTGGCAGAATAGATAAGATACTCTAAGAACCATTTGCATGATGATGGGTTTCAAGAAACTACAAACTTACTGGCCCTACAATTCTAGGAATAGGATAATCTTAAATAAGTGCTAGTATGCATATCAGCACTCTTCAGCATGTTGACGATAACAATCTATATTTGCGGAGTACAAGGTTAAATATCCATTATACCTTGACCTTGTCCATGTATAATTCAGGAGCAATGATTTTCCTTTGATGTGCCCATAATGCACCATTTGAAGTTAGAATGCCTTTGCCAAGCAGAGGACCTCGCTCCTTTTGTTGGTACGTAGGATTTCCCAAATCCATTGAGGTGCATGTAATTATTTCCTTCACCAAATCAGGATCAGTTACGTGTAAAATCTGTATGTTGCCTAGTGAAAACAAAAACGTTGGGCCTGCAAAAAGGGGTCACAAATTATCAAGGAAAAGGTTCTTTCATACTCACACTTCATGGTTTTTTAAGCAGTATGATTGGAATTAGATTCTAAGATATAAATTATAAATTCATATACCATGCTGTTCTCTCCATTGTTCGAAGTAAGGAAACACAGTGGAAGAACTATTGTGGGTTATCACTTGTTCTCCTTCTTGCGGCAACATCGACAACTTAGATTGTGTCTTCTTTATGTCAAGGGTATTTCCCAGCAACAGTGTTGGAGGGGGACCCCGGATTCCTTGCTTTCGCAGTTTGGCACGAAGCCTTGCAGGATTCAAAATCATCGAATCAAACAGGTGTATGAGCATGCCAATGAATGCCATCAACACACTTGTGCCAGTGATCTTGACAAGTAGCAATAGCAGCGCCATGGCTTGTAACTCTTTTCTTTCCCCTTTTCAATGCTGTGTGGATTGCGGTACTCAATCCTTGGATGCCCAAGATATATATAGACCGAGTACTGGAACCTATTAGGATTCAGTCCTAAGGTCATGATTTTCCAAATTGCTACAAAAGAAGGTATATGATAAAAGACATTAAAGGTAGGTTAACTGGATGCAAGAACTGAGAATCTTCAACTCATGGAAGGGGGGTATATTGCGACTGTCACTATATTCTCATTTTTGTCCATTACAAATTAATCAATTGACCTAGTCATTCAGCATATCTTGCATCTTGCACGATCAAAATTAAATACACACGTCACCTTATTTCAAAATTAATTCCCTAAAACATTTAAACTCTGCTTATAACAAAATGATAGTTCATCATAATTAAACAATAAATAGAAATTACACTCTATTAATATTTATCATAATCAAACAATAAATAGAAATTATACACTATTAATGTATCAAAAATTTGCATTCATTATTCCAAGGTGGAACTCCAATATTACTAGACACTCAATCGCAACATTTCTTCACCCTCTATCAGAATAAACCGTTCCCTTACAACGACGGTTCAAAGATAGAGTTACCTAAGACATAACAAGGAATATTAAATCCTTAGAAGATGAGAATTAGGTTCTCTAGCTTCCTTCATAATCCATTTGCTGTTCTCCTGTTGGGTGGTTTGGTCTCTTTTGTTTTATCAGATGGGCGGGACTTTCTTTGTTTTTTTCGGTTCGGACTGTTCTTGCTTTCTTTGCATCTTGCTTTGGTAGCTTTGTAATGAATTTTTTTTTTTTATAAAAAAACAACATCAATATTCTCTTTTTTCTATCTGATAAGATGCAAATTGTACATTACAAGGAATATTAATAACAAAGAGAGAGAGAGAGAGAGAGAGAAATTGCTAGCAAAATTTGACTTGAAGCCAATTGGAGATTGAAATCATGGCATAACGTCCGGGCTGAGAGAACCCCCAAGAATTCCAGACCGCCACAGCCCACGGAAAAAATTGTCAAATCCTGGAGGACATCATGGGAAGATTCCTCCGTATAATCAAGGCACAAATGAGACAATTTTAGAGAAACCTTTTATGTTTTGTACAAGAAGCTCGTTGGAAAGTCTATCTCCTCCAATTTTCCCACTTTTAACTATAAGGAAGAGATCCTCCAATTTTGTTCTTAGGTTTATGTCAGTTATATGTGAAATTTTTAATACAATGAAAGATGATTTGAATTCAACTTTTTGAATTACTTTTTGTTAAGTAAATTATTTTGCAAGATGTATGTTGAATGCCATTTCTTATAATTCTAATATTTGCTTGTATAGTAATTTCATAAATTAAAAAAAAAAGGAAAATTATAAAAGTACCTATATGCTACCATAGCCAATTCATGTGTACAATACTTCCAACTAATTGATTTACAAATTTCAATCAGCTTAGTGATTTACATGTACATATGTCCTTAATAAGTAAGAATTTACAATTCATATATGTACTTATTGATTTATATATTATACGTTAACCGAATAGCATATGTCCTTCTTACCACATTTCACGACTTAGACAACTAGATTTTGGTACACCCTTTATGTGGAGGTGGAAAAAAATAGGAGAAAAGGTTGAGAAAAAAAAGATGACAGAAGAAAATAAATTATGTAGAAAAAAATGGATACATGTGAAAAAAATGAAATCTAAAAACAAATTTAATCTAAAGCTCTTTATATATAATGTAGATTAATGGTTACAAAGATGTGCCAAAGGAAAGATGTAAATATGCAACTATGTGGACAACTTGAATGGAGCAATTTTATGACAAGACTAAAAGTCAATAATAAAATAAAAGAAGAACAAATGAAAGATTTACATGGTTTGGTCAATTGACTTAAGTTTGTAATAGATATTGTTGGAACTATGAGTATGGAGAGTAAGATTTTTTTTTTTTGGGCTTATATAATATGAGTTGTAAGATAAATGGATGAGACTCAAGTTTAACAAGGCCAAAGAAGTTTATTGGGTTAGTAAATTTGACATTTATCCTTGTAATTAAGTTTCAAGACTGATTTACTATACGATTTTACTTGCGCAATTATTAAATTTATGAAGTTATTGTGCTTGATTTAATACTTTAGGATTATAGAAACTTTTGAGTTGTTATTAATTTATTATTGTTGGAATAAAAACCAAAAGATATGATGGTAGGGATTCACTTTGAAAAAGAAAAGAGAATATGAAAGTTTTTCTCCACTTTTTAAAAGCTTAACCTATTACACCCAAACTAAAATCATCAAAACAGTGTTGACTCTAATGCTTGTGTATGCCAACTGGGATGAATGCCACATTTCTATCCACTTGGATACCATGCATCTTGGTGCATGTTTAAGCAGATTTGAAAAAGCTCAACATGGTGCAACGCTTATGATGTAATCTAGCTTTACACTTGTGTTAGCTTTTTGAATAAGTTTTTTAATCCTAAAATGTTGTTCTTGTGTCTAATGTATAAATTCAATTAGTATGAAGGGAACAGTGTGATTGTCACCATAGCCACCACAAGCCTCTATTCTTCCTTGAGGTTGTATTACAGTAGCCATATACCAACTTTGTCTCAAATCCAACATGATATTAGAGTTGTTTTGCATTTTTAAGGGACCAAAACCCTAAATATCACCATAAAAACCAACAAACAATAGTCTACCCTTTGAGCATGGCAAGTAGCAATACCTTATCCCGCCAAACACCACCATGAAAGGAGTTTGAGGTCATAAAGATGAAAGACAATGAAGCTATGAAGGACTGCAAAAATAAGCTCATGCATATAACAAATCAAGTGAGGCCTTTAGGTGAGGATATAGCAGAGAAAAGGGTCATGGAAAAGGTCTCAATCAGTATGCTTGAAAGATCCGAGTCTAAAATCTCATTTTTGGAAGAATTTAAGGATTTCTCCAAAGTTGTACTTATTGAAGTAGTGAACACCCTTCAAGCACCTAATGGATGGTGCCATTAAAAATGCTTTGTTTGCAAAGGTTAAGGGCAAAGCTAGCATTGACAGTAAAACCTCAAGGAAAACTTCAAGTGAGTCGAAGGAGATAGATAAAAAGCTTGGTCATTCTATAAAGCCTTCCAACAGGAAAGCTAAATTTCAAACTTGCTTTTACTATAAGAAAAAGAATCATTTAGAATAAAACTATTGGTTCACTCTCAATGCAAAATGCAAGACATGTAATCAACATGGACGTACTGAAAAAGTCTACTCTAACTCCAAATAAAGTAAAAATAGGAAAATAACACCTTTCTGTGGCATCATCTATTAGGGAAATTGAAGCAAGCTAAAAATCGAGCTTCACAAAGACATACTAAAGGTTCATAATGCTAGCATTGAAGGGGAATGTTGACTCAAATGCTTGCATGTGCAAAGTGGGATGATGTGAAACCCTAATTTTTCATATTGTGAAAATTGATAAAAAATTAAACTTTTATGAATTATATTTTGGTGATGATTATCAATGAGAAATTTGTCATTTAATGTAAATCTCTCCATATTATGGTGTTACATTCATGGATGAATGATGACTAAAAGAATGGTTGAACAAGGAAACCAAATGAATGAATTTTTCCAAGTCTGAGCTTGAAGGGTCGATCCATTGGCAAGAAGGGTCGATCCAACTGAGTACAAGATCCTTAAATGGCTATTGGAAGTGTCAAGGATTGACCTTAAGCAAGGGTCATTCCTCACAAGATGGAACAGTTATAATAGCTTCTGGAAACTGAAGGATTGACCTATAATGGCCAAAGGATTGATACCAACATTAAGAGATTAAAAACAAATAGCTATTGGAATTGGTATGATTGACACCCCAAGGACTAATAATTCTATTTTATAGAATTATTTTATTCCAATCTTGTTATTAAATACTAGTTGAGTCCTTAATTTTCAATTATAATTTAGTTATTTTTGGTTATTTTTATAATTAGTTTATTTTAAGTAAGTTATTTTAATTTTATGTTTATTTCTTTTAATTTGGTTATTGTTTATTAGTTTTAATATTTATGTAAGAACTAAGGGAATTGAGCTTAATTTTGAAAAGTAAGGTATTAAAAGATTCGAAAGTTTGCTTGCATATGCTTCAGTATTTTGACCATAACTCTCGTTACAGAACTTCAAATGATACGATTCTTAAACCATTGGAAAGATAAGAGACAAAGCTATAATTTCATGCAGGTCACTTTGACCAGTTTTGACTTGAAGATAGAGAAAGTTGCATTGGAAAATGGCTGGGTGTCCTATTGTGGGATTGGCAATTTTAAGATTGACAATTGATGTTTCGGCCTCATTACACTATTAAGCCCAATAGTTAGAATTTGTAGGTTAAGTTAGGGACTTGTAGGTTAAGATTGTTAGTATAAATATGATATGGTAAGAGAAAGTAAAGAGACAACTTTTGGAGATTTTAAAAGCTAAAAGTTGAGGCTGAAACTTGAAGAGCAAGGCTGTAAATATTTGTTTTGTTTTCTTCCTTAGCTTTTATTTATCTTGTTATTCTCAATGGTTGAAATTTGTATAATGTTATTTGTCTTTGCAATTATGAGCAGCTAATTTTCTTTTTCTAGGATTGTAATTAAACTCACATGTAATCTAAATTTTTAATCTCTTTCTTGCTTATCTTTAATGGGATTTGAATTGTTTATTCCAATTTGTTCTTAATGCTTTTGATTGCCTGATTGCCAATTAAATTGATTTAGGAACCTAAACAAACTTGGGAAAGGTAATGTGTTCATTTTCTTTTCCCATGTAGACACAAACCATGTAGAATTTGAAGTCCACCTAGTGGCTATGCGTAAGAGGAAATCTGATAGTGCACTTTCAACTGGGACCAACAATGAATCAACCTCTGATGATTCTACTAATGGTGAGGAGAAAGATGGAATGTAGAAAATGGATTCTGTCTCTCCATGCTTTACGGCTTAAACTTTTCCATGATAAACACATTGATATGGAATGTGAAGGGCATCTTAGGTAAGGTAGTTTAAAGAAGAATAAAAAAATTACAGCTTTTGCATAAAACAAAAATTTTGGTTATCTTATAACCTATGGTGAAAGCTCATAAAGCAAAATTTTTTAGAAGAAGACTAGGCTTTGAAAAGGTCATTGTTAATTGTTTTAAGAATATATGGCTTTTTTATTCTTATGATATATCTTGTGAGATTTTATTTGATCATATTTAGTGCTTGCATGTCCAGTTATACCTACCATGGTTGGATTCTCCTTTCTTTGCATCTTTTGTTTATGCTAAATGCACTAGATCAGAGAGAATACTACTTTGGGAATGTTTAAGAAATTTGGCTATAGACAATAATGCACTATGGATTGTGGAAGGAGACTTTAACATTATTCTAAAAAGGGAGGAACAATTGCTTGGAGCTGAGCCTCATAGAGGCTCAATGGAAGATTTTGCTGCAACATTATTAGACTATGGTCTGGTGGATGGTGGCTTTGAAGGAAATCCTTTCATGTGGACAAATGTTATCATGTTTCAGCATATGGATAGGGTTGCCTACAACCACCCTAGGTAAACTACCTTGCTATTGCAAGGGTGTAGCACTTGAATGGGGATGGTTCAGATCACTATCCCTTATTAATCTCATGCTCAAACTTAGTCCAAAAAGTTCCCTCTTCTTTTCGCTTTCTACATGCTTGGGTACACCACCATGACTTTCATAAGTTTATGGAAACAAATTGAAAACTTCCCATATAGGGTAGGGCATGAAGGCTTTTTGGGGTAAACAACTCATATAAAAATAGAACCTTAAGTGGTGGAATAAAATAGTTTTTGGGGATATTTTCCAACCCTTAAGGGCAGTAGAGAAGCAAGTTGAAACCAGTGAACTAATTTTCCAACAAAAGCAGTCTTTGGAGAATAGGGTGAATCTAAATGTGAAACCTCGACCTTCATGGATGGGTAACTAGAGGTAGAACTTATGTTAAAGGTTTAATTTGAGCTAATGATGCTAGTTATATGTTACTTATAATTATTTTATGTCATTAGAAGAGTAAGATTAAAAAATGATTTCAATTGGTGAAGAAAGGTTCTATTAGAAAGATCTATTTGCACATGTTTCGGTTTCTCAAGCACATCTCCCACTACAGAAGTCTAAATGACATGATATTTAGACCATTAGAAAGATCAGAGGTAGGGCTACAACTTTGATGTTTACCACTTTGCACAGCTCTGATGGAAAAGTGGTCAAAATCTTCATCGAAGTGGAAGTACTGCACTTAGAGAACAGATTCAGACATAACGTTTGAGCGCCGCGGTGCTGGAAATTGAGAGTCGCTACCCTCACCGTAATTTCCACAAATAATAAGTTTAGGGGATTTTTGAAGCTAAGACTCTTGGGGGATACTTAAGGGATCTCTTTCAGAGGATTTTGGACCTTTTCCAATGTTAAAAGAGTAAAAGATTGCACAAGAAAAGGAGGAAGACAAATGGCCTTGTTAAGGGCATTATTGTAATTGCATGAAGATTTAGATAAGCTTTAACTATAAAAATCCCATTCTTCCAACAGCTTTGTAAAATTTCTAGCACTTCTTCTTCTTCCTTTCTCATGTTTTCTCACCTTCCATGGAAGCTTCCCTTGAAACTTCCATAGATTTTCTTGAGTTAACCTCGATTTTCATGTTTTCGTGCACCTTTTCACAAAGTTCTTTGTGCTCTTTTACTATTTCACCATAAAACCCTCAAAAGCCTTTCTTTAATACTTTCTCTCACTAGTTGGACATTCTAGATAGAGAGACAGAGGGAGATTTTTCATAAGAAATTGAAAGCTTTTGAAAGGGAATTCAATTACCAAGCTAGCAAGGTGAGTATTGAAATTGAGTTGATATTTTTAGTTGTTGAGGATGGCTAGTGGTTAGATTTGTGAGTGTTTTGTAGTTAAGGATTTATTCGTTTTAATGCGATTAGAGTAGTGAAAATAGATAGCCACTTGATGGTAGTTTGAAACTAGTTAGGAATAACTAGCAGAACATGATTTAGGAGATAGCTTCTAGAACCATATTTATGTGAATTGAGTTAATTTTGATGTTATTATGATGATAGGTTCCAACGAAGCTCCACCGCCCCATTTGGACCATTAGAGGAAGTGAAATTGAGTAAGGATTTAACAAATACTGGTGAGTGAACTTCCATTTCAAAATATTTTGGGAAAATGTTTACATGTTTCAAAGAATCATTTGGGAGTCTTATCGGTTTTTGCTTTAAGATTGCTTGGGAACAAGCCCTTGATACAATGTTTATTGTTGTGAAATGTGAAATGTGTAAAAAGATGAATCCACATGGTTTTGTATGATGTTGATATATATATATAGATATATGTATACTATGTCATAAATGGTACCATTGTGTGACAAATGTAACGGTGCATCTACGGGGTGAGTGTGCATTTGTCGATGATGGCGGTGGTGAGGGAGATGGATGGTGATACTGTCTGGTTATGTGCACGATATGGTGGAATGTACATGGGCTAGGTGAAATGGGATGTTTGGCTATGTGCATGATATGGTGGGATGCACATGAGCTAGGTGAGATGGGATGTCCGGCTATGTGCATGATGTGGTGGGATGCACATGAGCTAGGTGAGATGCACATGATGAATCTTAAAAATTTATCATTGATTTGCAAATTGATTTTATTGCAACAAAAAACACTCTGTATATACTACCTTACTTGGATAATTGTTGGAAATTTCCCTTCTTTCCAATTTCATGCTGAATACAGTTCTTTCATCATTAAATGATTTAATAACCAAGAGTTTAAATAGAGGGATTTTAATAAGAACTTGAACTAAGTTGCATTGTTTTCGAATAAGTGCATCATGATTATGAACTTTCCTTGTTGTTGCTTGTTCCCTTCTTATGTTCACTCACTGAGTTTGTACTCACTGTTTTCAACTTCATGTTTTCAGATCAGGAGGCAGTGGGAACCTAGATAGAGGTGTCAACATTATTTCGTCTTTGTCGGTATGTATGTTGGCATTCAGTGGCCATCCCTTCACCTTGGTCATTCCGCTGGAAGTCAAGAATCATTTTGTTTGTGAATACATTCATGTGATGTAAAGTATTAAGATATGTGTCTTAGACAATGTACGTATACTGTGACGGTAATGCCACCACTAGTTGCCAATGGTTAACATTATTTGGGTAACGTGAAATGTAGTTTTTGATTGTTACAGCATATTAATTAGGTACTTATAGATTGGAAGTATGAAAGGTGACTTTAAGAATAATTGATGGAATGATGAGCAAGATTATGTAAATAGGCTTGCTTAGGCTTAGTGGACTACGTCCATTGAGTCCATGCGCTAGTCATGTCTTGGAAATCGAGTCGTGACAGACTTGGTATAAGAGCCCTAGGTTGTTTAGGTCCTAGGACTTCCTTTTGTTGATCCAGCGGAGTGTCGGGTCTTTATGTGAAAACTTCGGTTGTGAAGTGTAAACCGCGGCATATTTTACAACCAAGGGACCGTATAGATTTCCTATCCTAGAAACCGTTTTCTTCCTTCGATGTGATTATAATTGTAAAATGTGTTTAATAATAGATGTTTGCTCTTATCTAGGTAAGAATGCCGCCTAAGACACGGGCCGCCTCAAGATGGATGGGAGAGCAAGATGCTTATAATGAGATGACAGATAGGCCACAAGCATCCACCTTTAAGGGGCGAGGTAGACATGGCGGGGCCATTAGGCTTATGAGGGCGGATTCGTCTGTGAGTAAATGAGAGGAAGGACAGTCTTCGGGTGATGCAGATAGACAACCAACAGGGGGCATCACCATTGAGGACTTGGCGGCAGGCCTGTAGGGAGTTAATCGAGTTGTAGAGATGATGGCAGCCCGTATGGACGATAGTAGAGGATAGTGGAGGGGAGACCTACAGTACAAGAATCCCTTAGTTCCTAAGGGCAGGCCCAATGCTAACATCATGAGGCCGATAGGGGTCATTTAGAGATTTCTCTTCTTGATTTTCTCAAGCTTAAGCCTCTGTCATTTTCAGGGTCTGATGCATCGGAGAAGCCCCAGATTTTCTTAGATAAAATGGAGAAAATTTGTAAAGCCTTGAGATGTTCTAGTGTCTGATCAGTTGAGCTAGCCACCTTTCGATTAGAGGATGTGGTGCAAGAGTGGTATAGTTCTTTATGTAGAGGCAAACCAACGGATGCAGCACCGTTAACTTGGAGTGAGTTCAGTACAACCTTCTTAGGTAAATTTTTACCACTCAGTGTACGTAATGCTAGAGCTAAGGAGTTTGAGGCTTTGGTACAGACGTCAAGTATGATAGTGTTTGATTACGACATAAAATTCACACAGTTGTCTCGGTATGCGCCTTATTTAGTTTCTACAAAGGAGATAAAAATACAAAGGTTTGTGGATGGGCTAGTGGAGCCATTGTTTAGGGCTGTGGCATCCCGAGATTTCAATACATACTTTGCAGCAGTGGAGTGAGATAAGGACCAGTGAGAGTAAGGTTGCGAGGGATAAAGCAAAAAGAGCTAAGACAGAGGGTTATCAAGGTTGCAGAGATTTCAGCAGTGGTATCTCATCTTCTAGTCGTCAAGGTCCACAAAGGGACTCATGATTACCCTAACCAGGGAGTGATTCACCTAGTGCTAGTGTTGGGGCAGGACAGAAAACCTTCAGTGTTAGGAGGCAGCAAGATTCGAGATAGGTTAGTCAAGTTATCCACACTTGTGATACTTGTGGGAGACGACATTGTGGATGATGCTTACCTACTATGAGAGTTTGTAATGGGTGTGGTCAAGTTGGACATATTAAGAAGGATTGCCTGATAGCTCATTAATCACAAGGTTCTGCTCGTGGCTCCACCTAACTAGCTTTGTTTGCTCCTTCAGTAGCTACCTCATCTGATCGGGAGGCCAATGGATCAAAAGGTAGAGGTGTTGTTACTTTCTCTCAAGGCAGGCCTTCTGGGTCTGGACGTCAAAGTTCTGCTGGTAGGGGTCAAGCAAGGGTGTTTGCTTTAACATTGCAGGAGGCCTAAACATCCAATGCAGTGGTATCAGGTATTCTCTCAATTTGTAATATGAATGCTCGAGTATTATTTGATCCTGGTGCTACCCACTCTTTTATTTCTCCATGCTTTGCATCTCGTTTGGGTAAAGACCGTGTTAGGAGAGAAGAATAATTAGTGGTGTCTACTCCTTTGAAGGAGGTATTTGTGACCGAATGGGAATATGAGTCTTGTATAGTTTGAGTCAAGGACAAGGATACTTTGATGAGTTTAGTGGTGTTAAACACCTTAGATTTTGACATGATTTTGGGGATGGATTGGCTATCACCCTACCATGCCAGTGTGGACTGTTACCATAAATTGGTTAAATTTGATTTCTCGGTTGAGCCACCATTAGTATTCAGAGGGATAGAACCAATGCTCCAACCAATTTGATATTGGTCATGTCTACCTAAAAATTATTACAACAGGGTTGTTTAGATTACTTGGCTGTTGTAAGGGATACTCAGGCAAAGGTTAGAGATATAAGCCAAATGTCGGTGGTGAATGAGTTCATGGATTTATTTCTTGAAGAACTACTAGGTTTGCTTCTCGAACGAGAGATTGAGTTTTGCATAGATTTGATTCTCGACACTAGACCTATATCCATACTCCCATATAGAATGGCACCTGTGGAGCTTAAAGAGCTTAAGGATCAGTTAGAAGATTTATTGGATAAAGGCTTCATCCGTCCTAGTGTCTCACCATGGGGAGCACCAATGCTATTTGTAAAAAAGAAAGATGGGTCACTTAGATTGTGCATTGACTACCTATAGCTTAATAAGGTGACAGTGAAGAATAAGTATCCTCTTCCAAGAATAGATGATTTATTTGATCAACAACAAGGAGCACAATTTTTCTCTAAGATAGATCTGCGATCTGGGTACCATCAATTGAGGATCTGGAATGAAGATATACCCAAACTGCATTTCAAACAAGATATGGGCACTATGAGTTCTTGGTGATGTCATTCGAGCTCACGAATGCCCCTACGACCTTTATGGATTTGATGAACTGAGTGTTCAATCCCTATTTGGACAAGTTCGTGGTGGTGTTTATTGATGACATCTTGATCTACTTGAGGAGTAGGGAAGAGCACGAGCAGCATCTTAAGATAGTGCTCCAAACTTTGAGAGAACATCGATTGTATGCCAAGTTCTCCAAGTGTGAGTTCTGGCTTGAAAGTGTTGCATTCTTAGGACATGTGGTTTCCAAGGAGGGGGTACAAGTTGATCCAAAGAAAGTTGAGGCAGTGGAAAAGTGGCCAAGGCCAACATTAGTTATAGAGATTAGAAGCTTTTGGGGTTTGGCTAGCTATTATCATCATTTTGTGAAGGACTTTTCGAAAATAGTCACCCCTTTGACTAAGCTAACACGTAAAGATACAAAATTTGAGTGGTTTGACGCTTGTGAGGATAACTTTGAGAAGCTTAAGGCATGTCTCACCACAGCTCTAGTATTAAGCCTACTACAAGGCACAAGGGGTTACACAGTATTCTGTGATGCATCGTGGGTTAGTTTAGGATGTGTATTAATGCAGCATGGGAAGGTGATTGCGTATGTATCAAGGCAACTTAAAAGGCATGAACAGAATTACCCCACACACAATTTGGAGATGGTAGCAATCGTGTTTGCCTTGAAGATTTGGAGACATTACTTGTATGGTGAGACTTGTGAGATATATACGGATCACAAAAGCTTAAAGTATATATTTCAGCAGAGGGATCTTAACTTGCGACAACGTAGGTGGATGGAGCTACTAAAGGATTATGATTGTACTATTCTTTATCATCCTGGTAAGGCAAATGTAGTAGTGGATGCCTTAAGTCAGAAATCGATGGGGAGCTTGGCACATATCTCCACTAATATGAGATCCTTGATTAGGGAGATGCATAGCTTGGGAGACATGGGTGTGCATTTGGAAGTTTCGGAGGCAAATGCATTGCTAGCACATTTTAGAGTGAGGCCTATTTTAATAGACCAGATTAAGGAAGCACAAAGTAAAGATAAGTTAGTAACTAAGGCCTTAGAGGACCCTCAAGGAAGGAAAGGAAAGATGTTTACTAGAGGCACAGATAGAGTATTGAGGTATGGAACCAGACTTTATGTGCCCGATAGTGATGGATTGAGAAAAGAAATATTTGAGGAAGCACACATGGTAGCCTATGTGGTACATCCAAGGACTACAAAGATGTATCAAGAGTTGAAAGTGGTATATTGGTGGGAAGGACTTACGAAAGTTGTAGCTGAGTTCATCTCCAAGTGCTTCGTTTATCAACAGGTTAAAACAGAGCATCAAAGGCCTGCAAGGCTACTACAGCCATTGCTAGTGCCCGAATGAAAGTGAGAGCATATTGCAATGGATTTTGTAACGGGTTTACCTCAAGCTAGTGGGGGCTATGACTCGATTTGGGTCATAGTAGACCGGTTAATGAAATTAGCTCATTTTTTTTTGGTTAAAACTACATACGAGGCTGCCCAGTATGCCCAACTTTATGTACACGAGGAAATACGGCTGCATGGCATTCTTGTTTCTATAGTATCTGACAGGGGGGCACAATTCACTAGTAGGTTCTGGGAAAAGTTACAAGAAGCATTGGGCTCTAAGTTGGATTTTAGCATGGCTTTCCACCCTTAGACTGATGGACAGTCTGAACGGACAATATAGATATTGGAAGATATGTTGAGGGCCTGTGTAATAGACCTTGGGGTCAGGTGGGATCGATATCTGCCCTTAGTGGAGTTTGCCTACAACAACAGTTTCCAAGCTAGCATCCAAATGGCAACATTTAAAGCATTATATGGATGGAGGTGTAGGTCAGCCATTGGATGGCTAGAGGTAGGAGAAAGGAAACTCTTAGGGCTTGAGTTGGTACAAGACACCACCAAGAAAATACATATGATTCGTCAAAAGATGTTCTCAGTACAAATTAAGCAAAAGTCATATGTTGATAACAGACGGAGGAACTTAGAGTTTCAAGTGGGGGATCATGTATTTTTGAAGGTTTCACTAACAAAAGGGGTAATGAGGTTTGGCAAGAAGGGAAAATTAAGCCCTCGATATATAGGACCCTTCAAGATTTTGGAAAGGGTTGGAGCAGTGGCACATCGCTTGGCATTACCGCCAGACCTTTCAAATATTCACCCCATGTTTCATGTGTCAATGCTTAGGAAGTATAACCCACATCCATCTCACGTAATACGGTATGAAACCATCTGGCTAAAAGATGATTTGACCTATGAGGAGCAACCGGTAGCTATCCTTGATCGACAAGTCAAAAGGCTCCGTTTAAAAGATGTAACCTCAGTTAAATTGTTATGGCGAAACCACACCAATGAAGAGGTAACGTGGGAAGCTGAGGAAGAGATGCGAACAAAGTATCCACACCTCTTTAATATGTAGAGGTACGCTGCCTTATAGTTCAATTTAAATTCGGGGACCAAATTTCTTTTAATGGGAGAGAATGTGAAACCTCGACCTTCATAGACGAGTAACTAGAGGTAGAACTTATATTAAAGGTTTAATTTGAGCTAATGATGCTAGTTATATTTTACTTATAATTATTTTACTAGAGTTGGATTAAAAAATGATTTCAATTGGTGAAGAAAGGTGCATAGTGGGCTGTTGCTCTATTTGCACATGTTTTGGTTTTTCAAATATATCACCCACTACAGAATTCTAAACGACATGATATTTATACCATTAGAAAGTTAAGAGTCAGGGCTAAAACTTTACTGTTTACCACTTTGCCCAATTTTGATAGGAAGGTGGTCAAAATCTTCATCGAAGTGGAAGTACTGTGCTAGGAGAACAAAATCGGACAGAACATTTGAGAGCCGCAGCACTGGAAATTAAGAGTCGCGGCCCTCATCGTAATTTCCAAAAATAATAAGTTTAGGGATTTTTGAAGGTAGGACTCTTGGGAGCTACTTAAGGGACCTCTTTTAGAGGATTTTGGATCTTTTCCAGTGTCAAAAAAGTAAAAGATTGCACAAGAAAATGAGAAAGACAAGTGGCCTTGTTAAGGGCATTATTGTAATTGCATGAAGATTTAGATAAGCTTTAACTATAAAAATCCCATTCTTCCAGCAGCTTCTTACAATTTCCAGTGCTTCTTCTTATTCTTCTTTTTCTTCCTTTCTCATGTTTTCTCACCTTCCATAGAAGCTTGCTTTGAAACTTCCATAGATTTTCTCGAGTTAACCTCGATTTTCATGTTTCTGTGCACCCTTTCACAAAGTTCTTTGTGCTCTTTTACTTTTTCACCATAAAACCCTCAAAAGCCTTTCCTTAATACTTTCTCTCACTAGTTAGACATTCTAGAGAGAGAGAGAGAGAACGAGAGAGAGAGAGAGAGAGAGAGAGAGAGAGAGAGAGAGAGAGTTTTTCATAAGAAATTGAAAGCTTTTGAAAGGGAATTCAATTACCAAGCTAGCAAGGTAAGTATTGAAATTGAGTTGATATTTTTAGTTGTTAAGGATGGCTGGTGGTTAGATCTGTGAGTGTTTTGTAGTTAAGGATTTATTCGTTTTAGTGCGATTAGAGTAGTGAAAGTAGATAGCAACTTGATGGTAGTTGGAAACTAGTTAGGAATAACTAGCAGAACATGATTTAGGAGATAGCTTCTAGAGCCATATTTATGTGAATTGAGTTAATTGTGATGCTATTATGATGATAGGTTCCAACGAAGCTCCACCGTCCCATTTGGACCATCAGAGGAAGTGGAATTGAGTAAGGATTTAACAAATACTGGTGAGTGAACTTGCATTTCAAAATATTTTGGGAAAATGTTAACATGTTTCAAAGAATCATTTGAGAATCTTATCGGTTTTTGCTTTAAGATTGCTTGGGAACAAGCCCTTGATAAAATGTTTGATGTTTTGTAATGTGAAATGTGTAAAAGGATGAATCCACATGTTTTGTATGATGTTGAGATATATATATATATATATATATATATATGTATACTATGTCATAAATGGTAGCATTATGTGTCATATGCACCCGTGCATGTGCGGGGTGAGTGTGCACTTGTCGGTGATGATGGTGGTGAGGGAGATGGATGTTGATACTATTCGGCTATATGCACGATGTGGTGGGATGCACATGAGCTGGGCGAGATGGGATGTTCGGCTATGTGCACGATGTGGTGGGATGCACATGAGTTGGGTGAGATGTACATGATGAATCTTAAAAATTTGCCATTTATTTGTAAATTAATTTTATTGCAATGAGAAACACTCTATTTATATTGCCTTACTTGGATAATTGTTGGAAATTTCCTTTCTTTCCAATTTCATGCTGAATACGGTTCCTTCATCATTAAATGATTTAATAACCAAGGGTTTAAATGGAGGGATTTTAATAAGAACTTGAACTAAGTTAAATTGTTTTTGAATAAGTGCATCATGATTATCAACTTTCCTTGTTGTTGCTTATTCCCTTCTTATGTTCACTCACTAAGTTTGTACTCTCTGTTTTCAACTTCATATTTTCAGATCAGAAGGCAGTTGGAACCTAGGTCGAGGTGTCCACATAGTTTCATCTTTGTTGGTAGGTATGTTGGCATTCAGTAGTCGTCCCTTCACCTTGGTCATTCCACTGGAAGTCAAGAATCATTTTGTTTGCGAATATGTTCATGTGATGTAAAGTATTAAGATATGTGTCTTAGACAATGTACGTATACTGTGACGATAATGCCACCATTAGTTGGCAATGGTTAACATTATTTAGGTAATGTGAAATGCAGTTTTTGATTGCTACAACATATTAATTAGATACTTATAGATTGGAAGTATGAAAGGTGACTTTAAGAATAATTGATGGAATGATGAGCAGGATTACGTAAATGGGCTTGCTTGGGCTTAGTGGACTACGTCCATTGAGTCCATGCGCCGGTCACATCTTGGATATCAGGTCGTGACACTAAGCAAGTTTTATGCTCATTTGAACGATCATCTCAGTATCAAGGAGGCTTTTTGGTAGCAAAAGTTCAGGATTAAATGGTTAGTCGAGGGTGAGAGGAACACCAAATATTTTCATACGAGGATGCAGAAAAAGATAATAAAAAAGCATATGTTTAAAGGACAAAACCTAGAGGGTGAGTGGATTGAAGACCCGAAATTAATTAAAACCTCTGCAATGGAATTTTTTTCATCCTTCATGATAAAGGAACCATGCAATTTGGCCAGGTTTAATGACTCTTTTCTTCCCTCCATTGACTTTGATTCTGACAATACTACCTTATGTGCAGTGCCTTCATTGCTAGAGATAAAAGTAGTAGTTTTTAATATTGACAAAAGATAATGTAGCTGGCCCTGATGGTTTCTTTTCATATTTCTATCAACAATGTTAAGAGATCACAATAATGATCTTTATGATGTAGTGGTGAATTTCTTTCAAGGTGCAGCATTGCCAAGGGGGGTTACTTCTACTTCACTAGTTCTTCTGCCTAGGATGAATAATGTAGTTAATTGGGGTGATTTCAGACCAATTAGGCTTTGTAATGTCTTGAATAAAATTATTAAAAAGATTCCAACTAACCGATTGGCAAAGCTTTTACCTGCTATTATTTCAGAAAATCATAATGGATTTCTTGGAGGGAGATTGATTAGTGACAATATACTACTTGCATAGGAATTGATTGGGAAAATTGATAAAAAGCTAGAGGTGGCAATGTAGCTCTTAAGTTGGACATGATGAAGGCCTATGACCGTTTAGACTGAGATTTTCTTTTTAGAGTGCTTAAGTGTTTTGGCTTATATCCCTAATGGATCGACATGATTAATCATTTCATCTGTAATTGTTGGTTCTCACTTTTGATTAATGGCGAGGTAGTAGGTTATTTCAAATCAGAACGAGGATTACATCAGGGGGATTCTATCTCTCCACAACTCTTTATTCTGGCAGCTAAATACCTTTCTCGCTACTTAAATGTTCTTCATGTGCAATATCCTTTTCTCCATTATTTAATTGGTTGCCCAATGTTTGTTAGTCACTTGGCATTTGCAGATGATGTTCTAATATTCACTAATGGTGCTAAATCGGCCTTGCAGAAAATGTTATCTTTTTTGCAAGAATATGAACATATTTCTAGGCACCGTATTAACCCTCAAAAGAGTTGCTTTCTCACGCACAGAAATATAGCAAATTTTAAAAGACAGATAATCGCATGGACTACAGGTTTCACCTATCGGTGTCTTCCAATCACATACTTGGGGGCCCCTCTATATATAGGCCCCAAAAAGGTATTTTTATTTGATGAACTGGTGGCAAAAATCTTAGAATGGATCACAGGTTGGAAAAATAAAATTCTTTCCCCTAGTGGTTGGATAACACTATTAAGGAGCATACTTTCTTCCTTGCCTATTTATTTACTTTAATCTCTCAAACCTCCTATTTGAGTCATTGAAAAAATTGAAAGACTTCTTAACAGTTTTTTATGAGGAGACTAGACAACTGCAAGCAGAATTCACTGCACATCGTGGCACAAGATCACCTTCCCATCTTCTGAATGTGGTATAGATATCAAGGGGCTAAGAGATCTATTTGAGGCTTTTAGTATTAAAATTTGGTGGAGACTACACACTTGTAATAACTTATGGACATAGTTTATGAGGGCCAACTATTGTTCTGGTCAGATCCCCAGATATGTACATCCTAAACTCCATGACTCACAGACTTGGAAACATATGCTTGCTTGTTGCTAGGTTACTGAGCAGCATATCAGATGGCAGATTGGATGGGGCAAGTTATTTTTTTGGCATGACTATTGGATGGGTGGTGAACACTTGGTAAATCGTTTTCCTTTGTTTCTGTCATCCACGACCCAAGTTTGTTATTTCTTTAATATTGGGGATTGGGACATGGATAAATTACAAGTTGTACTACCTAGTGAGATTATTGTTGATATTGTGCAAATTTCGATTGACACATATAGTGAGGATTTTGCATATTGGGTACCTACTTCTGATGGATAGTTTTCCACTAAGAGCGCTTGAGATTTAATTCGGCAATGGAAATTGGTCAATTCTGCATTCAAGTTAATTTCACACAAAAGTATTCCTCTCACAACCTCATTCTTTTTATGGTGTTTATTGCATGATTGGATTCCTTTGGAGATGCGATTGAAAACAATAGGATTCCAAATTGCTTTAAAATGTCATTGTTGCAACTCAGAGGAGTCTCTGCTACATGTCATCTGGGAAAGCCCAGTGGCTAAATAGGTTTGGAATTATTTTGCAAAATTCTTTCAAATCTATGTTATTAACCCATAAAATGTTATTCAGATTATATGGGCATAGGCACATTCTGATGATTATACTAAACAGGGACACATTCATATACTAATGCCTTTATTCATCTTTTGGTTCTTATGGGTGGAACGTAACGATGTAAAGCATAAGAGCCTAGGTATGTATTCTAATCGAGTTGTGTGGGGGATTCTGAAACTTTTACATCATTTGTATGATGGGAAGCAATTTCAAAAGTGGCAATGGAGGGGTGATGTTCGGATAGCTCAGGTTTGGGGACTGATATTCTAGAAAGAAATTCCATCACCACCACGAATAATATCTTCGCATAAACCATCTATAGGTGAGTTTAAATTGTATGTGGACAGTAGCGTTAAAAATCATTTCCATAATGCTGCAGGTGGAGGCTTAGTCCAAGATCATACGAGTACGTTAATATTTGACCTTTCAAAAAACTTAAGTGCCAAAAATTCAGTTGAAGCAGAACTATTAGCCTTACACAGAAAGCTACTTTTTATGTATTGAGTATAATATTGCGAGGCTCTAGATGGAGATGGATTCTTTGGTAGTGATTCAAATGCTAAAATAAGGGTATAGAGGATCACATGACAACAGGTATGTACTTGCCTTAATAAGGAAATGCTTATCCAACTTCTTTTATGGACTATCTCATATACATAGGGAATGCAACTAGGCTACGGACATATTAACAAAAGCTGGATACTAGTATCATGACCTTTAGGTCTTTGATGAGGCACAAGGTAAGTTAATTGGTGTTTTAAAATTAGACAAATCATGTGTACCTTATGTTAGGTTCAAATAATTGTAAAGGAGTAGTACTCCAATTTTTTATGTTTTATGTAATGCAATTAGATCCTTGTACACAAGTAAATTACTTATCCTTTGCAATAGAGAAAATTGCAAAGATGGTAATTCCTGTATTAGGAATTCTATCTCATCTTGCTCATGTAATTCTAAAGGTTCGATTTTAGTCCCCCTCCCTATTGTATTTTACCTTTATTATTATTATTAATAAAATTTGTACAAGGTAGGTGGGCCCTACGAAAACTTCAAGGCTAAAAAAAAACTTGGGAAAGGAAGTTTAGTGTAGATTAAAATTGGGATAACATATGATCATATTAATTGATTTGCTATAGGATAGGGATATACCTATAGGCCATATGTAGCCAGATTAGAGCCTGAATTTAATGAGTCTATTTTAATTTCAATTCACATAGGGACATAGTGTTTTGGTTAAAAAAAATATTTTTATAAGATGAGTCGGGAGACCCTTATAAATAATTGAAGACTCTAGGTTAGGAATTCAACCCATTGAAATAAGTTAAGGAAGAGAGTTAAGATTTAGATGAAGTGTGAGGGATATTGTAATCCTAGGCTTGTTTGATTTGATCTTTACTCAAGTTATTATTACTTTGATTTTTCCTTTTTGTTTAAATTTGGGTTAATTAGTTTTAGTTGATTAATTAATTATAATTGTTTGGATAAGACTAAATTGTTATAATTTTAGTACTTAGTAAAATTTTAGATCAATTCTTTATGGGATCAATATTCTACTTGCTTATATACTATCTTTTCGATATGTATACTTGTGTAGATAGAAATTTAACTGACAAAGACTAAGGGTCGATCTTAGCCATACGTAGGTAGAGAAATAAGCCTAAGGATTAATAGTTATGAGTCTAGATGTCAAACCCAAGGCTCTCGCATGGAAAAAATATAAAACCTAGCTTGAGCCTTAGATTTCATTTTTCATTTTTCTATCCTCTAACTAGTCTTTAACACCATCCAAACCCTTTCCTAATCTCTGCAAACCCCATTGGACAAATATTTAAGCTACCAAACTCGATTTTAAGGTAAGATTTGGCATTTTGAGCTTAAACATCTAGGTTGTGGCCTAACTCTAGGATTTCACAAATTTTAGCTCACTTATTTCGTTTTTGAGCTAAGGATTTTAAGGGTTTTGTGTCGATATATGCCTTGGAGTTACTAGGACTAATCAAGGGATATATTGTCATTTAATGTATACTTAATCATGTAACGTTATGTGATATAGGTTTTCCATCATGTTAGTACAATAATAAGGAGTTATTAAGTATTAATTAGATGAAGTCGTTGCAAGAGAATTGCAAAGTTGTTACAATTATGAGATCTCTATGCATCAAAGTCATGATCCTAAAATAGTTCTCGGTCATTGTATTGTTAAGATAGGGCATTGACAATGCTCAAAGACTAGTACATGTTAAGCCTCTTTACTTGAGAAATAAGCAATCAATCTCATAGATTGAAGTATATGGAATACTTAAGGATGGCAAGTGGGTGTTTCTTGGAGAACAAGTTCACTGAACATGATACGTTATGAGAACTCCATTTGGTATTTCACTCAAGTGTCTATGAAATATGTTTTCATGTAATAGTCACGCAACTAGTCCTCGGACTTAAAACACAAGGTCATCTTAAATAGGGAATAACATACTTTGATTTCGCCTCCATGGGTTTAGAAATGACCAGATGCCTAAACAGGGTGTTTTTGGGTATGCCATGAAGCATGCGAAGGTGGATGAGTGGTCAATAGAGGACTCATCACCCCAAGTGATATGAAGGGATGTATCTCACTTGTTCTCAATTCTTGATTAACTTGTATAAAGTCTTTTGCCAAAGCATGTTGAATTTGAGGAAAGTTAGTTTCCTAAATTCATAAGGTTAGTCATAAATTATGAGAACTAATATGAAATGTCATAAGTAGACATCGAGCCATGATTTATGACATATTCGAGATATTTGATGAAATGACTATATTGCACTTAGAGGCTTATCACTAAAGGGCTTTGTTAAATTCTTTAATTGACTTTTTAACATTTGAGTGGTTATGATGTGTTGCTAGATACCTCTCATGATCTATAAATATAAAACATTTGAGCTGGGTGAAACGAGGTGTCCGACTATGTGCACGATGTGGGGGGATGCACATGAGCTGGTGAAGATGGGGTGTCCGGTTATGTGCACGATGTGGGGGGATACACATGAGCTGGGTGAGATGGGGTGGTATACGAATTGGTATATGCTTAAGTATATGTATATGCAATAAAAAGATCATTATTATAATATGTGATTGTTTGGTATGATGAATCTTAAAAATTTCCCATTGACTTGCAAATTGATTTTTTTGCAGCAAGAAACATGCTGTTTATGCTACCTTGCTTAGATGGTTTTTGGAAATTTCCTCTTTCCAATTTCATGCCGAACATGGTTCCTTCATCATTAAATGATTTTACAACCAAGGGTTAAATGGAGGGATTTTAATGAGAACTTGAACTTAGATGCATTGTTTTCAAATAAGTGCATCATGATTATCAACTTTCCTTATTGTTGCTTGTTCCCTTCTTATGTTCACTCACTGAGTTTGTACTCACTGTTTTCAACTTCATGTTTTCAGATCAGGAGGCAGTTGGAACCTATGTTGAGGTATCTTTGTAGTTTCATCTTGTTGGTAGGTATCTTGGCATTCAATAGCCGCTCCTTCACCTTGGTCACTTCATTGGAAGCCCAAAGTCATTTTTGTTTGTAATATACGTACATGTGATGTAAAGTATTAAGATGCATGCCTTAGACCATATATGTATATTTTGATTGGTAAGCCACCATGATTGGCAATGGTTAGTATTATTTTGGGTTAATATAAATGTAGTTTTTGATTGCTATAATTATTATTAAAGTACTTAAGGGTTGGAATTGTGAGATGTAACTTTAAGAATAATTGATGGGATGATGAGCAGGATTATGTAAATAGGCTTGCTTTGGCTTAGTGGACTATGTCCATTGAGTCCATGTGTCGGTCATGGCTAAAAAATCAGGTCATGACAACATTATTGCATGTTTCGACTAGACTTGATTTATTATGAAAAAAGTTCATAAAAAAAATCATGTTTTCGAGTTCTAAAACAACAAAGATATAAAGCACAAATTTTTAGGCAACCATGATTGGTTTTGGTTGCTTAATACTCTATGAATTTTGTGTTTAATTGCTAAACACACTTACTGAAAATTTTTAACAGCCTTTTTCATGAGTTTGACTCATGATTTATGGAGTTTTAAGAGCACTTAAATGCCATTTATTTTAATTTTGGGTGATTCATAAAAAATAGAAATTATTTCCTACTTTAAAAGAAATTCCTAAAATGAAATCATGCAATTTGTATATCATAAAAAAAACTCGATGCCATGTTGTTTTTCTACTCATTTTGAAAACATTTAAGAATATCAACTTTTAATATGCAATTCAATCACATTAGATTTTCCAAAAATCTCTACTTTACAGAACAAGTGCACATGCGTGTAAAAATCCATGTATACATTATGTATATATAAATATATAGTCAATTCAAACATACACCAAGGTCATCCCCACACTAGTCACAACGGCTCCGCACATACACATGCCAACCTCAACTAAGCACGTGTGCACTCCCGCACCGCACATAGCTAATATCCTCATGTGCACTCCCACACCGCACATGGCATATATCATCATCATGTACTCTCCCACACCGCACATGGCATATCGGCGTGTGCTTTCCCACTTCGCACACTACTAGCACTGTCATGTGCACTCCCACATCGCACACGCACGATTTTAATTATCATTCAATATTTCATTTCAATGCATGGCACGCATAACAACATGTAACAAGAATCTTTGCATAACAATACATCACATGCCACAAATCAATTGGTAATTCAACATAATATTTCAAATACATAATTTATCACATTATATGTCTAAAAATGTAGAAGTATCACTTATGAAAAGCTTGTTCCCATGCATAAATTTAAAAGGGTCAACCAAGGACATTATAGCATTTCATTTAACACATATGCATTTGTTCAAAACCTTTTAAATGCAAGTTCACTCACCTTGCGATAGTGGGATACTACATCCTATTAGTTCGGAGGCGTATCTAGTTATTTCTACTTTTTGGTTGCTCATTATTTTCTTTGGCACGCCACCACAGTACATTATCTTTACTTTTGCACTTCCTAGTACCAATCCAAATTCAATATCTTTAGAGTATATCATTTCTATATTCTTTTTCATTCAATCGTGAATCCTTATTCAACTAACTTAAATCTTAACACATTTTTATCAAAGTTGCCTATGACACCCAGTACCCTCATATTGTGAAACCTCGACCTCCATAGCCCCATAACTAGAAATAGATGCGATAAAACGACCAGGGGTAATTTTGTCATTTTCTTGGTGAGCTCCTAAAAGTAGATTTCCTAATATTATTAAAGCCTAAGTAGGCCTAAGAAATAAATGAATGATGTATATCATGATAAATAAACGAAGATAATAGAAATATTGATAATTTTCATAATAGAGGTAAAATGGTCAGTTTGCAGCTCGGATAAAAAATTTTACGTTTTCGTGAACTCGAGTATTTCTAGACTATTATGGACTTTGTCTTAATGTTAAAGCAGTAAAAAGATTGCACAAAGGATTGGAGGAAGACAAAGTCACCTTGTTGAGGGCATTTTGGTAAATTACATGAAACTTCGATAAACTTTAAGCATAAATATCTCATTTCTCCAGCAGCTTCTTCTTCTTCCTCCTCCCATCTCACGTTTCCTTCATCCTCCATGAAAGCTTCTTTTAATGTTTCCATCACCGTCTCAAACTAACCTTAAATTTAATGCTTTTACACACCTTGTAATAGGGTTTTTCACGCTCTTTCACTCTCTCACCTTAAAACCCTTAAAAAGTCTTACTACCATACTTTCTCTCACTAGTTAGGTGTTCTAGAGAGAGAAAAAGTGTTGAGAATGGCTAGTGATTAGACTTGTGAGTGTTTTGTAGTTGAAGTTGTTTATTCATTTTAGAGTGATTAGGATAGTGAAAATAGATAGCCACTTAATGGCAATTGGAAGCTAGTTAGGAGATAGCTTTTAGAATTTATAGTTATGTGAATTGAGTTAATTGTGATGCTAATGTGATGATAGGTTCCAACGAAGCCCCATCGCCCCATTTGGACCATTAGAGGAAGTTGGAGTTGGGTAAAGATTTAACAAATGCCGGTGAGTGAACTTGCATTTCAAAATGTTTTGGGAAGTGCCTATATGTTTAAATAAATCATTTGAAAGTTTCATTTGTTTTTGCTTTGAAAATATACTTGGGGAACAAGCCCTTGATGAAATGTTTCTATGTTGTGAAATGTGCAATATGAATAGTTCATGCGTTACCACATTATATTGATATGTATATTATGCTTTGGATGCTCATTTTGTGTGATAATGATGACCCAACTATGTGCGGTGTGGGAGTGCACATGAGCTGATAATGACCCAGCTATGTGTGACGTGGAAGCGCACATGAGCTGATGATGACTCAGCTATTTGCGAGTAGGGAGTGCACATGAGCTGATAATGACCCGACTATGTGCGAGTAGGGAGTGTACATAACGATAATATTGCATTGTGCATGTAGGAAGTGCATATGAGCTGAGTGTGGCAGGATGGTATGCATGATGATGCATGTGTGTATATATATATATATATGTTATAGAAAGTTTATGAAAATATTTTTGATTGTGTTGTATGTTGGCATTGTTAATTGCTCCCAAATTATTTTTCATTTCAGCCAGAAAAATGGGGTTTTGATGTAACAAGACCCCTTCAACTAAATTGCTCTATTTTTCGTTGTAGTGAGATTCATTTTCGCTGCAGTAGAAAACTCTCAAGTAGGTAGTCTTAATCCATGCTCTGAATTTTGCTGCAACGAGAATGGATTTTTGCTGCAGTGACAATGAATCTCGCTGCAGCGAGAAACTCTCGGGTGGTTCCAAAATTCTAATGTAGTGCTTTCATTTTGACAAAGATTTTGATCACCTTCTGATCAAAATTGAGGAAAGTGGTAAACATCAAAGTTGTAGCCTAACCTCTTATCTTTCTAATGATTGAAAAATCATTCAATTGGATATTTGTAGTGGGAGATATACTTGGAAAACCAAAGGATATGCAAACCAAGAATGCCTTTCTACTGAGCGAGAAACCCCCTTGTTTGTTTGTCTTGCTTGGTCATTGCTGAAATTTTCATTCTACTCAACTTCATGGTTTATCATGGATCTTCTAACATTAAGGGATTAAACATTCAAAGTTTGGAATGAGGGGTTTTAACCAAAACTTAGACTAAATTGCATGGTTTTATCGTAAGTGCATCATATTTTCTAAAACATTCCTTATCGTTGCTTGTTCCCTTTTTTTGTTCACTCACCGAGTTTATAGTCACTCTTTTAAACTGCATGTTTTAGATCCGTAGCTAGTTGGGATTGAGATTAAGGAGACCACTTGTATTCACCCCTTGGTAGGTATATGGCATTTGGTAGTTGTGCCCTCACCCAAGTCACTCTATTGGTCATCAAGAATTTTGCATGTGGATTTACACTCGATGTAAATCGCTAAGATTTAGGCTACAAACAATAGATGTCTATGTGATATGATGATGCCATTATGAGATGGCAATGAATGACAGTATTTTGGATTAGTACAAATTTAAATATTTGGTTGCCTTGTTTATTATCGAAATACGTATAGTTGAGAATAAAGATTTATGGTTAAAAGTGATGGTGGGAATGATGAAATAGAATTTCATAAATAGGCTTGCTTGGGCTTAGTGGGCTGTGCCCATAGGGCTCTTGCGCTTGTCATGGCTTGGAAATTGGGATGTGACAAAGGTAGTATCAGAGCCCTAGGTTTAGTTGAGTCTTAGGATTTCCTATCTCTGTCAGCAGAGTTGTTAGAGTTAGTGTAGAGTCTTGTTCTTGGTTTGTGGGTGCGCAACACGAATCAAGGAAAGGAGGGTACATGAACTCTTTTTCATCTAGAAGCCTACCTTTGTCTTAGTACTAAAAGGTTAAGAATTTATGCATGTTTGTGTACAAGTTTAAGGTGCCCTTGTGACATAACATGAGTAGCAACGGGAAGAAACAGGAAAGGTCTCCTAATGCTGAAGAAGGATCGATGGACTCCATTACTCGGAGTCGTTATGCGCTAAAGGTTGAAAGCATGGCTAGTAATTCACTCTGACTTCCTAATGAATGGATTCCACCGGGAGTGAAAATAATGTTTCGTAAAGGGAAAAGTCTCGAAAGTATTGAAAGCCTTGCAAATAAGGACATCACTGGTATTCGAAAATGCATGAACAAATTACTAGAGGAATGGTATAAGAAAAAGATAGAAGAGGCAATTGTAAAGGGAGATATTCATCCTAGGAAGGTATCCTTTGTCCGACAATTTCCTCCTGGATGTGCAATAGGTGCTGCATCTATGAGTAAGGAGGAATTTGAGAGGCAACAGTAAGCTTGGAAGAATAGGAAACAAGAGGATCCTAAAGAGGACCCGGAGAAGGATTCGTCGATGTGCTTGGATCAAGGCGACGATGATCCTAGTGACGCTTAATATTTTTGTTGAATTTTATATTACTTTAAGTCTTGGAAGATGTGATGTAAATGGAGTAGTAATAATTATCTGTACAAAGGACTTAAGAGTTTGGCTTTTAATTTCGTGTGACTCGAACGGATTATGAAGTAGCTGTCTAAATGACTTGGTGTATAGGGGAATCTTTTGGTATGATAGAGGTGGACTAGCAATATAATTATTGAGGAAAGATATTAACCTTAGTGGTGTGGCTGGTCACCTTAGATAATTATTAAAGGTCGACGTACAAAGTCATTAGTGGTACAAGAAACTACAAAACTTGACCAACGACTACCAATTAATGGTGGAATTGTGAAAATTTGAAATCTCAATTGCAATTACAATTTGGACGAATATGAGAGAAGTTAATGAGACTATAGATAACACTTTGAATGGATACTGTGATTAAGTCGAGAATTGTAAACTTAAGTGTTAAGGGAATTGTGACCCGATATTCTTGTGGATGAGAATGTTAAGGGACATATGCTGGATAAACAGGAAAAAGGGTCAAAAAGGATGATTCGTTGGTCAAGTGGCTGTAGTGTGTAGGTAGGTCCTAAAGAGATGTGCAATGCACAAAAGAAGAAAAAGGTATGAAGTCTTTTAATTGTTTCTTATAAAGTACGATTGGCAGTAAGAATGGAGGCATATGGTGCCCTAACATTATAAAATGATAATCTAACACAAATATAGCCCATTGGAGGTAAATTATGGAACTTGGGAAAGATGAATTCTTGATTTAATGAAAAATGGTGAATGTAGAATGTGGAGAAAGATGAACTATTTTTATGGTTGTTTGTACTGAAATGTCAATAAACTATTTGAGTTATGAAACAAGAAAGATAATTAGTTATGGATTATAACAAATTTGTGGAATGCCATAATTAGTGAGTAATTATGTGTAGGGTGATATATGTATTGTGAATTCATTACACCATATGGAAAAGATGCCTTAATGTGGGATTTCATGATTGATGATAAAAGTCAAAAGATGATATGAGTTAAAAGTATTAATTTGGTCTAATGCATATGATAAGCAAAGAGAAGATACACACACTTATGGAAATTATGGTATAGGCTTAAAGGAAAGCCATGAGATTGAGAATGATTAGTGTAGTAGCCTTAAAAAAAAAGAATTGCTTCGATAAAGTAAATTTCAGTAGCTGCAATGTCACAGCACTGACTACCCAATGCTGCCGCTTTAAAAACCCGTTATGGCTAAAAAGCACGAGCAAACTGTGAGTGGCATAAAGACGAAACTCACAAGTTGAATTATGGTTATTGGTATTGATGTTGAGCTTTGTTATTTAGAGTTTTAAGCACATTGGAAGAGTGTTTATATGAATGAATTGAAAGGTTTCTTTAATGCCTTATATATGGGCATGTAAGTAAAAGAAAGAGAAGTTAAAGAGTTCTTGAGACAACTACATTGGGATAAACTACCACGTGAAGTATTAAAACGAATAACATGTTGACTAAAGTCAAATCCTAAAAAATAAAGAAAATAAGAGGTTAAGCCTTGTTAAGGGCTAAGAAAAAAAATGAGTGAAAGGTTATATGAAGGCATGGGACATCGACAAGGGATGTCAATACTAGGTGATGAAATTGTGAATCAAGGATTACAAGGGTAGCATAGCAAATGAGTTAATATACAGTATTGCTATGAAGATTCACAAATCTCATCTTGACTTAGTTGAATGAAGAGGGTTAGTAACAACACAAGGCCAATTACATGGTATGCTAGAAACCCACGAAGATAAATTGAAGTATGAATAGATGAGCAGGCATTTAAATATCTTGGTGAATAAGTGCATGCCTTTTTGGAATGATATGCTCGGAAGTTAAGGAGCCAATAAGTGATTAAGTGTTTCAAGAATGCACGAACATCCTTGAGAAGGAATTACCAATCATACGTGGCAAGTATAACATCTGGAAATTGGAAACTTGCTAAAGAGCCTAACGGCTAGACCACGGGCTAAATAATTATCTGCGATGAGATATAAGTTTAAGGTGAGTATTTACAAAGAAATAGTCAAGAGGAATCCTGCTATGAATCTTGTGAAAACAAGCATTAAGTTGGGTTGTTACAAAAAAGGGAAGCTATAAGTCGAGAGTGATACTCACATTGACATGGAAGGGTACTTAAGAAGAACCTTGTTCTCAATCTTGTAATTTCAAGTACAAATTGTAAATTGGCTAAGGGAGACTGATGTTATATTGGTATAAAAGAATAATGTAAATAATGATTGAAGGTAACCTTGATAATGAAGTTGGATTATGGAAACCTTCTAACGTATTATGGAAATTGGAATTCGAAAATGCATGAGGCACGCATGATTCGAATGAGTTTAAGTCTTAAGTGACTGGTTAATATTGAATTGCAAAAGGGATATATAAGGATGACTTTTAGGGATTGTGGTATTGCATAAGATGCAATGATCAAGAAAAGATGAACCTTTGAAAGATCAATGAGGTTATAAAGCATATATGCATACTAGATTGCAAGATAATGAAAATGATATTTAGTAAGTGAAATGTGACTACTGAGATTGTGGTGCAAGGATATATATAGTACAATCAAAATTAAGTATATAATTGGAAATGATAAGAAGGGAGTATAAGCATGCAAATGATGTGAAGTTATGTGTAGGCATGATGAGAATTCGTATGGATTACGTAAGAGATAACTTATGGTAAGACGCAAGTTGAATGGTAATTTAAATACCTAAAAAGGGCAATCAAAAATTGATTATCCCCCAATGTTCGTAGATCAAATATGAGAATGTTGACATGTACTATGAGACTTGTTATATTGAATTTTGGTTATGGATAGGAATGAATAGAAGTGAAATTTAGCTCAAAGGTGCTTGAACACAAGGATCCCCACACATAATGAGGAATGTTGACATTTAGAAGTGCGTGTACATACGTATGTGTGGAATTGATGATGTAACCAACTAAAGTAACAAATTATTCTTAGTGATTCAAAATTTGAGCATGATATATTTGATGAGTTGGATGGATAGTACAACAAAAAAGAGATGTCATCAGAAGTTAAGCTATGTTGATATAAGAAATTTGGAGAAACAGTCAAAGAAAGGATATCAAGGGAATGTAATCTATAGCATGCTTAAGACATGCAAGAAGGACTAATATGATTAAGAAGATTTAAGTTGCATAAATACGAAATAAACATGAAGAGTGAGGGAATGGTTGAAAGAGTCAATTCCTTCTGATGTTGAAAATATGTATAGGAATGAGTAAGACATGTTTATAATGTCATAAGTTATGCAATAGTGTATGGGGATAAAATAAGGAATGAATGTTGGGGAGTTGATAGGGAATGAGGTAATAAGATGATGATTAGGTATAAATAAGCAAGTATAATATATGATTGAAATCGCTATGATTGAGCTGGAGTTATGATTCGGGGTTAATGATGGAAGACAAAGGCATGCTCAACCGCTTAATGATAAAAAAGAGAACATTAGTTGAAAATACCGTGGTTCTGATTGGAAGATGATAATGTATATAAGTTACGTGCCTTGATCTTGTAAAATGTTTTAGTCAAACGAAAGGTAACGAAGTGCATAAATCAAAACTCCTTATAAAGGAAAGAACGAAATAAGATCATAGAGTGAGATTAATAACTAGACATCGATAGGAATTTGAGGATGAATTCTATTGAAGTGAGGGAGACTATGACACTCAGTAGCCTCGTATTGTGAAACCTTGACCTCCATAGACCCGTAACTAGAAATAGATGCGATAACACAGACCAGGGGTAATTTCATCATTTTCTTGGTGAGCTCCTAAAACTAGATTTCCTAATATTATTAAGGCCTAAGTAAGCCTAAGGAATAAATGATGACGTATATCATGATAAATAAATGAAGAAAATAGAAATACATATAATTTTTACAATAGGGGTAAAATGGTCATTTTACATTTCAGGTAAAAAATTTTATGTTTTCGTGAACCTGAGTATTTCTAGACTATTATAGACTTTGTCTTAATGTCAAAGAAGTAAAAAGATTGCATAAAGGATAGAAGGAAGACAAAGTCACCTTGTTGAAGGCATTTTGGTAAATTGCATGAAACTTGGATAAACTTTAAGCGTAAATATCTCATTTCTCCATAAGCTTCTTCATTTTTCTATTAGCTTCTTCTTCTTCTTCCTCCCATCTCACGTTTCTTTCATCCTCCATGAAAGCTTCTCTCAAAGCTTCCATCACTCTCTGAAACTAACCTTAAATTTCATGCTTTTACACACCTTGTTATAGTGTTTTTCATGCTCTATCACTCTTTCACCTTAAAACCCTTAAAAAGTCTTACTCCCATACTTTCTCTCACAGCTAGGTGTCAAGCCCAGCTCTATTATATACTTGCCATATCATTCATGTACTTGATAGCATGTCTGCATACTTGGATGCCTTGAAAAATCGTTAAAAGTCGGTATCATATCTAATGGTACAATTAAGTCGATTACAACCTCGAACTAGTCCAAATAGAGACTTTAGGATCTATTTGAGATTTATTGAACCTTAGAATATCTTAAAATGGTGATTCGGAGTTCGAGGATTAATTTGAAATCCAATCGAAAATTTTTATAACATAGGGGAAAAATGGTCATTTTGCCACTCGAGAGCAAAAATTGGAATGTTGGACGAGATTTTTGATCAAGTTTGACTAATTGGAGCATAATTTGAATTTGAGAAGTGAAAATTTTCAATTTCGACATTTTTTCGAGCATAAGGGCAAACTGGTCATTCCTTGTGCCCATGAGGATGTAATTGGAATTTTGAAAATTTTACACCATCGTGACACTTGTCAAGCCCATGAGTTTCACCTATTATCATTTTTATACTTTGGATAATTAAGGTATTATATGTTGTGGTAAGAAAATGATTAATAGTTAAGTTTAACCATGGACCATTCACACGTTGACACGTGTCAAGCTTTAATTCTTTTATAATTTTCTTTATAAACTAACATAAACCTCTCCCAATTCTTCTTTCATTGCCGTGCAAGCCAAAGAAATGGGGGGAAAGAATAGAAACAATCCTTGAGGAACAAAACTCAAAAGAAATTCATCGATTATCGAAAAACGAAGCGATCTAAGGTAAGATTTCGTGATTTTAGCTTAAGATTCACCTCTCCCATGCTTTTTTTTTCATTTTCTATGGTTGAAACCCAAAATTTCATGAAGGAAGTCATGTTGGCCGAATTAAGGGGGGGGGGGGGGAGTTTTGATGATGGGTTTTGTTAGATTTCAAGCTATCTAGGTGTTTTAAGTTGTTTTGTGATATTCGATATGAAAAACAAGCAAGAAAACCACATGCTCTTCACTAAACCCTCATTGGCCGAATTTAATAAGGGAAATATTGATGATAAATTTTGTTATATTTCATATTATTTAGCTCGCATTTGATGATTTATGGTGTCGGATATCGATAATGGTTATCGAAAAGTATAGTTCCTTTAGTAAACGACTTGACCGACAATGAGAAAATCATGGTAAATGGACTTGGATTTGATTTCTATTGATATATATGGACTTATTGGACAGTGTTGACACTAATTAGCACGTTAGTTCAGAATCGAAATGAGTTTCGGATGTGATAATTTAAGTGACAATCAAGTTTATTGAGGTACTTTAGGTGTATTTAGAGTACCGAAAGTGCAATGAATCTATTTGGAGTTGAATCAGATGTTTTGGCTAATTAAACAGTGTATAGTGCGAGTTAGTTCGAATACCATTTCAGTCCAATAACAATTGAACCTACGTAGAACACCATCTTTAAGTGATTATTTGAACATTTCTCATTCAATTTCATGCAT
Organism: Theobroma cacao; assembly: GCF_053813885.1. Classification (NCBI taxonomy): domain Eukaryota; kingdom Viridiplantae; phylum Streptophyta; class Magnoliopsida; order Malvales; family Malvaceae; genus Theobroma; species Theobroma cacao. The sequence continues at coordinate 8,954,947 of NC_142648.1, read as the reverse complement.
TCATATAGAGCCTGGAATAGTTTTATAACAGTTTGGCACAAATGTATTGAATTACTTGTTGTGTATTAGGTATAGGTGGTGAGCCTTCTGGTAAGGGCAAGGATATTGTATTTAAGGACCAGGAGTAGGAGTACTCCCATTATTGTGAGTAATCAAAGTATCATCTGAACTATCTAAAGTAATTTATACTCATTTTTATGATTTCAAAGAAAAATTAACTTAAATTGTAAACTACTATGTTTTATAACTGAAGTGTTGGTTAAATGAAATGAAATTCATAGTTCGGTTTGAAATTGAATCTTGGTTTTGGAAATTGAGTAAGTGGAGACTATATACTTGTGTTATATATATGTTTTGACTATTGTTAGTTATGCCGACCTTGCTTTGTAATAAATGTATCGGCATAACAGGATTTGTAATTGACATATGGTTTGAATTGATGGCTTATGACAATGTGATGGCATGAATGGCTATATTTGTGTTTGTGTGGAATATATGAACTGTTTTGTTTTACCTTGACAGGCAGGGTAATATCATATTAGCCACGTCATACTACCGAAATTTTTATTAATTTGGTGGGGTAATTGATTAACTTACAATAGTGGGCGGGTTTCCGTGGACTGGCCTATTAGAGGGGCACGGTAAACCCCGTCATATTTTGCCTTAGTATTAGAGGCGTGGAGGGTATCTCCTAAAGTAGTTTAGAGTTCACTTCATGTCGAACCACCACGTGAGGGTGAAACTCAACCAACGCCAAGGAACGACTATGTTTTTAAATGTAAAAACATGTTTTATGTGTATATGTTATTTTAACAGCCTTGGTAGACTCAGTTGGATGCCTTGCGCAAGGTGTCACCAAGTACAAGTTTTGGCACGAGCCAAGTTTTTAAGAGAGTCATAAGCCTTGTTGATTTTTTTTTTATGAAATGTAACTGTTTTATATGGGTTGAAATGAGTTTTAATGTTATGAATCATATTATGATGACATGTTTTAATTGTCTCCATTTACTCGGCTTTAGATGTTATAGATGATCTTTGCTTACTCACTGGGTTTATGAAAACTCACCACTCTTCTTTCACCCATTTCAGGCTTAGGGCAGTCTGTAGACCACCGATTTTGTTGAGGGTTTGCTTTTGGATTCGCACCCTTAGAAATCGTGGGTTTACAGTCGTGTTTATTTTTGTTATTTTTGGGCTCACATGTCATTGTAGAATATTTTTGTATACCTTGGCGCAATGTGCTATTATATACGAATTTATTTTGTTATTACTTTTCATTAACTATTTACGGAGAAATTTATAAATATTATTTTATCTGAAAATGGAATATTTTATTTACTATTTTTATTTAGTTTGATTAGCTAAAATTTCGCTTTAAATGGATGATTTAGATACTTAAATTTATTTTTAGATATGAAATGTATATTTTTCAATTATTTATTACATTTTTAGCAGGTTTCGAAATTTTTTGGTAAAATGACCAAAATACCCCTATGTGATAGAAATTACTTTTTGATTGTCTTTGATTTGAAAATAATCTATAATCCTTTAAAATATGATATTTAGTAACTGCTACTCATAGGGAAGGTAGAGAACTGATGCTAAAGCCTTACGAGATTTCGGTTACATCCGGATAAGATATGTCTATCGGGACATCGCGATGGTTGTCACGGGCTCGTAGAGAGTACCGAGTCATGACACTAGGTGTTCTAGAGAGAGAGGGAGAGAGCTTCTGTCATAGCTTAAAAATTCTTGGAAAGGAATTTACTTGCAAAGCTACCAAGGTGAGTAATGAAGTAGAGTTGGTTTTTAAGTGTTGAGAATGGCTAGTGATTAGACTTGTGAGTGTTTTGTAGTTGAGGTTGTTTATTTATTTTAGAGTGATTAGGATAGTGAAAATAGATAGCCACTTAATGGCAATTGGAAGCTAGTTAGGAGATAACTTTTAGAATTTATATTTATGTGAATTGAGTTAATTGTGATGTTATTGTGATGATAGGTTCCAACGAAGCCCCACTGCCCCATTTGGACCATTAGAGGAAGTTAGAACTGGGTAAAGATTTAACAAATACCGGTGAGTGAACTTCCATTTCAAAATGTTTTAGGAAGTGCCTACATGTTTAAATAAATCATTTGAAAGTTTCATTTGTTTTTGCTTTGAAATTATACTGGGGGAACAAGCCCTTGGTGAAATGTTTTTATCTTGTGAAATGTGCAACATGAATAGTTCATGCATTATCACATTACATTGATGTGTATATTATGCTTTGGATGATCTTTTTCTGTAATAATGATGACCCAGCTATGTGCGGTATGGGAGTGCGCATGAGTTGATGATGACCCGACTATTTGCTAGTAAGGAGTGCACATGAGCTGATGATGACCTGTCTATGCGTGAGTAGGGAGTGCACATGATGATGATATTGCATTGTGCGTGTTGGGAGCGCACATGAGCTGAGTGTGGCAGGATGGTATGCATGATGATGTGTGTGTCTATACATGTATATATGTTATAGAAAGTTTATGAAAATATTTGTGATTGTGTTGTATGTTGGCATTGTTAATTGCTCATCAATTGTTTTCCATTTCAGCAAGAAAATGGCTTTTCAATGTAACAAGACCCCTTCAACTAAATTACTATGTTTCTCACTACAGTGAGATTCATTTTTGTTGCAGTGAGAAACTCTCGGGTAGGCATCCTTAATCCATGCTCTGAATTTTGTTGCAGCGAGAATGGATTCTTGCTACAGCGAAAATGAATCTCGTTGCAGCCATAAACTCTCGGGTGGTTCCAAAATTCTAGTGTAGTGCTTTCACTTTGACAAAGATTTTGACCACCTTCTGATTATAACTAGGCAAAAGTGGTAAACGTCACAGTTGTAGCCCAGCCTCTTAGCTTTTTAATGACTTAAAAATCATGTCAATTAGACTTCTGCAGTGGGAGATATGCTTGGAAAATTGAAGCATATGCAAACTAAGAATGCCTTTTTGCTGTAGCGAGAAAACCCTCTGTTTGTTTCTCTTGCTTGGTCATTGCTGAAATTTTCATACTATTCAACTTCAAGTTTTATCATGGATCTTCTAACATTAATGGATTAAACATTCAAAGTTTGGAATGAGGGGTTTTAACCAAAACTTAGACTAAATTGCATGGTTTTATCGTAAGTGCATCATATTTTCTAAAACATTCCTTATCGTTGCTTGTTCCCTTCTTATGTTCACTCACTGAGTTTAAACTCACTCTTTTAAACTGTATGTTTTCAAATCCATAGCTAGTTGGGACCGAGATTAAGGAGACCACTCGTATTCACCCTTGGTAAGTATATGGCATTCGGTAGTTGTGCACTCACCCAAGTCACTCCTCTGGTCATCAAGAATTTTGCATGTGGATATACACTCGATGTAAATTGCTAAGATTTAGGCTACAAACAATAGATGTATATGTGATATGATGATGCCATTATGAGATGGCAATGAATGATAGTATTTTGGATTAGTATAAATATAAATATTTGGTTGCCTTGTTTATTATCGAAATACGTATAGTTGAGAATAAAGATTTGTGGTTAGAAATGATGGTGGGAATGATGAAATATAATTTCATAAATAGGCTTGCTTGGGCTTAGTTGGGTGTGCCCATTGGGCCCTTGTGTCGGTCATGGCTTGGAAATTAGGTTGTGACATTGCCTTTATCCTTTTCTTGCTTAATTCTTAAGATTATAAATACCAACAACTTATTTATGACTCTAGCACATATATTAATCTTTTCTAAGAATTTTTATCAAGTTCAACCATCATTTCCATATGAATAACCTAGCATATGGAAGCAACTATAAATTTACTTCCATCAGGCATTTTTTAAGTTCACATGCACCACAATTTACTTTTACATGCTGCCACAAGCACAAACAATCAATACATATCTCATTTTTTCTTTCTACTTATGATTTAGAGGTTAGAACGCTTACCTACCACTTAATCTAGCTTAAAATCCCCACGCACTTCAAGATTCTTCCACATGCATGCCTCAGGTTCCTTGGATCTTTATTGATCCTTGCTACCATAAACAAAACCTCACATCATAATTGGTTCAAACTACATGCTTTCAAACAAAACATCAATTTCTACCTTCCTTACCTTGAAATCCACAAGGCAAACCACTAAAATCTTTTCAAACCTCAACAATGGTGTGTGCAGGTGGCAAGGAAAACCTCTTAGTTTTCTCTTTTCTCTTCTAAGGTCGAGCCTCCTCTGAGCTTTTCTCTTCCTTTTTTCTTTTTTTTTTCCTTTCTTCTTTTTTTTTCTCTCTCCTAAGGTTTAGTTGGGATGAAAAATGAGGTTGAGAGTTGTGTTGGGTGAATAAAGGGGTAAGAAAATGGAAAAGTAAGAAAAGAAGAGAAATGAGAAGAAAAAACTTGATTTTTATGGTGAAGAAAGGAAAATGGTTTGGGAGGAAGAAGATGGAGAAGAAAATGCCTTTTGGAGAAGATAAGGATCAGCCATGGATAAGGAAGAAAAGAGTCAAAGCTTCCTTTGGAAGCTTTGACCAAGCTCATGGAAAAATTAACATTTTGCTCTCCAAGTTTCTCCCTTTTTAAATTTAGCCCTCCCAACAATCTTTTAACTCCAATTTCGTTCTATTTTACTTCCTTTACATGTTTGTAAACAAACTTAAAGTTTTCACTTCAATACGGTATCACCATAATATTTAAATATGTACTTACCCATGCTAGCTTTATTTAATAAAGACACCGGGCACAACTATCATCATTTTTCTTCGAAATTCTTCCTTATTTCTTCTCCCCCACTTAGATTGACCATATACTCCTCCTTCATGACTAATTTTGATATCAAATAAAATATTATTTTGTTCTAAGATTTTCCATTTATCTCGTTGGAACCAAAATGTCTTATTACGCCCTAATTAACTTCCGAATCACTTTTTATCTTGCTAATTCATCTTCAATAAAAAAATTATTATTTAATTATTATTTTCTCTTGTGCGAAATATTTTACACTAGAATATTCCTTTCACCCGCCATCGTTCTTTGACACTTAAATCCAAGTCAATTAGCCTTTCGTCTTATCAATACGGTTATGTTGACTACTATACGGGGGTACGGGGTATCACATAAAGACTCTAACACAAAAGAGTTTTGATGATCACTTTGAAGGTCTTGGAATGAAGAATATGTTATACTTGCTTTAGGGCAAGTGGGAGATCGCTAACAATTTTGAGAATATGGTACCTTAAAAAACAAGTATATTTTCATGTTTAATTTCATTTAACTTATTTGTAATGAAAGTGCATTTTGATAATAAGACGAAGAGTTTGTTTTAAGTAAGCATTCATTATCTAGCTATTAAGGTACCATGATTCTGTTGAGATATTAAAATACATTTTTATGAATAGTCATACATAGGAGACATGTATTTCAATCGAATCTAAAAGTTGTTCATAGCCATATAATAAATCTGGTCACTTTATTGTGTTAAGGCTGTAGTGTCCAAATTACTTCCAACGAAACGAATGTGATTCACTTCAAAGGAATGATGAGTCTCAAATCGAAATGATTGACTTCGAGTAATGACACTATAACATGAACTGGAATCATGTGAGAATCAAATTTAAGTTTAACCATTACTTAAATCATGATCTTACACTTAAGCATTTGTTTATAATAGAACCAAAATCTAGATGGATAGGGGACTTGTATTTAATCTCCTTATAATCTTTGATATACCATGAGCATGATCATCATGAAGCATTGATCTAGACTCTATATTTTGAAATTATAATCACAATGAACATTTGGGAATTTATATCCAAATAATGGAGTTTATAGCATTAACATTACTTTTAGTGATTTCAGGAAGATTGATGATTAATCTGGGCCTAGTGGATTGATGAATTAACTACTCATCACATCAGAATACTCAAAAGATTAGATCTAGAGTATTGAATCATTAATTGGATGAAATTTGAGACTAGGGGACAAAATTGACAAAAAGGGTAAAATAGTAATTTCATCTTTTATCATTGGATGGTTATAAGGGTTCACAATATGAGGTTTGCAATGGACAACTCATAATTAATATCAAGTATTGAATTATTTCTTGTAATTATAGTTAATCCAAGAGTGCAACCATGAATCTATGGTGGAGTGATTTCATGGTTAATAAGCTTGAATTATTTTTTACTAAGATTAAGAATAATTCTAAGTTTATTGGAGCTTGGAATTTCTATGTCCAAATAGATTCCCCACTTAGCTTCTAGAATTCAACTTGTTTAATTTGGAATGCATGTTTTATTTGATTAATTAACTTGTGTACAAAAAATGGCAACTTAAACATGTTTGTCTTAATTTAGACAAGAAAACATGTTTGTCTTAATTTAGACAAGAAAACATGTTTGGTTTGAATTTAGACAAAAAAATATGTTTGACTTAATTTGAGACAAGAAAAATATGTTGTCTTAATTTAGACAAGAAAACATATTTGTCTCAATTTAGGCAAGGTAACATATTTTTGTCTCAATTAAAGACAAGAATTGTCTTAAATTAAAATAATGCTAGGAGGATTCTTGCCAAAATGTATCTAGACATCCATGTTGATAAAAGAAGACTCCATGTTTGACTATCACTCTTTTATTTATTATTAATTCTTTTTAAATAAAGATGGATAATAATACAATATGAGTTATTATTCAACAAGGAGTTTTATTTTATCAAGAACTCTAAATGATAATTAAAGAATTAAATTATTTATTCTTAATTTTAATTTTGATAATTGTGGAGCAAGTTTGATGTTTTCGTAACTGTGAATGGATAGTCATGATTGATATAAAGGTGTTTGCTTTTGATTAAACCTTTGAGGCAAGAGTTTTAATAAAAAGAGAAGAGATTGGAAGAAAAGAAATGTACATCCTTTTTCTTGAAAAAGTTTTCAGCCTTCACTTCTCTCCTCTTCTTCCAAACTTTGTTGTATCTCTTTTCCTCTTTCCCATTCTTGGCTGAATATTTTTTTGGAAGAAAAATAGCATTTTATTTTTAGGAAGAAATGATAGACAAAATCAGTTGCCATCTTGTAATCTAGCATTTCACACATTGTCCACTCAAGATTCAAGTTGAAAGTATTCCTAAAGAATAAGTGGTAAACTTGTTTGGTCGAGAAATCAATCGTTGGTGTGGTGGCATCCGAAAATAAGAATCTCCAAATAAAAGGTTCATTTTTTTTTCTTACGTAATAGATTCTTATCTTTTAGGATGTGATTTTGTTGCTTGCAATAAGAATGATGTGTGTTTTCACTTATGTAATTGGATTGCTTGCTTCCTTTATAAAAGAAATTTTTGAAATCCAATTGCATCACGTGTGGGCCATCATTAAGCACAATCCTGAAGCTTTTTTTTAATCCTCCCAGTTTTGCAATAAGGTGACTAAAGATCTCACACTGCCTCTCCTCAGCCATAGACAAACTAGGAGACATAAAGTTTAGTAAAGTAGTATATAGTAAGTGCCAATTAGGCATTCGACCTATATAACATAAACATAGCATTCAGATATCCCAATGTGAATTAACTTGGTTGATATAATGTATAGAAATTGGATTTTGGTGCTACGTAAGCAAAGCATTTATATTTAATAGTGTTTCGTGAAACATCGACCTTCATAGACGTGTAGTAAAGGTAAACACGATCATGTGGGTTAGAGGTAGTTCTGTCATTTCCTTGGTGAGCTCCTAGAAGTGAGTTTTTCTAATATTATTAAGGTCTAAGTAGGCCTAAGGAATAAACGAATGATGTATATAATAATGAAATAAACGAAGAAAATAGAAATAATGATAATTTCCATGGTAGCGGTAAAATGGTCATTTTGGGTCTCGGGTCTAAATTTTTAAGTTTTCATGAACTCGAGTAACTCTAATCTATTGTGGACCTTTTCTTAGTGTCAAAAGAGTAAAAGGTTTGAGCCAAAGGGAAGAAGAAGGCAAAGTCAACTATGCAATGGCATTTTTATAAATAAGTGAAACTTTAGTCAACTATAGGATAAATATCAAATTTCTTCAGCACTTTCTCCTCACTTCCAACAACTTTTTCTTCTTCTTCCCATCCTTCTTCCTCAGTAAACGTTTTTCATCTTCCATGGAAGCCATCCTTTGAAACCTCCATAACTTTCTTAAAGTAACTTCAATTCTCATGCTTTAGTACACTTTTTCACAAGATTCTTTATGCTCTTTCACTTTTACACCTCAAGAACCCTCAAAAGCCTTTCCTCAATACTTTATCTCACTAGTTGAAAATTTTAGAGAGAGAAAGAGTCCTTCCAAATAGCTTAAGGAAAACTCTTGAAAGGGAATTCAACTACAAATTCACCAAGGTGAGTATTAAGTTAGGGTTGATATTTAGGTTGTTGATGATGGTTAATAATTAAATTGTAGACTGTTTTATTTATAAAGGTTATTTATTTATTTTTAGTGCGACTAGAGTAGCGTCAATCAAATGGTAATTGAAAGCTAGTTAGGAATAACTAGCAAAACTTGATTTAGGAAAATATCTTTTGAAATAATATTCATGTCAATTGAGTTGGTGTGATGCTATTGTGTGTGATAGATTCCCACGACACCCCACATCTACACTTGGAGCATTAGTGGAAGTTCAAGTCGATTAAAGAACCAATAAAGACAAGTGAGTGAACTTGCATTAAAATGTTTTAGGATAAATGCATATGTATTTGGTTGAATCACTTGAAATATTTATTGAACTTTTCTCTAAATCTGCATGGGAACAAGCCCTTGATGAAATGTCCTTATATTGTGAAATTTGTAATGTGATTAGTTCATGTGTTCCTACATGGCGTTGATGTGTATGTTATGCATTGAATGGTACTATTGTGTGATAATTACAACCGTGCGTGTGTGGTGTGAGAGTGCATATGATGGTGCCGATAGTGTATGGTGTGGCAGTGCACACGTCGATGATTTATGCCATGTGCGGTGTGGGAGAGCACATGATGCTAATGATGATATTGTAATGTGCAGTGTGGGAGTGCACATGATGACCTAGCTATGTGCGATGTGGGAGTGCACATGAGCTGCTGGAGAGTTGGGGTGATGCTGGTAGTTGTATATATGTTTATATATGTTATATATAGAGAGGTTATGGAAAATATATTATGATTGCATTGAATATTGAATGTTAAAATTTGACAAATGTTTTCCAATTGATTTTCACTGCAGCAAAAATGGATTTTTGTTTGTGACAAGAATTCTTTTAATTTCATTGCCCTATTTCTCATTGCAGCCAAATTCTTTCTCACTGTAGTGAGAAACTCTTGAGTGCTAGGGGCTTGACTAGCCCAGATTTTCGTTGCAGCGAAAATGCATTCTCACTGCAACAAGAAACTTTCAGTTGGTTGGTTCAAAATTTTGCCTGAATTTCGTTATAGTGAAATTTCATTCTCGTTACAACGAAGCTACAGCGAGAATGCCCTTTTGCTGTAGCGAGATTCACTTTGCCATGCTTACCTTGCTTGACTCTACCATAGTTTTCACTCTTTAACTTCATTGTTGATCATGGATCTTTCAATACTAAGGCACTAAATAATCAAAGGTTGAATTAAGGGGTTTTAGCAAGAAATTAAGCTAAATTGCATTGTTTTCAACATAAGTGCATCGTGTTTTCTAAAACTTTCCGTATTGATGCTTGTTCCCTTCTTATGTTCACTCACTAGGTTTATAATCACTTTTTTCAACTTCATGATTTCAGATTCGGAGGTAGTTGGGACCTAGGTTGAGGTGTCCACGTATATCCATTTTTTTAGTGGGTATCATGGCATTCAGTAGCTGTACCTTCACCCAAGGTCACTTTACTAGAAGTCAAGAGTCTTTTCACCTGTGTATACGTACACGTGATGTAAATCACTAAGATACATGTCATAAACAATATATGTTTTATTTTGATTAATGGTGCCATTATGAGTTGGCAATGGGTGACATTATTTTAAGATAATACAAATGTAAATATTTGGTTGTCATAGTTTATTATTGAAATATTATAGTTAAGAATTACGAAATGTGACTATGGGAATGAGTGATGAAATAATAGGCAGGACTACATAAATAGACTTGCTTGGGCTTAGTCGGCTATGCCCATTAGGCCCTTTGCATCGGTCATGGCCCGAAAATTGGGCTGTGACATGTTTATTATTAATTTCTTCCATCTGTAAAAGTTGAGAATTAAGAATGATCAATATTTCATGGAGTATTAATAATCATTGTTTTCCTAACGGAGTAATAATAATCTTTTTTTTCCTAATGGTGTAATGGACCATCCTGGTCGAATGATCAACTCTTGGATAGTGATGACACAAACTTTTTGCTTTATATGTCTTGTTGTAGTTTATGGATACCCTAGAAATGCCTCAACCTTATTTTGAAATTTTAGAAAAACCAAAACATAATGCAAAGTGCGATTTGGTCACTACCAAAATCTTATTTCAAGTTTGTACATATGAGATTTGTAAGTGTTGAAAACTAGGAATTTCATTCAAAACTAAAAGATGGGAAGTTGTCGTATAGGTATTTAATACTCATGCTAATAAATACCCAAAAGCAATTGAAAAATGGACTAGATGGTGTAAGGAATGAATGGACTTTATAAAAATAATTAAAGGCCAAAGAAACAAATTTAGGTTGGAACCATGAGACAAGAAGCATCGAAGTTGATGCCACATGGTGGGATGCTAAAATAAAAGTAAGTATTTTAGATACTATAAATTATTTAACATATGCACGTTGTTAAAAAGTTTGTTTCTTTGTGATGTTTGTGTAAGCCAATCTAAAATATGCTATATTTTGATATCACGGGCTGGAACATACTGATGAATTAGAATTTATATTTAGGAATACAGTAGGCATTAGTTAAAATACATGGTGGGATGCTAAAATAAAAGTAAGTATTTTAAATTTTATATATTTTAGATACTATAAATTATTTAACATATGCACGTTGTTAAAAAGTTTGTTTCTTTGTGATGTTTGTGTAAGCCAATCTAAAATATGCTATATTTTGATATCACGGGCTGGAACATGATGATGAATTAGAATATATATTTAGGAATACAGTAGGCATTAGTTAAAATACATGAACACTAGCGATTGGTGTACCATTTGAAGATATTGCCAAATCTGTAAATCTAACTCTGCTACAAGAAAGTGTTGAATTTGATGTTGAAGAAATCAATTATGATGAATATGACAACCTTATGGTAAATACCCAAATCAGAATAATGCTAGCAGTAATGAGGAAAAAAGTGGAAAAAGGTAAGGCAAAAATGGGGACTACAACAAGCATGCGATGTCACGACCCGGAACCATCCTTGAGTACGTGACAACCGTCGCGATGTCCCAATAGGCACTCATCCCTCGAATACCATATCGAGACCTCGCAAGGCTTTCATATCAGTTTCTTATCTCCCCTGTGGTTAATCGTTGCCAAATGTCGTATTTTTAGAGGCTTTTAAGCCTTTTTTCGATTTAAAACAGTGAAAAAATAAATTTCACTTCACAGGGGCATTTTGGTCATTTTTCGTCAAAAACTTCAAATTCGACCAAAATGTAGTACTTAAGCGAGAAATGCATATTTCGAAATCAAAATTTAATTTGAATGTCTAAAACATGATTTAAATGGAATTATAACCATTTAAATAAAATAAAAATATTCGACAAAATATTCTATTTTCTTAGAAATTAATATTTATAGAGTATTCTGAAAATGATTTTTAGTAGCGTAAAAGTTAAATATATTTATACAAACTATAATACGGAAAACCAAAGTATGAAATTTAATTTACAGTGCTACATGGGCCTACAAATGAACAAAAGTAGTAAAGATAGTAAACCTACAGTTTTTTAAGTAGTATGGCCAACTATAGTTCTCAACGATGTCTGCTATCTACAGGCTAACCCGGCCTGAAATAATGGGATAAAAAAAAAGGTGAGATTATAAAATCTCAGTGAGTAAACAAACACCATCTAAATAATCTAAAGGCGAGTAAAGGGAGACAATTAAAAATAATTCATTTCAGCAAATTTTTCACAACACGAATATTCATTTCAACCAAATAATCAATATGGCTCGTGAATTTCTCAAAACTTGGCTCATGCCAAATCCTATACTCGGGGACACCTGGACCAGGGGTATCCAATCGAGTTCGCCAAGGTTGTGAAAAATTTTATATAATCATAAAACTTGTTTTTATTTAAAAAAAAGCAGTCGTTCCTTGGCGTTGACTAAGTCTCACTTCACGTGGTGGTTAACGTGAATTGCACTAAAAAAGCCCACCTCAGTAGATACCCTACGCGCCTCTACGATCGAGATGAGAATATAAAGGAGTTTACTGTGCCCCTCTAATAGGTTCATCCACGGAACCCCACCACTGTAGTAGTTAATCTTTAATCTACCAATTGATTAAATCTCAATGGCATAGCATGGCAATTACATTACTAACCAATTTATCAAGGCAAAACAGACAGTTCATATTTTTCAACACAAGTATAAATTCAGCCAATTATGCCAATTTATCACAAGCCATTTAATTCAAATCATAATTTACAATAATCACATGGTCTCCAATTACTCAAATTTTCAAATCCAACATTCTATTTTCAAATCAATTTATAAAAATTTCAATTTATTTTATAATTCCATTTATTTTATAAATTCATATTTTTCTTATAAAACAAGAAATTCATCATTTAAAATAATTTTCACAAATCACAAAATTGAATAAAAACTACTCTAGATAATTCAGACGATAATAGGTTTACTCACAGGTTTCAAAAGTTCATATTTCGAGTGTACTCAGCTTAATGATCCCCAAGCGTAATTTCCTTGCCTTTGTTGAAGGGCACACCACCTTGACACAGTATAAAATCAAGGAATTTACTACGTTGCCCTTAAATTGAAATAGCTAATTTAGATCACTAATGTATGGTATGAAATGCAAAAGGTCTAAATTTTGCCTAAACACCATATTGACCTATTTCGGTCTTTTACCCGATAAATTGAAATACGCATCCAATTTAGCTCCAATTGATCCCATTTCTGTTTCTAATGCTTCAAATCACCAATGTCCAACCAAATAACCCAAAAATCAGCAAAGCCACATTCATATTCCTTCTTGGAAAAATTCGGCCAAAATGGTGCATCATTGTCACAATTTTTCCTACTTGATTTTCTTTCCATAATTCATTAATTTCCATATAAAAAACCATGATTTCATAATCAAATAACCTAAAATAACATCACATTCTTCCTCACCATTGACTTGAAAATTCAGCTAAGGCTAGGTAATGGGAAAAATGAATGTTTTTCTACATATTTTGTTTACTAACATGCTAAACTAACACTAAACACTAACATATATCAAAATCAAATCAATCCAACAATTTTCTCTCTCTAGACCCATATGACCATCCATTAAATCACCATGAAAACATGCAATTTAATCATGAAAAATAAGGAGAAATGCTTGGGAATAAGAAAACTCAAGCTTAATAGAAAAAATCTCACCTTTTTCACTTAATTTTCTTGAAAAGTCACACTTTTTCTTTGATTTTCTCTCTCTAGGGTTTTGTTTTTGTTTTCTCTCTCTTCTTGCTGGTTTGGCCGGCCATGGGGTGGAAGATGGGCTGATTTTTGTGCCTTTTAAAAAGGAAAATAATAAATTAATAAAGGCATGACACGTGGCATCATGTTAGTGGCCCGTTTTTAAAACTTTAAAAATTTTAATCCTTTTTATCTCCACCACACAATTAGTCAATGGTCAAAATGAGAATAAGGGAAAACCATGTGCTGGAAATTGTCCTAGTGGTGGAAAATTACTGTTTTGCCCTTAAGGTAGCAAAATTACCATTTTGCCCCTATGCTCTAAAAAATACCAAGAATAAATTTTTTTCACTTCTTAATCCTCAAATCATACTCCAATAAGTCAAATGGGGCCAAAAATATTTTCTAAAAATTTCCATTTTTTCCTCAAGTGGCAAATGACCATTTTGCCCCTAGGTAGTGAAAATTTCGGTTTAACTCCAAATTGATCCTCGAATTCCAAATCACCATATTAAACCATTCTAGAACTTTAATATTCTTAATTTTATCTTAAATTCTCTAGTTGATCTAGTTCTAAGCTTAAATCAACTTTGTTGTACCTCTAAGTACAATACCGACTTTTGTAAATTTTTTTCGGGACTCTCCTAGCATGCATACATGCTATCCATCACATGTATGTCATGACAAGTATTTTTTAAAGTCAGGCTTGGCATCTTTTCCCCTACTTGGATCAACCATATGATTTTTCTTCATGTCTGATTTCGACATTCGGCTAAATATTAATTTTTTAATATTATTTCATTAACAAAATATTATTTTATTCTAAAAATTTTATCTTGTCTCTTTGGTTCCCAAAGTTCCTTATTATGCCTCAATTTGCATTCGACCAACTTTATTTATCACCATATCAAAGTATGGGGCATTTCATGCAAAGAACATTTGAATGAATGTGTGAGGTAGTAAAAAGTCATAATGTAACTGAAAGTGCTGAAATTTTAGTGTCATCGCAAGCGACAGGAGAATATAGTATTCCGAAATGTGCTCGAGTAATGAAATCTTTACAAAATGAAGGGAGATTGAGTGCAGATGAATTTAATTTTTGTACTACAAATGATTAAAAAGGAAGAAAATAGACTCACTTTTTTTTTTCTTTGTCAGATTTACATGATAAGCTTAATTAGATTCAATATGAGCATAATCTATCAAAAAACTGTGGTCAGAGTAGTTGATTAGTTTTGGATTTGATTTGTTTATTTTAGATTGATGTTGAACTTTAAACTACTTCTCTTTGTATTTGTGCTACTTGTTATGTGTAATTGAATTGGTGTTTGAAAGAATTTACTATTATCCATGTTATATTTATTTGAATTGTTATTTGTACTATTTGATTTGTTTGAAATAAGATTTTTTTAATTGATATATTTGGATTTCTACTTATGTATTTTGATATTGTCGAACGGATGTCTTCTAGTGAAGTCAAAGCATCCGTACAAGTTGTAAAAGGAATAAATGTGCAAGGTTTAATCAAAACATGTATGGAGGAGTTGATATTGCAATTGTATATCGCATGAAATACTTAACAAAAGAAGGAAACAAATTTAATTATTCAGATGGATGGAATTAAGTATGTGAAATTTTACAAACTCTAGGTTAAAGTTATAGAATGTTTAGGATGGAATCACATGTTGTATTGTAAGTTACAAATGCATTGATGAATAAGGGATGGTTACATCCATCTAAAGACATGACAACATTACAAGTGGTCATTATGTTTCTTTGGACTTATGCATATAGCGAAACAAATCATAATGTCCAATATAAATTTGGAAAATCAAGAGAGACTCTAAGTAGGAAGTTTGGTAAAGTGTTAAATAGTTTATGTTTACTGGCCAATGAAATTGTCAAGGCTCTAAAATTTCAATTTGCAAAAGTTCCACCAAAAATTAAAAATGATCGTAGATATTGGCCTTATTTTCAAGGGTGCATTGGTGTAATAGATGGATCACATGTTCTTGCTATTCCTTCTGCAAATGATCAAATTTGGTTTATTGGTCGAAAGGGATATCCAACACACAACATCATGTCAATGTGTAACTTTGACATGCTATTCACTTTTGTGGTTGTTGGTTGGCTTGACACTACACATGACACCCGTATCCTTTCAACTATGCTTGAAGAAATGAAAAGTGTGTTCCCTTACCCTCTAGAAGGTACAACTTATAATTTTTATGATATAAAGTTTACCATTCTATATATTCATCTCTTGAATTTTTTTAATAAGCTAATATTGAAACCTTTAACTTTTTTCTTGAGTAAATATTATGTAGTGGATGTTGGTTATCCTAATATGAAAGGGTATCTAGCACTTTATAATGGTGAAAGATATGACATTCTTGATTTAGAGGTTATAGTTCACTAGAAGGTGTGGAAGAAACATTCAATCATGCACATTCTTCATTAAGAAATGTCATTGAACGAACAATTGGAGTTTGGAAGAATATGTGACATATTTTACATGATATCAAGCCATTTCCATTGATAAAATAGGAAAGACTTATTGTTGCAACGACACTTCTTAACTATATTACCCCATGTGGTGCTATATATGAAGAGTTTGACAAATGTGATTGTAATCCCAATTATGTTCCTAAGAGTCAAGAAGAAAAAAATAATGATGAATAAATGGGTTCATATACTTATAGAAGAGCATTGAATGATAGTTACATGGGTAGAGTTCGCAACCAAATAGCTGTTGCATTGATGAAAAATAGAAATCGTTGATTTATAGGTTATTTATGAATTATGTGTTACTTATAAATTATTTGTGAAAAATTTTTTATGACTTATTATTAATTATAAACTTTATGTTATATAAAAATACTTTTTATATTTCGAAAAATTTGTTTTAAATAGATAAAAAATAGTTAACTTTTTTTCATTAATAACAAAGAATTCAAGATTAATATAAAGTTATTTATTAAATACAAGTTATGGTAATTTTAATAAAAAATAGAGCTTATATAAGTTGTTTTGTCAAAAAGCTTATTTATAAAAAAGAGCTTATAAAAGTAAATTGATCGAGCAACTTTATCTTAATTTTAAAAGCTATTATTTGTCACAAGAGCTTCATAATGGCTTTTAAGTTAAAAAAAATTAGACCAAATAGGCTCTAAATTATTCAAAAATTAATTATTAATTATATAGCTAACTTAAATAATGTAACCTAGTTCATATGGAGATAGATGATTCGTTTTTAGAAAGTTTTTAAGTTAATTCTGAAAGAGGTGTGACATCTTGTAATATTCAATAGATTTTTTCTTCTTTTACATAGTGTGTTTAAAATAATGAGGTGAAGTGATTTCAACGCTAGAATAACACTGGCAGAGTTTAAGGGGAAATTAATTTATTTATTGATTCAATTTTCTGGGATTATTACGGATAGGGGATAGTTAATTAGAATACTTTTAATTTTGGGTTTTTGGTTTTGACTTGAGAAGGAATTGATCTAATCAGAAAGAGGTTTTTCTACCCACTGGGATTGGATGGAAAAGTCAATTGGTAAAATAGCGGAAGAAGGTTAAGAATGGTAGCATAAAAGTGGAAAGAACAAATCAAGAGACAAGATAAAGATGTTTGGTGAGTGGTAGCTTATTTTAAACTATAAAGGTAAAAGAAATGTCATGCCACATGATAATTGGAGGGTGCCAACGTAGAGAATCTTGATGATAGTAGAATTTAATCTAACTTTGATTATATTTGTTTAAATGGATTTTTAAATAGATTGCGTGACTTTGTTCTCTTAATCAAATATTAGAAGTCAAAGGTTTGAGCGGTGCTTTCTGTTGAACTGGATGTTAAAATTTAGCTTAATTAATTGTATATACTAGAATGAAACGTGAAATGTATTACTCAATCTCTCTCTCTCTCTCTCAACCTATCGAAAACCACAAATTTGTTAATAAAAGGATAGAGTGCATGAATCACCAACCAATAGAAAAAGCCATGCTACCTTATTAGGGAAGAAGCTTGCACGAAAGCTTCAGCCTTACAACAATCAAGAGTAAAAAAAAAAAAAATCATCTTTCAACAAATGGATCATCAACCTGCCATGAACATTGAAATAAGACTCCATGGAAAAGAGAACCAACTGAGAATCATCGCACATACGGACCAGAATCGTCCTCTGGTGTACTGCCAATATTTGGCCATATCCGGATGGTTCCTCGGCAAAATCTGTATTTTCCCTGGTGGAAACATATGTGTTGAACCTGAAAGACAAATACAGATATCAGAAGTTAAATACAATTAAATGTCAAAGCACATCCAATCGTTCTCTCCAATCCATCGCTCCAAGTACGGAAAGACATAAAGGGAATTAAGGAACTATTGTGGGTTAATTTTTACCTGTTTTCTTTTATGCTGCGTCTTCTTCGGAACCTGAAAGTTTCCAGGCAAGAAAGATGGTAGATTATCCCTGATTTCTTGCATTCCGAGCTGGGAATGAATCCTTTTTGGCGTCAACACCAGAGCATCAAACAGGCGAACAAACATACTGCTAAATCCAAGCAACAGGACGGTGCCCGTAACCTTGGCAAGCAACATTAGCAATTCCATGGCTCCTTTTCCGCTGTTTTTTTTTTAAAAAATTTTTTTTATAGCCAGCGAAGATGATGGTAGTTCCTCTTGATGTTCAAGGTTTTATAGAGCCAAAATCCATATAAAATATCTTTTGTAGCTTACATTGCCGATGATATGCACCCAATTAACGTTGTTGGGACCATAAAACAAGTGGTAAAGCTGAAAGGTAGTTGGGTTGAGACTTATATCATCGTCTTATTCTAAAACCAAAACTATGTTAAGGAAATATATGCGCATGGAGAAACTTTTGCCCGGTCCCCACTTCGACTTTCTAGTTTTCCGACCTTAACTTCATTTTATTTCCTTATATTAACGCAAGTGTCCACACTTTTAAACGGACAACTACTGTAAAGATTAATTGTGGGGCGAATTACAATTATTTAATAATACGGTTAAAAATGACTAAACTAAAATAAACATTAATTGCTATGATAAAGAAGCTAACTCGAAGTCAAGAGGATGGGAACATGTAATTTTGCAGCTAACCCCTCCTACTATTAATTACTTAGTGACCTAGTACAATTTAAATATCGTGAATTTCTTTTAGCCCTCAAAAGATAAATGTGTTTTTGAAAATAACTCTTTTCAGAATTTTAACTATTTTTAGCTAAGAGAAAAGATTTTTGGACAAAATGACCGTCAATGAAATCTCCTCCTATTCAAGCACACATGAATAAAATGTTGTTACACATCATGTTGAAAAAAAAAGTTGTTTCATGTCATGCTAGAAAAAAGTTGTTACATGTCATATTGAAAAAATATTGTTATTACACACCATATTCAAAATGTTTTTACAACTCATGTTAAAAAAAAAAGTTGTTACACGCTATGTTGAAAAAATAGTTATTACACGCCATGTTGAAAAAAAATTGTTATACGCCATATTGAAAAAAAATTGTTATATGCTATGTTGAAAAAAATGTTATTGTTACATGCCATGCTTAAAATGTAGTTACATGTGATGTTGCAAAAAAAAAAAAGTTGTTACATGCTATGTTGGAAAAAAAGCTGTTAATGCCATGCTGAAAAAAAAAGTTGCTACACATCTTGTTGAAAAAATGTTGCAGCCATCTCCTAAGGCCTTCATAGACGATAGAGAACATCTCCTTTTAGCAAAGCTTATGAACATTTTCTTTACAAAATCATTAGGAAATGACACAAAGTTTTGCGACTCATCAACAAAATCATCTAGCAAGGACTTTTCTAGAATTTTTTTATGAGATTTTAAGAAATCAAAGATGGATAGAAGCAACTAAAATGCAAAACCCATTTTCTTCCCTACAGGTTTTTTTTTTCATCTTCTTCTTTTTTCTTTTTTCCACTTTCTCTTTATCTCAATTTTGCACCGAATTTGAAAAAAGAAATGAAACCTTTTGTTTATCTCGAGATGGATGGAAAATCTTGAACCATTCCTTTCTTTTCCTATACAATCAAAATGCAAAAACCGTTTTCCTCCTTACAGTTCTTTTCACCTTCTTCATTTTTCTTTTTTTTTTTCACTTTCTCTTTATTTCAATTTTGCACCAAATTTGAAAAAAATTGAAACTTTTGTTTACTTTAAAATAAATGGAAAATCTTGAATCATTTCTTTCCTTTCCTCTATTTAAATTCTTTTTATTATTACTAAGATTTTTGGAAGGGAAGATAAGCAAACCAAAAACATAGTTTTGAATGGTTTAAAGTGTCACGACCCAAATTTTCGGGCCATGACCGGCGCAAGGGCCCAATAAACGTAGTCTATTAAGCCCAAACAAGCCTATCGATTTATCTCACTCACCATTCCATCAAATATCGCTAAGTCACAAATTATAACTTTAAATCAAAATAGTAATAGACATTGCCAACTCGTATTGGCATTTCTCATTTATTATATACATACATTGTCTGCAACATGTATTCCAATAATGTACATTAGGTTCGCCTATACATCTCAAAAAGAAGACTTGACTTCCAACGGAGGGACTCGGATGAATGTACAGCTACTGAATGCCGAGACACCTACCAAAAGATGGACACAGGTCTACAAGGACACCTCGTCTTAGTTACCGGCTGCCTCATGATTTGAAAACAAATTTGAAAATGGTGAGTATAAACCCAGTGAGTGAACAAGGAAGGGAACAAGCATACTATAAGGAATCTTTAATGAAATCATGATGCATTCTTTTTCAAAACAATGCAATTTATTTCTATTCTTATTGAAAACCCCTCATCAAGCCCTTAAATGATTAATCATTTGAAAATCAAGGACCCATACATAACAAACCATTTGAAGAATGAAAACTTCAATATTACACAAGCAAGTCAAATACGACAACGAATCTTCGTTGCAGCGGAAAGGCATTCTCGCTGCAACTATGTTGCAGCAAGAATGAATTTTCGTTGCAGCAACATTGGGATTTAGTTATTAACCGAACGAGGGTTTCTCACTAAACCTCCTCATTTTAAACTTAACTCTTTTAATCCTTAATGTTGGAAGTCCATGCTCCCATATGGTAGCAAATAAGTGAAAGATAGGGTAGCAATTGGACAAGATAAGAGACCAAAATAAAAAGTTTTTCGTTGTAGCGAGATTTAATCTCGCTGCAGTGAAATTGCAACCCAGAAAACAAAAAGTTTCTCGTTGCAGCGAAAATGCATCCTCGCTATAGTGAGTTTTCGGCCAGTGTACCCCTCCAAATCCAAGAGTTTCTCGTTGTAGCAAAATACAGGGCATCAATGCAAAATTTACCTTTCTCCCAAAGGAAAAACCACCCTACCAAAAGGTCCAAACCAACATGAAAACACATAACAATTTCTCAAGGTTTAACATGTCAAGTTTCACATGCATTACAACCATAACCCATTATCCATCAATTTCCTATAACACACATATTTACATATATATATATATATATATATATACATATATACCCGTCATCATCATCACACCATCCCATCATCATCATCACCAGCTCATGCGTACTCCCTACTCGCACATGGCTGGGTCATCACCGGGTTATGCGCACTCCCTACTCGCACATAGCCGAGTCAATATAATTACACAACATTATACTCAAGCATATATGTATATCAACATAATGCAGCCACATAGAAATCCATAATAATCACATTTCATAACATAAACCTTTTCTCAAAAGCTTGTTCCCAAGGCATTCATTTTCATGAAAAATTGTATAAAATCATTCAAACACTTTGTCAAATCCATCATATTCCCAAAATCAGTTTTGAAGGTAGTCCACTCACCAATTGATTGTAGAACCTTTAGTTAACTCAAATTCCCCTAATGATCCAATTGGAATGATGGTGCTTCCTTAAAAACCTAGGATCACATTAACATAAACAATAGATTAATTTACACACTATAAACTCTAAAAGCTATCTCTTAGCTAGTTTTCAATTGCCACTTTAAATGGCTATCTATGTTCACTATCTTAATCACTAAAAAGAAATGAACATACTAAACAATAAAACAGCTCATAAATCACAATTACTAGCCATTTTCTGTAGCTAAAAATCAAACTTGGTGCATCACTCACCCTAGGGTTCCTTTGTAGTTAGATTATCTTCCAATAGCTTTCAAATCAATAGAGTGATTCTCTCTTTCTCTCTCTAAAATGCCCAGCTAGTGAGAAAAAGTATGAAAACAAGATATTTCAAGGTTTTTGAAGTGAGAAGATGAAATAGCACAAGGGTTTATGGAAGGGTGCACCAAAAGCATGAAAATTGGAGCTAGAGAGAAAAAGTTGTGGAAGTTTGAAAATCAAGCTTCCATGGAGTTTGAAGAAACGTGAGAGAGGAGAAGGGAAGAAGAAGACCGGCTACTGGAAAATTCAAGAAGCTGCTAGAAATTCAAGGTATTTATAGGCAATCTTATCCTTTCCTTTAAAATTACGAAAATGCCCTTCCACCAATTAACTTACTCTCCTCCAATCTTTTATGCAATCTTTTTGCTCTTTTAACATTGGGACAATATCCATAATGGTCTAAACATGCTCGGGTTCATAAAAATATAAAATTTTAACTCGAGGTGAAAAATGACCATTTTACCCCTGTTATGAAAATTGTTGAAACTTCTAGTTTTCTTCGTGTTTTCATTAGCACACATCATTTATGTAGTCTTATACCAATTTAAGCCTTAAAATATCATAAAACTTTCTTCTGGGAGCTTATTAGAGAAAATGACGAAACTACCCCTGGTTTGTATTATTACATCTATGCTTAGCTACAAGCCTATAGAGGTTGGGCTCTCACATAAAGGGCATGAGAAAGTTGGATGGGTAGTATATTGTGTAATATCTTGTACTTTGATATGGTGGCTAATAAAGCTTATCGAATGCTAATTGAGGTTAATTGGACTGTTTAAAAGTGATGAAAGGTGAAAAGAGTATTTTAAAATAAAATATTTCACATGCGAGGAAATAATAATAAAAGAATAATAATGTTTTTATTGAGGATGAATTAGTGAGATAAAAAGTGATTTGGAAGTGAATCGAGGTATAATAAGGTGTTTTGGGTGCCAAGGAGACTGGTGAAATATTTTAGAATAAAATAATATTTTATTAATGAAATAATATTAAAACATTAATATTTTATTCAATGACGTAATTTTCCATGAAAAGAGAGTATATGGTCAATCTAAGTGGGGGAGAAGACAAACGAGGAAATTTCAGAGAAAAATGACGTTAATGGGGCCCGTGTGCCTTTATTAAATAAAGATAACGTCGGTAGATAAATATTTTAAATATTATGGGGACACCGCGTTAGAGTTAAAACTTTATATTCCGTTTGGACATGTGTAAAAGAAGATAATGGAAAGAAATTAGAATTAAAAGATTGCGGGAGGATACAATTAAAAAGGGTGAAAACCTTAGAGGGTAAAATGGTAATTTTGTCATTAAAGTGATCAAAGCTTTCAAAGGAAGCTTTGACTCTTCATCCTTATCCTTGGCTGATCCTTATCTCTTCAAGATGGCATTTTTTTTCTTCTCTATCCCCTTCTTCCCATGCCATTTCCATACTTTCACCCTATTTTCACTTGACTCCCATGCAATTGAAGAGAAAAATATAGAGAATCAGCTAAGGAAAGAAATGAGAGAAAGGTGGAAGGCTTGGGTAGTATGTAATTCAAGAGTAATTGAAGAAATATCAAGTGGGTCTCAAGATTCAAGAAACATGAGATAACGGTTTTTGTGTTTTAAGCTCATGGTTGGTTAAATCTTTGGAAAAATGATGTGTGAATCATTTTGTGGCAGTTATGGTGACCATAGGTGTGAGGAAATTATGAATTTTGTTGGGTGAAATCCAAGCTAAAACCAAGTGGTAAGCTTAATGCTACAATTTGAAGCTTATGATTGGTTTACTATTGTGAGAATGATTGTATGCATATGTAGTGTTATTGTGATGTCATGGGTATTGTTGGAAAGTAATTATATTAATTGGAAGTTTGGTGTGTAGATATGTGTTGTTAAGAAAGGTTTAAAATGTTATGGATGTTGGTGTGCGTGAATGAATATTAATGTTATGCTTGGTGGCAACATGTAAATGAGGATGGTGGTACATGTCGACTTAGAAAATGTTTGATGGAAGTAAATTAATAGTTGCTGTCATATGCTAGGTGATTATTGTGGAAATGATGGATAAGCTTGATAAATATCCTTAGACAAGATTTGTATATGTGCTAGAGTCATAAATAAGTTACCGGTATCCATAATCTAAAGAATTACGCAAGTAAAGGATAAAGGCCACTTTGGTAAAGAATGTGTCAAGATATAAGTTAGTTGAATAAGGATTCATGATTGAAGGAAAAAGAGAAGTAGAAGTGAGGTACACTAAAGATATTGAATTTGGATTGTTGCTAGGAAGTACAAAAGTAAAGGTAGTGTACTGTGGTAACGTGCTGGAGGAAATAATGAGAGACCGACAAGTAGCAATAGCTAGATACGCCTTCAAACCAATAGCGATGTAACATCCCGCTATTGTAAGGTGAGTGAACTTGCATTAAAATGTTTTGGAATAAATGATTATATGCTTGATTGAACCACTTGAATTATTTTATTGGTTTTTCTTAAAATTTGCATGGGAACAAGCTCTTGATGAAATGTTATATGTTATGAATGCGTAATATGATGAATCCTTGTGCTCTCATATTATGTTGATATATATATGTTGTGTATTGATAGTTAATATTGTGTGATTATTATAATCGCGCATGTGCACGATGTGGGGGTTGCACTTGTCGGTGATGATGGGGTAAGGGAGTGTGGATGATGAGATTGCCTATGTGCGCGATGTGGGGGTGCACACGATGATGATGATATGTGCCATGTGCACTATGTGGGGGGAGCACATGATGGCATTAGTTGTGTGCGATGCTGGGGTGCACACGATGACTCTGACTATGTGCAGTGCAGAGTGCACATAAGCTAGGTGAGGTGGTGGTTGTATACATGCTTGTATATATATATATATATATGCTATAAATATGTTTTTTATATACTATAGAAAAGGTTATGAAAATAATAAGTGATTGCATTGAATATTGAGAAAACTTGATTATGGTCAAAGTGCTTGATTTAATGTACAATGTGGCATGAGTGGATTTTCCTTGTGGCGGTGAAAACCCCAAAGATTTTATCTGGCCCGATTTTCGTTGCAGTGAGAATGCCTTTTTGCTGTGGTGAGAATTAATTTATTGGGCTTGACTTGCTTGAATTCTACTAAAGTTTTCACTCTTCAACTTCTTTGTTGTTCATGGAACCTTCATCATCAAGTTATTAAACAACGAAGGGTTTTTAATAAGAAATAAACTAAATTGCATTGTTTTTGAACTTAATTGCATCATGATTTCTATACCTTCCTTAACGTTGCTTATTCCCTTCTTATGTTCACTCACTAGGTTTATACTCACGTTTTTAAACTTCATGTTTTAGGTTTTCTAAGTTAAAGGTGACTGGTCCTAGGATGAGGTGCTCTTCCCTATCCATAGCTCAGTAGGTTTACCATGACACTAAATGTTAGCAACCGTGCCCAGAGTCACTCCGCTGACGGTGAAGGTCTAATTATGTGTACATGAATACTTGATGTGAAATGCTAAGACTCATTTGTCAAGCTATATATGTATATTGTGGTTGATGATGCCATTATGAATACATATTTGGGTCTTATGAACTATTTTCAAAGGAATTATATTTGAACATTACGAATTTTGAATTT
The DNA here is from genome assembly GCF_053813885.1 of Theobroma cacao. NCBI lineage: Eukaryota > Viridiplantae > Streptophyta > Magnoliopsida > Malvales > Malvaceae > Theobroma > Theobroma cacao. The sequence goes on along the minus strand of NC_142648.1, from coordinate 8,929,490 downwards.
TAAAGACATATGGATTAATGTACAAGATTATATAAATAGGCTTACTTGGGCTTAGTGAACCAAGCCCATTGGGCCTTTACGTCAGTCATGGCTTGAAAATTAGGCTATGACATTTGGATAATGTGAGAGAGAAATCAAGAGCATCTACTTGTCTGAAAGGGCTTTAAGGGCATTTTTGTAAAGTCATGGAAAAAGTTGGGTAAAAATAGTTAATTTTAAATTCAATGCTGTTTTTTAAATGGGTTTATAAGGTTTGTTGTTTCTCACAATTTGCTTTTTTAAATATTAGGGTAAAATATCCTTACACCCTTAACTTTTGATTATAATTCATTTTGTATCCGTTAGTATTGAAAATGAACATTCCATCCCAAAATAATATATCTCGTTAGATAGATAAATCTTTTTGTTACTCTGTTACTTAAATTACCATTTACTCAATGATGTAACATGAATTTAATACTTATTTTACCCTTAAATCTATTACATTCTTGTTTTTAAAGGGTTAACAGCTTTCTATAACACCCCGTACCCTTGTATAGAGGCTAATATGACCTTATCGACAAGACAAAGGGTCCATTGATGCTGATTTAAGTGCCAAAGAGCAGTGGCAAGTGGTAGGAATATTTTGGATTGAAATGATGTTAGGAAGTTGACAAAGCAAGGATTATTGCTGTAAGCATAAAGTAAGCATTACAGGGAATATTATTGGTGAAGTAACATCCTACCATTGTAAGGTGAGCAGGGGGTGTCAATTTTAAAAGATTCTATGTTATACTAAAGTATATGTATAGTATTATTCAATGCCTTTGTGAAAAGCATGAGTTGCTAGAAAATATAAGTGATTTGAACACATGGTTTGGAATGATTTATACACTGCTTTTGTGGAAGCATGAGCTAGTAGAAACAATAGGCATTTGCAAATCCAAATTGAATTTGAAGGTGTTTTGTGTATACTATATATGATATACGTAATGTGTTTTAGAAACCAGGAAACAAGCCCTTTTGCAATGTTATGCAGAAAAAATGTACCTTGTATCTTTCTATGACGTGCATAGTTAAATGCATTTGATAAATGGTTTAAATGCAAATTCTTGAAAGTTAGTTTTAGTTCGAACTTTGTGCAAATGTTTACACCATGCATTTTAATATGAAAAACAATTTTGAAAGGTTTTCAAACCTTGTTTTCAAATGATTTAAAGAAAAACTCTTGAAAATCTTGATTTGGTTTTGAAAATGGTTTTGACAAACCAAGAGCATCAAGAGTAGGCTGAATGTCACATTGGGATAATATGACCCTTGTGCATAAGTGAGCTCTAACTAAAGAACCATTGGGTCACCGACGGGCTGTTGACTTGGCTAGGCCTCAGTCTGTGATTATATGTGGCAAGGACACGGGTTGTTATACATGGCAAAGCCACGAGTTGATATACGTGGTTGCGACCACATGATTTCTTCGATGTCGGCTAACATCATCGAGATTGCCACGGTTGTGGGAATCTAGTGAAGCGGGGCCTCTCAGATGTTATTACGTGGAAGAAGGTCCGCGGGTTGATTATCTATGATTACCTACCCGAGAGTCTTGAGAGTTTTTAGATGTGTACTCTTTTGTATGGTGGAGAGATATTGTTTTTTGTAGCTTCCTTGTTTAATTGAAAGCTTTTAGTGCTTTACACATTGACCTTGAATTGATGTATGTGGATGTACTAGGTTATTTTTACATGCCACACGGTTTGGGAGCATGCGTGTTTTTATACGCCATTTATATTTATGAAGGAACTAAATGATTTCAATGATTAAAATCTATTTTACTATGCTTTGATTTCAGCATTGTTTGCCAAGGAAAGTATTGCACTATGATTTTTATGGCATTATTTTTATAAGGCGCAAATACCGTATTTGTTGTTAGGTTTTATAAGGACATCATTTTGTACTCTAGTTTTATCCCTCAAATTATCTGCTCTAAGCTTGTTTCCCATCTACGCCTTGCTCACAGAGTCGATGATCACTGAGTCTATGAGACTCGCCTCTCATCTCTTCTTTTACAGATAAGTGATCAGCCTAGCATGCATTCATTGGCACATATTGTCCACCGTGGATAGGTAAAGGCATCTCGTAGCACTTTATTCCAAGTTGCTATGCTACTAGAGGTCGAGTAGTTCATAGTGTACTTTGTTTTTTAAATAGACAGTAGTGTTAGTGCAAATGTACATTTGGAGATTATAAACTTTAATGTATTTATACAATTATGTGGAATAAAAGTTTAGTTGATTTGTCCAACTTTTCAATTTAAATATATTACAAAGAGTTATATAGTTCAAGCGATTACATAAATTGGTGGAATAAATATAACGTATTAATAAAAGTTTCAATTAAGGCTTGTTCAAGACTTGGCGGGTTCTCCTGTAAGGCTCGAACGCCGGTAGCGATCGAGGAGCGGGTTGTTGTAGACTTGGTATTAGAGCCCTAGGTTTAGTTAAATCCTAGGATTTCTTGCGTTTGTCAGCAGAGTTGTTAGAGTTAGTGTAGAGTCCTATCCTTGGATTGTGTGTTCACAACACGGATCAAGGGAAAGAGGCTACATAAACTCTTATTCATCTAGAAATCTACCTTTTGTTTGGTATGTAAAAGGTTAAGAATTAACGCATGGTTGTGTACAGGTTTTTGAGGTGCCTCTGTAACACAACATGAGCAGCAGTGAGGAGAAAGGGAATGATTCCCATAATATTGAAGAGGGATCAATGGATTCCATTGTCGAGAGCCGTTACGCTCAAGAGGGTGAAAGCCAAGGAAGCAACCCATCCCAGGTTGCTACTGGATGGATTCCCCTGGGAGCTAAAATAGTATTTAAATGCCTAAAAAGCCTTGAAAGGATGGCAAATACTAAGAATGATCCTAAGAAAAAGGACAAGGAGAAAGTGGAAGAAGTAGCCATTGGAAGCTATCGTCCAAGAAAAGTATCTGTTGTTCTAGATTTTCCTCCTGATTGTGGGAGAAGTGCTGCATTCGTTAAAAGGAAAGATTATGTGAATGAACAACAAGGTGAGAATGGTGAGGATGAGGAGGATCCTCAGGAGGCTGACGACGATTTGGAATATGATCCATCGATGTGTACAGGTCTAGATAGCGATAGTTCTTAGTTAAGTCAAATAGTTTATTTGAAACTAGTATGATTATGAGACTACGCTGATGTAGTTGGACTGAATTGTAGTTATGATTTATGTGATTGGAGGATTTGAGACATGGTTGATTTTCATGTGGTTTGAACAAGTTATGTAGTAGCTAATCTAATGATTTGTCGAGTATTTGGAATTTTCATGCATTGTTGATTTGGATTACTAGCAAAACAAAAAAAAATGTGTGTGACATGAGAATATGGAGCCTAGATTAGAGACTGATTTATGGTAGCCATAGGTGGCTTGTGAATGGAGCTAAACCATGATGACGTTATTGTGAATATGATGGATGATAGTGATAAGCTGTAATAATGAATAAGTTAAACGTAAATCAATTACTATACTGTGAATACGAAGGCTAAGGCCTAACAATGTGAGGCAAGCTTTTGGTGATTTGTCCTATTAACCTTTTGTTAGAAGCATTTTGCTTTAAAATCCTTCTAATAGTGGCTAATGAAGCGAGATTAATAGGTTCACTAGAGCTTATTCATTTGGTAGAATGATAATTATAGCCATGGTAGCAAATTTGAAAGTTGTGTTGATGGATAAGGACCAACAATGAGTTTGCTAATTAAGTTAAAGATGAGACCTTGAACGAAAATGTATTTTTGGTCTTGCAACCGCAATGGTGGGCACTGCAATGGTTAATGTGGTTAAGTCAAGGATTGTAAATTTAAGTAGTGAGGGAGTTATAACACAATATTCTTATGGATGAGAAATGTTAAGGGATATATATTGGATAAACATGAAAAAAGGTCAAAATAATGGCTCATTGGTCAAGTGGCTATAGTGAGAAGGTAGGTCTCAAAGAGTTATGCAACGCACAAAGAAGTATGTAAGCCTTCTAATTGATTCTTATGAAGTACAATTGATAGTAAGAATGGAGGCACATAGTGCCATGACATTATAAGATGATAATTTGACACAAATATAGACTATTGGGAGTAAATTATGGAACTTGGGAAAGATGCATTTTTTAGTTAATAAGGATTGTGTGTATAAAGTGTGGATAAAGATGAACTATTTTCATTGTCTTTTATACTGAAAGTTAGTAAACTATTTGAGTTGCAAGACAAGAAAAACAATTAGTTATAGATAATAAGAATTGTGGGAAGCTATAAATGGTGAATAATTATGTGTGTGGTGTTATATATATTGTGAATTCTTTGCACAATATGGAAATGATGTCCTAAGGTGGGACTTATTGATTGATGACAAGTGTTAAAGGATAATATGAGTTTGAAAATATTGACTTGGCTTAGTGCATGTGATAAGCAAAAGAAAAGATACATGGTTATGGAAATTGTGGTATAGGCCCAGAAGAAAGCCAAATGGTTGAGTATGATTAATGTAGTAACCTTAAATGTAGATAAGTTGTTTTGATGAAGAAATTGCCAGTAGCCACAGCGTCGCAACACTGACTCTTTAGCGCTGTGTAACACCTCGTACCCATGTATAGAAGCCAATAAGACCCTATCGATGAGACGCCTCGTAAATTGACATAAATTTAAGTGCCAAAGAGCGGTAACGGGTGAAAAGAATATTAAAATATTAATATTTGATTTATTGTTGAAATTAGTCATGAAGGAAGGTTATATGACTGTTCTAAGTGGGGGAGAAAAAGTAAGAATTTTGGAGAAAAAGGACATTAATGGGGCTCGCGTGCTTGTATTAAGTGGAGTTAGAAGGGTAAGTATATATTTAAATATTATGGTGACATCTTGGCAAAGTACAAATTTTATACCTTATTTGTACACATGTAAAGGAAGGAAAATAGAAGGAAATTGGAATTGAATAAATGTTGGAAGGATGAAAGTTTGGACGGTCACATGGTAAATAAGGAAAAGTTTGAGGACTCATTTACAATTTCAATATTTGAAGTTAAATAGGGGAATTTACTAACCAAGGAAGGTTAGCTTATGAGGAATATGAGATATACATGTGAAATTCACTATTACATGCAAAAATGAGAAGTTAGTGGAGGACATGTAGGAACCTCACCATGTGAAGTAAAAAGGAAGAATAAGACGAAGTTAATTACATGTAATGGGATTAGTGCAAAAAGTGGCCAAATAAGGAAAGAAGAATGTGGCACGCATGAGACTTGAATGGTTGAATAAGTGGCCAAATAAAAGGTAAAGTGAAATTTGTGCGTGAAACTTGAGTAGAGAATGAGTTGGTCCAATGGGAAATGAGGAAATAAAGAAAGAAGAAAAGAATGGACAATGAAGGTGGTGGGTGGAAAGGTTCCAAAAGCCTTTCTGCCTTGTGATTTTAACCACATGAAAGAAAAAGGAAATGCCAAAATAACCAAGCCTTGGGCAACCCATCCATGAGAGAAGTAAAGAAAGGAAATTTGAGTGGTGAGGAACTTGCGAGAATCCGCCCACACCAAGAAATAAAAAAATGACTTTGCCTTGAGAAAAATCGCACATTTGGAAAGAAAAAAGAGAGAGAATTGGCTTGGGAGAAAAAGAGAAAGGAAGAAAGGAGGATGAAGAAAAGAGAAAGGAAGGTTCGGCCTAATGAACCCGAGACAAGGAAGGTAAAAATATTGCCATTTTTGTTGAAGTGTATGCTTTGTAAATCAATTATAATGTGGGATTTTGTTTGTGGTAGCAAGAATCTATAAAGATTCAAAGAACACAAGGCATGCATGTAGGTAGATCTTGTAGTGCATGGTGATTTTGGAGTTGAATAAGCAATGGGTAGGTATTTTAGTCTTGAAATCACAAGTAGAAAGGAGAAATGAGATGTGTGCTAATTGCTTATGTTGTGGCAGCAATGGTGACTATGGATGTGAAGAAATTGTGAACTATTTGTGTGCAACTCAATATAAAACCGAAAAGTAATCATGCAATGTGAGTATAGCATATTGTGTTAGTTTTGGTTAGTTAAAAGTGTGTGGATTATGTGCTAAATGATTGTGGATAATGTTGATGAAAACTATGAGATTTGGTTAAGGGTTTATTGGTTGATTTGTTGCCATGCATGAGTACAATTAAGTGTATTGAGTTTCCATGGTTGCTAAGAAGTGTATAAATAGAGAAAATGTGCTATAGTGGTATGTCGAATGAGGTAACAGGTGACCGACAAGTAGAATTAGCTAGATATGCATCCGAGTCAATAGCGACGTAGTATCCCACTATTGTAAGGTGAGTAAAGGGTGTTGATTTCAAAATTTTTGTACTATATATATTGTTATACCATTAATAGACATGTCGAATTATTTTAAATGCGATTTGTGGACAGCATGAGCTGGTAGATATCCTAGGCAATTGTGGATGCCAATTTGAGACCTCGACCTCTATAGACCCATTACTAGAATAGACGTGATAACACGGATTAGGGGTAATTTCATCATTTCTCACGGTGAGCGCCTAGAAGTCGCTTTCTAATGTTATTAAGGTCTTAGTAGGCCTAAAGAATAGATGAATGATGGTAAAGTAAATGAAGAAGATAGAAATACTGATAATTTCCATAATAGAGGTAAAATGGTCATTTTGCACCTCGAGCCTAAATTGTTAAGTTTTTCTGAACTCGAGTACTTTTAGACTATTATGGACTTTGTCTTGGTGTCAAAGGAGTAAAAAGACTGTATAAAGGAAAGAAGGAAGACAAGTGGCCTTGTTAAGGGCATTATTGTAAATTGTATGAAAACTAGATAAACTTTAACTATAAATATCTAATCTCCAGCAGCTTTTCTTCAGTTTTCTAGCAGCTTCTCTTCTTCTTCTTCCTCCCATCCTTCTCTCCATTCCATGTTTCTTTGCACCTTCAATGGAAGTCTCCCTTTTATAACTTTCCCAACTTAGCTTCATTTTTAATGTTTTTCTGCACCCTTTCATAGGGTTTTTCATAATCTTCCACTTTTACACCTCAATAGCCTTCAAAAGTCTCTCTTTAGTACATTCAGTCACTAGCTGGACGTGTAGAGAGAGAGAGTGATTTCCCTTATTAGCTTAAAGAATTTTGAAAGAGAATTTAAGTACAAAGACCATCAAGATTCCAACAAAACCCCACACCTTCATTCGAAACATTAGTCAAAGTTAAAGCCCAGCAAAACATCAACAAAGACTGGTGAGTGAACTTGCATTAAACGTTTTGGGGTTAGGGTTTATGAGTTTGATGGAAACAAATGAAACATGTTATTTGACTTTCTTTAAAAAAGCATGGGAACAAGCCTTTAATGGAATGATTTTACGTTGTGAAATATGTAATGTGATGTGATGAATCCATGTGTTCCATGTTATGTTGATATATATATATATATATATATATATGTTATGCCTTGGATGGTATCATTGTGTGATGAGATTGAAATGTGTTAGTACAAAGTGCACTTGATGATGATGATGATATTGAAATGTGCAAGTAGGGAAAGCACATGATGCTGATATTGCCTTGTGCGTGTAGGGAGTGCACATGAGCTGAGCCAGGCGGGGAGGTGTACGTGTTTATATATGTTTATGTATATATATATGATAAAAAGTTTATGATTATAATATGTGATTGTATTGTATGTTGAATCCCGCATGATGAATCTTGAAAATTGCTAATTACTTGCAAATTGATTTTAATGCAGTATAAAAATGGATTTTTCTTACAGAAAGATCCTTTTTACTCAAGTGCCCTGTTTCTCGTTGCAACGAGAATGCATTCCGCTATAACGAGAAACTCTCGGGTGGTGAGGCTTTACACTAGCCCTGGTTTTCGCTACAACGAGAATGCAATCTCTTTGCAGAAAGAAATTTCATCGCAGCGAGATTGAATCTCGTTGTGGCGAGAAACTCTCGGGTGGTGAGGGTTTACACTAGCCTTGGTTTTCGCTATAGTGAGAATGCAATCTCGTTGCAGTGAGAAATTTCACTGTAGCGAGAAACTCTATAGTGGTTGCATTCCAAACCCTCATCAGAATTTCGTTGGAGTGAGAAAGCATTCTCGCTGTAGTGACAATACCTTTCTGCTGCGTCAACGATCAATGTATTTCGCTTGACTTGCCTGAATGCTACTAAAGTTTTCACTCTCCAAATTCTTTGTTGCTCATGGATCATTCATCATCAAGTGATTAAACAACTAAGGGTTTAAATGAAGGGTTTTAATAAGAATTAAACCAAATTGCATTGTTTTTGAATGTAACTACATCATGATTTTTAAACTTTCTTTATCATTTGCTTGTTCCCTTTCTATGTTCACTCACTGGGTTTATACTCACTATTTTCAACTTCATGTTTTCAAATGAAGAAGCAATTGGAACCTAGGTCGAGGTGTCCACGTAGTTCGTATCCTTGGTAGGTATCTCAGCATTCAATAGTTGTACATTTGCCAAGGTCACTCCGCTGGAAGTCAAGAGTCCTTTCTGTTTGAACATACGTACCCTGATGTAAATTGTTAAGATATATATATATATATATATCTTAAGCAATAGATGTTTATGCTGATTAATGTTGCGACTAAGAGATGGCACAAATGACATTATTTTGAATCATATAAATGTGAATATATGGTTTTTATAGTATAGTATTGAGATACTTGTTGTTAAGAATTACGAAATACGGTTGTAGGAACGAATGATGAAATAGATGAATAGAATCACATAGATAGGCTTGCTTGGGCTTAGTGGGCTATGTCCATTGAGTCCATGAGCCGGTCATGGCTTGGAATTTGGGTTGTGATAGACTTGGTATCAGAGCCTTAAGTTGTTTAGGTCCTAGGATCTTCTAATTGGTCCAACAGAGTATCGGGTCTTTATGTGGAAACTTCGGTTGTGAATTGTGAACCGCAGCACATTTTACAATCAAAGGATTACATAGATTCCCTATCTTAGAAACCACCTTTTCCATTATATAGGATTATAAAAATGTATTTGACAACAGGTGTTTGCTCTTGCCTTGGTAAGAATGCCGCCTAAGACACGAGACACCTTAAGGAGGACAGGGGAGCAAAATGCTCCTAATGAGATGATAGATAGGCCACGGGCATCAACCTTTAGGAGGCAAGGCAGACATGGCAGGGCCACTAGACGAATGAGAGCAGATATGCCTATGAGTAGACGTGAGGAGGGACAGTCTTCAGGCGATGCAGATAGACAACCAACTGGGGGCATCACCATCGAGGACTTGGTGGCAGGCCTATAGGGAATTAATCAGGTTGTAGAGATGTTGGCAACCTGTATGGATGATATACAGAGGATAGTGGAGGGGAGACCTGCAATACAAGAATCCCCTAGTTCTCAAGGGCAAGCCGATCGCTAACCTCTAAAGGTTAAGAAGGGTTATGTAGAGATTTCACTTCCTGACTTTATGAAACTTAAGCCCCCGTCATTTACAGCATCTGATGCATCGAAGAAACCATAGGCATTCTTGGATAGTATAGAGAAAATTTGTAATGCCTTGGGATGTTCTAGTGCCTGATTAGTCGAGCTAGCTGCTTTTCGATTAGAGGACATGGCACAAGAGTGGTATAGCTCTTTGTGTAAAGATAGACCGATAGATGCAGCACCGTTGACTTAGAGTGACTTTAGTATAGCCTTTTTAAATCGATTTTTACCACTTAGTGTATGTAACGTAAGAGATAGGGAGTTTGAGGCATTAGTATAGACCTCAAGTATGACGATGTCGAAATACGACATCAAATTCACGCAATTGGCTCGGCATGCGCCCTATCTAGTTTCCACTAAATAAATAAAGATTCGAAGATTTGTGGATGGGCTAGTGGAGCCATTGTTTAGGGCTGTGGCATCTTGAAATTTTGATACCTACTCCGTAGCAGTGGATTGCGCTCAGCGAATTAAAATGAAGACAAGTGAAAGTAGGGCTATAAGGGATAGAGCAAAAAGGGCCAAGACAGAGGGCTATCAAGGTCACAGAGACTTCAGTAGTGGTATTTTGTCTTCTAGCCATCAGGGACCACAGAAGGACTCACAAGTACCCTAATAGGGGAGTGACTTGACTAGTGCTAGCATTGGATCAAGGCAAAAAACCTTTAGTCGGGGAAGATAGTAAGATTCAAGGCAAGGTAGTCAAGCTATCGATCGTTGCAGTAATTGTGGAGTACGACATAGTGGACGATGTTTTCTTGCTACAAGAGTTTATTTCTTGTGTGGCTAACCTAGACATATTATGAGGAATTACCCGATGGCTCATCAATCGTAAGGTTCTGCTCACAGCTCCACCCAGTGAGCTTCGTCTGCTCCTTCAGTAGCCACCTCATTTGATTAGAAGGCTAACATATCAAAAGGTGGAGGTGCTGTTACTTCATTTTAGGGTAGGCCTTTTGGGTTTGGATGTCAAAGTTTCACCGGTAAGGGTCACGCAAGGGTATTTACTTTAACACCACAAGAGGCACAGACATCTAACGCAGTGGTCTCAAGTATCCTTTTTGTTGTAATATGGATGCACGAGTATTGTTTGATCCTGGTTCAACCCACTCTTTTGTTTCACCATGTTTTGCACCTCAACTGGGTAAGGATCATGTTAGGTGAAAAGAACAACTAGTGGTGTCTACCCCTTTAAAAGAGGTAATTGTGGTAAAATCAGAATTTAAGTCTTGTGTAGTTAAAGTCAAGGACAAAGACACTTTGGCAAATCTAGTGGTATTAAACACCTTAAATTTTGATGTTATCTTGGAAATGGATTGACTATCACCCTATCATGCTAGCATGGATTGTTATCATAAATTGGTTAGATTTGACTTTCCCGGGGAGCCATCATTTAGTATCCAAGGAGATAGGAGCAATGCTTCAACCAATTTGATATCCATCATGTCTACTAGAAGGCTATTAAGATAGGGTTGTCAAGGTTACTTTGTTGTGAGGGATACCTAAGCTAAGCTTGGAGATATAAGCCAAGTGTCGGTAGTGAATGAGTTTATGGATGTATTTCTTGAAGAACTACCAAGTTTGCCTCTTAAGCAAGAAATCAAATTTTGCATAGATTTGATTCTCGACACTAGACCTATATCCATAGCCCCATATAGAATGGCACTTGCGGAGCTTAAAGAGCCTAAGGATCAGTTAGAAGATTTGTTGGATAAAGGTTTCATTCGCCCTAGCGTCTCACCGTGGGGAGCATTGGTGCTATTTGTAAAAAAGAAAGATGGGTTGCTTAGATTGTGCATTGACTACTGACAGCTTAATAAAGTGATGGTGAAGAATAAGTACCCCCTTCCGAGAATAGATGATTTATTTGACCAACTATAAGAAGCACAATGTTTCTCAAAAATCAATCTATGATCTAGGTACCATTAATTAAGGATCAGGAATGAAGATGTGCCAAAGATCGCATTTCGAACAAGATATGGGCATTATGAGTTTTTGGTGATGTCCTTTGGGCTTACGAATGCCCCTACAACATTTATGGATTTGATGAATCGAGTGTTAAAGCCTTATGAAGACAAGTTTGTGGTGGTATTTATTGATGACATCTTGATCTACTCGAGGAGCCGGGCGGAACATGAACAACACCTTAAGATAGTGCTCCAAACCTTGAGAGAACATCAATTGTATGCCAAACTCTCAAAGTGTGAGTTCTGGCTTGAAAGTGTTGCATGCTTAGGACATGTGGTCTCTAAGGATAGGGTACAAGTTGACCCAAAGAAAGTTGAGGTAGTGGAAAAGTGGCCAAGGCCAACATCGGTTACGGAGATTATGAGCTTTTTGGGTTTGGCCGATTATTACCATCGTTTTATGAAGGATTTCTCCAAAATAGCCACTCTTTTGACTAGGCTGACACAAAAGGATACAAAATTTGAGTGGTCAGATGTTTGTGAGGATAGCTTTGAGAAGCTTAAGGCTTGTCTCACCACAGCTCAAGTATTAAGCCTACCGCAAGGCATAAAGGGTTATATGGTATTTTGTGATGCATCGCGACTTGGTTTAGGGTGTGTGTTGATGTAGCATGGGAAGGTGATTGCTGATGCATCGAGGCAACTTAAAAGGCATGAGCAAAATTACCCCGCCCACGATTTGGAAATGGCGATGATCGTGTTTGCCTTTAAGATTTAGAGACATTACCTATGTGGTGAGACTTGCGAAATATATACAGACCACAAGAGTTTAAAGTATATATTTCAGCTGAGGGATCTTAAGTTACGACAACGTAGATGGATGAAGTTGCTTAAGGATTATGAATGCACCATTATTTATCATCTCGGTAAGGCTAATGTAGTGGCGGATGCCTTAAGTAGAAAGTTGATGGGGAGTCTGGCACACGTATTTGTGGATAGGAGATCCTTGATTCGGGAGATGCAAGGTTTAGGAGATATGGGTGTGCATTTTGAAGTTTCAGAGACAAATGCATTGTTAGCACATTTTAAAGTTAGACCTATCTTAATAGACTAGATCAGATAAGCCCAAGGTAAAGATAAGTTCGTAACTAAGGCCTTGGAAGACCCTCAGGGAGGGAAAGGAAAAACGTTTACTAAAGGCACAGATGGAGTATTAAGGTATGGAACCAGACTTTATGTGCCCGATAGTGATGGATTAAGGAGAGAAATATTGGAGGAGGCGCACATGGCAGCCTATGTGGTACATCCATGGGCTACAAAGATGTATCAAGATTTAAAAGAGGTATATTGGTGGGAAGGACTTAAGAAAGATGTAACTGAGTTTGTCTCCAAGTGCCTAGTTTGTCAGTAGGGTAAGGCCAAGCATCAAAGGCATGCAGGGCTACTACAGCCATTACCAGTGCTAGAATGGAAGTGGGAGTATGTTGCAATGGACTTTGTAATGGGCTTGCCTCAAACTACTAGGGGCTACAACTCTATTTCGATCATAAATATATCGGTTAACAAAGTTAGCTCATTTTTTTCTAGTTAAGACTACTTACGAGGCTGTTCAGTACACTCGAGTTTATATGGATGAGATAGTACGTTTGCATGGTATCCCCATTTCTATAGTATCTGACAGAGGAGCACAATTCACCAGTAGGTTCTGGGGAAAGTTGCAGGAAGCATTGGGCACTAAATTGGATTTTAGCACGGTTTTCCACCCTCAAACTGATGGGCAATCTGAACGAACAATACATACATTGGATGATATGCTGAGGGCATGTGTAAGGGATCGGTATCTACCGTTAGTGGAGTTTACTTACAATAATAGTTTCCAAGCTAGCATCCAGATGGCACCATTTGAAGCATTATATGGAAAGAGGTACAGGTCACCCATTGGATGGCTAGAGGTGAGAAAAAGGAAACTCTTGGGGCCAAAATTGGTACAGGATGCTGCTGAAAAAATACACATGATTCGTTAGAGGATATTATTAGCACAAAGTAGACAAAAGTCATATGCTGATAATAGGTGGAAAGACTTAGAGTTTCAAGTGGGGGATCATGTATTTTTTAAAGTTTCACCAACAAAAGGGGTAATAAGGTTTAGCAAGAAGGGAAAATTGAGCCCTCGGTATATAGGACCCTTTGAGATCTTAGAAAGGGTTGAAGCAGTAGCATACCGTTTGGCACTACCGCCAGACCTATCGAATATTGATCCTATATTTCATGTGCCGATACTTAAGAAATATAACCCAGATCCATCTCATGTAATACGGTATGAAACCATTCAGTTGAGGGATGATTTAACCTATGAGGAACAACTGGTAACTATCCTTGATAAGAAAGTCAAAAAACTTTGTTCGAAAGATGTAGCCTTAATGAAAGTGTTATGGTGAAGCTATAGCAGGGAAGAGGTAACATGGGAAGCTGAGAAGGAAATGCGAACAAAGTATCCGCACCTCTTTAATACATAAAGGTATGCTACCTTATAGTTGGATTTAAATTTGGGGATTGAATTTCTTTTAGGGGGGAGAATGTGAGACCTCGACCTCTATAGACCCATTACTAAAATAGACGTGAAAACACGGACTAAGGGTAATTTCATCATTTCTCATGGTGAACTCCTGAAAATAGCTTTTTAATGTTATTAAGGTCTAAGTAGGTCTAAAGAATAGATGAATGATGGTAAAGTAAATGAAGAAGATAGAAATATTGATAATTTTCATAATAAGGGTAAAATGGTCATTTTGCACCTCGAGCTTAAATTTTTAAATTTTCGTAAACTCGAGTACTTTTAGACCAATACGGACTTTGTCTCAGTGTCAAAAGAGTAAAAAGATTGTATAAAGGAACGGAGGAAGACAAGTGGCCTTGTTAAGGGCATTTTTGTAAATTGTATGAAAATTGGATAAACTTTAACTATAAATATCTAATCTCTAACAGCTTTTTTTCAATTTTCCAGTAGCTTATCTTTTTCTTCTTCCTTCAATCTTCCTTTCAATTCCTTGTTTCTTTGCACCTTCCATGGAAGTCTCCCTTGAAACCTTTATAACTTTCCCAAATTAGCTTCATTTCTTATGTTTTTCTACACTCTTTCATAGGGTTTTTAATGCTCTTCCACTTTTACACCTCAACAACCTTTAAAAGTCTCTCTTTAGTACATTCACTCACTAGCTGGACGTGTAGAGAAAGAGAGAGAGAGTGAGTGATTTCCCTTATTAGCTTGAAGAATTTTGAAAGAGAATTCAACTACAAAGACCATCAAGGTTCCAATGAAACCCCACACCTCTATTCGGAACATTAGTCGAAGTTAAATCCCACCAAAACATCAACAAAGACTGGTGAGTGAACTTGCATTAAATGTTTTGGGGTTAGGGTTTATGAGTTTGATGGAAACAAATGAAACATGTTATTTGACTTTATTTAAAAATGCATGGGAACAAGCCTTTAATGGAATGATTTTACGTTGTGAAATATGTAATGTGATGTGATGAATCCATGTGTTCTATGTTATGTTGATATATATATATATGTATATATGTTATGCCTTGGATGGTATCATTGTGTGATGAGATTGAAATGTGTTAGTAGGGAGTACACATGATGATGATGATGTTATTGAAATGTGCCAATAGGGAGAGCACATGATGATGATATGGAAATGTGCTAGTAGGGATAGCACATGATGATGATATTGCCTTGTGCTTGTAGGGAGTGCACATGAGTTGAGTCAGGCGGGGTGGTGTACTTGTTCATATATGTGATACAAAGTTTATGATTATGATATGTGATTGTATTATATATTGAATCCCGCATGATGAATCATGAAAATTACTAATTACTTGCAAATTGATTTTATTGTAGCACAAAAATGGATTTTTATTGTAGAAAGATCCTTTTTACTCAAGTGCCCTATTTCTCGCTACAGCGAGAATGCATTCCGCTGCAATGAGAACTCTCAGGTGGTGAGGGTTTACACCAGCCCTAGTTTTCACTGCAGCAAGAATGAAATCTCGTTGCAGCAAGAATGAATCATGCTACAACGAGAAACTCTCGGGTGGTGAGGGTTTACACTAGCCCTGGTTTTCAATGTAGTGAGAATGCAATCTCGTTGCAGTGAGAAATTTCACCATAACGAGAATGAATCTTGCTACAGCGAGAAACTCTCGAGTGGTTGCATTCTAAACCCTCGTCAGAATTTTACTGGAGTGAGAAAGCATTCTCGCTATGGCAAGGAAGCATTCTCGCTTCGACGAGAATACCTTTTCGCTGCGTTGAGGATCAATCTATTTCGCTTGTCTTGCTTGAATGCTACTAAAGTTTTCACTCTCCAAATTCTTTGTTGTTCATGGATCCTTCATCATAAAATGATTAAACAATTAAGGGTTTAAATGAAGTGTTTTAATAAGAATTAAACTAAATTGCATTGTTTTTTAATGTAACTGCATCATGATTTTTAAACTTTCCTTATCGTTTGCTTGTTTCCTTCCTATGTTCACTAACTAGGTTTATACTCACTGTTTTCAACTTTATATTTTTAGATCAAGAAGCAGTTGGAACCTAGGTCGAGGTGTCCACGTAGTTCGTCTCTTTGGTATGTATCTCGGCATTCAATAGTTGTACATTCGCCAAGCTCACTCCGCTGGAAGTCAAGAGTCCTTTTTTTGAACATATGTACCCATATGTAAATTGTTAAGATATATATATATATATATATATATATTTTAAGCAATAGATGTTTATGTTGATTGATGTTGCTACTAAGAGATGGCACGGATGACATTATGTTGAATCATAAAAATGTGAATATATGGTTTCTATAGTATAGTATTGAAATACTTGTTGTTAAGAATTATGAAATACGGTTGTAGGAACGAATGATGAAATCGATGAATTGAATCACATAGAAAGGCTTATCTTGCTTGGGCTTAGTGGGCTATGTCCATTGAGTCCATGCAGTGGTCATGGCCCAGAATTTAGGCTATGACATTTATATATATATAAAATGTATACCTGAATTTTTACGCGCATGTGCACTTGTCCTGTAGAATAGAGATTTTTGGAAAATGTAATGTGACTGAATTATATATTGAAAATTGATATTCTTAAATGTTTTCAAAATGTGTTGAAAAACAGCATGGCATCGAGTTTTGTTTATGATATACAAATTGCATGGTTTCAATACAAGTGCATCGTGTTTTTTAAAAAAATCTTCCGTATTGTTTGCTTGTTCCCTTCCTATGTTCACTCTCTGAGTTTATACTCATTCTTTTCAACTTCATGTTTTAGTTTTCAGGATCGAAGGTAGTTGGATCCTAGGTCGAGGTGCTCCCTCCTATTCATCTTTAGGTAGGTTCACTATGACTCTCAATGATAGCACCCACGCTCAGAGTATAAACATGAAGTTTAAAAACGTGAGTATAAACCAAGTGAGTGAACACAATAAGGGAACAAGCAAGTAGTACGAAAAGTTTAGAAAACACGATGCACTTATTTTAAAAACAATGCAATTTAATTTAATTTCTTGTTAAAACCCCATAATTTAGCCTTTGATTACTTAGTCCTTTAATGTTGAAAAAAATCCATGATCAACCATGAAGTTGGAAGGTGAAAATTACTGCAAATATCCACACAAAATATAAAGTTTTTTGTCATGGCGAAAATGGAATTTCACCGCAATGAAATTCAGGGCAAGTGGAATTAGGGGGATTTTTGCTGTATTAAAAATCCGTTCCTGATGCAACAAAAATCAAATTGAACGCATTTGACAATAATCAATTTTTCAACATTCAATACGAGCACATATTATTTTCATAACCTTTTCTATAGCATATAAAAACATATTTATAGCATATATATACAAGCATGTATACGACCACCACGTCACCCAACTCATGTGCGCTCCGCACTACACATAGCCGGAGTCATCGTGTGCACCCCCACATCACACACAACTAATGCCATCATGTGCTCCCCCTACTTCGCGCACATGGCATATATCATCATCATCGTGTGCACCCCCACATCACGCACAACTAATGCCATCATGTGCTCCCCCTACATCGAGCACATAGGCAATCTCATCATCCACATTCCCTCACCCCGTTATCACCGGCATGTGCACTCCCACTCCGCACATGCACGATCATAATTATCAACACACAACATATATATATATATATACCAACATAATACTATAGCACATGAATTTGTCACAGTCACATTTCATATCGTAGAAACATTTCATCAAGGGCTTGTTCCCATGCATGTTTTTAAGAAAAGACAAATAAATTCTTTCATATGATTCATTTCACACACATACCGATATCCCAAAACATTTAAATGCAAGTTCACTCACCGATCTTTGTTGATGCATTGATCAACTCTAACTTTGACCAATGCTCCGAATGGAGGTGTGGGATCTCGTTGGAACCTATCACACCCAATAGCATCTCAATCACCCAAATTAGCATTAATATAATTCCAAAAGCTATTTCCTAACTCAAGTTTAGCTAGTTATTCCTAACTAACTTCCAATCACCATTAAGTGGCTATTTATTTCACAACTCTAGTCACCTTAAAAATGAATAAACAACCTCAACAATAAAACACTCACAAATCCCATTGTTAGCCATTATCAACATCTTAAAAATCAATCCTAACTTATTACTCACCGTAGGGTTTCTTTGTAGTTGAATTCCTTTTCAAATGCTTTCAAACTATTGTGGGAAAACTCTCTCTCTCTCTCTAGAACATTCAACTAGTGAGATAAAGTATTAAGGAAAGGTTTTTGAGGGTTCTTAAGGTGTAGAAGTGGAAGAGCATGAAAAACCTTATGAAAGAGTGGGAAAAAGCATGAAACTTGGACTTTGTATGAGAGATTTATGAAGTATACAAGGTTTCTTCCCATGGAAAATGAAGAAAAACATGAAATGGAGAGAAGGAATGGGATGAAAAAGAAAGAGCTACTGGAAGTTACTGGACTTAGATATTTATTTTTCAAGTTAATCCAAATTTTACTTAATTTACCAAAATGCCCTTAACATGGTGGCTTTGTCTTCCTCCCATCCTTTGTGCAACCTTTTTACTCTTTTAACATTGAGACAAAGTCCAAAATAGTCTAAAAATACTCGAGTTCATGAAAATGTAAAAATTTAAACTTGAGATGCAAAATGACCATTTTACCCCTACTATGGAAATTATCAATGTTTCTATTTTCTTCATTTATTTACCATCATTCATTCATTCCTTAGGCTTTCTTAGGCCTTAATAACATTAGAAAACTACTTACAGGAGCTTACCATGAGAAATGATGAAATTACCCTTGCTTCATGTTATCACGTCTACTTCTAGTTACAAGTCTATGGAGGTCGAGGTTTCATAGTACGAGGATACTGGGTGTCATAGTCTCGCTCACTTAAATAGAATTCGTCCTCAAATTCACATCGGTGTTGAGTTATTAATCTCACTCTATGATCTTATTCCATTCATTTCTTTATAAGGAATTTTGATTTATGCACTTCGTTACCTTCCGTTCAACTAAAACATTTTACAAGATCAAGGTATGTAACTTATATCTATTATCATCTTTGAGTCAAAACCACGGTATTTTTCACTAATGTTCTCTCTTTTATCATTAAGCTGTCGAGCATGCCTTTGTCTTCCATAATTAACCCAGAATCATAACTCCAGCTCAATCATAGGGATTTCAATCATATGTTATACTTGCTTATGTATACCTAGTCATCATCTTATTACCTCATTCCCTATCAACTCCTCGACATTCATTCCTTCATTTTATCCCCATACACTATTGCATAACTTATGGCATTATAAACATGTCCTACTCATTCCTATACATATTTTAAACATCAGGGGGAATTGAATCTTTCAACCATTCCCTCACTCTTCTTGTTTATTTCATATGTATGAAAATTAAATCTTCTTAATCATATTAGTCCATCTTGCATGTCTTAATCACGCTATAGATTACATTCCTTTGATATCATTTCTTTGACTGTTTCTCCAAATTTCTTATATAAACATAGCTCAACTCCCAATGAGATCTCTTTTTGTTGTACTATCCATGCAACTCATCAAATATATCATGTTCAAATTTCGAATCACTAAGAACAATTCTTTACCTTAGTTGGTTATGTCATCAATTTCACATATACGTATGTTCACACACTTCTAAATGTCAACATTCCTCATTATGTGTGGGGATCCTTGTGTTCAAGCACCTTCGAGCTAAAATTCGCTTCTATTCATTCCTATCCATAACCAAGATTCAATACAATAAGTCTCATAGTACATGTCAACGTTCTCAGATTTAATCTACGAACATTGGAGTATAATCAATTTTTGATTACCCTTTTTAGATGTTTAAATTACCATTCAACTTGTGTCTTACCATATGTTATCTCTTACGTAATCCATACGAATTCTCATCATGCCTACGCATAACTTCACATCATTTGCATTCTTATACTCCCTCCGTATCGTTTCCAATTATATACTTAAGTTTCATTGGGCTACATATTCTCGCACTACAATGTCATTAGTCATAATTCACTTCCTAAATATCATTTTCATTATCTTGCAATCTAGTATGCGTATATGCTTTATAACCTCATTAATCCTTCAAAGGTTTATCTATACTTGATCATTGCATCTTATACAATACCACAATCCCTAAAAGTCATCCTTATATATCCTTTTTGCAATTTGATATTAACCAGTCACTTAAGACTTAAACTTATTCGAATCATGCGTGCCTCATGCATTTCCAAATTCTAATTTCCATAATACGTTAGAAGGTTTCCATCATCCAATTTCATTATCAAGGTCACCTTCAATCATCTTTTACACTATTCTTTTATACTAATATAACATCATTCTCCCTTAGCCAATTTACAATTAGCACTTGAAATTGCAAGACTTGAAACAAGGTTTTTTTTTTTTTCTCCAGTACTTCTCAATATCAATGTGAGTATCACTTTTAGCTTACCGTGTCCTTTTTGTAATCACATAACTTAATGTTTGTTTTCACAAGACTCATAGTAGGATTCCTCTTCAGTATTTCCTTATGGATACTTATCTGAAACTTATGTCTCACCGCCTAAGATCACTTAACCAGTGGTTTAGCCATTAGGCTCTTCAGCAAGTTTTAAAATTTCATATATTATTTTAACTACGTACATTTGATAATTTTTTCTCAAGAATTTTCATATTTTCCTAAAGCACTTAATCACTTATTTGCTCTTTAACATTCTGAGCATATCATTCCAAAAGACATGCACTATGCACCAAGATATTTTAATGCATACTCATTTATTCAATCCTTAGTTTATATTCATAGATTTCTAGTATGCAATATAATTGGCCATGTGTTGTTACTAATCCTTTTCATTCAACTAAGTCAAGACAAGATTTGTAATTCTTCAAAACGATACTTTACATTAACTCATTTTCTACGTCACGCTTGTAATTCTTCATTCACACTTTCATTATTTGGTTTTGACGTCCCTTATCAATGTCCCATATATTCATCCAACTTTTTACTCTCTTTTTCCTTAGCCTTTAACAAGGCTTAATCTATTGTCTACTTTATTTCTTAGGATTTAACTTTAGTCAACATGTTTTTTTTTTTTCTTAATACTTCACCTCGTAATTTAACTCAATATAGCCATCTCAAGAACTCTCTAACTCCTCTTTTACTTACATGCTAACATATTAGGCAATAAAGAAAATTTTCAATTTACTCATATTAACACTTTTCCAACACACTTGAAACTCCCAATAACAAAGCTCAACTTGCAAGTTTTATCTTCATGCCACTCACCATTTGCTCGTGCTTTCCAGCCATGAGAAGGTCTTTACATGACAACGTTGGGTAGTCAGCACTGTGACATTGCAGCTGTTGGAATTTACTTTATCAAATTGATTCTTCTACCTTTAAGGCTACTACACTAATCATTCTCAACCGCATGGCTTTCTCTTAAGCCTATACCACAGTTTCCATCAACATGTGTATCTTCATTTTGCTTATCATATCCTCCAGGCCAAGTCGATACCTTTAGCTCATATTATTCCTATAACTCTTATCATTAATCACTAAGTCCCACCTTAGGATATCCTTTCCATATGGTGTACTAAATTCACAACATACATATCAATACACACAAAATTATTTATTATTTATGGCATCCCACAATTTTTACCATCCATAATTAATTTTCTTTCTTGTCTAGTAACTCAAATAGTTATTGACTTTCAGTACAAATGATCATAAAAATAGTTCATTGCTCTCCACATTCTACATTCACAATCTTTATCAAATCAAGAATTCATCTTTCCCAAGCTCCATAATTTACCTCTAATGGACTATATTTGTGTCAAATTATCATTTTATAATGTTATGGCAACATTTTTATAATTCCTTCCTTCCTTAAGTTTACAATCCTTGACTTAATCACATTAACCATTCAAAGTATCACCTATAGTCTCACTGATTTCTCCCATTACTCATCCTAATAACTTTCCACCTTTCACAACAGACTCCTCATACATGTTAGAGCATTCTCAATCTCATACCAAGCTTATAGTCATATAACCACCAATTAGGCTAAGTCCTTCTGTGGGATACCTCCTTCCATATGATTCATGGGGATCACAAGATGTACAACTCCAAGTGTATGTCTACATATTGATAACCTCCATATATTTCATGATCAGGAAACCCACAATTTGCACAACTAGCTTTCTATCACAAGTTCATGATCAGAACATTAATCTCAACATATCTATTCCACGTTTGGTGGTACGTCAAAATCACCCTTTGAACACATTTCACTACTAACATTCACATACCTTTACCATGACATTTAGTGCAAATTTGATTAACCAATGATCTCTAAATAACTCTTAAGTACATAAATATCAAAGTGTACATCATTTCGTGTTGCGAGCTTAACTTTACTCATCAATCCTTAACCGTTAACATTAGTAAGGTGGACAATTCACTTAATTGTTGCATCTCGCTTTTGCGGCCATAAGATCCAAATTCATAAACTTAGGATGCAGAAGCTCCCTCTTCGAGCTTAACTAATAGTCAACATTTTCTAAATCTCTTACTTTTGGAGAAATCATATTCAAAACTAATCATTTACATCATAGGTTGCATACTGAACCATATAAACTTTTAAATTGATCTTTCAAGCAACTTGTATACTACGTTCAAACATAGAACTCCATATAACATTTAGACTAAAATCAACACTTCTAAGTCATTTAACGTCAAGCTACCAAATCCATAACTAATCCTTTAATCCTTTGGCTTCATGCTAAGCATAGCAAAATTCAAGCTTATCCTTAAAGCAGTTTGGTTTACTAGTTTTTTTCTTGATGACCACACATTATTTATAACAATCACTAGTCATTCCAGTCAAAGTACACCCTTTTTTACCATTATCTCATGTGTTTTTTTATATTGACCTCAAATACAAGTCATAGTCATCAAATTTTCTTCCCATTGACAATCTTGGGCTCAACCTTTAGCTCCACCAAATGAACAAATTATTACAGACCTATTAACCCAACTCTACTTTCCTCTATTCTAAATCGAGGGATATAACATCACACTAACCTTTTATTAGGAACGTTTACTTAAAATCTTCCAACACCAACTCGTGTCTAGGGTGACATCTAAAATATAGACAACGGCACCACTTATGACCTTTATATGATGTTTGCAAAAAGGTAGGTTACTAAGAATAGGAATTTATATAGTTTTCTGTCTATGACTTGTGCTGCAGTCACAAGCCATAAACAAGACTGTACATTAACTCCAACAACTCCAATGACTGATATGAGAATTCCTAGAACTTAACTAAACCTAGAGCTTTCATACCAAGTTTGTCACAGCCTAATTTTTGAGCTATGACCGACGCAAGGGCCCAATAAGCATAGCCCACTAGGCTCTAGCAAGCCTTCTTGTATAAACCTGTACATTAGCCCATTTATCATCCATATTCCCTTTTTAATATCTATAACTCATAATGTTCAAATAATAACTTCATTGAAATCAATTCATAAAATCTAAGCTTATACTCATAATGGTATTCATCAATCATAATATACATAAATAGTTTACCAAACGATTCTTAGCAAATTACATCTGGTGTACATGTACACATTCAAAGACTCTGAGCACCAGCGGAGTGACTCTGGGCGTGGGTGCTAACACTTAGTATCATCGCAAACCTATCGAACAATGGATAGGGAGCATCACATCGTTCTAAGATCCAATTACCTTTTACATAGAAACCTACAACATGAAGTTTAAAAATGTGAGTATAAACCCAGTGAATGAACATAAGAAGGGAACAAGCAAGCAGTATGAAAAGTTTAAAAAACATGATGCACTTATTTTTAAAAAATGCAATTTAGTTTAATTTCTTGTTAAAACCCCATAATTTACCCTTTGATTATTTAGTCCTTTAATGTTGAAAAAAATCCATGCTCAACCATGAAGTTGGAAGGTGAAAATTACTGCAAATATCCACAAAAAATAGAAAGTTTCTCATCACGGTGAAAATGGAATTTTGCTACAATGAAATTCAGGGCAAGTGGAATTAGAGGGATTTTTGTTGTATTAAAAATCCGTTCCTAATGCAATGACAATCAAATTGAACACATTTGACAATAATCAATTTTTCAACATTCAATACGAGCACATATTATTTTCATAACCTTTTCTATAGCATATAAAAATATATTTATTGCATATATATATACAAGCATTTATACAACCACCACCTCACCCAGCTCATGTGCACCCCGTACCGCACATAGCCGGAGTCATCGTGTGCAACCCCACATCGTGCACAACTAATGCCATCATGTGCTCCCCCCACATCGCGCACATGACATATATCATCATCATCGTGTGCACCCCCACATCATGCACAACTAATGCCATCATGTGCTCCCCCCACATTATGCACATAGGCAATCTCATCATCCACACTTACTCACCCCATTATCAT